>NC_136289.1:548835-1748835 GCF_964198595.1 Lampetra fluviatilis
GTGAGGAGGGGTGAGGGTGAGGGGGGGTGAGGAGGGATGAGGGTGAGGAGGGGTAAGGACGGGGTGAGGGTGAGAGAGTGGGGTGAGGGTGAGGGTGAGGAGGGGTGAGAGTGGGGTGAGGAGGGGTGAGGAGGGGTGAGGGCTGAGGAGGGATGAGGGTGGCAGCGGGGGTGAGGGTGAGGGGGGGGTTGAGGAGGGGTGAGGGTGACGGAGTGGTGAGGAGGGGTGAGGGGGGGTGAGGGTGAGAGTGGGGTTGAGGGGGGTGAGGAGGGGTGAGGGGGAGGATAGGGTGAGGAAGGGGTGAGGGGGGTTGAAGGAGGGGTGAGAGTGGGGCTGAGGGGGGGTGAGGGTGAGGAGGGGGTGAGTGCGGGGTGAGGGTGAGGGAGGTGATGGAGGGGTGAGAGTGGGGTGAGGGTGAGGGAGGGTGAGGGTGAGGAGGGGTGAGGGAGGGTGAGGAGGGGTGAGTGAGTGGGGTGAGGGGGGGTGAGGGTGAGGAGGGGTGAGGGTGAGGAGGGGTGAGGGGGGAGGTGAGGAGGGGTGAGAGTGGGGTGAGGGGGGTGAGGTGAGGGAGGGAGGGGTGAGTGGGGGGTGAGGGTGAGGGAGGTGAGGAGGGGTGAGAGTGGGGTGAGGGTGAGGGGGAGGTGAGGGTGAGGAGGGGTGAGGGGGGTGAGGAGGGGTGAGAGTGGGGTGAGGGGGGGTGAGGGTGAGGAGGGGTGGGAGGTGAGGAAGGGTGAGGGTGAGGAGGGGTGAGGAGGGGTGAGGTGAGAGTGGGGTGAGGGGGGTGTGAGGGTGAGTGGGGTGAGGGTGAGGGGGGGTGAGGAGGGGTGAGGGTGAGGAGGGGTGAGGGTGAGGAGGGGGTGAGGAGGGGTGAGGGGGGGGTGAGGGGGGTGAGTGGGGGTGAGGAGGGTGTGAGGGTGAGGGGGGGTGAGGAGGAGGGTGAGGAGGGGGTGAGAGTGTCGTGAGGCGGGGTGATGGTGAGGAGGGGTGAGGGTGAGGAGGGGGTGAGGAGGGGTGAGGGGGGGGTGAGAGGGGTGAGTGGGGGGTGAGGAGGGGTGAGGGTGAGGAGGGTGTGAGGGGGGGGTGAGGGTGAGGAGGTGGTGAGGGGGGTGAGGAGGGTGGGGGTGAGGAGGGGGGGGGTGAGGGGAGGTGAGGAGGGGTGAGGGTGAGAGTGGGAGTGAGGGGGGGTGAGGGTGAGAGTGGGTGTGAGGGGGGTGAGGGGTGAGGAGGGGTGAGAGTGGGGTGAGGGTGAGGAGGGGTGAGGGGTGAGGAGGGGTGAGGTTGAGGAGGGGTGAGGGTGAGAGTGGGGTGAGGGTGAGGAGGGGTGAGGACGTGGGGTGAGGGGGGTGAGGGTGAGGAGCGGTGAGGGTGAGGAGGGGTGAGGAGGGGGTGAGGGGTGAGGGGGGGTGAGTGAGGGGTGAGGGTGAGGAGGGGTTAGGAGGGTGAGGGTGAGAGTGGGGTGAGGGTGAGGTGGGGGTGAGGGGTGAGTGAGGGGGTGAGAGTGGGGTGAGGAGGGGTGAGGGTGAGGAGGGGTGAGGGTGAGGGGGGTGAGGGTGGAGGGGGGGTGAGGGTGAGGGGGGTGTGAGGAGGGGTGAGGGTTGAGGAGGGGTGAGGGGGGGGTGAGGGGTGAGGAGGGGTGAGAGTGGGGTGAGGGGGTGGTGAGGAGGTGTGAGGGGGTGGTAGGGTGAGGTAGGGGTGTGAGGGGGGGGTGAGGAGGGGTGGAGTGGGGTGAGGGGGGGTGAGGGTGAGGAGGGGTGAGGGTGTGGAGGGGTGGTGTGGGGTGTGAGGGTGAGGGGGGTGAGGAGGGGTGAGAGTGGGGTGAGGGTGAGGGAGGGTTGAGGAGGGGTGAGGGGGTGAGGAGGGGTGAGAGTGGGGTGAGGGGGGGTGAGGGTGAGGGAGGGGTGAGGAGGGTGAGGGGGGGTGAGGAGGGGTGAGGGTGAGGAGGGGTGACGGAGGGTGAGGGGGGGTGAGGAGGGGTGAGGGTGAGAGTGGGGTGAGGGGGGATGAGGGTGAGGGGGGTGAGGGGGGTGAGGGGGGGTGAGGTGTGGGGTGAGGGTGAGTAGGTGGGTCGGTGAGTGAAAGGGTGAGTGAGTGAGCGTATTGATTGGTGAACTAGCGAGTGGTTGACCGAGTGAACACGAGAGAGAGTGGGGACCCGACAGGTTGGTAATGATTGCGATGTTCTCTCACAATGCAGATGTATCAACGTGTGGCTTGTCACTGAATGTGGTTTATTTAGCAGCGCGAATGCTTTGTTGAGTGTGCGATTAGAAGGCCTGGTTAATGTGGTTGTTGTTACAGAAATTTCTCCACAGTGTTATTGAAAAAGCCCCCACCAAATCGTCAGTAAATAGCAGCAGAAGGTCTACTCCGCAACACACGTGGGGGGTTCCCGTACGAGCCCCTCTGTGCTTGGTGGACACAGCAAGCGGGCCGGGGTTGTTGTCACACCGCCGCTTCCGCTTGAGAATGTGCAGAGAAAGTTGCTTCTGTCCATCGCCACCTCTTGTGGTCTTGCCACCAATGATATGAACAGTTGACTTTGAAAGTCCTTGTTTGTATCCACAAGTTACGTAGCATTATTAGGAAAACAGTAAACTGTTCATCGTTAAAATGTGTACTCAGTTTGTTACATTTATTTTTGGGCAGGATGCGTGTCATGATAACAAAAGACGAATTTGCCGTTATCACCGTTGTCATAAAACCATCCTGTAGGGCGGCCCATTGCCTTGTTGCAGCTTCTACTGTTGATGTGAACCCTTGTCTTGTGTGCCATGAGGTTGGCGAGAATAGGTGACGTTACGCCCACCACCTGATGTCTTGTTCAGGCCGATGCCAGCGAGGGTCTGCCGCCGGTGACATGTTTCCCCTGGGGACTGCTCAGCTCGGGGCCTCCACCTTCTTCGCTTCACCCCTTCCCAACGACGTGTGTGGGAGCAATGGCCTGCCTCTCACCCCCAACTCCATCAAGATTTTGGGTCGCTTCCAAGTGTTGAAGACGATCACGCACCCACGACTCTGTCAGTATGTGGACATTGCCCGGGGCAAGCACGGTATGTGGTGTGTTAACACATGGGATTCTGCTCGTCAGATGTTCACATTAACGCCAAGTCTGTAGACAGAAAAAAGGAAAGCAAGTTCCCATTGACAACCACATTACAACATCACCACCACAATGTAGCACAACCCAGAATACGGGTCTCTGGTTGATCACAGGGATAAAGGTTTCTTCCCCTGTGTGAATGTGTGAATGATGAAACAAGGTGAGGAGCAGTTAGTGCGCTGCACTACGAACCGGGCGACTCGAGTTCGATTTATGCTTACGGCCAAGACCAGTAATTAATATCTGAACTGGTCCTGGGCTTCTCCTGGGTTGACTCGGCCTTAAATTAGTACCTGGGCAACTAATGCAGCTGGGCGTGGTGCTGGCCACCCGCCCCCTTGTGTACTGTGCCGGCCTTGATAGATGTTCACTAACAGTGCTAGCCCCAACAGGCTGTTACAGGCTCCACTCGGAAACTTTATTTCTATTTCTTTGTCTTTTATGAAATATAAGTGGTATTTTTAAAGCAACTAAAATGTGCTGAAACGGTCTCACATTTAATAGTGAAACTTCATATGGAGCTGAGCCCATGTGCTGCCTTTTGTTTCCAGAACGCCTGATGGTTGTGTTGGAGCATCATGAAGACAGTGTGGAAAGGATCCTGAGTGAAGGTGTGAGGCTCAGGTGAGGCTTCCAATGGGGTTGCACGCTTTGGCCTTTTCAAAACACCTACATACGTCCGATTCGACATACGTCCAATTCAACTTCCTTTGGAATGGTTAATGTTGAGGTCAAGTAACGTTTCCGTAAACCAACTAAAACATTGGACTTTACCAGCATCGTTGAGTTATTCTCGTGGCCACCACGTGATTGTGAGTCTCCGTACAATAGCCGTTAGAATCACGCTGAGGATCGCCTTGGTGATGTCACTGCAGTGGTTTACTGAAGTGATTTGGCAGGAAAACCCACTAGGATTGAGATACCACGGTATATATTGTACGATAATAGGTCCACGATAATTGTTACATCTGTTTTTCACTTACGTCATAATTATTGTTGGTTTAACTGTTTCGAATTTAAGCTTTAGTGACTGCAGGGATTCATATTCTTGGTTCTTTCGTTAAAGTCACGTAGAAGGGAAATAATAAAATAATAAAAATTCAACTATTAATTTTAACTGTTGTTAAATATTTGATTTTCTGACAAGGAGTGCTTTTAGCATCCTTACATTATCCCCTCTCCTCTAAAAAGAAAGACGTGCTTTTAATATTTCACGAATATAAACAGTTTAAAATATTTAAACACACTAGTTTAAAACTGTGTTTCTAAGGAATTGTCAGGCTGGATTGTATAATTGACTAACGTTAGTTTAACAGATGTGAAGCATACAACGTTAAACAATCTATACGATTCACAGATTAGTTTAATTGAAGTGAATCGTACAATGGTAACGAATGAATACAAGACACGGATGACCACCAAATGGTCACCCCCAAGCCAGGCAAGCGCAGCGTGTATGTTGTGTTGACGGCGCTTTGTTATAAAGCGGCCACGATAACGAGCGCTAACTATTGATGTCACGTTCACAGAGATTTCTGTAGAAAGTATATTGTTAATAAGATAGACGATCCTTCAGGCACCTGTGCAGCCTGAGACATCTCAGACTCCAGCATAAGCCATGTATTTGAATGAACAGGTGAAGATGAAGGGGATGAGGTTAGAATGATGACCATAAGACTTTCGGCGAGTTGCCTGCACTTTCCAACGTCGGCGACCTGATTGAACTTGCACGCAATGTGCACGAAGCACTCAGTCGGCCCTGCCAAGGCCTCTGTAATTCCGTCGAGGTCCCTACTGGAACGTGGTGACTATTTAACCAAACACGATCGCCAACTTTAAAATAGGGTTCCGTTATATAAATATGGCCCTTATTCTTTCATTAGCCTTTTGAGCATCGTTAGTTGCGGCCAAATCTGCCTCACAAGCAGTTCGTAGATAAGAATATCGAAGGGCCACTGGCCATACATCGAACAGGAATATCCCTCAGTTGTACCTCAATAGGTGGCGCCTGATTGTGATCCTCGACTATAAAAGCCCGGAGTTCTGTTTGTCCGTCGACTAAATTATAAGAGCCTTTCACAAGGCCTTAATCGAAAAGTTATAGAAAGTGGACCCACCCCCCTGTCAGATATGGGTAGTATCTGCACACATTGGGGGTGGGGCGGGGGGGAAGAAGAGGACATCAGTGGGGGCGACGGGCGAGGCATGAAGCGCCGAGAAGTCCTCCGCAGGAGCTAGAATAAGGGACGGGTGTGATACCGGCCTTCGTTGGTGCTTGCTAGCAGTCTGTTAAAGGCTATCCGGGGGAACTTTGTTTGTCTTGGTTCTGTGCACGTGCGTGTGGCGTTCCCTCAGCACGCAGAAGCTGATGCAGATTGCCTACCAAGTGCTGGAGGGCCTTGAGAACCTCAATGGCCGAGGCATCGACCACGCCGCAATATCTCCACACAACATCCTCCTCACCATGCAGGTCGGGCTCCTCTCCTCCGATGGAGGCCTCTCAAACTCTTTAAGTGCAGCAACGCCAGAGCGTGCTCTCAGAGCTATGAGGTCCGCAATGGCCTTCTCCCTCATCGTGTCGTAACACCGTCGGTTTGGAGGGAACAACAGGTGGACGTTCGTGAGCTATATCACGATGGCTTGGTCTCAGTGGTACGTGTTCTATGCCAGTCGGCTGTGGTTTTTGGAACCCAGGCACATTATTTATATTTTTAAAGAATCAACTAATGATGATTGTTAGCATTTGAAAGCGTTGGCATTTCTGCAATGAAGTCCCAGACGTCTGGCGTTATGGAGCCTGTGGCGTGGCCTCGTGCCCAGTCTAGGAGTTATCGTCCTGGGAGAGAAACCGCAAAGGAAAAGCAGCTCATCTTGTTCACCCCTTCCCGTTATGCATGACAGACGCAAGTTCTCTTATTCAGATGGATGGTGTGCCTGTTGCAGCAGAAAACTTGAGAAATAATTATAATCTCTAACAACAGAAAAATGTGCGCAGGCCAGAAAACTAATATATTTAACAGCACACAAAGATGTGCGTTGCGTGTCCCGAAGATGTCCGCCTTATCCCAACCACCAGGCCCCAACGTGTGGCCATCTTGTTGTTAGACCACCGACTCAAAAGAGTTGAGAACATGTGGCCCTCCCGATGGGCAGCAGAGAAACAAAGACAAGTGTAGACACGTTTTTGTCGTCATTAGGACACATCAGTACAGTACGGTCATCAATGTTTGCTCCTGCCATATGTAAATAATGTAAATAATTATAATGAGTTTTTTTTAATCGCAGTGCCTGCTGTGTACAGGGAAACGTGAAGCTGGCCAAGTTTGGGATTTACTACATGACCAACGGTGGCACAGCTGTGGACTTCCCCATCGGGTGAGCTCGCGCTGCCGCGTGCACCCTACGGGCGACGGGGCGGCGCCAGCTGGGCCCCACCAGTTCCACCTCTCTCCGACACGCAGATCCCCATCGTACCGAGGGAATCCGTTTAATTGTTAATTCGTCATCAGCCAAGATCTCTTCCAATGCTGCACGAAGGCCTCCCCAACCCATCACCATCCCTCACAGTCTTGCAATCCAACAGTCCATCTCGCACCTGCACACTAATTGACTCAATCACTCCATCTGTGTCGTTGGCATCTTCTCGGGTGTTTTCCCTTCTTTGGCTGCCACTCCGCCTTTAGTCTCATGCCCTGTGTGATCCATCAAGAGTCTCTAAAGCGCTGGATTATAGCCACCTGCCACAGCACCCTGCCTGTGTGTGTGCTGTGGAAATCCACATGTATCAGAATCTTTATTTAGACTGGAGGAATTTGATGAGCTATGAAGCTCTTTCTCACAGATGTTCAGTAGGGGCGGGTCATTGACGGTATGTACTCGGTGCACACGGGATGGCTCTCTCTTGGTCATCCAAGTCATGTATACTCATGATCTGTTAATTTTTGCTCACTCTGAGAAGGAATTTGGTTTGCTACCGCTCAACTTGTTGTGTGCCACTAAGAGATAGGGCCTTACCATCAGCCTGACAAAAGCAAAGTACCTGCCTGGGTATTTTATGTCATAAAATAGTCCCCCCTTCACTCTCAATGAGTGATGGGGCACTTATGGAGAGAGTAGAGAAGTTTCCATCCCTGTGCAGTGTGCTAATGACCAGCTCCGGTTTGGCAGCAGAGGTCTCACTCCATAATGCTACCTAGAAACTACCTGACCTAACACACCACATGAAGATCCAGGTCTTCTCTCTATGCTTGCCAAACATTGAGCCTATGTAAAGGAACATCAGCTCCAGTTTGAAACATTTTACCAGACTGGATTGTGTAAGGAGCTCACAGAACCTTGAAAGATTTGGTCACACTACCATCGGTGAGCTCGTCCGGCAGGTGAGGATGCATTGGCTGGGTCATGTAGCTCGTATGCCCAGCCACCGCATACTCAGCAGCTTCTGTTTGGCTGGATAGAGGGGGCTAAACATGTATGGCATGGGCCAGAGAAGAGATGGGCTGATTTGGTACAAAAGGATGTGGAGCTGATCAGGCTGGCCGATGATTGGTACCAGCAGTGTCAAGATAGACCTCTGTGGAGGAAGCACGTGAAGGACGCTCCTGGGAAGTTGGAGGCATTCTCCCTCCAACAACAATGGAAAGCAGAGGAGTGACGCTCACAACAACGAGCGGAGCACCGGGCAGCTAAAATGCAGCAAGTTGGTACAGTAGGGAATACAGCCGGTACATCTGCCGGTCATCTCAGTCAGCCAACCCATGGCACCTGGGTCTGTCCCGTGACCTCCTGTTAGCGAGCCTTAGACACTTCACATGGCCTAAAAGTGCACCTGGCCTGGCAAAGGTGCCGTAGTGACGTCACCGTCACTTAGTGGCGAATGGCAGGCATTGGTATTGTTGTGAGTGTTCATAGTCCCACAGTCTATTAAGGCTACACGGGGGATCTTTGTGTCTATGGTGATGGATGCAGTGAGCCGTCATACATGGCACCGGAGGTGGTGGCTCAAGGCCCTGCGAGGCACGGGGAGAGACGGGCTCCGATCGGTCCCAAGAGTGACGTGTGGTCCCTGGGCATCATCCTGCTACAGCTGTGGCTGGTGAGTGTCGCTGCTGTATGCAGCTGTTAAGCTCACACACACACGCCAGTTTACCAGGTCGTGAGCATTGCTGTTGTGCACTTGGGGAGTTTACACGCGTCAGCTCACCAGGAGGTGAGCGTTGTTTCTGTTCAGCTGGTGAGCTCACACGCACACCAGCTCACTGGGTGTAGAGTGCACTGACACACAACCGTGATATCAGATTTACCTTACACATATCTTGATTTTAATTAATTACGTCCATTTTGCCTAGATAATCCTCATTTATCACAATGTATACAAGTTGTGTTTACAAGAAAAAAAACAATTGATATGTATATGGATCGGCGTAATGAATATGCAACTAAATATTTTGGTAAAACAAAAGCGAAATGTGAGCACCACAGATCAGCAGTGTCACTCTGCGTGGTGTCTCCCATGCAGTAAATTGGCCGAGTGCGGTCTTATGCCGAGTGGCCTGGGTAGTGTTCGCCTTGCTTTGATTGTATTGATCAGAATCTTTATTGATCCTGGAGAAATCCGATGAGCTATGAAGCTCTTTTTTCACAGAAACTTACAATAATAAACAATCCACAACATTATATGATTGAAAATTATAGGAAAGGTAAACAAATCACTAAAAAACTAAATAAAATAAAAACTTGGATTTTACCAGGTAAAGCCTACTGAGCTATGCGTTAGGTCGGTGTCTGCTGGACTGTCAGCCGTGTTCATAGGCATATAGACGCACGGGACACAAACAAGGGTCACTTCTGTGAATATAAAGTAGGAACTTGGATGAACCACAAAATGAAAAAGATTCATACCAAGCCAATGTATCCAGTTGTCACTGACGGTTATGACTGGCTTTGTGTTACAGGGTGAAAAACTGTGGCCCAGAGCGAGCATCGCGGAGAAGATGAAGGCGATTGTAAAGCTAGGTGGTTATTCTTGAAGGTTTTGCTTACTACTGGAACGTGAGAATGGCTGTTGCTTGTATGGGGAGACTCATCGTGATGGTCGGTCGCTTGCTGTGTCGCCGAGTGAGAACGGTGGGATCGGGCATCCTCGGTCAGCATGGCTGTGTCTCATCGGTTGTGTTTGACTCCATCGGGGGAGCGTTAGGGTAGTGGTTAGCGTGCTGCGAACCCAGCGACCCGAGTTGGATTCCTGCTCATAGCCACTAATACAAGTGACGATTATCTGAACTGGTCCTGGGCCTCCCCTAGGTCGACTCGGCCTCAAATTAATACCTTGTGCGGTGTGTAAACATTGCTACTAAGGAGACAAAGGCGGCTGGGTGTGGTGCTGGTGACCCACCCCCTGTGTGCCGTGCCGGCCTTCATAGGTGCTCGCTAACAGCACTTGCTCCAACAATCTGTTAAGGTTACACGGGGGTCTTTGTTTGACTCTATGGTTGTGTTTGACTCACAAGAAGTTGCACCTCGGACAGTATTAAAGTAAGAGGAACCCTTTCCCAGATGTTGTCACGACCAGAATGAATGTTTGAGAAATGGTCGGTTAATAGAACTGTGGGTGGATCAAGAGTAACCTCGCACTCACTGCAGCAGGATTTAAGATTTGGAAAGAGTTTAATCACCCTACCCAATTTTTTTCCACCCAGCAACATAATATATCTCTTGCAATTGTATTCTACACACATTTTGTCAGGTCTTGGAGAGGAATTTACAATATGAAGGGTCATACCATGCTCCATCCCATCAATTCAAACACAACATGAAAGGGATGTGTTTATTGCTTGCTGTCTGAGCCTGCATTGGGCATGTCTTTGTATCTGTATATGCCTGTGTGTGTGACGCCTGTGTGTGTGACGCCTGTGTGTGTGACGCCTGTGTGTGTGACGCCTGTGTGTGACGCCTGTGTGTGTGACGCCTGTGTGTGTGACGCCTGTGTGTGTGACGCCTGTGTGTGTGACGCCTGTGTGTGTGACGCCTGTGTGTGTGACGCCTGTGTGTGACGCCTGCAGGCTCTGAGCATGATGTGGTGGCTGCGATGCTGCGCACTCACGGCGGCTCCCACTCAGCTGAGGTACAAGGCCTAGGCACTCTTCTTGCTCGACTTGCAAGCAGTACATACAGACAACCCCATATATCCAGCACGGTCACTGCCCGACACTGTTCGATATGAGTACAAGTAAAGTAGAGAAAGTTGTGTGAGGAATTCGTCAAGACAGGCATACCTCTTATAGCGCTCAGGATGCATTCTATGCAAAAGCACTATACGAAACAGCGCTATAGGAATGGTTCCAGTGGACATGCATTACCGACAGTGCTTTTGTTTAGCTATTAGTGATATGTGAGGCCTTCATTAGGGCATCGGTAATAGCCTTCATAACGATGCTATACACAAATTAGATAATTTATAAATGAAAATTTTAACTATTAATGATGATGACATAAAAAATATACAATAAGTTACACACTTACCGGTCCATTCGGTCGGAGCTTGCGTAAACACGCGTTCCGCGGGAAGCATTCAAGGCTGGTGGGCGGAGGCGGGTGCTGATTGGCTCAACGGCAGCGTTCGCCGCTTTCACTGGTTGGGCACGTGGCTCGGAGAACAGAGGGAGCGTCGCGCGCTGCGGATTCTTGCGCAGGAATTTTCCGCGCAGGAATCTCGTGCAGGAACTGTCCTCCAGGACAAAGGGCATTATCAGGAAACGGTGCCAAAAGAGGCAGCGCTGTAAGACGTATGCCTCTATGTATGTATGTTGAACTTCTTCCGCACAGGAAGTAGCCAACCATGCAAATTGGAGGTCTGGGGGAAGGACAACAAACTAAACACAAAAAGCAGTCCTAAATAAATGAGCTTTAAATCTGGAAAATCTGGAAAAAAAATTTGAGTTTTCAATCTGTATGTGTATGCAGTCACATGCAGGACTGACAGCAAGAGGATGAGAATGCTGGCGATTGAATGGGGGCCTGCAGAGACATTATGTCTCGTAGCTCAAAGGCTTCAATTCCTGACTCGGGCACCTTTGTTGAGTTTGTTCTTCCTCTCTTCTGCATGAGTTTCCTCCAGGTTCTCCAGTTTCCTCCTGTAGCTAAACACATTTTCAGTATACAGCAAAAGCTCTGTTATCCAGCACCTTACCATCCTGAATGCTTGATTTACCGGCATCTGTCATAGACGGCAATACAAATCTTCCTTCGCTTATCCGGAAACATTCCGACAGCCATTCGGCATCTTGCCGTGCGCTTACCATGAGTTTTTGTTTACGGAAGCTTCAGAACGATGCTTAGTGGTGGCGATAGTGGCCTCAATTTCCCGAATTGTAAAAATCAGCCATAGTGACAATGTATTGCGGTATTCCTGACTTTATCACTAACCTCAGAAAAATAATACTTCATTTATTATGTCATCGTTCAGTTGAGTCATTGCGGTCAGTTCTGCTGATCACACCGCACCGTGCCATGGCCGCTCTCTTCTGGGCCTTCTCACCGCAGTCACGGAGCCCCTCGCCATCAGTCTGCTTTGAATGGCTCATCCCGCTCGCTCGCAGTGGGCTACGATGTTAGGCAGTGCCCTCCTTGTCCCTCTGCCTGCTGATCGAGTCATACAGCCGCCACCGCTGGAGAAGCACCTGTGTGACATCGTGAATGCTCACGGCCCGCATTACCCACGTGGCACTCGTGCATGGCCATACCCCAGCCAGTGCAAAAACGTGGCTTTATTCTGAAAGAAGACGAGTACATGGAGTTATTATATAATTGTCGTTACGCTCGTTTACCCAGGAAAAGCCCGAGTCTCAAAACTCTTTTCCAGGAGGGTCCTGCCAAGATTTGTTTTGCAGAAGGGGGTGATGTTGCTGCTGTGTGATTTTTAAAGAATTGGAATTTTTTAGCCAAAATCATACACTGAATGTTTTTCTTTAGCTATTGGAGGAAACCAGAAAAGCCGGAGGAAACTCGCGCAGAACAGGAGGAGATCCTACAAACTCCACACAGAAGTGCACCCGAGTCGGGGGTCGAACATAGACCTCTTCTTGCTGTGAGCACAAGTGATACCACTGCGTTGCCACCCTGCTGCCCATTGCTGTCAAATGGTTCACATCTCATTACTCGCAGGCGTTACTAAATCACATTTGTGGTGATACACCCAGACAACGTTGGGACAGAGACGTGCGGAACTGCGACCCGTTGCCACACAAAGGTCCTTACAGAGCACCTGGAAGAGGATGCACGGATAAACTGTTGTTCATCTGAGAATGTCTGCAGGTCCTTGGGGCTGTCTGTTGGCAATACAGTACTGACGTGTGCCGTGTTCCAGGATCTTCCCGAAGATCTGCGGAGTTTGCTGGGAAAGTGCCTCGTGTTTTCCCCGAGAATGAGGTATTTAAACACAAAACTCACAATTATTCCCCTGGGTATATGGTTACATTTTTGAAAAGCATCTTCTGTCACTGTGAATAACTTTGGTCTGTGCGAATCTCCTTTCCCGACTTACCTGTCTTCCTTCATGCCATCTCAATCTGGATGTTCCGTTGTAGATATTTATTCAAATGGGGTGCACAATTGTTTATTCGTCCAACCAATGATGGCTAAAACCCCATTTGATGTTGTGTATAGTGAACTGAGCAAAGGGCACCTCTCATCCCCATTGTGATTTAATTTATTTGTTTTCTTTTTTAACCTACGTGACTTTACCGAAAAAAACAAAGAGTAAGGTTAAAAATTATCCGAGCCGAGGCATGTTGTATCTGCTGTTGGAGAGGAGTGAAGGCGTGGGCAGGAAGGCCGAGAAGAAGAGAGTTCCAGTAGTCGAGCTGAGTGAACACGGGGGAGTGAACCAGGGGTTTAGCAACAGAGCAAGCGATGAGGGGACGGATTTTGCGAATGTTGAATAGGTGAAAGCGGAAAGTACGGGGAGTGGCAGAGATGCGGTTGGAGGGGGAGAGGTCAAGGATGGCCCCAAGGTTGCGAGCAGAGGAGACAGGAGTGAGGGAGATGGGAGGGAATGAGATGGTTGGGGCAGGGAGAAGGGAATAAAATGATTTCAGTTTTGGTAGGATTGATGGAGAGGTAGTGGTGTGACTTACAGGATTGAACTGTGACGAAGCAGTCGGAAACGCAAGAGGCAAGGGCAGACAAGGGCATGGAGGAAAAGGAAATGACAATCTGGGTCTAGATTTGAAGCTTTCGTGACTGCAAGGATTCATACTCTTAGGCTTTTTCGGTAAAGTCACGTAGGTAAAAAATATAAATAAAATTAATAGAAGTAATAATAGAAATAAATTAATAAATCACAACGTTTCGGAGGCAACATAAGCTTTCGTATTCAGGTTGTGCTGTGACGGTTCCACCTGAAGATGGAAGCTTGTGTTGCCTCCAAAACGTCGTGATTTATTATTTTATTTCTATTATTACTTCTATGAATTTTATTTTTAACCTACGTGACTTTACCGAAAAAGCCTAAGAGTATGACAATCCGGGTGTTGTCAAAGAAGTGATGGGGAAAGTTAGATGAAGAAACGACAACTTACAGTAGTGAGATGAAAAAGGAGAATAGCAAATAACCTAGGACAGCCCCTTGGGGGACACCCAGCAGTGAGTGATGGGGGAGGGAGGGGAGGTGGATGTCGAGTGATGAGACTGGAGCCAGGAAAGGGGTGTGCAGGAGAGACCGAGACTGGAGAGAGGGTGGTGAGGAGCATGAGGTGATCAGCTGTATCGCAGGCTGAGGAGAGATCGATGAGAATAAGGATTGAGGAGAGGCCAGCATGGGCAGAGTTTTCTCTATGATTCTGTACAGTGAGGAGGGCAGTTTCAGTAGAATGGGAGGAATCCTGCTTGGATTTGAGGGTAAAGAGAATTAGATGAGATAGAGTGATCCAGTGCTCTTTAAAGTTGTTCTTTTGGAATAGCCATGGCGAGTGCTGCTCTTTTTGCCTCTCACGTTAGAGGCATCCTCCAACATGAGAGGCCATCCTGAAAGAGCAGCTTTTAAGAACATTTATCATACATCGAGCTGTGAAAACCATCACTTTCATAGAGCGAGCCATCTTTGATTCCAATGTGGGGTTGTGCATCACACGCTGTAGCTGTGCTGACCGAGCCCCCGTTGCGTCTGGCTGTGCCTGGACAGGCCGACAGCGGCTGAGCTCTTGTCGAGCACCGTCTTCTCCGAGGTGGCGTCATTAATGGAGCCGTCGCCAAGGCCTCCTGTCACCCTCTTCTCCCCCGGCTTGCGCAGCGAAGACCTCCTGCTGTCTCCACTTGGTGAGCTTGCACCTGGTGGAGCTGGGCTACCATGTGACATCCTCGTGCTGTTAGGCAGAAGCACAGCCAGCTGGCGCACTTTGTCCTGTGGGCGTGTTCAGCACTGCGGAGATTACGAGCTTTGGGAGGAACTGTAGCGGTGTTGAAATATAGTGCACTGGGCTGTGACGATTGAAAAGAATTAGACATCATCGCCAATTATCCCATTTCTACCAGAGCTTCATTCTGCTAGAGCCCGTAGATGTTGTTACAAAGTTAACATTCAACCTCCAAGGTGTGCTCTTCCAGTGTTCTACCACCTGGTATGAGATATTCCTTTTGGTCGCTAACCCATGTGCTACTCTAGTGCCTGTCTCACCAACCTGCGCTCCTCTGTCATGCACACGTTCCACACCCATTGCAACCTCCTTGAGCTGATGACGGCGACAGCACGTCACCACCACGCTCTGTTGGTCAGCTACAAACCCAGCGACCCGAGTTCTATTCCCGCTCATGGCCAAAACCAGTGATGATTTTCTGAATCAGTCTTGAAACTCCCCTAGGTCGATTCAGCCTCAAATGAGTACCTGGTGCGGTGTATAAACATCGCCACTAGGGAGACAAAGGCGGCTGGGCGTGGTGCTGGTCACGCGCACCCCCTCATGTGCCGTGCTGGCCTTTATAGGTGCTTGCTAACAGCACTTCCCCCAACAGTATGTTAAGGCTATAGTGTTGATGGGGGACCTTTGTATTTCGACTCTAGAGGAGCAGGAGGACGAGGACGATGATGACCGTCTGGCAGAGAGGACTCTGGACGAAGTGTACTACCTGTGGGCGCTGGCAGGCGGAGACCTGGAGAGGGAGCTGACCAACTCTGGCATCATTAAGTCGAAACCACCCATCTGCACCCTGCCCAAGTAAGAGTCTCAGGCTTGCAGGCTGTGTGAGGATTGGAGAGTAATGAAGGCTGGTGTCAGGGCAGCCCCGTGGCCTCTTGTACCATTGCAGGGAGTTTGGTAGTCAGTGGTGTGTTCTTATGAGTTTCACTTGTCACGTGGGTTGGAGGTCTTTGTTATTGCTGTTTGCTTGCGCTGTACGTGTCCTTCGAACGTTGATCCACACTGGCTTCACGTATTGCCTCTGTGGTCTAGTCAGCAGACACTGCCAATGCATGTCGCCACTGTACTGTATTCCAGGATAAAAAAATGTTTCTAAGCGATTAACAAACTATGGAAATGAACACTAAATACAAGTAGTTTATATCACAAATAAGCAGCAAAAAACGTCCTATTCATTATTGATACTCATTACAAAAGAAAAATATACAGGAAAAGCTCTTAATTTGTAGATTTTTCTTTAGAAAAATTCGATTATTTGCGGTTTGATATTTGCATACTTGTGTAGCGGCATTGTTGTGCGCTGTGTGCGATTGCCACTACTTACAGCCTGTAATCACGGCCTCCAATCAAACAGGGGGCAGAAGGGAGACTGATGGAGATGAGTGTGTGTAGTCTGTAGAATGTAATATCTCAGTGTGTACTTGGAGAGAAAACTGATAACGTTGGCCTGTGCTGTGCCCGTACGTGGAAGAAAGAAGAGTACCCTCTACAGTGTACACGACGTGTCGCGGACGTCACTCATTACACTTGTTTAACTTTCGCACCTTTATTATTCCACTATTCGCGATTTGGCAACATTGTACCATGGGGGAGGGGTACTGTACTTGTGCAGTACAGTAGCGGATTGTGATCCATGTGCTCATCCAAGCCATTCTAGCAGTTGTGCCACGCTTCACATGCTGAAGCTTTTTCTGTTCGAGTGTTATATTATGTTGTATTATGATCTATTTGTATTATTTTACAATTTAATTAAGTATATGGATGTTATTTATGTGTACCGTACAGGATTAATATGAAACATTTTAATGTTCTCCGGTATTTGTTTAGTCGGACACAGGAACCTAGCCCCCTGTTTCCCGCCATATATAAACGTGGTAAAGTATCTACATTCACGAATTCTACTTTCGTGCAGATTTTCAAAAAGAGAACCCTCTCGGATGTCGTGGCCTTACCGTATACTGAACAAACATTTTATTTCAATGACCCTTCTTCTGGGCAGAGAGACGGACGGCTTTATTTCAGCCGGTGAGTGCCATCGAGCTACGCAGCTCGGTTACCAGGACGACCGCAGCCCAAGGCCGTCGGCAGTGGCAGGCGGTTACAGGACATCGCAGGGTGGAGGGAACGTGCAAACTGAACAGGAGCAAAAACAACAAATTATTCACGCGAAAATCACGCCAGAACTTTACGCGAACAGGATGGACAATAAGTAGTGCTTGCATACAAATAAAATGTTGAAAAATTCGTGTTACAGAAACATGAAAATAAACCATATCGAGCCTCGTGCATATACAGCCGCAGACAGGGAGAGAGAGGGCCAAGGGCTTGACCTTATTGCCACACTTTACACGGCACTTTCCAGAGAAAACTGGAACATTTTAAGCACTCTGACCTGTGAGCCTCGCTTTCACTCAAGACCAGAGTGATCGTGTGCTTAGACCATGTCGTTGGTATTCTGGTCACCACTGGTGTAGTGAGGAGACACTGTTTTAGATGTACCCAAGGTAAACCAACCGGAGATGTTCAACAAACCTTTACCCCTAAGGCATCTGCTATGTCTCTCCTATGGTATGCAGAACACTGCTTTGCAGGTGATACATTAACCATAGCAGTTGAGGTGCAGTTGAGGTGCATGTGACCGTCGCACTAAACTAATGTGCAGATGTTTTGATCACGAGTCGTGTTGGTGGTTATTGTGAAGCTGCACGTGCTGCATCCTTGGGGAGCGGGGAAGTGAAGAAGAGACGCATGTCAGGTGGGGCAGAGCGAGATTTGAGACCTGGAAGGAAGTGGGACAGGGACGTTTACGAGGTGGTGGTCACGAACGTGACGGGTTAAATGGAAGAGAGAGCAAAGTACTTCCTAAGCTTCAGAGGTGCGGGGCCCCACCAAAGATTAGGAGGGAAGGCAGCTAGAGTAAAACTATTTACTCACTATATTTTACCAGGTTAGGCCCACTGAGCTAAATAGCTCTTTTTCAGAAGCGACCTGGCCACAAATAATAGCTCAACGAAGTGGCATACCACGTGGAAATGTATAGCAGCCAAATACTCGTATATTGATTCTAGATGTGGGTGGGAAAAACCAAAGGACCCGGAAAAAAATCCATGTGACCACGGGGAAAACATATACAGCAGGTGTCTGGGTCGGGATCGAACCCACGACCTCCTGTATACCAGGTGAGGTAGTTAACATCTCCTAGCCACCGCGGCACCTTAGAACCAGTGCCAACAATTTCCCAAGTTCTGTGGCACTATATTGGAATGATCAACTCCATTGATGAACGATGATACATGTGAGAGGAAACCAGAGTACCCGGAGGAAACCCACACGTGTGAGTGGAGTAACATATGACCCTTAGGCTACACCCATTTCAAACCTTTTAAAACAGTCTGCCTCAGCAGCAGACCATGCTTTCCCACCTTATGACGGATGCTTGTGTTGCGCCCGAAACGTCGTGATTTATTTTATACCTACGTAACTTTACCGAAAGAACCAAAGAGTATGGAGTAACCTACCCTGTGCAGATGAAATAATCCACTTGCTGTACTGCCATACCCTGACAAGCCAGAAGAGGGCGATCTCAGCCCACCGGGTTTGGGAGTTTGACGAATTTGTGCCATCCACCAACCCAGCTGCCTCCAGCGTGCTGGATTATATTATTGGCACGCGACCAGCGCCTGGCGAGTGATGAGATGTTGGCGATGATGAAATGTTGTCTTAACACGCTGACCTCTGAGGCCACCGAATTGTCCACCCCTCTGTGCGCATTGCAGTGTGGTGATGGAGGACGGGGACATGTTTGGACAGACGAGGGACTACAGCTTCCTGTACAACGACACCACCATCACGCTGTCCCTTGCCCAGCTTCGCAATGTGCGTCAAAGTCCTAAAGGCAGGACTCGACTTGCTGAGTGTCGCCCTTCGTTCAGTGCGCATGAACAATAACCAACGTGCGATGATATGTAAACGCACCGGCACGCAGCAGGTTTGTAGCGATCCACGATGGAGAGACGACGGCTATGACATAGGTGATCGGGATCAGAATATTTATCCTGGAGAAATCCGATGAGCTATGAAGCTCTTTTTCCACAGATGTCCAGCAGGGGCATGTCAGAAAGCCACAACGAACAATATAAAAAAAAAAACTTTCGGAGTATAAAGTATAAGAAAGGTAAGCAATTTTACGGAGCACAGGGGAAGCACGCGCAGCGCTTGTTACGTAGCACGCGCAGCGTATAGCTGTTTACGAGAATGTCTGGTGATATTGCTACGAATATTGGTGATGATGTTGTTCATGTTGACGGTATAACTGTGATGATGGTGAGAATACATCTTTCCCAATACATTCAATGATTTTAAACATTTCCCGCTGCTTTGATGGTTTGCAGAGGCTGCAGGAGGTGCCGGGAGAGACCTTTTACCCCCTGCTGGAGGATGAGTAAGCACTGAACACAGCGGGGTCGGACAGCACAAGCCATTGCCACAAGTCACTACCACTAGCAATAGCCTCCATGGCCGGGACTGAACGCTACTGGTGAAAAGTTAATGGGAAGCTCCCCCCGCTTTGTTGAATATCGGGTCGGTCCATCTCCCCACACTCCGTGTATCACAAATGAATGGAACCCATATGGTGAAATATAAATGGGTCTGATAAAATTTTTTTTAATAGAGCGAGTCTCTTCTGAAACCCGGGAAACGATTCTTGTTTTCGTGAATCATGGATTTTGCATCGCAGTACCGCACGGCGGGTGACGCGAACAAGCGGTAGCGCGCTCGCCACATTTGTTGCAGGGTTCGCGGTTTGAATCCCCCGGCCACCCCGGTTATTATTGCCGGTGCGTTCACCACAATAATACTCTGTGCCGTCTGCCTCAAAGTAGATGTTGGAGATGGGCTGACGTAATTCGCGAGAGTCGGCTATTTTGTACCGGCGGGCATCTGGGTCTACATTTTTTTATTGCGCGCAGATTACTCAATTGGGATTATACATAGCAATCATCGTTCCCTACTGGCAGCGTAATGCCCTGGGTCACTCTTGCAGATGAGACTCATCCTGGCCTCTTGGATTCTCTCCTGCTTAAATTAACTAATTGGTTGTGCACAAGCATATATATATGTGCATTTTCATATTTGTGAATGTATGTAAATATATGGAAGGGTGTACATATGTGGGGAGTGTTGACGCAGTGGTTAGTATGCTGCACTATGAACCCAGTCACCCGAGTTCAATTCCCGCTCATGGCCAACACCAGTGATGATTCTCTGAACCGGTCCTGGGCCTCCCCTAGGTCAACTCGGCCTCAAATGAGTACCTGGTGCAATGCTGCTCGCTAGCAGCTCGCTAGCAGCACTTTCCCCAACAGTGTCGAAGGCTATAGGGAGATCTTCGTCTTTATCTGTGTATATATACGGTGTGTGTGTGTGTTTGGCTGCCTCTGTGTGCGTGCCAGAGGAGTGGCGCTCACCCCCTCAGGGAGCGGTTATGACCTGGCCGGCTCGGCGAGTCTCCCGCTGGTGATCCGAGAGAAGGACACGGAACACCAACTCCACCGGATCCTCCTCTTCCAGCGACTCCTCAAGGTGCCCCATGAAAACGATTGTTTCAGGGCGCTCTGTAAATTTTGTGGCACTGAGCTACATCCCCAGCGAACTGCCACGAGATGCCATCCAATCCTCGTTCGGTTTAGCGTCAGGATTTCTTATATCGCGGTTGTAACATTTCCATCGGGTTGAATTCTTCTCATTCTTTATCATTATCTTTATTATGCTTGTTGACCTGGGAAAGCCTCACCGAGTCTCAAGACTTTCTTTCAGGAGGGTCCTGCCAACTTGTCGCAGAACGGGGCGATGTTGCTGCTATCTGTAATCCCATGGTGTAGCCTACTCTGTCTTTCTTAATTTTGCTATTTTTGAGCTAATATGAAAATTTTAACCATTTGCAGACTGCTTTTTACTAAATGGTTCACGGGAACTGAACCTTTTGAGACCGTTTTGAACTGGCTGAATGGTAACCGTTTGATTTTGAGTTCATCTGAACCTCGACTCGGCTTGGTGGTTGCACTGCGTTCGGTGTTGCTGCGGTGTGTAGGCGTACCCGCACCGCAAGGATCTCATTTGGAAGGAGGCACGCGTGGACATCCCTCCGCTGCTGCGTGGACTCATCTGGGCCACTATCCTCGGCGTCGAGGTCGTTTCCAAACTCATTTTTCCAGTGACACGGAAGCTTCGAGTGACCGATCACACAGCACATATCTCACGTCAGCTATCGTGTATGGGCTTTGACTAGCAATTGATCTCCCAGCGATTAAATTCCAGAATTATTTATATTTTTTATACCATTAATTTCTCAGTCGGGTTTGTCCACTTTTCTTTAATCTATGAGCCTAAATATCACCTCACCAGATTGAATTGAATTAAATGATGACGTCACCCTGATGCTGCTCTATTTAAGAACGGAAGCAACAGGAGAGCTTCACCATTCTTGCCCGATGAAGCTGATTGTAATCATCAGCGAAACGTCGTACTACTCAAATTTCAAAATGCTGTTGATTCTCTCTTCAGCACACCGGTGGGCTAAAGAAGTGAATAATTTTGTCCTTTGAAAAACGTGACACATTTTTTTACTGTTTGGCCGTGTCGGGTGGTGGAGGGTTACGACACATTTATAAATAACGCGATCTGACCCAAAAACCTATATTATGAATAATATTGGTCGCGAAAGCCTACGTGTTAAATTAGCATATACTTTACACATGATGTACATAAATAATAAATAATCCATTCTGATCTTAAATTTGGAGCTTTCGTGACTGCAGGAATTACTCTTTGGTTCTTTCGGTAAAGTCACGTATAAAGATAAAATAATAAATTAAATAATAGCATACGACGTTTCGATTGCAACACAAGCAATCATCATCAGGTATAAATGAAATAGCAACAAAATTCTAACCAGAAAACTATAGACAGACATATAAGCAGACAGATATCACCAAGATACATAGAGAGAGTAACACAGGCACAGAGAGGGAGATCGTCTCTGTGGCGAGGCCTTAAATAGACAGAGGGGGGGGGGGCGGGGGCGGAGAGAGGGAGGGGTTAGAGAAAAATTAACATGTCAATGAGTGGCGACGCGTGGTCAAGTACGCAAGCTTGAACATTAGGGAAGAGGGAGAAAGAACACACTAAATTAAATAACCTAGCAAAATATCAAAATGTTATGTAATACAACACAGAGAGTCGGTCAACACACAATTAACGCATAGCCTGGTCGATTACCTATTTCAAAGATTGCTAAGTTAGAATTTAAGTGTGAAAATTCCAAAGAGAGACAAAACATAAAACAAGAGGAACGGAGACACACAGATAGAGCAGAACATAAGAACGACAAAAAACGAGTGGAGACAGAACCAAAGAGTAATTCCTGCAGTCACGAAAGCTCCAAATTTAAGATTGAACCACTTCTACGGGGAAGTTTCAAGTTTATCTTTTTCTCTCTCTCTGGGTTTTTTGTTTTCTCTCTCTGCCTGTGTATTTAGTGTATTTTTCTGTCTCCACTCGTTTTTTGTCGTTCTTATGTTCTGCTCTGTCTGTGTGTCTCCGTTCCTCTTGTTTTATTCTTTGGTTCTTGTTTTATGTTTTGTCTTTCTTTGGAATTTTCACACTTAAATTCTAACTTAGCAATCTTTGAAATACGTAAACGACCAGGCTATGCGTTAATTGTGTGTTGACCGCATCTCTGTGTTATATTACATAACATTTCGATATTTTGCTAGGTTATTTAATTTAGTGTGTTCTTTTTCCCTCTTCCCTAATGTTCAAGCTTACGTAATTGACCACGTGTCGCCACACTCATTGACATGTTAATTTTTCTCTAACCCCTCCCTCTCTCCGCCCCCGCCCCCCCCCTCTGTATATTTAAGGCCTCGCCACAGAGACGATCTCCCTCTCTGTGCCTGTTACTCTTTCTATGTATCTTGGTGATATCTATCTGCTTATATGTCTGTCTATAGTTTTATGGTTAGATTTTTGTTGCTATTTCATGTATACCTGATGATGATTGCTTGTGTTGCAATCGAAACGTCGTATGCTATTTAATTTATTATTTTATCTTTATACGTGACTTTACCAAAAGAACCAAAGAGTTATCCATTCTGATGTGAACC
This sequence comes from Lampetra fluviatilis, assembly GCF_964198595.1. Classification (NCBI taxonomy): domain Eukaryota; kingdom Metazoa; phylum Chordata; class Hyperoartia; order Petromyzontiformes; family Petromyzontidae; genus Lampetra; species Lampetra fluviatilis. The sequence continues at coordinate 571,512 of NC_136289.1, forward strand.
ATTTCATGCATGCATTATCACGGTTGAAAGAATTGTAATTGAGAAATGGATCGACTTTTTTATCCCCACCATCAGCTATTGTGATTGGCAGTTTAATTCCCTGTGATGTGACGGTAGCATAACCAACTCTGACCCCCGCACAGAGTACGGTAACTGCGCGTATGTCTGCCGGTACATTACGTAAGTCCCGTGCTGCCTGCTAGTAGTCTGCTTTTATTCACTTATGGGATTGTACGTTCAATTTCCTGTCTCGTGCAGGGAGACATCCAAGCCAAGTACGACTCCATTGACAAGGACACCGCTATCCAGACCGACAGGCAGGTGAGAATCGCTCTACGCTTCCAGTCTTGGATGCCCCCACTCCTCCTTTAGTTCACCAAGCTCACGAAGTAGAAGTTACAAAGTCAACTACTATTAACCTTTCCCATTCCGAGACATCTGCAAGTTGCAGGGTGGGTTCCCCTTTCACCTCTGAATCTCGGAACTCACAAGCGGTTGGCATTAATTAAATTTAGTGCAGCATAGTACCGCTGTTTTTAAAGACATTGTACTCACCGCAGAGAACTGTAGCGACACAACCACACTCTATGATAGCTGGTGCGAAACTGTGCCATATGCCCTCCAGCATGGCCTTAGTGTTTCTTCATGACCCTACGTGTTCGATAATGTACATGTACGTCATCAGAATGTGTGTATATTGAACTTCTTTCGCACCGTACGTAGCCAACCGTGCTAAACCACGGCAGCATTTCTTCGCTCCAGAAGCCCGTGGCTGGAGAATAAGATCGCACAGAGTTTGATCTCTTTGACGATTTATCACAGATGTTTGTATTGTCAGATTTTTAAAATAATACACATCAAACACATGAATACAATGAATAATTATAAAATTTGTTGCTTTATCAATCTACATTTCTATTTTTCTTGGTTTAGGCTGCAATGATCTAGCCAAATTTATATTGTGACATCCTTCACCATAAATAGCCAATCCAATTCTATTGTCACGTATACAAGCGCCAATTATGATTGTTTCGGTTGTCTCGGTAATACAAGTTTAACAACAATTCTCACAGCCAAATGTATCAATGGGATAAGATGTTTAGTAAACATCTTAAGATAAATCACTAGAAAGTCAGAATCACTGTGTCACCTCACCTGACTTAAATAGATGTCATGATCTCACTGGAATAACCAATCAGATTGAAATTAAATACTATAAATTAATTATATTATTCTAATTTATCTGGGCCGGTGATTGACATCTGCATTATTCACTATAACTACACGTGCATATACAAGGCTACAGCAGGATAGCATTATATTAACTGAAGCTTAAGCTAAAATAGTTAATCATTGATATGTATCACCTACCTCTTAATAGTGTGTTGTACTCTTTTACACGTCTGCCTTGAATTTCAATGGGCTGCCACCAGCATTGAAATGAGTGCGTAATGTGTGGTTGTTTTTGTTGTTGTATACATATCGTGCTTGGTGTGCTGTGCGCGTCCCATATAGCGCGTGTGCATGTGTGTGTGCGTGTGTACGCGCGCGTGTGTGTGTGCGTGTGTACGTGTGTGTGCGTGTGTACGCACGCGTGTGCGTGTGTACGTATGTGCACTTGTGTGTGCTGCTTGCAGATTGAGGTGGACATCCCACGCTGCCACCAGTACAACGAGCTGCTCTCCTCCCCCGAGGGTCACGCCAAGTTCAAGCGCATCCTCAAGGCCTGGGTTCTGTCCCACCCACACCTGGTCTACTGGCAAGGTGCACCACCTCTATGTGTAACACACTCAACAGCAGCAGCAACAGCAGCCGCTTGTGCCAGGCTAGGTGAACTTTGAGGCCATGTGAACTGTCGAGGGCTTGCTGCTGGAAGGAGGTCATGGGACAGACCCAGGTGTTATTGTTTGACTACCCGAGATGACTGACAGATGCACCACTTGCTGCGTTTTATCTGCCCACCACTCCGCTCGTTGTTGTGAGCGCCGCTCCTCCACCCTCACTTGTTGTTCGAAGGCCATTGCCTCCAGCTGCACATTAGCGTCCTTCACGAGCCTCCTCCACACACACGCACAGACCCTTGGTCTAATAGCAGGGCGTTGTACACAGGACTTTGCTTTACACACACATGAATCTCTTGGCAAGATACTGTCTGTTGCTTAATATTGCTTGTGGTGCATTACCTTACATGTGTAGGACTCGTACTCTCGTTGTCTTTCTCGTCTCGTTTATTCACGCGTAGAGTTCACACTTCCTCCTCATCATCGCTCCGTGTCTCTCCATTCGCTCCGATGCACAACCCGCCATTAACAACACTCCATGTCTCCCCGTTTCTACCGTACACTGTATTCTCTCTATCCACTGCTAACCGTACACTGTGTTCTCTCTATCCACTGCTACCGTACACTGTGTTCTCTCTATCCACTGCTAACCGTACACTGTGTTCTCTCTATCCACTGCTACCGTACACTGTGCTCTCTCTATCCTTATCGTATCTATCCCTGCTCACTGCTGCTCCGTCTCTGTCCCAGGCACCAACCACTCCAGCTCCAATCCCAACCAAGACTCCCGTCTCTCTGTTACGCTGTGCCCTTTATCCCCGCACCAATCAGTCCCAATCAATTACTCCATCCCCCGCTTTGCTACTCGCCCCCAGGCCCCCAGCCTCACGTGACCATGTTATTTCCGCCAGGCCGGCGCCGGTCATTAGCCACTCACCCTCCTGACCAATCACCGGCCTGCGTCCTCCGTCACCCCTAACACCTGTCGCGTCTCTTAACGACCCCCCCCCCCCCCCCTAATGCCACGACAACAACAACCGTGTCCTCAGATGCTCCCACTGTACTCTGCTCGCTTGCCTAGCAACAACGCGTGGCGTGTGATATTTCAAGTCCTACACATGTATACATGTGTGGCCCTGAGCAAGTGAAAGAAATTCCACATTACCATGGCACTCGGCCAGTTTCTTCCATTGGACGACCACTGTGGGGGTACTGATTTTACCAGTCCTTGAGAAAGATGATGGTCAGTGACAACCCGCAATTGGGATTTGTACTGGCACCCTCACGACTCAGACCACAGTGCCATCCCCCTAAACTCTCCCACGGATGCTCAACCCTCTAGTGGCTTCTGTGATTGTATTTCCTGGAGTGCATGGTTACACATTTAAATGTTGAGCTCCCATGTAGCACTTGGTATGTTGAGGAGATGCACACACCACTTTGGTGATCGGTCACTTTTGCCCTTCAAACAGTTGGCACCCTTGCCAAAGAGGGGACCCAGTTTTGTGCGTCTCGGTTTATCTAATCTCCTGGTGAAATAGAGGCGACAACAACAACAACAAAGGGTGAAAATTAATGTGTGTTTTGTTTCTTAAGTGAAAGTAATTTTAATACAATACGATAAATTAATTACTGCCCTATGTAAAATACTGAATATATTCATTAGGACACATGCAATCGATCACACTTTAAAGCGAGCAACGTTGCACAAGTGTTGTCATCCCACTGATAGTGCCGAAGTTTTCTCAATCCCAGGGCCTGTGTACGCGCAATGCGTTTTTGTGTGCGTTGAATAAATCTACATGCTGGGCGTGCCGAGCTCATTCTCATCCCCTGTCTCTGCAGGTCTTGACTCGCTCTGCGCCCCGTTTCTCTACCTCAACTTTAACAATGAAGGTGTGGATTGCCAATGTTTTTGCTGCACTACGGGTTACCCACGGTTCATGGAATGTGATATTTTATATATATAGGGGCTAGGAATTGCAAGTCCACAGCTTCACATGGTGGGATATTTCGCTGTGGAGCACATGGTGGGATGGCGAGGGTAGTGAAGTGACAGGACACAGTGGCAAAGCGATGGATTGCAGAAAAAACTTCTCTCAATTGGGATGACAGCAGCAGTCATCGCCCTCGACTGACACACTCTAATGCCTGATTGCAGGTAATTTGCTAAATCACCTTGTGCCCACGGGTACAGCTTTTAATATTTAAATGTAACGTAAGTCACTCATTGTGTGTAAAGCGCTCTGAGACGCAGCGTAGAGGGCTACTCTACCTAAAACAAATCCTTATTCTGTGCGGTGATGTTATGGCGGGGGGCGATGGCTCGCAGAGGAGAGCATACGTGGTGTTTCCTTAGAAACGTTGGTAATTGAACAGCGGCTTCCTTGGTGTGCAGGGCGTCCCACTGTATCCCGCACCTCCGATGCGCATGTTTGGCTACGTGCGGTGCGAAAGAAGTTCAGCATACATCCATAGAAATACGCTCAGCAGTTAGAGCAATGCATTGGGTGCGTAGGTTTTTCTTTCCTAGAGTATGCATGTGTCATGGGTTTTAATGCAGATGTTGTGACATCGGGGATGTCACTGTATGGTGCCGGCCTGAGAGGGCCGCGGCACGCGATGCACTGTCATCGCGTACACCCCGTAGGCGGGTGTAGTACCAGCCCTAGCGGGGCTTGGTGAGTGCTAGAATAGCGCGGGCACCACGCATAGCGTGTGGTGGGGGCTCCCACAAGGGGGAGTGGGAGAGTGTCAGCCCAGGGGCAGGGTTGCCCCGGGCCATGGCACTCTGGTTGACCCCGCAGACACGTTATGTGAAGTGTCCACAGAGAGGCCCCCAGGTGGGGGGGTTGGGGGGTGATCACGTGTCCGGGGAGAGCTCTCGATCGAGAGGGAGCTGGAACGCTCTTGAAGGGGGCGGGGCCAAGGACGGGGTGGCCCCGACCCATGGGGGGATATGAGGCGGGTCCCTGAGAGGGACCGGGGTCGCTGCATTCTACAAGCTGAAGCTCTACGGAAGCTCTACGTCCTACGAGGCAACCACGTGGTCGCGGACCTGAGTGAGAGGGTCCGACCCTTTGTAGCGGTAACTCCTCTGTATAGAGTAGTTAGCTGGGTGGTCACCCCCACCCTAGGCTGTATCTGGTAAATGGGCAGTTACCCCTTTGTGTTACAATTAAATGTGTTGCCTCTAAAAGGAACAACGTCTGGACCCACTACACATACACTAATTGCGTTAGCCTCGGTGTAACTTTTCATATGATCGTGCTTTGTTGTCTGATTGTATCGGCGGATGTGGTGACAAACATCGCGGCTTTTTTTTTTCTGCAGCCTTGGCTTATTCCTGCATGTCTGCTTTCATTCCCAAATACCTGCACAACTTCTTCATGAAGGACAACTCGAACGTCATACAAGGTAAACCCCTTCTCTGATACTTAACTTGTCGCTCGGTGCGGCGACACGAATTAGAGTTTTGTCCGAAGATCGGACAACAACAGACTTTTCCCCAAACAACGGACTAAGTCCCGTAATTGGGAAATCGTTCCGGTCAATATTCGCTTCTTTCCCTAAATGGGTACATGATATTTATTATACTACACGTGGGTTTTTTTGGTTTAAAATAGGTCAAAATAGGATAAACAAAAGTGTAAAAAGGGTTTCTCAATACATTTACAGTACTTTGGTCTTTAAGAACATTGTACCGTATTGTATACGTAACATCGCGACAAAGGTGAGCAGTGATTGCTTGCCGCTTGAACAGTTTCATCACAACGGGTTGGTATTGCGTTACAATACCAAGGCTTTACATGTATCCGCCACTCAAATCATGTTTGAAAGTGTGAATGTACAGTACTGTATTAGAGTATTAGTACGGTATTGTAATGTATTACTGTATTATTAATGTAAAGGCATTATTACACTTGTGTAATGTGTTGATTTTGTTTAATTTGCAAAGCATTACAATATTTTATAGTTATCATTACTGTACTTCCAGTAAGTAAGATTCAAAGAACACAGGATGAGATGTTACTATCCTTTGTGCAAGCACTTCCAAGAGTTCATGAACAGTGAGCCTGGTGAAATTTGGGGAGCGCATCGTCAGTAGTGAACCTTTGGTTCCTAGGGTGTTTCGGCCTTTCATACTATACACCCTCCCCAAAGGCGGCCAGCGACAGGGTGATCAATCCTACGCTTGCGTCCCATTCCCAATTAGTCATAGGAGTTGCCTTGTTGTTGATAGCCAACATCCCATGGGACTATGCATGGCAGGGGCGTCCTCCTCCCTGAGTCAATACATAATTTGACCATTAACTGACAATCGGATTCTACAGACACCTCTTCCCCCGATTAGTCCATTAAACCGATAGTTCACTGTATTGTACAATAATTACAGTACAGACAGTCCCCGGGTTACAGAAGATTCGACTTACGGAAATCCGACTACGGAAATGCTCCCATAAATCATTAAAATAAAAAGATCAATCCTGTATGCATAAATGTTTGCATAGTTACGTTGGCGCAAATCGGGCAGAGCGGTGAGGTTGCGGATGAATACCGCGGAGCGAGGCGTCAGGCAGGGCCACGCATTCCCCAAGGTGGTGGTGGTGGTGTGCTATAAGAGCACTTCGAGTCACACTTGTTACATTGTTACCCTGAGTAGACTCAACACGCGCCACATCATCTCTTTTCCTTGCATAGCATTACCTAATTGTTTTCTATGCTTCATGGTATTCATAAACAATTGGACACAGTACAGTATATGTTCCGTTAGTGTAATTATGGGTAGTGTTAGGGTAGATATTCGATCAAATGAAAGAATCATAGGAAGTGCAGAGTGTATGTACAGCGATACGATACAGATGGCGATATAAAACGGACGGCAGCGTGATGCAGTGCTGAGAGAAAGCCAGCTGGTAGTTGGATAGGGGAGGATGCAACTATTTCCGGCTATGAGATTTCATCTTGATTTTGGAGGAAAATTGTTCAGTTTCCGACATACGGAAAAGTCGGGTTACGAATATTTCTCGGAAACCTAACCCTTCCGTAACCCGGGGCCTGCCTCTACACTTTCACCAGCTATAAATTACAGCACTGCGCTCTGACGACCGCTGCACAACACTGATCGACGCGGACGACTACTGTGCGCGGGCCAGCGTGGTTATAGGTGCTTGATCCACCCCTGGTGGCGGATGCTTGAACACGGCTGGAGATTAGAAATCACGGGCGGCGAGAAACAGTGGTTACGCGAAACTGTACACCGTGGATGGCAAAACGGTAGATGTAATATTACGCGTGGATACTCAAAACCGCGGTTGGCGAGGGATTGCTGTATTCCAGTGTCCTCGTGGCTCGCAGACGTCGACATTTGGTGCCTAAACGTATATTTCCGCACGCAATAGAACCAGAATACTTCCCTGTGAGGATGGTTTGTGAGACCACGTGGTGAATTTCCTCTCTGTCTCCTTTCGGTGGCTGGGCGCTTGCTGTTGCAGAGTACCTGAAGGTGTTCTCCCAAATGATTGCCTTCCACGACCCCGAGCTCAACAACCACCTCAACAGCATCGGCTTCATCCCAGATGTGAGTCGCTCATTGGCCCTCATCTTCCGAATCATGAACGAACTGTTTTCAGTGTGCTATGTTTATCTGCGTATGGGCTAGGCCAGAAAAGTTTCATGTGCAGCGTTTCATAAACAACAGGGTTATTTATTGACACAACTGGACAACCCCACGGTGGGTTTATTCTCTTACATACAAATATAATAAAATGAGATTCTTCAAATATACATGTGTAAAATAATAAAGGTTGCGACATTTTAGATATTTTGGGCCCGCTTCTATTTGCAGGTGTAGTTTCTGGATAGCTTTATTCACACTTTGTTTTTGCCGTAATAAGATATCTATGCTGTGACGAGATCCCCAATAGAAAATGAGAATGCATAGCCCAATGGGTTTTAATGCGTGCCAAAATAAAACCTAATTATTACATGTAATTTTTTTTTTACTGTGGAATCTCTCCATTTCCTATGCCAACCGTGATATGACTTCTCACACTGTGGTGCGACTGAGGTCTGTGTTCCGCTGTGACAGGACCGCTTTCACGCACAGCACGAGTTGTGAGCCAAGGATGGTGCCAACTCGGTGTGGTGTGTTTCTGGCTCGGTGTGGTGTGTTTCTGATTTGGCGTGATGTGTCTCTCGATGTGGTGCATCTCTTGCAGCTCTACGCCATACCCTGGTTCCTCACCATGTTCACACGTGAGTGCACACGCTTTGTGCGCGTTCCCCCCGTCTCTTAGTTTCGCTTGGGTTTTCTACTCTTTTACTTGCTACGATATAGAGTATTGTACTTGGTACATGTGTAGTGTAGTAACTCGGCGGGAGACGACTTCACGGGTAGCACACTCTTTTATTTCACCAACTATAGTTACACGGGTGACCAACACCCACTTAGCTACACGGGTGGCTAACACCAGCCTAACCCACACGGTTCTCCTGGCTACACCAACACGGGCTCTTACGCCCCGTAGCCTCTCGGAACACACCCAGCCGGGGTGTCCGTCTCGACTCTGGGTCCCACAGTCCCGACCCACATGGGCGTCGGACCACGGGTCCCACAGTCTCGCCTCCGAGCCACACAGGGCCCCGGTCCTGACAAGGACAGCGGGACTAGGGGTCTCAGGGCACTACTTCTTCAACTCCGTCTTCAATCTTCAACTGGTTAACAACAACCACGAGTGCTCTCGCGCGTCCTCTTTTATGTCCATCCTGCGGACGTCGCTGAGAGCACCCATCCCATTTGACCAATCACTGCGCGCTGCCCACGATCCCCTTTTCTCACCTCGTGTCAGCGCGCACAATCCCCTACGCCGCGCCGCCCCGTACTCCCTCACTCCCGGCGCGCGCGTCCGCACCACGCCCACATGCGTGCCCAACCCCGCACCCCGCGCCGCCCCGTAATCCATCACTGTCGGCGCACGTCAACACCACCACTACACATGTATGCAAAAAAACTAATTTTCCCTTTACTATAGATTTTCAATTATTTCTGGGAGAGATGATGGATGGCCTAAAGTACATTCTCTCTTGATCAACGGTGCTGTGCTCTACAATGTGTGTTGTGGATGTGAATCACTATTCTTTTTTACAAACCCAACGAGGGCTAAATTTTGACTTAAAGCTTTCGTGACTGCAGGAATTCATATTCTTTGGTTCTTTCGGTAAAGTCATGTAGATAGAAAAATAAAAATGATAAATAAAACCATTAATGTAGATTGTAGCCTGGTTCTTAATCGGAGTGAGTGTACTGGCAGTCTATAATGTAGACTGTAGCCTGGTTCTTAACCTGAGTGAGCGTACTGGCAGTCTATAATGTAGATTTATTCTTGGTTCTTTCAGTAATAAAAAATCAAGATAAAATAAAAACAAAAACCATGACATTTCGATCACAACACAAGCGATTGTCTTCAGGAGGAAAGAGGGAGATGGTCACCTAAGGCAACCGTTTATAAAGGTTTAAAAAATGGGCGTGGCACAAGAGCAAGAGCTCCTGCGGCGCAACGAAGTGGGCGGGGCATGTGTGCTCTGGGGCATGTGTGCCCTGGGGCAAGACAACAAGAAAACGACACAAATCAAGTCACGACCCAAAGTGGTTGATTACATCTTTCCAATAATTTCTCGGTTTATAACCATCCTCTCAGTTGAAATTGTGTCTGTGTTTGTATATATGGATGGCTTCATGAACGAATCTTTGTTGATAGCCAGTGGGCTTGTAAAGTTCCATCGTCTTAGAGAAATCTATTTCATGTGAGCCAGCCGCATTAAAATAATGATCAGCCACGGCAGAAGTATTGGTCCTGCCGTGTTTCAAATCTGCCTTATGCTCACGAACATGGCGCTTAGTTTTCCCAATGTAACTGCTGCCACAGATACAGCTTAGTTTGTAGACGCCGGGATATTGCATGGCAGGAATCTTGTCCTTCACAGATGGGATCAGATCACAAATTTTATGTACTGTGTTGAATCGGACCTGGATCTTGTGTTTGATCATGATTTTGGAAATCTTTTTGGTGACCCCTGCTATGTATGGCAAGGTGATGGTTTTGATTGGATCCTCAGATGGCTCCAAACGGTTGGGGTGACAGCTTTACGGATTGTGCAGTCCGAATATCCATTCATCTTGAAGGCTTGGTGTACGTTTTTGAGTTCACTGGTTAGGTGTTCATGGTCGGAGATACATTGAGCTCTATGGTGTAGCATTTTGATGAGGGAATTCTTCTGGGATGGATGGTGGTGGGAATCAGGTTTTAGGTAGGTGTCAGTATGGGTTACTTTTCTGGAGACAGAATGGCTCATTGAGCCATCTGGTCTCTTTTTGATTAAGACATCCAAGAAGGGTAGCATGCCATCCTTCTCTACCTCCATGGTGAATTTGATGGCTGGGTGTATGGAATTGATGTGGTTGAGGAATTGGTTCAGAGCTGGTCGGCCATGTGACCAGATGTCAAACGTGTCATCCATGTACCTCTTCCACAAGGACGGGCGTAGAGTGGATGCCTGGATGGCGTCCGGCTCAAAATTTTTAATGAAAATATCTACGTGACTTTACCGAAAGAACCAAAGAATATCAACGAGGGCTGTGGAATTCTGCCATGGCGTTATATTTGGCCTCTCCAACCATTACAGTGCTTGGGGAAATTTGATAAAGATTGGAACGAAAGGCTCGCGTGACCCAGCCCGCAAGCACATTTGTCCATTGATAGAAATACCTGCAGATAAGACTTATCCCATGTACTCAATAGCTTTGGCTGGAAACACAGCCGTTATAGGCACCTGCTCCTATTTGTCCCCTCAGTGTTGACCCCCCCCTCATGTGATCCCAATTGCCCTGTGCCCCCCTGTCAACCATTAGCCCCCTTGAACGTCTCTGGTTAAAGTCAGCTGGAGACTGGGATGCGTAGTTGATTAACTCAACGAATCAAATACACAATTTAATCAACTACATTTGTGTGGTGCCAGCCAGTAATTATTACAGGGCGTTACTAAGATGGTATATCATTATGATTACAAGTAGATAGTAAAGACCTTGCCATATGAACAAAAAAAGATTCCTTTGTGTGCTTGTGTCATCGCCCAAAGCCAACTTTAGAAATCACCTCCAGCATACCTGGAAAGTAAAAAGCAGCCCATGCTTAGCAGTGCATTCACAGACCTCAATATAAAGGAGATGAGTCTATCAGGGCTCTCGCCTGGTTATCTGAGACATTGACCTTCATTTTTGTTGAATGTACCGAACGTAATTATATATTACTAATGCTGCCTCATAATAGAAGCAATGCACACGAGGGTAATGTTTCAGGCAGTGTTCCTTTACCCAAATTAAGGTTGGAGGTCACACTTTACAATGATGCCATGAAGGCATTTTGTGTTATTGTTATTACGCGTCTTTACCCAGGAAAGCCTATTTTGAGTCTCATGACTTATTCAGCAGGGTCCTGCCAATATTTCGCATGCAGGGAAATTAATCGCGATGTATATTCCAATTGAGTAATTTGTGGGTAATTTGAAAAATGTTTGCAAAATTTGGACCATGACACGGCACACAATGGCCTACTCTTTTCAAACGACTTCGCAGGATCATGAATGTCTGCTATGAAGCAGATGCGTTTATTCTACGGTTATCACACCAGCAGAATTAATCAGGGCAGCCGCTGGATTCGAACCACGAACCTCTGCAACAAGCGGCGAACGCCCTACCGCCGGGCCACGTCGCCGCTCGGCACTTAAGCACGGCGTGCGCCGCTGTGTGTGGGCGCGCAGACGTGTTCCCGCTACACAAGATGTTCCACCTGTGGGACACGCTGCTCCTGGGCAGTTCGGCCTTCCCGCTCTGCGTGGCTGTGGCCGTGCTGCAGCAGCTGCGCGCGCGCCTGCTGCTCAGCGGATTCAACGAGTGCATCCTGCTCTTCTCCGACTTGCCAGGTGTGCAGTTGCAGCACCGCGACTCGCGTAGAGTACTGAAGACCCAGTTTGGTGACTCATCGCTGAAAAGACTCCACCTGAAGGACCTTACACCTCCTTGTACTCCCTACAGCGCAGACTGCCCTCCAGCAGGGATTAGTCTCTTGCGCTCTACAGCAGTAGCGTTAACTTCCACGCTTTGCTGCATGCCACTTGTATGGGCCGCGGGTATATTGCAGCCCACTGGTGCGCTACAGTACGCCCCACCGACTGCACATCCTATACCACGGCACTGGTGGAGACATGTACTTTAATTCAACTCTTCAGGCCAGCAATCATTTGCCAGCAACAGCAAACACAAATCTCCTTTTGTCATTTACTTTCCCAGTATGTGGCAAGACCTCACCATCTTTGGTGTAATGTTGGTATTGGGTGGCAGGGTGGTGTGGGGATAACAGTTGTGCCTCCAAGCAAGAGGACCCTGGATTCGGTTCTTGACTCGTACACCATTCTGTGTGGGGTTTGTATTTTCTCCCCCTGTTCTGCATTGGTTTCCTCCCATCGGTAAAAAAAAACGTACAATGTAAACACTCTTGGCCAAAATATCCATTTGCTGAACAATTACATGCTAATTACTCACTTGGAATTGCACACGTGAAAATCGCCCCCAACTGGAAAAAGTTGCAGAATCTTCCTGAAAAAGTATTGAGACCCAGTGAAGCTTGCCTGGGTAAAAAAAAGCGTCGTATATTTTTTATGACATGCATAATTGCTGCTGGTGTTAATTACAATGTGTGCATGTTGGGTAGGACTCCGTCTTCCCATGGACGTGCTGCTAAAACATGGCCACTTTTTCAGAAATCGACATTGAGCGCTGCGTGCGGGAGTCGGTCAGCCTGTTCTGCTGGACGCCCAAGAGCGCCACGTATCGACAGCATGCGCAGCACAACAGGCCCGCCGCTCTGCCCACGCACAAGTTTGGGGCGGTCTTCTCCATGGAGGCTCAGGACACGCCCCGCACTGAGCTGGTGCCACAGTGAACAGCGCGCACGCTCGCCACACTGCAGTACCGCAACACGGGTGCACGCCACGCTGCACCACACGCGATTTTTTGGGGGGAAAATGCCAATCGATGCCCATCCTGTTTTGGAACAACCCTACTACCCCTGTGCATAGGTATGAAGTGTGTGCGAGCCTATGAAAATGCAGTCTGTTTTTTTAAAAATCAAATGTGTTTTATTCCACATCCTCACATCATACATTGCAACATCCTGACGTTCTGGACGGCATTACCAGGGGCATCGACGGTATTAGGCAAACCGGACTCATAAGAGCAGACCGTGGGGGGGGACAGGAAGGGATTTGGGGTAGGGGGGCTTGACCAGGTCATTGCCGTTCTTGGCTCAGCTATTTAAGACTGTTCTAAGGTTAAGGAATATATCCCATGTACGTGTGTATTCTTATTCCTTGTCGCTGAGCTCATAACTCGGATGCTCCGGTGCTGAGATGCAGTTTATGATTTTATTATATGCTGTCGTTGTCTGGATAGAACACTGTTTAGTCATGCCTGCCGTCCTACTGTAATGTATGTACATATGTTGAACTTTTTTCGAACAGTACCTAGCCAACCATGCTAATCGGATGACGGTAACATGTGCCGAATAGAAAGTGTAAATAAGCGAAGCCTTTCTCGACGAGAGGAACACCCTGGTCTGCTCCTCCCATCGCTCCCCTCCCATCCGCGTGCAGATGCGGGAGCCTCTGCGCCTGAGTGAGCTCAAGGAAGAGACGTGTCCACGCATCTCTGCCGAAGACCTCATCGAGCTGTGCGAGCTGCGGGGTCCGTCTGCCTCGCGGAGCCCCGCGACCCAAATGACGCCGGTGCCCTCGGGTCCAGCTCGCAGCCCGGGCCGCAAGCTCCGCGCCAGCAAGCCCAAGCTGCTGGCCGTGGACGTGCGCACTGCCGAGGAGTATCCTGCCTCAGCGGCGCACGTGAACGTATTGGTGGTACACCGGTGGTGCGTGGTATAAAAAAAAAGCGAATTTTTACGCAATAATTGTTTATTTTCCTACGATTCGCAACCTCGGTTCGAAAATCTTGCGGGGGTGCTCCTCAAAGTCAGTTCTCGTGATGTCGAAGCAGTCGGAAAACGGATGTTACGAGCAGCTAACACAAAGCTTCAGTGTGTTGCTGTACAGCAGCGTCCAGCCATGATGACGATTGGCTGCTCCATGGGCAACAGTGACATTGTTGGACTGTTGTGTGAGGACCGATGTGTTATGCTGCACTGGTGTACTGCCAGATGCTGCTTACGGCCTCCTCGCTCATAACGCTTAGGCAAGGCTGTGTGGGATGGGGGAGGGGGTGGAGCAATGCAGTTCAATTGAAACTCGTGCCAAAGGAGACTCCTCACCGCATAGGAATTGGATGAATACTAATCCGGATTTATGTTCAGGCCAAATCCAGCTTTTTGCTAGCACTTTCCGAATCGAATCTCTTACAGGCAAGTATTGCGAGCATAAACACGGTGCCTGGGTAAAATGTATTCTGCGTAACAAGCAGGACGTTTGGTGCCTATGCCTGGGTGAGGTTATCCCTTAGCTTGCTTGCCTTCCACGCACACGGACAACAAAAACTGGGATCGGAGGACCATAGACGTTTTAGGTTTTCAGCTAAAGTTTAAAGAGCAGGAGATTCGTTGTATGAATGTGTGCATGTATGTGTTTTCCTGGCTTTGTATGGGAGCATGTGTGCATGTCTGAGGGCAGAGATGAAAATGTTAAAGGAACCCAAAGTAAATTATATTTGTAACATATACCATCCTGTTTCATTCAATGAGTATTCTGAAGCTAATGCTCAGACATTTGCCCACCTTTCGTAGTTGTATTCATGGTGTTTGGTATTCCCATGTTTTATGTGAAATGTACACACTATGGAAGATTCAGTTAAGTTCTTGAAATGACGGTGTAAGAATGTGCATATTTATATTTGCTGATGTTTATCATCGTACTTATGTGTGATTATAAAGTACATGATGGGAATGTGCCAGGTTGTGCAGTGGCTGTCATCCTCCACAGGAGAAGTCACAGGACCCAGGTGATTTGTGGGTAGCCTTGTGGTCAGTGCATATTTCAATGCGCCCTTTTGAATGAAGTGGATAGACTCATGCCACTGCTCACAATGTCGAGTGGAGGATGCTACGAGTCGCCGTCTTCTGTAAAGTATATATCGGAGGTATTGAGATGTTATGGGCGAAATCTTTAACTTTATGACGAAAGCATATTGCATAAGAAAAATAACTGATGTACCAAAACTAAATGTGCTCGGTTCTCCCTTGTAAAAATATCATCTCATGGGGCTCCTTTCCAATGAAGGACAGTAAATTAACGTCCATTATTTTTCACGTTAATAGACATTTGACGCATCGGCGAAAATCCATTGCCCTGTTCCCGAGGGCGTTTTCTCTAAACCCCGTTGGATGCTCATCGTGTCGTCGGCCTGCGGAGGGGTGTTTCCTTAACCGTGCCTCCAGGTTCTCCCGTGGACACGTGACAGGCAGCGTGAATATCCCGCAGGCATCAGCCTTCTCCCCGGAGGGGACCCTGGTGCCGTGCTCCTCCTCATCCACGCTGCACGCACACCGGGGCCGTGTCATCGTCGTCATCGGACACACCGCGAGCGCTGCGGCTGAGGTGCGTGTGCGCGACCTCGCGCCGCACGCGGTCGCCACACTGTGCCCACACGTGCCACCCAGTCGCCACTCTGCACACTCCCACACCAGTGACGTGCGCTGAGGTCAATGGCTGGGGAGGCACTGGCAAGTGTCAGATTCACACACAGAGGGGGGCGTGGCCTCACGGAGGGGGCGTGGCCTCGCCGAGGGGCGTGGCCTCACTGAGGGGGCGTGCCTTCACTGAGGGGGGCGTGTCCTCACTGAGGGGGGCGTGTTAGACACGCCCCCCTCAGTGAGGCAGATGTGATAGCTGCCTCCCCTGGTGCTTTTTCATTGAAGTTTCATGACGAGACCAGCGAGCCTAAATATCTTTATACACAAACGTGAAATAAGTTACCTGGAGTATGGAAGACGAGGACATGAAATGAAGGGGTCTACAAACATTACATTGGTGACATACTGAGATAGTAACAGGCACGCGCTTATTGCTCGCGCTCCATTCAGTTACTGAAGGGTTGCGCAATCAGAGGGGAGGTGCCTCACCTCTCGTCTCTTCCTGTATTGGCAGCGGAGCTTTTGATTATAAAAACGATTGGAATCGTACAGAAATGACGTTTATAACACAGATCAGTGGAAAAAGCTTAATATTTATTTTATTATTTTGTACTTTTTGTAACAGCTATTTTCATTGGAGAATGGCAGGTGAGGCTCTGCCTCCCCTGACCGCACGTCCCTGTCCCATACACCACACGCTATCACTACACCCTCCCTACACGCTGCAGTCATACATACAGGGGCGGTTTCTTCATTAGGGCGATTGGGCGACGCACCACCAATGTCATTCAACCACAGAGTCACGCTAGCCGTCACTGTGCCTCTGGATATAGTCCAATCAGCGTCATGCTACGTTCTGTGGAGTACCGCCTCTTTTTGGGCGATTTCCCTCCAGCTGAGAATCGCCCCGAGTGGTCCCATAGACTTACATTCAAAGATGTTTTTTTTCGAACGGGGGCGCTGCAATGCATTCTCTATGGCTTCCGGGAGGGCTCGCCCTAACGTGCTTACGTCATCATACGTGCTTACGTCATCATACGTGCTTACGTCATCATACGTAAGCACGTTTCATCCAATAGTATAATTTGTCGCCACCTAGTGGAATCTTTAATAAAATAAACTTGAGTGGTTTGTTTTAATAGTGAGTATAGAAACAAACAAGATGTATTGTAAGAGTCACTTTATTTTTCATTAATATTAAAGAAGTGAAGTTGCCTTTACATGCTTAAGCTGTTAATTTATCCATTGCATGGGTGGACCTTATCCTTATCAATCATCCAGACATTTGCCCCCCCCTGAGAGATTTTGCAGGAGCCGCCACTGCATACATACTACTTAAGCCACGCACAGTTGCCACCCTATACCTTACCTTCACACAATCACCACCCTAATCATGGAACACATCTTCGAGGATTTTAAAAGCGTAGATGGAGCTATGCAGTTAGCTTCTGAGAGCATTATGGATTGCAGATAGACAATGGCTGCTGCTGTGCTTGTTAAATATTAAGTTTCACGTTATTTGTATTTCATCTGCTCCAGTTTGCAGGAAAGCTGGTGACGCTGTGCTTCCCGCGAGTGTGCGTGCTTGACGGAGGCATTGGCAAGATGAAGCTGGCAGGGATGCTCACCGTGCCTTCTCCCCAGATCTGAGCGTGCTCACAGCTCGCAGCCGGTCCCCGCATGTCCACCTGAACCCATCCACAAATCATTCGCCGACCTTTGACCCACATCTGGGGATCCATCTGACTTGCGGTGTCGTTTCCAAGGCTTGTGGTGAGGGTTAGGGGATGGTTTGTGGAGGCTTTATGACTTTAAATTATATATAAAAATGATTAATGGTTTATTTTACTTTTTCTATAAAGCAATGGAGGAAGACTGTTGAGGCCTTCATCCCAGCAGTACATTGACCATGGCTGATGATGATTTCTTGTACCTCATTCAAGGAACACGGAAGCCAAAAAAAACAAAACGCTCTCACGTTTTATAAAGGTATCAAGGCAGTGTGTCCAAGGTGGTCTGACTCAGGTCTGAATCTTCTCTGAGAAGAAAAGACTTCAAATTAACTTTCTGGAGTGCTGTAGCACAATCACTGCTACGTCAGTGTCTTAGGAGGTACAGACGTGATGCTGCAGAACCGTTGCTGAAGCACTCTTGACTGGTTAGCTGCCTTGATATATTTTCTGGTTGTAACGTGATGTTTGGCATGAAATCGCTTAACATGAGATGGGACCAGAAAACGTTATTTTTACACTGCAGTTATATACTCTACAGATGTACATTTTATATTGACTTCATGGGCAGCAATCCTTTGACCAATATGCCAAACAAAATATAAACAATGTGGTTTATCACGTGGGCATCCATTTCCATAAAATAAAGAAGTCAAATGATTAATATATAAATTGTGATGTGTTACTTAATTGTAATATAATATTAAACAAGTTCAGAAAAAACATGCATTAATTGGTAATACGTTAAAAGTGGAGTCGCATCGCAAATCACTCAAATCCGTCATGTGAAATTTTTTCCTGGGAATAAGTTGAGTCAATTTATGGATATTATCGTCTAATCCCCCACCTGAAGACAAGAGGAGTTCTCTATTCCCCACCTGGCCCATACCTCTCTGTCCCTGTGACTAGTCCAAGGTGTGGCTGCTTCCATTGTCAGGTGACCAGGACAAGATGACACACACTCATCTCTACACACCATAATGGTAATGCACTGGGAATATAATTGTACGCGGAAAAATATGGAATTAATTTCTGAACCTCACGAGGCCTTAATTGAGTGTCCCGCGGTGGCGAGATGTTTACTACTTCACCTGGTATACAGGAGTCATACTTAACACGTAGGCTTTCGCGACCAATATTGTTCATAATCAACGATTTTTGGGTTTAGATCGCGTTATTTATAAATGTGTCGTAACCCTCCACCACCCGACACGGCCAATCAGTAAAAAAAAAAAGTGTCACGTTGACAAAAGACAAATAGTTCACTGCTTTAGCCCACCGGTGTGTTGAAGCGTGAAACCACAACATTTACAATTTGAGTACGACGTTTCGCTGGTAATTGCATCCAGCATCATCGGGCAATTCGCCAGAATGGTGAGGCTCTGCTGTCTCCCGTTCTTATATAGAGCAGCAGCAGGGTGACGTCATCATTAACTCATTAACCCATCAGGTGCAAAGATTTGAGGGGGGGGGTTATTGTAATTATTACTAATCAAGTATATAATTACAATAACCCTCCCCTCAAATCTTTGCACCTGATGAGTTAATGAGTTAATGATGACGTCACCCTGCTGCTGCTCTATATAAGAACGGGAGACACAGCAGAGCCTCACCATTCTGGCGAATTGCCCGATGATGCTGGATGCAATTACCAGCGAAACGTCGTACTCAAATTGTAAATGTTGTGGTTTCACGCTTCAACACACCGGTGGGCTAAAGCAGTGAACTATTTGTCTTTTGTCAACGTGACACTTTTTTTTACTGATTGGCCGTGTCGGGTGGTGGAGGGTTACGACACATTTATAAATAACGCGATCTAAACCCAAAAATCGTTGATTATGAAGGAGTCATACTCTTTGGTTCTTTCGGTAAAGTCACGTAGGTGAAAATAAAAATAATAAAATAAAATAACTAAATTAAAATGTAATAAAAATAACTCAATTTAGTAAAAAAAAAAATTCACATTCGTGACTTTACCGAAAGAACCAAAGAGTATGGATCCTTGCAGTCACGAAAACTTCAAATCTAGAATTGGTATACAGGAGGTCGTGGGTTCGATCCCAACCATTCCACCTGTATATTTGGAGTTTGCCTGTTCTCCCTGTGGCGCGTGGATTTTTCTCCATGTCATCTGGTTTTCCCCTCATTTAGAAACAGGCTTTTAGAGTATGTGACTGCTATACAATTTCACACAAGCCACTCCGTTGAGCTATCATTTGTGGCCAGGTGGCTTCTGAAAAAGAGCTACATAGCTCAGTGGGCCTTACCATGCATACAAGTTATGAGAGAGTATCAACCAGATCACACGTTAGAGAAGCATCAAACTCGAATCCTTCACAGACATGCAGGCATTGCCGAGTCTGGTGAGAGCTACTGCTTAAGCCACCCAGGTGTCCATCTTCATTCCCCGGGCTTTCAGCGAACTGAAGGACCTTGTTCTCGACCAGTTGGCTGGAACATGAGATGCTTCCCAAGCCGACACCACATCAGTCATAGTCATGCTGGAGGATGGACATATACACCAACGGCGTGCGGCAATTTAACATAATTTTTCATCCCGAAGATTTCCCCCCCCCCAGGCCACCCCCCGGCCAATGTCGGCACATCCTTTCCGTATAATTACACCCTCCGTGAATTTATTCCCAAGTACCGGGTCTCTTAATTCTCGCCAAATCATTTCCAAAGTGTGACTTTAATTATCCACGTTATTAGGATTTGTTCACATTTTGAAATGGTTTCTTAACTGTTCATTTGTTTAATATTGTTAAAAAAAAATGTTGGTGGCCTACAGATGCTTAGGTATTTTATAACAAGATACATTTTGAACCACAATATTAAACAAGACATAACCTAAGCGATACTTATGTAGTAACAGCGGAGCGGGAGACAAGGTTTTTCAGGAGCGCCTTTATTAGCACCTTCACGTTCACAGGTTTGCCCTCAAGCTCTCCTTAGTCGTCTAGCCTAGCCTTAACACAACCCTGACCGTGTAACACCGACAGCGCCGACCGAGACAGCCAACAACTATCCGGCCGCGCAATATCTAGCGACGACGACAGTGACGACAAGATGAGTCCACTCCCAGAACCGCCAGCCACGCTCTCAGCTGCTTTTAGGCGCGGCCTGGCTCTGCCCTGGCCGCGCCTCCCTTCTCGAACCCACTAGCAGGTTCCAGGGGCTTCCAGATGAGCTCTTCCATAACCCTTGCCCCTGTTCCTCCGCCCTGCCACACACCGTGTACATGCTCACCGGCGTGTGTACTGCTCGTCCACCGCAGCTGCCGTTGCTGGACAAGTCGGCGCTATTACACTCCATCTGTATTCGCCAAGGCCACAGAGCACGGTTCGTAGCTTGGGTTCAAGTCCCGCAATTTACTTTTTGCACAATTGTGTTGATTATAATCACACAGCCACATGCGTTTTGTGCAGCCCTCTGCACAATCCGAGGCCCCATGGATGTGTAAGAAAACACGGCTCAGAGCGAGGAGAGGTGACCTCAGTCTGAAAGTTGCTGGTTCAAATCACCATAATGGCAAACTAATACAAACTGAAGTGGGGCAATGGACAAGATGCATTCATCCATGATCTCACAAACCTAAATAAAACAAAAGCCATTTACAAACAGTCCCACTAGGATTACCTTAAGAACAAGCGTTATATTAAAAGGGAGGGGAGTCAGATACGGGGATGCACGAGCATGAGGAATCAAGACAAACTGATAACCTGTTTGTCAAGGTTAACGAGAAATGCCAAGTGAAGGAACAGTAAGCTACGTCAAATAAGAAACATGCAAAGGTAAAAAAAAAATCTAAATATTTTTCCATACCTGCAATCTCTATAATATATTACAATCTAATGTAAAACATGATTAACCAATACTCCCATTATAAATATTATTTATACTTGATCTGTGGCAACACCCGATAATCTGGCTGCGTCTGCTGAAGCTCAAAGGGGTACATTTGTATCGTGCCACCAGGATTAGCACCAGCTGGCTCATCCAGACATTAATGTTGGTTTGCAAAACCTCGGTTGATGTGGTTGCGAAAATAAGGCTTGATCCATAATAGGTTTCATTTGGCTTAGGTTGTGTACGAATGTGTCGTAAACCAGGGGCGGTTTACACTATGAGATCTCTTTTACCAGTGGCAAAATATAATGGTAGGTTTTTTACCCTTTTAACTGGTACAAAACTGACACCTTTATTCACCAATGGGGACTAGGCTCTAAAGAAAGCCGTCTCGGGTGTGGGCCAATCAACTTCAAGGGCAGTGCATATTATTATCCTTATCAGAGTTGCTTCTTTTTGTTTGCTTTATTGATTACTTGTGTTGTGGTCATTGCAAACATGATGCCTTGAATAAAGGTGTCAGTTTTGTACCAGTTAAAAGGGTAAAAAACCTACCATCAGGGGCGGTTTCTTCAGTCCCATGGGATGTTGGCTATCAACAACAAGGCAACTCCTATGACTAATTGGGAATGGGACGCAAGCGTAGGATTGATCACCCTGTCGCTGGCCGCCTTTGGGGAGGGTGTATAGTATGAAAGGCCGAAACACCCTAGGAACCAAAGGTTCACTACTGACGATGCGCTCCCCAAATTTCACCAGGCTCACTGTTCATGAACTCTTGGAAGTGCTTGCACAAAGGATAGTAACATCTCATCCTGTGTTCTTTGGAATCTGAATTAGGGCGATTGGGCGACGCACCACCAATGTCATTCAACCACAGAGTCACGCTAGCCGTCACTGTGCCTCTGGATATAGTCCAATCAGCGTCATGTCACGTTCTGTGGGGTACTGCCTCTTTTTGGGCGATTTCACTCCGGCTGAGAATCGCCCAGAGTGGTCCCACAGACTTACATTCAAAGATGTTTTTTTTCGAACAGGGGGCGCTGCAATGCATTCTCTATGGCTTCCGGGAGGGCTCGCACTAACGTGGTTACGTCATCATACGTAAGCACGTTGCATCCAACAATATTATTTGTCGCCACCTAGTGGAATCTTTAATAAAAGAAACTTGAGTGGATTGTATTAATAGTGAGTATAGAAACAAACAAGATGTATTGTAAGAGTCACTTTATTTTTCATTAATATTAAAGAAGTGAAGTTGCCTTTACATGCTTAAGCTGTTAATTTATCCTTTGCATGGGTGGACCTTATCCTTATAAATCATCCAGACATTTGCCCCCCCTGAGATATGTTGCAGGAGCCGCCACTGTCGTAAACCATCCTCGACCCAACAGAGCCAATTCAAAGTGTCATGTGAATCAAACGTGCCAAGTTGTTGACTGCTTCAGCACACAGCTTGTGTTGGAGAGAACTCCAGCATCAGCAGGTCGTTGACAGCTCAGGTGCCGTGGTGTCATCGGCGCGGCCATGCACGTGATCTAATTAGTGTTTTCTAGTTGATTGCTTGTGATTGGCAGGTTAGATAATTTTTTTAGCGATTGCTAAAAAATCCTTAATTATATAATCAAGCTGGAATTGTAATGCTCTTGTGATTCTAGTTAACATGAACTAAATTGACTCGTATGGGGATTGGGAGTGAGGAAGTGGTGATCGAGATAGTTGGTGTTTTATATCAATTAATTTAGTTAAATGAGCACTGGGGGTAATACAATCAGGATTTAATATTTAGGGTTGACACGTTTGGCGAGCTTCAATACGGTCAATTACATGTTGCGTCACAAATATCATTATTTATTTATAATTCGTTTCTATCTATATCTTTATATCGAGATCTGCTCGGTTGAATTTATTTTGGTCTCATTCTCTATTGATTCTCTCGTACATTTTTGCTCGTAATAATTAGTTTCACATAGGACCTCATAAATCGAATCCTCATCCTGATTGATGCCCGTCGCAGTGATCAGCGCGAAACGTCGGACCATCCTGTTAAAACGCCCACGCGCGCGTAAGGAAACGCGCGCGATGCGGCGACAATCAAAATCACATTTCCTCATCTTCGCCGGTGGAAACTCCGCGTTTCTATGACGGGGTCCGCACCTGGCGCGAGACCTGCTGGGCCGAGAGCGGCAGCAGCCGCGGCGTGACGTCACCCGCCAGGTTCGTCAACCAGCGGCGGCGCGCTCTCAAATTTGGTTATGACGTCACGCGCTGATCTTTGGAGAGTGACGTCACGTTGGTTGCTACGGAGTGACGTTACGCGCTGAGCTACAGGGAGTGATGTCACGCGATGAGCTCTGGGGAGTGATGTCACGTTGCGAGCTACGGAGAGGGACGTCACACAACAGCTACAGGGAGTGACGTCACACGACAAGCTACGAGAGTGACGTCACCGAATGAGCTCTGGAGAGTGACGTCACGCGATGAGCGCTGCGGTCTCCATGGTGACAGGGCCTGAGGATGCTGCGCGTCCTCTCCTCCCCCCACGGTAATGGCCCCGTTAAGCGAGGCCATCATTACCATCATCACCACCATCAGCATCACCACCATCAGCATCACCACCATCACCATCATCACCACCACCATCAGCATCACCACCATCACCACCATCATCACCATCATCATCATCACCACCATCATCATCACCACCACCACCATCATCATCACCACCACCATCATCATCACCACCACCATCATCATCATCACCATCACCATCATCACCACCATCATCATCATCATCACCACCATCATCATCACCACCATCACCATCATCACCACCATCAGCATCACCACCATCACCATCACCACCACCATCATCACCATCATCACCACCACCATCATCATCATCACCACCATCATCACCAGCATCATCATCACCAGCATCATCATCACCAGCATCACCATCATCAGCATCACCAGCATCACCACCATCACCACCACCATCATCATCACCACCACCATTATCATCATCACCATCATCACCAGCATCACCATCATCATCACCAGCATCATCACCAACATCACCATCATCACCAGCATCATCACCATCACCAGCATCATCACCATCATCACCATCACCACCATCATCAGCATCATCATCATCATCACCACCACCATCATCACCATCACCACCATCACTACCACCTGCATCACCACCGTCATCACCATCAGCATCACCACCATCATCACCATCACCACCATCACCACCACCATCATCACCATCACCAGCATCATCACCATCATCATCACCATCATCATCACTACCATCAACAGCATCACCATCATCACCATCACCAGCATCATCACCACCATCATCACCATCACCAGCGTCATCATCACCATCATCATCATCACCATCATCATCACCATCACCACCATCATCATCACCATCATCACTATCACCAGCATCATCATCACCATCACCACCAT
Source organism: Lampetra fluviatilis (assembly GCF_964198595.1). Classification (NCBI taxonomy): domain Eukaryota; kingdom Metazoa; phylum Chordata; class Hyperoartia; order Petromyzontiformes; family Petromyzontidae; genus Lampetra; species Lampetra fluviatilis. The sequence continues at coordinate 596,046 of NC_136289.1, forward strand.
CATCATCATCACCATCATCATCACCAGCATCACCATCATCACCAGCATCATCACCATCATCATCACCAGCACCATCATCATCACCATCATCACCAGCACCATCATCATCACCACCATCATCACCACCATCATCATCACCAGCATTACCATCATCATCATCATCACCACCACCATCATCATCACCAGCATCACCATCATCATCACCTGTATCACCATCATCACCATCATCACCAGCACCATTACCGTTATCATGAATATCAAGTTCACTGTCACCTTACCATAAACCACCGCCGTCATTATTACCATAACCGTAATCAATCATCGTCATCATCAACACCGGCATCGTCGTTGCCGCTTCGCCGCCGTCTCTGTGATCGCCGTCCCCACGCTCATCTCTGTGCCCAGCGAAAGTGCCCGCCACGGGTTGACTCCGATGGGGCCCGGCCACTCACAGCGGCAGCAGCAGCATGAGCGGGGAAGCCTGCGGAATCGACCCCCTTCTCAGTTTTAGTTTAATGGGACCAAGTCTTCGGCAAAAGAGCTTACTGACTCCTCGTGTTTACTACACAGTGCTGACTCGGGTGTGCATTGTGCTTCATGGGTAGCGGTCAGTGGACCGCTGAGCCGTGGTGATTCGCGTCCTGGGTGGCCGTGTGGAGCCCTCGGCTCAACCTGTGCAGTGCCGCCATGGCCGCCGCTCGACTCTGTCACGAAGCTCTCGGCCCTGTCTGGACATCTGTTCAATCAGTGCCCCCCCCCCCCGACAGCAGCTGGGGTCGGTGCTGATGTCGCACTCCATCGCTCCCCCGCCAGCCAGGGCTTCTTGCCCAGCAGCCCCTGGGCGATCTTCGTAGTGGCGACAGCCTCGGGTTGGGGGGTCGATCTTCTCCAGGAGCTGGAGCTGGCGACAGCTTCAACTACCCACATTGGCGAAGGCGACGCGAGCAGGGGGGGGGGAATCCGTGACTCCGTTTCACCCCTTCCCCGAGGTCCACCCCCCACACTCGAGAGAGTGAGCCCCCCCTCCCCCCGAGGTCCACCCCCCACACTCGAGAGGGAGCCCCTCCCCCCGAGGTCCACCCACCACACTCGAGAGAGTGAGCCCCCCCCCCCCCCGAGGTCCACCCCCCACACTCGAGAGGGAGCCCCCCCCCCGAGGTCCACCCCCCCACACTCGAGAGGGAGCCCCCCCCCCCGAGGTCCACCCCCCACACTCGAGAGGGAGCCCCCCCCCTCCCGAGGTCCACCCCCCACACTCGAGAGGGAGCCCCCCCCCCCGAGGTCCACCCCCCACACTCGAGAGGGAGCCCCCCCCCCCCCGAGGTCCACCCCCCACACTCGAGAGGGAGCCCCCCCCCCGAGGTCCACCCCCCACACTCGAGAGGGAGCCCCCCCCCCCGAGGTCCACCCCCCACACTCGAGAGGGAGCCCCTCCCCCCGAGGTCCACCCCCCACACTCGAGAGGGAGCCCCCCCCCCCCGAGGTCCACCCCCCACCCTCGAGAGGGAGCCCCCCCCCCCGAGGTCCACCCCCCACACTCGAGAGGGAGCCCCCCCCCCCCGAGGTCCACCCCCCACACTCGAGAGGGAGCCCCCCCCCCCGAGGTCCACCCCCCACACTCGAGAGGGAGCCCCCCCCCCCCGAGGTCCACCCCCCACACTCGAGAGGGAGCCCCCCCCCCCCGAGGTCCACCCCCCACCGTCGAGAGGGAGCCCCCCCCCCCGAGGTCCACCCCCCACACTCGAGAGGGAGCCCCCCCCCCGAGGTCCACCCCCCACACTCGAGAGGGAGCCCCCCCCCCCGAGGTCCACCCCCCACCCTCGAGAGGGAGCCCCCCCCCCCCCCCGAGGTCCACCCCCCACACTCGAGAGGGAGCCCCCCCCCCCCGAGGTCCACCCCCCACCCTCGAGAGTGAGCCCCCCCCCCCCCCCACCGTGGGCATCCCTCCGGCTCCACTCTCCATACTTGGGGTCTTGGTCACCACCACCACCCGAGCCCCTCACTCCAGCACGCGCTTTGTAACTTTGTGAAATCCCTTGGGTCATCCCTGCAGACCCTGCCACCCTGGGTCTCGCTGGCGACCACCAGCGGTGGTCGATGTTCGACAATCATTGCCCTGCTCTGTCCGCCGCAGCTTCGTGATGGAGGTGGGCCGCCTTCCGCTGGAGCTGTGGCGTCTCATCCTCTCCTACCTCCAGTTGCCCGAGTTGGGCCGCTGCAGCTCCGTGAGCCGCACGTGGCGGGAGCTCGTCGTCAGCTTGGACAAGACGCGCTGGCGGCAGCTGTACCTGGGCTCGCCTCACGCCTGCCGTCGCCCACCCAACTGGCCGCTGCGGCCGGAATTGGAGCCGCCGTCGTGGCGCGAGGCCCTGCGGAGGGCCCTCCTCGCCAACCGCGTGTGGCGCCGCCACGACAGCCGCTGGAGTACCGTCGATGTCACCGGCTGTCTGTACGGGCCCTTCTTCCGCAAGCGGCCCGAATGTCGCAGCGCGTGGGTGGGTCCCGGCGGCGACTACGAGAGCCTGCGGGTGGCGTTGGCCTCGGTGCCGCCCTACAGCCGCGTGTTTCTGCTGCCGGGCGTCTACGAGGAGCAGAGCGAGGTGGTCCTGCGGGCGCCCGTCGAGATCGTGGGCCAGGGCAGCCTGGGCCAGGTGGCGCTGCTCGTCAGCTTTGAACAGCAGTGCCCCACCGTACGCCTCTACAACCTCGTGCTCATGCAGGCCTGGTTCACGCCCATCATCTACAAGGTGGGACGGGGATTCTAAAAGTGGGCCGCGCAGTTTACAATGCGTTCATTCCTCCTTCCAGGTTCAAGCTGGTTGAAATGAGAACGTGCGCCAACCGTGGGAGGCACCGCAAGATCTAGGAATCTGCAGATTAATGGAGGACTTATGTTTAGAGTTGAGCGATACATCATCGTGAAATTGAACACGATACACAAGGGCTGTAGCTTTACGTCCCTTTTTAATATGGTTGAAGTGGTTAGATACTCGAGTTTCAGTGGTGCTGGCTGAACGGATATTGCCATGTCATTATCAATAGGGCTGTAATGCACTCAGTTGCTAAAGCTAAATCATGAAGCCACTTGCCAACCATGAAACCCATCGTTAATCAATTCCAGTCTCTTCCATCGATTAACATATCTAGGAAATTGCCTTATTGATGTAGTATTCATGCTTTTACTTTTAATTTCCTCTCCCCTTACAGTTACTTCACCAGATATCTCTTCTTATCAGTATATATGGAAATATGTAACTTCATTTTTCAACAAATGTCTATATATTGATCACACCTTGCCTATTATCTCACACACTCTACGTTGCTTGCTAAATACTTCCACCTCCACAAACAAGAGCATTTAACACCCGCTATTATGTATTGAATTACCAGCGCAATAACTGAACGGTTGTCACTGCGCCGTGACTGGCACAATAACCCAAAGCTGCGGTGCTCTTATTCCTGCGGCGCAGACGAGCGTGGGCCACATGCAAATGGACACGTGCAACCTGGAGAACGGGCAGGTGCAGGTGAGCGCTCCGGCCACGTGTCACCTGCGCTTCTGTAGCTTCAGCCAGGCCGGCCTTCACCTGCACGCCGTTGCACTGGCCGCTGTGGAAAACTGCGAGTTTTCTGGGAGCGAGGGCGCTTCTTTGACAGTGGAAGGGTTCCCTTCGACCGACCATAACTGGGCCTACGAGCACCTGGCTGCGTCGCTGCGTGCCGACCTGCTGGCGCAGTCCTGTGGCCTGCTGGAAGCGGACACCGCGCTGGACTGGCTGAATCTCGGCTTCGACAAGAAGTCAGAAAGCGCGCAGAGCGACAAAACAGCAGGGTGAGGGTCGAATCATCTTACCCCCTCTCCACTCCTTTTGCCACCGAGGTTCAAGGGAATCTAGGGTCCAGTATGACGTGTATATTGCTTGGAGACTCTTGCTACTTATTTAGCGTGCCAAGGTATGTCACGTGTGTCAGTGAAATATTGGACTCTATTTTATACTGCGTAGCATACATTCCTGCAGTGGATCTCCTGGTGTAAGTTAACGTATGTAAAGAAAACGATTGCGCATCGTGCGTTGCGTGTGCCTTGGATGTTCCTGCGCGTGCAGGCAGGCAGGAGACGGCACGGGAGCCACGCATCACAGCCAGGGGAGCAAGGCGTTGGGGCGGATGGGAGGACGCTGCTGGAACGTCAGCCTCAAGGGTCAGAACTGTGTGTCAGGGACTGCACATGCGGGCCTTTCAGACCCCATCTCATCAAAGGCCCACCGCCTCTGCAATGGTAAAGCTGCGTAAAAAGAAGCAATGTTCTTTTCAGGCAGGGGTGTGTGTGCGCGCTGGCAGAGGAAACAAATGTAGCTGTGAGAAAAAGTAATTTGTGCTGTTGATGTTTCATATGTTTCTATGTTGTTGAACTTCTTTTGTACCATACGTAGCAAACTGTGCTTATCGGAGGTACGGGGGAAGGACAACAAACTAAACACAAAAAGCAGTTCTAAAGAAATGAGTTTTCATTCTAGATGGTTTAAAAATGCATAGCTCCAGTGGCTTCCTAATTTCGGAAGGTAGAGCATTCCAGACAGCCACAGAAACGTATCTTCCAGTGTGCGATGCAGTGACCGTCTTTGTTCGATGGTGAGCCAAATGCCGCTGCGAGGATAATCGGAGTTTGCGGGATGGTTTATCAAGGCCACATACAGTGACACCAGCAATATGTGCATCCTGTTTTGTCGAATGAATGTGGCTGTGTTTTTTGCAGCCACGTTCTGGTGATTATTTGTAACATCCCTGGTTTATTGAATGAAATACCCTTACATTTCTGAAAATCCATTAAAATGTAATGATAATAGTGAATTAAAAATTATCCATTAATTCTTGTAAATTTGTAAATATCATGACGCATGGTACCAGGCATGAACCGTGATGGCAACCACCACGGTGACGCGCTGACCCCAGCGGTTAGCGAGGGGGCATTTCTCAAGGACGGCAGCGGCAGAGATACGGAGCAGGAGGAAGACTACAAGGAGTTTGCGCACCTACTCACGAGGTCACGACAACACTCTGATGCCCTTCGTTGCATTCTTGCAAAGTAAACTTCTGATTCTGTTTGTTAGAAACAAAAGTTTCGACGAACTATTCCATACTTTTTTTATAATATCCGTAACGTGTGAAAACTATTCAAACAATCTGAGTTTTGTTCAAAAATGTAACAAAAATGTTGGTATAATTCCTGGTAAAAATTGACATTATGCTACCTCAGTAAAGTAAAAATGCACCGCTGTGTTCTTATTGGCTGCCCATATTGTGTTGTACGGGTGCTCCTGTCCTTACCACCGTGATAGACTTACACAATTTGCTTCAGTAAATAAATTGCAGGAAACGTGACTTTACTGGAACATTTTACTGCCGGCGCTGAATGACTCCCAAATTTCACGAGTGACTAAACAGCGGGGGCTTAAGAGTGTCTTGATGCTTTGGGTGTGCGCGTGTGCCGTGCGCAGATTGCCGGTGGGGAGCCTAATGACAGGGGCAGGGGCCTCGCTGAGCATGGAGGAGGTAGGCCCTCGGAGCCTGGAGGAGGAGCTGCGCACGGAGAAGGAAGCCCGCCTGTTGGTGCGTCTAATCTTGGGCTGTGTGGTGCAGCGCTGCCTCTTCCGGGATGGGCGAGGAGGCGTGCTGTCCTCCACACATGCCCATGTGCGTCTCCAGCACAACACCTTTCGCCACCTCCACCAAGCTATCCGCTGTCTGCAGGATGCCAAGGTAGGTTGTTACATGGCTGGATCATAGCTTCTTTATGCAGCTTACCACAGGGAAAGACTGGGAATCCATCGCTATCATTTGGGGGCCTCTTATAAAATTGAAGGAATACCAATTCTAAGCAACAAAAAAAAATAATCCCAGAAATTTTCTATTTTCACACAGATAAAATCTGAAAAAATACTTGGAATTCCTGTAAGAAAGGCCTGAGCTGTCATCCTAATGACAGCTACTCCGATGAGCACGGTTGGCTCCATAAGGTGCGAAAGAAGTTCATCATACACACTAATGTGTTCTCTTGGAGTGCTTCCCAAAGGTGGAGGGACTACTTTTACAAAAATGGAAAAGTCCGCGCTTTGGGACCAGGCTTCGTGCCTCCTGATTGCAATCTGCTGCAAATGGGATTCTGAACATTCGCTTTCATGTGAAAATCTTTGTCATATTCAATTACCATATAAGAGCCATTTCAAGCGGAGTCGGGATATAACAGAAAATAGAATACCTTAATGTAATGCTAACATTTTAACCATCAAATCCATATTTAATTTAAAAGTAATTATATAAATCTAAATTTATAAAGCAACATTTTAAACGTACAGAATATTAGTTTGAATATGTGGTTGCATCTTCGTGCTGTCTGCTGTGCACGCCATCTGAATATAACCCACACCGATTCGCTGCTACGCGTGGAGTGATTCCCTGCGTGGTGGTCTCCTGCTGTCGTGTTTGTCCTGTGGGCGCATTCCACAGGTGCTTGTGTTTCGTAACGAGATCCACCACTGCCGAGCGTCGGGCGTTTTCCTGCGCCTCTCCGCTGGCGGTGTCATTGCGGAGAACGACATCCACTCCAACGGCGAGGCAGCCATCGACATCCGCAAGGCGGCCAACCCCCTCGTACTGGTAGGCGCCACCCCTCATGCCCACCTGGCTCCTCAATAACCCAACTACAAGTGGTCACCCCCACTTGCCGCACTTTCGACGAACGAGCTTCCGTAAGATATTTATTCTATGGGAACCTCATTTGCCAGTAAAAATATGATAATTGGTTTTTTACCCTTCTATCTGGAAACAAAACTGACACCTTTTTACAAGGAGTCATGTTTGCATAGACCGCAATACCTGCAGTCATAATGCAAACAAAAGAACATAACTCTGATAATGTGCACTGCCCTTGAAGTTGATTGGTCCACACCCGAGACAGCTTTCCTTAGAGCCTAGTCTCACATGGGTTGGACCAAATGACGCCAAAAGGCGCACAACTCAAAGACAATGCACCATCAGAGTATGAGAGCTCGGGGCAAGCATCTACACTATGGGAACCTCATTTGCAGGTATTGCGGTCTATGCAAACATGACTCCTTGTAAAAAGGTGTCAGTTTTGTTGCCAGATAGAAGGGTAAAAAACCAATTATCAAATTTTTACTGGCAAATGAGGTTCCCATAGTGTAGATGCTTGCCCCGAGCTCTCATACTCTGATGGTGCATTGTCTTTGAGTTGTGTGCCTTTTGGCGTCATTTGGTCCAACCCTTGTGAGACTAGGCTCTAAGGAAAGCTGTCTCGGGTGTGGACCAATCAACTTCAAGGACAGTGCACATTATCAGAGTTATGTTCTTTTGTTTGTATTATGACTGCAGGTATTGCGGTCTATGCAAACATGACTCCTTGTAAAAAGGTGTCAGTTTTGTTGCCAGATAGAAGGGTAAAAAACCAATTATCAAGATATTTATTTTTTAACCATCTGACTTGCGAACGTGAATTCGCACTTGCGAACCGAACCGCGGAACTGTTTAGAGTGTTACGTGCAAATGTTCGATATTTCTTCTTATTTGTGAGCTTAACAATGGTTCCCTTTTTTGTTTAGCCGTAACACATTTATAACGCTGACCGTATGTGCATTTAAATACAGTACATTATTGCAAGGCCGTAGCCATGGAGTCAATATTGGGGGGGACCAAATCTTCCAGGGGGTCTGGGGGTCTCCCCCCCCCAAAAAAATCGAAATTTGAAAACGAATTTCCTGCCATTTCCTGCGTAAAATATAAAAAAATTCACTAACACAGAGGATGGACTTTTTTTTTACAATAATGTCTAAGAGTATTTATTACATTGCTCTGTTTTTTTCTTTTTTACCTTTTCTTGTTTCATTGTATGTAATGGCAGAGATTAGGGATTAATAAAGTACAACCATAACCACAATCATATAAACAGAAATCAATTTTATATCAATATATTGGGGGGGACATTTTGAGCATATTTGAATATTGGGGGGGGATGTGTCCTCCCCAATATTTATTATAATTACGGCCTTGCATTATTGTGTTCGACTTACGAATGGGGTCTCAGGAATGGAACCCGTTCGTAATTTGAGGACTGCCCGTACTGCCCGAGTGCCTCCTAAATAGTGCCTGGTCGTGACAGAGCGTTCTTGTGCGAGGCAGTGTAATCGCATCCATGGGGGACAACGCACAGGAATCTTGGTTATGGGTGGTGGCCGGGGCATCATCCGCAGCAACCTCATTTTCAACAATCGCGAGGCAGGGATCTGCATCCTGTACCGTGGAAACCCGCTCGTCAGGTGGGGCTGCCACCACTCTCTCTCTCCTGTCTGGCGTCTCGGCTGGAAAACCGAATTTTGTCTCTTCATGTCTTGCCCTGCGTTCAGCCTGTGTTCTGTGTGCGAGCGCGTTTGTTGAAATAGAAGTGTCTTGCCGAGAGTAACTGTCCTTGTTCATTTTCTACATTACCGTTGGCGATTACACGGTACGATCTTTTTAGTTGACAGAGTTGAGAAAATATTTTGTTTATGAAGAAAAATGAGTGTAACATGATAAGTAGCTTTGTGTTTGTCCTAATGGTCAATTGTGTCCACATTGGTCACGTGGACATTTGAGTTGGGAGCAAAATAGATGGAACAAATGCATTAATGTCTTAAGGTTGCTCATGCAACCTTGATGAGGTCGAACATGGAGTGCAAAATCCTAATGAGGCCTCAGGTCACCCATGAAATGCGGTTTTATTCAAGGTTATCGTTAAAAGTGCCACCATCTGTAGGATGGGCTGGTACCAGCTTCACTTTAATAAGCTATTGGATAATTAAGACGATACAAACGCAGGTATTTTTGAAGTATGTTTAGAATTTCGATACTTTTTAATTGTTATGCATAGTCTATTCTTAAGTCAATTTAATATACATATTAGCTTTTTCCCTCTTATTTCAAATCCTTGATGATTTGTTTGAATTGCACCTAAAATTATACTTCATTTAAAATGAATGAACAAAATTAAAGTGCTACCCTATATAATGTTTAATATGTATTTACTTCATTTTGTTTTTCCTGTGATTTGTCCGATTGAACTTGTGTTACATTTGTTTCATTTTGTGACTCATATTATTATTAGAAAAATAGACTTTTGTGTCAATGGGCTTTGACCTAATTTCAATGCTGGTCATCTATGTACTCTGTGTATAAAAACATATTGGAAACATCCTTTAGAAAAAGAAAATGTTTTGGTCCAATATGCGATGAAAAGATAAACTTGTGTGTCCTCTGATTACAGCGATTGTGTTTTCTCCTCCAGTGGCAATTACATTTATCAAGGACTGGCAGCTGGGATTGCAGTGAATGAGAATGGACTGGGTCTCATTACAGGTGATACATCTCCGTATACACCGGCATGTGTTGCGCCATCACAGATGACATACGAATAATTATTCATCACCACTCACCGCTCCATTGCCTCATCACAGGTAAAGCTCTTCCGCTGTTCTCTTTTCCATCATTACAGGACACTTCACCCTGCGGACAATGGGGAGTACAATGGAAACAATCATTTAGGCCTCATACTTGATTCTTGCTGAGAACTATCACGGTTGAGGCATTTCATTTCTGTGTTGCTATAAAGGCGGTCCCCGCTTTTACGACATTAGAATGTGTTCCTGGAAACCACGTGTTTTGTAAAGCAGATCGTGGTAAATCAGACCCTATATTCCCATTGACAGTAGAAACATCCCTTGCCAATGTGTTTTTTTTCTCAGCAATATTTAGCAGGGTTTAATAGATAAACATCTGCAAAAACACTTCAGAGTAACAAAAGCTCCAACTCAAAGTGACTTCGGCATTATGTAAATGTGTAAATTTGGATCGTAAATAGTACTGTCGCAAACTCGAGACCGACTGCACAAGCAGTATAGGGCTAGCTTTGAGACAATTTTATTAAACGCCTGAAATATGTTACACCTTGTTACAGATTATATATTACCATGGAAACAGTGCACATTTTATTTATAGAAGTAAAAAAGGCATCTGCATATATTATTAGGCACAAAATGGTATTCATCTGTGCTAAGGATCAACTGTCAAGTTGAAGTTTTTGTGTTTAACCAAGTAAGAACTCAAGAGATCAGGATTGTCTCATATGCAAGATAGTCTCACACTTGAAGACTTCATCTTTCCAGTAATAAAAAAAAAATTGATCAATCGATTACAAAAATAAAATGTATTTGCATGAACTGACGTTGCATGCAATAACCATCAGCCATCCTTCATTTTGATAACGTTTACAATGTCAGAGCTATCGGTGCCCTTGCCCACTTTCATCGTCCCAGGTAAGGTGGCACCTCGAGCAGGGCGCGGACACACGTGTGCCCCAGGCAAGCGAGACAGCGCGGCTGACCGCGCGCACTTCTGCATTGGTAGGTAACCTGATACACGAGAACCAGCATGGCGGTGTGGACATTCGCAGAGGAGGGGACCCGGTCCTCAGAAACAACCTCATCTGCCACAGCGCTTGCGATGGCGTGGTGATTGGGGAGCGAGGCCGAGGACTCATTGAAGGCAACAGCATCTGTGGTGAGTGCACTTCATTCAGCGTCGCATCTGCCAGGCCTGCGGCCCTCTTGAACTCATGAAGCACTTCTCCAGTTTGGTTTTCTGATATTTGAAATCCCAATCGAGCTCCATCACACATCTCCCTGTTTCGTAATTACATTATACTACTATACACAGTGTGAGGCTCTACCTATATACCTCATAAGTATATATATATCATGATTAATAAATTTATTAATAAAAATGTATTCTTACACTGACAATACTGGCATGAAATCGTGAGTTAAGAATAAGCAACACAGGGCCATATATGTATGGCCTTTTCCCAGTTTACTGCTGGATTAAGGCCTCCCCATGCCTCGTCAGTCCAAGAGGCTTGTCTGACCGTACTGGCGATGGGGGCGGTGGGGGGAAAGAACAAAACCGTGCGTGTGTCGAGCGGTGGTGCTGGGAGGCCTCTCAGGCCCCAGGCCCCTGCCTTTGTTTCCTCCTTGCACCCCTCCTGCCACCACCCCCCCCCCCCCTCCGGCCACCCCGCTCATCACTCGCTCACGGCCTGGTGAGCCCAGGACCCCTTCAATGCCTGGGTATTGAGGCGAAAGGCGAGAGGCAACCAGTGGCACATTTGTGTCTGACTGATTCCTCGATGATCCCCATAGCCGGGAAGGACTTCGTGGGGACCTTCTTTGTGGTTCCCAAGCTGGCGGCATGTACCCTTTGTTAGGACCCAAGGAAACACCCTCCGTGACTTCCCCCCCCCTACTGCTGCCGGATCAAATCAAGACGACCAACTTGTATCTTTTTTCACCAACGGGAAGGTTTACCACAGGTGCTGAAACAGTATCTGGATGTGTTCACCGAGAAGACGCGGGCGCACCAGGACACTGCAACGCTGCATGTGGGTGACGTCCGAGCTGCCCATCCACTCCCGACCATATGCGTATTCTGCCCAGAAGAGGGAATTCATCAGGGGGGAAATTTTCCCAGATGCTGGAAGAGTAGATCACTGTGGGCCTCCCCGGTGATCCTGGTTGCCAAGAAAAATAGAGGCTGGTGGTTCTGCGTGGCCTACCATCAGGTAAACTCCGTAACGCCCCCAGATAGTTACCCGTGACCCCATATTCCGGACCTACTCATCTCGGTGGGAGCAGCCACTTGTTTCTCCACCCTGGACATGAGGCAAGGATTTTGACAAATTCTACTAGATGGAAAAAGCCAACCCAGGTCCAGCTTTGTCACTGAGGAAGGGTTATAGTCATTTAGAGTGATGCCTTTTGGCCTTCAAAATGATCGTGCGACCTTCCAGAGACTCGTGAATGAGGTGCTGCGGAGACTCCTGGGAAGCTGCCGCTATGTGTACATCGATGATGTCATTTTACCCAACTTCTTCGAGCAACATCTGGAGCACCTTCACCTCGTGTGCCAGCGCCTGACGCGGCACGGCCTCACATGCTCAGTGTAAAAGTGTCAGTTCAGCGCTTGACCAGAGGACTGGATACAGAGACAGTGTGAGACACAGAGGCAAAAAGACACAGTGACAGCGATAGACAGGCACAGAGTCCGAGTGAGACAGAACGACACAGTGACAGTGATACAGAGACACAAAGCCTGAGTGAGATGGAGACAAAGAGACGAGAGGGAGACAGAGACCGAGTGATAGAGAGCGACATCAACAGAGTTAGACAGAGCGACATAGACCAAGTGAGACAGTGAGACACAGAGATCTAATGATACAGAAAGATACCTATAGCGTGAGACAGAGACAAAGAGAGACAGGAGACACAGATACAGTGCAAGTTCACAGCCATCGTGCACCCTGGGCCTCCTCTGCTCCTGCTATGCCGTGGCGACTACACGTGTTCTCCAGAGTGAGGAGCCACAATGACCTGGGCCTTGAACTCTGTGGAACAGTGTAGTGGGTGCCATACAACTGTGCGGGCGTGTTGTGGAAAATAGTTCATACTCTTTGGGTCTTTCGGTAATGTCACGTAGATAGAAAAATAAAAATCACGACAATCGTCTTCAGGTGAAAAAATACAGCAGGAGAACTGCTAAGGCAGGAGAAATATAGCGGGAGAGCTGCTGCAGAAAAAGTTTATAGAGGTTTGAGATGGCTGCAACCCAAAGGTAAGTGGGCGGGGCTAGAGATAGAATTTGCATGTAAATGTGAGATTGGAGAGCCTGATGTACCTCACGACTACGGTGCTGAAGAGGCAACTATACCAACATCAAGAGAGATCCTACCAACCGCCTGGTTACGAAAACCAACAATATGACTGATTCGACTTCTTGAATCGAACCAACCAAGCAGCTCTCTCTAAAACCCTCTGCTTCTAGACCACGCAGATTGTATGGCTTACCAAAAATCCATAAAGAAGGTACACCCCTTCGTCCTATCGTCTCCACCATTGACTCACCCACTGGCGGAGCCAGTGGGGGGGGTGGGGTGGCACGTGCCCCCCCAATGATCCGATCGAAATCTCTAATTTCGGTCAGATAATTGGGGTTTATTAGTAATAAATTGTCATTTTGTGACCCCCACTGCCACTCTGTAGCATATTATTACGTGCCAGAGACTCTATGAGATGATAGGACAATAGTCTGGGTCCATAATTGGCAATAAGTAACAGCAAAGCAGTTATAAGTGACTCACAGAATTGTGTGCAGTTGCGCATACAGTACACGACTTCCCTGAAGGCATTCACCTTCAGCAAGCGTGATGCCGATGACACAACGCGGTTCGAATTCGACCCTCGATCGATGGCTGCGCCATCGCCGCACACACGTGGAATAAAAAGCAAGGGACAAGTCCTTACCTACTAACAACTCCTATCATTTGTCATTGCTGGAGGGGTTCTCCCCCTACCTGAAAATCCTGGCTCCGCCATTGGACTCACCCACCTACAAACTGGCCCGATTTCTGTCTGAGACCTTGCTTCCATTTACTGGCAAGACCACCTCAGCTGTACTTAATTCAGCTCACTTGGTATCTCTAATTAAAGACATCTCACTATCTGCAGGTGATTTACTTGTTAGTTTCGATGTAGTTTCTTTGTTTCCCAAAGTTCCTGTGCCTGACACCATTACAATCATTGAATATTTGGTCCAACAAGGACTGAATGCGCATGTACCGGCCCTGGTGAGACACTGCCTCACCAACACTTACTTCACCTGGAATCGTACATTCTACAAACAAGTTGAAGGTACCCCAATGGGTTCTCCCTTATCTCCAGTGGTAGCCAATGTTTTAATGAAATTTTTTGAGACAGATGCCATCCAGGCATCCAACCTACGTCCTTCCTTGTGGAAGAGATACGGAGATGACACGTTTGTCATCTGGCCATATAGCCTGCCAGCACTGAACCAATTTTTCAATTCCATGCACTCAGCCATCAAATTCACCATGGAGGTGGAAAAGGATGGCAAGTTACCATTCTTGGATGTTTTAATCGAAAAGAGACCAGATGGCTCAATGGGACACTGTCTACAGGAAAGCCACCCACACTGATGCCTATCTAAAACCTGACTCCCACCACCATCCAGCCCAGAAGAATCCCTCATCAAAACTTTACACCATAGGGCTCGTTGCATTTCCGACCATCACCACCTAGCCAGGGAAATTGGAGCACGTACACCAAGCCCTCAAGAAGAATGGATATTCAGACTACACAATCCGTAAAAGCCATCACTCCAACCGTTTGGAGAGAACCATCTGAGGACCCAATCAAAACCATTACCTTGCCATACATAGCAGGGGTCGCCAAAAATATTTCCAAAATCATGAGCAAACACAAGATCCAGGTCCGATTCAACACAGTATATAAAATTCGTGATCTGATCCCATCTGTGAAGGATGTGATCCCTGAAATGCAATACCCCGGTGTCTACAAACTCAGCTGTGCCTGTGGGGAAACTAAGCGACATGTCTCAGACCGTGTTCGTGAGCACAAGGCAGATCTGAAACATGGCAGGACCAATACCTCGGCCATGGCTGATCATTGTTTTAACACTGGGCACACATGAATAGATTTCTCCAAGACGAGGGAACTCTGCAAACCCACTGGCTATCAACAAAGATTTGTTCATAAAGCCATCCAGATATATAAACACAGACACAATTTCAACCGAGAAGATGGGTACAAACTGAGCAATCATTGGAAGGACGTTATTAACTAGGTAAAGTCATACCTGGCTGTGATGCTTCCATCCTCCCAACCGATGTTAGCAGTTATTTCCGACTCTCTGAGTTACATTACCTTGTTAAATGTCTTTACATTAACAGGCTACATGTCTCACTAACATAGCCGCTCTTCCCTTTTCCTCGATGTGGTGGTGGCCCTCGTTGTTTAATAGTCTGAATGTCTCTCTGGCACGGCCACCGTTGCGCTGGTTCTCTTGCGTTGACATGCTGGTCTCTCACAGTGCAGCGGCCAACGCCGCAGCTGTTGTTGCCCACGTGGTGGCGTTGTGCCCGCTTCTCGGACACTGAGATGCCAATCTTCTCATGAACACAGCCGCTGCTGCGGGAGCCGTCTCACATTGACATGCTAATCTCTAGCAATACAATGGCCGCCTCTTCAGCACCTTAGTCGTGATGTATCTCAGGCTCTCCGATTTAACATTTACATGCAAATTCTATCTCTAGCCCCGCCCACTTACCCTTGGGCTGCACCCATCTCAAACCTCTATAACCTCTTTCTGCAGCAGCTCTCCCGCTATATTTCTGCTGCCTCAGCAGTTCTCTTGCTGTATTTTTGCACCTGAAGACGACGATTGCTTGTGTTGCGATCGAAACGTCGTGATTTTTAAAAATACATTTTCTATCTACGTGACTTTACCGAAAGACCCAAAGAGTATGAATTCCTGCAGTCACGAAAGCTTGAAGTCAAGAAAATAGTTCAGTTTTTTTTTGGCATTGTTGCCCAGATGGACTTTGTCATTTGGGATGAGGCATTTCCTTACTGAAACTCGACAAGTCTAGTGGCGCTGTTGTTGGTGAATAGCGAGATCACGAGATCACGAGGGGTGTTTTTGCAGCTAAGCTTGGTCTTTACGGCCTTCGATTAAAATGGCACCGGTGAAAACCAGGGCACAATTAAACGGGACTGTACTAACAGTTCTACGTATTCTGCTAACAGTTAAAAGTACTGTACCAACAGTTATGTACAGATCTGCATGAAATAGATGACTAACCCTTAGCCTCATGAGTATTTGTTGTGCTATTTTTTCCTACTCTTTGGTTATTTCGGTAAAGTCACGTAAATTTTTTTATTAAATAATAATATAATCCGACGTTTCGGTTGCAACACAAGCAACCAACACATTGGTGTGCGTCTCGCTCGGTGTGTCTTTGTGTGTGTCTCTCTCTGCATGTGTGTCTGCCTGCGCTGTTCCCGTGTCTGTGTTTTATCATTAATTCTTACCTGATGATGGTTGCTTGTGTTGCAACCGAAATGTAGTGTTCTATTATTAGATTTTATTTTCTACGTGACTTTACCGAAAGAACCAAAGAGTAATTCCTGCAGTCATGAAAGCTTCGCATCTTATTTTTTCCTAGTTTTCAAATTGTGCCATTTTTACTTGTGCCGTATTTACCAGCCACCTGGTCTCCATATTTCGTCCGGGGTGAGCGCCAGGAAGACCGCGTGGGGGGACGTGTCAGAATACAACGGGGGGAAGGGGACTTCCACCTCCCTTTCTTCTGTATGGCTGCTGATGCAGATGCAGAACAACAACTACAATTTCACATTCAGGCGGGCAAGCCAGATAACCGCATCAGAAGCAGCGGAGTGCATCGCTGTGATGCCTCCGTTGTATTTGTGCATCGGGCATTGTGCCGTCATACGTTGTTACGGTCATCCTGTTCTGGATGACCACAGTTGCACACGAGAAAGTTTTTCATTTTCCATTTGTGTGTCAGTTATCCACATCTGCTATGGTTTGTGCAGTGGATGCGGTTTAGGGTGGACCATGGACTTTGTGGAAGGTCAAACCCATAGGACAACGACAGTGAATAATGGACGTACAAATGAGTCGAAAACAATAATTATTTAATCAATTTGTAACTAAATGGTGACAAGTCATGGCTTTTGTAGGGCGGAGAGTGGCACTGCATTTAGTATTTGGTTGCCAATAAAAAAAAGAAGCATAATCGTCGAGAGACGGCAGCAGGAGAAAGTTAATATGAAAAACGTGTGACACGTTTAGAACATTAAAGAGCTGGAGAAAGAACTGCAATTAGGTGGTAAAAATAGTGAGGCATTCCGAACCCCGTCAGGTTCTACGAGTGTAGTATTACTTCCCCACCAGCTGGCAGGCTGACCCTGTCAAACAAGTATGGTGCCCTTCCAATTTAAGCAATAGCACACAGATTTGGAAACCATTTTACCGCACACCTGCTTTTCAAAACGAATAATAAATCGCTTTAGTTTAATGTTGTGAAAAATAAAATGACAATTTTTCCTTTGAAATTCAGCAGCCTACCACTTACATTGACAGGGCTGGAACGTATGCCAACAAAGGTCATACGCCCTGCCCAACCTATTTTAGTATGGGGATACTTTTACGTTTATTGACATGCACAAGCCAGGAGCCTGCCATTTGATTAAGAACAGAACTACAACCGGTGTTTGGATATAATGGTGAACCGTTAGCGGACGTGAAACTCCGAAACCTCAAATTTCTTGGCCATGAAACACATTACGGTGACATCAAATGTGCACAGGCTGTACATAAAAGCTTGAGATGATGTTTACCGATATAATTTGACTTTATAAAGAGCGTACAATGCGACCGTATCTTAGGACACGGTAAACATTGGGGTAAATTGTGAAAGCAAGGGGAACGATAGGCAAAGTGAAGTTAACTGCAGTTTGCACATATTTGGAAAGGTACTCGCTCGATAAAACTTCACAAGTGAGAGGGCTGTTGCACTTGTGTCTCGTATTGTGTCCCGTTTGCTGTCCGTCTCGTTTGCATTGTTCTCTTTGTTTTGTTGTCTTGATTGTATTGTTTGACGCATTTGAATTTTACATCTCACGTCCCCGATGTCTGACTCGTATATCGTCTCATTTTTAGTGCCTCTCTTATTTGTCACACCCATGAATGTTGTGGGTTTACCCTCCAACACACCGGTAATGTGCTGAAGTAGTAACTAATTGGCACGTTTTGTTTACGCGACAAAACTCACCAATTGGCTGCGTCGGGTGGTGGCGGGTTTAACGACGCGTCTATATATTCACGAGATCTAACCCAATATTGGTCGCGAAAGCCTGCCACTGCGTGTTAAATTTACCAGCGTGCGTCGCTATGCTGCAGAAAACAAGGGCTGTGGAGTGTGGATCATGGCGTCGGGCACACCCCACGTTCTGGGCAACGTGATCGCGCACAACGGCCTGCACGGGGCCGCCGTCTTCTGCCGCAAGGAAGGTCCCGTGGAGGCGCATGGCGGCCAGGCGCTGTACCGCGCCGAAGGGGAGGGCCCGCATGGCGACGACGCGGAGCTGCTGAGCTGGGAAGGGGACGGCGACCCGCTGGAGGAGGCGGAGCGGCGCGGTGGCCACGCGGCCATCACCACCACCATCCTGGAGTACAACAACATGCTCTACAACGCAGGTGCTTCATAACTCTACGTATGTACTGTGTGCAGGGCCGGATTAAGATTGTGTAGGCCCCTGGGCTACAGGTACTGTGAGGCCCCGAGTAATATTTTCAAAAGAAAAACAAAGTTAAAGAAAATTCTATTTATTTTTGCAAGGCTAACCACAAATACAAAATTCAGCATTCACAAGTGAAATAACTTCTCACTTCATCTCTGGAGGCCCTCCAGCTGGCGGAGGCCCCTGGGCTGCAGCCCCTAAAGCCCCCGTGCCTTAATTCGGCCCTGGCTGTATGTATGTTGGACTTCTTTTTGGCTGTACGTAGCCAACCGTGCTAATCGGAGGTGCGTGAAATTTGTATATTTTGTGGAATTCAGAAGTAAATGAAAAAGGCAAGATTTCAATACATTTTGGGTTTTTGTAAGGTAAGCCGAAGCTGCCATGCGTTTTAGATTTGAAGCGCTTGATACAGTAAATCTAGCTGTGACGGTCCCACCTGATGACGGAGACTTGTGTTGCCTCCGAAACGTCGTGATTTATTATTTTATTTCTATTATTATTTCTATAAATTTGTAGTATTTATGTTATTATTTATTTATTTATAACCTACGTGACTTTACCAAAAAAAACCTAAGAGTATCTGCCATGCGTTGCACAATTGCGTGTGGCTTGTCGGCACATGGCACCATGAAGGCCACGTTCCTTCGTTGAAAAATCCTGCACCCGATGACTGTCGAGTGTGGGTGGAGGGAGGCCGAGTGATGTGATGGTTGTGTATGTTGACATTGCTGATAGAACGTAGAGGACTACTTCTCGTATTCCACCTCCATTCTCTCAGCCTTGCACATAATCAGCATCCACCAACCTCTCCCAAGTGCTGTATTTTCAGATTGTGTCAGAAATAAATTAAAGAATACTAAACACGACCTTTGGTTGATATCACATTTACATTCAAAGATACAATGACTGCTTTGAAATATGAACTAATTGTTATTGCACGTGCTCTGCCAAGCCTATGTGCTCGTAAATCGGTGTAAAATGTTTACAACGCTGCGTCGCCTCCAGGGGCAGGGGTGTTCGTGAAGAGCAGCGAGTCGCTGACGGTCGCCTGGAACGCGCTGCACTGCAATGAGGAGTGCGGCGTGGCCGTGCATAAGAGCACGGCGCTGGCACGCATCGCCAGCAACAACGTGAGCTGGAACGGCCGCGGGGGCGTCAGCGTGCGGCCCAGCTGCAAGGTGGAGCTGCAGGGCAACGGCGTCTACCACAACACCGGGCACGGCATCGAGTCTTGCGGCGAGGGAAGCCTCATCGAGAACGACGTCGTTACCAGTCGTGGATGTGGCCTGCGTCTGGCCCAGGATGCACGCATGCTGGTGGGCAGTCGCATGCAGTCTTGCCATGGACTTGCGTATCGTGGACATTGTTTATCCAGTCACGCGACGTTTTTAAGAGTCGGCAGATTCCTGCCAAGTGTTTGCAGCATGAAGAGTTGTCGCTTTGTGTAATTCCAGTTGAGTAAATTTCGGCGTCGGGATGTTTGGCCAATACCAGTTACATTGCATGTGTTTATTCGGAGGAAATTGGTGAATCCAGCGGAGGTCCATGCAGAACAGGGGAAGAACATACAAACTGACAGCAAGGTGCCTGAGCCAGGAATCGAACCCAGAACCACTCTGCCATCCTGTCGCTAAAACTAATGCAGTGCAGTGTGGTTTAGAAACAAAAACAATTGAGTATTATTTTAGTAAAATATTCTATTTAGGTCTTGTGGAATGAGGGATTTACGATTTTTAACTATTTTATCTGTGATGGAAATCATCATCCTTCTGATGTTAGTCAAATGTGAACCACGTTGTGGTTACTCATCCACTTGCCTCAGGGCCACGAAGAAGCCAACAGAGATGAGCAATGAAGCACGCACGAGGAGTCCCCTTTGACTCGCGTGCTACGCCGCGTCGAGCAGCAGGTGCACTGGGCCAGGGGTCGGCAAACCTGCGGCTCCAGAGCCGCGTGCGGCTCTTTGGCTGCTCTCTTGTGGGGCAGCTGGCGGTAAAAAAAAAAGGAAAATCTTAAACAAAAATTAACGTAAAAATTATGTATTAAATGTGGCAGGAAATGGGTCACTATGGAATGTCTTGGTGACTACAGATTTTACAACAGTCAAACTGTATTGTTAAAGCATAACTAAAGGGGGGGGGGGGGGGGAACTAAAGACGCAGTTTATTCCATCACCTATTTTGTTTATTCCATCACCTATTTTGTTTATTTAAGTCAGAATTTGTCATATGTATACCTGCTGCTGTGTTTGCGCACAAGCAGCTCTGCGTGGTAAAAAAAAATGGTTCTTCTTCTTTCAAACGCTGCCAACACCTGCACTGGACAATGAAGGGCAAATACAAGTTATTGAAATGTCACGTGCAATACTTGCCTTTGGGCCGCGCTCTCTGGATGCTGTCTTTCGCAGGTGCTAAAGAACCGCGTGCTGTCCCTTCACCGCTATGCGATGGCGGTGTTCGAACGCACGCGCGGGACCATCCAGGCCAACCTTCTCTTCCAGAGCACGGGGTACGAGGCGCTGCACATCGAGCTGAGCAGCGCGGGCGACGTGCTCATCCAGGGCAATGAAATGGTGCCTTTCCCTGCGCCAGGGTGAGTGCTCGCGCGCACGCGTCTCAAGGCAGCATCCCCGCAATGAATGAATCCGCCTGCTTGCTTGGAGACGCCTCGCACGTCAGACCACAGCAAGCTCAATACAGCACCCTCACTTGTATTCTATTAGCAAGCTTAATGGGCATCCCACCTGTGCTGTCTGACTCCCTGCCCCAGTTTTAATTCAGGCTTAAGCCCACGGTTTCTGTCGAGCGTCTTGACTTTTAGACGCCGCATTGATCCACACCGCGTTGCTGCCGCTGCTGTGCTTGTCCCCGGCGCGTGTCCCCCCCCCGCGTGTGCAGGTGCGAGCCGGGCTCTCGCTGGGGCCGTCTGGAAGAGCCTCCACCGCGACCGCACCCCCTCTCCTCGAAGCGGCCCGGTGGCCCCCGCTCCGTGTCCATGGTGACCCGGCTGGGTGGCGGCGTGAGCCAGGGCTGCTCTGGAGGAGGCAGCAGCGTGTGCACCCTGCTGTAGCCACGGGGGGTACGCCGCCGTAGGTCCCGCGCCGATGTTCTCTGTGCGGGTCACGTAGTTGCACACTGTCCATTTGTAACTCGATAATAGAGGGGGTTTTTGTTGGGTTAGATCGCGTGAATATAAATGTGGTGTCGTTAAACCCGCCACCACCCGGCACAGCCAATTAGTAAGGTTTGTCACATAAACACAACGTGCCAATTCGTGACGAGTACAGCAGCACACCGCTTGTGTGTTGGAGAGTAAACCCACAACATTTACAATTCCATTTGTAACAGCTTCTGTACGTGATGGTGTAAGCTAGCGTAAGCAGTGCTACTTTGGTGTAGCTTTACTCGGCAAACGATTGTCCCCGCAGGTGATTGGTCATATTTGAGATTCTGATTTTTTTAATAATCGGGTTTTTTAAATTTTATTTTTAAAATAATTTTTACCATTTAATTTCTTGTTGCATCTCCTTTGTACAGTTTTGTTTACTCCGTTACCTCGAAGGTAAAATGAATGTATAATTTGTATATAATTTACATAAATTGCAATCAGGTGTGATACACATGTAATGTGAGTATAAGAATCGATTTGATTGAATCAATCGTCATGTTGCAAATGTTGACACGTTGCAACATAGAATGAACTCTTGTGTCTGTATTGCAATAGTTGCGTAACATTACGTTTTCAGCAAATCACAATACAAAATATATTTAATGTTGTGTACCAAGAAATACCTAAGGATGCGATTCCACTCAACCCACACTTTTGGCCTTCTTACTCACGTGGCACCCGGTTAATCACAGCGGCCGTCAACACACTCGGTAGTGGTGAAGTCTTGATCACAGTTCAGCACCAGCACATGGGAATTTGAGTTGTTTGGCCAGTGGCAGCTCCCACCCCGTCTCCTGGAGAGGGCCACGGAGTTTCTTGGCGGTGACCCAGAGCTCCGTTTGGTGCCCTTACGTCTGGCTTAGCGTGCGAAGGTGTCGTCTTGTAGACAGTGCCGGATTAAGCTGATGCAGGGCCTGTAGCATGTTATAAAAGGGGCCCTAAATAAAAAACACGTAAATATTAAAATACAAATTTTTAACATGTATAGTAAAATAATTGTATTTTTTTATTTGCTATACAACCAGATACAACAAATCGCTAACCGTAAACACTCAGAATAGTACTATAGTAATAGAGCAAGTACAGAATCACTGAAACGGAATTGATAGCTTGAAAGCATTTAGCGTGGGGCTCTTTAAAGTGCAGGGCCTGTAGCATATGCTACTTTTGCTACTAGGATAACCCGGCACTGCTTGCAGACACAGACATTCTCGTCTCGCTGGAAGAACCCGATGGAGCTGCAAAGCTGTGCTTCACAGGTGTCCAACCCAGGCTGGGGGTGGCAATGGCTGGAAATAGCAGAGAAAATTACAAAATCTGGTGGAATTCCTTCCACCAGATAATCGTTACGCTCAGTCTTGGCTTATTCAAATCCCACATGCCGTTTTTTTAAATTTTACTTGGTGGAGTGCTGCTATCACGAGCCTGCGTGCTATTTCGGTTTTATTTATTTTAATGAATCATTTAATTCAGTTTTTAGCCCTGTACAGCACTTTGCGACTTCCGGGTGAAATCTGTTTTAAGAGTGTAAAGTATTTTTTCCTAGATAAATTAAACCATCATAAACAGAATAATATTGGCAAAAGTAAAACAGGACGTCTCTTTGGGGCAACTCGTCTCGGCCCGGGTGATTGTGGGTGTTCTCCACGGCGCGTGCGGCCCCAGCACAGCCGTCCTAGCGGAAAGGAACTGGCGTTGTGCGGCTGCCGGCCTTCAATCGTCTACCGGGGAGCTAAGGAGGCGCTCAGGACTCGCCGATCTGGAGCTTGTCGAAGGCCAAATGTGTGAAGAAAGAATGTCAGCCTGCTGAAGCTGACACAAATAGACATTCTAAAAAAAAGCATGAAGAATTAGGTAACGTAACTTTAATATATTTTCCTCATTTTAAATCATACTTTTAATCCTAGCACACCACTGCCAGAATTTTTATTTATTTATTCCAAAGAAAGGACGATGCTCCAATCGACTCCCGCCTACGTGCGTTACAAACACAACCCGAGCTCGCTCTCCGCTTCACAGCCGATGTTAGAGCGGCGCGTTATGAACTCCACGTGACTACCGTCGCAAGCAACATAAATATTAAAAGAGTTTCACTGTTTAACTTCATGTTTAGGATGGTATTTGGGAGGATTGTGGGTACATCGACTTAGTTTTATAAATGGCAACACGTTAAAAATGAATTTTTTAAGTGTGCTGTTTGTGGCACAATTGGGCAAAAAATAAAACATTTTTACATTCCGCCTCGTGAAATATTGCAACCGTAAAAACATCCTACACTGCTTTGTGTCGAGTTTATTGTACTTACCCCACATCTGCGATCATCACGGTTGACTACGTGTGGTGCGGAAGACGTTCAACATGCATACATATGTAGTGTCAGTGATTCGGAGACCAGGGTTTCCAGGAGGCACCTTCTTTATTAACACCTTCACACTTCACAGGTTCGTCCTCGCACTCTCCCTAGTCGTCTAGCCTAGCCAAAACACAAACCTGACCGTGTAACACTGATGGCGCTGACCGAGACAGCCAACAACTGTCCGGCCATTCAATATCTCGCGAAGACAGCAGCGACGAAGACGGCGACCGGTAGCCCTGAGCTCCCGCTCTCAGTTGCTTTTATGCTCCCGGCGCGGCCTGGCTCCGTCCTGGCCGCGCCTCCCTTCTGGAATCCACTAGCAGGTTCCAGGGGCTTCCAGATGGGGTCTTCCGTGACCCTTGCCCCAGTTCCTCCGCCCTCCCGACACACCCGTCTATATGCTCACCGGCGTGTGTACTGTTTGTCCACTGCAGTTGCCGCTGCTAGGCACCAGCCGGCGCTATTACACTACACATACGTAGCACGTATTAGGGCGCTGGAGGTTGTTAAACTGAGTACCGTCTTGTGCAAAGTGAGCATGGGTTTTATGGGGATAATTTTCCTGCCATTAAATGTGACATTACTGCTACCCATTCGGGACATGTTAGATTGTTGGGACACTTGATTGACTTAATGCTGGACTTTCACGGTGACTTAAATTGCCATTGGGTCCTCGTGAAAATGTTCCCAGGCTTGGCCTCTTGCAGTTTGTAAATCACGATTGTATTATGATCTTCACAGGTTAATATTTAATGGATTACCTATATCCAGAGATCTCTACGATGGCCCGATCCGTCATTGCACTGACTTTGGGATGCCTCGACTCCTCCAACACTTGCTGACCATTTCCATGATTAATTTTATGTAGGCAGACTTCTGTCTCCACACTAGAATGCTAGGTCTTTTGCTACTCCCTGCAGCCATGTTAGTGATCTGCGATTGCACACTTGTGCTGTGGAAGGCTTGGTTGGGGAGGTAAAGTTTTGTTGTTTGTAGACACCGGGGTATTGCATGTCAAGGATCACATCCTTCACAGATGGGATAAATTCACAAATTTTATGTACTGTGTTGAATCGTACCTGGATCTCCTGTTTGTTCATGATTTTGGAAATATTTTTGGTGACCCCTGCTATGTATGGCAAGGTGATGGTTTTGATTGGGTCCTCAGATGTTTCTTTCCCAACGGTTGGGGTGATCGCTTTACGGATTGTGTAGTCTGAATATCCATTCTTCTTGAGGGCTTGGTGTACGTGCTCCAGTTCCCTGAATAGGTGGTGATGGTCGTAAATACAACGAGCTCTATGGTAAAGAGTTTTGATGAGGGAATTCTTCTGGTATGGATGGTGATGGGAGTCAGGTTGTAGGTAGGCATCCGTATGGGTGGCTTTCCTGTAGACAGTGTCCCATTGAGCCATCGGATCTCTTTTCGATTAAAACTTCCAAGAATGGTAACTTGCCATCCTTTTCCACCCCCATGGTGAATTTGATTGCTGGGTGTATATGTAGTGGGTATAAGTGGAGAGCGAGGCGTCTCTGGAGGCAACACGTTTATTACTACAATGTACCCTAACACAAAGGGGTAGGAGCTGCCCCTTCCACCAGGTAACTTAGGGAGGTAATCTCTCCGCGCTAACTAGCCCTAACACAACTGGGGAAGGCTGTCAAGCCGGGACACCGACTCGAGTCTAGGTCTTGTCTTCAGTTTCTTCTTCAGGAAGACGTCTCCATGTCTTCAGGTGAGCAACAACAACCCACGGACCCTGTTCAGGTGTCCGGCTTATATACTCGGTCCCGGGGCTTCCTCCGCCCCTAGGCACGCCTCCCTTCTCGAACCTTCCCGAGGCATCTGGAACCGGTCCCGGGGTCCCCCAGCCCCACACTAGCCCTCTGGGTTCATCCGGAGTGCCATTGCCCCTTGTCACCCCTGCGCCGCTCCAGGTGCTCTTGCCCCCTAGCCTTGAGGGTTGGCCCTGCACACGGAGTGCAATGTCGCACAACTGCCGTGATGTGTGTGGTGTAAGCAGCGTGTCCCCTGCTTCACACACAGGCCGGTCTTATGTGTCATGCAGTGCCATCCCCCGATGCCACTACATATGGAATTGATGTGGTTGAAGAATTGGTCCAGAGCTGGTAGACCATGTGGCGAGATGACGAGCGTATTATCTACGTATCTCTTCCACAAGGAAGGACATAGGGTGGATGCCTGGATGGCATCTGTCTCTAATTTCTCCATGAAAACATTGGCTACAACTGGAGAACCCATTGGGGTACCTTCAACTTGTTTGTAGAATGTTCCATTCCAGGTGAAGTAAGTGTTGGTGAGGCAGTGTCTAACCATGGCCGGTACATCAGCATTCAGTCCTTGTTTGGACCAAATCTTCAATGATTGCAATGGTGTCAGGCACAGGAACTTTGGTAAACAAAGATACCACATCGAAACTGACAAGCAAATCACCTGGAGATAGTGAGATGTCCTTAATTGAAGATATCAAGTGAGTTGAGTTAAGTACAGCTGAGGTGGTCTTACCAGTGAATGGTTGCAAGGTCTCAGACAGAAATCGGGCTAGTTTGTAGATGGGTGAGCTAATGGTGGAGACGATAGGACGGAGTGGTGTACCTTCTTTATGGATTTTGGTAAGCCATAAAATCTGTTATGAGACCTCCTTTGCCAGTAGCAAGATATAGTAATAGGGTTTTACCCTTTTATCTGGCACCAAAACTGACACCTTTATACAAGGGATCATGTTTGCAATAACCACAACACATGCAGTCAAAATGAAAACTATATCTTGCTACTGGCAAAGGAGGTCTCAATGTAATTGCTTACCCCGAGCTCTCAATACTCTGATAGTGCGCTGTTTTTGAGTTGTACGCCTCTTGGCGTCATCTGGTCCAACACCAGTGGAGACTAGGCTCTAAGAAAAGCCGTCTCGGGTGTGGACCAATCAATTTCAAGGACAGTGCATATCATTATCAGAGTTGTCTCTTTTTGTTTGCATTTTCACTGCTTGTGTTCTGGTTACCCGCCGAGCGCTAATCACCAGAAACGGCGGCGGTATGAATGTGCACCCCCCCTCCCCCCCATGGATAAGCCTTAATCCGCTGTGCAAATAGAGGCGAATGGCTAGCGGAACAGCGGGGATAGGACTATGGGGCACGCCTCACCGTTAACGCGATTTCTACTGTGCAAACGCGCTGCGTAAAGCGCGCCGTGTAAACACGCACGCGAGTGCAAGCACGCGCAAACGCCGGCGGCCGTAAATGCTGCAGTACACGCGCCTTGCGCGCCTCACGCTCAACTCACTCGCACCACCCCCACGCTGCAGCCCTGCGCTCACGCTCACGCCGGGCACCCCGTCTCCCCACGCACACGCGCCACACACAGATCAGACGCTATGCGGAGGTTCTCCCCACACACCCAGAAATCACACTACACCGATATTCTGTACTAGAGTTTATTGATGGCACCAATACGCATTACCCGGAGGAGGAATATTTTGCGAGGAGGGTCTCGCGTAACTCTGCCTATGAAGCCAGCTACTCGAACGTCCTACCATGTACCTTGAAACTGGACTCGCGGCGTCCCACGGACGCTGCGAGAGTCGGAGTGAGGAGGACGAGAGAAGACTTGCCCAATCACTGTTTCGCAGCAGCACTCGCTGGCATCACACGGATGCTGTGAGCGGCTTGAAGAGGCAGGACGGCAGACAGCGAGTGGGTCGTGATGACCCGGAGGTTGAAGACAAATGCCCCAATCGTCCCGGGGCTCCCACCTTTATACTCTCAACTTCAAAGGCACAGGGGGCGTCGCGTCGCGCAGCCAATCACCTTTCGATTTACAACTGATGCCCCGCCCTCACCTGGAGCGTCCGTTACGCCCCCACCCATTGTCCCTTGCTCAGGGTTCCTTGCTCCCCTCATTGTTTTCCCGTGCCCAGTAGTTCGCGTCTTAGGGTCTGCTCTTTATGTCTAATATTCCACCCTCCGTCCTCCCCCCAATGTTGTGTATAATTCATTGCGGTTGGCCCAGGGAACATTTTCTTTTTGCGCCCATACAATTTTAAGCCAATTTAGGGGCACCGCAATGTCACCTGTCCTGTGAGGGTCGGCCAATCTCCTGTCACCGGGAAACCGTGGGACTCTCCCCCTTGGGGACCTTCGGATTAAAACTTGATGTGCCAGGCAACGCCCCGCCAGGACACTACGTGGGTGCGCTGCGTGCGGGTGGTGTGTTTAGTGTGGGGGCCATGAGGGAGTCACGGCGCTTGCGGAGTTGTTCTGCGGTTGTGGCACCACACATTCACTAACACAGCCACCATTAGCTGTGTTAGTAAATGGCGGCTTGCCATCCTTTTCCACCTCCATGTGGCGATGGCTGTTTCCTAGCTCGCTCCGTGCTTACATTTACAAGTATCTCTAAACCTTTGTAAACAGCTCTTTGATTGGGGTAGACCTACTGACGGTTCCGGAGACCTCTCTTACATTAACATTAGCTGCCCCGCCCATCTCTAAACCTTTATAAACAGCCTGCCTCAGCAGCTTTCCCCCTCTTTTTTACCTGATGACGATTACTTGTGTTGCGATCGAAACGTCGTGATGTTATTATTTTTTCTATCTATGTGGCTTTACCGAAAGACTCAAAGACCATTAATTCTTGCAGTCACGAAAGCTTTAAGTCAAGATTTTATGTAGGGTATATTTTGATTCCTCACTCCACGCACCTCACGCACCTTACGCACAAGGCCTTCTGACACTGGCGGTGGCTCATAAGTCCAGGTTGAGGAGGCTACAAAACAGTGCCGGATTATCCAAGGAGCAAAAGTAGCATATGCTATGGGCCCCGCACTTTCAAGGGCCCCGCGCTAAATGCTTTCAAGCTATCAATTCCGGTTCAGTGATTCTGCACTTGTTCTATTACTATAGTACTATGCTGCCTTCAACTTTTACGAGCGACTGGGTGTTTAAGGTTAGCGATTTGTCGTATTAATCATCTGGCTGTATAGAAAATTAAAAATACAATTACTTTACTCTGGAAGTAAAAAAATTAGTGTTTTAATATTTACGTGTTTTTATTATTATTTAGGGCTCCTTTATAACATATGCTGCAGGCCCCGCACTAGCTTAATCCGGCACTGCTACAAAACCGTGTTGGTCTTTTCAGTTGGAGGTGACTTGTAAATGTCCAGAGTAACTGGCAGTGGCGGCAGTGGCTTCGTGTCGGTACTTTCTCCACGGAAGCCATGCTTGTTGTCGACTTTGAAACCGGCACTTTTCCATGAACACATTTTCTAGACCTGAGATTGAAAATACCAAGGTTGAGCTTCATGTTTCATCAATCTGAGTCTACGATTTGGCACATAGACCAATACTGCACTCACATTTTTTTACATTTTATTTGGACATCTTATAATCAAGATATCAAATTAAGATTTGCAGAAATTATAATACGTGTATCTTTACTCTCTGGTTCTTTCGGTAAAGTCACATAGATATAAAAATAATCGACGTTTCAGTCGCAACACAAGCGTCCATCATTAGGTGAGAAATAATGATCTGCTGTTGTGGCTTTTTATAGGCACGGGGGGGGGGGGGGTGGTGCAGCGTGCAGGGATGGGTGGGGGCTGGATAAATTAGCATGTCAATGAGCTTGAATTAGTAAACGAAAACAGCATGGGTGTAAGAGTGAGAATCACAGCAGTTAAAACTTGACGTGGTTTATCACGTCCTTCCAATGATTTCTCAATCTGAATCCATCTTCTCGATTAAAGCTTTGTCTGTGTTTGTATATCTGGATGGCTTCATGAACAAATCTCTGATGGTAGCCCGAGGGTTTGCAGAGCACCTTGGTCTCGGAGAAAACAATGTCATGTGTGCCCACAGCGTTGAAACAATGATCCACCACCGCCGAGGTGTTGGTTCTGCCGTGTTTCAAATCCGCTTTGTGTTCGCGAACCCGGTCTGAGACATGTCGCTTCGTTTCACCAATGTAACTGCTGTCGCAGACACAACTCAGCTTATAGACACCACGACATTGCATGTCCGGAATCGCATCCTTCACCGATGGGATCAAATCAGGGATTTTGGGTAATGTATTACACCGAACTTGGATCTTGTGTTTGTTCAAGATTTTGGAAATCCTTTTGGTGACCCCTGCTATGTATGGCAAGGTGATGGCTTTGATTGGGTCCTCAGATGGTTCTCTACCCATGGTTGGGGATGCAGCTTTGTGAATTGTGCGGTCAGAATATCCATTCCTCCTGAGAGCCTGGCATACGTGCTCAAGCTCACTGGCTAAGTGGTGCTGGTCGGAGATGCAACGAGCCCTATGGTGTAGTGTTTTCAAGAGGGTATTCTTCTGGGCTGGATGGTGGTGGGAATCAGGCTTTAGATAGGAATCCGTGTGGGTGGCTTTCCTGTAGCCAGTGTCCCAACGAGCCATCAGGTCTCTTCCCGATCAAAACATTCAGGAATGGTAGCTTGCCATCATTTTCCACTTCCATGGTGAATACGTGTATCTTTCCTGACAATTTTACAGAAACTTTCTATTTTACCAGGTAAGGCCCACTGACCTATATAACTCTTTTTCAGAAGCAACCTGGCCACAAATGACAGCTCAACGCATAGAAATTTCTAGCGGCCAAATACTCGAAATGCATGTTAATTCTAAAATGCGAAGGAAAAAACTGGAGGATCAGGAGAAAAATCCACGCGACCATAGGGGGAACAGGCAAACTCCAAATATACAGGCGTCCGGGTCGGGATTGAACCCACGACCTCCTGTATATCCGGTGAGGTCGTTAACATCTCGCCACCGTAGCACCCCAAAGCCATGAATGAGAATGTTGACCCAAGTTGAACGAGTGTTTCGCCACCCTGCCTCTAGCCTCGCCTACAGCGAGAAAACCTCGAGATCCGGCACGATGGCGGATAAAATTAATGTTTGCACAACTCATCGGTCACGTGGAGGTGAAGCGGGGCTTGGAAAATGCCGAGGTGGCGCGGCAACACAACGGGGAGCGCGTCCCCTGCAAACCCCCCCCCCCAACACCGCCTGCTTGTACAGGGACACGGCGGAGCATTGCGCAGCCACAGGCCACTTTGCACGAAACACGACAGCGATATCGACGGATGAGTTACAATACTTTTATTTTACATTGAGGATAATCGGGGGAGGCGTGGGCAGAAAACCTTTTTTTTGTAAAAACGAGACGCTACAGTCATCTGCCTATGAAAAAAAGATCTGCCTTTCAAATATTCACATCTTCAAAAAAAACACAAATTGAAAATTTTAAAGTCTAACTTTTAGAAACAAAAATATCTTAAGGAAATGCCGATTCACATTTGTCACAATTAGGAAGAACGCAGGAAGAGGCTCGGAGGAGGTGAGTGGTGGGTGAGTGTGTGGTGGGTGAGTGGTGGGCGAGTGGTGGGTGAGTGTTGGGTGAGTGTGTGTGAGACGGGGCCCCGCCACGCGGGTGGGTGTGGGAGTGGGGGCATCGCAGGCCCCTCACGGCGGAAGCTTAAATACGATGAGTGGTTTAACTTTAAGAATAATAAAACCTGCATAAAATTACAACGGACAAATCCCTAACCCTCGATACGAACATCACTTTTGTTGTTGTTGTTGTTAATTGTAAGGGTGAGTGGAACTCGTGTAAAAAGAAAACGTACAAATAAAAAATGTATAAAAACGCCACCACGCTCTCGTTCCCCTCGTACGGACACAGTGCTGGGGACGAGAGCTCGTACCGACGACTCCACGGCCGGGCAGTGCGAGCCTCGTCGCGGGCAGCCCCCCACCCCACAGCCACAGCTTCATTGCTCCACTCCTCTCGTTGGGTGATGCATGTTCACACAAACTCCGAACGCTAGTACAGCTAATGTCCAAGGGTTGTCATTGGGAAGTTGTTTAAATTACATTTACCCATTACCGGTGCATTGCTCTTTGGGAATGTATGAAAATAAAAAAAACCGTGTTTTCAATTTTAACGTTGCTTCTCGATGAGCAGCTAACTAATACAAAGAACAGCGACTAAAACAAAACACACAACTGAAAGGATGAACTGAAAACCGCGACCGTCAGAGTCTACACCACCGCTTGCAATGTCGATTAATGCTGCGATTATTGCGTTGTGGTCTTACATAAGGTACAGACGATAGGAACTGATGGGACGTCTTTTCCAAAGATTAGGAAACATAAGAATGGGAGTAAAAATGTCAACAAGTTAATTATTTTTCCCAATGCTTCAGGCTTGAAAAAGGTTGCATTCATATTTGTCATTTCTGCAAGAAACGCAAATAAAAAATAAATATATGGCATTGCTGAATTCTGTCTATCACTGCCCCATGTGAATCTGGTTACGTCACACGAGCACAATAACAGCATCTGAAGGAAATTGATTGGTATGGAATTTGACCTGCCATCTGTCGGACTCACAGTTGAATCAGCATTACCAGCTTGTAGAGAGGTTTAGGAACCCAAATTCAACATCCGTGAACAATCCCATTCCAAAAAAAACCCATGTATTTCGTTGGTGAAAAATCACACGCTTGCATGTGATCATTTGGCGTCATCTCAATAGCTCAGTTTCCACATCCGCCCCCCTTCAAATGTTGCACTCACAATGATCCCGTTAAGGAAATGGGGCAATCAGATCCAATGAGAATTACTATAAAACCTGAACGGAGGAAACGACCATCTCAAAAGCTACTTAACAAGTCACTGACGCTTCGAGGCGGCTGTGGGTGGAGGATTGCAGCCCTCACATGCACACCAACGTCGCTTTAGATGGGCAGCTAAGCTGGCTGTGTTTTTAATTGTGCAATTATAGGACCGTTGCCAATTTTGTACGAGAACGATCATTGTGTAGATGTCAGCTCGCCTGTCAGAGGGATCTCACACCTCTGTGTTTCCTGTTTGAAAAGCTGGGCACAAAGCTTGCATTTCACGGAAAATTAGACATGGGCAGAATACTTGTTTTGGCTTAGAGGATCCTCACTTGATTTTTACAGACGTGAAAAGGGGGCTAACAACCACTTCGAACGCAGATCCCAGTTCTGATGTTGGCAATGTAAAATGTGACCGCGTCAGAGTTGAGATCGTGGTGCTGGACTCGAATCGCAGCGCGAACGATTTACCCCGCTGCGACGCATCAATGACCACCCGGACATCATCACGCAAGGAGCCCCCCCCCCCCACCTCTTCGTGTCGCACGCAAACTCGTGATCAGGATGCCCGATGCACGGGCCCACCGAGCGGCAAGCTGGCGCTGCGTCAGGAGGAGGTTGAGCGGCTAAAATCGGAAAGCCGCGCGGCCGTCGTCTTTGTGGCAGGAGGCCCGACGGACCATGGTGGGGGGTGGGGGGGGGGCACGGCGTTCCGACCGAGACTCGGACTCGTCGCACCTCAATCCCGCACGACCGCGGCGGCTCACACCGCCGAGCCCACGGCCCTTCATCAGCAATGTCACTTTTAATTACTTTTGGAATAACACAACTGTACCAAATGTGAAGGAAATGCGTGGGACTCTTCATCCTACGACAATAAAGTGATTAGACTCGCATCCACGACGTTCCTATCGATCGAGTATAAGAATGGCGCTTGCGGTTTTATCATCAAGCTTTATCCTCGGGTTTCTGACCATTCCGATGGCAGCAACCAATCCACGTCGTGCAGTGCAGTTTGGTAACCGCATGGATGTTGTGCTTCCCACCATGCACCCACGGCTCTCGACATAGCTTTCAAAAGACTTGTGTGCTGTGTCGATTGTGAAAGGTTTGGACTACATTCATTGGTACGATGTGCCGACTGAAAAACCCCCCTTTCATCCGGGTCGGGCTCCATTCCAACGCGGCCACGAGAGTTGAGGAAAGGGGTGTACGGGAGAGGCTGGTGTATCAAACGTTGCACCGGGGGCTTGCGTGGGGAGGGATATTGTGCAGGCTTCACACACGAAGCATCAATGCAACGCTGTGACATTTACAGGGTGCGATGGGAGATGGACCGCGTTACTGCGAGGCAATGGGGTGGAGGTGGTGTTACGAGGGTGACACTTGGCACCGTGCGGTGTGCGCGTGTGTATGCACACGTGTGAGACACGCCCCTCCCTCCCCGTACAGCAATTCAAAGCCACCCACCTTGACCACTCGCTGAGCAGGAACACCGAGCCTGCATGTTCTAGTACACGTGTTTGGGCAATGTTTTCAGAAATGATGAAAATATTAAATTAGTTTCCCAATGGATTTGCTGTGGCGACGTATAGAATGCAACACCCTAATGCTGGTGCGGTAGCACGCGTGCGTGGAGTCACGGCGACAGACAAATCTGTGAGATGTGGGATAGAGCAGCACCACTCTTCCTGAGGGCCCAGATCAGATATGGTAACACCACCAGATTGACCGATTAATATTGATTTAAAATGTTTACCATTTAAACAAAAAACTGCAAAAGTTAACGTTGTTTCAAACACGAACGAGATTTTCAATGAACTGAATTTGGCCACTTGGCCACGCCTGAACTGGGCTCGCTGGAAAAGTGCGTTTGGCCTCCTCTGCCAATCACAGCCCTTGGGGTTGGTTTGCAAAGCACGAGCGTCGCGGCGTCATCACACCGCCGCAATCACACCACGGTGTGCTGCTTGCCGTCGCCGCCGCCGCTCGCCATGTCCGGGATGTAGACGTCGCCCAGCCGCACCTCGGCCAGGCTCTCGTAGTCCTCGGGGTCGGGCGCGTCATCGCGCGGCTCGGAGCAGGCGGACACGTCCGAGAAGGACGTGCGAGCGGGCGGGCACGGTCGGAAGCGCTCGGGGCACGGGCGGCACGGCGCGCCTCCGGCGTCCCCTCGCGCCGGCCGCCGCGCCGGGGCACGGGCGGCGGGGCGCGCCCCACCGTCCGTGCGCGGGGGCGGCGCCACGGCCGCCCTCCCCCCGCCGCCGTAGCCGCAGTAGGGACGCGTGGGCCACGAGCCGGGGTAGGCGGGGTCGAAGGCCGGCGCCGCCCCGCCCGGCGGAGGCCGGTACGGCCACGAGCCGCCGCCCGCGGCCGGCCCGCCGGGCAGGCGGTAGCTGGGGGGCGGCGGGGGGGGCAGGCTGCCCGTGTGCTCCGGGTAGTCGTCCTCCTCCGGCGGGGGAGGGTAGTCGCTGTCGATGTCGTAACCGCCCGCGTAGTAGTCGTGCTCCAGCGCGTCCTGTCCCGAGTAGCCCGGCAGCTCCGCCGGGTAGTGGCAAATCTCCTCCTCGATGTCCTGCAGCTTGTCTGGGAGCCAATCGGATGTGTCCCAGTGGTAACCTGCATCACACGGGAGGGCGCAAGCGGGTGGCACGGACGCGGTCAAGGCCACGGCGACGCGATTCGGCACCCGCGCAGCACAGTCACGAAATGCGCTTGGAGGCGCTGCTGTCATCATCGTCATCCTTCACCATCCATCACCATCCATCATCATCGTCATCCATCACCATCCATCATCATCGTCATCCATCACCATCCATCACCATCCATCATCATCTGTCATCATTAACCATCACCATCCACAACGTGGGGGGGGGTCTTCAGTCTGGGATCTCCGTCTCGGTCCCATGCCGCCCCTCGTTTGTCCGTGCCCACCATACCACTTCTCTCTGTCCACCACCACCACCACTCCTCGCTGCCGCGTCTCCCTCTCCACCTCTCGGTCACGGCCAGCGATGCAAATGTTTGCCAAGCCCCCTCTCGTCTCATCACGGCCCCAGAGACGTCCCCTTCCTCACCACTGCAACCTAAAATTAGTAAATGTTGATGTCTATATTTCTTCACCATTTGCCAATGTAGCCGATTTTATGATATGTAGCTTTTGTTCCAGTACACCTTGACTAATCGTCCACGTTCACGGCCGCACACACCACGGTTAACCAAACTTGCCTGTATTTGTACCTCGCCATATTGCAAGTGTAAGCGGTCATTGATTACTGCACGCAACACAATTGGCCAAAGCTAGCCAGGGTCCTTAGGGCACGCGAGCGAGGGGAAGGAGGTTTGCAAAGTGGATCAGGGTTTGCGAGTGTGGGCCCCGAGCGATGGGGCTGAAGAGTAGAAGCGAAAGGAAGTGAGAGGAAGCCGGAGGTCACCTGGAGCTGCCTGGAGACGTGGGGCTGTGGCACAAGGCCGGCCGGCGTGCGGGAGGGACACACGCACACCGTCAGTGCACCGCATCAACCCGCGGGGGGGGGGCAGCGTCGCCCAACAAACGCACGCGCGCACGCGGCCAGCCAAGCACGGGTAAGAACACACGGCCACAGCAGCCATGGCACCACGCACGCACGAGCACAGCAAAAACGCACGGCACCACGCACGAGCACAGCAAGAACGCACGGCACCACGCACACACGAGCACAACAAGAACGCACGGCACCACGCACAAGCACAGCAAGAACGCACGGCACCACGCACGCACGGCACAACAAGATCGCACGGTAACAGCAGCCACGACCAGCGCCCGGCCTCTCTAAAAAAACCAACATTTAATTCAATAAGCCGAGATCGTTTCAACAAGCCTTTAATAACTGGCCTACTCAATATCATGCCAAAATGTAAATTATACTGTTGCTTTGTGCGGCGGGCCTTGGGGCTAAGGCATGTTTTCCATCAGTTTATAAATTAGGTAATTAATGCTCTGGAAAAAAAAGAAAATGTTTAACAGCTCTGTTCTGCTGTCAAGTTTGGAATAAAGCAGACATATTTGACCCAAATGGTGTCCCCAGGTGACACATAAGAGCACAAGTTATGGGCTTGGGATCCAGAATCAGCCTCGTTGTTTTAATGTCTGCAAAACATCCACCAGTGGCTCCTTCACTGCCAAAAAGGGCCTCTGTATGCCTCCAATGTGGAGGCCAGCTTTTCCAGCGAGTACCGTTACAGCGGGCTCTTAGAGCGGTCATTGTTTTCTACGGTGACATAAATTCAAGAGGCCGATACGCTGGTTTATAGCAGACGTTCACGAGCACCGCGCGCGTGCCAGCAGCGAGTCCTGGCCCGGGAGGCAGCAGTGAGCCAAGCAACAACAAAACGGCATCTCCCCGCTCAACAAAGCCACAAATGAGAAGGCATGCACCGTGTTGCAGCAGCGTCGCTGCATCAATGCAATGCACCTGCACTGTGGCGTACGCACCGATAACAAGTTACACTTAAAATGAGTGCCTTGGCACCGCTGTGGCCAGTGGCTTGGCAGAATTTGGCTTTTGCAGCCGTGAATCGGTAAAAGAGTGAAACTGCTCACAGTGGAGGATAAAGCAGCGCCCACGGCAGATGGGAAGAGGATATCATATGACGAGCATGCACACTCCGTTGCGTACACACACACACACACACGAGAAACTCGCCAATGATACGGACACTAACAGTGCACTGACTAACGCGCTAAGAGCATGCCCGTACACTCAGCCTGCATATAATCATAATAACAATAACTTAAACTTTTAATGCACCACAGAGTTACTCACTCTCGTAGAGAGAGGACGACTCCGTGTTGCCACATCACGAGCCGGTGCCAACAACTCTCTCTACAGTCCCCTACATACTAAGTTGTTATCAATCAATTAGTACTCATTAATTAGCGAGCATACGACACTAAACACACGTACACACACATACACATGCCTAGAACAGAACAAATAACATCCACGAATAAGGGTCACATACACAACCAACACACCACAGCGCACGTGCAGCCAGGCACGCTTGTGTGTGCGCACACTCGCTGCACGCACTCACTCTCTCACGGACACGCACACAGACAAACGCCTCACCACACAGCCAGACTGCGCTGCCTGCCGGCACTCATGGAGGCTTGTACGGCAGGCGAGCGCGCGGTGTAGCCAGCACCACACACCACAACAGCTACTCATTAAAGGCCGAGGCGACCTAGAGGAGGTCAGGACGGGTTGAGACACCACTTGCCAACTACGTTATCCGTGGCTAGGAATCAAATCCTCATTGCGGGAATCGTAGCTCACTCCGCACCACGAGAGGTGGCGGCGGCGGTGGTGGTGGAGGCCTCTCCCTCTGTGCCAGGCTCGGTGCAACCTGAGACCCTGGGGAGTGGCGAAGGGGCTCACCGTCACGAGATGGGAGAGGCCCGAGCGTTTAGCGCGACACACTGGGGGAGGAAGTGCGAGTTGGCACAGTGGTCAGCGGGCGATGCAGTCATTGTAGCGCACAGAGCCAACGCTGAGCTCTGCAGTCATCAAGCGGCCCTTGCACGTCACACATCGGTCTAGAGCAGTGGCTCTCAGAGTGTGGTCCCCCAGACCTCCAAGTGGTCCGTGGGGCTGTGAATCAAATGCAGGTTGATCTGGAAATAATGACAATGTTTTTCATTTTTGTTTCGGACTTGAATTACATTTTATTTTAAAATGAACTAAGGTAAACTATCTTGATTAAACTACCGGAACCCTAAGATCTAAATGCCACCCCGTAAAAAAAAAAACCTCATAGCTGCGTAAAAAAAAACTTTTTAATGTTCCGGTAATATGAATGATGTCGTACTGCTATTTAGCGAGACAAGCGATTGTGTTTTGTCACCAGGGGTGGGAGGCCGAGTGGTCCTCGGGCCAAACGAGTTTGAGAAACACTGCTCTAGACAAACACACACACACACTGCCACTGTGCACACAAAGTGCCACAGGCCCGAGTGCCAGGCTGCATTTTAGATTCCCGTGTTCACCAATCCTGCTCCACGCTCTGCCCCACCAAGTTAAACGGTGCAAATTTCCTGCACGTGTTGTTGTTTCTTGCACTGTTCAAAATGTCCCACGTCCTACGCTCAAGAAAGCAACTCTCTCTTGCTTCAGCTCTGCAACACAGGAGGAATTTGCCGAGGTCGGATGGCCCACGTCCGTGTATAAAATGCGCTCGCAAGTCTTGTCACTGGAAGCGTGATGACGGGCGACCGTCAGAAATGACGAGGGAGTGACAGCCGAGGAATGGGGACGCATCTGAGAGGACGTCTACCGTGGTGATGCAGCGGTGAAATCAGCTCGTGAGCAGGTAAGCCCCACTGAGCTACACAGCTCTCTTTCAGATGCAAGCCGCCCACAGAGGACAGCCTAACCAAGTGGCGCATCGCATGGAATGGAGAGCAGCATCTTATGCCCCGTGGTCACGTGGATTTTTTCTCCAGTTTTTTCCCTTTCATACTTTGAGTCAACACACATTACAGGAACTCGTGATGTTGATTCTAAGTGCGAAGGGAAAAACTGGAGGGCCCGGAGATAAATCCACGTGACCCTGGGGCGGATCGAACCCACGGCTTCCTGCATTCCAGGAGAGGTAGTTAACATCTCGCCACCGTAGCTGCTGGGTGGATTAGTACACCGCAGGACTGTGGGAGATTACGGTGGGGTTCATCTAGCAGTGGACTGATCGTGACTGATAATGATGGTGACGAAAGACAGGTCCATGCGATTATCTGATAGAAACATTCCATGACCAGAGGCAGAAAGAAATCGGCGACGTCGAGCCTCGTCGCCTTGATGATCACGTGACACCGTCCAACCAAACTATTGCAGAAACACAGGCGGCAGTGTCGTCACCGGCGACGACGCTGCCGCAAGATAAGTGCACCGTTTAACTTTCCACGTTCCCCAAAACAGCGTCGCCCGCGGGCGCCAAGCCCAGCAGGGCCCTGTGTGTCTGCGAGCCGCCCTGCCGGCACCGCCGCCGCCGCCACGGCTTCGAGCCAGGGCGCACCGCGCGCTCTTGCTGGGTGGGGGTGCAGGGGGAGGAGTCACTGAGGCACGATGAGGCAGCTCCTCGTCACTCTAACAAATACTCTGGTTATCAAAAACGTGGCGTTGCCCCCTTGAGTGTACTCGTGTTCATTTAAAGACTAACGCCCTCAACGTGGCAATTTCTTAGAGTGAACCTACGCAGGCTGGAGTGCGCTCATCGGCGGTAACTTACGGCGCTGAAGATTTCACCTTGTGAGATTTGTGGGAAGATTTAATCCAAACGGCAGCTTTGGGAATCAATGAACAGCGTTAAGACTCCCAACGTTGGGCAACGGTAGAAGAAGCCCCGAGTGACGCGAGGCATCCGAGCAAGCCTTCTCGAGCGAGCGTCGCTCGCTCAGAGGCAGCGTGGACGGAGCATGTCCGCGGCACCGGGTAAGGGCGTACACAACTAACACTCATTTATGAGTGAGCACATACGAGTGCGTTATTAAACATAGTCACGGTGCCACGACCCCGAGTTGGGATTTAACGTGCACGTGGGCAGACACGACACGCGCTCCGTTCGAATGAAGACACCCGTGCACAGGGAATGCGCCGTCAGTGGCGGCACGTAGGAATCAGAATATTTCTAATGGAGGAGGAATCCGATGAGCTATAAAGCTCTTTTTCACAGATGTCCAGTTAAAGTGCCCTTGGCACGGGCACCACATGTAGATGCCAAAGTCAGCCTTCGCCGGCTTCAAGCCAGGGCCTCCCTGGGGAGATAAACACGACAGTGCTGCATCTATACCATGGACAGGAGGAATCAATTAATTTGGTTTCACCCCACGCGCTCTCTCTCTCTCTCTCTGACGTAACGACACATCTCACAGCGCAGACGCCCCTATTGGCAGCAGTCTCTGTGCGGCAACAAGGTTACTCGGTGCGACGCTCAGCAAAGGGCGTTCGCCTGTGAAGGAGGGTTGAGTAAAATGTGGGTAAATCCATCAACGTTTGCCAATTTGAAACGAAAATAACATTGTACGTTTTTTGAGCTTTTGGGGGAAAACGGGAGAACCTGGAAGGAACCCATTGCAGAACTGGGGGAGAAAATACAAACTCAGAAAGGCATCCAAATCAGGAATAAAATCCATGCCCTTCTTGCTATGAAACGCGATTGTGATCGCCACACCACCCTGTCCGCCATGAGGAGGAATCTTTCATAAAACGCAGCACAACATTGGGAGCACGGCTCACAGCCCCACGGCCTTGATGATGACCTCTCGGAGACACGGAGGAGGCAAGGAGAGCATCATGATTTGCCCTGCCGTTCAATGACAATCTTCACAATTCAGGGTTACGATTCGATTCTATTTTAAACATTGCAGTGAATGTAGCCACCTCGAGGAGCTACAGGCGTTGCGTGAACCCGTCCATACGCTACGTGGCGATGTTTAAAGGCGTTGCGTGAACACGCTAAGTGGGAATTGCCAACGTTGATTCTTATAGGCAGGAGTGAATGCACGTATTGTGAGCTTACAAACGATGAAGATCCGACGTATCGCTACACCCCTACCCGAGCCCATTGCACTCCATTCACTGCCGTACCGCTCACCAGGACTGGCGTTGCGAGCAACCAACGCCAGCACGGGTTGAGCGATGGTGCCCCGTTCGCAAACAAGCGGTCGTTCTCCCAACAGGAGCCGATTCCTCAGAATTAAAAATGCACCCAACATTCGTCGTTGCACCGCGGCCCCAGCGGCCGAATTTGTCCAACGCGACTCCGCTCGCTTTCTACCCCCCCTCCGGATCCCGAGCGCCTCCCCCCTTGCGCCGACCCGCGCCCCCCCCCCCCCCCCCACGAGGCCCTGGGGCTCCCCCCAGCGCCCTTCGCTGGCGCACGTCGGCCGTGCTCGCCGAGACCGCCGCGCGCCAGCCACCCGCCCCGCCCCCGACGTCCCCGGCGCCCACCGTTATCGTCGCACGTGTCGGAGTGCAGCGAGGCGAGCGAGGGGCCCTCGGGCAGCGTGGGGCACGGGTAGGCCGGGTAGCAGGAGGAGCCCAGCTTCTCCTTGCCCAGGCCCAGCTCCCCGTCCACAAGCTTGCCTGCAGAATGAGGGGGGGGGGACGCGCACACACCCACGCGGTATTCACAACAGCCTCATAACCACTCGGCATTCACAACACACCCAGCGGCACACCCATCGTGCAATCCCTTGCACAGTGAACTCGCTCATGTGGTACATACAGCAACGTGCAAAGAGGCGTGTCACAATCATTTGGATAATAACACTGGCAACCAAGTCACGACGTGGTGTGGGAGAGTTGTCTCTGCAGGAGGAGGAGCACAAGCTGGACCCTGCCGAGGGGTTTTCCTCAATCAGCGAGGTCTGGAGAAACCATCGACTCACGAGACCCTTAACTTCGTACCACTTGGAAGGTGGGACCACGATGTTGTGCAAGGGTATTGCAGATAAGATGAGGATCGTGTAATGGTAAGTCAACGTTGTTTGCTCGATGGCAGACCGGCCGTCCGAGAGTGGAATTTCCACCAGCGGCTGAGGAACGCCAATTGACATGAGCGACGGCCGACGTTCGCGATCCGACTCGTCGCAAACGAGCGCAAACCCGCGAAGGCGATTCCACTCGAGGTGCGGGGGGATAAATGCGCGGGCGGGCTACGTACCCTCGCATTCGAACTCCCACATGCTCTTCTGGATGGAGTCGCAGTCGGACGCGGAGTTCGAAGGCGGAGGCGGGGGCAGGTTGGGCGCGACGCTGCACACGGCGACGCCGCGGCGCGCCCGCCCCGCCGAGTCCGGGTTGAACGTCGAGAACTCGGAGGGGTAGTCGGCGCCGCCCTCGTACGAGCCGCGGTCGAGGTTGTTGCGCGAGTCGCTGGGCACGCTGGGCGTGTAGGAGATGGGCCGGACGGGCACGGGGGGCGGCTCCTCCTTGCGCTCGCCCGTCGGCGAGCGGCGGCGGCCGCACAGGCACTTGCGCGCCACGACGACGAACGCGACGATCAGCAGCGCCAGCAGCGCCAGCGAGCCCAGGCCCAGCATCTCCTGCCAGCCCACGCTCACGGTGGGGTAGACGCTGGGCAGCGTGAGCTGGCACCAGTCGCCGCTGTAGCCCGTGGCGCAGCTGCAGTTGAAGGCGGCGCCGACGCTACGGCAGGCGCCGCCATTCTCGCACGGGTCGCTCGCGCAGAGGTCCGCGGGGAGCTCGCACCTGGCACGCGCAGACGCTGAGGCGTCAAGCACATGCGCGCGCGGGGCGCCAGCCTCGGGCAACACCTCTCGTGCTCTCAACTTCGCTTAGAGATTGGTAATTATATTATCCGCTGGTCGATCAGTGGATAATGTCAGAATCAGAATTTGTATTTACACAGAAGTAAAAGAGGATGGGACGAAAGAAGTCACTTTTTTACACAGGTGGCCTTTGGGTGGGAAAGCTCAAGGAACACTGCCCAACACAAATTGCATCGACAGAAACGTCGCCAAGCCAACAACTCGAACGGGGCGCGCTGCTGCCAACAGTGCACACACCCACGAGTGCCCCCCCCCCCTCCCTCACAAAAAGTAAAGTGCAAAATATTTACAGGCAAAAGTTTATACGACCACACAACATCAATGGCCACGTAGTTGCGTTGTTTTCGTCGTCGTCATCATCATCATCATCCATGATCAATCGGCAGCTGTGAACGTGATAAGGAGGAGCTCTACCTGAATGTTTAAACTGCTTAAGAAGCACAACAGGTTGTGCGTAGCTCAACTGATTCACAGTGAAGTTCAGACTGAATGTTTAAACAACACGCTGCATACTCTATACTCTTTGGTTCTTTCGGTAAAGACACGGAGTTAGAAATAAAATAAAACAAATCACGACGTTTCGATCGCAACACAAGCGGTCGTCATAACGCTGCATATTTACGGCTGCCCTTCCAGCGGCAACGGCTGGTGACCTGAGCCGACACACACAAGTAGTACAGTGCATCTGTGCATGCCACTCTGTGTCTGTGCATGCCACTGTCTGTGCATGCCACTGTGTGTCTGTGTACTCATGTGTCTGTGCGCTGGTGTGAGCCGGTAGTAGAATAAAAAATCAAGTCTCTCGAGGCAAATCACCCCCACATTCTCCTTCAATCATGGGATGTGGGAAGCTAAGCGGTTTGAGCAGCCTGGTCACTGCCGGATGTGGTTGCGTGGGGTGCGAGGTGGCCAGCGGGTGGCAGTGTGGAGCGTCATTCCCCACGATCCAAAATCCAAGCAATCGTTTTCGTGAAATTGGCCAAAAATCTGAATAACGCAGGGGCCCTCCTCTGAATGGAAGTTTCCGTGTTGAGGCTTTTCTGGGTGAATAATTGTCATCACAATCATCGATGCTGACACTGGGTGTGATAACCTCACAACGCTTATCGGTCAAGCTACGTGGAGACTGCTGCTTGCGTCCACCGTGTTGTTACTCTGGTTGAACAGAAGCTCTACGAAGCGTGTCTTTCATGCACCTGGATACATATTGCAGGAGGCTTTGTGGAATTCATTTTCTATAAAAAAAGTACGCTTATATTTGGTTCTACATGAAATGGAGACTTCGATAATTTCCAAATTCACACTGTATGAACTCACAACAGTTTTCCACATTTGGAATGTGCTTCAGAGTTTGACTCTTAAGTAACGTCCTGCACGATAGTGCCGATGTTGCCCATGTGGATCGCGCGCGAGACAAGAGCGTGTGTGAACTGTAATGCAGTGTGGAGCTGTAGTACAGGGAGTGGTTTGCACGATGTGCTATGAATCCATTG
This sequence comes from Lampetra fluviatilis, assembly GCF_964198595.1. Taxonomy (NCBI): domain Eukaryota; kingdom Metazoa; phylum Chordata; class Hyperoartia; order Petromyzontiformes; family Petromyzontidae; genus Lampetra; species Lampetra fluviatilis. Next base: position 640,305 of record NC_136289.1, read on the forward strand.
ACCAGATTGCCGCTTACGACGAAAAACAGGGGCGAATATTTGAACCGGTCCTGGGCCTCCCCCAGGTCGACTCGGAGAGTTAAACGAGTACCCGCCGCGGTGTGTAAGCATCAGCACCGGGCAGACAAAGGCGATCGAATGTAGTGCTGGCCACCCACCCCACCGGCACTTGCCCCGACAATCTGTTAACGGCTAGACGGGGGAATCATTGTTTCTATCCGTGAACCGCGACGCGACGCTACCTCGAGCCCGTGTAGAGGCTGCGACATCGGCAGAGGAAGCCGCCGGCGGCGGCGGCGATGCAGGCCCCGCCGTGCTGGCACGGGTCCGAGCTGCACGGCTCCGTGTGCACCTCGCAGCGCGCGCCCGCAAAGCGGCCCGCACAGCGGCAATGGAAGCCCCCTGCGGCAGGCCACAGGCACAGCGGAGCACCCAGGGGTTCCCTCGGCGCGTAACGACGACGACTTGCACAGCAGCCGGAGCTGACTAATGACGCTCGAGCACCTGCTACGCACGTATGTTCAACCTCTTTTGCACCGTACGTAGCCAACTGTACTAATCGACCCACATCGATATTTACCCTCTCGTTAGTATCGAAGAGGTTAACAAGAGGAAGTGACGATCGCCGTTGCCTGGCCGGTCGGTCACAGCCGAAATTACATGGCCGCACGTTCAGCTACATCGAATAACCCCACCCTGTAAGAGATTCCCCTCTGATTTGGGTATTCACACAATTTAAACGCAACCTATCCAATAAACAACAGGTTAATACAAACATGAATCCAAAAACAGGTTAATTACCACCGCTCAGAGGAAAGATGTTCTGACAGAATGGACTCCTTCTGCAAGTGCGATGTAACCCAGTGCTGTCCGATGTAACCCAGTGTTGTCCGGAGCGCTCTTTCGGGAATTAGTTCGGCACGCCACATCTATCTCGCCTGGTTTTATCGAGATGGATGTAGGTTGGCGATACAGGGGTCACTGTGGGGGTCACTGTGGGGGTCACTGTGGGGGTCACTATGGATGGGTGTATCTTGCATTCTAACCGTCGTGCCAAAGGCCAATAATTATCCCTACTCCAACGGCCGTGTTCCAGGAAATAGTCGAGTGAGAACGAAGCCTTAAATGTAACCCTCGTGACCAGAGATGGAGCACGCGCTGCCGCACTCGGTCACGGCCAGAGTTGATGCCTCGAAACCGAGGGCTGCGTTTAACTTCCCAGTCGCCCCCATTCGTAGCGTCCGGCCCTGGACGCGCGACGCCGTGCATTCTCACGGACGAAGCGGCCACGAAACCTGTCAACGCTGGCAATTCGCCCCATTGCTGGTGACGAAGCCATCGGCACGTTTTCGCCAACAATCAAGCGGGATGTGAACAAATGAATGGGCGATGAAGCACAGGCAGGACACACTGGGGATTGAGTAACCGGGGGCCGAGTTATACGCTCGCACTGCGGTACCGTTGTGTGGCGTGGGCACGCAGGCCCCGCCGTTGAGGCAGGGGATGGCCGCGCAGGCGTTCTCCGGCGACACGAGGCAGCCGCGGCTCACGGCGCGCACCTCCTCGACGCGCGCCTGCGCCCCCCCGCCTTCCGGGGACAGTCGCTGTCCGTTTAAGACCACGGCGTCCAGGCAGCCGTGGAAGCCGGCCTCCGCCGCCGGAACGGAGCCGCTCACGCCCACTTTCGCCATCGGCGCTCGGACCTAACGCGGGGTCATGGGGTTCAAGTCTAACTTTAGTTCGTGTAACAAGTTTAGAAAGAATGGACACAAGGATATACTCTTCTGTAAGTGTCCTGGGGTATTACCGTGCCAGTAGGGGGCGGCGATTACCGGCACGCAATGGCTTACACTTGTGAATGACATCACGGGGTCTTTAAAGTTCACTGTGAAGCAGATGTCGCGTAGTATTATTATGGTTGTGTGTGGTGTGTGGTAACCATGCTGTGTGTCCCGTACTGTGTGATTGGTACCCATGCCGTGTGTGTGTGCGGTCGGCATGCTGTGTGTGTCCCTTGCTTGTGTGTATGTGATTGACACCCATTCTGTGTGTGTATCCTATACTCTGTGTGGTACCCAAACCGTGTGTGTCCCGTGCCGTGTGTGTGTCCGTGCAGCGGTGGTTACCCGCGCCCCCAGGTAGAGCGAGGCGTCGAGGTTGAGGGAGCGCAGCGTCCCCGCGGCCGTGCCGCGCGCCTCGTGCTCCGTGTCGACGACGAGCCGCGCCTGGTTCCCTGTCACCTCCAGCGACACCGAGTGCCAGTGGCCATCGTTCACCGGCACGCGCACCGACACCACGCCGGGACCGCTCCCGCAGTCAAACTGGAACTGCAGCATGCGGTCCACAAGCTGCACGCACAAAGAAAAAGACCCCCCCCCCCGTACGGCCTTGAACAGACTGTTGGGGCGAGCACCGTTACAGCGAGCAGCAGCTGGGAAGGCTGCATCGGCACGCGAGGGTGCAGGTCGCCAACACCGCGTTCGGCCTCCTCCGTCTCCCCTAGTGCTGGTGTTTACGACACACCGCACAAGATACTCATTCAAATCTGAATCTACCGAGGGGAGGCCCAAGACCCGGGATTTGTCACTGATGTTGGTCGTCAGCGGGAATCGAACTCAGGTCGCCGGGTTCAGAGAGCAGCGCAGCGATAATGGCTAAACTACCGCTCATATTCACACACAAGGAAGCGCACACACACGAACACAAATCCACATACACGCTTGTAAATCCACGTATACACAAATACACGGAACGGTGTTTGGGAACTTTAAGACTGGTGAGGGGGGGTGTGAGGTAAATGATCTTGGCAGTAAATACATTTTTCTACGCCGAAATTATTTTTTTATTACCAGGTAAGGCCCACTGAGCTATTATCTCTTTTTCAGAATCGACCTGACCAAAAATGATAGCTCAACAAAGTGGCTTATCTCATGGAAATTTATAACAGCCAAATACTCTCAACGCATGTTTCTAAATTTGCAGGAAAAACCGGAGGACCTGGAGAAAAAAATCCACATTACCACAGGGAGAACGTTGCAAACTCCATATAAACAGGAGTCAAGGTCGGGATTTAACTCACGACCTCTTGCATACCAGGCAAGGTAGTTAACATCTCTCGCCACTGCCGCGCCCAAATAATTTTACTATGACTTTAAAAGTATCGTCATGCTTGTACCAGGGAAGGCCTCACCGAGGCTCACAACTCATTTGCCGGAGGAACCCTGTGCCACATTTGCACAGTAGGGGACGATGTTTTCTCTGTGCATTCCCAGCCGAGTAATTTGCCGGTATTTTTTTGCAATGCGATGTTTTGCCAATTGGGAGAAGTGAGGAGGATATCAAGGGATTAGTGGTGGTGTGAAAGCACAACAAATAAGAAAAAACAACTAGAGACATTTTCGCCTGCGAAGCGTTTGTGTTCACGACGAGGATTATTTTGATTTGTCCTGTTCATTGTATTTATGCACACGGGACGACTTTGAGCACCCAGAGAGACCCCGGCTCTTCGTCGCTGCCCGATGAAGCTCAGAGCGCTTGGAGGGAAACGTCGCCGTGTGTCGATGATGAATTCAGCCTCCCAAGCTACTGGCGAGGAGCAGCTTTGTCGGTCAAAATGTGATCGACACATTGGCAACGTGCGGACAATGTGTGTCAACGCGACAATCTCGTCGGGTGGTGGAGGGCTGACGACAAAATGCTGGTATCAAACTACCACCACGTTGCCGAACTCAAACACGAATATCGATCATTGCGTTCACTACAAATACAACACGTGTAATGTTTAAATATGACACAAGCGAGTGGACTGTGCGGTGAGGTCCGGGACTGACCTCGAGGACGGCGTAGTCGGTGCCGCGCGCGTACACAAGCACGCCGTGGGGGTGGTGCGTGCGCAGCCGCAGCGACAGCTGCAGCGTGTCGGCGCTGGCGTCGCGCAGCGCGTAGCGCACGTACGAGCTGCCCCTGAACGTCAACGCCGACTCGTCTGTCCGCGCGCACACACACGGCGGGACACACAGAAGCGCACAGACGTGAATATACACAGACACGTGCTTCGTCTCGGTTTCTAGCTTCCTCAAATCCTCCGTCCCTCCACTACCTGACCCACTTCCCGACCCCCCCCCCCATCTCTCTCCCTGTTTCTCTCTCTCACTTCCCTGTCAAGTTCCGTTTTGCTTTTCCGCTGCTCTCCGTTGGATGCCCTTTCATTCTCTCGCTGCCCTTCTCCTCTCCACCTCCTCCTCCCACCGCTATCTCTCTCCCTCATCTCGCTCCCTGCCTCAACTTCCTCCTCGGTATGATCGTGAGAGTATGATGATACGATAGCACGATAGGGTGGGTGGAAGCTGACTCAGCACTGTGGGATGCACGTGACGAGATGCGGAAGACGTCATCACACAGCTGTGCGCGGTGACGTCACCGGCGGGCACGCGCACTTGGGAGTGTGGCACTCAGCCAGACAGGAATCCACCCAGGTCATCCAGCCAGAAAAGTTGTATTTAATACAGTATGATATGCGCACAGACCTATACACCCAGAGCTGATCTAGGGGAGGCCCAGGACCGGTTCAGATAATTGTCAGATAATTGGCCGTGAGTGGGAATCGACCTTGTGTCGCCATGCTCATACTGCAGTGCGTTAACCGCTATAACACCACTCCCCAAATAGAAACAGTCGTGGACACACAAAAAGACAAAGATCCCCCGCATAGCCTTTGACAAACTGTTGTTAGTGAGCACCTATGAAGGCCAAAACGGTTCACGAGGGGGTGGGTGGCCAGCACCACGCTAGACCGCCTTTGTCTCCCTTGTGACAATATTTACACACCACACCAGGTAGCCATTTTAGGCTGAGTCGACCTAAGGGACGCCCAGAAACAGTTCAAATAATCGTCAATTATGTTGGCTGTGAGTGGAAATCTAACTCGGGTCGCCAAGTTCGTAGCGCAATGCGCTAACCGCTACGATACCACTCCCCAAATAGACACACACACGTAGACAAAGATCCCCCGTATAGCCTTAATAGACTGTAGGGGCAAGTGCTGTTACCGAGCACCTATGAAGGTCGGCACGGCACACGAGGAGGTGGGTGGCCAGCACCACGACCCTTTATCTCCTTAGCGGCGACATTTACACACACACACACTGGGTACTCATTTGAGGCTGAGTCAACACGTAGACACACACACGTGGACGCACGCTCACCCTGGCAGGAGCGGCCGGGGAGGCAGGTGCAGCGGAAGCCGCCGGGCAGTGCCGCGTCCTCGCACCGCTCACCCTCGCCGCACGGAGCCGCGTCGCACGGCGCCGCGCCGCCGTCGCGGGCCTTGTGGGGGGGATCCGCGCACGCGGCTCCTGCACGGGGGTGTGGGGGTAGGGGGTAGAGGGGGGTCAACAGCGATCGCGTGCCCTGGCGACGAGGGGCGGTGTGGAATCCGCGGCGGCAACGGCTCAGAGTCTAAGTGACGGAGAGCCCCGAAGCGGCAGGGTCAAGCCGTCACGCCGCCCCTCTCCCGGGCATCGCGGACAATTCATGTCACTCCCGATCAATTGTTGCACAAGATTGAGCCGCAAGGTGGCGCGGTGATAACACTTGTGCTGCGTGAGAAGGGGCCGGGGTCCAATTCCAGACTCGGGCGCTTTCTGTGGTCTGCCCCTGTTCAGCGATGGGGTTCCTTCCAGGTTCTCAGAGGTTTCCTGCCATAACTAAAATAAAACACAATGTAACCGGTATTCCAAAGCTGAAAATGTATTTGCAAATTACACAATTGGAATTACATAGCAGCACCATCGCCCCCTACTGCAAAAACCTGTCAAGATCCTCCTGAAAAGGAGTCATAGTGCCGTGGTGTAGTGGAGTGGTGCAATGTAGTGTGGTAGTGGTGTGGTGGGGTATAGTGGTGCAGTGAAGTAGTGCAGTGTCGTGATATAGTGGTACAGTGTAGTGTGGAAGTGTAGTGTGGGTGTAGTGTAATGCAGTGGTGTTAGTGGAGCAGTGCAATCGTGTGGTGGAGTGGTGGAGTGTAGTTGTGCAGTGTAGTGGTTGCGTGTCGTGGTGGTGGAGTGTAGTGGTAGTGTAGGGTGTGGGATGGTCAGCGACGAAGCAGCAGTACCGGTGCAGGCGCAGTGTGCCGTGCGGTGGTGCCGCGGGGTGACCAGGCTGAGCCGCGCAGTGCTGTAGGTGTGCACGGCGCCGCCCGAGTCCAGCGCCACCGACTCGCGGCAGAGCGCCGCGGCGCAGCCGTCGCAGGCGAGCGCCGGCGGCCACGCGGCCCGCAGGCCCACGGCGTCGCCCAGCTCCCCCAGCGAGCCGTTGAGCTGCTGCAGCAGCTGGGCCTGTGGGAGGAGGCCCCCGCCGGACGGGCGCTCCACCACGAACAGCACGTCCAGGTCACCCTGCAAGGCCCAGGCCCCATCCCCCCCGGCGTCAGCGAGCTCAGCGTATGACGGTGACCACCACAGGCTGCGTGTGGACTCAAGAGCAGCGATTAACTTTGCACATTCCTATGACGAGGACCAGTCACATATTTTATCGATTGTTGGTGTTGATTTCAAGTTATTATCTATTTACAAGTGATTATTTGTAAATAAATATTGTACATTTATGTGTACATGCCCCAGATATATTATAAACTGACATAAATGAATACAGCTCAAAACACTATAGACTGGCCTCTACCATAATATGAAATTTTCGCTGTTAGCTCAAGACTATGAATAAAGATGTTACCCAATGTTCATATTAGCACGGAATTTTTTGTGAGCAGCAGTAACAGTCAAATGTTATTGTGAAGATGCGACCCGAGTGAAAAAGAGCTCGTGCCATGTAAACAATCAGCCAGCGGCTCAAGAGAAGTCATCACAGGCCCCTTGGAGTGCTCCCGATGGTGACTTCAACTCTTTATCTCTCATCAACAAACATTCAAACGCTCGCTACGGAGGCTGGGACACAGCAGAGGTCCCCACCGACGTCATTTACAAGAGCCACCGGTGTGCTGTGGCCTGCGTCTCCCCGTAGGGAACGTGCGCACGAAGACGGGTCTGAGCGAGTGAGCGAGCGCGTGGCGCGTGCGTGGTGCGTGCGTGGTGCGTGCGTGGTGAGTGCGTGGTGCGTGCGTGCGTGGTGCGTGCGTGGTGCGTACCCGTGGGTCGGGCTGAAGGCTCAGCAGGCGCACGTCGGCGTGCCGCGCGCCCAGCAACGGCGGCAGCGCGCGCTGGAAGTTGTGCGCGTAGCCGGCGACGAACTCCTCCGGCGAGACGGCGCGGAAGCGGAGGAGGGCGGCGTGGCGCAGCGCCGCGTCCGACACGGCCTCCACGCGGATGCTCACCTCCGTGGGCACCGAGAAGCGCCCGTCGCTCACCGCCACGTGCAGGCGGTAGCGCCCGGGTGCAAGCGGCGCGCGCGCCACCAGCTTCCCGTCCAGCGGCCCGACGGCGAAGGGCGGCTGCTCCTCGGCCAGCGAATACCGCAGCGCGTCCCACACGTCCAGGTCGGTGGCGTGGATCTTGCCGAGGACGCCGCCGGCGAAGCCGCCCGCCTCCTCGGCCGCCACGATGAGCACCTCGAGCGGCACGACCGACGGCACGCTCACGCTCTCCGGGATCACGCGCACCTCCACGCCCGCCCGCGACGACAGCGCCGGGCGCCCGCTGTCCGCCGCCTGCAACGTCGTACAGGGTTAGAGGGTCAGGATTAGCTTCAGGGTTATCATTGAGTCATCGTATAATGACAACACGGGCAAGCGGTGGTGCTGATTTAGACTGGGGTCTCCCGAGCCCAGGGTAAACATTCCATCCCGACACCACAGACGCGTCTCTGCATGTCGCACAATCACGAATGACTCCTCACGCTGTGACCCTAAAGTGCGATGGACTGAATCGACTCAAGACCGGGATTTGAACTTATTCCCTTCCAATTATAAAGCCCTGCCATGTAGCCATCTGGTAGGATTAAGAGGAATGTGCGAGATTTTTTCTTAAAGAATTCCTTCATATGACATGACATGATTTCTGCAATGTTCTTAACAGAAAATCTTCGGGGTAAATTCAACACTACTTTAACACCTGAACAACTTTGCCATTTCTTAGCGTTTACTTTTTTTTGGTTCAATTTAATGTTCGTAAAACCCCGACGGCCACAAGACCCACGAAACGACGCGACCTCCCGAGCGGAACCGGCGGCGGCAGCCCCACCTGCACGAGCAGCGCGTAGTGGGCCTTCTCCTGGCGGCTCAGCGGCGCTGCGGTGCGCAGCGTCCCCTGGGCGTCCACGTAGAAGGCCCCGGCGTGGTCCCCGGGCAGCAGCGAGAAGGCGAAGGGCGGTCCGTTGTACGACGAGTCCAGGTCTGTCACCAGCAGCTGAAGCACGCTCGAGTCCGCCGGCCGATTCTCCTGCAACCCCGCAAACGTCCCTCCGGCGTTAGCGCCGGTGGCCGCCACGCTCGGGGGTTGAATGTGGTGAAATGTTAACTCCCTCGCCTGGTGTACAGGAGGTCGTAGGTTCGATTCCGACCCTGACGCCTGCTGCTGTATATTTGGAGTTTGCGCGCCTCTCTCCACGTGGTCGCGTGGACTTTTCTCCGGGTCCTCCGGTTTTTCCTTCCACGTTTAAAATTAACGTCACCCAATAAAAATATTTGGCTGCTGTAAACTTCCACGCGATGATAAGCCACTTCGCTGAGCTATCATTTGTGGCCATGTCGCTTCAGAAAAAGAGCCATACAGCTCAGTGGGCCTTAACTGGCACAATACAAAAATCTTGTTTTTTTTTATGTCGCCGAAGCTCAGCTAACGGGACACGATCGGCCTCCAGAGTGCCGGATTCCGAATCCTCCCGCCACCACCGAGGGGGACCGCAGTCCACCCTGGCGCGAGGCCCCGAGGCCCTCACCTGCACCACGATGCTGTAGTTGGACTGCGCGAAGACGGGCGCATTGTCGTTCACGTCCGAGACGTCCACGTTGACCGTCACCTCGGAAAACTTGGCAGGGGTGCCGCTGTCGGTGGCGCGCACCGTCAGAGCGAATCCGGACACCTGCGGCGAGGGGAGGGGAGGAAAGGGGAGGGGAGGGGAGTCGAGGGGAGGGGAGGCGAGGGGAGAGGAGGCGAGGGGAGGGGAGTTACCGGCGATTAGAATTCAAGAAGAGCACAGCTCCAAAAGTCAACAGCAATGGGCCCTTTGCGAGGCTGTCAGGGCAGCTTTACGCGCTGCAATCGGAGTGTTGTGCACCACTCAAGGGGCGCCACCGCAGTCTCTAAATGTTGCAAAACGTCACGTTCGACAATGGAGCCATTTCTGAGTCCATTCTGCTCCACCATCGCACATCGTTAGCGAGCGACCCGGGCAACCGCAGCGATCGTTCAAAGCACCACCGCAAGCCCGGGACACCTCGCAGCGCCGAGCGCACCACACGCTATCACCGCCAGGACCAACAGACCGTGCGTCTCCTACGCATCGTGCGTTTGGTCACGCGCTCGCACGTCACGCGCGCGAGCAAGTGCAGCGCGTGGGTGGCGCGACGAGGGCCGCCGAGATGGCCGAGTGGCGGTCCCGCAGCGGGGCCTTACCGTCTCCCGGTCGAGCGGCTTGACGACGGAGAGCCGCCCCGAGCCGGGCTCCAGCGCGAAGTGTCCCCCCGGGTCCCCGCCCGACACCGAGTACGCCACGCGGTTGTTGTCGGGGCCGTCGCGGTCCTCGGCCATCACCTGGAGCCACACAGAGAGGCAACGTCGATGCTCTACTCGGCGGCGGTGACGTCGCCCCGACGCCTGCGTCGGGCTAGGTGCGCTCGTGGGCCATGTGAATTGACAAAAGCTTGCCGGCAGGAGGGTCGAGGGACAGGCCCAGGTCAGCACGTAGGACACATGTACAAGTACACGCATGTACACACAGACACAGATGTACATAATACAAACAAGGATTCATATACACGGACACTCAAATATATAACGTCAACAACAAAGATCCCCCGTATAGCACGGTGGGTGGTCACAACACCACGCCCAACCGCCTTTATCACCAGGTACTCATTTGAGGCTAAGTCGACCTAGGGGAGGCCCAGGACCGGTTCAGATAATCGTCACTGGTGTTGGCCGTGAGCGGGAATCGAACACTGGTCGTTAGGTCCGTAGCGCAGCGCGATAACCACTACACTACCGCTCCCCACTACACACATGCACTTAAGACACATGCATACACATGCATTTGTATAGACAAGCAGGAATCATAATCATTCAATGGCCAATTCCCATAGTAAATTCTCCATTCATTTGCGTCATGGATTCCTCCATAAAAAATGCGTGCAATAGAATGGGATTTTGTTGAGATTTGAGATGAGCTGGGCTTTGGCGATGCTTAGCTTAGCTTAACATTGCCTATTCCAGCCAGGGAGAATGTGGCCAATCTCAGGCATCCAGAACGGACGAGAAAATGCATTTCTGATGCCTTCTATGTGGAAATCAGCCCAATTCATACATATTAATAAAGAAGTGCATCAGTGCACAGTAAAGCAGAATGGGAACGGGACCAAGGGGCACGGAGCAGGAATGAAGAAAGAAAGCCATCACCGACCTCAGCGGCTAACACTGACGGAGCAAATTAAAGTGCAACCGTGCACAATGAATAGCTTGCGAAAAGTAAGTTGTAAATAAAACGGATAATAAGTAAACAAACAGTTTTATTATTTAATGGGATGGCAAGTCCAGATGTTCTAGATTTGAAGTTTTCATGACTGCAAAGGTCCATACTCTTTGGTTTTTTCGGTAAAGTCAAGAAATATTCCCGTTGCTGGGCTGGAGTAACGGAGGCCGCACCCACGGAACCCTTCGAGAGCGAGTTGGGGCAAGCGACCGAGTGGGCGTGCGCGGTGGGGCGCGTTACCGTGAGCACGGCAGTCCCTGGCGGCGTGTCCTCGCTCAGCACGGCGCTGTAGCCGCGGCGGCCGAACTGCGGCGCGTGGTCGTTCACGTCGGTGAGGTTGATGGAGACGGTGGTGACGGCGCTGAGCGAGGGCGTGCCGCCGTCGCTTGCCTGCACCGTCAGGAAGTGCTCCCTCTGCACCTCGTAATCCAGCTCCTCCGCCACCACCACGATGCCTGTGGTTGGGGAGGGCGGAGCGGAGTCAGGGCGCGGTGAGGAACGCCGCTAGGACCAGGGTCTCAGCGCGACCACCAGCTCAAGCATCACCGTGGAGAGGATTCTCTCGCAGTGAATGATCCGGGGCAGCTGCTCCAGCTGGCTGAACCAGAGGGCCTGTAAGAGGAGGCCGTGGGGGACAGGTGCCGACTGTACAGCAGTGGCTGCTGGATGTAGCAAAATTAACTTTTTGACCATCGGTGTCACCGCCCACTGGGCGCCGTTAGTATTATACAACGTTACCAAGTTAGCGCAAGAGAGAGAGAGGTAGGTCGGGACGGGCACGCAGCGCCCCGCAACCGCCGCCACGTGAACGTCCCCCGAGCCAGGATGCCTCGCTTCGTTGCTGCACTTTGTCCCGGGGTGCAGCGACAGATTTTAGCCACGGGATAAAAGTGAAAGCGTTTGGTGAAAAGTTGTCGGTGACTGCGCGGTACCAATCTCCCTCCCCCCCCCCTCCGCCGTGGGGAAGGGACGGAGGCCGCTCACCGCTGTGGGGGTCGATGGAGAAGCGTCCGTGCTCGTTGCCGCCCACGATGGCGTAGGCGATGTCGGCGTTGGTGCCGGCGTCGCGGCTCACGGCGAGCACGGCCGCCACCTCGGTGCCCGTGGGAGCGTCCTCGGGGACGCTGCCCGAGTACTCGGAGAACTCGAAGGTGGGGGGGCTGTCGTTGACGTCCAGCACGGAGACGACGACCGCCGCGCTGGAGGAGAGCGCCCGCGGCGCGCCGCCGTCCCGCGCCACCACCGTGACGTGGTGCGAGGGCCGCAGCTCGCGGTCCAGCGGGCGCGCGAGGCTCAGCATGCCCGTGTCGGCGTCCATCTCAAAGTAGGGGTCTCCGGGCTCCTCCAGCGAGTACTGTACCTTCCGGTTGAGGCCTACGCACGGGGGCAGACCGACGGGGCGCCGCACCCGGTCACACATGATAGCCCAATGAAGCGGCTTATGATGTGGAAATGTATAGCAGCAGCCGAATGCTCTAATCGCACGTACATTCTAAATGTGGAGGGAAAAACCAAAGGACTCGGAGAAAATTCCACGTGACTACGCGGATACAGCAGGCATCAGGGTCGGGATGGAACAAAAATGGCAACTATCATCACAACCGCGTCATCAACGCAGATGACGACGGTGGAGAGCGCGAAGGTTCGGCGGCGGCGGCCGTACCTCGGTCAGGGTCGGTGGCCTGCACGCGCGTGAGCAGCGTGCCCACGGCCGTGCTCTCGTACACGCTCACGGAGTAGAGCGGCGTCGTGAACACTGGGGCGTTGTCGTTGACGTCCTCCAGCCGGATGAGGACGCTCGCCTGGCAGGAGAGGCCGCCCCCGTCCGTGGCGCGGGCGGTGAGCGAGTAGGCGGCCGTCTCCTCGCGGTCGAGCGGCGCCAGCGAGCGCAGCTCACCTGCGAGCACAAGACGCACGCGGAGCCAGCAGCGTGGAGGTCACCGGTTTGTGTTCACGCGCAGCGAAGCACGGCGAGGTAGAGACCCATTCATCATTGTCTACCGGGTGCTGCCGCGGGGTCCACTTTCTGCTCCGCCTCCTTCCCCCGAGATTGTGGATTTCCAGTTTGAGGAGGTGATGAATAAATAACACTCTGGAAAACAATGAAGCCTCTCGTGCCTCTGGGGAGGCTGCGTCTCCCGTAAAGACGTAAAGACGGCGGCGGCAGTTACCTGTGTCGGGGTCGATGCGGAAGCGCTCCGCGCCGGCGCCGTGCAGCGAGTAGCGCAGACGCGCATTCTCCCCGGAGTCGGCGTCACTCGCGTGCACCAGCAGCAGCGCTCGCCCCGCCGCCACGTCCTCCGGCACCGACACCGTGTACACGGCCTGTGGGCGCGGGCAGAGACACGGGCGCTCGCGCGGCGTCTAGAGCGGCGTGTGCGTGTGGGGAGCGGTGGTGTAGCGGTTAGGGCGCTGCGCTACGAACCCGCAGACCCGAGTTCGATTCCCGCTCGCGGCCAACACCGGTAACGATGATCCGAACCGGTCACGGGCCTCACCTAGGTCAACTCATCCTCAAATGAGTGCCTGGTGCGGTGTGTAAACATCTCCACTTGGGAGACACCCACCCTCCTCGTGTGCCGTGCCGGCCTTCATCGGTGCTGCTCGCTAACAGCACTTCTGTTAAGGCTATACAGGGGGATCTTTGCCATTGTCTTTGTGTGCCCCACGTAGTGTGTAGAGCAGTGTGTGTGTGTGTGCCCCACGTGGTGTGTAGAGCAGTGTGTGTGTGTGCCCCACGTGGTGTGTAGAGCAGTGTGTGTGTATGTGTGCCCCACGTGGTGTGTAGAGCAGTGTGTGTGTGTGCCCCACGCGGTGTATAGAGCAGTGTGTGTGTGCCTCACGTGGTGTGTAGAGCAGTGTGTGTGTGTGTGTGCCCCACGCGGTGTGTAGAGGAGTGTGTGTGTGCCCCACGTGGTGTGTAGAGCAGTGTGTGTGTGTGTGCCCCACGTGGTGTGTAGAGGAGTGTGTGTGTGCCCCACGTGGTGTGTAGAGCAGTGTGTGTGTGTGTGCCCCACGTGGTGTGTAGAGCAGTGTGTGTGTGCCTCACGTGGTGTGTAGAGCAGTGTGTGTGTGTGTGTGCCCCACGCGGTGTGTAGAGCAGTGTGTGTGTGCCTCACGTGGTGTGTAGAGCAGTGTGTGTGTGTGTGTGCCCCACGCGGTGTGTAGAGGAGTGTGTGTGTGCCCCACGTGGTGTGTAGAGCAGTGTGTGTGTGTGTGCCCCACGTGGTGTGTAGAGCAGTGTGTGTGTGCCCCACGCGGTGTGTAGAGGAGTGTGTGTGTGCCCCACGCGGTGTGTAGAGCAGTGTGTGTGTGTGTGCCCCACGCGGTGTGTAGAGGTGTGTGTGTGCGTGCCCCACGCATCACACCGGCCGGCCGCCTCACCTGCTGACACCGTGGGCGGTTGTCGTTGACGTCCTGCACGCGCACCTCCACGACAGCGCTGCTGCTGAAGGCACCGTCCGTCGCCGTCACGTTGAGCAGGAACGTGTCCTGCCGCTCGCGGTCCAGCGGCCACCGCACAAACAGCTGCGCCTCCCGCTGCTGCTGGTGCGGCTGCTGCCGCTGCGCCACGCTGATGCCGAAGTGGCCCAAGGGGTCTCCGTCTGGGCGCCCGGCACACGGCACGAGTCGGCCACAGCTCATCTCACCGTGTGCCTCCAGTTGCCGGGTGTACACGCAAGAATAAAAACCGCCCCTCTCTTCTGCACCCTTTTGGGCGATACGCCCAGGGCAGTTAAGGGGTCTCCTGGCCCGAAGACCTGGACCCAGTTACCGGCGGCTGACGTTTGTGACCTGTTCTCGAGTTCGAGACAGTTTTGCTACGGACTAAAGCCAGTTAAACGTCACCCAATGTGACCAGCGCGGCGCACTCGTCACGGACTGGACTCGTGGGGGTGCGCGAGAATAAAATATTCAGATTAACTTCTTCAGACCCACGGCTCTCACTTAAACGCGAGACTCTCTATTCTATTCTCCAGCTGTGTGTTTATACACTGGTCAATCGGTCTGCAGCAAATTCATCATTGGTAGGAGACTCATTGGTGATGTGATAATAAGTGGTGTGGTGATTGATGTGGTGAGTGATGTGGTGAGTGATGTGGTGAGTGACGTGGCAAATGGTGAGACTCACTCCGATTAGCATGGTGGGCTACGTACTGTGCGAATTACAATGACACACAGAAGTTAATCGTACAAACACACACACACACAAGTTAAACGTACAAACACACACACACACAAGTTGAACATACACACACACACACACAAGTTGAACATACACACACACACACAAGTTCAACGTACATACACACACACATACAAGTTGAACATACACACACACACACAAGTTCAACGTACACCAACACAATAAGTTCAACGTACATACACACATACACAAGTTCAACGTACACACGTACAAGCGACGTGTCTCACCTGTGATGTAGTAGGAGACGTGGCGATTCCGCGGCTCCGAGTCGGCGTCGCTCGTGCTCAGGATGGCCACCACCTCCCCGGGGACGTCATCCTCGCGCGCCGACCCGCGGTAGATCTCGGCGGTGAAGCGCGGCGGGTTGTCGTTGACGTCCGCCACGCGCACCGACACGAGCGCGCGTGACGAGAGGCGCACGCGCTCCCCGCGGTCCGTCGCCACCACCTCCAGCCGCCACTCGGCCTGCACCGAGCACACCGCGGGCGGGGGGAGTGAGCGCCCAATTCTCGCCGGCACGAGCCCCATCACCGATAGCTGCATAAACGATCTCGCACGGTGAGGACGCGGCTCTTTACCCAACGTTCACTTTTCCCGGATCTGAATACGCACAGAATGATCGATGGGGTGTGAGAATAGGCCCAACTCAGCGCTCTGCTGTAGCTCTGCGGTGCCATGCGTCAGAGATATTCTCCCAAACACTCAGCTGGCAGAAAGGGCAAACCAGCAGCGAACGAATTGGTCCGTCGTCGCTCCAGCGTAAACAAAACGAGAGCTGTAGAGAGACGACTGGCACCGTCATGGGATTGTCGAAATATCCAGCGCTGACTTTGGGCTGCCAATGAAGAAGGGCGCCACACGCTCGATCGAGACTCGACTACAAACGCACATTTGAAAGCGCTTCGCCAATTCTGAGCCTTGCTCTTGACGCAGTGTGCCACCGAAACACAGCGAGAGGCTTGCGATGCGTTGCGGCACTGCAAACTCAGTTCTTTAGAAATGGAGGCGCACGGTGAGATGACCTGTGGCCGACTCGAGTTTGTGTTTAGTTTGTTGTCCTTCCCCCGCACCTCCGATTAGCACAGTTGGCTATGTATGGTGAGAAAGAAGTGCAACATACACGCATGCGTGCAAAGTCTTGAGCCTGCGACCAATATAATCCATAAGAGGTTTCTGCGTTAGATCACATAACGCGTAACGTGATCTAACCCAGAAACCTGTTACAGATATTAAAGATATTAAAGACGTCTCCTCGCCGCGCGACTCCAACACCACAGGGGAAACTGACGGCAATTAAACCGTCAATGAGCGCATCTGCCGTGCGCCACGACCGCTCTCCTACGGAGCGGCGCAACGGCCGTTGTTGGGGCCAAGCCCAGGGCCCGGGGGTCACGGGGGTCCGCCCACAGACGTTACCTGCGCCTCACAGTCGAGGGGCCGCAGGGCGGTGAGCCAGCCCGTGTCAGCGTCGAGCGCGAACGTGTCGGCCACGTCGTCCAGGGGCCCCGCGGCCTCGCCCAGCGAGTAGGACACCTGCCCGTTGGGGCCCGAGTCGGCGTCGCGAGCGCGCACGCGCAGCACGCGCGTCCCCGCCGCCAGGTTCTCCATGACGAACGCCTCGTACGTCGCCGACTCGAAAGCCGGCGCATTGTCGTTGACGTCCTTCACCTGCACGCTGACCTGCGAGCGCGAGAGGGGGAGAAGGGGGGGGGGAAGGTCGCGTTATTCGCTCTGCGGCGCAGCACGGCGGAAGGGGACCAGGCTACGGGTCACCGATTCCCTCTTCCGTTCGCCACCTCACGACGTATAGGGAAGGGGGAGAGAGAGAGAGAGGCTGTGGATTTTGAGCAGTCAACAAGTGAGAAAAATTGTAAAAGCTTTATCTTGTAAATAATAAGACCCAGATGATGTCGCCTGGGCACAACGAGAGCGGAATTCAATTGTCCCGTGCCATGGGTGAGATGAGGAAAGCGCTAAATTAACTGGACAACAGCAAGTGGTCCGGGGTTCTCCAACTCCGGGGAGGGTTTCATGTGGCGTGTGTGTGAATGTGTCACGTGCCCAGTTACTAAGTTTTGAACCATGCGGGCAGGAACCGGCGCTACGTCCAGCATTATTCCTATTTATTTAACGTAAGCATTACTTTATCAAGTATGTTTTGGCATGTATCCCTACTGTACCTTCAGATGCAATCGCATTAAGACATCTTGTAAATATGAGTTGTGTTGAATTGTATCTTTAAAAGATATATTTCCCCATTGCAGCCCGAGTTACAGATTCACCTTTTGACAATTTCAAACAGGGTTCCAATAACTGCTTTTGCAAGCTCGATTTCGGTGTTCGCGCTGACGTCACAGCTTTCCCATCTCCCATCTGCGCCCACGATGCCGACAGCCACGCCGTGCGAGCGTCGGCATGCAACCTCGCGCCAGCGCCGGGCGCCCGGCGCCGTCTCGCCCACCTGAACCACGGCGACGGCGTCGTGCTCCCCGTCCGAGCGAGAGGCGGCGACGCTGAACTGCAGCCACCTGGCGGCCTCGTGGTCCAGCTGCCTCTCCAGCTTGAGCCGCCCCGTGGTCGCGTCGACGCCGAACGGGGCGCCGTCTCCGCCGCCGCCGTCGCGGTCGCCCGCGGCCCACACGAGGCTGTAGGTCACGCGTTCGGGACCCACGACCCTGACGGCCTCCAGCTCGGTGCCCGGCGCCGCGTCCTCGGCCACCGCGAAGGAGTAGTAGGACTCGGCGAAGCGGGGGATGGCGACGTCCGGGGGCAGCACCTCCACGTAGACCGGCACGAGCGAGCGGAGCGAGGGCAGCCCGCCATCCTGCGCCAGCACGAAGAATGAGAGGCGGGTCCCCTCCAGGCCCACCAGGCTGTAGGAAGAGCTGATGGCGCCGCTCTCGGGGTCGATCCGCAGGGCCTCCTCCGCGCCGCCCGAGTCCTCGCCGTAGATGGAGTACGCCACGTCGGCGTTGCTCCCCTCGTCGGCGTCCGACGCCGTGACCTGCGCGACGAAGGCGCCCTCCCTCGCGTCGGCCGGGACGGCGGCCTTGTACTCGGCGGCGTGGAAGCGCGGAGCGTTGTCGTTGACGTCGGTGAGGATCACCTTGACGACGCAGAAGGCGACCCGCCCGCCGCCGTCCACGGCCATCACGTTGATCTCGATGACCCTCTCCAGAAGGTTCTCGCGGTCGAGGCTCTCCGTCGTCACGACGAGGCCGTCCGCCCCCACGCCGAACCTGCTCCCCGCGAAGTCGTTGACGATGGAGTAGCTCACCTTGCCGTAGTCGCCGGCGTCCCGGTCGGTAGCCGACGCCACGGCGACCGCGGTGCCGACCGGCGAGTTTTCCGCCAGCTCCACCTCGTACGCGTGCCGCTCGAAGACGGGCCCGTGCAGGTTTTCGCCGGCGACGGCGACGCGCACGCGGACCGCGGCGGCGTGGACTCCGTCCGACACGGTCACGTTCAGGACGTGGACGGCGTCCGCCCGCAGCTTGCCGGGCGCCGACACGGAGATCACGCCGGAGCGGGCGTCGACGGCGAAGCAGCCGAGCTCGTTCCCCGAGAGGATTCCGTAGGCGAGGGGCTCCCCGTCGGAGGCGTCGGCGTCCAGGGCGAGCACGCGCGTGACCGGGTGGCCGCGCGGCACCAGCTCGCCGACCGTCGCCTCGTACAGGCCCTGCGTGAACGCCGGGGCGTTGTCGTTGAAGTCGGCGACGGCGACCGTGACGGGGACGTCGCTGGTGAGCGCGGGAACGCCGCCGTCCACGGCGCGCACCGCGAAGCGCAGCTCCGCCACGAGCTCGCGGTCCAGTCGGCGCGACGTGAGCACCATGCCGCTGCTCGGGTCCACGTGGAAGTATTCCGTGGCGCGGTCGGGGTCGTCCACGATCTGGTAGGAGACGGCCCGGTTGGTGCCCGAGTCGGCGTCGGCCGCGGAGACGGTGAGCGCCAGCGTGCCGACGGGCGCCGCCTCGGACAGGACGACCTCGTACGAGTCGAGCGCGAAGGCGGGCGCGTTGTCGTTCACGTCCTCCACCAGCACGTCCACCGTGGCGTCGGCGTGGGCGCCCGTCAGCGAGTCGGTGGCACGCACCGCCAGCCGGTAGGCGGCCCGCGTCTCGTAGTCCAGCGGCTCCGCCGTGCTCAGGACGCCGGTGCCGAGGTCCACGGAGAACTGGCCGAGGCGGTCGCCGTCGGTTATGCAGTAGACGAGGCGGAAGCCGTCGGGGCTGCCGGCCTGCACGCTGAGCAGCGGCGTGCGGGGCGGGGCGCTCTCCGGCACGCTCACGCGGTAGAACGGCTTCTCGAACACCGGCATCGCCTCGTTCACGACGCGCACGGCCACCTCGACGTCCGTCCACAGGGGAGGGACGCCGCCGTCTTCCGCGCGCACGACGAGGGCGAACTCCTCCTCGTAGGACCCGTCGGGCGAGAACGCCTCCCTCAGCCGGACGTCCCCGGTCACCTCGTCGACGTCGAAGCGCCCGAAGTCGTCGCGCAGGGCGTAGCGCACCTCGCCGTTGGGGCCCGCGTCCCTGTCGACGGCGGTCACCCGCCGCACCGTCTCCCCCCGCTCGGCGTCCGCCCGCACCGCCGCGTAGTACGGCAGCCCCACGAACGCGGGGGCGTTGTCGTTGACGTCGAGGACGCGGACGCGCACGACGGCGCGGGCGACGCGCGGCGGCGAGCGCTCGTCGCGCGCCTCCACCACCAGCTCGTGCCACTCGCGCTCCTCGCGGTCGAGGGGCGCGGCGGCGAGGCTGCGCAGGGCGCCCGATGTGCGGCCCACATCGAACAGGCCCCGCGGGTTGAGCAGGCGGTAGAACACCGGCTCGTTCAGACGGTTGCCCGTGACCGTCACCAGGGCCGCCAGCTGCGCCTCCGTCGTGTTCTCCATCACCAGGCCGTTGTAGACTTCGCGCGTGAAGGCCAGGCCGCTCGGCTTGCTCTCGGCCGTGGATATCTTCACCGTGGCGGAGGACGAGAACTTCCCGTCCGTCACGCGCACGGTCAGATCGTAGAACCTCTCGAGCGCCGTGACGTTTTGCACCGTGACGACGCCGCTGCTCGGGCCCACCGCGAACTTCTGCGCCGCGTTTCCGCCGGCGATGAAGTAAGTGAGGTTGGTGTTGGACGAGGCGTCGGCGTCCACGGCGGACACGGTCAGCACCTCGACGCCGCGGTACGCGGGCAGCAGCAGCGTGGCGTCGTACACGGGGCTCGTGAACTCGGGCGGGGAGTCGTTGACGTCCACCACCAGCACCGTGACGAGGGCGGGCGTCTCGGCGTGCAGCGGGGGGCTCCCGCCGTCGCGCACCTGCACCGAGAAGGCGAAGGCGTGCCTCTCCTCGCGGTCGAGGCCGCGGGCCGTGCGCACCGCCCCCGTGCTGGCGTCCACGGCGAAGTAGCGTCGCGCCGCGGGCTCCACGATGCGGAACGCGAGCAGCGCGTTGCGCCCGGCGTCGCCGTCGGCGGCACGCACCACGAGCGGCGCTCCCGTCTCGTCGAGCACCGCGCTGCCGGGCGGCGCGTCCTCCGCCACCAGGCCGCCGTAGCTCGGGCGGGCGAACGCCGGCCGCCGGTCGTTCTCGTCCCTCACGTGCACCGACACCGAGGTGTTGGCCGCCGCGCCCGCCATGTCAGCGGCCCGCACGACGAGGAGGTAGGAGGGCCGCGCGGCGTGGCTCAGGGCGCGGCGCGTGAACACGGCGCCCGAGTTGGGGTTCACCTCGAACGCGTCCCCGAAGTTGCCGTCCCGAATCTCGTAGACGACCGACGAGTGGCCCGAGGCCGACACCACGGCAACGAGCGTGCCGGGCGGGGCCGCCTCGCCCACCTCGCCGGCGTAGACGGGCCGCGTGAAGCGCGGCGGCGCGTTGCTCGCCACCGTCACCTCGATCTCCACGTCGGCCGTGGAGCCGAGCGGCCTCTCGCCGTTGTCCGTGGCGCGCACGACCAGGCGGTAGCGGGCGAGGCGCGCGCGGTCCAGCTCCCGCGCCACCGACACGATGCCCAGTGCGGGGTCCACGCTGAAGGCGCCGCCCGTGTTCCCTGCGGCCAGGAAGACAAAAGCCGTCGCTGCTTGCCGCCTGTCGAGCGTCCGGGCACAGGTGCCTCTGCTGAGGAGTCGATGACGGTGTAGAGGTGGCAGTGGTGGTGGTGGTGAGGAAGCGGTGGCCATACGGAGGCGGTGATGTGGTTGTGGTGAGGCGTGGCAGTGACGAGGTGGCGAGTTGGTGGTCGCGGTGAGTTGGTGATGGCGGTGAGTTGGTGGCAGTGAGTTGGTGGTGGCTGTGAGTTGGTGGTGGCGGTGAGTTGGTGGTGGCGGTGAGTTGGTGGTGGCGGTGAGTTGGTGGTGGCGGTGAGTTGGTGGTGGCGGTGAGTTGGTGGTGGCGGTGAGTTGGTGGTGGCGGTGAGTTGGTGGTGGCGGTGAGTTGGTGATGGCGGTGAGTTGGTGGTGGCGGTGAGTTGGTGGTGGCGGTGAGTTGGTGGTGGCGGTGAGTTGGTGGTGGCGGTGAGTTGGTGGTGGCGGTGAGTTGGTGGCGGTGAGTTGGTGATGGCGGTGAGTTGGTGGTGGCGGTGAGTTGGTGGTGGCGGTGAGTTGGTGGTGGCGGTGAGTTGGTGGTGGCGGTGAGTTGGTGGTGGCGGTGAGTTGGTGGTGGCGGTGAGTTGGTGGTGGCGGTGAGTTGGTGGTGGCGGTGAGTTGGTGGTGGCGGTGAGTTGGTGGTGGCGGTGAGTTGGTGGTGGCGGTGAGTTGGTGGTGGCGGTGAGTTGGTGGTGGCGGTGAGTTGGTGATGGCGGTGAGTTGGTGGTGGCGGTGAGTTGGTGGCGGTGAGTTGGTGATGGCGGTGAGTTGGTGGTGGCGGTGAGTTGGTGGTGGCGGTGAGTTGGTGGCGGTGAGTTGGTGATGGCGGTGAGTTGGTGATGGCGGTGAGTTGGTGGTGGCGGTGAGTTGGTGGTGGCGGTGAGTTGGTGGCGGTGAGTTGGTGGCGGTGAGTTGGTGGTGGCGGTGAGTTGGTGGTGGCGGTGAGTTGGTGGTGGCGGTGAGTTGGTGGTGGCGGTGAGTTGGTGATGGCGGTGAGTTGGTGGCGGTGAGTTGGTGGTGGCGGTGAGTTGGTGGTGGCGGTGAGTTGGTGGTGGCGGTGAGTTGGTGGTGGCGGTGAGTTGGTGGTGGCGGTGAGTTGGTGATGGCGGTGAGTTGGTGGTGGCGGTGAGGAGGACGACGAGTCCTTGCTGCGCTCACCGGATTCGATGGCGTACGAGAGGCGAGCGTTGTCGCCCGTGTCGCGGTCGCGCGCCGTGACCTGCAGCACGGCGGAGCCGGGCAGCGCCGACTCGAACACGCAGCCCTGGTAGGTGCGCAGCGTGAACTCGGGGGTGTGGTCGTTGGCGTCCAGCACGGTGATGAGCACGCGCGCCAGGCTGCGCTTGGTCTGGACGTCCTGGTCACGCACCTGCACAGCCGGAGTCACGGTCAGTGCTCGTTTGATGGTTAAAAACCTGAACATATGAACGCATTGGGGGTATAACCGGCGGTGCGTGGGAGTATAAAAAAAACCCCACAAATTTTCCGCGTTAACTTTTGTTATTTTCCCCCACAATTTGCGACCCCCGGTCGGAAAATCTTGCGGGGTACGCATCAGAATCAGTGATGTTGCTTGCAGTCGGAAGAAGAATGTCAGTTAAAAAAATTTTTTAAACCGTTTTACAATGACCGGTGTCTTATGCTGCACCGGTGTACCGCTAATACGTCCATACAGAGAATCGCAGACCTTGGCCAATTGCTGTCACTGGTTCACCGCCTGCCTGCCTGCCGCCTGCCTTCTCGCTCGTCTGCGGTTTCCCTCTTTGCCGTGCGACGCGTAACGACTCTAAATTATTATTCACTATTATCCACGCGTACACACTGGGCACACCACATCTGTCTCCCACCGCCCGTTCGGTGCGCAGGGCCATGAGGAAGCGGCCAAGTCCTGTTCACAGGTCACAGGAGGTCACGGGACACGTGGTGGTAAGGTGCACCGCGCTCACGGGACACGTGCAAGTGGTTTGGGTAGACACGCTGGAAATGTGTGTCCCCGACTAGACACTCCACAGTTCATCGCACTTCACCACAACGCAGGTGCGTGTACACGTAGATTCCCCGCGCATCACGTTGCCAAGACTGCCAAAGTTTGTACCGCTGGAGAATGCCACTAATTGAGGATGATGCGTTCCGTTTGTCAACATTGACTCGAGTCGTCTCGAGTCAATTTCAAGTCCTGGCGTCTGTCACACTGAACCGGGTTCTGTACGCATGTCAGTACAGACACGCGCCTTGTCCTCCACCATTGTAAACCTGATCACCCCTTGGGGTAGCGCGGACGCAGCGGGCGCCGCCCTCACCATGACGGTGAGCGTGTGCCGGAGCTGGCTCTCGTGGTCGAGCGGCTCGGCCGTGTACAGCACGCCCGTGGCCGGGTCGAGGCGGAAGAGGCGGGCGCTGGCGGGCTCCGCGCTGCCGTAGAGCGTGTAGATGAGGCGGTCCTTCTCGTCGCCGTCCGACGCCGACACGCGCGCCACCTCCGTGTTGGGCGGCACGTCCTCCCGCACGCTTGCCTCGTACAGCGGCCTGGAGAACTCGGGCCGGTGGTCGTTGACGTCGATCACTTTGATGTAGATCTGAGGGCGAGGGCGGCGCGAGCCGGTGAGCCGTTGCCGTGCGCACGGGACTCCGTGCAGCGTGGCGACATCGCCCCCTGCCGCGAAGAAACCTGGACCCTCCTGACCAAGAGTCTCAGGGACCCGGCGAGCGCGATGACAACGATAACATTTCCGTAAAAACCCGCACCCCCGTGCCCGCCGCGACGGGCCCTGTGCAGTGCGGCCCACCTGTGTGACGAGGGCGCGCGTCCCATCCGTCACTTCCACCGTCAAGTTGTAGTGCGACTTCTGCTCGGCGTCCAGCGGCTTCGCCACCACCAGGGTCCCCGTGCCGCGTTCCACGTCAAAGCGGCTGTCCACGTTCCCGCCTGGGCACAACGCGGCACGGCGCACGCCTCCCCTTACCGCGGGCACTGGATCGCGGTGGCAGCGGCGGCGGCAGCGGCATCGCGCTTCGCACCCATGACGGAACCAAGCTGGCCGCGTGCGCGTAACCCAGCATCGCACTCGCTCCTTGCGCACAAAGCTACACACAGCTTGTATATTGGTCTCCAATGGCTAACACACACTATAAACTATTGAAAATATGTGTTATTTTACCAGCCAAGGCCGACTGAGCTATATAGCTCTTTTTTTCAGAAGCGACCTGACCACAAATGATAGCTCGACAAAGTGGCTCATCGTGTGTAAATGTATAGCAGGCAAATACTTTAAACGCGTGATGTTGATTCTTAATGTGGAGGGAAAAACCGGAGCAAAATCCACGCAACCACGGGGAGAACATGCAAACTCCAAATATACAGGCTTCAGGGTCGGGATCGAATCCACAACTTCCTGTATGCCAGGCGAAGTAATTAGCATCTCGCCACACAGAGCGCACTACCAACAAACACACAACATGCGCTAACGGTCAGGGATGGGACTACCATGTCGTTCCATGGCATCGTTGATGAAAGCAAAAAATATTACCGATAACCAACGTCAACTCACTCTTGGAGACGTGGCACACTTGATAAAAAAAAACTTTAATCCGTAACAAATCAAATGTAAAAGTAGAACAACATCAGCTCCCAGCCCGGCCACAGCCGCTTTCTCACAAGGGACCCTCGGCTCCAGCGTTGGGGCGAGCGCGGCGCCAGCGATGGAGCGTAGAGTTCCCCCACACTCTACGGTAAACGCGGGCAGAGCCGCACCGTCACGTCTTAGCGCTACCGGCACGCGCACGGGCAGCTTGCGCCACGCACGAGTGGGAACAGGACAACTGGACAATATGGAAGAGCTCTCTGGCCCGGTGGCCCCATGTGGCGGTCCGTGTCGTTCAGCGAGAGGGCGGGAGGGGGCAGCAGAGAGCCAGCGGAGGGAGGAGCGTGGAACGCGGTAAGTGACCGGGTGAGATGCTTAGACACACACACACGCTCGCATTTGCGGGGAAAACCGTGTGTGGGTCGTGGGGTTATTTGACCATACTTCACCGTGCTGGTGAGAGCCAGTTGACGATGGCGATGGGCGTAAACGTGGGAGGGGTGTAACGGTGGATTTTGCTGCACTGTGTCCTGCCTACAACATCACGTGTGTGCCTGGTGTTGGTCACCCATTCAAGCGTTGGGCAGGCTCAACCGTGCCTCGCTTCCCAGATCTGATGCGATCAGGCAGCTCCTTGTTGATTTGTCGTAGGCCAGACACACAAGCACTCAGGGAGAAATTCAGCCTTGCACTAACCCCAGCCTGCCGCTGTTGACTCTTCTCTTAATGATAAACAAATACGCGGACTCATTCTGCATTCCGTACCAAGGCGTTTCGTCGCACGTTCCCCATGACCGATTGCATTGGGCTAGGCTACAGCTGGGCTGGGCTACAGCTGGGCCAGATTCCCACCTCTCCCCTTGTTTAGTTCACACCGTCGACCGCGTGGCCTTTGCAGGGCTCTCAATTCTCGCACATCTCGGGTATTTACGATGCAATCCCCCAGATTGAGAAGGCGCTCGTAAATACGCTCACAATGGTGCCATCTCCCACACCCACGCATGTGAAAAGCCAGTTGACAACAACCGCACCCCGGCCGCTGGCAGCCGACCAATCGGGTCCATGAGACAGAGACCCCCCCCCACCCCTCCTGGAGTCTGCTGAACAAACTCACGCCCAGACAAACGCCCAGTACTGCTTGCCGAGCTCCACATTCCTACCCCCCAAGTCCCCTACCCCCCAAGTCCCCTACCCCACAGCTCCCCTACCCCCCAAGTCCCCTACCCCAGCTCCCCTACCTTCCCATCTCCCCTACCCCCCAGCTCCCCTACCTTCCCATCTCCCCTACCCCCCAGCTCCCCTACCTTCCCATCTCCCCTACCCCCCAAGTCCCCTACCCCCCAAGTCCCCTACCCCCCAGCTCCCCTACCCCCCAAGTCCCCTACCCCAGCTCCCCTACCTTCCCATCTCCCCTACCCCCCAGCTCCCCTACCTTCCCATCTCCCCTACCCCCCAGCTCCCCTACCTTCCCATCTCCCCTACCCCCCAAGTCCCCTACCCCCCAAGTCCCCTACCCCCCAGCTCCCCTACCCCCCAGCTCTCCTACCTTCCCATCTCGCCGACCCCAGCTCCCCTACCCCTGC
Organism: Lampetra fluviatilis; assembly: GCF_964198595.1. NCBI lineage: Eukaryota > Metazoa > Chordata > Hyperoartia > Petromyzontiformes > Petromyzontidae > Lampetra > Lampetra fluviatilis. The sequence goes on from NC_136289.1 coordinate 666,402, forward strand.
TACCCCCCTACTCTTCCATCCCCCCCCATCTACCCCACCACTTTCCTCCCTGCCCCCCACCAGCCATGGCATGTCCTGCCCATGCCCTCTGAATGATGTCATTTACAATAAAAACATAATTATAGATTTTAATAACTAGCTTTTTCTCTTGTCTTAACGCATCTGACAAAAATATATATAGATCCGTCAATTGTAACCAATTAAATGAATTTAGTTTGTATCCCCAAAGTCTCCATTGCTAAGGGGGGGGGCATTGTGTCTCAATCACTGGGTCATCACAAAGGGCTCCGATCACGAGAAGCACCGTCGCCCCGGTAGGCCGGAGACAAAGCGTCTTCTACGACCCCGACGACACTTCTCGGAATCTCCGCTGTGCACAGGTGGTGGCTCGTGCCCCAGTCGGCTGCCGCGAGACTTACGGCGAGCGAGCTGCAACTTGAAGAGAGGCACGGTTGAACTAAACATTTTGGCAAAGGTGACAAACGCAGCTGCCTGGTGGCGTCGACGGAGCGGGCGGTCCCCCTCCTCGCTCCGGCTCACCGCTCCTCCTCCTTTCTCTCATTGCCCGCCCACCACCCCACTCAACGGTGTCAGGATGTAAGTGCACCGCATGTCGTTTAAACTTTTTTTTGCACCGTACGTATCCAACCGTGCTAATCGGAGGTGCGGGGGAAGGACAACAAACTAAACAGAAAAAGCGGTTTGAAAGAAATTAGTTTTCAATCTAGAACTACGTTTTCAATCGCCTTGCCACATTCAGTCTGATTAGGATCGCTCAGTGATCCTTTTAGTTTTTCTTACCAAAGAGCACGATTTAAGTTAAAGTTCGGCAGTACAATGTTTGAGCTATTCATACTTTTTCGAAGCAAATTATCAGTGCTGTTAATTGCGCTGCTAATTCAGTGAGTCGTCCAGACAATGCACACGAGTATCTCGATTTGAGGTTTTCGTGACTGCAGGGATCCATACTCCACCAGGTACTACGACACCACGCAGAACCTCCCCCCACCCCTCCCTCTCCCCCCCCTTGCTCCTCCCCCTTCATTGCCTGTATAACCTCTTACCACACCAACTCTCTCTCCCACTTCAGCAAAAAATTATTCTTGCTGTGGTTTTCCCACCTGATGATGATTGCTTGTGTTGCGATCGAAACGTCGTGATTACATTTATTTTATTTTATACCTATGTGACTTTTCCGAAAAAACCACAGAGTATGGATGCACAGGAGTGTTGTGTTTTAAACGTTTGGGTTATTTTCTTGTGGGCAAGACCCACAGAAGCATGGTACGGCCGGCTCTACCACCCCCACAGGGGCACTCAGCACGTTGGTGTCACGCACAGCAGCCCGCGTCCCCAGGTGACCCACCAACCCCACAAAAACATCGCCACACCGAGGTGCGCAACAGCAGTAACGGACTGCTGTGGGCGAGCATACGTATGCACGTTGAACTTCTTTCGTAGCGTACGTAGCCAACCGTGCTCATCGGAGGCGAGGGCAACGGATCTTCCGGTCTCGCCGCCGTGCGGAGGAGCTCACCGAGGATGGCGAACCACAGCGGCACGTCCTGGGGATGCGCGGACACGATGCCGACCATGTGGTTCACCGCGTCGCTCTCCAGCACCGTGAAGCTGAAGACGGGCTCGTCGAATCTCAGCGGCTCGCTGGACGCCCGCGGCACCATCACCCACTCCATGTGGACGCGCGCACGCGCCACCTGCTGGGGCCGCCCGTTGTCCACCGCCTTCACCTGCGGGGGCACCGAGGGTACGGCACGAGAGGCACGGTCACGAGCGGCGGAGGGAAACTCGCCTCCGGCAGCGGCAGCAGCAGCGGCAGCAGCAGGACCGCAGCAAGCGATGGCTTCTCAACCTCCTATCAGACTCATGCCCCCACTCCGAGCTGAACGAAGCGGCGCAATGTCCGGCAGCGTGCGTCTTACTTGGCCGTGGCCTCGGCTCACCGCCTCGACGCGGAGACCAGTCACTGGTTTGCATGAGCAGTGATCGCGCTGAGAAAATACGGCTGAATTATTGGTGGATGCAATGGGGAGTGGTCGTGTAGCGGTTAGCGCGCTGCTCTACGAACCTGGCGACCCGATTCCAGCTCACGGCCAACACATTATCTGAACTGGTCCTTGGCCTCCCCTAGGTCGACTCAGCCTCAAATGAGTAACTGGTTTGGTGTGTAAATATCGTCACTGAAGAGACAAAGGCAGCTGGGCGTGGTGCTGGCCACCCACCCCCTCGTGTACCGTGCCGGCCTTCATAGGTGCCCGCTAACAGCGCTTTCCCCAAAAGTCCCTTGAGGCTACACGGGGGATCTTTGTGCGCGCTTGTGCGTGTGTCCGACCGGGGCCCACCCCCCTTCGCTCGTTGTCATCTTTGGTCTTTGTGCGGGAATAGCGGTGCAGTGGTTAGCAACACTACATTATAATCCGAGTGACCTGGGTTTCAACTCCAGAAACAATACAGTGCGAGCGGAAAATAGAATCAAGAGCCTGGCCTTGGCTTCCCCCGTGGGCAACTCAGCCTGAAGTCGACGTCCAGCCTGAACATTCGCACTGGGCAGACAAAGGTGCCCCCCCCTCACCCCGCCAGCAGCGCTCCGGACGGCGGCCGAGTCTCCCGCTCATTCCCGGCTTCTTCTCACCGTGAGAATCTCGTGGCTGCCGGCCTGGAAGGGGTGCGCCGTGGAAACGACCCCGGTGGTGGGGTCGATGAAGAAGCGGCCGCCCTCGTTGCCGCCCTCGATGTAGTAGGAGAGGTCGGCGTTGGGGCCCTCGTCGGCGTCCGAGGCGAACACGCGGTACACGGGCTCGCGGCGCCGGCTGCGCTCGCGCTCGGGGAGGCGTGTGCGGTACACGCGCTGCGAGAACGCCGGGCGGTTGTCGTTCTCGTCGAGGACGCGCACCGCCACGCGCGCCGACGACGAGCGGGGGGACGGGCCCTGGTCCGACACCGTCACCTGCCGACACGAGCACACAAAGACAAAGGAAAAGACCCCCGTGTAGCCTTAACAGAATGTTGGGGCAAGCGCAGTTAAGCAAGCACCTATGAAGGCCGGCATGGCACACGAGGGGGTGGGTGGCCACACACCGCGCCAGGTACTTATTTGAGGCCGAGTCGACCTAGGGGAGGCCCAGGACTGGTTCAAATAATCGTCACTGGTGTTGGCCGTGAGCGGGAATTGAACTCGGATTGCCGGGTTGGTTCGCAGCGCGCCAACTGCTGCACTATCGCACACAACAACCGCCATTCGCCACTAAGTGGTGGTGACATCACCACGGTGCTTGTGCCAGGCTAGGCACACATACACGTTCACGCACGCACACACACACACGTTTGGCCACAAAAGTGCACGCAGAAACAGGTAGGAGACCGGTTGGATTCGTAAAGCGTGTCAATGCAATCGCATCACAAGGCCCCGTGCAAATAGGGGGGGGGGGGGGGCGTTTTAATTCGCAGCTGTTATTATTCAGGTGCGGTAAGAAGCAGGGAGTGGCGCCATGTGACTGGGCGGCAGGCGGAGTGTGGGACGATCGAACCTCCATGACGTGCTCGGCCTGCTGCTCCCGGTCCAATTTGCGTGCGGTGGTGGAGATGAGACCTGAGAGGCGACACAGAGCGGCAGCGCACGCGGCTTACACGTCGTTCACCTCGACGCAGACACGGCGACTCCCTGTTAGTCTACTTGGGGGCACTGTTGCACAGCTTGCGCCTTGGAGGTGTGGTACATAAGCTGCTTTACGACATTGTCAGCGTCGCAGTCGTCGTCGTTACCATCCTTTATTTAACCAGGAGACAAAATCAACCCATCGAGACGCGACAAACAGCACCGCTTATTTTGCAAAGGCGGCGCCACCTGGAAATACGCGAGAGCGAGCAGGCTACAGAGCAGAGGCAGCACAGCCAACGTTCCGAGTACGAACGTGGGCAGCCATCACGATTCAACTTTGGCTCCCCATTGCAACAAGCGCAGTTTTTAGCTCGGCCACTCATTACGACACTAAATAAATACAAATTAACGCTGCAATAAATAGGTGCACCGGATCACGACCGTGGAGTGGGGACCTCTTGACGGAGCGCGAGCGTGGGCCATCTGGTATCGGTAAGGGGAAGCAACGGGCCGCCGTGCGTGCCGGCATCTCCCCGGGGCCGGTGGCCACACGACGCCCCGGCCGACTCGCACTCACGCGGGCCAGCACGGCTCTTCGCCAAAACGTCGAAATTGGGATGACGCCGTTTGTAAAATAAAACTGCCGTACAAACACAGGTGCAACACTACAACGTATGTGTATAATCTGTTGCACTTATGCGCGGAGATTAACTAACAATGAGGTGTGCGCTGCATATACAAAATCTGTTAAATATATTTGTTTACAAGCCTGAATTAAAGTTCGCTGCTGATATTGGTATTCTCGTCATTTAGAGATTTGAGCGAGCACGTTGCTCGGACCGCAGTGAAGTAATGACTGTGTTAATCGCTACACCACTGTCCGTACAACTCCAAGGTAAGCGTGCAAACACACGCACTCCTCCATGTGCCTTGACACATCAAAGCCCTATGACACAACAGGCTTGCACATAAATCAAAACGGGTGCAGCATGACAGTCTCCTGTTGAATCAAGCCGACCGGGCATGTACCAATACTCAACGATGACAAAGGCCGCTGCAATGAAATGCACATCCCATGAGGAGCCGTGTGCATTTCTATCCTTGAATTTCAACATTCACGCATCCAGGGGTCACATCTCAGGATGTGGCGCCTCTCTGCCCGGCTCTTGAGCTCTCGTATTTCCCAGCCGTGGCTCCCTTCTTAGGGCCACAGGTGGCACCTCGGATGCCGGGACCACATCTCTGCTGTCTGCCGGACGTGGAGACACGCGGCTGCAATCAAGCGCTCTCGGAAGCGAAGGTTCAGCGCATCTTGCAGATTCCATCGCGCAAGAGACGCCCTGAACACGTTTGTGCTTGTAGCCATTTCCTCTGGGCATTCCGGCCTCCTGCCACCCACCAAAGCAGCCATTCGGGAATTATCCAAATCTGCCAATGCAAGGCTCATTCAAAATAAACCAGGGTCAGAGGCAGAAAGAAAATTAATTGCAGGTGATAGCGGAACTTATTTCACGTGGAACTGAATTTTTTGAAAGGGCCCCCCCGCCACCCACGATTCGAGTTGTGCGATAATTTAGTGCGATCGCGTTTCAGAGCCTGGAACACGTCCACGAGCACGCCACTCCCGTCAGCCCCCATCGCGTTTCGGGCGCAGGCATGCGGCAACGAGGCCGCGCCGGCTCCTCCTGGGGCCCGGCGCCAAGGGTGGCGTCCGCAGGGGGCGCCGCGGCGCGTCTCAGCCCTGCCGCCTCTAAACAGGAAACATCGGAAGTTGTTGAATTCCGTTGCGAGCTTGCGCGAGGAGCCCCGCAGCGCGACCTCAAACCCTCGACTCTCGCAGCCAGAACGGGCAACACCGCCGGCCTTGATCCTGCTCGACAACTCACGTTTGTAGCATTCGAGTGTCAGAAGTAGAGCTTTGTGATCATTAATTAAACGCTTAAGCACTTCGTCGTTTGCCTCCTCCGACGTGTTGAAAGAATGAAAAAAAAATGCGTTAAGATGGCATGAGGGGAATTGTCCTTTTTCAGATCAACAGGCGTAGAGAAGGAAGGCAGCCTAAATAATGCACGCCGAGCCAACAAGAACACTTCACAATGCTGTGCCTTGAAAAGATTCCTATTAATATCTCGAGATGGTTGCTGGTATATGAACCGGGCATCGATAATAACTCTCGATATTGAGCCCCACGCGTTACTCTCGGAGCTGTGCTTTTGCCCGGATGCAGGCATCAGGCTCATTGGCAGTGTGGTGGTAAGAAGCCTCGGTATTTCAAGTGCCTTGGGTGAGTGGTGCAAATTCCACATTCCTTTGGCAGGGAATAAGATGGCTTTGGCATACCGAGAGTGATTAGAGTAGAGTGGGAATGTAAGTGTATTTTAGCCAAGTGTTACCAACGCCCCTGTGTGTGTGCGTGCGTGTTTACCTCATTCCCAGCCACCGCATGCCTAAACAGCCTTCGTTCGGCCAGATAGAGGGGGCTAAACAGGCGCGGCACGGGCTGGAGAAGAGATGGAGTGATGTGGCGCAGGAGGATGTGGAGCTGAGTGGACTTGCCGATGACTGGTGCCAGCGGTGTCAAGATCGGCCTCTGTGGAGGAGGCTCGTGAAGGACGCTGCTACTGGGCAGTTGGAGGCAGTCGCCCTCCAGCAACAACGGAGGGCGGAGGAACGAAGCTCACAACAACGAGCGGAGCGCCGGGAGGCTAGGAGCCACAGGTGGTGCATCAGCCAGTCATCTCAGTCAGTCGATCCGTGGCACCTGGGTCTGCCCCGTGACCTCCTGCCTGCCAGCGGGCGTTCGACACTTCACGTGGCTACAAGGTGCACATAGCCTGGCACAAGCACCGTAGTGACGTCACCGCCACTTCGTGGCGAATCGCGGTTGTTGTTGTTAGCTCTCTCTCCCTCTTCCCCGTGCCCCGTTGGCTTAATTCCGGAGACAGCTCGCCCGCCCGTGATTCACCCTCCGTGTGAAATCAGCCCGGCCACAAACGGAATGCAGTTGTTCCAGTGATACTTCACAAAGGATTCTCCTTTCGCGAATATATACGTCTCAACGATGAAAAGCACATGAGTATTCATTGGGAGGGAATATACAAGAGAATGTTTGGCGCTTTGAAGAAGAGCCACAACCCAAAAATGTTGGCTCACTGTGCACTTTTTACTTAGATGGCAGCATTGGTGCTCCATCAGAGCAGTCAAATGTTCCACATCGTCCTGCTACACCACTGCAAGTGAAGTTCAACTACGTTACAATTTTACAGCTACCACTAGCAGCAGTCCAAGATGGTTTGTTCAAACAGACACCACGCAGCTGCTCTCCCACACTGATTGATCCAGATGCCGCTAGTTCTAGCTGCAGGCAAATGCACTCGACACAGGGTCTCCTCCTGTGTGCCACATCAGCCAACCTCTTCTCGAGACGTGCCTCGCGCTCCTTTAGCCCCTTCTATCTGGACAAAAGAGCGCTGCTTTGCCACGCCCTGGCTGAAAATGAGGGCGACACGACCCCCAGTCGTCCATCGTTGTCTGCCGAAGGTCCTCGTCATCTCCCTCTGTCTCGTGGCTTCAAAGCAGCGGTGGAAATCGCACATTCCCACCACAGTGGAGCCCAGCCTCTCCGTAGGGCGACCATAACTTGAGTTGCTGGAGGGACGATGCGCCGAGTTCACCTCCGACCGGGACCTGAATTCAGAGATTAAAATTTTGCAGGACGAATGTTGCGCCGCGGTATTGCCCAGTTGGAATCAGTACTGACGGCAATGACCTCGTTATTAATCTTCGAATCGCAAGTTTCCGCCAAATGCGGTGAAATGTGTCAGAAAAAACTGCATCAGCAGTGACCACCACCGGCATCGTCATCAACGGGCCGGTCAAATTCCATGAATTGCACCGGGCCGCCCACGACTCCCATGGCTCCGCGCACGGTCCGAGCACGCCGGCGGCGGCGCGAGCTCTGACGAAGGGGAAATGCCCCGCGGCACGTCCAGCGACACCGTCACGGCGCCGCTACCCGCCGAGTCTTCGCGTGGATTCCTCGGCGATCCCTCGGCCGACGACGCCCAATCGCATGCCCCACAGCGCTCTGCTGCAGAACCCACGGTGGCTAGGAGACGTTGACTACCTCGTCGTGGGTTCGATCCCGACCCTGACGCCTGTATATTTGGAGTTTGCATGTCTCTCTCTCCCAGTGGTCGTGTGGATTTTTTTACGGGTCCTCTGGTTGTCCCTCCAATCAATGTGTGTTTAGAGTATTTGGCTGCGATACATTTTCATGTGATAAGCCACTTCGTTGAGCTATCATTTATGGCTAGGTGGCTTCTGAACAGAGCTATGTAGCTCAGTAGGCCTTATCTAGTCAAATAGAAATAGTTTATGGTTTTAGTTTATAGTACCACCTCTCAAATGTTCTCAGGATTAGCCTCTATTAAGACTCTCATCCTAGGCTAAGTCAACGAAATGCTTTGGCAACGCCACTGCAGTGCCGGGTGTCATCTGAGCTGGAGAGAGTTCACGACGAATCCACGGAGTAAATGAAATCCCCTGGGGAATCAATGGGAAATCAGCTGCTCAGAAGCTTGCGGCGTGCCGCAAACAATTCTCCGGGATCCTGGCGAGTTACGAAAGGAGAGCCGCCGTGAGGCATCGTGCCACGGGCGTGCGGGATGGAGACGCTGCGCAGCGAGGCATGAACATCGGGGGACGCTGCAGGCGACGAACTGCCCCTGGGCCTTATCCTGCTGGGTGCTCAGCTTCACTTGCCGACCGCTTATTCCTTCCGATATTCGTAAGCCGCTGGGAGCTATGTACTTTTAAATCGTCTAGATTAAAAACTAATTTCTTGAGAACTGCTTTTTATGTTTAGTTTGTTGTCCTTCCACCGGCACCTCCGATAAGCACGGTTGGCTACGTACGGTGCGAAAGAAGTTCAACATACATAAAAAGTCTCGAGGGTGATATTTAAGATATCATGGACGTCTCCTCGCCGCATGACTCCAATGACACAGGGAAAACTAACGGCGATGACATTTTCTAGGAATGCATCCGCCATGCGCCATAACCGCTCTCCTCCGGAGCGGCGGTCCGGCTGTCGCTGGGACTCGCATGGCGTGGAGCCTCCCCCCACCGAGCGCCATGGCCGGGCCGTACCCTCGTGTCTCCGCGGAGAGAAGTCACTGCCACAGTGCACCTGCTCTTGTCAGTACAGCAACGTAATAATGGATGTGCTCTGTGTGTGTGTGACCCACACTACGCAAGAGTGCTCTCTACTGACGACACAATCGGCCAGGGTCTGCGGACGTGCGCCGCCCCCTTCCTCTCTTGGTTCCCCCCATCACGTCGTCCACAAACGCCACAGCGGGAGGTCTTGCGAGGGCAGGGGGCCGCGGGGCAGCGGGGGGCGAGTGGATGCGAACATCACCCGCAATACCCGTTTTGCAGCTTTGCAGTTCTCCTCTGCCGAGAGAGTCTGGCAGGGGCTGTCACACGATACACACACGGAGCCGCCACTGGGCCACTCCCGTGTGGGGGCTGTGGGGACGCACACAAGCTGAAGTGCAGCCTGTGGCAGAACGCACACAGAGGCGCCTGCCACTTGGGGCCTGTGGGCTCTTCTCATACGAGCTGACAAAACGTTTCGCCCCGCAGCTGGTCAGGATGCGGACGATGCAGCCGGTGTCCGTAAGCAGGCGTCGGTCTAACGTTGAGTCAGCCAAAGTGGCCCCTGTGCCTCGCATAGATCGCTCTAACACCCCTGTGATAGGAGCGCAAGCTCGGAGTGACATATCGCCCTATAAAAATAAAAGTTTATTAGAGAAAGACAGACCATTATATGGCGGTTATATAGAGGAGGGGGGGGGGGGTGAATGTGGGTGGACGTGTCGCCATGAAGCTCCCACGCCGTGCCGCACAATCCGGCACGCTATACAATGCAGGAGACACACACACCGCTATTAGATGGAGGGAAAAACACACGGCACTATTAGATGGAGGGAGACACACATGCTATGCGATGCAGGAGACACACGCATGCATGTCAAACTTCTTTCACGCCGTACGTTAGCCAACCGCGCGACGGAGGAGACGCGCCACGCGACAGTGGAGCTCACCGGTGCGGGCGTCGATGGAGAAGAATCCCTGGGGGTTGCCGCTGGAGATGCGGAAGGAGAGCGGCGCGGCGCCGCCCGCGTCCGCGTCGCTGGCGCGGACCTGCAGCACGGCGAGGCCGGCGGGAGAGTTCTCGGGCACGGCGGGGCGGTACATGGGCTCCTCGGTGAGGGGCGCGCAGTCGTTGACGTCCTCCACCTCGACGAAGACGTGCAGCGTGGATGCGAGCGGCACAAGCGCGCGGTCCACGGCGAACACGCTGAGCCAGTAGCGCGAGCGCGTCTCCGCGTCCAGCCGCTCCGCCGTGCGGATCACGCCTGCGCGACACACAGAGTTCGCACGCGGCATTCGTATGCGGGATTCGCACACACGGCATTCGCACGCGGGTCTCGCGCACGCGGGTCTCGCGCACGCGGGTCTCGCGCACGCGGGTCTCGCACACGCGGGTCTCGGCGCAGGGCGACCTCCACAGTTGCCTTCCCGCAAAGCGGTTCTTGTTTTACACGGCCAGGAGTAACGATGTTTTCGGGTAACCCGAATGGGATTTAAATTGACAAGCGTCAAGTGTTGTGTGGTCGCAGCACCGCCCGGCCACAATTGCTTAAGGAAAATGTGAACTGCTGGGAACTTGATATTCATGGTGCACTGCACCTCACCACAGGCAGTCAATTACTTAATACTGCCATAGTCCAAGTTTTATTCACAATAGCCGGATGTAGAACGGTTCATTTAGTCAGCAAAACAACTTAAATGAGATGGTGTGCACTTGGCTAATCAGATTATCCAAAATGCATTACTTATGACAACCGACCAAGTTAACTTCACAAAAGACAGTAAACTATTCATTTAAAACACACAGCATGCGTATAAAAATGCGGTCGTTCTAAAGCTTGGCGCTGGGGTGAAAAACCGTCGGCAGCTTCCCCGCGCCGCCTCCTACGCCGCTCGATTCCCGGCACCCAGAGCCTGACTGCGGCTCACGCTCCCCCCGCTCGCTCGATTCACAAAAACGACTGTCCTCAATGAGGGAGAGTAAGCGGCGGCCGCTGAGATCGGCTCAACAGGAGGGGCGGATTGCACGAGCGCACGCCCCGGCCGCAGCGGAGTCACCGTCCACGTAAAACTGCGTGGGACGTCGAGGCAGATTTAGGGGCGCTCTCGTTTAAAACGGGGCCCGAGCCAAAGTAAACACGCGGCAAAGAAACCTCGTGTGTTGGTTTACATTTGCTCTGCTCTAAACTTTACTGCTAAATAGGCAACCGCCTGACCTCTGGCATTGACCTTTGGAAACAAATGTACACTCTTTGTTTTTCTTTTGCATTCAACGACAGGCAAGTTAAACCCCATTACGATTCAGTTGCCACGGCCACCGACGAAAGGATTCCGCCGCTATTGTGCCGGGCCCCACTTGCAACCCGGCCGTTACGAACACACACAGAGGATGTCACGCCAGCGTTTCCGCGGATGGCAACCTCCCCCCACCACACCACCCCCAGGCTTCCACTCTGCGTTCATAGTTATTTAGATCCCTTAATAAGCACGTGCGGCAGAGGTTAATTATTACCTGCGACGCACAACTCTACCCGGGCAGCACCTCAACCGTTTGTGCGCAAAGCCTTGAGATTTAATTTGGAATAGACACGGTATAGTTGACCCTCCCGTGAAAGTCAATCACTAAATTGCATGCGGTTCAGGAAAAATGGCAGGTAACAGCCACCTGAGCGACAGGGCTCCACCCCCTACCCCCCCCACCCCCTCAGTCTGACGGTCGCACACCGCACGGATCGCAGTGATCAATCTCAAGCTGACGTGGATCTTATACTCGAGCAGCACAAGTGCGGAAGGAATAACGCAAAGCGATATTCAAACTTTCCACCCGCCCGCCGACAGGAAACCCGAAGGCCCCTTCGCTCTTTGCAGTGTGATTGACTGCCAGCGCGCCGTCCCCCTGAATAACCGAGCGCCACCACGAAACTCGCCAGCTGCCCTTTGTCACGGCACGCAAGAGCCGGTCAACAGCTCTCTGCCAGCCAGCGCAGCGCGAGCCTAATCCCGGTCCGATCTCGGCACCGTTGAGGGAACGTAAATCCCATCGACACGTGAAGCCTGCCGCTCGTGCGATCACAGCAGAAAGAAGTTCAATATGCATACATACAGCGAGCACCTGGTGTGACATCCGAGGCCTTCCACTTACACATTTCCACGGTGACGATGAACCGTGTAAATTTCCATACAAACTCGATTAACGGCAGCCCCCTAAATCACGCTGTTTATGGCGCGACCCCCACGGCAAGAGAAACCCGCGCAAGCCCCAGCTGTCCTTGGTGCGCAATCTGCTCGGCTTTTGGAGAAATTTATTGGTCGCTGGTAAAAGGTCAATATTTTTTTCTGTCCCCCAGATTCCTATTCGGTCATTGTGCACAGCCCCGCAGAAGCCGAGAGATGCAGAGCTGCGATCCATGGGCACCAATAAGTCAGAAAATGACAAACACCGGACCTCAATTTGGAAGAATCCAACTGAAGGGACATGAGGGCGGCCCACTGTTGGTACAGTTTTAGGTGCACGTTAAGATTTTGGTTGGTGGTAACTCATGCATCTTGAAAAGTTACGGGGGGAGGGGGGTGATAAAAGCAAGTGACAAGCCAGCAAACCTGACCATTCAGCGAGGATCCACCACGAGGGATCCACCACTCCCGTGTTTAGCAGCATACACAGCCAAATGTAAATACAGCTCCACTCGTGATGTTTACACAGCATCCACTGCGGACGATCCACACACACGCCATGGGCGACTATTACAACTACAGGCAGAGCTGGCATGAGCTACATTTGTCGACAGGCATCGCCGTGAAGCACGAGGGAGCAAAGGGGAGCCTTGGCAGCACCGAGAGCAAAGCTCGCCACCACACCTGGCTCCAGCTCCTCCAGCATTGGGGTGGGGGGGGGGGCAAAATGTTAACTACCTCGCCTGGTATGCAGGAGGACCTGGGTTCGATCCCGACCCTGAGGCCTGCTTTATATATTTGGGGCGTGTCTCTCTCTCTCCCCGTGGTCGTGTGAATTTTTCTCCGGGTCCTGATAGTTTTTTCCTCGACATTTTGAATCAACATGCGTTTAAGAGTATTTGGCTGCTATAAATCTACACATAAGCCACTTTGTTGAGCTATCACTTGTGGCGGGTCTTGCCTGGTAAACAAAAACATGGTTTAGTTTGTTGGGGGGGCAAGGATAGTGATTCACCGCAAAGGAGAAGTGATCTTGGGTGGTGCCAAAGGGGCATTTGGTGGTGCAGAACCCCACACGAGCACGGGCCGTGCTTCCCGAGGCCAGTCAAGATAAAGTGAGAATGCTCATGGGTAATGGTAAGAGAGAGAGAGACAAAACACCAACTTCACAGAGGTAACACCGTCATCTCCACAGGTAAGGGCCCACTAAGCTATATACAATGAGCCTCACTGTAACACGGCTTAGAATTGGCATCGACACCCAGGGATTAAAGGTCACGGCCCCAAAACCCCATCAATGAGACGAAGCGTGCCGAGCGAGCTGCCAACGATGGCTGTAACGGAGCCAGGGCTGGAGGCCTGCGCCTCCTCCTCCGTGCCCCGGACCGACGGCTCGAGCAGGACATAGGGATGGCGCTCCACTCACGAGGCACTCCGCTCACCACCTGCCCCGCATTTGTTTCGACGTTAGACGAGACACAGCCTTGAGCGTGCATCGCAACCGCCTCTGGACTGCACATCCCTCAGACGGCCACTCACCCCGCACCCCCACTCACCCTGTAAACAGCACCGCTGAAGTGCCTTCAGCACAGGTGCGGGACCGGCAATATTTGTACCAATTAGCGTCTACATTTCGACTGTTAGTACGACAAGTTTTAAATAAACACACATAGCTTTTGCACATGCAGTGCACATTTTTACGAGTCTTTAAATCCAGTTGTTTTCCAGCCTGAACTATTTTTTCTGATGCAATGGGTTTTCTCGTCATTCGCAGAATTGAGTCATGAGTACGTTTTGCGATGGCAGATGCCTTAGGCAGGATGCTATGGATCATTCCGAATTGCAGCGGCAAATGGCTTTTGTAAGGTCCGCAAATATCGCACTTACAATCTCTTTGGAGTCAATTGGAGAGTAAATCTGACCTATTAATGCCAAGAAGCCGGTCATGGTAATTTCAGAAGAGAGATCAGACTGCTGCAAAGGCTATAAACATGGCACCAATTAGGCATCCGCGTCAAAGCCTGCTCCGTTAGGCAGCTGGTTTATTGGCTTATTTATTGCACGTCAAATGACATTACGTTTGGATTACAGCAAGCGCGGCCACATGTGTGGGAGCCAATGTTTGTGTGATGGCGAAATCAACTTCTGAAAAACATCCGCAGGCGCGAGACGCAATGCAACGCACCGCGAGTGAATGGGCGAGCAGCGCAGCCGCGTGATCGGGCCTCGTGCTGCAGTTAGGTTTGCCGTGAGGATGTCCCGGATTTAATGTCGCTCGTGTTCACGCCGGATTTCGCGAGGCCGGTCGACATCCTGCCGACCCATTTTTGGGAATTGGCGTCTACAGCAGCCGAGGAGGGGTTGTCGGCAAACGGGCAAGGGGTTGACGTTTTTAAGCTGGCGTAATTAAGTTAACTACGAGTAGACTGATGTTATTCGAGCAGATGAATGTTAGTTTTATTGACACCACTGCCAAAGCAGCATCCCTAATGTTTCATTCTGGGCAGCTTGTAGGTTAGGTACAAAACTTGGCCCTTAAGCTTTCGCCACTGCAGTCAATGACATTCTATGCGAGTCATCAACCGTTCTGTCCTCACTGGGACACAGTTCAGTCGCCATTTGTTTAGTCAACGTCAGCGGTTGGTGAATGGAGACACAAAATTCTACGTTCCAATCTAATGCAGCCGGATCCACGTGGCTTTGCCTTCTGATCTCAACCGTTGTTTCTCCGCACCAATAACCTCCAATGTGGCAGAGTCAACATGAACTGCGTACAGACACGTTCACCAGCAAGGCTGAGCCAACGCCACCTCCAAAAGAACGATGCCAAGTCAAGTGCCATGAACTTTTGTCCGACCTGAAATCCCGACACCACAGTGTTGTATTTCTACTGTGCATAAACATTTGGAGCTCAGGGCCTGAAAATCGGATCCGTGCACAGCAATGTCACAACAGCCCATGGAACACACCCCAAAATAGTTAACGTGCAGAAAATAATATATACGCTAAATATAAGAGAGAGGCGCAGAGGTAACACTCGTGCCTCACAGCAAGAATGTCTTGGGTTCAACTCCCAAATCAGGAACCTGTGTGGCATTTGTAAGTGATTCCTCCCCACCCCCAACCTGTCCTGCAAGTTCCCGCTGGGTTCACCGGTTTCCTCCCAAAGCGAACGGAAACAATCTGACCGCTGTCGGCCAAATACGTCCAAAGTTACCTGCAGATCATTCAATGGCATTTCAGCACACGCAGCAGGAACACCGCTCCCCCGTCGGAGCGCGCCTTTTCTCCGACTCGGGGACTGCTCGAAGCGCTGCTTGTACCGTCTGAACCGAGCACGCCTCATTTGCGCCGTCGCAGCCACGGCCCGCGGCCTTTATCAACTCTCCGCACCCTTTCTTCTCGCTCTTTAGCTACGAGCACGGCCGAGGAAGTGGAAGCACAACTGCGTGAGGGTCGCTTTCATTTTCAGCCACGATTCAACCGTGCCACCATTACCCCACGCGGTCGGTAATTGATGTCGTCGTTTTTAATTCGCGAATATAAACAAAACTGGTGAGAAACGTGCCTGCTGACCTTAACGAACGCCATCCCAAGCTCGATATGGAGAGCCGGGTTGATAAACACTCACTGGCCATAGCCATTATTTAGCAAAGTTGACAAAAAGTTGCCATCGTGTTAAGCATGGAACTCTTTTTAGCACTGACCAACTGGCAGCGGGTGGTCGCGGCACACTAAAGTACAGTACACTCTGTACTGTACAGTACACTCTGTACTGTACAGTACACTCTGTACTGTACAGTACACTCTGTACTGTACATCAAACGTATACATCAAACGTACATAAATGTTATGCATTAGCCAAGTTCCCCGAGTGCTGGACACTGGAGCGGTGTTCTAATGTCTTTGTCCGGAGTGTGTCGGTGACCATTCTATGAATAGTACGCAGTAGAAGCCAATGCAGTTGTAGTTGACCAGCTTGTGAATTATGTTAGGCAAAGCTCAAGCCAAGCGTCAAGGCATCGTGTGGGTGTTGAGAGGAGCTGCCCATGGATTAGCGGTAAACGACTGTCCCCGGAGCGTTCCGCTTGCCAATGCTCCATCACCGGCAAACTTTCACCCTAGACGCGGGTGAGTGCATTTCAACTGCTTTATGGAACAAAGTAAAATGTTTGCCATTCAAAAAAGATATAAGCACAAAAATGTAACTACACACGACATAGTATTCAGAATACCTTATGGAGATTTTAGATGTTGCTCCGTAGATTGTCAGAAAATATAAATGGTAAATGTACACGTAACGTAGGCTTGTGCAAATCCCGAGTGAATTCTACAGCACAGTACACACATTAAATGCAGTGAAAAATGCATTGAATTCTACGGCAAGCCAACATTAATGGAAAAATTCCGAGAGACGCATTCACGATGATTTAGTTTCATTTGAAAGATAAATCACGTCGGGATATAACCGTGCCTAACGCGCGCACCGGTGAACTCTGGTGTACGCTTCACGCTCATTTGTAGCGATGCTCGTGTTGTTTAAAATGCGGTTCTTCTCTCCCTCGTGAATGCGAGAGGCACCAATTAGGGCGGGAGGGGGAGGGGGGGGAGCAGGGGGGGGGCAGGGGGGCACGTGGCCCAGCGGGAGGCTCCATGACCCCAGGCAGTAGCAGCAGAGGTGGCGGCACCGAGCAGCGCGCCGCGGTCGGTCGCCCTCCGTGGAACGGACGCCACCTCGAGCGGCTCCAGAAAACGCGCGTCCTCCTCTCAACGGTGACCCGGGCCCACGGTGCGACGTCAAATTCATGCATTTCGGCTTTGATCCCAATCGCGCACAATCCAATTATCCGCGCGACGGATTATCCGCACGTCACAATTCGCTAACAAACTAATTACGCGCGGCTAGGCATAAGTGTGCCCAGTCTGATGTTATCGGTAGCCTCCTTGACAGACATTAAAGTATACTTCAAAGAGGCCTGCACTCGTGTCAGAGCTTAATATCACAAAATGTATGGACTTTAAACCTTCATATTTACCTGCCAAAGTCTTGACATTGATACCACGAGGGAAATCATCAAGCTAGCAGACGACAGAAGACCATGAGGCATGATTCAAACGGTTGTACTGTTATATTAGGGCTTAATTTCCCACAGGAAAAGCCATGATTAAAAACAACCATTACGCGGGCAAAAAAGGAACACGCAGACCTTAGTTCTGACAGCAATTAGATCCACGGAGATCAAGAGAGTGTGTGTAGCTAATCAGCAGAGGGGCTTGCGAGAATTACAGGGAATCTTAAATGTTGCTGGATATGACGACGTTCTTTGGGGGAAAAAAACATGGTGTTGCAAAGCACAAGCCTAAAGACATAATACTCAAAAGGCTAAAGACATAATACGGCCAACAAGAAAGGTCTCAGGTGGCCAGAAAGAAAGAACATAGCAGATAATACAATATCCGCACGTTGCTTGGATCAAGCAGGGCTGTGGCCATTTGGGAAAAGAGATGAAGGGAGGAAGTGGAGCGAGTGGTGTGCGGAGGAAGACGCGTGTCGTGAGCTATCGTGGCTGCACACAGCGTGGACGAGTCAAATATAAATCCGGTAGACGGAGAAGCGAAGTTGAGCAAGCAGCATTCCAGTAAGAACACGCTCGTGTCGTGCCAGCGCAAGCCAAGGGGCGCGCAATACACACGTGCCTCCACAGCCATTAGGCGGAGATTTTTTTTAAACTCCTGTATAAATGATCAACAATTTCAAAAGCCTGACGTCGCTTTCACTGGTGCCGGTGACCCGTCACGTGGTGGTACAGCAAATCTGTCGTGAATATTGACACTCTACCTCGAGACAATTCCATCACGGCCGTAAGGGCCGGCAACCTGCGTCTCTGCGGCCGCATTCGGCTCTTTATGGACTGCTTCGTGACATAACACAAGTGTGTGTGTGCAAGTGTGTGTGTGTGCAAGTGTGTGTGTGTGCAAGTGTGTGTGTGCAAGTGTGTGTGTGTGCAAGTGTGTGTGTCTGCAAGTGTGTGTGTGCAAGTGTGTGTGTGCAAGTGTGTGTGTGTGGGGGGAGTGGGTAGTGGTGGTGTACCGGTTAGCGCACTACGCTACGAACCTGGCGATCCGGGTTCAATTCCCGCTCATGGCCGACACCGGTCATGATTATCTGAACCGGTTCTGGGCCTCCTCTAGGTCGACTCAGCCTCAAATGAGTACCTGGTGTGGTGCGTAAAAACATTGCCACTAGGGAGACAAAGGCGGCTGGACGTGGTGCTGGCCACCCCCCCCCCCCCACCGTCGTGTGCCGTTCTGGCCTTCATAGGTGCTCGCTAACAGCACTTGCCCCAACAGTCTGTTAAGGCTATACGGGGGATCTCTATCTCCGTCTCTCTTTGTGTATGTGTATGAATGAATTCACGTGCACTGCGGCTCTTGAAATATTACGTTTTGTACCGAATTCGATTATTTTTTTTATCTTCTTGTTACTCTGGTTGGCGACTCCTGGGCTAGACCAAGCCCTCTACTTCAGCCATCTTGTTCGTGACGATGGCGGCACCTCCGCATGGCTCCGAGTGACGCTGCGCCCCGAGACTCCCGTTTTGGCTGCACGCCGCCATGAGTTTATCGGCATAATGGACCTGGAGACTTTCCACGTGGGCCTTTGTATCAACGTTGAATTACTTTCCATTACAAATCCTGTCTTTAAAAACAAAAAAAAACTTGAACCTCGAGTAAATACACCTTTCAGCAAAGTTCTACTGAACTGCCTTGGTTCGGAGGCTTTCTTTAGACAATGGCTCGACTGCAGTGCAACAACAGACACTCTTTTAGCCTCACTCTCATCGTGTGTGTGTGTGCACGAATCCCTTGTGCTGGAGCGCCCTGCTCACTCGCACAGAGCACCGTTTACAAACCGCGTGATCGGGGGCATGTCACTTCCCGATTTCTCTCGGTCTGTTACGCAAGACGAGTAACGCGCAAACACAGCCCCGACTTCAAACAGTCAACCTCCACCCCAGGGGTACAGGCAGGGCGCTACAAGTGTTGTCGGTAGAGCCTTGATTCGGACCTGGGAGGTTGCAAGTGGAAATCAACACGTGGAAGTAAACAGTGGCCATACTTGAGAGGGATTAACCCCACCCCCCCCAGCACGGAAATGTGGAAATTCCACTGCTGGCTCAGACCCATCAACAGAGATAATATTCACCCCTCCCCCCTGTCCCGCACTTGACTCTACACTCGCCCGGGAAAGATTTCAGTTTTCATTTATTTGGAATAACCCTGTGAGCCATTCGGCTCTTGATTCGGGTGCAACCGCAACAAACAATTAAATTACAAGATACATTAAAAATTTACTGTACGCAAATTGAAACATCCCCTACAAAAACAATGAAATCTTCCAGAAAAAGCACCATTTGTTTATGCTGCGTACTAAACTGTGCAAAAAAAATATCCCATTGTGATGTTAGATCACAATATTGCACCATCACGGCACTCTTCGTTGAGGGCCCCGGATGAAGGTGGCCAGCCACTTTCTCTCCACGGAATGTGTAGGGAGGAATCGAGAATGTCTAGAGAAGGGCCACACATACACACACGGGAGAACACTGAAAGGGCCATGCAGGTAGCCGGTGAGAAACACCGTAGGATGGGTCCACCATGCAGTTGGCCCTGTCCATCAGTGACCCCTTCCAGAGTTCACCGCTGCACAAGGCCTCACGATAGCGGTGACGCGACCCCAGCGGTAGCGCATTCGCCGCTCGCTGCAGAGATTCAACGGTTCGAATTCAGCGGCCGCCCCGGTTAATGCTGTGGTGGTGTGTGTAGTTACCGTACAAATAACTACGTGCCGCCTGCTTCACAGTGGACATCAAAGCTCTCGTTACGTCATTCGCGAGAGCCGGCGCAATTGTGTGCCAGGGTCAAGGTCCAAAATTTGGAAACTTACGCAGCAAGTTACTCGATTGGGATTATACACAGCAATCGTCAGCCGCGACTGCAAAAACACTTAGGCAGGGCCCTCCTAAAAGAGTCCTTGAGACTCTGCGAGGCTGTCATGGGTAAACAAGCGTGATAGTAAATATTAAGTGGTGGCACGAAGAGGTAAAGTGACAGTACAGGGGATCCCTTGACCGGGGGTCGCCACGAGAACGCAGCAGCTCCACGCGGTGTGCGGTTCATGACACGAGCCGGGCCACGACCGCCTCGATGACCACGTCAAAATATCTCAAGCACCGAAGTCTACAACACCGCGTGAGTGCAACGTCCGTGCCACTAAAGAGACACGGAGCGGTGAAATCCGCTCGCGCTCAGCAGCGACCCACATTGCTGCGGCGCACAACCGTGAGAGGTGGCGACGGCTTAGGGGGAGCTCTTCATCCAACAGCGGATCAATCATCACCGTTTCAGATCGCAACGATGCTTTTGGAAAAGTCTCATTGTCTTTGCGAGTGTGTGTGTTTGTACGCACACTGTGTTTATATATATGCATGCACGTATACAATCCACGGTCAAAAGCCGCATGACCGCTACCACCTAAACCACGCGGCGTGTAAACATCCGAAACGAATTTATTTGGCAGCAGAAGCACGGCTAAAACTTTGTCTTTAGGCAATCAAACTGTCGCTTACATTCAAGCGAGGCGCTCACTGCAACCACGAGTGCCTCCAGACAATGGAGACGGAGGGCAAAGGGGCCAGGAGGGGACGGCAGGTGACACTTGCTCCCTCCCCCTTCCCAACATGTCACCACCTACGGGTCCACCCCCCAAGGATCTCACACTTTTAATAGCAACCCTCTTTCCTTCCTCGGGCACCCACGGCGCAAAGGCGGTGGCGGCGGCAGCGGCAGCAGCAGGCCACTTATTAGCTGTAGAGCTAGAGTGATCAGAATATCCTAAACACATCAAACTCTAAGGTGTGCTTCAACAGCAGCGGCGGTACGGAAGCCATACTCACGGTCGTAAATATGCACCAGTTGTTTAACAAAAATAACGAACTTTTAAGAGGATATAGGGAACAAAACAACATTCTATAAATACATAAATTACAATATTAATACAGTCTGTTGTCTTACATCACGGTAGTTGCGTTCCTGAAGAACACCGCGCGACGGAAAAATCCCGTTATAATAAATAGCAGAAATACAGGGGAAGGCACAGTCCGTGATAACGCGTGAGATGCCTACGCAGGCTGAACAAAGACTGAGGGCGCGTGGGTAGCATCTAGAAGCATCCAGCAGCATCCCACTGCCTTGTGCGATGCTTCGCCGAGGCAGCCTTACAAACGCTTATTCCTACATCATGGGACCTCCTTTGCCAGTACTAAAAATATGAAAATTGGTTTTTCCCTTTTTCTGGCAACAAAACAGGGGAAAACCTATTCTCGCAACGCAATTCCGTTCACTCAATCGCGTTATATCAAACTCTCATCCGCGTTAGAAAAAACATTGTTCCCCCAATACATTTATTGTGTTATATCCAATTCGCCTTATGAAAACAACACGAGGTGTTATGAGAGAACAAGACGATACAAATATTACCGTGCACATTTTTAAAATTAATACTTTGAATGCTGTGGTGAAACACTGCTTCCAACGTGAAGCGAGCGTAGAAACCCGGCCCGTCCAGTCCCTGGACACCGCCTACTCCGACGTTCGGACCTTCGGGGGTTGTGGGGAAGTGGTGGAGGCGCCGACCCACGCGGCGCCGCGTCACTCGCTAACAAACGCTAACAATAGAACAGAGAGACAGGCCGAGTCGATAGTGTGAACATTTCCACAGTCATATCGGCAAGTCAAGGCAGAGCGCTACGACGGCCTTCAGACTGTCAAGTCGATGCAGAGCACAAAGGTGACGTCCACAAAGCCTCAATTGCAACGCACGCAAACCGCATGAACCATCCCAAACTAAAAGTTGGACCATTTTACAATTATAGAAAATCATCGACACGCGCAAACAAAAAAACCCCTCCAAAGGTTCCTTCCCATTTTTCAATGATTTAAGGAAGTTTGTAAAGATCGGGGAGATGTAATAATTGGGCCCAGCTCAATCAACTGTAATCCGGTGAAGGTTCCACAGCAATTGAAGACGGAACAAGACATTTCCTCCCAGACGCCCCCTCTCTCCTACAAGCAGGGACGACGCTGCCGGCCGCCGCAGGGGCCGAGCGTCGAGCGGGTAAACAGCGAGGCGTTTGAAGGCTGCGATCTTGTTCGCAGGCCAAATATTTTCTCAACGGCAGCCTGCAGGCAAACACAGCTGCCAAGCCAATGAATGGCGCCTTGTTCGCATGCCGGCACAGCACATCAAAGCCGGCAGCTGAGACACACAATTATGGGATGAGCACAACTCCCACATCTACACAGCACCAAACCACACACACACAACACACAACCGCCACGATCACAATACAAAACAATCACAGTCACAATACAAAACAATCACAGTCACAACACACAACCGCCACGATCACAACACACAACCATCACGCAACACACAACCATCACACAGCCACACAACCATCACACAACACACAACCACCACACGCAGTCACACTACACACAACCATCACACAGTCACAACACACAACCGCCACATTCACAAACAATGAGACAGCTACCACACAATGTGATCCATCCACTAAGTATGACCACCACCACCATCACTACACATCACAAATGTAACTACCACTCATCAACACCCTCAACCACAACACACGCACAACTGTCAACGCATGCCTACGCAGCAAATTAACTGGCACGTGTAAGTTTACAAAAGGTGAATTAACCATCGATCTCTGCAGGCTCCACACATCATTATCGATCTCTGCTTTGTTTTCCCAACAAGGCTTCACCGAGTTCCAGGAGGGTCCCGCCTTGTTTTCATCAGGAAGGGGCAATGTTGCCATCGCGTGTGATCCCAATTGAGTAACCTGCAGGTAATGCTTCAGCATTGGGATGTTTTGTCAAATAACAGATTACATTGAATGGGGTTTTTCTTTAGCTACAGAAGGGAACCGGAGAACCCTGGAGGAAACCCCACGAGACTCCACGCAGCAGCAAGGCGCCCGAGTTGACGCTCGAAGCGGGAACGAGCTCCTGCTGCCCGTGTGGCCACGCCATGGCCCCCGAACCCAGCGGACACCTCGGCCTCCACCCACTGCCACTTGCAATCGTCGAGGTCGAGGGCCTACCGCCCCCTCTCCCCCAGCGTTTACTCTGGCAGGGCCACGGGGCCCGCCGCCACCGCCGCCGAACTGGCACGGGCACACGGCCCCTGCTCACGGCAGGGCGGGGCACGAGCCCATCGCGGGGGCTCGTGCCCTCGCACGCCTTCTAAGTGCTCGCAGATGTCTCCAAAACATTCGTAGCCCGAAGGTGGAATTGTGAAAAAGAAATCGTTTGAAAAATTAGAATGGAGCGGGTTTTAAACAGTTGACTGTGGCTACTGGGAATATAACGGAATGTAACCTTAGACCTCCTGAAGCCGGGGACGCATATATACCGGGGGACCCCGAGCGTCGGATGCAGACCGATTGTCTGATGTGACAATGACCGATATGTGCAAGCTCTCCTGTAGCTGCTGCGCAAGCATTGCACATGCTGACAAGTGCTACAGAAGCAGAATACACAACATCGTATCGGAACACCAAAGGCAGCTCTAGTCCCAGCAGCAGTAAAACCACTGAAACGCCTCCCACCATAACCCCAGTGACACCCCAAACCCAAACACTCAATACATACAAAACCACTTCTTGAGATGTTAACTCCTTCGGCTGGTATACAAAGAGTCGTGGGTTTGATCCCAACCTTTAAGTCTGTATATTTGGAGTTTGCATGTTATCCTCGTGGTCATGTGGATTTTTGTCTGGGTCCTCAGGTTTTTTTTTCTCTCCACAGTTAGAATCAACGTGTGTTTGGAGCATTTGGCTGCTATACATTTCCAGTGATCAGCCACTTCGTTGGGCTATCATTTGAGGCCAAGTCGCTTCTGAAAAAGAGCAATATAGCTCAATGGTTCTTACTTGGTAAATTACAAAAAAATTGTTTTTAATAATTGATATTCTTGGTGCTAGCCACAGCACCAACCCAACTATATAGACTGGTTCTTGGTAGTCATTGTCGGCTACTCCAGGAATGTTCCGGACATTCTTACGTTAGCAATTCCCGTCAGGGCTGTGCACGCGTGCCAAGGCGGCTCTGTGAGGTGGGGACGGAGTCTCTAGCCCTGCCCCCTGACTATCTGGAGACACGCTACCCACAATCCCTCACTTCTGCACACGGGAATTGCGAATGTGAGAGTGTAAAGAAGATTCCTCTAGATGCCTGCAACGATGACAAAAGCAAACGAACGTTGGCCTCAATTCCATCCCCAAATGTAATTTTAGCCTCAGCGATAGTTCCAACACCAAGGCCATCGGAAACATCAGCCCTAAAAGTGAACCCTAACCTTAATCTCAACAATAACGTTAACACACGTGGCCCTGTCCCTCGTCCCAACCCTTTGCCCAACCCAAACCTCAGTACCATTGCTAGCTCAACCATATGAAACGCAATTTCAAATTAGGAAATGTTATGTTTCAGTTTTACCAAGGACACGTCGAAATGTTTTATGAATGGATAAAATGCAGTGACCGTGAGCTGCTGCTAACTTCAATCACTAAAAGCCACGAGGGAATTAAAATCTGAAAATGTTCGAGTGTTGATTGATGGACACAAGTGTCACTAATCTGCCTCATGTGTCCAGGAAGGTGCAGAGGCTTAATCCAGCCCTACCCATGAACCAGAGAGATATGCAGTCACGACTACGGCAACATGGGAGCTCGTGGAAATTTCTCCGATCCACTCACTACGATGCTCGCGGGGAGCGGCAGCAGCAGCCGTGTGGGCAAACTCCCAGTGGGGCGACGCAGCCCTCGCTCACAACCTCGGGCGCAGAACATCGCAGCCACAGCCGCGCCAGAGCGGGCACGGGGCAGGGGCCATGGAAAAATCCTCACAGCGAGGAGCCCGCGGAGGCGGCAAGCGCCGCACCTCGTCGGGGCCGCGCGGAACAGCGTGCGGCCGAAGCGTGCTCGCGGCGATAATGACAGACCGTTTTAACGCCGCTGTGCTTTAGAGAAAATCCGCGCAGCTACACACTGGGCCAAGCGTAGTGATGAATACTACCCCCCAACCCCCAACGCTCGCAACCTCTAACCTATAACCCTGCGCTCCTAAACCCTGACACTCTACCCCGAATCCCCAAATATTCTAACCTGTGACCCTGCAACGCTGACACCTGTGCCCAGTAAACCCCAAACTTCCCCCCCTGACCCATCCCCACCCCTCAACCCAGAGCCACGTCCTCCGATAGCCGCCTGGCCCCAGTCGCTCATCGAGTCTCCCCAGCTTGAAACCCCCCGCATCCCACCAGCGGGCAGAGCTCAAGCGTGGCTGAATCAGTGCCACGGCTCCAGTCTGAACATACGGCCTGCAGCGTTTGGCACTTACATTTCACAGTGAACAGACATGCACCGTATCAAAATGTAACTGTTATATAGCAAGTGAACAGTAAACAATTGACATTACAATTAAAAAAAATGTTAAAAGTGCCAAAAACCAAGAAGATGATTGCCACCCCCTCTTCACTGAAACTCAAGCCTGAGAAACCGTGTTCACAAAAAATTTTAACGTTTACCCAGAAACCCTCAGCGAGCCCTCCCAACGTGTTTTTACTCGGGGAACTTTCTCTCAGCGCGAGAGCACGCCGACCCCCGTGATCATATGGCAAGGTTGTTTGCATTTTTAGAGATTTGTTGATTTGAACTTTGCATTTCCCCTTGACCACCTAGCAACTATTGCAGGCTCAAGCATTTACCACACCTTGAAAATCCGTCATTTCCAGGCAAAGATAAACACGGACATGGCGCAATTTGTTTTTGCTCGGTTTGATTGCTATCACTGTTTTTCATCCCTACGGAGTCCTGAGCCAGAGTTGAAGTCAAATTTTCGTCTTTAACTAGAAACAAACTCTGCAGGAGTCTCTTCTCAAGGGAGACCTGGGTTAGACAAGTGTACATATTCAAGTCGTGGGACCCTTTGATAATGTGCCTTTAACACGAGGATGCCTTTACTTGTGACGAGCACGCCGGCAACAACGGCGTCAGCTCTGCGCGATATCAGCGCGTGGCATCAACGCACGGAAACGCGACGAGCAGGAGCGAAAACGGCACCCTGGGCCGGCGAGGCGGTTGGTCCCCGCATTGCAGGCGTCTTGGCGCCGGGCGCCTCTGCGCTTTGCCCACGCCGACGGCTGCGAGCGGCCCTCGTCGAGGGCACGCGAGGGAGGGCTCCACCTGGCACCGGGGGGTTTCATCCCACGATGCCACCTAAAGGGCACCGGGCTTTGCGAGGCCGAGCGATGGAGCCGCTCGTTGCGTGGCGCGGCTTCACCCCCCCTCGCTTCCCCCGAAAAATGTGGAGATGAACGGAGTAAGGCGGCCGACTCTTCCTGTCATGCGCCGCGCACCGCATCGCAAATCTTTTCCGTGTGTTCGCTAAACCCATTGTTCATCGTGTCCCGGTACAAGCTAATCCGAGTTAAATGTGTTGCTATATCATCGGAGTTATTTGAAGTACAAATACATCCATGAAAAAATAATTGGCAGTGGTGTATGAACCAAAACTGAAAATAGCTTTCACTTCCTTCAAAAAGAAACATATACATAACTGTAAACTAGGACCCATATCTGGAGAGAGAGAGTCCTTGCCTATAATATCTGGCTGTTCTCCAGCACTGGTTCAGGCAAGCCTGACTCTGCAGGTGAGAGAATGTATGTCGAAATGGGTCCAAAGTTTGCGTGTAATGAATCAATGCTACCGAAATGATTCACTTCCAGAATGGCGTGGGGATGATGGATTGCGTAATATATTTGAAGTGGACAGATACATGAAGGAGACGTATCGTCCGATTATTTATTTTCGACATTAGGCAGTTGTTTACGGCAAAGGCCCTTCTCTGCACAGCCAGTCAGAATTCACCAATCGGATGCTCCAAACAGGCCTTGGGTCCTCACCGTTAGTCACCCGTCTATCTGCAAGGGCCACGGAAACGGTGCCGTGGGCACGGTGTTTTGCCTCCCGGCGTTTTCCTTCCAGGTGTTATTTGAGAGCCGATTACTAAATATGGCAAGGTGGCGTTGCCAATACGCTGATGCTGCCCTTGCAAAAAAACCACTGGTCCGTGCCGCTCTAATGAGACTGTCACTCACGGTTATTTACAGAAATTCTCTCTCGCTATTACTGCACAGACAAAGGCGACTGTATGGGAATGTCCCGGTAGTGCACGCGCTCCCGATTGAAAACGCAGACAACCCCCCCCCCCCGGGCGCTGCACCGTGTGTGGGCCGCTCGTGCGGGCCGCCGGTGATCCCGGACGCCGTGCACCCAGACCTGAACGACGTCAAAGGCTTAGCGGGAACAATGCGAGCGCTGTTCCCCCGCGCGAGAGAGAGCGCCCCGCGAGGACGGGTGGGGGGGGTGTAACGGCGCTCGCCCTGAGGTTCGGCAAAAACGAAAAACGTGGAGGTAAATTTGCAGATCGCACAGCAGGGAGTCGAGGTGCGAGAGAGAGAGAGAGGAGCGCTCGTCAGCTGGACGCCGGGGTGCTCGCAGACTCTGGTACGAAGAGGACGCGAGAGCCACGCTCGGTCGTTTGGAATCTGTCGCCTCTCCAAAGGGGGGCCATGGCTCTGGGCAGCGCGTGCTTTGAGCGAATGGTCTTCTCACATGGACTCGTGATTGTGTGGATCCCGTTTTGCTGCGCGTCTGCCCAACGGAGGCGGCGGGTGCCGCTGTCCTGCTAAATTTGCTGGCAAACCAGGAAGAAAACTCGGCACACGTCCGTCGAGAGTTTGTCCGTGAGCAGCGATCGCCCGTGGGGTCCCCGCTAGCTGCCGTGGGTCACGACCCCCCTGGCACGGCACAGAATCAGCCTGTGTCACCAGCTCGGCCCCAACTTAAAGTCTCGGTGGTAACCGTCCGATATGAGGAATGGTGCCAGCGGCCGCTTATGACCAGAGCTCAACATCAAACTTTAAAGTGTCCGTGGCTGCAGTGGGCACATTTTTAAATGTGCCTCTGTGGCTGCAGTGGTCAACTCAGGGGCCTAACGTCGATGTGGCCACCTGCGTGAGAGCGGCACGAGCCCTGGCAGCAGCGTGTGGTCAAAGCGGGCTCGAGGGGAGCCAGCGACCCAGCCATGAATATTCACAACGAATTATTTGATTAGGCCTAGTCCAAGCAAAGGGGGCCGTCGTCAGACTACGCGCGACTGGCTGACGCTAATGAGAGAGCGGCGTAAGCCAGTGCCAATCGAGTAGCCGCGGAATAAAAAAAATCCAATGCTGGGAAATGGGCCGCGGTCTGCGGCAGCGTCGTCGTCACCTGGGACTGTCACGTGCCCACAAGGGCGCCAATTAGTGGGCGGAAAACATCAGC
Source organism: Lampetra fluviatilis (assembly GCF_964198595.1). Classification (NCBI taxonomy): domain Eukaryota; kingdom Metazoa; phylum Chordata; class Hyperoartia; order Petromyzontiformes; family Petromyzontidae; genus Lampetra; species Lampetra fluviatilis. The sequence continues at coordinate 694,831 of NC_136289.1, forward strand.
TGACAACTATCAGCAATTACTGAACGACCCTTGTCCTGAAAATGCTGCAAACGTCACGTGCAGATATAATGTAGCAACAACAAAAAATCTTGACTTGTTTTCTTGACATGGCATGAATATTAGTTACGTAAACGAGAATTATAACAAAGTTCTAACATTTGCGCGAGCCACATCAGGCAAGAAAACCACAAAATCTGCAGTGGGTGGGGGAAGTAAGGTGGCAGGGGCGGGCACACGGCGCACAAAGCGCACAGAGTGCCCGCACCAAAGAACTCTCTCTGCATCACCTTCCGTGACCCTAACAGGAGTTGCTAATTGTTGGGATTAAAGACACGACCGGTGGGCGGCGGAGGCAAGGATGCAGAGAAACCGCACGAATCAAATTTGCCAGAACGTTCGCTTCACAACGTTAACGGTTTTGACACGCACCATTTACCTGCCTGTCATAACACTGTCTGGGCCTACATCCGCTGCACACCCAGTTTCCTGCCACGTGCGATCACAGCCCGACGCTCGCGCTCGACCAAGTCGCGGAAGCAGCCCACGCCACCGGCTTTCCCGCTCCCCGCGCAGCGTGACCACGGGCCACCTCGGAGAACCCCTGGGCCCAGCAGCAGTGATTGGGCCCCACCATGGAGGAGTTTGCAACGCACCGCTCTCCGCTTGACAATAGATTTGTGGGCAAGGGATATTGCCGAGCTTGTCATAAGCAAATCGCGTTTTAGCCATCAGGCTACAGCCCTCGCAGTTAACGATACCTAAGGAGTGACTCGTGGCTCTATCCTTGCACTAAAATCCAGCCTCCGGAACTTTCTCTCCTCCGCCTTCCCCTCTCACAGGACCTCCATGTGACCTGTCGTGCGCTGTAGGCCTCTCCTCCTTTTCCTCAGTCACGTGCTGTCCCAGCCATCACCCACATCCTTCTCTATAACCTCCGGTCACAGCGTGTGTGTGTGTCCCATCTCACGCTTAGCGTCTTGAGATGCGTTTACTTGTAAATGTTAAGGTGTTTGATCGCACAAGATGCATTGCATTTGCTCAAGCAATGCAACCTGGGACCAGTTTTGACTTTACTGCATCTCATCAGCAAAGGGAGCCACAGTGGCGAGATGTTAAATACCTCGCCTGGAATGCAGGAGGTTCGATCCCGACCCTGATGCCCGAATATATTTGGAGTCCATGTCTCTCTATCTCCCCGTGGTCATGTGGATTTTTCTCCAAACTTAGAATCAACAGAGTATTTGGCTGCTATAAATTTCCCCATGATAAGCCACTTCGTTGAGCTATCATTTGTGGGCAGGTTACTTCTGAAAAAGAGCTACATAGCTCAGTGGGCCTTGCCTGGTAAAATAAAAAGAGTTTATAGCATCCTTTATTATTTTTTTTGGTTGATGTAACTTGCTAACCCGCCCCTACTGGACATCTGTAAAAAAATAGCTTCGTAGTTCAGACTACTCCAATATAAATACACATTCTGGTTCTATTATACTGTAATACTTAAAAAGCAAAAAAACTAATTAAAAAATGCATTGAAAAGAATCACAAAAAGTGAATTCGGTGGAAAGAAACATGATCAGAGGCACGCTCTTCTGTGGAAGCATTATCAATAATATAGTGACGTAGATCGACTGGCAGAGCAGGGGACACCTCGCTGTGAGATTATGAGTTCACATTCCGGCCAGGGTTCATTGAGCCCACTGCTCAGTTGGCCATAGGTGGTGAATTTGTTTTTTTTAGTTTAGGTTCATTTTAAAGTGTGACCTGTTAACCCAAAGTTACAAACTCCATCCAAAGAAGCAGCATTTCCAGAAGCGGAGAGGAAATTCCCCAGTGCGAGTGTGAACAGTGCGCGTTCCGCTTCACCGGCACGGACACAGGCAGAGTGGTGCACCGCGTTCGAAGCTATGCCTCATTGGGGAAGCTGAATGACAGCAGAAGACGAGGAGATGCGAGTGTCACGCACAAGGCGAGGTGTGTGACGGACACGACGGCGTGTGCGACACACTCGCGTCCGTTATTGGTGTCAAAGATCCATCCGTTGTTAGCTTAAAAACACATGCGCGCGCACACGCACGCACACACACGCACGTACACAACAACAACAACCGCCATTCGCCACTAAGTGGCGGTGACGTCACCACGACGCTTGTGCCAGGCCATGTGCACCTTGAGGCCACGTGAAGTGTCGAACGCCCGCTGGCAGGAGGTCACGGGGCAGACCCAGGTGCCACGGGTCGACTGACCGAGATGACCGAGATGACTGGCTGATGCACCACCTGTGCCCCCTACTGTACCAACTTGCTGTGCTTTAGCCACCCGGCGCTCCGCTCGTTGTTGTGAGCGTCGCTCCTCCGCCCTCCGTTGTTGTTGGAGGGCGACTGCCTCCAACTGCCCAGTAGCGTCCTTCACGAGCCTCCTCCACTGAGGCCGATCTTGACACCGCTGGTACCAGTCATCGGCAAGTCCACTCAGCTCCACGTCCTCCTGTACCACATCACTCCATCTCTTCTCTAGCCCGTGCCGCGCCCGTTTAGACCCCTCGATCCGGCCGAACAAAAGCTGTTTAGGCATGCGGTGGCTGGGCATGCGGGCTACATGACCCAGCCAACGCAGCCTTGCCTGCCGGAGGAGCTCACTGATGGGACTGTGCCCAGATCTTTCAAGGACTTGTGAGCTCCTCACACAATCCAGCCTGGTTAAACCCAGGATGGATCGTAGGCAGGCCAGCCTAAATGTTTCCAACCGGCGAAGATGCTCCACTAGGGGGGTCCACGTTTCGCAAGCGTAGAGAAGGGAGGGAATGACCGTGGCCGAGAAGACCTGAAGCTTCGTGCGGAGCGACAGACCAGGTAGCTTCCACACAGCGTTACGCAAACGATGAAAAGATATTGCCGCTCGACTGATTCGGAGTGAGACCTCTGCTGATAAACTGGAGCCGATCATAAGCACACTGCCCAGGTATGGGAAACTCTCCACTCTCTCCACAACTGCCCCATCACCAATTGGGAGTTGTGGGGGTGGAGTGTCCGATGGTACAAAATACCCAGGCAGGTGCTTAGTTTTGGTGGGGCTGATGGTAAGGCCCCACCTCTTAGTGGCACGCTCCAGTCTCAGCAGCAGCGTCTCCAACTCCTCTTCTGAATGAGCAGCTATTACCAAATCATCGGCATACATAACGTGGTTGACCAATAGGGAGCCATCCCTTGATCGCACCCGGGCGTCGATCAGCCTCCCATTATATCTGTACCAAATGGAAATTCCCCCGGTACAGCTATTGAAGGCTTCACGAACTACGCAGTCGAAATAAATGTTAAATAATGTGGGAGTCAGAGGACATCCCTGTCGCACCCCACGCAATGCAACTGGCGGTGGGCAAACGTCCCAATGCGGAAACATTTCCTGAAAAATACTCGGCTGGGGTTACACGCAGCAGCAATGTCATCCCCAACTGCGAAAACTTGGCAGGACCCTCATTAAAAACGTTGAGGACTCAGTGAGGCTTTCCTGGGTAAACAAGGGTCAATAATAATACTACTAATAATAGGATATCTGAGGAAATCCAACCCAACTCCGCTCAGGCACTGCACGCTGCTCGATCAGTGCCACCGAAGGTGTGCCCCTGTATTACTGAGCATGTGTTTGGAGATCGTAGCCTCGATCCCGACACTGACGCCCGTATACATATGGAGTTTGTTTGTGTGTTCTCCCCGTGGTCGTGTGCATTTTTAACAGGGTCCTCCGCATTTTCCCTCCACATTTAGAAAAAACAACAACACGTGTTTGAAGAGCATTTGGCTGATAGAAATGTCCACGTGATAAGCCCCTTTTTGTTGAGCTATCATTTGTGGCCAGGTTGCTTCTGAAAAAGAGATATATGGCCGAGTGGGCTTTACCTGATAAAAGAAAAAAAAAGTTTTGAACAGTTTATAGTTTAGTGTAGAATTGCGTGGTGGGATTGCGGGCGGAACGGGCCACGTCGCCGCGTGGTGACATGGAGCACGAGATCGTGTCGGCCGGCGCACCGTGCGTGTGCGCGCGACCGTCCCCCCCTTTGTTGCCGACCAGAGGGCAGCTCTTCACATCTGCTCCGTAAGAATCGGGGTTTGGCACCGATGTAGGTCACACACGTTTTGAATTGGATCTTTTAAAAGTACACGTATTATTTTTTAAAATAAAAAAACAGTAATGTGGTTTCCATCATCGCCATGCGGTGTCGAGACGGGGTGGAGAGCGGCCAAGCCGCAGAGCGCATTCCCCCCCAAAACGCGAGATTTTAACACCTCCAGCACGGCCGCACCCCAAAAATAAAAAACCGTTGGGAGTGAGCACAGGCGGGAACGACTGGAATGCAGCGAGCGCCGGGTGAACGTTTAACGCTCATTTATAACAAAAAAATCGTGATTCGTAGCGAGGCCTTCCCCTCCATAAATCAGCAACGTCAAAGACACGGATCGTCGCTGGGTGTGCCCCACCCCTGGATATTTCAACAGCGGCCGCTGTGCGGACGATAGAAACAAAGCCGCATTTAAAAACTTAGATTTTTTTTTAACAACTCACATGAAAGAATGATACGGTTTGAAGTCCAGCTGTGCTTTTGGTCAATTGAGCTTTTGAAGTTAAAACGCTTAAATAAGTATAACCCGTAAAAACAAAGTTTTTCACTATAAATCCTTTATATGCGTGGCAGCGAACTTAATATAAAGGATTTAAAAATATATTCGCCTGTGGAGGACGCGGGGATCGATCCTGCGACCTTTAGCATGGGAAGTGAAGGCGCTACCAACTGCGCTACTCCGCCACGGCCTGTGGAGGGGTTACGCTCTGGGCTCTTATACTGTGACGTTCAGCCAAAGCGATGAATGAGTTATATTTGAATATATGTAAAATATTTTTTTTTTGCCTAAAAAGTGTACAATTTTGGGAATTCACGAACATGAATTGTCTGTCACAACGAGTCTGTGTGGAAAATGTCAGCTCGATTGGATCACGGGAAGTGGGTTAAAAAACGAGCGAAAGATTTGCACGGTCCTAAGCAAGCAAGCAAGCACGCAAGCAAGCAAGCAAGCAAACTTAATATAAAGGATTTAAAAAGTACACATTTTGTGAGCAAAAAGCTTCTAATCGTGCTGCTTTGTGACAGAACGCCTTCAGAAGTGGATGCACATCGACAATCAGGATTTTCAACTTGCGGCACAGTTTAACATCAAAACAAAAACCGCACGGCAATCTACGGCCACCTCGACAGTGATGGTTCGCTCACTTGTGTTTGACAGCATATACAGTCGACAAATTCTCACAAATCGGCAGTAATACACTCAACGCACGAGCAAGCATGGTGACACACGCACGCAGGGGGAACAAACACACAGGCGAACAAACACCAAGGCAATAATGGGAACAATCCCCCACTGTGGTCAAGGTATATTGCCCGAGGACCATGGTACAAGGCCAAATATGTCCATCAAGCAGCGGTAATTTCCTTCAATAAACACCGTCGTTCATTCGTGCGAGCACGAGTTCTGGTCAGCGCGCACGTGGGCCGGGGCCCGCCCTCGTCGTCATCATCTCGCAAGGCGCCCGCGCTCACTCACCAGTCTCAGGGTGGATGGAGAACACGCCCAGGCCGCTGCCATCGCGGACGGAGTAGCGCACCTCTCCGTCCCGCCCGGCGTCGCCGTCCTGCGCCGACACCGTCAGCACCTCGGTGCCGATCGCGACGTCCTCGCGCACGGACGCCCGCGCCACGAAGCTGGAGAACTCGGGGGCGTGCAGGTTCTCGTTGACGTCCACCACCTCCACGACGAGCGAGCACGTGGCGGAGAGCGACGCGGGCCGCCCCTTGTCCTTGGCGCGCGCCGTCAGGTTGTAGAGCTCGCGGCTCTCGAAGTCGAGCTCGCGCGCCAGCCGCACGACGCCCGACAGCTTGTCCACCTCGAAGGCGCCGTCGCCGTCGTCCAGCAGCGAGTAGCGGGCCTGCCCGCTGGCGCCCAGGTCGGCGTCGCGCGTCTCCAGCCACGCCACCACGGTGCCCGGCGGCAGGTCCTCGCGCACGCGCACCTTCGAATGGGGCGGCACGAACTCGGGCGGATTGTCGTTGACGTCCTCCAGGAAGACCGCCACCGTCGCCGTGGAGGAGAGGCGCGGGTCCAGCTCGGCGCGGTCGCTCGCCTCCACCGTCAGGTGGTGGACGCTCACCGTCTCCCTGTCCAGGGGGCCCACGACCCGCACCACCCCGCTCTCGCCGTCGATCTCGAACTGCTCGTTGTAGGTGAGGAGACGGTAGGTCACCCTCCCGTTGTCCCCGACGTCCCTGTCCACGGCTTCCACCTGGATGACCTGTTTTCCTTGCTCGGCATTTTCCGGGATCGTGACCGAGTACGCCGGCTGGAGGAATTCGGGAGGGTTGTCGTTCACATCCAAAACCTTGACCAGCAAAAGCCTCCACGATGACTTTTGCAAAATTCCGAGGTCGTAAGCCGTGATGTTGAGCGTGTGAGCGTCGCTCTGCTCCCGGTCCAGCGGCAAGAGCACTTTGACGCGCCCCGTGTCGCCCTCGATGGAGAAGCAGCTGTGGTCGTTGCCACCGGAGATGACGTACACCACCTTGCCGTCGAAGCCGCCGTCCGCGTCCGTGGCCGTGACCGTGGCGACCGTGGCCCCCACCGCCAGGTCCTCGGGCACGCTCGTCGGAGACGGGAACCCCTCGCCAAACTCGGGCGCGTGCCAGTTCACGCCGTGGACGTCGCCGAAGGCCTCCGCGCCGAGGCGGCCGCTCCGGTAGCGGCCGGTCCGCAGCAGCTTCTCGGCGAGCGCCTTGGCCGCACCGGTTTCCTGGCACCGCAGGGTCAGGACGCTGCCTTCGCTCGCCACGGTGAGGTTGATGAACATGGGCCCGGCGGCGTTCTCTCCGTCGGTGGCTCGGATGCGCAGGCTGTAGCTGCCGTGGCCGGCCGCGTCCGTCAGCGGCCGCCGCAGCGACACCACCCCGGACGACGGGTCCAGCGCGAACGTGTCCGGCTCGTTTCCGGAAACGAAGTCGTAGCGGATTAGCTGCATCTCGTCGGCGTCGATGGCCGACACCGTGGCGACGTGCTCGCCCACCTCCAGGTCCCGGGGGACGGTGCCGACGCAGGCCACGCGCTCGAACGCCGGCCGGTTGTCGTTGAGGTTGCCGACGGCGACCGTGACCAGCGTCTCCGCCTCGTGGCGGTACGGTGAGCCCCAGTCGGAGGCGCGTACGCGCAGCGAGTAGACGCGCAACATCACCTCATAGTCCAGCTCGTCGGCCGTGCTGATGACCCCCGTGAAGGGGTCGATGGAGAAGGGCAGCGGCTCCTGGTTGGCGATGCTGTAGGTCACGTAGCCGTTGTCGCCAGTGTCCAGGTCGGTGGCGAGCACCCTGACGACGCTGCTGCCCACGGGGACGTTCTCGTTGACGACCGCCTTGTACGACGAGTGCTTGAACGTCGGCAGGTGGTTGTTCTCGTCCTTCACCTTGACCACGACCCTCGCGGAAGCGAGCCCGGCATTGGTCGTCACCTCCAGCTCGAACACTTCCGCCTGCAGGACGTCGAGCGGGGCGGCGCAGGTGACGAGCCCGGTGTGGGCGTCGATCTCGAACCTGGCGCTGTCGCTGCTCGCCTTCAGGTGGTAGCGGAGCTTCGGGCTGTGGGGCGCGGCCCGGACGAGGGCCACCTGGCTGCCCGGCGGCGCAAACTCGCTCAGGTGCACCTTGTACTCGCTCTTCTCGAAGCGAGCGTCGAGCCCGTGACCCCGGGGGCCCCGCAGGGTCACCACCTTGCCCGCGGAGAAGCGCGGCGGCTGCCCGCGATCCTTGGCCTGCACGGTGAGGTTGCGCCCGTGGGGGCGGCCGTCCCAGTCCACCTCCCCGTCCGCCTGGATCCAGTACTCGTGCGCCCCGGGCGCCTTCACCACGCGGAACTCCCCGAGCGGGTCGCCCGCCACGACGGCCACCGACGCGATCTCCCCGGCCTGGCCCGCGTCCTCGTCCGTCACCATCAGCACGGCGTAGGTGGCGCCCCCGGCGGCGGCGGCGGACGACGGCGCGAGGGTGGCGGCGGCCGACACGGCAGGGGAGTGCTCGTTGCGGCGCTCGACGCGGACCGTGAGGCGCGCCGCGCTGCTCGCGCCGCCGCTGCCGTACAGCTTCGTGCCACGGTCGACCGCCAGCACCTCCAGGTTGTACACCCGGACTTCGGGGTCCAGCCGGCCCGTGAGCATCACCACGCCCGTGGTGGGGTGGACGGCGAATACGTCCGTCCTCTCCCCGAGGCTGAAGTAGTACTCGCCGTTGGTGCCGACGTCGGCGTCCGTGGCCGTCACCCTGGCGACGGTGGTGCGCAGCGGGGCGTTCTCCCCGACGGTCACGGAGTACGAGGTCGGAGAGAAGAGCGGGCGCAAATCGTTGGTGTCGAGCACCTGCACGAGGACCTTGGTCCAGGCCTCCAGGTTCTCGCTCCTCACCGTGGCCTTCACCGTGAGCAGGTGCCGGTCGCTCACCTCGCGGTTCAGCATGGCCGCGTTCCCGCCCTTGGTTCGGATTCGCAGGAAGCAGAAGTCTCCCACCGTGTACTCCTCTACCTTGAAGAAGTGGTCGTCGTCGCCGGACACGACCTTGTACTTGACGTCCCACGAAGCATCGCCGAGCGGGACGCCCATCATCTCGCGGCTCTCCACGTACGTTTTGACGGCGGAGTTCTCGTAGATGGTGGCGTTGTAGACGGGCCGCGTGAACTGGAGGCGCAGGGGAACCGCGGAGCCGGGCGCCTCCGCGCGCCACGCCCCGCCGAGCGCCACCAGCCAAGAGAGGAGGAGCAGCACGTGCATCGCCGGCCCCCACGCCATCGCCGCAACCCCGGCAGGTCGCCTCACCGCCAGCGCCTGCGGAAACAAATGCGCTGTGAGACGCGGCCACCCGAACGTCGCCAAATACGCTCGCGTCTCGCGCATTAACACGTAGCTACTCGCCATGTAGTGAATACAGATTTGCGTGTAATTTAATTAGGACAACAAAAGATGATACATATTCCCCTGACTTTGCGTCGGCCCGAGTCTATTATTTTTGCAAGGTCAGGCAGATGGATTTGGAGTATTCATCATCAATCCTCCCGCAGGCAGCGTAACTTGCAGTCCTGTTGTCAATCCAACGCTGGATGAAGGCCTCGCCATGCCGAGTCGGCCGTGGTGGTTGTTTGACCACACTTCACCAAGCTGGTCATTGTGGGTTGGAGAAGACAGCAGGAGGAGGACAGGATTAGCTCTAATTACACTCACCACTGATGTTAAGTTTGGCCAGGAATCAAACTAACATGTTGGGGGTTCTCGTGCCAAACCACTCCTCCACCACTCAACACATATATATTGTGTGTGCGCGGGGTTTATATATGCGTGCCACCACAACGGCGGTTTTCGAGAGGGCCGCCTGCGAGCGGCGTGCAGCATCATCCCACGAGATTCCCTGCGGTCCGTATGAAGCTGGGGGGTGGGGGTGGGGGGGGTTGCGACAAGACGCGCGAGGGATTCACACCGGGCGGAGGCGATCCCCCGGCTCCACTGGGCACGGCGCCCGTGCGCTCACAACCACGGCGGCCGCTCGTAGCGGCGCCCCACCATTGGCGATGCAACGTCCAACTTCCGGATATCCGTGGAAAAGGGCTTTACAGCTCATCGGATTCCTCCAGTATAGATAAATATTCAGATTCAACAAACGGTCACCACACGTTCGTCGGTAACACCGTGTGTGTGGCCGTAATGGAAACAAATGTAAAGGAGGCAACGTCTTGGTCGCAGGAATCCATAGCACGTAGCATACACATGGAGAAACAATATAATCAGATGCATGTGCCACGAACATAACGATCAATATGAATCAATGAATCCATGCGCCACCACAACGCCTCTACTGCTCAGCACTGCGGCGGTAATGAGATTTAGATGGGGAGCTGTTACGGCGGCTCAGTCCAAGAATCGATTTGCTTGCATAAATGACAGCGCTGCGACGGCTCCCTCGTCGTTACAATCGTTCAGCTGTTCCCCCACAAATTGAAGCGCCCCCACACCAGGTGACGAACGTAACGTGTCAGGTCGCGCCCGGCTCCCACGGGCCAGCGTGTCGCGGTGGGAGGCGGTGCCCCGCTCTGTGTCAACTCATTCCTCATTCACTGGATCCGCACGGGGAGCGCGAGCGCGACAATGGCTGCCCTGGCAGGACGCGCCACCTGTTCCCATTCACCCATAGCGGCGTGCTCTGTCAGCACAAAGGCACTCTCACAGCCTGTGCAGACCAGGTCACGGACAGAGACAAATATCCCCCCGTGTAGCCTTAACAAACTTTTGGGACAAGCGCTGTTAGCGAGCACCAAAGAAGGCCGGCATGGGACACGAGGGGGTGGGTGGCTAACAGCACGCCCGGCCGCCTTTGTCTCCCCAGTGCCGATGTAGGCCGAGTCGACCTAGGGGAGGGCCCAGGTCCAGTTCAGAAATTTGTCACTGATCTTCGCTGCGAGCGGGAATTGAACTATTTGAACTCTGGTCGCTCGGTTCGTAGCGCTGTGGCGCTAACCACTGAACTGGCGCTCCCCACAAGCGGATCACACGCACCCACGCACACTGCACAACACTCCTCCGAGTCTCACACCTGGCCTCTCGCGCGCCATTCAGGTACCAGGGAAGTTAACAAAGGAGATGGGTGGAACACTAACCCACAAATCAGATAAAAACCAGCACTTATGCGCTAATGGCAGACGTACAAAACTCTTACGGACCCCTTTCTTCGTGAATCTACGTGGGAAGAAGAGAACCCCACCAACGGACCTCCCGTTGAGGCCCTCGCCGGATGACGGCGACGTTTTAAATTTGCGGCCGTGCCATGCGGCACGGTCGCTGCGCAATGCCAAATTGATTGCGGCAATTAGCGGGCATGCGTTTCTTGTTTTGCGAAGGCTGTTAAATATATGAGCATGGTGGCATGCGATGTTAACGCACTTCGGTGCACTTACAGGGCTCCGTAAGTGCAACAAAAGACATCTCTTCTAAGCCATAATGTGGCCGGATAAACGAAATTGCAGATGAGAGCAGTGTCGTGTCAGCACAACTTCCTGTTATCCGCAAATTGTACTGGAAAACACGTAATTTGTATCATTTATTTTATTTAAACTTGTTTACTCATAAAAGTCTGAGTCTCAAGACTCTTTTTCAGGACCATCCCGCCAAGTTTTCGCAGTAGGGGGCCGATGACTGACGTGCGAGTAAGCCGACTTGCAGAATATCTCGTTCAGGACCCCCGATGATCTGTGCCAAAATGAAAACACCCAAGGCGGGCTTGTCGATTCATCTCACGAGCGATGAGATCAGCCAAGAGTCCAGATCGTGGAGATGCCGGTGCTGCGTACTTGGTCACCCTGCACCACCCTTGGAGACCTGGGGGCAGCCCCCTCAACAAAACAGGTCACGGCGGCTCACGGGAAGTTCCGCTCTCGGCCAGGTGGATCAGCAGGGCCACTGCATCTGACAATCAAGTACAACTCGACAATGGGTAACCGCAGGCTTGCACAGTGCATACATACAGCAGCTCAGTAGCCCCACGTCCGTACAACCAAACAAACGCACTCCAATAGACATGGGGCTTTTGCAATGGACGGGTGATGGTGGCGGGCGTGTCGTGGCGCGCACGCTAACGGAAACACCGGCGTAGTGCCCGGGGGCGAGCGTGGGCGGGTGCGGGCGGGCGGGCGCTCCTCCACCGCTCCCCCGACCCCCAGTGCCTCTCCACCCCATCGCACGCTCCTACGCACACCCACAACCCCACCACCCCATCCATGCCGTCAAACACGCTTGAGAAATTTTCTCATAGAAAAAAAATGCGCGGGATGACAACGCGGGCAGGAAACTGCGTGTCACTTTTCACGCCGGACCACCGGTTAATATAAATGGAATGGGACATGAATCACGCTTGACATTTTTAATCAATGTTTAATTATTGACTCACTTACCCTGCTTCTGTCAGTAAAGAGGCAATCAAGGGAAGGGAATGTCCCACACGGCAAGTTACACTGAACTAAGCCGGCGATCAAACTCATCGTGGAGCAGTGGGCAGACTTTGTGTGTCTGGTGCTCCGCTTCACCCAGTCTCTAGTTGAACAACGCAAGCCAAAGTACACTCGCCCCCGACGCCAGGCATAACAACGCAACGTTAATTGCGGCCGTGGTGGAGCGGCGGTGCAGCGGTTAACACACAAAACTGCAAACTTGGTGACCCGAGTTCGATCCCAGCCAAGGTTGATGTCAGTGGCGAGTGAGAACCGAACCGCTTCCTTGTTCCCCTTTCCCCAACCGGCACTGCCGAGCGTGGTGAAGTATGGTCAACAACCCCTATGACTGACGTGGCGTGGGGAGGCCTTCATCCAGAAATGGATTTACAAAAGTTGTGAATTATTAATATTTACAAAAAGAATCAGAATCTTTATTCTAGAGAAATCCAATGAACTATGAATCTCTTTTCACAGATGTCCAAAGATGATCACGACCACAATAGCGCAGCTAAAAAACTGTTTTTTGCACATCAATCTCAACATCTAGTGGCTATCACGGCGAATGCTGATGCGACCCCACCACACCGACACCCGAGACCCAAGGCCCAGTCCGATAGAGCCCCAAAATCCGGGCCGAGTTTTCCCCATTTGTTACCAGAAGCCACCACACGACCCACCTCTCCCAACCGCTCTTCCCGATTCAGTATACTCCGCAACTGTCTCTTGCAATGCCCTGTTCTAGACTCGAGACATCGCTTACCCCATCTGCTCCCGAATACGTAGCATGCTCAGCATGTGCCGATGCCCAAAAGCCAGAAGCTTTGTAGACCCTTTGTCAGGGTCCAACTAACAATAACTATGCAACAATATGTATCGTTACAAACATCCACGTCTTAACAACACAAATATTACCTCTACTTTCGTTCTAAGAGGAGCATTACAGAAATTACGATCACAAATCCATCATCAACTACGGGTTGGTAGATGCCATTCGGAAGTGTCCACGTAAGGGTGGGGGGGGGGGGATTCGGGGACGAGGAGTTTGTTTTTAGCGGAGCAGCGACTCGCTTGTGCAAGACACACACTACCGACACGGCCTCCCCGTTCCCCGCCGTCACCGCCTCCGCCGCCACGCTCACCGCGCACGGCGTGGCGCTCTGCGGGAGCAGCGGGAGTAGCGGGATAAGCGTGCGAACGCACACGCTCCGCTGCCGGTGGGACTCCCCCGTCGGACTCTCACGGTAACACGAAGCTCCGCTTCCTGCGGCACAATAAGTCCATCTCGGGTGTCTCGCCGCCTCGTCCGCTGCCACCGAAGCAGCTCCCACGACGACGACAGCAACCGGCGGCCACTCCTTATGTCGTGGCACGGCCACGGAGCTACGCCGCCGCGGCGCGAGAGAGTTGGGGAACATCCGTGACTTGGGCGGCATGGCGACGGCTCGAATGCCGACTCGGGTGCCTTTCTGTGTGGAGTTTGAAGGCTCTTCCCCTGTTCTGCGCACGGGTTTCCTCTGGATTTTGCGGCTTCTTTCTCGAGCTAAAACAATCATACGATGTAACGGGCATTGGTGGAAACATCCCAATGCAGAATAGCTAACTGAAAATTAGTCAACTGGGATTTCACATCGCAACATCGCACTGCCCTGCTATGAAAAAACTTGGCAAGGGCCCGCGAAAAGCTTAAGTGAGGCTTTCCTGGCTAAACAAGCCTAGAATAAATAATAACATGAAGTTACTTGACACAAGAGGTATTTGATCGGCCTAGGCCCGACTTGAAGATTTTCACGTGGGGGGAGATTACGGCAGCAGCGTGGGCCGTCGAGTGCACCACGACCATCACCGCGGCTGCGTACACGGCACCTGCGGTTCCAGCGCTGCGGCCGGCCCGTGCAGCCTGTGCAGCCCGCTGAGCGACGTAGAGGACACTCGATCGCGCGCGGTCTCACTGGCGCACCCTCGCTCGCTACACTCCCTCACGCCGCCTCCCCTCTCGAGGCGAGCACCACGGGGGTTGAAGCGCACGCGTTGTTGACACCGAGTAATCTGTGCAGTTGCTGGGCGTGTCAGGCAAAAGAACGTCCACGGTGGGCAACCACGGCGAGTACAGTGGGAGAACCCAAGGACAGGCAGCGAGAGAAGCAAATACCACAGGAATTAGGTACCGTGGATTTTTGGTTTCTAAACAGACTACGAATGTAAAACTACACGCACAGCTTCTCCTCACCCAAATCACTCAACAGTGTTCATCAAGTCCCAGCCTGCCCACTGACGCAGCACAGAGACTGCCACGAGTCCCGGAGCCGTCGGCCCCGGTGACCCGACTTGACCGCGGCGCTGCCACGCAGGCCGAGTTTCTCGTCTCCAAGCCATTCGCCGAGTGAGATGCGGGCGACCAACAACCTCTCAAGGCACTCCTTCGCACCAGTTGGGAGGGACGAAACGCATCGCGACAACACTGCCACCGAACCCCGAGACGGAGCTCGGCGCTTCACAGGCCTTCACTTCGCCCGGCCGCCGAGAACGCCACCGCTGCACGCGGTTGCGCGCTGGCGAAGAGGGCCGGGAGCGGCCGCAGCCTTCACCGTTCCCACCGGGACATGCTCGCGGCCGCCACACAGCGGGGAGTGGCGGCGGTGGTGTTACGAGGGCCGAGCGCGTGCCCCACTAGCGCCGCCGCAGCTCCGCTCTGCTCCACGTGAGGGGGGGAGGGGGGCGAAGCTCCCACCCAATGCGCTCGCACATTGCTATTTGTTACAACGAAAGTAACAACAAATAACAACCCCATTCGTCAAGGATTGTTCAAATTAAGTGCGTGGAGAGAAAAAAACCATTACAATTCATGTCACTGTGGTCTGCTGTTGATTGAATCGATTGATAACGGCGTGCGGAGCGGAGCGCGCGCCAAGCTCGATCTGAACGCCCGAGACGTGAAGGGCGCCCGAGCGCTGCAGGGAAATCCCTCCAAGGGTTGAAGCCCCGTCGGGGCCCCAGCCGATAACCCCACTCGGCGCCCTTCCACCCTGCCGCAGCACGGAGGTCAGCTCAACTACTGCTGCAATGCGCACGATTGCCAGGGAGCCCGTGAGCCGATAATCCCTTTCAATCGTTATTTCGCCCCAAACAGCGAAACCGCCGCAACGGTTTGAAGCGCCGGCTCCGTGAAAGTCCGAGAGCTCGGCGGCACTCATCTTGGCACGGAACCCACGGGAGCCGTGGGAACCGAGGGCGACGGCGCAAAACTGCAGAATGACCACTGCGGTGAAATCGGGCGTGGCACACGCGCTTCGAAATGGGTTATTCACGGCTCATCGTCCGCGATCGTGCGCGCCACATTTATAGAAGACGGCACAAAGGAACACCGGAACATGGCCCACGGGAAAGAGGCACGGGGGGATCGTGACGACGTCCAGCTGCACGAAACGGAGAGAGCAGCAGCAGCGGCGGCGTGAGGCACCGGTGAACGCAGCCACACGCTCCGCAGCGAACCCATCTCTCGCGCAAACACACGTCCCTGGGAGAGTTTGTGCTATTTTTCTCTTTTAGATCATGACAATGGTCCGTTGAATATCCAGGAAAGCCTTGCCAAGCACAGATATACTTTCACGAATAGGTTCCTACATTCGAAGCTAAAACTATGAAACTAAACTATTTTTTTTATTTTACCAGGTAAGGCCCACTAAGCTATGTAGCTTGATATGATAGCTCATCAAAGTGGTTTAATCGTGTGGAAATGTATAACAGCCAAATACTCAAAATGTGGAGGAATAAACCAGAGGACCCAGAGAAAAATCATTGCATGTTCACAGGGAGAGAGACATGCAAACTCCAAACAGACGGGCGTCACGGTCGGGATCAAACCCACAACGTCCTCCATACCAGGCGAGGGAGTTAACACCTCGCCAACGGCGGCGCCACATTCAAATGTGTCAACAATCGAATTCTCAACGTGTTTTGCACGTGGGATGAAAGCCTACGGAACTCGCTCACACGAGATGACAACGTTCAATCACTCCAACTCAGAGGAGAACCAATTTGTGCTTCACGCGCGCCTCCTGGCCTTGTGACAGCCCAGCAGGACGGGACTGTGGCAGCTCAAGAGGGAATCTACACGATCCACAAATCCTGCCTCCTAAAGCACCGGCTTATAAACGTTGCACGGCCAAGCCCAAAAGCTGTTAACAGCATCAATTAAGGAAGAACCTTCTGCATTGTAAACGATTATGCGGTTTAGCCAATGACAGCATGATTAAAAACGCGAATCGGATTTAACGCACGCGGGCCAAAACGGAAAAGTGGGAGGGGTGAAGGCAGAGCGTACGGGGGTGAGGGGCGTGGATGGGAGGATGTAGAGGGATTGGGAATCAAGACGCGGGACGTGCTGGGGCAGCGTGGACATTCGACAGGAGGGAGACGCACGATGGAAGTGGCCGCAGTCTTCACCACAAAACGGTCCGCGCGGTAAACAATACCACCAACAAGCGCAAGCGTGCGGTTCGTCACGTGTCCGCTTACACGCGGCATGGTTTCGCCAAGTTTACGTCGCGTCAGCTGTTAACGCAGGAATCCGGCATTTCGGGCTTTCGGGCTCACTGGGACCCTCCTGCAGTAATAAACTCAAACTGAAAGGCAGCATTGGCAGCAGTCGTGACCAGAGGACAACGCTCGCTGCCGCCCCTACCGCCCCTGTCGCGCGCGGGGCAGCGTGCGACCGTTTGTGCAGGGGCAACAGCTGGGCCGCCCCTTCAACCGTGCCCAACCGCCGCGGCGCGCACGGCGGATGCCTCGAATTCCTCGCACCGCTCCCCTGCAGCCGGGCCAGGGCTGGCGGTGGCGGCGCCATGGCGGCTCCCAGCCATCGACTCTGCGAGCGCGTTCACACGTCGCGAGGCCGAGAAGATCGCGGAGGCCTTTTGCACCGAGGCGTGGCCAGGTTATTCTCGTGCCGCTGCTGCCGCAGCTCGACTATTCTCGGGGAACCCCGACCGGCACTTGAGAAACCGTTCGGCGCTCGGGCTACCGGCACCGAGAACGTAGTAAACCATCCCCCGCAACCAAAATAACAACTTCGGAAAGAGGAAAAAAACACAAAGGAATAAACGTGTGAAAACTAAAATAGACATTAAACCGAGCCACACCGTGATGAACAGCGTTCGCTACTGATGCATGGGGCATGTGTATCCAACGAAGACAGCATTCTAGACTCACAGAACTTGTTTTGTAAAGTAACAACTATCACGATTTTGGTCAAACACACTCATTATACACGCGAATGAAAGGATCCGTGAGAATGGCTGGGCATTACACACGTTCGTTAGTCCATGTCAATATTACGATTGCGTCTGCCGAATTCGTATAGTATTAGCCATGACCTGTGAATCTTGATAACCACGACGTCTCTTGTGAAGAAAAAGCCGATTGGAATGAGTGGAGGTTTGGGTGGCTGCCGTGAGCGAGGAATGTCCGTGCGGGACACGCAGCCGTCGGGGACCCTCATGAGGTCCACACATTCCGTGGACTTTGCTTTGCCCGGTGTCAAAAACAGCAGCGGTAGCAGGGTGGCCGGCTACGCTCGTAAGCCTAACGAGAAACATTAAACCTGTGCTTGCGATTTGCTACAAGTCAATGGCAATATGGGCTATGCGAGAGGAAGGCTTGAATTTGCGTGCGTTTCGTTTACGATAGATACCCCGTTTGTTAGCTGTGCAATATTCCTCAAGGATCCAGGCACTCTTACTCTGAAATATTGATATTTTTGTCTTTTGTTCTTGTTGCAGCCGCTGTGCTCACGCACCACTGATCTATCATGTAAGATAGCCAGGGAAGTGGCGACACGAGATCATACGCGTAACAAATCAAACGCACTCGATGCACTGCCATTTCTGCCGATACTTCATTGTCCAGACCAGCTGGTGTGTCGGGTGCATCACGGCTCCAATCTGCGTACAATCCACAGGCCTGCTCTCGGAGCTGCCGGTCCGTGAGCCGGCGCGTGGAAGACAAAGGGGGGTGGCAAAAGTGGCGAGATGTTAGTGACCTCGCCTGGTATACAGGAAGTCGTGGGTTCGATCCTGACTGATGCCTGGATATTTAAAGTTTGCAAGTTCTTCCCTTGTGGTTCGCGTGGATTTTTCTCCGGTTCCTCCAGTTTTTCCCTCTATATTTAGAAACGTGCGTTTAGCATATTTGGCTGCTGTAAATTTCCACATCGAGCCAATTTCGTCGTGCGATCATTTGTGGCCAGGTCGCTTCTGAAAAAGAGCTACAAGGCTAAGTGGGCCTTACCTAGTAAAATAAAAAAAAACTTCACAGTTTAGTTCTTAGTTTAAAAGCAAATTCCACGTATTTTACAGGTCCTGTGAGGATAATCGGCCGAGTTAAGGGCCGGCTGGGATCCCGCTCGCATTCTTTCCGTAGCGAGTGCCGCTTCACCACAGCAGCAGTTGTGACGGCACGGATCTCACGCCGTTAGGCGCTGGCGTTGCCGGTGCCCAGGCCCCACACGGCCACCATCTAAACCAGGGATCGGAAACCAGAATAACAAGGAGATTTTTTTGTTCAAATTTCTTTGAAAGAAACCTCAATATTTCAAGAGCCACAATGCACTGGTGTGGGTGAATACGATGCGGCGGTCCTTAACACGAAACATCACGAAGCAGTCCTTAAAGAGCCGCGTGCAGCTCCAGAGGCTCAGGTTGCTGACCCCTGACCTAAACGAAGCGAGGGCCGATGGGAATTAGGATCAACTGCCCATCTGCTCGAGCCAATTCAAACAGGATAAAACCTCGCATGCGCGTCCGTTTGCTTTCTGCACATATATTGCCCAGCTTAAACCCACACGGGATCCCTCACTTAATTCACGCATGCATTAAGCAGCGGCCCCTTTGTCAATCCAATGCTGAGTGAAGAAAAGCTACCACCCGCACGGGTCAGGTGACGTGGGGGGTAGTTTGACTATACTTTCACCGTGCTGCTGAATTCAGATTGTGAATTGGGGAGCACAGATATTCTAATCTCATGTCCACACCTAATATTCCAGCCTTCTCCAGGTGTAGAGTTAGGGGAGTTGCTCGGCCGTATGTGGTGGTGCTTGTGATCCGTACGAATTCTTGGGACGTTCCTGGGGTTTCGAACTGGTCTCTCCCTCACAATGATGTGCTCACTGTACAATGGCAAAAGGAGAGCTCAGAGCCACACCGTTGCCCTAGGTTTGGCCTGAAGGTCGGCTGAATGAAAGCACGCGAACAATGCGGAGAATTGTACGCACATTGATAAGAAGCTGCCCGGGTGTGCGGAATCAAAAGTTTCCTGGCCCCAAGTCACACGGTGGGATTCTCAACGGGCAAAGGAGCGGAGTTTGAACAGCCGGTGGAGAATGACTGGCGGCGACTACGGCCGCAGTGATCGCAGCTGCGGCCTGCAACGGCCACGAGGAGCCGCACCTCACGTCTTCTACCGTCCACGGTGTAACATTGTGTAACGGTGTGTAACGTTGTAACATTGTGTAACAGTGTAGCATTGTGTAACGGTGTGTAACATTTTGTGACGTTGTGTAAAGTTGTAACATTGTGTAACAGTATAGCGTTGTGTAACATCGTATAACATTGTGTAATGGTGTGTAACATTGTGTAACATTGTGTAACGGTGTAACATTGTGTAACATTGTGTAACGGTGTAACGTTGTGTAACGGTGTAACATTGTGTAACATTGTGTAACGGTGTAACGTTGTGTAACATTGTGTAACATTGTGTAACGGTGTAACGTTGTGTAACGGTGTAACGTTGTGTAACGGTGTAACATTGTGTAACGTTGTGTAACGGTGTAACATTGTGTAACAGGCTCCTGTTAATTAACCAAACATAATTTAAGTGGAATGTGGTGTTGGGAGTTCAGTCAAAACATCTGGGTCCCCCCACCCCCCCCCGTTTCAGAATTCGACCTCGCCTCCCGTGGGTGACAATCAACGCTCCCGCGTGGCGCTGCCAGACGTGGCGCCGCGTGGCCGCGTCTTGGCGCGACGTCCCGTGCCCAGCGTCCACACGAGAGCAGCGCTCTCCCGCGGCGTGGCACCCAGGCGCTCGCCACCATGCACACGCGTGTGCGCATACACGCGTGTGCGTACACGTGTGTGAGTGTGCGTACACGTGTGTGCGTGTGACCAAGTACGCCTGCTACCGTTCACCCCCCCCCCCCCCCCCAGATGAATTGTCACAATATGAGGTTCCAAATCGGGGTTGCGATTCTTTTGTCTCATTGCTATCGCCCCGTTAATATCTTTCTGCTTTTAGTTCACAGCGCTGTTGTAAATAATTGGCTGTCGTATTGCATGATTCGCGAGTGCAGGAATCGATCTTAATCAACGATGCTGCGATGCATTGCTACACGCTCAGCGCAAGCGCCCCAGGGTTACGTCCACAGTGACACGTCCCTGTTCGTATGTGACCAGATAACCGAGATGAGCTCTGTGCGACACTGCTGCCGATCAGCAAACCTATCTCTATGTGCCCTCGTGCAGCAGTGGGCAGCAGCAGGAGAGACAAGTCAAGAGACGCCCACTGTGCAGCAATGTGCGGCGCGCCTCGTTTGGCAAAGCCGCGGCTTCACGTTGTGGACGAGGGCATGGCCGTGCTTGGGCTTGGTGAAAGAGCCGACTCAGGCAAGCTCGTCACACGCGGCACGTGTTGGACTTGCTGGCGACACGCTCTTCCGTACAGCACCAAGGGCTCTGCTTTTTTTTGGATGTTTGTTTAATTGCCGCAGGTTTGCATCGCTGTCAATTTAAGCTCCTCGAGTGGAAGCACTTTAGCCGCCGCAAATAATTTCTGTTAACAAACGGAAAGGGGTCAGGGTTCGGCTCTCCACTGACAGCCGCCGATGAACAAGGCAAGGTGCTGGTTGTTGTGAACACGGCAAGGCACTCGTTGTTGTGAACAAGGCAAGGCACTCGTTGTTGTGAACCTGCCATACTGGGTCAGAGTTTTGGGTGCAACTTTGCGACCTGACTGACGTTGGACCAGTATATCCATTTCCGCTCAAAGGTAAAAACCAGCATTGCAGGAGCATGAATGTCTTGTCTCACAAGTTCACTTGACATCCCTGCACCTCGGACAGCGATTGCATGTTTGGCCAGTATGTCGCAGCCACGTTCTATGGCATCCACAGGAAGGGCTCTATCAGCAGTCCGGCACATAAAATACTGCGAACACGTTCCGACTGATGGACGCGAAACTCAAGTCGCATGCGCGCTGCCAGGTTTCATAAAGTTCCGTTTGCAAGCGAGCAGATTAAATAAAGACATAAAATGTAATTGGACAGATGAAGCCGACGATTACTAATGAGCAGCACGTCCCAAGTGACGTACATCAATCTACATTATATCAAAGCACCGCTCCCCCTCCATGAAAAGAGGTCACGGCCATTTTCAGCGATTATTACAGCTAACGAGCACTCGTGATGATCGCGAACAATGCGCGCAGGACAGCGCCGCATTCAACGGCGACGGAGGCTGATGGCCGCCCATTGACTCGCGGCCCCTCTGAGGCCACGATCTTTTGTATGCCTAAACAATGCCACTGATTAACAAAAGCCGGAGGATGGCAGCAAACCGATCTTGCCCCGGCCGCGCCGGAGGGCTTCCACGCGCGAAGGCGTGTAGCCGCAGCCCTGCCCCGACCAGGCACGCGTTCACAACGCGTGTGTGTGTGCACGTGTGTGCGCGTTCACGTGCACGGCGTGCGCACTAGAGCCACCGAATCAGAGGTGGCAACACCGTGCGGAGCTCCCTGGCCCTCGGTGGTTCTGTGTGCACAAAGCTACGTTTGTTTACGAGGCTGCAATCGCGACTCTGAGAATCGCGAATGCGCGCCGGGTTGAAACGTTCAGGCTGACCCCTTTGCTTCTCCGTCAAGTTAGCATTGCACAAGAAGCTGAAAGGCGCAGGGAGGAACCAAACGGCATCGCTGCAGATTGGCTACAGATGAGACGGATTGATCTGGCGTACAAAGGCCTGCCGAAGCACAAACTCGGCACTGGCTGGTGCCAGTGACATTGGGGGGGGGCAAACCTCTGTGAACGGAGCTCGACAGTAACGTAATGCCGTTGGGCGCATGGTGACAGCCACCATCTAACAGCATGCGGTAGAGGAGCAGCTGATGCGATTACCGCCCTTCCCCAGCCCGTAGAGGCTGCAATAATATTCGATCATTTCTCGACCTCCTGTCGGAAAGCCTTCGCCTCTCATGGCACTGGAGCCGCTACCGCACCGAAAGCCAAGCGGCTGCTGAATGCAAGCGCAAGCATCACTGTCGCGATCGAGAGAGAGAGCTGCGCAACATCGTACCCAAAGCATTGCAACTGTTCATTGGACGCACAAATACACCGCCCAAAGTCCGATTGTAACCAGCGAACGGATGCAGAGCGGGACGCGTTGATAAATCCCGATCCACAGTATTGCTGTTGACTACCGCAAAATCAACTATCGGAAGAGCTGCTGGGGAAATTTTTCAGAAATCTTCGCTCAAATTGAAACCGACAAAGTTCGCCTTTTCGACGTCTCACGTTTGTCGTCGGAGTTTGTCAACAATTTGCTGCCCAGAAAAATCCCCGTCTCTCCTTTCCTGGAACACGGTTCCACGGTTATATCGCTGGGACAGCGGCGGCGTACGCTCCCCCCCTCACCCTTTGACCCATGTGTGCACCACCACCACCAAGTAAACCTTGCTGTGCATTCCAGGAGTCGATGTAAAGTTATTTGAAATCGTTACCAGGCCAAAGAAACAACACCGCCCACCCACCCACCCACGCTCCCGACAGAATGTTTCTCTCCTTGCTCAGGGTCAGACCCAACGCAGCAACCAATGCTGCCAAACTAGTTCCCAAATTTCCCCGCCTGTGCCCTTGGGCTCTTGGCGTCTGGCGGTCGTCCTCTCCCACCGTGGCCACCGGCACTCTGTACCACGGTGCACGTCCTACAGAGGAAATGTTGTCACCTGTACGCACTGTGCCTGCCGTGACGCACAGTTCGGAGACATAGAATGAGTTGAATGAAAACTGATGAGCGCACACAAAAGCACGGGCAGAAGCGTGTTTGAAATTCCACAAAGAGAGAGAAAGAAGAACTCATAGATTAGCGGAGAGACGCAGGTTCATGACATCATCGAAACGAGCGGGTCTGGGCAGGCCGCGTCACGGCGGTAATGGACGATGGCCCGTGGTAAAGAATAATGCCGGAGCGGCAGGCAAGGAATTGGAGTTGTCATTCTGATACGTCCGTTGAGGAGATGGAGCGCTAAGATAAGCTTGTTCAGCAGGCGCGAGGTGGATTTCTACATGACAAGGCCAATCAGGGAGGACGGTGACGATTTCCTACTCGTGTATCGACGTGCGTGGTTGTGTCCATCCGCCCGGGTAGAGGAGGCGCCGATGTCAAAGCGAGGTCACGCTCGACCAAAACCGCCACCGTCGCCGCCGTGTCATCGCCATGGCGACCGCGAGGCTCACGCGGCCCCCCGTGTGCGCACGGGTGAGGCTCGCGCGCCGGTGAGCACAAACACGCGCCATGTAACCGAGATGCTGTCTATTTAACTAGTTTATTTTACCAGGTGAGGCCCCACTGAGCTATGTAGCACTTTATCAGAAGCGACCTGCCCACACATGATAGCCCAATGGAGTGGCTTATCACGTGGAAATGAATCGCAGCCAAATACTTAAAATTCAAGTTTCTAAATGTGGAGGGGAAAAACTGGAAGACCCAGAGAACAATCCACGCGAACACGGGAGAACACGCAAACTCCAAATATACAGCAGGCGCCAAGGTCGGGATCACACCCACAACCTCCTGTATACCAGGCGAGGTAGTCAACATCTCCCAGCCACCGCAGCGCAGCTCTATGGCGGCGACCTGGGTTGGGGGGAAGATTTGGGCTGGAACATCGCGTTTCCATTCGGCGCGACGAATCGCAGCAACGCCGAGCGAGCGGGGCTCATCGTTCCGTCGGCGCGCTCCGGAGCAGCGGCCTAGGGCATATGTGGGGCGGTCTCTGTTGGCGGCTACCAACAGCGCGTTCACTTGAGGCATCGCTCAATCAGGCCTGGGTGGAGGGGGGGGTGTTACATGGCAATCCTGTGGGACTTCGTCTGTTCTTGGTCCAAGTCGGCTGGGGGACTGGAATGAATCACCATCGTGGGCACGCAGGCCCGCGTGGCGGCGCATCCATGCAGAATCCCACCAACCGCTCGCTAAATATGCGAGCGTCCTGTGTGTGGGCAAACCCGTGCAGTGGGCGGCAAACTGAACCGAAAAAGGTCCCACAGATATGGCTGCTCGACTCGAGCTATAAGTGTCCCGAAGCTTGCATCGTCTCCGGTGCAGGCCAATCAGCTTCAATGACGATGCATAGATTATCAGAGCCTGTTTGATTGCATGTTTTGCCAGAAGCGTGTGTGGTTAATGCAGACTTGGTGCCTTGCAACAATGACCTATTTTGGTGTTTGAACACCTCCTGAACCCCTCTTCCCGTCCATCTCCAAAGAGCATGGCATGCGACCCCTCGACGCACCTTCCTCTCCGAACCAAGCCGACTTGCCCGTTCAACAAATAAGAGATCTAGCCGCGTGTTTACATCTCTTTCACAGCGGTGTGTAAGCCATGGGTCTCCAATTTGCTCTCAGTCTTGCAAAGCCTCGTTCTGTCGAAAGGTCATTCCACTTGATGTTACCAATGCATTTCTGGAGCCCTCTGCACAGCAACATAGATACTACACAGACGTTTACTCTCCTGGCTTGTATTAGTTGTGTGCTCCAGGGATAGAATATTCACATTCTTGCTCATCTTGAACCAGCTGAGATTATTCTCAACGACCACTTTTCAAACCTTTCCACGCCCTAGTCCCCATCACAACTCTCTTATGGCGGCCTTACCACTGACAAAGCACTGCCCTCGCATTTGGCGCTTCCCCGTGAACTTTTGGCGGACGTGTGACATTTTTTGAGTTCAACAAACTTCATTAAAAAAATTAACCCGTAAAAACTAAGTTTTTCACTATAAATCCTTTATATGCGTGGCATCGGTTTTATTTTATTATTCATTTCTGTTTTTCTTGAGTAAGAGTTTCATTTTTATCACATTGGTATTTTAAATAAAATATGACATTTTTTTTTCCCCTAAAAAGTGGAAAATTTTGGAATTTTTTTTTCACGAAAATAAATTGTCACGCACGAGTCTGTGTGCAAAATGTCAGCTCGATTGGATCACGGGAAGTGGGTTAAAAAACGACCGAAAAATGTGCACGGTCGAAAGCGCGCAAGCAAGCAAGCAAATGAACTTAATATAAAGGATTTAAAAAGAGATCGCTCCGGACCATGCAAGCGTTACTTTTATTAAAAGGAGGTCAGAACTAAGTGCAAGCAAAAATTGTGAAAAACATCCGGCCGGATCAAAAGAGCGCGAGTGTGAACTGTGAGCATGGCTTTTATTGGCGGTGATAAGAGGGGGGGGGAGAGCCCTGTGAAGACTGTTGAGGGGCGTGGGAGGCTGCGTCTCTCTGTAGGCAGTGGGGGGGGGAAGCCGAGCAAACAAGGACACCAACTGTGGGCCACCACCGCGCCCAGCAGGGGCACGGCAGCACCAGCAATAAAACGCGTCCGTGGGCCCCGATGGCCCAACGGCATTCGGCCAAAGCGGAAACTTCCACGTTACTCTCGTGGGGAACAGTCCATCAACAGGGCAACACTCGCGGTGTCTCACTCGGTGGTGCCGAGAGACGAGCGATATGGAGAGCTGACCCTCCCGTTGCTTTACTTCACGAGCCATTCCAGCCAATAAACCATAGCACCAGGGCCACACAATTCATAAAGCAAACATTAGATTTCCGGCAGATCTGCACGGTAAAAAATGAGCAACCCAAGCGGACAACTGAACTTAATAAGCGACTCTACAAGTCTACACTCAAATACAGTTGGAATAATAAGCGAAGGCCGAGTTCCCTTAAACCAACAGTCGGTGACATTCCTCTCAACCACCACGCTAACCGTTCCCCAACCCAGACTCTATAGAGCACTACAGCCATGACCCCCCCCCTCTTCAGCAGCGGAATAATCCCAGGTGAAACTGAGAAGCCTGGGGAACAAAATAATAATCAGGAAATTCTGGTGCCACGATTCGTTTTATCCAAAGACGGGTGACGACGACACAGACACAAACACTGCCAGCGCCGCCACGCACCGCCCAGGCGGGAGCGAGAACATTTAGCGTTTCCATGGCTTTCTATTGGCACCGTTTAGACACCCTACATTTATGAGGCACATTTAGGCTAACAAAGGCGAAGCGAATGGGAGCAGCACACTGACCCAGGCTTGGGCAGAGTCCCCCCGCGCACCCAGACGGACGGCAGCACCACACAAAGGGGCCTCTTCTACGCGCAGCGGGCAAGCCCAGTTAGGCCAGACACATGCCGCACCTGGCCAGGTGACGGCCCCACCTCCCCCTTCCTGTTTTACTTTGACCCAAAACGGGCCGGACAACAATACGCCCGGGCCAAGTCGCCGCTCTCCTCTGTCTTTAAGGTCCCGAGCGAATGTCATGGCGAATTTTTTTCTCTTCACCAAACAAGCCACCCAACCCCACCAGAGGCTGGCCGTGGCAGCCGCGGTCGACCACACAAACGCGGGGATCAACGAGCCCGTGCGTGCGCCCATCCGCAGCACCCAGCCCCGCACCCCTGGGGTCTCCGTTGGGAACCCCTGCAACGACCGTTCCCGTGTTTAAATCGACTGCAAAGCAACCTTCCCTGAAGACGCGAATGCTCGCAATGCCTCGCCCGCGCACAGTACCGCAGAGCGGCCAACTCCACACAGCACAACGGGGTTCGAACATTCTCAACTATTTTTGTTATTTTACCAGTTGAAGCCCACTGAGCCTATAGCTCATTTTCAGAAGCGACCTGGACACAAATGCTAGCTCAAACGACGTGGCTGATCACATGGAAATGTATAGCAGCCAAATACTCGAAAAGCATGTTTTATAAATCTGGAGGGAGAAACCGGAGGCGGAGAAAAATCCACGCAACCACAGTGAGGAGAACACGCAAACTCCAAATTCAGAGGCGAACCAACGACCTCCTGTATACCAGGCGAGGTAGTTAACATTTTGCCACCGTGGTGCACGATGTGGGGGGGGGGGAAGAGGCGTTTCCTCCTAAGGTTTTATGTCCTTTTGGTTTAAAGGGCAATAAAGTTAATGTGTAATCTTTATCCGAAACATGGCCACCCTCTTTCACAGCTGTGGGTCTAAGTCCACGGCTGCGTGGAATGTGCAGTGCCCACACACGCCGCCTTCGCTTCCGCCGCCTCGGGCCTCCTCCGCCACTCAAGGTCACCCCGATCAGGCCGGGCAGCGCCCCTTCGGCGACGTTCGCCATTTCAAACTCCGCGCGGGGGAAACGCCGACCCAACGTCGTCAACGCGGATCCCGCGGCATCTCGCGATCGCTTTGCCAGCCACAGGCAGCGAGTGCCACACCGTTCCTTCACCGTCTGTGCCTTCGCCGCTCGGCACGCATCGCTGCCCAAACACCCGAGCCTCGCATCAGTAAATGACGCCAATTATAAAGCGCTAATCTTCTTCGCTTTGTAGCAACACAGCCTCGGAGCCGGGCTCTTCAAAAGGCCGTCGGCGGCGGCTTGTTGACCACCTGTCGGCTACCTTCATTGATAATAAAAAAACACCTGCGGATAACAAGGACGGCTCTGCTGCTCAGCGAGAACGCCGCGTGGCGGAGGGCGGCTTCAAAGTCCGTGTGTGATCGAGTGCCGAGCGACCCCGCGAGGGGCCCTCATCGCCGAGCACCGCAATTTTATCCGCGTTTATTTTCATGAGAACACCAAAAAGAAGAGAGCCCCTCCCTGGGTGGTTTGTTGCCGCCTATAAATAGGCCCTGCCTGATTCATCACCGCTTTTTTTTTGTCTCGCTCCTCTGCGACCATGGTTATCAACAATTTATAGCGGCTCTGCTCAAAATCTGCAATCCGGCGTGCTCGCCGCTCATTGCGGCACACGAGATGAAACGCAAGCTATTCTCAGTGAGAGTAAGAGTGATAATTGGCATTTAATTATATCGTGGGAGCAAATATCTATAATTATGCTGTATTCATCCGACGCATTTTAAATTCACGTCTCAACGTAGCTTGGGAGAAAGAATAGATTATGTACGTAGCTTGGGATAAAGAATAGATTATGTACGTAGCTTGGGATAAAGAATAGATAATGTACGTAGCTTGGGACAACGTATAGAATAATTCATAATTTATGCAGCGGATAAATTGTAAAATATTAACATAGCTTGGGGTGAAGTTTAGAATAATTTATCATTTGTGCGGGCAGAGCAGCCCTTCGATTATCACGATTGGCTACGTTCGCTGCGAAAGAAGTTCGACACGTCGCACACGTACAAACACTACAGAGCGCGAGGGTTAAAGAGCGGCGGTGTGCATCGCCAATCAGGCGTCACCGCGCGCTCACGTCCCCCCCCCCAACATCCACTGGTGCCCGAGTGGCCACGCGGCCCGGCGGCGGCTCCGCGATAAGCGACGAGCGCGCTTCACGGAGGTTGGAGGCCAGCGGCCGCCCTGGGTTATTACCACGGGTGGAAGAGCCGTCGTAATAATACCGCACACGTCGTCCGCTTTCAGTGGCCGTTGTCAATCAAATCGTTATTTGACGTGGCCACTATCGCCTTCATTAGCGCAGGCATCTGCACACATTACAGCAGAACGGGAACGGCACATTGTTGTGTGCCAGCGTCAAGAGTCCAAATTTGTATTTTACAAATAATTACCCAGAGAATAACTCGATTTGGAATTATAGGTGGCAATCATCGCCCCCTATTGACAGACTAATGCCCCAGGTCATCTGGTGAAACAAGATAAGCTGAGAACTTGAAAGTGCAGCCCCTATTATTATTCAATTGCCCCAGCGCACTCCCGGGCACAGAAACGAGATGCGGGAGGGGCTAGCCCCTCGCGCTGACACCAGGTGCAGAGGCTCCGTCATTAATTGGATTCTAATATTCTAGCCTCAAACACACAACCACGCCGTTTCATTGCGGTTATACCCCCATTGAGAAGGTGCTTCCGCATTCAACATGAATAATGTGACTCACTTTACCTTTGATACGTGGCGTTAAAGCATCTCACGCTACGTAAGAGAACACAATTGCTGAACCGTCATGTGTGCAGAAGACACCCAAACACAAAACCACAGCTGCCTAAAAAAAAAACCCCATATTGAGACAGACGGCACATTTACAGCGCACACACACACACACCCCGTGTGCATTGTAACCTCAGCCAACATTGCGGTCAATCATTTACACATAAACGGCTGCTGCAATCAAACTTAAACTCGGCATTCTCTTTTTTTCTGGGGCAGAGACAAGCGCTCATGGGCAGAGGTTGCTGCTGGCCCTGGGCAGGATGTGGTCGGCACGGGGAGCCAGGCGGGTCTCGCTCTTAAATCGAAGCCTCTGACGAAGATGATCACGATTGATAATGTATGTATTGCATGTGTGCATGTTGAACGTCTTTCGTGCCGTACGTAGACGACCGTGCTAATCAGAGGTGCGGGGAAAAGGACAACAAACTGAACACTAAAAGCAGTTCTAAAGAAATTAGTTTTCAATCTCGATGATTTAAGCGCATAGTTCCAGTGGCTTCCGAATATCGGAAGGAAGAGCGTTCCAGACGGCCGCAGAAGCGCATCCGAAGGCGCGCGTTACAGTGACCATCTTTGTTCGATGGTCAGCCAAAATTCAAATCTACTGCCACGTGAGCTTGGGAATTGTAGCCAGTATCCAGAGTACTCGCTAATATCCTGACAAATAAAGACGGTCACTGGATCGCGCATTTTCAGATTGAAAAGTCATTTCTTTAAAGCGGCTTTTTGTGCTTAGTTCGTTGTCCTTCCACCGCACCTCCGATTAGCGTGGTTGGCTACATACGGTGCAGAAGAAGTTCAACATACATACATATGACCAGACATCTCATTAAAAAATTAACTCAATATCAAATGCAATGTTTCATGGGTCACCTCTCAGATCCTCCTTAAAGATGTGAAGCTGATGCAGAGTCCTGGTTCCCTCTAGAATACCGAATGTTTACTTCCCATGCCTCATCTCCATCGCTGGTTCTAAGCCAGCGCATAATGAGTGCCACCAGCTCCCGTGGCCAGCAGCCTGAATAATAATAATACGATCGCTCTCAATTAAGGCGACGATCATGACAGGGTCTGTTTTGTTTAAAAATAAATTGACGGAGCGGAAGGGCGGTGGGGGTGGGGAACTCTATAACTCACGGAAAGGTCACGGAGGAGAAAGGTGGACGATGCCCCACCACACAACTGATCCTTATGGCGGTACCCCGGGGTACTAAATAAGACTAAATGGCCGAGGCAATTAAATATTTTATTTCTGGACACTATTTTTTCCAGGGGTGTAGTTAACTTCGCGAATGGGGTACCAATCAATCCGAAATCAGTGCCACTCCGTGATGTCGAAACGCCAAACATTAGCATACAAAATCCGTTATCGAAAATTTTAACTTTGAATAGTGCATCGTGTACAGCTCGTCGAGATGAGTCGATTGCCGCATCGTCGACCATCAACAGACCAAAAGTGACTGCATCACGGACATTGTGCAAGAGCCGCGGTACTATGGTACCCCGGGGTACCGCCTTAAGGTTCAAATTACCGCTTTAAAAGGTAAAAAATAAAACATCAACCGACGATTTTTGTCAATAAAATCCGGACCCTTACTCAATTAAAATATTTTAGCTGCATATTGTATATTACAATTACGTGCATTTATTTGTTTAAGTTACCGTTGCAAATTTGGTGCGGATCCCCTCATCTGCACGGGTTGCATTGCGTTATCATTCCCAGCGCAATCCACTGCAAATGCCTCCATGATGCCTGCTTCTACACAGCGATGCCTGCTTCTACACAGCGATGCCTGCTTCTACACAGCGATGCCTGCTTCTACACAGCGATGCCTGCTTCTACACAGCCATGCCTGCTTCTACACAGCCATGCCTGCTTCTACACAGCCATGCCTGCTTCTACACAGCGATGCCTGCTTCTACACAGCGATGCCTGCTTCTACACAGCCATGCCTGCTTCTACACAGCCATGCCTGCTTCTACACAGCGATGCCTGCTTCTACACAGCGATGCCTGCTTCTACACAGCGATGCCTGCTTCTACACAGCCATGCCTGCTTCTACACAGCCATGCCTGCTTCTACACAGCGATGCCTGCTTCTACACAGCCATGCCTGCTTCTACACAGCGATGCCTGTTTCTACACAGCCATGCCTGCTTCTACACAGCGATGCCTGCTTCTACACAGCGATGCCTGCTTCTACACAGCGATGCCTGCTTCTACACAGCGATGCCTGCTTCTACACAGCGATGCCTGCTTCTACACAGCGATGCCTGTTTCTACACAGCGATGCCTGCTTCTACACAGCGATGCCTGCTTCTACACAGCGATGCCTGCTTCTACACAGCCATGCCTGCTTCTACACAGCGATGCCTGCTTCTACACAGCGATGCCTGCTTCTACACAGCGATGCCTGCTTCTACACAGCCATGCCTGCTTCTACACAGCGATGCCTGCTTCTACACAGCGATGCCTGCTTCTACACAGCCATGCCTGCTTCTACACAGCGATGCCTGCTTCTACACAGCCATGCCTGCTTCTACACAGCGATGCCTGCTTCTACACAGCGATGCCTGCTTCTACACAGCCATGCCTGCTTCTACACAGCGATGCCTGCTTCTACACAGCGATGCCTGCTTCTACACAGCCATGCCTGCTTCTACACAGCGATGCCTGCTTCTACACAGCGATGCCTGCTTCTACACAGCCATGCCTGCTTCTACACAGCGATGCCTGCTTCTACACAGCCATGCCTGCTTCTACACAGCCATGCCTGCTTCTACACAGCGATGCCTGTTTCTACACAGCCATGCCTGCTTCTACACAGCGATGCCTGCTTCTACACAGCGATGCCTGCTTCTACACAGCGATGCCTGCTTCTACACAGCCATGCCTGCTTCTACACAGCCATGCCTGCTTCTACACAGCCATGCCTGCTTCTACACAGCCATGCCTGCTTCTACACAGCGATGCCTGTTTCTACACAGCCATGCCTGCTTCTACACAGCGATGCCTGCTTCTACACAGCGATGCCTGCTTCTACACAGCCATGCCTGCTTCTACACAGCCATGCCTGCTTCTACACAGCCATGCCTGCTTCTACACAGCCATGCCTGCTTCTACACAGCGATGCCTGCTTCTACACAGCGATGCCTGCTTCTACACAGCTATGCCTGCTTCTACACAGCTATGCCTGCTTCTACACAGTTACGCACTCAAGAAAAAACCTAAACAATTGTTAAATGAAATGTTTAAAAAATATATCTTCAATTATAAACATTAAAAGTAAAAAAACGTGTCAGGTTAACCAACTAGAATCTCAATGTGATGGCGTCAACGCATCATGGCAGCCCCCAGTGTCACGGGCTGGGCGTAGCCATCTTGGATCTGCTGCTGCAAGCAGCCCACGGAAGAATTCAATAAGCCCTGAAGGTTATCTTATTAAGTCATCTTTGTAAGTAGTCATCTTTTTAATATTATTTATACATTTTTTGTGATTAAACTCATTAAATATATTTTTTATGTGAATAAAACTATTATCATTAAGTATTTAATATATGTGTATTTTGTGAATCCAGGTCTAAACTAAGTAAATTAAATACTACATTTTTCTTCGGTAATGCACCCCCCCCCCTTATGACATGTACAATGTCTATGGGAAAATAGGTTCCATGCAGCGCAATTCGACTTACGCGCTGCTTTTCAGGAACACATGTCGCGCGTTATGCGAGGGACGCCTGTACTGTGCCGTATTTAAAACTAAAACATATTTTAGCCGAGAGATACAATCACCATTTCCACACCACATGATTAATAATCCCATTGGCAGTCCCAAACATTTTCGAACACTTTGAGTATGATGGACAGGACAGTAGATTTGCGGCAAAAATTACACGCGAAGCGATCGTACGGCAATGGTACACTCAGCAGGACGCTGCCACACACACACATTGATCTGTGCGAGGACTTCGTACTGTCGAGTAGCAGCGCACACGCATCAACGTGAGGACGTACGCAACACCACAGTAGCGCTTCCACGTGTGCGTGTATACAGTCAAACCCGCCAAAACTCTGCCTAAAATGTGTTTCACTTATTTATTTACACACCGAGAAAAAGATGGAACAAAAAGAGCTCTGTAGGCTTGAAAATGGCACCTTCACATGTTCCCACTGCACTCATGGCATCATCACCTCACTGTCGTTGGTTTTTCTTTTAAATGGGACTTGAGAAAAAGAGTGAAATGTCAGCCACAATGCCACGTGAATGTATCGAAACAACACCCTGTGTGTGCATCCGACTATGGCTTCAGGTCGGAATGGTTGGGATTGTGATCTGGGATGTGGCCTAATGGACTCATTTCTCTGTTGTGATCACTTTTTTGTATCGTTTGTGCCTTTTGTTTTGATGCCATTTCTTTATTTGCTTTATTATTAAATGTTGATTGCTAGTAGGGTTTTTATTGCTTGGAAGCAGCTGTATCTAGGTATTGGTCTTCATGTATAATTACTGTACAGCATTATGGGATGCAATTGACATGAATGACGCTATATAAAATGAAAGTATGATGATTATTACAAGTGTAATTTGTTCTGATGTGGGGCACTTTAACCCGAGACTTGCACAAAATGATCGTTTAAAAATCTGCAAGACTTCACACAGAACAAGCCACAATTTCCCTTAACCGCCTCGACATTTTAAAGCAACCCTTTGATCCTGTTTCATAAAGTACCCGAGCAACAACAAACAGGCACTCTGCACATTACGTCGAATTAACATCAGTTAAACAATTACTCCAATTGCATAGCTAAACAAGCAGGGTCCCCCTTTGTGTTGAGCAACGAACTTTGTAGTAGCCCAGTAGAGACACAAGCCCATATTTATGATAATGAAGAATGCAACTCGGTTGGATGTGTAAGTAATTTGCCACGACAGCACCTTTGGAGAAATTTCAGTTTTCACGACCCACGGCATAAACGAAACGCAGGGAAGCGTGACGAAGTTTCCAACCGGGAAAACCGTTTAAGGACGTTTTATTTGGATTAAAAATACCCGATTTGTTTTTTTTGGTCAAAGTTCAGTTTATTTTATTTTTTGACTAAAGGTGATTTGAAGAAGGCACTCTCCCGCACGGCCGCCTCCACTCCTCTACACCGGGAGGGCCCCGTGGGGATGGCACAGGGAGGCACTTGCACACCAGGACGCGCCCGAGCGGGGCACGCAATGCCCGGTGGCGTCTACATACACACAGAGGCTTCCACAACGATGGGAACGGTGCCCTCACATGCGTTGTATTTTCAAGCAGTGTTTGTGTGAATTTCTTAGGGCACAAATTAACTGAAAGATGCAGTTTTAATGGACATATGACCACTAACATTATGGGAACCTCATTTGCCAGTAAAAATATGATAATTGGTTCTTTACCCTTCTATCTGGCAACAAAACTGACACCTTTTACAAGGAGTCATGTTTGCATAGACCGCAATACCTGCAGTCATAATACAAACAAAAGAACATAACTCTGATAATGTGCACTGTCCTTAAAGTAGTGCACATTATCAGAGTTATGTTCTTTTGTTTGTATTATGACTGCAGGTATTGCGGTTTATGCAAACATGACTCCTTGTAAAAAGGTGTCAGTTTTGTTGCCAGATAGAAGGGTAAAGAACCAATTATCATATTTTTACTGGCAAATGAGGTTCCCATAGTGTAGATGCTTGCCCCGAGCTCTCATACTCTGATGGTGCATTGTCCTTGAGTTGTGCGCCTTTTGGCGTCATCTGGTCCAACCCATATGAGACTAGGCTCTAAGGAAAGCTGTCTCGGGTGTGGATCAATCAACTTTAAGGACAGTGCACATTATCAGAGTTATGTTCTTTTGTTTGTATTATGACTGCAGGTATTGCGGTCTATGCAAACATGACTCCTTGTAAAAAGGTGTCAGTTTTGTTGCCAGATAGAAGGGTAAAGAACCAATTATCATATGACCACTAAACCAACCGGGGATCTTTTCCCTTTCCTGCAAGCGTCTCCGTCAGTTTCGGAGATAGGGCACGAGAAGATCACAGTTCTCGATTGCTCTCTTTAACCCATATATTGCTCACTAACATACGGCAACTTCAAACACAGGCGGATGCTCTCCCTTACCGTGGCAGGCTACCACGCAACGGGACCAAGTTCTATCTTTCCAGAAGCAGTGTGCGCAAAATCCTTCAGGGAATCTCTGCGTGCACAACGTGTCTGCGACGGCGGCGGCAGCAGCAGCAGCGACGAACAAGCCCCGAGTGTGACCACAGCGGTCGCTGCCATGTAGGGAGTGCAACAGTTCACTGCCGTGGGAATCGTTCTCTCACACTCGCGCATACCAATCCAGCCAACGCTGCGCCATGCACGCGTACAGAACTAAAGCGGCATACATGCTGCAGCGTGAAGACCGCTCAGCACCATTGCCACGTTCATATGCAGCTCGCCATAAACTCCCTCAATGATTTGAGGGATTATAATCTAAGACCGGTGGATTATACGCAAAGACGAGTGGATTATAATCAAAAACAGATGAGGGACATTCTGGCCACCAGCTGGATTCTCTGTCAGTCTGCGTAAGGAGGTTACGATGCCAGGCAAAGTGATCATCTGCTGTAATCTTCAGATGAGCACAAACCTATCAACAATCATAATGAATTAAAACCCAAAGACCATTCTGAGATTCGTGCATTCAAACACTCTACGTACTTACCTAAAATGCCTAAATGCATTTTGTTTACAAGCTACTCAATGATAACATGGTCAAGTGTTGGCATGACAAAAGAAAGCTTTAACTCTTGACAAAAAAAAGTCAAGAGATATTTGAGGTCTGCAAGGAAACCACGATGACAGGAGGGCTTAATGCCTCATTCAAAAACATAAATTATGAACTTTCAGCATATTATAATGAACCTCATGTATGTTTTAACCGGGAGGAATGTGCAGTGGAAACAGCGCGGTACAATGTGGACAGATAACGAGCGTCGTCAAGCCTGGAGATAAACGACGGCCACATCCATCTCACAGAGAGAGGGAGTCGTTGATGAGCGGAGAGCTCTCGGCACAAAAACCAGGCGCATTGCAAGCAAGCAGACCACCCAGGTGGCGCAGGTAGCAACAAAAAACAGACGCATGCCACTATGTGTTATGCACGGCACACGGGAAGGACGGGGCATGCAAACAGACTTAAAGTGGGGTTTCTCTAAAGAAAATAACTCCACAGCCGCTTACTCTGAAGACAGCAAGTGTGCCTATGCAAGCAAGTTTCCCACGGCACGGAGAGCAGCTCTGACTGGCAGAGCCATGGAAAGGCCCACGGAGCTGTTTCGGTCTTTTTCAGAAGTGACCTGGCCATAAATGATAGCTCAACGAAATGGCTTGTCATATGCAAATGTATAGCAGCCAAATACTCTAAACGCACATAGATTCTAAATGCGGAGGGAAAAACTGGAGGACTTGGAGAAAAATCCACGTAACCACGGGGAGAGCATTGCAACTCCAAATATACAGGGGTCAGGGTCAGGATCCAACCCTCGACCTCCTCCATATCAGGCGCGGTAGTTAACATCTCGCCACCGTGGACCTTGTCAAAAGAGTCCTGCTCAGCAGAGTATTTGGCCACTGCAACATTAGTCCATGGGCCAGAGCTGAAATTAGTACCACTCAAGGTAGCGAAATGCGAGTCCCATCGATATATTTACATGGTTAATACGAGTGGATTAATTGATAACTCCACTCACCACAAATACTTGCCACATAATTCACCGTTATTGGCAATATTAAGAAATTGTAGCCGCGAAAGTGATACCAGCTCAGGTGGTTCTAACAAATAAAATAGCTGGTCTCATGGTCCATATCTCGAGTACTATCCGAGGTCCTGCATAGACACTCGGACAATTGTGTGCATAGTGCAGAAGTTAGGGAGCACATCTGAGGCTGACACTATGCCACGTCTCGCACTGCGGTGTCATCAAAACCGAGAGCTTCAACATTATCAAGTCCCCTGTAACCGAATGACCTAGACACGCATGAAAATACAGTATGTGTCTTTTTAAGACATTTAAAAAGGCAAGTGAACGAGGTTATTGGCTCAACGCGTGCACACGCCAGGCTCTCGCTGGCTTCTCACGACTGCACCGTCTCACGCTATGCCCTGTGGCAGTGTGCACAAGTAAACTATTGCTGTATATAAATAGAAGTTGTCTATATTAACACCCGGTCATATCTGTCCACATTTTACTTGAGCGCGGCGTGAAATCCGCGGGTGCCCTTTCTCTCAAGCCTGTGCTCAAGAGCACCTGAGCCAACAGCTGATGGATTCCCTCTTCTCCCACGCGCAACGGACGCGATGGCATGGACACACATCACCCTGACGCACACAGCCAAACATCACCACGACGCACACAGCCACACATCACCACGACGCACACAGCCACAAACCACCACGACGCACACAGCCAGACATCACCACGACGCACACAGCCACACAACATCACGACGCACACAGCCACAAACCACCACGACGCACACAGCCACAAACCACCACGACGCACACAGCCACAAACCACCACGACGCACACAGCCACACATCACCACGACGCACATAGCCACAAACCACCACGACGCACACAGCCACAAACCACCACGACGCACACAGCCACACATCACCACGACGCACACAGCCACAAACCACCACGACGCACACAGCCACAAACCACCACGACGCACACAGCCACACATCACCACGACGCACACAGCCACACATCACCACGACGCACACAGCCACACATCACCACGACGCACACAGCCACACATCACCACGACGCACACAGCCACAAACCACCACGACACACACAGCCACAAACCACCACGACGCACACAGCCACAAACCACCACGACGCACACAGCCACACATCACCACGACGCACACAGCCACACATCACCACGACGCACACAGCCACACATCACTACGACGCACACAGCCACACAACACACACAGCCACACATCACCACGACGCACACAGCCACACAACACACACAGACACACGATGCACACGAGTATGGAGTGTGATAAGCGCCCGAATACGCGCGCTACCTTGGGACACACACGAGATATAACAGGATGAGAAAATATTCTATTGGTATAATACACAGCAGCAGCAATCGCTTGGACTGTCAAAACCTGACAGGGCCCTCCTGAAAAGAGAGTCGTGAGACTCAGCGAGGCACAATAACACACACACAGTAGTGCCGGTTACAGAGAGAGACACGGCCACAGGCACGTATAGAGAGTAGGACACGTCTGTACCTCTTTAGACAGCACACACACACTATAAGAACTGCACAGGAACACACAAGTGTTGTACAGACATTGGCAAAACGTAGTGAAAATAGAAACTCCGGTAACAAGTGTCCGTGAATTCACATCGGCCGAAACTCTACACCAGCAGGCAAGTGGAAGAATCCAAGCCACGTCTCAAGCCACGTCTCAAGCCACGTCTCAAACCCACGTCTCAAACCCACGTCTCAAACCCACGTCTCAAGCCCACGTCTCAACCCACGTCTCAAGCCCACGTCTCAAACCCACGTCTCAAGCCCACGTCTCAAGCCCACGTCTCAAACCCACGTCTCAACCCACGTCTCAAACCCACGTCTCAAACCCACGTCTCAAGCCCACGTCTCAACCCACGTCTCAACCCACGTCTCAAACCCACGTCTCAAACCCACGTCTCAAACCCACGTCTCAAACCCACGTCTCAAACCCACGTCTCAAGCCCACGTCTCAACCCACGTCTCAAGCCCACGTCTCAACCCACGTCTCAAAACCACGTCTCAAACCCACGTCTCAAACCCACGTCTCAAGCCCACGTCTCAAGCCCACGTCTCAAGCCCACGTCTCAACCCACGTCTCAAACCCACGTCTCAAGCCACGTCTCAAACCCACGTCTCAAACCCACGTCTCAAGCCCACGTCTCAACCCACGTCTCAAGCCCACGTCTCAAGCCACGTCTCAAACCCACGTCTCAAACCCACGTCTCAAGCCACGTCGGCCGTGAGGAATGGAGGAGAGGGATGGTGCGAGCCAGGGACACGAGCAACACGGCCAGCAAGCGAGGTGGTGCCATGAGGGTTCGTGCAGTGGGTGGGGGGGTGGGCGAGGGTAACTACCAGGGGATGAGACGGGAGAGTCAGGGTGGGGGGGGGTGGGCGAGGGTAACTACCAGGGGATGAGACGGCAGAGTCAGGGTGGGGGGGTGGGCGAGGGTAACTACCAGGGGATGAGACGGGAGAGTCAGGGTGGGGGGGTGGGCGAGGGTAACTACCAGGGGATGGGACGGGAGAGTCAGGGTGGGGGGGTGGGCGAGGGTAACTACCAGGGGATGAGACGGGAGAGTCAGGGTGGGGGGGTGGGCGAGGGTAACTACCAGGGGATGAGACGGCAGAGTCAGGGTGGGGGGGTGGGCGAGGGTAACTACCAGGGGATGAGACGGCAGTCAGGGTGGTGGGGTGGGCGAGGGTAACTACCAGGGGATGAGACGGCAGTCAGGGTGGGGGGGTGGGCGAGGGTAACTACCAGGGGATGAGACGGCAGAGTCAGGGTGGGGGGGGAGGGCGAGGGTAACTACCAGGGGATGAGACGGCAGAGTCAGGGTGGGGGGGTGGGCGTGGTTAACTACCAGGGGATGAGACGGCAGAGTCAGGGTGGGGGGGTGGGCGAGGGTAACTACCAGGGGATGAGACGGCAGAGTCAGGGTGGGGGGGTGGGCGAGGGTAACTACCAGGGGATGAGACGGCAGAGTCAGGGTGGGGGGGTGGGCGAGGGTAACTACCAGGGGATGAGACGGCAGAGTCAGGGTGGGGGGGTGGGCGAGGGTAACTACCAGGGGATGAGAAGGGAGAGTCTGGGTGGGGGGGGGTGGGCGAGGGTAACTACCAGGGGATGAGACGGCAGTCAGGCGCCCTGGGGGGGGTACCAGGAGCTGGTTCCAAGGGGGCTCAGGCAGGAGCAGGGGGACTCAGCGGAGGGCAGCGTTGGGGGGGGGGGCAGGGGGCTGAGGGTGACCATGAAGGCACCGGGGAGTGGTGAGGGAGGTGGTGACGAGAGAAAGGGTGAGGGGTGGTGAGGGGGGTGGTGAGGAGTGGTGAGAGAGGTGGTGGTGAGGGAGGTGGTGAGGAGTGGTGAGCGGTGGTGCAGCGGTTACCGCGTTGCGCTACGACCCCGGCGACCACCAACACCAGAAACGATAGTCCGAACCGGTCCTGGGCCTCCCCTAGGTCGACTCAGCGTAAACACAAAATCACCCTAGTCCGGTGCGTAAACATCGCCACTGGGGAGACAAAGGCGGCCGGGCGTGGTGCCGGCCACCCACCCCCTCGCGTGCCACAGTGCCGGTAGACTTCACAGGTGCTGCTCGCTAACAGCACTTGCCCCTGCAGCCTGTTACAGGCTACACGGGGAATCTTTGTCTGTGTTGTGTCTGTAGGTGCTGCTCGCTAACAACACTTGCCCCTGCAGCCTGTTACAGGCTACACAGAGACAGACACCGAGACAGAGACACGGGGACACAGAGACACACAGACACGAAGACACCGGGACAGAGACACACAGAGAGACACGGGGACATGGGTGAGGGACAGCGTCCCCCCTCCTCCCTCTCCCCTCTTCCCCAAATCTCTTCCCACTCTCAATCCAACTCCGCCTCGCTCTCCTCGCTCACTTTCGTTCCTCTTCTCAGAGATTTTGTATTTTCTATCGCTCGCTCGGTCCCCTCAAATTCATCTACAGTTAACATATCCCCTTCTCTCTCTCACCATGCCCCCCTCTCTCTCACCATGGCCCCCTCTCTCTCGCCATGCCCCCCTCTCTCTCACCATGCCCCCCTCTCGTTCGCTCTCCCATTCCATCACTCCATCTTCCGATTCCCTCCCCCCCATTCCTCTCCTCTTTAATCCCTCACCCCACCATTTATAAACATTCCACTTCGTCGTTTCGTCTCAATGGCTCTTCCCCTCACCTCCTCTTCCCCGTCTCTCTCCCCGCCTCTCTCCTCCTCTCTCTCTCTGCCCGTCTCTCTCCCCGTCTCTCTGCCCGGGGTCTCGTCCCGTCCCCCTGCAGCCCCCAACCTCCACGCCGCTTCCACGCTCCTCCGTCTGTGCCAATCCCCCCTCGCGGTCTCTCTCCCCTCTCCTCTCTCTCGTGTCCCTCGCAGGGACTCCACTCGTGCTGGCGCGACTCACATGTTGTGGTGAGTAGAGCTGGGCTGGGTGGGCTGGCTGGCTGGGTGGGCTGGGCGAGGTGGGCTGGGTGGGCTGGCTGGGTGCTCCGTGCCGCGAGTCGCTCCGCACAAAGACTTCTTCTCCAAACTTTCCCAGCGAGATCCCTGCGCGCGAAGCTCGCGCGGCCGCAGCACCGCCCGTGTCCCTCCGCGTGTACCTCCGCCAGCGAGGCCCTTTCACCACCCCCCACACGCGTGCTCCCCCTCCCTACACACACCCTACTACACACACACATCCACTACTACACACACCCTACACATACCCTACTACACACACACACCCACTACTACACACACACACCCACTACTACACACACCCTACACACACACACACCCTACACACACACACCCTACACACAGACACCCTACACACACACTCTACTACACACACACACCCTACACACACACTCTACTACACACACGCACCCACTACTACACACACCCTACACACACACACTACTACACACACACACTACTACACACACACACTACTACACACACCCTACACACACACCCCCACTACTACACACACACCCTACACACACACACCCTACACACACACACTACTACACACACACACTACTACACACACCCTACACACACACACTACTACACACACCCTACACACACACACCCTACACACACACCCCTACACACACCCTACACACACACTCTACTACACACACACTACTACACACACCCTACACACACACACCCTACACACCCCAACTACTACACACCCTACACACACACTCTACTACACACACACCCTACACACACTACTACACACACTACTACACACACACCCTACACACATACCCTACTACACACACACACACACCCACTACTACACACACCCTACACACACACACTCTACTACACACACACCCTACACACACACACCCTACACACACACTATTACACACACCCTACACACACACACCCTACACACACACACCCTACACACACACACACACACCCACTACTACACACCCATCACACACACTCCACTACACACACACACCCTACACACACTACTACACACACCCTACACACACACTACTACACACACCCTACACACACACACCCTACACACACACACACCCTACACACACACACACACTACTACACACACCCTACACACACACACCCTACACATACCCTACTACACACACACACCCACTACTACACACACCCTACACACACACACCCTACACACACCCTACACACACACTCTACTACACACACCCACTACTACACACACCCTACACACACACACCCTACACACACACACCCTACACACACCCTACACATACTCTACTACACACACACACCCTACACACACACTACTACACACACACTCTACACACACCCTACTACACACACACCCACTACTACACACACCCTACACACACACACCCTACACACACACACACCCACTACTACACACACCCTACACACACACACCCTACACACACACCCTACACACACCCTACACACACACCCTACACACACACACCCTACACACACACTATTACACACACCCTACACACACACACCCTACACACACACACACCCTACACACACACACCCTACACACACACACACCCACTACTACACACCCATCACACACACTCTACTACACACACACACACCCTACACACACTACTACACACACCCACTACTACACACACCCTACACACACACACCCTACACACACACACCCTACACACATACACCCACTACTACACACACCCTACACACACACACACCCTACACATACCCTACTACACACACACACCCACTACTACACACACCCTACACACACACACCCTACACACACCCTACACACACACTCTACTACACACACACACCCACTACTACACACCCCCTACACACACACACC
The DNA here is from genome assembly GCF_964198595.1 of Lampetra fluviatilis. Taxonomy (NCBI): domain Eukaryota; kingdom Metazoa; phylum Chordata; class Hyperoartia; order Petromyzontiformes; family Petromyzontidae; genus Lampetra; species Lampetra fluviatilis. The sequence goes on from NC_136289.1 coordinate 738,293, forward strand.
CTACACACACACACCCTACACACACCCTACACATACTCTACTACACACACACACACTACTACACACACACTCTACACACACCCTACTACACACACACACCCACTACTACACACACCCTACACACACACATTCTACACACACACACCCTACACACACCCTACACACATACTCTACTACACACACACACACACACTCTACTACACACACACACACCCTACACACACACACCCACTACTACACACACCCTACACACACACACCCTACACACACACACCCTACACACACCCTACACACACACTCTACTACACACACACACCCTACACACACTACTACACACACACCCTACACACACACCCTACACACACACCCTACGCACACTACTACACACACACACCCTACACACACACACACTACTACACACACACACACTACACCCACTCCCACTACTACACACCCTACACACACCCACTCGACTACACACACTCTACTAAACACACACCCTACACACACACACCCTACACACACCCTACACACACCCACTCTACTACACACACACACCCTACACACACACCCTACACACACACACTACACACACCCTACACACACCCTACTTAACACACCCTACACACACACACTACTACACACACCCTACACATACACACCCTACACACACACACTCTACTACACACACACACCCTACTAAACACACCCTACACACACACTCTACTACACACACTACTACACACACCCTACACATACACACCCTACACACACACACTCTACTACACACACACACCCTACTAAACACACCCTACACACACATTCTACGACACACACTACTACACACACCCTACACAAATACACCCTACACACACTACTACACACACACACTACTACACACACCCTACACATACACACCCTTCACACTCCCACTCTACACACACTCCCACGTACCCCACCCACACTCACCTCTACACACACCCACTCACTGGGTCTACACATACCACTCACAGGATCTACGCTCCTCCGTCTTTGCCTCCCAGTGGTGATAGTTACACGTCACCCCGGGTACCCGTTTGAGGCTGAGTCAACCTAGGGGAAGCCCGGCACCGAGTCAGATGTCACTCGCCACTGCTGACGCGAGAGCCCGAAATCGAATTCAGGTGGGGTTCATAGCGCTCACCCACCCTCACCGCTCACTCACCCCCACCGCTCACCCACCCCCACCGCTCACCCACTCCCACCGCTCACCCACCCCCACCGCTCACCCACCCCCACCGCTCACCCACCCCCACCGCTCACCCACCCCCACCGCTCACCCACCCCCACCGCTCACCCACCCCCACCGCTCACCCACCCCCACCGCTCACTCACCCCCACCGCTCACCCACCCCCACCGCTCACCCACTCCCACCGCTCACTCACCCCCACCGCTCACTCACCCCCACCGCTCACTCAACCCCACCGCTCACTCACCCCCACCGCTCACTCACCCCCACCGCTCACCCACCCCCACCGCTCACCCACCCCCACCGCTCACCCACCGCTCACCCACCCTCACCGCTCACCCACCCCCACCGCTCACCCACCCTCACCGCTCACCCACCCCCACCGCTCACCAACCCCCACCGCTCACCCACCCTCACCACTCACCCACCCCCACCGCTCACCCACCCTCACCGCTCACCCACCCTCACCGCTCACCCATCCCCACCGCTCACCCACCCCCACCGCTCACTCACCCCCACCGCTCACCCACCCCCACCGCTCACCCACCCCCACCGCTCACCCACTCCCACCGCTCACCCACCGCTCACCCACCCTCACCACTCACCCACCCCCACCGCTCACCAACCCCCACCGCTCACCCACCCTCACCGCTCACCCACCCCCACCGCTCACCCACCCTCACCGCTCACTCACCCTCACCGCTCACCCACCCCCACCGCTCACCCACCCTCACCGCTCACCCACCCCCACCGCTCACTCACCCCCACCGCTCACCCACTCCCACCACTCCACCCACCCCCACCGCTCACTCACCCCCACCGCTCACCCACCCTCACCGCTCACCCACCCACCCCCAACCAAACCCCCTCCCCTACCCTACCCCCTCTCCCAACAAAGACAACGATCCCCCGTGTAGCCCTAACGGGCTCGTGGGGCAAGTGCTCTTAGCGAGCGCTAATGAAGGCCTCCACACACAAACAGGAATATCCACGTGAACACATCCATGACACGTCACCGACACACACGTCACTGACACACACATCACTGACACACACGTCACTGACACACACGTCACTGACACACACATCACTGACACACACACATCCCTGATACACACATCCCTGAAACGCACACATATTTGACACGGTTATACAAACTTAGCCACTCATAAACAATCACACACTCACACGTCCAGTCACATCTCAAATACACACGCAAAGGACAACGTACACGGACTCGCCAACAAAAACCGCAGCCATTCGCGACTCAGTGGCGGTAACGTCATTGCGGCGCTTGTGTGCCAGGCTAGGTGCACTTTGAGGCCACGTGGAGTGTTGAAGGCTCGCTGCTGACAACAGGTCACGGGACAGACCCAGGTGCCATGGGTTGACTACCTCCGAGGCAACTGATAGACGCGCCACCTTTGCTCCCCACTGTGCCGCCTCGCTGCGTGATTAACAAGCCCGGAGCTCCGCTCGTTGCTGTGAGCGTCGCTTCTCCGCCCTCCGTTGTTGCTGGAGGGCGACTGCCTCCAACTGCCCAGCAACAGCAGCAGCGTCCTTCACGAGCCTCCTCCTCCACATAGGCCGATCTTGACACCGCTGGTACCGGTCATCGGCAAGTCCACTCAGCTCCACGTCCTCCTGCGCCACATCAGCTCCATCTCTTCTCGAGCCAATGCCACTCCCGTTTGGCCCCCTCGATCCGGCCAAACAGAAGCTGCTTGGGCATGCTGTGGCTGGACATGCGGGCTAGGTCACCAGAGGGGACTGTGTCCAGATCTTTGAAAGGTCTGTGAGATCCTCAATTCATCGTAAGCAGGCCAGCGTGAGTGTTTCAACCCGGCGCAGGTGTTCCATTAGAGGGGGTCCATGTTTCGCAAGCATAGATAAGGGAGGGGGCAGGGCTGTGGACAAGAAGACTCGAAATGTAGTGTGGAGCGATAGGCCAGGTAGCTTACACACAGCATTATGGGGCTGATGGATAGATAATGCCGCTGGACTGATTCGGAGTGAGATGAATAATGATGACACAGCCCAGGTACAGTATGGGGGAAATCCTCCACAACTGCGTCGTCACTCATGGGGAGTCGAGGGGGTGGAGTGTTTGATGAAACACCAGCACACACATTCACACAGCTGGGACCAGACACACGCGTTTACACACACACACGCGCGCATCACACATCACACGCTCACGCACCCACCACGCATTCACATCTGTTAAGCCAATTAAGGAGGTGGTGGCTGAAGCACACGTCCGGCCGTCTTTGTCTCCCCAGAGGCGCAGAGCTGATGGCGTCACACCACACGATAGGTAAACACGTGGCAGGCCGAGTCAGTTTGACATGGGTATCGATAATGGGTATCGATAATGGGTATCGATCATCCTCGCCACTGACATCAGCCGTGGCCGGGAATCGAACTCGGGGTGACCGCGCAGGTGGACATTTGTGGGAGTTCAGCCCCACGCAGCTGCGGATGCAATAAAGCCTTGCCGGTTGGACATTGCCCGTTGTGACGATAACGCGATCAGCCCCTGGCGACTTGTGGCGCCGCATGAATGTTTGAGTCGCTCGGCGAGCGTCTCGGTTCTCAACGCAGGAGCTCTCCCGCCCGCGGTGCGTCTGTGTGTTCAGCCGCTTCTCTTAAAGTTGAACACGTGGCACGCTTTCGCGACCAAAATTATTCATAATAAAGGTTTTTGGGTTAGATCGCGTAAGTATAAATGTTGAGGTGATGACGACGCCCTGCTGCTCGATTTAAGACCGGGAGCAGGTGGAGGGCTTCGCTATTCTGGTAAATCGCCCGATGATGCTGGATGTAATTACCAGCGAAACGTCGTACTACTCAAATTGTAAATGTTGTTGATTTACTCTCCAACACGCCGGTGGGCTGAAGTAGTAACTAATTGGCGTTTTGTTTACGTGACAAATTCCTTACTAATTGGCTGTGTCGGGTGGTGGAGGGTTTTGATACATTTATACTTACGCAATCTAACCCAAAAATATTTACTATTAATTATCTTAAAGTCCCCGCAAACTGCTCTCAAACGTGGCAAAAGGTGGCAGCTAATAATAAAAAAAACCCTCTCGGGGGTTTTGTTGTTGTTTTACCTCGGCGAGAAATCGAATTTGCTGCCATTTACAGGTTTTAAGACGCGGACATTTTCAGTGGGGAGGAACCTCAAGGCTCAAAGTGTCATGTGAAATCGGCCTCGTGGACAACTCTGACGACGCGCGGCTATGGTGGTGTGTGAGAGCCTCTCGATGGGCCGTGCCTCGCGCCCTGTGACCTTGAGGAAGGGCGACCAGGCGGCCGCGAGACGGGGGCCCTCTCGCCTCGCAATAACAAGAAGAAGAAGGGACCTGGGTTCGATTCCCAACTCGGGGGCCCTTTCTGTGCGGCGTTTGTACCTTCTCTGCCCCCCCCCCCCCCCCGTTGCGCGTGGGCTTCCGCCGGATTCTCCGGTTTCTTCCCACAGCTAAAAATAAATAAATCGTACAATGTAAATTGGCTTATTGGCCAAACATCCCAAATGCTGAAAATTACTCTATTGAATCTCCCACAGCAACATCGCCCCCTACTGCAGGGCCTTCTGGAAACAAAATAGTGCTGGGACTCGGCGAGACCATCCTGGGTGAACAAGCGGAACAATAACAACAATGATATAATCAATAAGTAATATTTAAAAATACTTTTGTTTAAAAACACGCTTTAATGAAATGTACCGTACGAGTAATGGCTGAACTCCACGACTCCAGGAAGTGACCCTGAGGCTTGCCATAACGTGAGGGACTGTTGTGATTTACAGCCAACGTGAGTTGAGCGTGGACAATTAGACCCAAGCCGAAACATAAGATATAAAAAAGATGGTTTAAATATATATATTATTTTTAATTATAGAATATAGTATTGTCATTAATATTACATAAGTATACCAAGTTTGCAGTCTATACGACATTGGGAAGTGGGTTAAAATTGAGTTACAAGATTTGAGGATACGACAACAACAGACAGTGGGTTAAATAATAAAAGCGTGTAAATAATAAAAAAAAAAGTATCAGGCTTTACCAGACTTGCTGGGTCTTTCTCTCCCCCTGCCACCCTGGGGTGGATTTCCAGACAGCTCTCTCATTGACATGCTAATTTCTCTGCACCAGCAGACCCACCTCTCTCTCTGCCCCCCCCCTCTCTTTATTTAAGGCCACGACACAGAGGCATTGGGTCTCTGTGTGTCTGTGTGTGTCTCCGTGTCTGTGTTTTGTCTCTCTCTCTCAAATTTAGTTCTACCTGATGACGACTGCTTGTGTTGCAATCGAAACGTCGTATTCAAACATTTAATTTATTTTCTATCTACGTGACTTTACCGAAAGAACCAAAGAGTAATGATATAAATGTCACGTGGCGACCGGCGTCACCACACGGGCCGGACAGCCATTGCCCACGTGGCGGTGCGGCACGCGACGGCGTCGAGCAACTCGCCGTGCAAAGCCATCAACACAGTTCCTGAAGAACTGCACTGCGGCCCTCTTGTCGATGTGCACAATGCACAATGGCTGAGTGTGTGTGTTTTTTTTTGTACGTTTCTATGTTGTTCCTTAAAATTGATGGCTTTCCAGCCTGCACTATATTTCTGTTATGATGTGGGGGGGTTCTCCAATTTTTGCAGAGTTGATTGATGTGCACAGTGCAAACGGGACCTCAGTGGACTCATCTGAAAGACGCATCAACACCCCTCCCCCCGCGCCGTGCTGGGAGGCCAGTACTGTGAAGCCGGTGTCGCGTATATATCTATACCGTATATGTATCCGGTGAATGCACACCGCAATATTAATCAGGGCGGCGGCTGGGCTTGAACCATGAACATTTGCAACAAGCTGGGAACGCGCTTCCGCAAGGCCATGTCAGCTGTGATGGGTGGTTGCGCGGTGGCTAGGAGATGTTAACTACCTCGCCTGGTGTACAGGAGGTCGTGGGTTAGATCCCGATCCTGACGCCTGCTGCTGTATATTTGGAGTTTGCATGTCTCTCTGCCCGTGGTCGCGTGGATTTTTCCCCGGTTCTTCCTGTTTTTCCCTCCACATTTATAATCGACATGCGTTTCCAGTATTTGGTTGCTATAAACGTCCACATGATACGCTACTTCGTTGAGCTATCTTACCTGCTAATATAAAAAAATATATATAGTTCAGTCCTGATTGAGCACAAGTAGTGGGCCTGGGGAGTAAAGATCACGTCTGATTACATCTCCTATCTTGAAATACGTTTCCTTTAACGATTGCTTAAGTTTCACGGTATAACATGTTTCATCATCATCATCATGAGCTGTCATTTGTGGCCAGGTCGCTTCTAAAAAAGGAGCTATATAACTAAGTGGGCCATACCTGGTAAAATAAAAATAGTTTATAGTATCCTTTCTTATATGTTTTTGTTGATGTAACTTGCTAACCCGACCCTACTGGACACCTGTGAAAAAAGAGCTTCATAGTTCATGAGACTCCTCCAGGATAAATACAGATTCTGTTGCTGTTATACTGTAGAACTTAGGCAAAACAAACAATACAAAAATGCATTGAAAAGAATCACAGTAAGCAAATTCAGCGATAAGACACGTTATCAAAGGCACGCTCTTCTGCGGAATGCATTATCAAGTTTAGTGACTGGCAGAGCAGGGGACACCTCGCTGTGAGAATGAGTTCACATTCCGTCCGGGGTTCACTGAGCCCACTTGCTGTAAGGGTCAGCAGACCGAGGGCCCACCTGGTCAAGTCGCCATACACCGGCAGAGTCAAACAGTGGCCGTGCTATGAACAGAGCGGTCCCCGCTGTGACCGTTTGGAAACCTCCCCCTTTGGCCGAGGACCACCAACGGGGATGAGCGGCGTCTGTGCAGCCTTGACCGTGCCATGGGCAAGGCGGGCAGACAGCTTCTAATTCGCTCATTCACTCGTAAGTGGGGCCATCCGGACCCCCCGGGACGAGGGTTCTGTATTCACGTGGGCGCCGGCGTTTCCCGCGCCGCTGCCAGGCAGCAACAGGTCGTCTGCAGAGCCCACGCTTCCTATTGCCGGGGGCCTCGGTGGATGTTTTTTTCTTGAAAAAAACGAATAATTCGATTGAAGGCGCGGCGATTGGAGATGCAGCGGAGAACCGTTTCGGCGCACGCCACGAGGAGCGTGATCCCACAATGTCTCGCGGCAGATGGCACGTAGCTGCAACGGTCTGGTGGAAGGGCCATCGCCGCGCCCGAAGATTTCGAGGCTTACGTTCCGAGGCTAACGTTACGGATTAATCGGAATGTGCATTTTTGAACAGATTTGAGTTGCCCAAAAAAAAATCCAAACAAGCAGATTCGTCTACGAGCCCCCGTTGCCTGCCCACCAGGCTGCGTTTGATTTGAGGGAGAGGGATTGAGGATGTTATCGTTTTGTGTATTCCCTTAAGGCCATGTTTAGCCTGCCCTGGCTTAAAACCGAGCAGTTTATGGGACTAAAACAAAACTGTATGGATGTGTCCTCGTGCACGGTTTGTAAGTTGAGCAAATCCCAGGGAGCGTGCGGCCGAGTTTCCTGCGGAGCGTTTCGGAGTTTTCAGTGGCGATGACCGGCGAGGGCGCGCAGACCGCGTCCAGCGAGACCCGCGCGGAGCGATAACGCCGCGATAGCGTCGCAAAGTCCGCGTGCTCGCGTTCGTTCCGAGCGCTGGCTTTGTCGGTGGACCTTTTTCAAGGTATCATTGAAAACCGGTGCTTTGATAGGATAGTATTATTATTATTATCGCTGTTATACGAGCGGGTATGCTGTATGCACGCCTACGGCAGCGGCACACATTCACCAACACACCCATTCGTAGAGACGAGATAGCCGGCTCGCCCACGCGGCTGTCGGCAATCTCACCGCCGTGCCAGTCTTCGCGGGATCGACACAGGTTTGATCCCTGCCAGCATTCAGGGATTTCAAAAATGGGTGTTTAAAAATTATTTTTCCAGAGTGTGAAGCACCGCTGCGCAATTTACTTCCGTGACCTCGTGCCATGGGTCAGTGGGTGTTCAAATCAACCCACACCCCCAATGGCGAGCCGCTGCTGTACAGGAGGATCAGGCCCCCCCCCCGTTCTACCCCTTGTGTTGTTTCATCGGCCAGGTGGCTCACGGACTGCCTCTGTGGACAGAGCGCTGAGCCACCACGGCTCACTCCCTGGCTCCCAATGCAGGAGGCAGCCGCCCCTCGTGATCACATCCGTGTTCTCAAGGCAAACTAATCGATGGTCTCAAGCCTGCACCAACGACTGCAGAGACATATACAAAGATCCCCCGTATAGCCTGAACAGACTGTTGGGGCAAGTGCTGTTAGCGAGCATCTATGAAGGCCGGCACTGTGGCACACGAGGGGGTGGGTGGCCAACACCACGCCCGACCGCCTTTGTCTCCCCAGTGGCGATGTTTACACACCGCACCAGTTACTCGTTTGAGGCTGAGTCCACCTAGAGGAAGCCCATGACCAGTTCAAATGATCGTCACCGGTGTTGACCGTGAGCGGGAGTCAAACTCGGGTGGCTGGGTTCGTAGTGCAGCGCGCTAACCACGACACCACCGTTCCCCACACACACAGACACAAAACCACATTTACAGTAAATGTCTTCTCTCGCACTATTCGGATTGTTACAGCTTTGAGGACTTCAAGCACTTTCGCCTTGATGAGCGCGCGCGCGCGTGGGTAAGGCGCGCCACCTCGTGCGCGCGTGTACTGTATGTTGAACTTCTTTCGCACCGTACATAGCCAACCGCGCTAATCGAAGGGTGCAGGGGTGGGGTACAACAAACAGTTCTACAGAAATTCGTTTTCAACCGGAGGCCACTGTCGGGAGCTCTGTGCCAGATGGGCGATGTCCGCTTGGATCTCGCCTGGTTGATGTCGCCCGCCCTGAGGTGGGGGAACTCCGCTGCCAGGGCGCTGCGGTGGCTCGGAGATGTTAACTACCTCGCCTGGTGCGCAGGAGGTCGTGGGTTCGACCCCGACCTGACGCCTGCTGTGTATGTGGAGTGTGCGTGTCTCTCTCTCTCATCATCATCACGGTGGCTAGTAGATGTTAACTACCTCGCCTGGTGCGCAGGAGGTCGTGGGTTCGACCCCGACCTGACGCCTGCTGCTGTATATTTGTAGTTTGCATGTTCTCGAACTCTCTCGCTGTGTATTCTTGGTTCTTTCGGTAAAGTCACGTAGAAGGGAAATAAGAAAATAATTTTATTATTTTATTGTTTCCCTTCTACGTGACTTTACCGAAAGAACCAAGAATATGAATCCCTGCAGTCACCAAAGCTTTAAATAAAATTTCTCTCGCTGTGGTCGCATGGACTTTTCTTTCTCTGGATCCTCCGGTTTCCCCCCCTCCACATTTAGAATCACCGTCACGCGTTTAGGGTAATTTGGCAACCGCTATAGGTTTCCACGTGATGACGATGAGCCTCTTCGTGGTGAGCTATCATTTGTGATCGCCAAGTCGCGTCTGACAAAGAGCTCTGCAGGTCGGGGACCTTACCTGGTGTTAATAGAAACATGTTTAATAGTTTAGTTTGTATTGTTTAGTTTGATAATTTTGTTTATTTAATAACACTGTGTAACAAAAAAAATGTGTTCCTTGGTAGTGTTATTTCCTAATTGCTTATGCCTCAAAAGTACAGAAAATGTATATTATTCCCCACATACTTTGTTTTTGTGACCAGGACAGCGATATTTTTAAATGTACCTATTTTCAATGAGAAAACGTGGTGTGCATTTGTGTCATTCCTTCACATAAAGTCCTGGTCACAAAAGCAAAGTTTGTGGGGAATAATAGCCATTTTATATACTTTTGAGGCATAAGCAATTTTAAAAAATAACACTTAGTACCCTGGGACAAACATCGTGTTACACAGTGTTAGGGGCCGTCCATAAATGACGTCACGCAATTGTTTACCCCCCCCCATCGTCACACAGCGTCACAAAAAGTTAGACCCCCCCTCAAATATGACGTCACAAAGCTCTGCCCCCCCCCCCCAAAAAAAAACATGCTTCAAATCGCTTTAAAAACATTGATTAAAAAGTCTATTTAATGAAGTGGAACGTGTTGTCTATATTTATTTAAAGTTGCGCATTTTGATGTGCCGTCAGATTTCTCAAACCCCCCCTTCGTCACACATCGTCACAAATGTCTGACCCCCCCCCCCCCAGGTGCGTGACGTCATTTATGGACGGCCCCTCACCGCTCGCCCTGCAGTGGTGCAATGTCAGGCGACGTTGCACCAGACGGGGCAAGCCGCGCAGGACGCGTCACGTGGGCGTCGGATAGTTGCAGAAATATCAATCATGGGAGAGAGCAGGGCGCACCGAAAGGGGCCGAATGCCATGTCCAGACCACGTGCTCGGCGACAAGCGTGAGCAGCAGCAGCAGCAGCCGTCCACAGTTGAACAGAGCCCTCACTGCCGAGGAGGGAACACTGCATCAGATCATCGATTGACATTGATTTCCAAAGGTCACGATGCGTGTGTGAGCACCTTTCTCTGCGCTATCCGCTGGTCCTCTCGCACTTTCAAATAAACGCCTCTCAAGAAGCCGGTCCTCGGTGATTATAGCATCGTGAGGGGTTTCTTTGTGGACGAAAGAGTGTTCCGAACTCCATCTCTTCAACGAGCTTTATTTGCACGTACACTCCTGGTTCATTGCCAGTTTCTGATTAAGAATGAAATAAAGTCTCACTTAAATTAACTTTGACCTTCGTTTTCAGAATGTTTACATCTTCTCCGCTCGGCAAGTTTTTAGCACAACACTCAAAAGTGTAACCTCAGCTCAAAAAACATGTCCCTGCCAATCTACACCGCCCCTCTCTCTGGCTTCCTCGCCCTGCGCCCAGTCTCGCTCCCTCGCTCCTGGCTCCTTCTAGCTCACCCCACTGGAGCCCACTCCCACTGAAGCACAGAAAGCGGTCATCTTCGCTAGAAGCTGCTTCTGATACCCCTTGAAGACAGCCGCCAGATCTTCTCCCCGAGCCCATCCTGCTGTTACTGCTACTCTCTGGCCCGGCCCCCAGCTCCGAGCAAGCCTATCACTACCCCTATCATTACCCCTATCACTACCCCTATCACTACCCCAAGTACTACCTCTATCATTACCCCTATCACTACCCCTATCACTACCCCTATCATTACCCCTATCACTACCCCTATCACTACCCCTATCACTACCCCAAGTACTACCTCTATCATTACCCCTATCACTACCCCTATCACTACCCCTATCATTACCCCTATCACTACCCCTACCACTACCCCTATCACTACCCCTATCACTACCCCTATCACTATCACTGCCCCTATCACTACCCCTATCACTACCATTACCCCCTATCACTACCCCTATCACTACCCCATATCACTACCCCTACCACTACCCCCTATCACTGCCCCTATCACTACCCCTATCACTACCACTATCACTACCCCTACCACTACCCCTATCACTACCCCAGCCACTATCATTACCCCTACCACTACCCCTATCACTACCCCTACCCCTATTACTACCCCTATCACTACCCGTATCACTACCCCTTTCACTACTCCTACCACTACCCCTACCCCTATCAATACCCCTATCACTACCCCTATCACTACCCCAACCTCTATCACTACCCCTGTCACTACCCCTATCACTACCCCTATCACTATCACTACCCCTGTCACTACCCCTATCACTACCCCAACCTCTATCACTACCCGTCACTACCCCTATCATTACCCCTATCACTACCCCTACCACTACCCCCTATCACTGTCCCTATCACTACCCCCTATCACTACCCCTATCACTACCCCAGCCACTATCACTACCCCTATCACTACCCCCTATCACTACCCCAACCCCTCCTTAACCACTCTCACCTGTCACCATAACTACCCCGCCGATTTTAATAACCCTGCTCTCTATGTCAACCAGTATGATTTCACGTACAATTGTATAATTGTGGTACAACACCTTGGAATAATGCGCTATATAAATGTATGTAAGATAATATCCGAACAAACCAGACCAGCAATGCTTAAGAACGGCCATGCAGTTGGGTGCCGCTCAAATCACGTTGTGTGTAAGCGTCCAGAAACCAACATTCACGATCTGCGCGAAAAAGGAAAACTATTCTTTATTGGATAATCCATAACTCTGAATAATTACGGAGAATACAAATAATAACATACATATGCAGACGATCTGTTTCCTTAACACATCCGTTTCACCACACCGGGAAAAAACCCACAAAATGATATGTTACACAATCCATCAGCCTCACAGCCTTGTGAAATCACGCACTCCCAGAAGGCCGTGCGGCTAATGCAGGAATCCGATGAGCTATGAAGCTCTTTTCACCGATGTCCAGTAGGGAGGGGGGGTCACAAAGTTAAAAGAACAATTTTAAAAAAACCGACAGGAGTGCAAAGTATAGTAAATGTAAGTATAGTAAATGTAAGTATAGTAAATGTGTAATAACAGCCACAGAGGGTTCACGTGGGGATTGGCTTGCCGGTCCTGCTTGTAGCCAATAAGGGTTGAGATAGGGACCATGGCCCATGCGTCATCATGACAGGCCATCAGGGGGATGGGCTTAGCCATTCGGGGCCCCAGCTAATGGGGAGCCGGATGAGGGGCGTGGTCCCGGGATTGACAGGGAACCATCGAGAATGGTCGGAGCTGTCCATGGATGATTGGCTGGGGGAACCACGTGACGAAGGTGTTAAGAGCGAGGGGAGGAGAACGATCGGGAGCAGACTGGAGCAGGAGGAGAGCAGGGTCACGCGCGGACGGGGCCGGGGGTTGCCACGTGCGCGGCGGGGACTTAGTGGGTGGTCTGTCCTCTCTCCGTTGTCTGCCAGCAACGGAGAGTGAGTGAGCAAGGTGTATCGTGAAGTGAAAATAAAAGGACCGATTCCGAAGCCGTCTCCTGAAGGATTATTACATTGGTGTCAGAAGTGATTCTGTGACTGTTTGGACGATCGTCAAGATGTCTAAACACCTCAGAAAAAAAAACCTGCCCGTGCCTCTGTCGGAGGAAGAGGCGGAGACGGACGAAGATGAGCTGTTGGGAGCTACAGCCCTGGTGCCGCCGGCCGACGATGCTCGCCTCGACGCCTCTCAGCGCCGACTGGGAGAAGATGCGGCTACTGCGGGATCGAGAGACGAATGGCGGCTGATGGCGGAGCAGATTGAGTCGCTGCGCGCAATTCTGCTCAGTTTGGTGACCGCGGTGGCGTCCTCACCAGCCGTTGGTCGCCAGATCGCCGATCAACTGGACGCCGCGGGAAAGGGTCCTGCTAAGGAATCGGGCCCCGCCATTGCTCCTGCCACGCGGGAGGACACCGTCGTCTTGGGTGGGGCGGCTGCGTCGGAGTCGTCAGCCGCCATTTTAGGCGCGCCTGCTACCACGCGGCCGCCGGACGCCATTTTGCCTGCACCGAGCGGAGAGCGGGAACGGCGGCCGGAGACACCCGCGGCGCGCGCCTGCCACCGTGGACATCTCCTTCCACACATAAAAGAATTCACCGCCGGAGGTGATTGGAGTGCTTTTACGTGGCGCTTCAAGTCGGCTTTTAGATCTGTCAACTGGACGGAGGAAGAAGCGCTGGCAGCGCTACCTACGCTGCTCGATGATGTGTCTCTGGGGGTCTTCCGCGCCATCCCGGCGTCCAAGAAGAAGACACTGCGGGATGCGTTCACAGAGATGGCAGAATTTTACGACCCGCCGACATCGGCCACCAGGAAATTCATGTCGCGTCGCCGGGCACCGGAGGAATCGCCGTTGGCCTATCGGGGGGCGTTGATGGCGATGGCCATGGCCGCCTACCCCGACGCAACGGCCGAGCATTTGGATCCACTCATCCTTTCCCGCATGCTGGAGTTGTCTCAGGAGCTCAACATCTCGCTACCAGTGTGCGGCCACGAACCGCTTTCATCGCGGTGGGTGGCGCGCTGCCTGGACGCTAAGTTTAATATCAAGCGATGGGACCAGATGGCGGCGTGGACGGGGAAACCCGAGATCGACGGGCCGCCGCTGGGGTGGTCTCCGCGACTGGTGGTCCACTGCTCCGACGACTCGGGCGACGACGACATGTTGGCAGCGGCTGTTCCGCGTAGGATTCCAGGCCGCCGGCTGCACGACCAGCGGGGCGACTACACGGGCCGACCACGTGCGAGGGCCGGGTCGTCCGACCGCCGGCCGACGTCGGCCGCGTGTTTCAAGTGTGGTAGACGGGGCCACTTCGCCCGTGATTGCCGCTGCCGACCTCTGCTATCGCCTCCTCTGCCAAGGGGACCTCCATCTCCTCTACCTACCGCGGAGCTGCAACAACCTCGGGCGAGTCGGCACAATACGGACACCCGGCAGGTCGTGTCACATCATTCATCCACTTGCACTCATTCGTACACTCCTAGAGCCAATTTTACTTCTGCTCCATTGACACGCTCTGCGACACAGTGGAAGAAATTGGCTCGCAGGATTGTGGCTGCGGCGTCGGGCTCGTCGATGGTACGGGGTACCATCCACAGCGTTGACGTCCGTATCTTGGTGGACACTGGCGCGTCGGCTACCATCATTTCGGATGTGATTTTCCATTTGTTGTCCATTCCTGCGTCGAGAATACGCAAGGTTAATGATGCGTGTGTTGCCGCCAATGGTGGGAGTATGGGTATCTGCGGACAGGTGGATGTGAGCATAGCTATTGGAAATATCACCGCCGCAGGACCTGTATTGATTTCTCGCTCGCTAGCTGTTCCATGCTTGTTGGGGACGGATTTCCTGCGCCGGATGCCGTTGCGAATACGGGTCGACCAGGACTGTTTGGAAATGCCGGGGGGTCGTAGGATGGCGTTCCTGCCTTCCCTGCTGGCCAAGGCGCCTACAGGTAACGCAGTTACTGTTGTAGTTGCGGCTACCGTGGAAGTTCCATCGGGAGCGCAAATGCTCATTCCGCTACGTTACCGAAAACCGCTTCAAATGGGAAGGGGTGCGAAAGGCGTGCTGTTATCCCCATCGAATTCCGTATCGAAATCTTTTTCTTTGGCGGCGGCACAAACGATTGTGCGCCCGGGTCAGGCACCTTTCATGCAAGTCTTGAATGGGGGACCTGATCGCGTTGTTGTTCCGGAGGGATCGGTGCTGGCTCACGCCACTACCGATTTCGCCTCTTGTGAGAAACCGCCGCGCGTGCGGATGCCTGCTCATGGATCTTCGCATGATCGTTCACAAGAACGCTGGATCGCGGATTTATGCGGAGAGAATTCGTCCTTGTCTAATGAACAGAGGAACGCTTTGCGTTCGCTGTTGCTGCAGTACGCTGATGTGTTCAGCAGGAATGATTTGGACCTCGGACGCACATCGCTTTTGTCGCACCATATTGAAACCGGTGCATCGCCACCTGTCTGTATGCACCCTCACCGCATGAGCCCCGCGGAAAGGGAACACGTGCGTGGGGCGGTAGATGAATTACTGGCGGCGGATATTATCTCGCCATCCAATAGCCCTTGGGGCGCGCCCTTTGTCTTGGTTAAGAAGAAAGATGGTAGTACGAGGTTTTGCGTTGATTTCCGCCGGTTGAATAAAATCTCGGTGGCGGACGCATACCCCTTACCGAGGATGGATGACTCATTGGATGCGTTATCGGGTGCTAAATTCTTTTCCACCCTTGACCTGTCCTCGGGCTTTTGGCAGCTTCCCCTCGATGACGAGTCAAAACCCAAAACGGCATTCCGCACACCGCAAGGCCTCTTTGAATTTAATCGGCTGCCGATGGGCCTGAACGCGGCCCCGGCCACGTTTCAGCGGATAATGGAACTGGTGTTGGCGGGACTGCAGTGGGAAACGTGCCTCATATATCTGGACGGTATAATTGTCTTTAGCCGCAAGTTTGAGGAACATCTCCAAAGACTTGAGACAGTTTTTCAAAGAATGCGTGCGGCTGACCTTAAGTTTAAACCGAGGAAGTGCCACCTCTTGCAACACTCCGTCCGTTACCTGGGTCATATTGTCAGCTCGGACGATGTATCTACTGACCCTCTGAAAACGAAGTGTGTACGTGAGTGGCCCACACCCACTTCAGTGGGTGATGTTCGGCGGTTTATTGGATTTGCTTCCTATTATCGCCGCTTCGTTAAGAACTTTGCGACGTTGGCAAAACCATTACACGTTCTGACTGGCAAAAATCAAAGGTTTAAATGGGGGGCGGAGGAAGAAAATTCCTTTAAGGCACTTCGGGAACACCTCGCCACGGCACCTACGTTAGATTACCCTGATTTTTCACAGCCGTTCATCCTTGATACGGATGCTAGTGATATCGGCATAGGGGCCGTTTTGTCGCAGCGCAAAGACGGGGTTGAGAGGGTGGTGGCGTATGGCAGCAGGGTTCTGTCCCCTGCGGAAACGCGATATTGCGTGACAAGGCGGGAACTTTTGGCAATTGTTCATTTTGTTCGACTGTACCGACCGTACCTGTATGGACGGAAATTCTTAGTCCGCACTGATCATGCGGCTTTGCAATATTCCCTCAAATTAGATCAGCCGTCAGGCCAATTGGCCCGGTGGTTGGAATCGTTACAGGAATTCTCCTTCGATATAACGTACCGGAAGGGAGCCCGTCATGCGAATGCTGATGCGCTCTCAAGGCTGCCGCCCGCTCCTCCTTGCACTTGCCTTACGGGCACGCACCGCTGCGCCGTACCGCCCACGTCGCCCTGCCCGGTTATGGGGGCGATAGCGAATGAGGACGACGCAGGGGCGAAAGCGAAAGAGAAGGACCAGCATGTGTCGGTGGACACCGATGACACCTTACGGTTGCCGCACGTGGTCTGGTTGCGCGAGCAGGAGGCCGACGCCTCGCTGTCTCCACTACGTAAATTGGTTGGGAAACAGAAATCGCGATTGGGAGGCTGGAAGTGGCAGATGTTTCGGGGTAAGTCGGGATTGCTAATGTGCACCGACGGGGTGTCTGACCGACCACGCTTGGTGGTGCCTACTTCGCTTCGCTACGACCTGCTCCGTGCTCTGCACGCTGACAAATTGATGCACCTCGGTGTCCAAAAGACTGTGGCCGCGATGCAAAAGAATTTTTTCTGGGCCGGTATGACGGCGGACATCAATGATTTTGTCCGCTCGTGCCATGACTGTGCGAAAAGGAAACCGCCTCGGAACCACTATGTACCACCGTTGCGTTCCATTGAAGTGTCCCGTATTAACGAATTAGTGGCTCTCGACATTCTGGGGCCGTTTTCCCCGTCGGCTAGGGGCAATAAGTACCTTCTGGTCGGGGTGGAATATTTTTCTCGATGGCCGATGGCCTGGCCTCTGCCCGACCAAACGGCGGCGTCCATCACCGACGCTTTCTTGAACGGGTATGTCATGGACAAGGGGGCACCTGAAAGGCTGCTCACAGATCAAGGCCGGAATTTCTCCTCTAAATTGCTTAGGGAAGTTTGTGACGCGCTGGGTACAAAGAAAGTTCGCACTTCCCCATACCATCCACAAACAGATGGTATGGTGGAACGATTCAACCGTACCCTTTCCGCTATGCTTTGTCACACGGTCAGTGAAAAGCAAACCGATTGGGACTTGCACATACCAGGCGTCTTGGCGGCATACCGCATGGTTCCGCACACGTCCACGGGATACTCACCGTTTTTTTTGATGTATGGCCGTGAAAATGTTCCACCCATCGATGTGCAACTGGGTACGCCGGCTAAACAACCGTCCCGCTCCCTGCCTGACCACGTGCGTGACTCGCTTGAACGAGTAACGGCGGCGCGAGAGGCCGCCCGGTGTGCGACGGGCCGTGCTCAGGCAAGGAACGAACGGTACGCGCGTCGATCGCACACTCGCATGCCTTGGTCGGTGGGAGACCTGGCGTGGCTCCACTGCCCCCAAGTACCGGCGGGCACGTCCCCTAAACTGCACAGGCCATGGCGGGGGCCTGTGACGCTCGTAGATATTCGGAACTCGCAAAGTATTCGTGTTCAATACGGCAAACGTCGGTGGTATGTTCATTCCTCGCGACTTAAACCCTATGTTGATGCGCGCGTCGGTCCTTCATCCCCAATAGCTGACCTGCCGGGTTCTGCTGGGCCGACTACGCCGCGTGATACGCCCGTTGATCCCAGGGGGGATTGTGTTGTGCCTCCTGCAGATGAACAGGTTCTGAGGGCTGAGGAAGCCCCCGCTGCCCCCCCCTCCAACGGGGCCCGCCCTGGACGCGACCAAGCACCAACAACCGACTTCTTCTTTGAGCCTGCCACCTCCTGTCCATCCGGAGGCAAAGCGACCTTGCGCTGGGAGCGGAGAGGGTCCCGCGTCGCGTACGCGGTCGAGATCTCTTCCGTTTCGTTAACGTCTGATCGTTTTGCTAATTCCCTGTCGTTACCGCGCTGCAGGGGCGCCCTAATGTATGTTGTGATTTTTTTTTATTATTATGGGTGACTGTTGAATGTTGTTAGGCGCGGAAACGCTGGTTCACCCTCAAATTGTTAAATGCACCTTGGTGCCCTAATAAGATTTTGCGGAATTAGTTCTTCACCCCTTTTCCAGCCGAGACGGCTAAATTTTTTTCACCGGGGGGGGGGGGGGGTGATGTAATAACAGCCACAGAGGGTTCACGTGGGGATTGGCTTGCCGGTCCTGCTTGTAGCCAATAAGGGTTGAGATAGGGACCATGGCCCATGCGTCATCATGACAGGCCATCAGAGGGATGGGCTTAGCCATTCGGGGCCCCAGCTAATGGGGAGCCGGATGAGGGGCGTGGTCCCGGGATTGACAGGGAACCATCGAGAATGGTCGGAGCTGTCCATGGATGATTGGCTGGGGGAACCACGTGACGAAGGTGTTAAGAGCGAGGGGAGGAGAACGATCGGGAGCAGACTGGAGCAGGAGGAGAGCAGGGTCACGCGCGGACGGGGCCGGGGGTTGCCACGTGCGCGGCGGGGACTTAGTGCGTGGTCTGTCCTCTCTCCGTTGTCTGCCAGCAACGGAGAGTGAGTGAGCAAGGTGTATCGTGAAGTGAAAATAAAAGGACCGATTCCGAAGCCGTCTCCTGAAGGATTATTACAAATGTAAGCAAGTCACTAAAATAAATAAGTAAAAATACATTCTATAAGTACAAATTGCAAAAGTTTTTACATTCCTGTCGGTTTCTCTACACTAAATGCAAGCTTGGGCAAGGTAGCATAACAACAACAGCAGCAGTCCTAGAGCACAACAAGACAACACCGCACAGCGGTAGCCCCTCAATACAATTGCACACTAAAATGTTACCTTCGATACACAGGCAATGATCACAGTTACAAATCACATTGGAAAATGTGGCTGCGTCCAGCACTAATCTGCTGTTTCAAGATATTTATTGAAGGAAGATTTACGATGTGAATGTAATTATTTATGAACTATTTGTTGATTTGACCAGGTAAGGCCCACTGAGCGATGCAGCTCTTTGTCAGAAGCGACATGGCTACAACAGATCGCCCAACGAAGTGGCTTGTCATTACGTGGACATTAACTTCTTGTGCGTACAGTTTTATCATGTAAACAAACCACCTTTCTGTTTCACAACGTAAAAACAAACAAAAAAAATCACTGATGTTATTAGGCGACATTCCTTGGGCATTTAATGTATTGTAAATACACGAATTGTGGAAAATAAATGTAGCTTGTAAGATATTGGCACTAGAAATGTATTGCTACAGAAGGACACTGCATCTACGCTGGACGCAAATGGGGACCAACGTAGAAGTGTGAAAACGATTTCACGTAGAAGAATACAACCTGATGATGCAGCCAGTGGCGAGAAGGAAACTGGCACTCTTTGGTCGCATGTGTAGAATGGACAACAGCATGAACATTTGAAAATGTGTTGTTAAGAAAAAGGAAAGAAACCGAAAAGAGAGGAAGACCTCAGAGAACGGCTTGACGAGGACATCAGAGATTGGTGCCAGAAAGACGCGGCCGCTACTTGAGCACATTGGTACAAGACAGAGGAAAGTGGAAACAACACAACGCAATGTGCTTTACATCTCCTGTCAGTACGCTTTGGTTCTTTCCGTAAAACCAAAGAGTCTGGATTCCTGCCGTCACGAAAGCTTCAAATCGAGATCTCCTGTCAGATCGGTTCGATATGGAGTCCCGCAAGCATCTGGCGCTTGGAGTGGCACATTCGTGCCGGAGTGGCTCCATGTATGTAGCAGCAAAAATGTACTTGATGTGGACTTGGCCCGTAGCTATGATGGTCCGGGCGGCACGAGGCGAGATGTTAACGACCTCGCCTAGTGTGCAGGAGATCGCGGGTTCAATAATTGGAGTTTGCGTGTCTCTCTGCCCGTGGCCGCGTAGATTTTTCTCCGGTTCCTCTTGTTTTTCCCTCCACATTTATAACCAACATGCGTTCAGAGTATGTGCTTACTATAAATTTGCACGTGATAAGCTACTTCGTTGAGCTATCTTACCTGGTAAAATAAAGAAAAAAGTTTAGTACTGTTTGGGCACAAGGAGTGAGCCTAGAAAGTAAACAGCAAGTCTGATTACATCTCCTATCTTGAAATACGTTTCCTTTAACGGTTGCTTAGGCTTCACGGTATGACATGTTTCATCATCATCATGAGTTGTCATTTGTGGCCAGGCCGCTTCTAAAAAGGAGCTATGTAGCTTAGTGGGCCTTACCTTGTAAAATAAAACAGTTTAGTTTATTAAATGCCTGTATGGCTCGTTTGGGCACTTTGCCACGACATGTGGGCTTTAAATTTCGATTTGAAGCTTTCGTGACTGCAGGGATTCATATTCTTGGTTCTTTCGGTAAAGTCACGTAGAAGGAAAATAATAAAATAATAAAAATACAAATAAATACAATTCTCACGACGTTTCGGCCACAACACAAGCAGCCGTCCTCAGGTGAAGAACAGAGCTTGTAAGACGCTGTCTTTCCGACAGCTCTGTTCTTCACCTGAGGACGGCTGCTTGTGTTGTGGCCGAAACGTCGTGAGAATTTTATTTTGTTTTATCTTTATTATTTTATTATTTCCCTTTTACGTGACTTTACCGAAAGAACCAATAATATGTGGGCTTTCCTTGTAACGGTTATGCTCATGACACACACATGTACGTCCTGTTAGACTCTGACTCTGCGATTGCAGTTTTTGCGCTGCTCGTGTCATCAAATTTTTTTATGAAATCTTGCTTGCAACAACATTTTCTTGCACTAAATGTTGACAAGACTGAGGCCACATTTAATGGCTCGACTCTACAATTGTCGCAAATCGGATCGCCACGTCTGACGATGTTTGCCCATCAAAGGAGGTCAGAAATCTTGGTGTTCAGTTTGACCGGTCCCTGCCCTCTGAGGCACGTGCAGGTGAATATAACTTGGTTCTTTCACCTTAGAAATATTGTCCGGCTGCATCATTTCCTGTCACCTAATGACTCAGAGAGACTGGTCCACGCTTTTCTGCTCTCCCGACTCGATTACTTCAACGTATAACTGTTCGGGATTCTGAGTAAGGTCCTGGGCTAGACTCCGACTCATTCACAATGCGGCTTCTAGAGTCCTTACGTGCACACCGTTTTGTGAGCACATCACACACTCGCTCCCTTGTCTCGACACTGGCTACCAGTCAAGTATCAAGTGGACTTAGATCCCACTGCTGACCGACATGGCTCTCAATTGGTTAGCCCCACAATGTCTATGGGAACTGACCCGCTACTACTCTCCAGTGAGCTCCCCTGGAAGCTTCGGATCACCTTCTTCTAAGTACTGCGAGGTCAAGGCGCTGTTTCTGGGGTGATCGAGCTTTTGCCAGCGCAGCTTCTAGACCAGGGGTGGGGAACGTCTGGCCCGCGGGCCGTATGATCTGGCCCTGCCAAGGCAAGCGCAGGCGGGACTCGAAATTCAATAAATCTAGGAGCAAACCTGGAAAAGTAGTTGCGAGTAGCAACATCATCGATACCAGCTAACATCACACGCCTCACCAAAGAGAAGCAGTTCCAGCCATCACATTAGGGGTGAGTTAATTAAATGATTGACCAAATAAAACAGGCGAATTTTTAAGTTGATCATTTTGTATGGCCCGCGAATGATGTTATAAATATCCAAATGGCCCTTGGCAGAAAAAAGGTTCCCCACCCCTGCTCTAGACTATAGAACGCTTTGTCTTTGATAATACGACAATCATAGTTACTAGGGCTATTTAAGTCTGGCTTGAAAACTCACCTCTTTAAATCGGCATTTACTTCGCTGATTCCGGCCGTTTGCCCCGCAGGTCTTGTTTATTTCCGCATTTGGATCGACGGATAAAATGCGCCTTAAAAAATGTTAATTATTTTCATGAAGTTGATTAATCGACAAAAATGTGTAATCGATTACTTTTTAATGGTTGATTATAATACTTATTTGCAGATGGTGGCTCACCCCACGTTCCGAAGGTGGGAAACCCGTTCTAAGCTACCCCAGTGTCGCACGACTGACGATGCCACGAACCTTGACATCTGAACAGGTACGGGTGAGGCAGAGTCTCCCCAAGATAGCTGATGCTTCTTAGCCATAATGCTTTAAATATTCAGCTTAGATCCCAGCTGCCGTAGTGAATGATTTCAATAATAATTAGCGGAGTAATCAATTACAGTTTGTTCTCCTATCATGCTGCAGTTGCGTTCCTGAAGAACACCGTGTTGTGGAAAAATCGCGTTATAATAAACAATATAGGGAGTAAAGCACAGCCCGTGACAACACGTGAGATGCGTACGTAGGCTGAAGAAAGACTGAGGGCGCGTGGGTGGCGTCTAGAAGCATCCAGCAGCATCCCACTGCCTTGTGCGATGCTACGCCGAGGCAGCCGTAACGGCCGCTTAGTCCGACTCGCGTGACGGAGTTCCATTCACTCAATCGCGTTATATCCAATTCGCATCCGCGTTATAACAAATGTGTTCCCTAATATACGAATCGTGTTGTATCCAATTTGCGTCATGAAAACTTTTATATGAGAACAGTCTGCACTAATTCTGTGATGAGGTAGCCCAGCCTGAACCTGTTTACCTTCGCAATTGTGCGTCTATTTCAAACGCCCCTTGTCCGCGATGGAAACAGTTCACTTTCTCAAACCCTCCGAGTGAACGCGCCGATGAACACCCCCCCCCCCCCCCCCCGGGGACTTGACGATGCCAATCCGGTTGGCGACCTCCGCCGCATGCCATAAACGCAGGCCGCGTCGAGGTGCGGCCCCTCCCAACCCGCCCCTTCTAAAAGCCTCACCTGGCCGAGCCGTCGAGCCGTCTAATCTGCCCTGGCCAGTTCTTATCGCTCCGCATCGAAACCGAGCAATGAAAACAATGTCATCCGCTGTGAGCGTGCTGTAAAATAACAGAGGCTGTGTACTTAAGGTTGCCTTATACTGCGCATTGAATATCTAAAACAAATGTACACGAGGGCGTGACAATTGCATTTTTTGTCAACGAATTTTTTACGGCAAAATTCAAGGTCACATTCGAACCTGGAATTGTTTTTTCCGTTCATTCCCGCCCAACAATTGCCCACGCATTCAAAATCGACGGGCGCATTAACTCACACAGTTATAAGCCCTTGCGGCCCTCTGAGCCAGGCCCCTCGACATCCACAGCAGCAGAGCAGCTCACGGGCTGTGCTTCTTATTAACCCCTGGAGCCTGCCTCTTCACGGAACCCGCGACACGGCCGCTAGGACACAACGTCAGGATTCGCGTCGTCGTGGAGAGAGGAGAGGCCGTTTCGCGAACCCATGCTCACGGATAACAGAATGCAAACCTATATCTTTTCCCGCGACGCTTGACACGAGATGGACCTTCCCGATAACACAAGGTGGCTTATCGGTGTCCCGTGTCCGTGGTCGGTCGGCAAGGGGGTCGGTGCCAAAACTATTCTCGTTGTCTCGTGCTTTGTGCAAGGCTCTGGTGGAAGGTGGCGCTCTTAAATGTGGCGCCATTCAATGTGGCACTTCCTCGGTCCATTGAGGATTTTGAGTAGGCTTCACTTTTTTAATTACCTCTTAAAACTCACTTATTTGTACTGCAGTATTGCTTTGTAACTTAAGCTTTAAAAAAAAGCTATTTTGTTGTCTGATTGGATTACTCGGCAATGATTATTATTCGCTCTTATCATAGTTATACATTTTATTGGAATTTCGAGAGTAGTCGTTGACATTGTTATTCTCGGTTTTCGATTTCGCTTAGATTGTACCTCTATATTTGCAAGTGCGGTTTTATTTTTCTATGTACAGCGCTTCGAGAAAGTAGAGATCACGATCGTTATTGTTCGCGTATTAAACACCATCCTTACTTATACGGCGATTATTTAGTTGATCATCGAGGTTTCTATCCAGAGGCGCGGAGCTCAAACGAGGAGGAGGCTTCGGTGCTCCCACGAGGGATGCCCCCATTGTGGCCACGTGGCCCGCGTGCGTTGCGACCACGTGTCCCTCTCTCATAGATTTATTATTATCCATTGTTAATAAAATATTGCTGATATTTTTTAGTTGCAGTAGAACCCCTTTTCTTAAAGACGGTAATTGGTTCCGCAGAAGCGGTGGTCAAGTGATTTGGTTGTTAAGCGAGGATAGGAAATACACGTTAAAGGTTTAATTCGTTCCGATAGCATCGAAAGATATACATTTTTCACCCATACAAAGTACTTTATAATATTTAAACGACAGACATTAATACATAAATATACTAACAGCATTATACACGCATAACATTGCAATAAACATGGTTGATAAAGATATTCATTAATATTTACCTACCTACAACAGCCCGTCGTTGATAGGGTCGATATGCGAATGCATTGGGCTCAATGGAGGCCCGTCGCGAAGCAAAATATTATTTTGCTACTGGCAAAGGGGGTTCCAACAGTCGAATCCCTCTCAACGACTAATCGCTTCGCGACGGGCCTCCATTGAGCCCAATGCTACTGGCAAAGGAGGTTCCAACGGTGTAAATGCTTACCCCGAGCTCTCATACTCTGATGGTGCATTGTCTTTGAGTTGTGCGCCTTTTGGCGTCATCTGGTCCAACCCATGTGAGACTAGGCTCTAAGGAAAGCTGTCTCGGGTGTGGACCAATCAACTTCAAGGACAGTACATACATTATCAGAGTTGTGTTTTTTGTTTGCATTCCGACTGCAGGTATTGTGGTCAATGCAAACATGACTCCTTCTAAAAATGGTGTCAGTTTTGTTGGCAGATAAAAGGGTAAAAACCAATTATCGGGTTCGATTGTGTTTTGTAACTTCTTTGTTTTCTGCCGGTGTGAGCAGGTTATGGTTGATGTTCGTATTTAATTGGGGTTCCTTCCTGCTGGGGTGGTGGCGTAACGGTTATGCACTGTCCTATAAACCCAGTGAGCTGAGTTGGACTCCCACTCATCGCTAACATCAGTGGCGAGTGAGATCTGAGTGGCATCTGAACTGATCCTGAACCTCCTTCATCAACCCGCGTTGACCGGCATGGTGAAGTGTGGTACAAGCAGCTCCCACAATCAAAGCGACACGGGGAGGCTTTCATCCAGCACTGGGTTGACTAACGCCCGCAGAGTATATTACATCGCAGCAACACCCTGATTGAAGTTGGTTTTATCTCCTTTGAGACGTATTGTTTCATTTATGTATTGTGCTTTTGCATATTTGATTTAAAAAAAACCTTTAACTGACTGACCACCAAGCGACAGGAGAAGTGTCGCCCTCAACTTGGAGGCAAAGATGGAAATCATCCAGTGACTGGGAACGGGCCACGTTGCAGTGACGCACACGAGGATCTGTGTAACGGGAGGAGACTTTAATAAGACCCAGACACCGCTCACAACACCATGAGTTCGTCTCAGAGGCCAACGTCAAAAGGGAGCCAAGCGAAATGGAAAATCACGTGGCCGGTGATGAACGCTGCAGCCAACGGCGGGGTTTTCGCAGAGGCGTGCTACGGCTCAGCCCCATCCTGTGAGAATTCCACAGCCTCCGCTCTTGGCAGTCAGAGTTGGCCTCGTGCCCCCGAAGCGTGCCACGGAGTCTGCGAGCCGTCTATCCGAGGAAGGATTCGAGCAGCAGCTTTGAGGAGTGCCGAATGCGGGTCGGTCGCTGCCGACAAGAGAAATCCCAAGGTCGCTGTGAAGGAGGCTGTCCCTGCCTTCTTACCACATGTGTGGCGTGGACGATTTCTTGACCGAAGAGATTCCCTTCGAAACCGGCGCTTGTCCATTCCGAGCGCCGTGCTGCCCACAGCGGAGCCTGCAAGCGGCGGTGTCGCAGTGCTGCCCAGGGATTGCAGATACTGCTGATTGCAGATACTGTAATGTACTGTAATTGCAGATACTGTAATGTACTGTAATTGCAGATACTGTAATGCTCAAACGACTTGCAACGGGCAGGGCCGGCGAGAGTCTCAAGACCTCGGCGCTGAGAGGGTAAACTTTCCCCGCGGGCCACCCTTTCCGTTGTATGTGATCGCCGCTCGTATTCAAACCACCGTCCCAACGTACGTGCGTTGAACTTTTTTCGCGCCGTACGCAACCAACCGTGCCCATCGGTGGCGGGGCAGGGGGGGGAGGACAAGACCAAACACACACAAAGCAATGGCAGGTGCGCGGGGGATATAAACTCCCTGCTCTGGAGCTATCAAAGCCAGCAAAGCGGGGCGGCCTGCCGGGGCGGCAGCCGTGAAATTCCGCGGCCGCAGGTGGAATGCGGGGGGTGGGGGGGGCTCCAGGGGTCACTCCGCCCGGCCCCCCCCCCTCTCATCCCGCGCCGACGCTGAGTCGCGTCGCGTGCGGCGGCGGTGCCCGGTGACCCTCGGGGACGATCGCTTCGTGTGTAGGGGGCGCCGCGGTGGCGAGACGTCAACTACCTCGCCTGGCATGCAGGAGGGCATGGGTTCGATGCCGGCCGCTGACAGCTGCTGCTGTATGTTTGGAGTTTGCGTGTCGCCCCACCGTGGTCGTGTGGATTCTTCTCCGGGTCCTCCGGGTTTCCCCTCCACATTTAAAAACATCACGCTTAGAGCGTTCGGCTGCTATAGATGTCTACGTGCTAAGCGACTTCGCTGAGCTGTCATTTGTGGTAGCCAGGTCGCTTCTGAACTGGTAAAACAAAATATAGTAATAGGTTTTTACCCTTTCAACTGGTACAAAAACTGATACCTTTATACAAGGCATCATGTTTGCAATAAACACAACATAAGCAGTCAAAATGCAAACAAAAAGAAAAAATCGGATTATGATAATGATATGCACTGTCCTGGAAGTTGATTGGTCCACACCCAAAATATGTTTAGTTTAACTTCGTCGTTGGGTGGCGAGGCTGACGCAATAAACAGAATAACGTTTAGAATCCACCATCTGATGGGAATAACTTGGCCTCACCATCCCACCGTGACCAGCGTGGTGAAGTATGGTCAAACTTTCCCCGAGATCGACACAGCGTGGGGGTGAGCACCTACAAACTAGCGGTGGGTTGACAAAGCGCTGTACAACATCCATAATGTGACGGGCTTTCACGGTGCGATGGCCTGTCACTGAAGTTCACAGACAACGCGGGCCCTTAGATCATCCAACGTGGACACTTGAACAGCTTCACAGCCACAAGTGAACGGTTCACCTACTCGGAGATCTGTTTCTAGGGGCACCCTTTACTTAATTTAATTCGCGTTTGAGTTTGCTCCAGAATTCCAATAACAAAAATGGTCACCCCGTTCCACGTCTGGCTGCCTCTCCGCCGAAGGGGACTCGTGGCGACGTCGTTCCCTGGACGAGTGAGTGCAGTTCGCTCCAAGCTGCCGGTCGCTCGCCCCCTTCTGTGCCTGAACGCGCGCGTGCCCGCTCATACCCGCCATTGCAGATGTGTTTTAGCAATCTGCTGAAGACTGCCTTGAACTTCAAATTGTTTGTTGCGGTTACACCCGATTCAAGAGCCGAATGGCTCACAGGGCTATACCAAATACATGAAACTGAAAAAGACATTCACTCTCATCATCATTTGGCATCCGTGGTGTGCACAACACGCACACACTTCGCGTGCAAGTCACAGCCGATGTAATCAAGGTAAGCAGCCCACAACGGCCCCACAAGATACAGCGGCGTGCTGCACTCACGGCGAAGTCGATTAAACAATTCAACTTGTGTTCACCTTTACGAGGATGGAAAAACACCAACTGTGGAAACAAGCAAAATAAATAAGTAACTAAACAGTATTCGCCTAAACATTGATGCCCGGCCAATACACCAATCACAGCAGCAGCAGCAGCAGCGCAGCCGACGACACCGCGTTGCAGTTGAGCGATAGGGCGGATATCCAGGTACAATGTGGCGGGTTTCTTTCTTCCACAGCCAAACACAAGAGGAACTCTATTCATTCTTTATTCCCTGATAACCCTGGCTCTTGCGAGATTGCGCCTATCCAGGAACGTCGCCACCGCGATAACGGGAGCTTTGAGATTGTCATTACGCGCACCGATGCATGGAAAGGCACAGGCGCGCGCACACGCCACGTCTGGGTGTTCTTGTATACGCATGGACAGTGTTCGTCTGAGAGAGCCCTCTTCCATCAAGCGACAGCGATTGTTCTGCGCACAAACTGGCCCCCGCCACTCATCATCATCATCACGATCCATGGGCAGATAGCCCCGTAGGTGTCCACTGCACGTGTCGTCACTTGTTGTTTCCACTTTCCTCTCCGTCTTGTGCCACTGTGCGCAAGTAGGGCCACATATTTCTGGCACCAATTTCTTACGTCATTGTCAAGCCATTGTCTGTTGTTATTTATTCCTCTCTTCCTGGTTCTTTCCATATTTCCGAACAACGCACTTTTAATTTTTCTGTTCTTGACCATCCTACAAATGTGTTCAAATAGTGCCAATTTTCCTTTGCCACGAGTACGTGTGGTTAATGCAGACGATTGCTTGAAAAATGCATCTATTTGGTGTTTGAACATCTTAACACCTGTTTTATTGCCAGAAAGGGTAAAACCTGTTCTTATTTTCTAATCATCTTGGATACTGGCAAAAGGGTCCCATAGATATCATCATCATCATAACAGAAAATAGTGCAGGCCGGAAACGACAGGTGACAAACAACACGCAGACGCGTGCACAAACAGCACTCGGCCTTTGTGTATTATGAAGGAGAAAAAACCCATTAGCAGTTCCTGAATAACTGCATCGCATGGGGTGCAGCTCGCCTGACGGACCAGCAGCCTTTGATTTGTTAGATGCGGTGACATGTGGATATAACGTGTCTTTTTTCAGGGGACGAGTCGAATTGAATGTTTGATGTTGGAAAATTTTAAAGAAAACGCTGCAATTGTGAGAATGGGGATTTTATTTTGGTGGGGGAGACTTTATGATCGGGATGCGAGAGGTGCGAAAACACGCGAAGCGGAGACTTTCAAACGGGGATTCGTTTAAAACCCCAGCCAGGACTCAGCCCATCACCCCTCCACGGCCTACAGAAGTCGAGCATCCAATTGTGACGGTGCGGACCGCGTGGTCGGCATGCGACCGCCCCGTTATCGCACGCAGGCTCCGGCTCCCGCACGAGGCACGTGGACCTTGTCCCCCACTGCGTCTGGCCGTTAAATCGAGATGAGCACTGCCCACTGAAGCTTTGCCTTCACCACAGACGTCAAACACATACTACGCGTGCGTTGGCTACGATGTATTTCAGCGATTTTAATTCAACGTTTTTGGGGGGTTTTCCCCACCACAGTCGGATTCCAATTGTGCGATCGGAATCGCACCTTGAGATGAGTATCTTGTCACCTGGACGGATAGGCCTCTTTAATCCACACGAGCGTTAAACTGTCCATGTGCTCCACAAAGCGTGTGCATTCGCACAGAAATCCAAAATGTCTTAAGAACCATCACCAGAATTGATAAAAAAAAAACTAAGTTAAAACGCAAATTGTACGTGACTTTTTTGGTGCATTCATCGGCTGAGACCGTCAAACCGCCGCACGGATGAACAATTGGCATCCGCCTGGATTCTAAACCAGAATCACAGCAGGGGCAGCTCGGCCTTTTAGCACCGCTGGGCCACTCTGCCACCTCGTACTGACCACAAATACGCTGTACAAAGTTGAGTCACCGTCATGAGATCCCCCTGAAGTAAGAGAGCATTCGAGTTTAACAACCATCGCTGGTGGATCTCTGTAAAAAGAAACACCCCTTTAATCGTGGGAGTGCTGCAACCAAACAAGCTGTGGCACGTGAAACGAAAAGTTAATTTGCAAATGAAATTGAAAACGTTCAATCGTAACGGCAGCGCTGCGATGTGTTTGTGTCACCCCAGGCCACATCCAACCGACTGGGAGTACAACAACAACACGAGCACTTCACAAGGCGTGCCCGCCGGCTCGGCACGGGCGCCCCAGCCAGGCCGGACCAGGCAGGCCAGACCCAAGCAAGCCAAACTCAGGCAGGCCAGACCCAGGAAGGCGGGGCCAGGCAGGCCAGACCCAGGCAGGTCAGACCCAGGCGGGCCACACCCAGGCAGGCCAGAACCCAGGCAGACCAGACCCAGACAGGCTTGCCCAGGCAGGCTTGCCCAGGTAGGCCAGACCCTGGCAGACCATACCAAGGCAGGCCAGACCCAGGCATGCCAGAACCCAGGCAGGCTAAAACCCAGGCAGGCCAGACCCAGGCATGCCAGAACCCAGGCAGGCCAGAACCCAGGCAGGCCAGACCATTGCAGGCCAGACAAAGTTGTGCGCGCAGACCACCGTGACTCGGGCACTCGCGCACAGGTGATATGAGGACAGCGAATGGTCGGGGACATCAATTATTCTCGCACAGGAATCAACAGGAACGGGATAAATGATTGAGAAGCTGAATGGATGGGACTGGAATTGAGCCGCTGGGAGCTGGGGGACAAGGGGCGTATGAAGGACGTGGCGTGTGCAGGTGTGAGTAGGTGTGTGTGTAGGTGTGTGAGTGTGTAGGTGTGTGTGTAGGTGTGTGTGAGTGTGTGTAGGTGTGTGTGTGTGCAGGTGTGTGTAGGTGTGTGTAGGTGTGTGTACGTGTAGGTGTGTGTGTGTAGGTGTGTGTGTGTAAGTGTGTGTAGGTGTGTGTAGGTGTGTGTAGGTGTGTGTATGTGTGAGTAGGTGTATGTAGGCGTGTGCAGGTGTGTGTAAGTGTGAGTGTGTGCAGGTGTGTGTGAGTTTGTGTAGGTGTTTGTAGGTGTGTGTGTGTGTAGGTGTGTGTATAGGTGTGTGTGAGTGTGTGTAGGTGTGTGTAGGTGTGTGTAGGTGTGTGTAGGGGTGTGTGTGAGTGTGTGCATGTGTGTGTAGGTGCGTGTAGTTGTGTGCATGTGTGAGTAGGTGTATGTAGGCGTGTGCAGGTGTGTGTAAGTGTGAGTGTGTGCAGGTGTGTGTAGGGTGTGTAGGTGTGAGTGTGTGCAGGTGTGAGGAGCTCACAAGTCCTTGAAAGATCTGGGCAAAGTCCCATCAGTGAGCTCCTCCGGCAGGCAAGGCTGCGTTGGCTGGGTCATGTAGCCCGCATGCCCAGCCACCGCATGCCTAAACAGCTTTTGTTCGGCCGGATCGAGGGGGCTAAACGGGCGCGGCACGGGCTAGAGAAGAGATGGAGTGATGTGGTACAGGAGGACGTGGAGCTGAGTGCACTTGCCGATGACTGGTACCAGCGGTGTCAAGATCGGCCTTAGTGGAGGTGGCTCGTGAAGGACGCTACTGGGCAGTTGGAGACAGTCGCCCTCCAACAACAACGGAGGGCGGAGGAGCGACGCTCACAACAACGAGCGGAGCGCCGGGTGGCTAAAGCACAGCAAGTTGGTACAGTAGGGGGCACAGGTGGTGCATCAGCCAGTCATCTCGGTCATCTCGGTCAGTCGACCCGTGGCACCTGGGTCTGCCCCGTGACCTCCTGCCAGCGGGCGTTCGACACTTCACGTGGCCTCAAGGTGCACATGGCCTGGCACAAGCGTCGTGGTGACGTCACCGCCACTTAGTGGCGAATGGCGGTTGTTGTGAGTACCTGGTGCGGTGTGTAAACATCGTGACTAGGGAGACAAAGGCGGTCGGGCGTGGTGCTGGCCACCCACCCCCTCCGGCCTTTATAGGTGCTCGCTAACAGCACTTGCCCCAACAGTCTGTGAAGGCTTTACGGGGGGTCTTTGTCTTTGTAGTAGTGATAGAGAGAGAGAGGAGTGTTGTCTGCAGGTGGATTGGGCGGTGGTCCCGGGATGTGCCCGGACTTGCCCGGCCCATGCTGCCTCAGTGCGGTTCGGCGTTGGCGATCATAAAACACAAAATGACTCAACATTGATTTGGTTTGGAGTCATCAAGGATTTTTCAGCGAGTACGCAAACATTGCAACTCCGCTCTGTACACACCGCTGTTTGCATGGAGGAGTATGCTGTACAGTTATGCTATTCAAATTTGTTCCACGGGGTTCACAGAACACACAATATACATGTATTGCATACCATTAACAGGCTCTAGAAAAGTTAAACAAAACAGAGTTCATTCAAACTTAACTTTCAAGTTGTGCGGCTAATTTGTTAATGCATTAAAACGCACATCTGAAAACTCCTATAATAGAAACCTTCATAGGGGAAGGCTTCATCCAGCAGTGGATTGATCATGGTTGACGATGTGAGTACTCGATATATGTGTGTACACTTGATACTTTGCTAAAGTGGCTTTAAAAGTAACTGTCAGTACTCATAAGTGAGCAACTTTGTAGAGTCTCGGTTGACACTGCAATTATAAATTCACGTTTTTGGGAGCAAAAGTTATATCTCGGATTTGGTAACGTAAGGATTGAGAAAGTTACTGTTGTCGATATATTTCCCAACATGGTGACTAAATAACCAGGCCATTGCGAACCGTTAATAACGTTTCGCGGCACACACAAACAAATATAATTAGTTATTTTTATTTAATCTGGTTTAAAAAAATCACATTTTTCTCCAGCTCTATCCGACTGTGCGCTCCGTTTGAATCCCTCAGAGAGCAGCGGCGTCCTTGCGTGCGATGAAGATCGACCCACGGAAGTGGGTATCACAGAACTACCTCGGACGGCCCTTCTTCAACGGCTATTTTAGCGCGTTATACTGGTAGGAACCACCTGGGGGAGGG
Organism: Lampetra fluviatilis; assembly: GCF_964198595.1. Taxonomy (NCBI): domain Eukaryota; kingdom Metazoa; phylum Chordata; class Hyperoartia; order Petromyzontiformes; family Petromyzontidae; genus Lampetra; species Lampetra fluviatilis. Next base: position 771,674 of record NC_136289.1, read on the forward strand.
GAGGGTGGGGAGGGGCTGGGTAGGGAGGGTGGGGAGGGGCTGGGTGGGGCGGGGAGGGTGGGGAGGGGCTGGGTGGGTGGGGAGGGGCTGGGTGGGGAGGGTGGGGCTGGGTGTTGGGTGGGAGGGGTGGGGCTGGGTGGGGAGGGGCTGGTCACCCCGTGGTGCCCTTATAAAACTCAACGTTTAACCTACTCACGCCGGCTTGTGCCCGCCCTCACAGTCGGGCATATTTGCGGAATACACCACGCCGCCGTTGACCCTGGCCATTGACCGAGCAACCCAACGTTCCTACCAGCTCCCTCCGCAGGAATGTGTTTTTTAATTTTATTTCACCAGGTCAGGCCCACTGAGCTATGAAGCTCTTTTTCAGAAGCGACCTGGCCACAAATGATAGCCCAACAAAAGTGGCTTAACATCATGTGGACATTTATAGCGGACAAATACTCTAAACGTGTGATGTTGATTCTAAATGTGATGGTGGAACACTGGAGAGCCTGGAGAAATATCTACTCGGCCACAAGGAGAACATATACAGGCGTCAGGGTCGCGATCGATTCAACGACCTCCTGCACTCCAGGCGAGGTAGTTAACATCTCGCCACCCTGGCGCCCTAAGTGACCTCTGCTCCACACTGTTGGGGGCAGCTTTTTCCCATCCGCTCTGCCACTCACAGACAACCCTCGTCGCATGATCGTCAAATCGAAAATTTGAATTCTCAAAAGACGATTTTTTTCGTGTCAAATTGAAAGCAGAACCAAATCTAATGCTATGGGATGTTGTTGTTGTTGTGTTATGGGCTGAGACCAAGGCCGTAATCATTATAAATATTGGGGGGACACATCCCCCCCCCCCCATATTCAAATATACTCAAAATGTCCCCCCCAATATATTGCTATAAAATAGATTTATGTTTATATGATTGTGGTTATGGTTGTACTTCATTAATCCCTAATCTCTGCCATTACATACAATGAAACAAGAAAAGGGAAATAAGAAAAAAACAGAGCAATGTAATACAATACACTATTAGACATTATTGTAAAAAATACATAAAAAGTCAATCCTCTGTGTTAGTGAATTTTTTAAAATATTTTAGGCAGGAAATGGCAGTAAATTCGTTTTCAAATTTAGATTTTTTTTTTTCTGGGGGTGAGCCCCAGACCCCCTGGAAGATTTGGTCCCCACCCATGTTGACTCCATGGCTACGGCCTTGGCTGAGACCATCAGCTCACTCCACTTGAGTGCCGAGTTTATCCACAGGTGGCTGAAGCCTGGATTTGAACCCACAAGCTGTGAACGGTGCAGGGCTCAGTGCTGAGACCCTTTGAGTCGTGCGACCAAACTGCACAACGCGTTCATGGAAGTCACGTCGACTCTTGTCTCGCGTAATAAAATGCACGCTTGGCCAAAACAATTTGATGCTGACGCATGATCTCAGCGAAGGTGGCGTAATGCAACTGGTTTACCCATTGCAACAGCTTATCTCTTGAGTTATACATATGGCGCTCAGTCAGGATTATCAAACTGCTCAAAGTGTTTGGCGGTGTGCATCTCCATGCATGAACTTGAGCCAGTGTTCGAAGCTCCATATTCATATGGCAGAGACAAGTAACTTCACAGCACTGCTATTGCAAGCTCTCTCGCGAGTGTTGCGGCCTCTTCACACTTTTTTCTGACCCCGGAAGGACAAGCGGTACGAGTCAACCCGATATCAGGGATTGAGCCTGTGCGGTCTTCATTGGGAGGCCCTGCCTGTCACACCAGCTGGACTACGCAAGCACCCATTGCTGCCGCTGTGAGCGAGGGGTGAGTCCGTGTGCCCTCCACGATTCTCGTGCAGGACTGGGACGGCAAAGGCCTCTCTGTAAGTTGCAGCGGCGGCAGCGCAAACAGCGTTTCAGTTTTCAGTTTCATGTATTAGGTGTAGCCCTGTGAGCCATTCGGCTCTTGAGTCGGGTGCAACCGCAACAAACAAAAAACATGAACAAGAAAACATCTTAAAGTGACTATGTGACTATGTGCAAGCAGAAAATCCAAGAAAAGACAGCGAAATATTGCAGAAAAAGCACCGTACACCAACGTGAGGGCACCCGCGCCCACAGAGGGCACGGGTGGCATCAACAGCCGCCCCCACCAAAGCCTCGCCCTTCAACATCACTGCAACAGTCAACTGTGAATAACCCAACCAATAACAGATAACTATGGTAATTGATGTGAATACATTAACCCCCCCACCCCGCCCTGGTCTTCGCACCTGATTGTCGCACAAGTAATGACATTTACCCACCTCCCCACCCCCCACCCTTCCACCCCTCCACCCCCCACCCCTCCACTCCTCCACCCACCACCCCTCCACCCCCCCACCCCCCACTTTATTTAAGAGCGAATCAGGAGGAGGATTTTCTCCACAATTCTGGTTGCTGCCTGATGGTGCTGGTTGTTGTAATTACCGGCGAAACGCCACGGCACTTGAATTGTAAATGTTGCGGATTTGCTCTCCAACACACAACCGGTGTGTGCTGAACCAGTAACGAATTGCCACGTTTGGTTTGCGTGACAAACCTTACTCATTGGCTTTGTCGGGTGGTGGCGGGTTTAACGACGTATTTATATTTACGCGATCTAACCCAAACAACCCCTATTATGGATAACGTTGGTCGTGAAAGCCTCCTACGACTAACTAGGTGTTAAAATCACTGCAACAATTACGCTTTGCTGCTTAATAAAAAAAAACCCCGTGGCTTTCGCACCGACGTCGCTTCAATCATGACCTGTGAACAATTCTCTTTCGCGTGAACGTCGCGCGCGAGGTGCGACTGAGATGTAGATAGTTACCTCGTGTGGGGTGGGGAGGTGCACGGCCGACAGGAACATGCTCTCTGCCGTGGCTGCTGCTGCTGTGTGTCTGTGTGTGTGTCTGTGTGTGTGTCTGTGTGTGTGTCTGTGTGTGTGTCTGTGTGTGTGTCTGTGTGTGTCTGTGTGTGTCTGTGTGTCTGTGTGTGTGTGTGTGTCTGTGTGTGTGTCTGTGTGTGTGTCTGTGTGTGTCTGTGTGTGTGTCTGTGTGTGTGTCTGTGTGTGTGTCTGTGTGTGTGTCTGTGTGTGTGTGTGTCTGTGTGTGTCTGTGTGTGTCTGTGCGTAACAACCGTGGGGAGCGGTGGTGTAGCGGTTAGCGCGCTGCGCTACGAACCTGGCGACCCGAGTTCGATTCCCGCTCACTGCCAAAACCAGTGACGATAACCTGAACCGGTCCTGAGCCGACCATAGGTCGACTCAACCTCAAATGAATACCTGGTGCGGTGTGTAAACATCATCAATAGGGAGACTAAGGTGGCCGGGCGTGGTGTTGGCCACCCACCCCCTCATTCAAGTGCCTTGCCGGCCTTCATAAGTGCTCACTAACAGCACTTGCCCCGCCAGTATGTTCAGGCTATAGGGGGATCTTTGTCTTTGTAACAACCGTTATTGGTGCTGTAGCGACCTTCATGAGACAGTCAGAATCGCGCGCATGTTGATCTGTGCTGCCAGCAGCAAGTGGGATCTTGAACCCATCTGTGGGGACCGCTCAGTGTCATTCTATTCCCATGCGTGGGTTTCGGTGTTGTCTTGTTTCTGGGTACTGCGGCTCCCTCTCGCTTTTCCCAAACTCTCCATTCATTCATGAAGTTGGCCAAACGGCCCAAATGCAGGACCCTCCTGAAAAGGAGTCTTAAGACTGAGACATTCATTTCAGTTTTCAGTTTCATTTATTAGGTATAGCCCTGTGAGCCATTCGGCTCTTGAATCGGGTGCAACCGCAACAAACAAAAAACTAAAACATGAAACAAAAACATGAACAAGCAAATATCTTAAAGTGACTATATAACTACGTGCAAAAAGAAAATCCAGGAAAAAACTGCAAAGTCTTCCAGAAAAAAAGCACCGTACACCAACGCTGTGCAAAAATCCCAGTGGGATGCAATTCAAACAACAACAACAACCACGAGACAACTTAGATTAAAGCCATCATTCTAACTCCGTACTACAACAAACAAATATGGCCAAACCAAACAACTTTTCGAAATCACCAAAATAAAGCCATAAACGAGATGAGGCATGACAGCCCTGCAGTCTGACCCCTGAGAGACGCCGACATCCAGCAGCAGATCGACCAGGGCTGATGATGATAATTGCTGTCGTCATTATTCTCACTCAACCTCGCTGCTGTTGGCAGTCAATGCGTGGCACGATGTCAACAAGTTTCGTACATTTGCCAACGTCATTTAATTGTCAATTCCTGCCAAGTCCTTGTTTACTCAAGTCAGCTCGCTCTTAATCACTTGGAATAAAAATATAGACAAAGTCTGCAACTCCCCCCCCCTCCGCCCCCTGTAAACCTTTCTATTTCGATAATAACATCAATGCGTCCATCACATTCTCTACAAAATCACTGCAGAAAACGCGTCAACATGTGTACCAGCATTTAACGCAACGCGCAGTCGCTCTGCGCTGGGGCACGGCAGCGGTAAGTTGTCGGACTCGCGTTGACGGCGCGTGCTTGGTCTACGATAGCGCGCGTTAACCATTCTGCAGGCGAGCAGCATGGACACTTCACACACTGCACAAGGCCTCCAGCTCAGCCGAAACAAAAGAGAGAAGCGGACAATACCCCACCTTCGCCTATCCGTCTCTCCGCAACAAACAGACACAGCCCATCATCATCCCGACTGCCTTGCGGGAGTCGGACATTTCAGCGGCGCCGATGATTCGGTCGAAGCAAAAAAGGCTCTGGACCGGTTTCGACAGTCCGGGTCTCATCAGCTGACTCTCGAATCAATGCCGGCGAGCTCTCAGATGGGTGTCGGCAGGATACGGATCCTCGTGACACGCAAAATTCTCGACAAAAAAAGTTATACATTGCATCGTGTAGGACTGGAATCAGCCAAAATATGTTCAATGTTGTTCTTTATCTTGATTTGAAGCTTTCGTGACCGCAGGAATCCACACTCTTTGGTTCTTTCGGTAACGTCACGTAGTGAGAAATAAATTTAAATGAAACAAATCACGACGTTTCGATTGCAACACAAGCAATCATCATCATAAACTCTCCGCGACGGCGAGAATTATTATTTAGTGTGGTGTCGAACGCAGCCGTTCAGGCGAATTCTGCCGTGATGGGCGCTCCCTGAGTGAGACGTGGGGCCGAGTGTGCTCACAACACCGGGGGGCGTCTGACGGACCCCCCCCCCGTCTCCTGCGAGGGTCATCCTCGTGAGCCGCCTTCCCTGCGCGACAATGAGCGGCGGCGTGGGGGGCGGTGGAGGCAGCGGGTCGTCTTGGGGAGGGGCCCTGGGGACGAGGAGGGGGGTGCGGGTTGGTGTTCACCCAAGGCCGTAATAATTATAATATATATTGGGGGGGACACATTCCCCCTAATATTCAAATATGCTCAAAATATTTCCCCCCAATATATTGCTATAAAATAGATTTGTGTTTATATGATTGTGGTTATGGTTGTACTGTATTAATCCCTAATCTCTGCCATTACATACAATTGAAGTATTGGAAAATGACGGCAGGAAACTCCTTGACGGGAACACACTTCTTTTATTAAATCTTGACTTGTAACAATACAACGCGTGGCCTCTCTTCTTCACAATGCGGTCACCATACAACGGTACAACTCGTGACCTCTTCTTCTTCACCCTACGCTTCTCTTGACTCTCTGGATTCTGTGCTGCTGGCTCTCTGTGCCTCGTGTAGACTCCGCGCCTCGGCTACACTCTTCTCTCGCCTCGTGTAGACTCTGCGCCTCTGCTACACTCTCCACTCGCCTCGTGTAGACTTTGCATCTCTCTCTCTGGCTACACCGTATGCATACTCGGCTCGTGTAGACCTTCCTCTCTCTCTGGCTACACCGTATGCATACTCGGCTCGTGTAGACCGTTCTCTCTCGCTGGCTACACACTATACATCACTCAGCTCGTGTAGACCGTTCTCTCTCTCTGGCTACACACTATACATTACTCAGCTCGTGTAGACCGTTCTCTCTCGCTGGCTACACACTATACATTACTCAGCTCGTGTAGACCGTTCTCTCTCGCTGGCTACACACTTATACCTTACTCTCCTCTACTCTCCATTACTCTCCTCTCCGGGCTCTATCTCTGCACCTTCGTCTTCATTCTTAGATGGTTCCACTTCTGCCCCCTGCTCCTCTGTGCATCACCTTATATACCTCTTCTTCCCGGGAGACGGAGCGGATGCGGACCTCAACGTCGGCACCGCTCCTCAGTTACCCAATCCCCACGCACTATCCCTACGATCCGGTTCCGCTCAGCGCGTGTTTCCACTCCCCGACCAATCACACCGCGCTGCTACCCGATCACTCCCTCTGGGCGCGTCACCGGCACACAGCCAATCAGCAGCACTACCCCCACCCGCGCACTGACGCCTGCTCCTCCCCGTCAGCGCGCGTCACCACACACACACCCGTACATACGCGCTGGCACACGACATATACACCCAGCGCGTATCACCACTACATCACCCCCTCCCACATAGCTCGCAGCCGGCCCGGCTGCTAACAACAACCAACCGCGACGATAAAACGACAACCAACAAAAAAAAACCCCGTAACCCCCCGAGTGTGCCCCGTAACATAACACAACAACAACAAGAATAACTATGTACAGATTGACAATGAACACGAAAAGTCAACAATAACACGATACGAGCAAATTCGAAACGAACGCGCCCCACGTCCCTGCGACTACACGCAGTGACGAGGCGCTCCAACTGCCCCGACTCCTCACGAGGCAGGTCATGCAAAGTAGCACGACCTGGCGCGAGTCCGTCTGGCTGGTCCATCGTATGGGGCGGGACACTGACGACCGTCCGGCTGCTCCAGACGGCGCGGAACGGGCCTGAAAGGGCCGGCCCCGCCGCGGAGATCCGGCCGCCGGTGATCGGCAGCTGTCAGTTCCGAGACACCTGGGAGCAGATCAGGCGAAAATACGTGTGGATCAGGCAGAGACATTTCCCCCTCTGGGTCGCCGGTCACGTCACACGCCCGGCCATCACGACACAAGGGGAGGCCATATGGAGGCGAGAACGGTTTCAGTCGGGAGGGGTGAACGTACCAACGGCGCTTTCCCCACTTTATCTGAACGCACTGGGGCCGTGCAACGCGCACGACCTCCACGGGTCCCCTCCACGGTCTCAACAATTTAGGCGACGTAGCCAAGGGTGCCTGAGGGCAATGCAGCCAGGCCCTGTCACCTGGTTTCCATTCGTGCATGGACACCTTCCGTGCCCGCAACCGTTCATTAGCAATTTGGCGAGCCCGCGAATTAAGCCGTGCGGCCTCCCTCGCCTCTGTCAGCTTGTGAATATTAAACTTAATATGTTCTGCCAAATTAGAATTAGTTCGTGGAGCGGACAGGCCAAGTTGCGTTTCCATTGGCGGGTCAGCTTCCCGACCGTACATCAAATAGAATGGGGAAAACCCCGTAGCTGCATGGGGGGCCATTCTATACGCGGCAAGGACTCCCGGGACCTGCAGGTCCCAATCTACATGTGCCTCGCACACCTGCTGGCACAGCATGGAAGTCAAAGTTTTGTGGAGTCTCTCCACCATCCCGTCAGTCTGCGGGTGGTACGGGGAGGTACGCACCTTCTTGGTACCCAACAGATCGCACACCTCTTGCAACAATTTACTCGAAAAATGTTTACCTTGGTCGGTCAGCAGGCGTTCGGGAGCCCCCTTGTCCAGGACATAGCCCTGGACGAAGGCATCCGTCACAGCCGCTGCCGACTGGTTAGCGAGAGGCCACGCCATAGGCCATCGGGTAAAGTATTCGACCCCCACCAACAAATATTTATTCCCTCTCGGCGTGACTGGGAAGGGCCCCAAAATATCGAGTGCAACGAGCTCGTTGGTACGCGAGACCTGAATAGATTGCAGCGGTGGATTAGCTGCCACGGCCGGTGGTTTACGCCTGGCGCACTCAACGCACCCCTTCAGAATATGCACCACATCACTTCCCATTCCCGGCCAGTAATAGTCACGCTGAAGCAGGGCAAGCGTCTTGTTAACTCCCAAGTGCAAGAGGCGTTCGTGTGCCGCCAAGACAACCCTCCCCCTCACAGCGGAAGGCACCACGAGTGCGTTCCGCCGGGACAAACTGTCCCATTTCAATAACACGCCCTGCTCAAGTACATAGGAGCCGGTACGCTCCTGGTCCCCCTCGGGACCCCCAACCTTGCGGCGCAATGCTAGCAGCGAGCTGTCCGCCATCTGGAGGCGGCCCCATTCGCTGAGCGACAGCGAGAGCAGCGAGTCCCGACCCTGAGAGGCAGTGGAATCATCCCCGATCGGTGCGCCCGCTGTCGCAGCCAGTGCCCCCATCTCCCCCGCAAGCGTCGGTTTACAGCGCGCCGATCCCGACAAACACGCGCATTCATCACAAGGCAACAACCGCGACAAGCAATCGGCATTCGTGTGTCGCAAGCCCTTACGGTACGTAGTCGTAAACTGATAGTCCTGGAGGACTTCCAACCAACGCGACAACTGGCCCGAGGGCTGGGCGACCCTCAATGAATACTGTAGCGCCGCGTGGTCCGTTCGGACTGTAAAGTGACGACCATAAAGATATGGCCTAAACTGCTGCACAAAAAAAACAATGGCAAGCAGCTCGCGACGGGTGACACAGTAGCGCTGCTCCGCCGGAGACAACACCCTACTACCGTAGGCGACAACTCTTTCGACACCCCCAACGACTTGGGATAGCACCCCCCCAATGCCCGTGTTGCTAGCATCCGTGTCCAGCAAAAAGGGACTGGCAAAATCGGGATAACACAAGGGTGGGGCACCCACCAAGGCGTCCCGGAGGGAGCGAAACGCGGCCTCCTCCTCCGGTCCCCATTTGAACTTTACTCCCTTCGCCGTTAGAGTGTGCAAGGGTTTTGCAATAGTGGCGAAGTGCTCAACGAACCGCCGATAATAAGAAGCAAACCCGATGAAACTACGCACGTCGGAAACGGACGTAGGTGTCGGCCACGAACCGACACAATCCGTCTTCGCGGGATCGGTGGAGATCCCCGAAGAATCGACAATGTGACCCAAGTATCTAACGGACCTACGAAGGAGGTGACATTTGGCCGGTTTAAATTTCAACTTAGCCGATCGCATTCGCAAGAACACCCCTCTCAATCGCCGGAGGTGTTCTTCAAACGTTTTACTGAAAACAATGACATCGTCCATATAAATCAAGCATGTATCCCACTGCAAGCCCGACAAAACCAGCTCCATAAGTCGCTGAAACGTCGCTGGAGAGGAGTGAAGTCCCATGGGTAACCGGTTAAACTGGAACAGCCCCCCTGGAGTCCGAAATGCTGTCTTAGGTTTCGACTCTTCGTCGAGCGGCAACTGCCAAAACCCCGATAACAAATCAAGAGTCGAAAAATATCGCGCACCAGACAATGCATCGAGGGACTCATCCATCCTGGGGAGCGGATACGCGTCAGCCACAGAGATCTTATTCAGGCGACGGAAATCAACGCAGAATCGCAGGGACCCGTCCTGCTTCTTAACCAGCACAATAGGCGCTCCCCACGGGCTAGAGGAGGGCGAAATAATATCGGCTTCTAGCATATCGTTAACAGCCGACTGAACATGTTCCTTCTCCACGGGACTCAGTCGGAAGGGATTTAGCCTGACCGGCGCCGCATCGCCCGTTTCAATGTGATGGTGCAACAAATCCGTGCACCCAATGTCATACTTATGTTTACTGAATACATCAGAGAATTCAATGAGCAACTCGCGCAGCGCACCCAACTGCGCTGCCGACAAATCGTCCGAGGCGGCACATAGCGAATGGACCCACTCAAGGTCTTCCCTTGGCTCAACGTTCCGCGCGGGGCTCGAGCCCACCTGCGCAACCAACCCATCATCCCCAGGGATCTGCGCCGCGTGAGCCAGCACGGTGCCCTGCGGAATGACAGCTGGTCGCGACCCCGCGTTCAAAACCATCACAAACGGATCCCTGTCAGCCCGCACCAAAGTGTGAGCCACCGATAAATCAAGACCCCCGACAGCCTTGTTAGAAGGACCCAAAAGCATACTCTGTCCCGAAGCCTCCCTCACCCATGGTTTCCGCAACCGGAGGGGAATCAACATCTGTGAACCCGGGGGCACTTGCACTGTCTGCGTCGCCACCGCTTGTATCGTAGCGCACGCCGTCCGAATGTCAGTAGGGCCCGTCAAAAATGAAATCCGGCGACCCGATGGCAGTTCAATGCATCGTTGATCGATAAGAATTTTAATAGGCATTTTAGCCAAAAAATCAGTGCCCAAAAGACACGGAACTGCCAAAGAAGACGAAACGAAAACGGGTCCCGACAATTTTATATCTCCAATGCAAATGGACGCCCTAACCTGACCGATAATGCCCAACGATCCCCCATTAGCGGCGTAAAATGGCACATCCACTGGAAGCAGCGGACGACATTGGACTGGAAGAATATTATAAATGAGGTCCGATATAATAGTTGCCGATGCCCCCGTGTCCACTAACACCCTAATCTCAACCCCATCAATAGATCCCGTAACAACGGACGAACCCGCCGAAGCAGCCACAATTCTATGCCCCAATTCCGCCCATTCAATGTCTCCCTGGTCCCGGCCGAACCCCCCTCGCCGAACCGAATCCCCGAACCTTAACCGGCCCTCCTCCGCCGCAACGCGGCGTCCCATGTGTGCCGAATAAACAGGCCGAGCGTGTGAGGTGCCGCGACTTGCCGGGGATTGTAGAGATGACTTGGGCTCTCGGTCGTCGTCCAGCCGAGCTCCCATGGCGCGTTGCCGCGGAGCGCGGCACCCGGACGCCACGTGGCCCCGGAGGCCGCAGTTATAGCACGTGACGAGGGTCGGAGTAGATCTTGGTTGCTCCGACTTTCGGCCCGATCGCAGAGGCGACCGGGCCCCCGGCCTCCAGTCCCCTGGTCGTCCCGTGGCGAACGCCTCCTCTCGTGGGCTGACGACTTGGGGTTCGGCGACCACCAAACCCGGGGCTGCGACGACAGCAGCGTTGAAACCAACGCCTTGCTTCCGTTGTAGGGCCTCGTGCGCTTGAATACTCGTGGCGACTCTCAAAGAAGAAATATCAATCTCGTCAGCTGTGTTGATAGGGACCCCCAGGTCCTGCGCCAACTTGAGCAGCTGCTCCAAAACCATCGCGTCTTGGCCCTCCTCGTCCATCCGAGGGAACGCAGCATCAGCAAGAGCCAGCAACGCCGTGCGATAGGCCAGCGCGGTCTCCGTGGCCGCTTTCTGTCTTGCGTAGAACTGATGGCGGCACGTAGAGGGAGGTCCGTAGACCCTGGCCAACAAACCCAGCGCATCCTTCAGCGTGGAGCGGTCCGACTTCCGTGCAGCCCTAAAGGCCGCGAGCGCATCGTCGTCCAGCATGGCGGGCAATGCCCGCAGCGCCGTAGCATCGGACCACGCTGACATCTCTTGATGCGCCAAAAACCTTCGCTGAAATTGGCCCCAGTCTCCGCCTTCCGCCTTGAAGGCTGACAACGTGGGCAGGCGCTGCTGAAAAATGAAGTCATCCGCCTCGTGGTTCCTCTCCGCCTGTCCGTCGGTGTCTAAGATGGCGGCTCCAGCAGCAGACGTAAGATGGCGGACCCCCTCGTGCGCTGATGACGTCGATGCGCGCGCTTGGGAACCCACCACCACGTGGCGCTCGCCGTTCCCGCCAAAAGTAGGCCCAGGCGCAATGGCGGGAATCCCCCATTCGTTTTGGCGGGAATCTGCGGGGCGACCTTGTAAAATGTCCCCCACCGTCCCCGCTCCTCCCGACGAGCTGATCTCCGCCAAGATGGACGCGGCGGCGAGCAGCAGCTCCGCCAGTCGGGAGTGCGCCTCACGAAGCCCGGCGTCGGTCCCCGGTCGCTCGGCCGGCGCCGTCGACGGACCCTGTAGCGTGGGCAAGTCCTCTTCCTCACCCCCCGCCACCAGCGGCCCCGAGTCGTCCAGGTCTTCCTCGCGGTCAATCCCGTGGGTCCTACGGGTCTTCCTTGTCTCCATACTTGGAAGCCCGTTTCACTTCTGACGCCAGATGAAGTATTGGAAAATGACGGCAGGAAACTCCTTGACGGGAACACACTTCTTTTATTAAATCTTGACTTGTAACAATACAACGCGTGGCCTCTCTTCTTCACAATGCGGTCACCATACAACGGTACAACTCGTGACTTCTTCTTCACCCTACGCTTCTCTTGACTCTCTGGATTCTGTGCTGCTGGCTCTCTGTGCCTCGTGTAGACTCCGCGCCTCGGCTACACTCTTCTCTCGCCTCGTGTAGACTCTGCGCCTCTGCTACACTCTCCACTCGCCTCGTGTAGACTTTGCATCTCTCTCTCTGGCTACACCGTATGCATACTCGGCTCGTGTAGACCTTCCTCTCTCTCTGGCTACACCGTATGCATACTCGGCTCGTGTAGACCGTTCTCTCTCGCTGGCTACACACTATACATCACTCAGCTCGTGTAGACCGTTCTCTCTCTCTAGCTACACACTATACATTACTCAGCTCGTGTAGACCGTTCTCTCTCGCTGGCTACACACTATACATTACTCAGCTCGTGTAGACCGTTCTCTCTCGCTGGCTACACACTTATACCTTACTCTCCTCTACTCTCCATTACTCTCCTCTCCGGGCTCTATCTCTGCACCTTCGTCTTCATTCTTAGATGGTTCCACTTCTGCCCCCTGCTCCTCTGTGCATCACCTTATATACCTCTTCTTCCCGGGAGACGGAGCGGATGCGGACCTCAACGTCGGCACCGCTCCTCAGTTACCCAATCCCCACGCACTATCCCTACGATCCGGTTCCGCTCAGCGCGTGTTTCCACTCCCCGACCAATCACACCGCGCTGCTACCCGATCACTCCCTCTGGGCGCGTCACCGGCACACAGCCAATCAGCAGCACTACCCCCACCCGCGCACTGACGCCTGCTCCTCCCCGTCAGCGCGCGTCACCACACACACACCCGTACATACGCGCTGGCACACGACATATACACCCAGCGCGTATCACCACTACACAATGAAACAAGAAAAGGTAAAAAAGAAAAAAAACAGCAATGTAATAAATACAATACACTATTAGACATTATTGTAAAAACGAAATAAAAAGTCCATCCTCTGTGTTAGTGAATTTTATTTTATTTTAGGCAGGAAATGGTCGGAAATTCGTTTTCAAATTTAGATGTTTTTTTCTGGGGGGGGGGGACCCACAGACCCCCTGGAAGATTTGGTCCCCCCCCAATGTTGACGCCATAGCTACGGCCTTGTTCTTCACCCAAGGCTGCCCACAGGCCCCGATGTTCCCTCTTGCCAGGTGTGGCTTGCCCCAGCCCCATACCCGCTGCGCCCTCGAAGCGACTCGATTCGTCAGCCTCTGTGGTGGATTTTGTTTGTTGTTGTTGTTTGTTGTTGTTGTTGATCTGTCGTTGTCGCCGTTGAGTGGCGATGGGTGCGGGCGTCTTCCGTGCAGCGGCCACGCGCTTGGCGAGTCGTAGCAACAGCGACAGCGGTGGTGGTGGCGGTGGTGGTGTTGTTGTTATTGTTGTTGTTGTGTCCGCGGGCTAGCCGCAGCAACAGCGGTGGTGTTGTTGTTGTTATTGTTGTGTCCGCGTGATGACGGCGCCGCGAGCGAGGCTCCTCGTGCGACGAGCGCAGCGCGTCCCCGATGGCCGAGAGCTGCAGTCGGAGGGCGATGAAATGCCGGCCGGTCGCAGGGTTTTGAGGGTTTTGGGGGGGGGGGGGGTGCGGGGTGGTTGGTGTAGATGATTATTTCGATTTAAAGCTTTCGTGACTGCAGGGATTCATCTTCTTGGTTCTTTCGGTAAAGTCACGTAGAAGGGAAGTAATAAAATAATAAAAATAAAACATAATTATTACTTCCCTTCTACGTGACTTTACCGAAAGAACCAAGATAGATGATTATTATTTAACTGTATCATGGGACCTCCTTTGGCAAAACAGGTGTTGAGATGTTTTAACATCTTAACAGCTGTTTTGTTGCCAGAAAAAAGGGGAAAGCCTCTTCTCATATGTTGGTACTGGCAAAGGAGGTCCCATGATGTAGATGCTCACCCCGAGCCCTCATTACTCTGATAGTGCATTGTCTTTGGGCTGTACGCCTTTTGGCGTCCTCTGGTCTAACACCGTGTTGAGACTAGGCTCAAAAGAAAGCTGTCTCTGGTGTGGACCAATCAACTTCAAAGACAATGCAAATATTATCAGAGAACGTTTGTTCTCTGCATTCTGACCACAAGTATTGTGGTTAATGCAGACATGATTCCTCGTAAAAGGTTTCAGTTTGGTGTTTTAACATCTCAACACCTCTTCTTGGTTCTTTCGGTAAAGTCACGTAGAAGGGAAGTATTAAAATAATAAAAATAAAACATAATAAAACAATTCTCACCTAATAAACAAACTCAATCAGGTTTGTTTATTAGGTGAGAATTGTTTTATTATGTTTTATTTTTATTATTTTATTACTTCCCTTCTACGTGACTTTACCGAAAGAACCAAGAAGATGAATCCCTGCAGTCACGAAAGCTTTAAATCGAAATCTCAACACCTGTTTTGTTGCCAGAGAAAAAGGGGAAAACCGATTCTCATTATTGAACTGTGTTTTAAAAAAACACAACGTCGCAGGAACACTGGCCTCCTTGTGTCAGCGCCACGAGGTGTGTTTTCAATCCGGGAGATGTGACGTGCCTCGGCTGCTGGGGGCTCGAGGCCCCCCGTGGTTGGGCCCCTGACGTCACCCAGGGCTGGGAGGCCGCCTCGGGCTGCCGCAGGGAGCGGAGTCCCGGCTGCTGCTCCTCCCACGTGCACAGTGCAGCATGAAGCTGCTGCGGGGCCTCTGGGATGTGTTATAAAGGGGGCCTAAATAAAAAAACCACGTGAATATTAAAACACAAATTTTTAACTTGCACAGTAAATTAATTGTGTTTTTTCATTTGCTGTACTGCCGGATAATACGACAAATCGCTAACCTTAAACAGCCAGTCGTTCATAAAAGTTGAAGGCGTTATAGTACTATAGTAATGGAGCAAGTGCAGAATCACTGAACCGGAATTGATAGCTTGAAAGCATTTAGCGCGGGGGGCCCTTGGAAGTGCGGTGCCCGTAGCATTTGTAGTAGCTACATGTGTAGCTATGTATATGTAGTAGCTACATGTGTTGCTATGTATATGTAGTAACTACATGTGTAGCTATGTATATGTAGTAGCTACATGTGTAGCTATGTATATGTAGTAGCTACATGTGTAGCTACTACATATGATGCTTTTGCTACTGGTATAATCCAGCACTGCACATTCCGCTCCGAGCCCAAGTCCGTCCGGGTTTGCTTGAGAACTCAGCCGGCAGGAACCAGGGCGGCAAGAGCGCCTGCAGGCCAGCCAGCCAGCGGGGCAGCGAGGAGGAAACAGCCGGGAGCCTGCAGCCCCCCCCCACCCAACGCCTCGCCCTTGAACATCACTGCAAGAATCAAACTGTGAATAACCCAACCAAATAATTGATATCCACTGTAATTTATATGAGAACATTAACCCCCCCCCTCCCCTCTGGCCTTCGCGCCTGATTGTCTCATCACTTGCATCCCCTCTATGTAAGGCCGAAGCGGGAGGATTTCCCCACAATTCTGGCTGTCGCCTGATGCCGCTGGTTGTTGTAATTACCGGGGAAGCTTCACGGTACTCGAATTGTCAATGTTGTGGTGGGTTTACTCTCCAACACACAACCGGTGTGCTGAATTAGCAAGTAATTGGCAGGTTTTGTTTCCGTGACAAACCTTACTAATTGTCGGGTGGTGGCGGGTTTAACGACACATTTATATGTACGCGATCTAACCCCCCAAAAAAAACTATTCTTTGGGAAACTCCCATAGAACGAGGATTATTGTGACTAGGTTGCATCAAACGTGCGATGGGGAATTCCCTTCAATGATAATTGCACTTAGATGTGGAATCGAATGGAGATGCACTCTGGGTTGTCCTCTGCGACTTCCGCCTTCTGAATAAGGCGTGCCCAGCTCCGACTCACGCAACTTGTGCCACGCTCGCCGCGTTTGTGAAGTCGCTTGCACTCCGCAAAGGGTACCAGCTCATCACTCACGCGCGTGTCCGGACACTTGACGTGTATCATGACGACGTTGACATCACTTCCTTGAACTGCAACGATGCCTCTGACACGGGGCTCCGTGAGAGACTCACTGAGCCGGATTATCGCAGTGTTCAGATTGGTGGAGTTGAACACTTCAGAGGGCCAGGCTCATGGACCGCTGAGGTCCTTAAGGCACGTCTTACAATTCCTCGCATGAACGTCACCGGCAAAGGCTGAGATGGGAGCACATAGTCGTCGGAACAATTTAGATTTTCTCTGCTCCGTTATAAAAAAAAAAATATGCTAAATGGATAAACACGTGGATGGGAATGGATTGGATTTGCTGGCATCATCTTTCACTATTTTTTGTTCCTCATTTCCACGGAACATTACGCCGCATTGTAACAATCCATCACCACGCGTCTCTATCAGTCACTTCGCCATTGCCCTTTAGCGAGAGTGGAAAACACTGCGGTCGTCATCCGTCTCGGGAAGCAACAGTGTGGACCTGCGGGGCACGGCCACAGCGAAATGCCTTTCACCACGCGACAATAAACTACATTGTTACGATATGCGACGTCGCATATTCGACCATGGCATATCCGCCCAGAGCAACAATCCCAGAGCAGCACACGTGCACGGTGTCGACCCCGCGATCCTCTTCACAATCGATCGGAATCTTTATCGAGACTGCAGGGGGAATCCGATGAGCTATGAAGCGCTTTTTCACCGACATCCTGTGGGGGCGGGTCAGCGAGTTACAAACAAAACCAACCCACGATAGGAGTGTAAAATAGAGAAACAAATAAGCTGGGCGTGAAATGTAAGTAATTAATAAATAACGTATTCATATAAGTCTGATTTATCACGCTTGGACAAGGCAGCAAAAACAACAAAAACAACAACAACAAGAACAACAACAACAACTCATTCCCAGACCACACCAGGACAACACCACGCAGCAGTCGTCCCTCCATACAATCGCACATTAATTTTAACTATCGATACAACGGTAAGCATCAAAGTCACCAATCACATTGGCAAAATGTGACTGCTGTATCCAGCACTAATCTTCTGCGTCAGGATATATTTTTTGTTATGATTAAATACGGATGTTCTCGAATCCGACCTTTTTCCAAATGCCACATATCCGCCGAATGTCGCTCAGTCCCTAGAGTAGGTCCTTGTACCGCCATTGCTTTGGGATCCATATTCTTGGCTCTTTCGGTAAAGTCACGTAGATAGAAACAAAAATCAAAGTTAAAAGCATAAAAACCCACGACGCGTCGACCTTCTTCAGGTGGATCCTCATCGCTTCCTCGATGTGTGAGGCCCGCAGACCGCACCGGCGATGCTGGCGATGGCCACGTGGGGCCGTGGAATGATTCCCCCAGAGGAGGAGGAGGAGACGCGGCTTTTCGTGCTCTCCCCCCCGCGTGGAGTTCGCGTCACCTTGCCCTAAGTCGAGGTGGTAAATCTGATGTTCTCCCAAAGTCACGGATCACAGGAAGATAATCCAGAGATCATCCCTCGCAACGACATGCAGCCCACCCCCAATACCCACCCTCAATACCCACCCCCAATACCCACCCTCAATACCCACCCTCAATACCCACCCTCAATACCCACCCTCAATACCCACCCTCAATACCCACCCTCAATACCCACCCTCAATACCCACCCTCAATACCCACCCTCAATACCCACCCCCAATACCCACCCTCAATACCCACCCTCAATACCCACCCTCAATACCCACCCTCAATACCCACCCTCAATACCCACCCTCAATACCCACCCCCAATACCCACCCTCAATACCCACCCTCAATACCCACCCTCAATACCCACCCTCAATACCCACCCTCAATACCCACCCTCAATACCCACCCTCAATACCCACCCTCAATACCCACCCTCAATACCCACCCCCAATACCCACCCTCAATACCCACCCTCAATACCCACCCTCAATACCCACCCTCAATACCCACCCTCAATACCCACCCTCAATACCCACCCTCAATACCCACCCTCAATACCCACCCTCAATACCCACCCTCAATACCCACCCTCAATACCCACCCCCAATACCCACCCTCAATACCCACCCTCAATACCCACCCTCAATACCCACCCTCAATACCCACCCTCAATACCCACCCTCAATACCCACCCTCAATACCCACCCTCAATACCCACCCTCAATACCCACCCTCAATACCCACCCTCAATACCCACCCTCAATACCCACCCTCAATACCCACCCTCAATACCCACCCTCAATACCCACCCTCAATACCCACCCCCAATACCCACCCTCAATACCCACCCTCAATACCCACCCCCAATACCCACCCTCAATACCCACCCTCAATACCCACCCTCAATACCCACCCTCAATACCCACCCTCAATACCCACCCTCAATACCCACCCTCAATACCCACCCTCAATACCCACCCTCAATACCCACCCTCAATACCCACCCTCAATACCCACCCTCAATACCCACCCTCAATACCCACCCTCAATACCCACCCTCAATACCCACCCTCAATACCCACCCTCAATACCCACCCTCAATACCCACCCTCAATACCCACCCTCAATACCCACCCCCAATACCCACCCTCAATACCCACCCTCAATACCCACCCTCAATACCCACCCTCAATACCCACCCTCAATACCCACCCTCAATACCCACCCTCAATACCCACCCTCAATACCTACCCCCAATACCCACCCTCAATACCCACCCTCAATACCCACCCTCAATACCCACCCTCAATACCCACCCTCAATACCCACCCTCAATACCCACCCTCAATACGCACCCCCAATACCCACCCTCAATACCCACCCTCAATACCCACCCCCAATACCCACCCTCAATACCCACCCTCAATACCCACCCTCAATACCCACCCTCAATACGCACCCCCAATACCCACCCTCAATACCCACCCTCAATACCCACCCTCAATACCCACCCTCAATACCCACCCTCAATACCCACCCCCAATACCCACCCTCAATACCCACCCTCAATACCCACCCCCAATACCCACCCTCAATACCCACCCTCAATACCCACCCTCAATACCCACCCTCAATACGCACCCCCAATACCCACCCTCAATACCCACCCTCAATACGCACCCCCAATACCCACCCTCAATACCCACCCTCAATACCCACCCTCAATACCCACCCTCAATACCCACCCTCAATACGCACCCTCAATACCCACCCTCAATACCCACCCTCAATACCCACCCCCAATACGCACCCCCAATACCCACCCTCAATACCCACCCTCAATACGCACCCTCAATACCCACCCTCAATACCCACCCTCAATACGCACCCCCAATACCCACCCTCAATACCCACCCTCAATACGCACCCTCAATACGCACCCCCAATACCCACCCTCAATACCCACCCTCAATACGCACCCTCAATACCCACCCTCAATACCCACCCTCAATACCCACCCTCAATACGCACCCCCAATACCCACCCTCAATACGCACCCCCAATACCCACCCTCAATACCCACCCTCAATACCCACCCTCAATACCCACCCCCAATACGCACCCCCAATACCCACCCTCAATACCCACCCTCAATACCCACCCCCAATACCCACCCTCAATACCCACCCTCAATACCCACCCTCAATGCGCACCCCCAATACCCACCCGTGCATGGACGCCGGGGACGTGGCGAGGAAGAAACGGCGTGGTGGAGCAGCAATCTGTGGGCAGAGACGATGCAATTCACATTAACATAGCATGTCAATACATTGAGATGTCAAGAATTGTGAATTAATCTGCTTTGCACCACAAGTCATGAATTATTTAATAATTATTATTGCGCACAGAACGCATGAATGTGCACCGCTCCAATGTGGAAATCAAAGTGCTCTGGTGGAACCGATATATAAAAGATATATAATATATAAATAATGCAGTCTCATTTTGATATGCGCACAAACTGAATGGCACATCACGTCACGCCCTGACGCGACGCCTGTAGCAGTCGCTGGAGTCACTGGAACATCTCAGACTCGCTTTGTAATTATCGTAATCAACGGGCGTGATATATCCACTGCTGGATGAAGCTTCCCCCCCACCAAGTCGTTACCATCCGTCACGTCTTTTTTTGTTAGAATGCATCAATCCGTCTAACTCTGCAAACGAGCCGATCTCGTCGCCCCCTTCCCCGTGGTGATCGCGCTCCCTCCGTTGGCTGCCACGCCACCGTTCGTCTTGACCACCGGCCGTCATCCCCGTGCGAGCGATGCGTCCTGCCCAAGCCCGCCTCGCATTCACGGCCACCACGTCTCGAAGTAATTGCTTGTTTTGATTTAAAGCTTTCGTGACTGCAGGGATTCATATTCTTGGTTCTTTCGGTAAAGTCATCACGTAGAAGGGAAACAATAAAATAATAAAAATATAAAACAATTAAATTCTCACGACGTTTCGATTGCAACACAAGCAATCATCATCAGGTGTGAAAAACACTTTTTTCTAAATGTCTTGCTGTGGTTTTCACACCTGATGATGATTGCTTGTGTTGCAATCGAAACGTCGTGAGAATTTTATTGTTTTATATTTTTATTATTTTATTGTTTCCCTTCTACGTGACTTTACCGAAAGAACCAATAATATAATTGTTTGTTCTCTAATCAATGGGCGCCTCGTTCCGTATCAGCGTAAATCCTAAGCGTGACCTCTCCGCTACAGGATGATGGAGCTCGCTGGGTAGGAGGGGGGAGCCTGTGGCGTGAGGTTTTTTGCGTCGCACGTACAAAAATCCTTCACCCTTGCCCAGACCACCGGTTCAAAAGAACTGAATGCGTGACCATGTTTTCGTTGAGACCACCAGCTGAAGGCGTTGGGCAAAATATGGCCATTCCCACCAGCCAGCAAAATTTCACAACTTACCAGCAAATGATTGGGTTTGAAAAGTATAAAGCCATCAATGCCCACGAATTTGCAAGAACTTGCCAGGACCATGCCGCGAATCCTCGTGCGACTCAGTGATGTTTTTTTTTTCTCGATAAACAAGTGGAATACATTTGTTTTTTATATCTGTGAAATAAAGGTACAGAGCATAGAGAGAGTTGGCGTTCCAACCCACACCCACGAGTTTGTGAGGACGCCACAGTGAAATTCGTTGTACCCATCACAAGTTACTTTAAAATGCCGCCCTTAACCGTTGCGACATTGGCCCCGTAGACGGGAGACGTAAATTGTTGCTGACCGCGCAGTGACAAGCACCTGCAGAGCGGTTGTGGAACGAGACGCGACCACGTCCACGGGTGCAGCCTCGGCGTGCAACCCGCCCGCGAGTGCATCGTGCGACTGGCTCTGTGACACGTGGACGAGGGTGCTGCGACGGCGTTACGCGCTGTGAGTGCACAAGCGGTGGGTGCACAAGCGATGGGCGCACAAGCGATGGGTGCACACTCGGCAGAGTAAGAGACGCGCCTGCCAGGCGGACCCCACACCGAGTGAGCAGTGCCACGCGGACTCATGCAGTGACTCACTCAGTGCCACGGGGACTCACGCAGTGACTCACTCAGTGCCACGGGGACTCACTCAGCGCCACGGGGACTCACTCAGCGCCACGGGGACTCACGCAGTGACTCACGCAGTGCCACGGGGACTCACGCAGTGACTCACTCAGTGCCACGGGGTCTCGCGCAGTGCCCGGCCCCCGCTGCGTGCGCGTGAGCGCGCGGCCACCGACGCCCCAGGCCGGGTGAACGTTACAAAGAGTCGAGTCAAAGTGTTGGGATTTTTCATAAGCGGCAATAAAGTTGGGGATGGGTGGGTGGGGGGACAAGGCACAAAAGAGCATTCATTCATTTAACATCCTCCGTAAAATAGACATCGACACCTACAATACAATTTGGAGAAAAAAAAGCAACCACACGAGATAATGGACACCATATAATTATACTGCTTCCTGTGACATGTGAATACTGTAAGGCGTGTACTGGTCGTGTCGGTTATAGGAGAGATAACCGCTCTCGCTGAGAGCTTTCCACGTGGCGAGGTGGCGAGGTGTGTGTGGATGTTGAACTTCTTTCGCACCGTGCTTAATCGGCGGTGCGAGGAGGACAACAAACGAAAGACAAAAAATTGGTCCTCAAGAAATTCGTTTCCAATCTCGATGATGACGATTTAAAAGTACGTAGCTCCCAGTGGACGTCCCAATATCGGAAGGAAGAACGTTCCAGACGGGCCGCAGAAGCGCATCGGAAAGGGCGCGTGATGCGGTCGCCGCCGTCTGTGTTCGATGGTTGGCCAAAAGCCGCTGCTGTTGCGAGGGTGGCCGGAGTTCGCGTGATGATGGTTTGTGCTCCCTGGCGGTGGTGTGAACATCACAGCAGACGCCGGACTTCGTGAAGCGTTCACACGAATGTGGGCAGCAGGGTTGGAGCGCCGCAGTTGGTAACAACGCGTGGCCTCAAGACGCGCATGCGTTTGATTCCCAACTTTGGTGACTTTGTTTTTGCGTGGGGTTTTGTTCTCTCTCTCTCCCCCCGTTCTACGTGCGGTTTTCTCCGGGTTCTTCGGTTTCCTCCCACGGCCTAAAATAAGAGACGCAACGTGACTGGTATTGGCCGCACACATCCCAATGCTGAAACATTTATTGCGAATAACTCAATCGGGGATCACAGCAGCAGCAGCAAGAGCAGTAGCAGCAACATCGCCTCCTGCTGCGACAAACTTGGCAGGACCCTCTTGAAAATTA
The DNA here is from genome assembly GCF_964198595.1 of Lampetra fluviatilis. NCBI lineage: Eukaryota > Metazoa > Chordata > Hyperoartia > Petromyzontiformes > Petromyzontidae > Lampetra > Lampetra fluviatilis. The sequence goes on from NC_136289.1 coordinate 794,616, forward strand.
CTCCTGGGACTCGGGTGAGGATTTTCTGGGTAAACACGTGGAATAATAAAACACGACTTCTCGAAGCCCTGGGGGTGAGATTCGCCCCATCTTTGGACATCTCCGGGTGAGACGGAGACGCGCCACTGGGTCTCTAGGACGCGTCCCAACGCTGCAGTGTGGCCGTCCACACAGTTCCTTTCACAGCAGATCTGCCGCACCGATGCAATTACACGCGGGTGTAAATGAAACGCATAATACGTACACAGACAAATATCCCCAAAATAGCCTTAACAAACTGTAGGGGCAAGTGCTGTTAGCGAGCACCTATGAAGGCCGGAACGGCACACGAGGGGGTGGGTGGCCAACACCACGCCCGACCGCCTTTGTCTCCCTAGTGGCGATGTTTACACACCACACCGGGTACTCGTTTGAGGCTGAGTCGACTTAGGGAAGGGAGGACCGGGACCGGTTCAGATAATCGTCACGGTGTTGCCCGTGAGCGGGAATCGAACCCGGCTCGCCGGGTTCGTAGCGCAGCGTAGCGCTCACCGCGACACCGCCGCTCTCGAGCATGCACGGGCGTGTGCAGCCAGTGGATTGTGAGCGCCGAGCCGCTGAGAGACGCCGCGGGGCACGGGAACGAGCACCCTGGGCGCGCCCGATGGGCCGCCTGAGGTCACATTGAAGGGGCCCGCGCCGCAAGAGAGCGCTGCGAATGATGAGGTCTGAACGCAGACAAAGAAGCTGTCGCCTGAATAGGAATTGTGTCTCTATTGGTCTCCGCGGAGCCCAGGTGAAATCGCGTAACTCCATTTGTTTTGTGTCTTCACGACGCTTCAGCTTGGGACGTGCCACAGACTCCTCCGTGTTGTGTCGATTTCGGCGAACGTGGTAGGCGAGCAATCGACTTGCGTCGTCTGCCCCGCTCTGGCTCTGCGGACTGGGAGTGCTGTGTGTGAAGGCGTCTTGCACGACCCGCCAAACCCCTGGCGCGTGAACACGCCCCAGGCCGCCAGCGTGTTCCACCGGGCCTGGCAATGTGCTGAAGTCAACGTCGCGCGGAGGATTCGTCGCTAACGCACGTGACATTTCGCGGTGTCATTTCCAGGTAACTTTGCCAGTTACATATTGACGATTGTGTTGCGTTTTTGACAAGTTGAACGTGAAATGTGTGATGCGAGATGATGATGAGGATCAGGGCTTCATTTGTCATGCAGTCATTTAATCACACAGCAGGAAGGGATGAAATACTTTCTGGAGCTCTGCCCTGGACAGCTTCAGATGTATTAAAATATATGCACGATGAACACTAAACGAGGCGAGGTTAAATCTTCCGTGAGATGTACACCACAGCGCTCATATGTGAGGCTCGTTTTTGTTTAGGCGTTGTACTGAATCAGACACGGAGCGATTCACGATCGAGAAGACATCAACTCACCCTAGCGGGACCCCCACTCCCCTGGGAATCCCCTCACCCCAGAGGGACCCCCATGCACTCCCCTGAGACGGCATCCGTGCAAAACGTCAATTGTGTAATTACACGTGTATATATTTCTACACATATATAAGACGAAGATCCGGAATCAATCTGTCAAGGTCCAAGACGTAGATTTTAGCAGCTCATTTTCAACATTCGCGTGGCCCACCAACCATGGCCCCCACCACCCACGGCGCTGGGCTGCAGGGCCACACGCGTGGCCCACCCCCGCCTGCGGAGCGCCGTTGCGGTAGAAACGGCGATGAAATTAAAATGAGAGAGAGTTGCGGTTCAACGCGGGGAGCGATTCGAGCAGTCCCGGTTCTCAGCCACAGAACTTTCACGGCGACCCCCTCGTGGGGACCGTAGCTCACGGAGCCCGTGCGGGAGGAAGCGCCGCGCGAGTGACAGGGGACCGCTCCTTCGCTGCAGGATCCGTCCCTAAAGTGCGAGACAATGGACACGCGAGCCACGCGGACGCGGGGTGCGTTTATAAGTAGCAGCGCGGGCTGCAGCGATGCACTCGAAGCAAAGCGTTCCTCGCATTGTCCCCAACGTTTGATTACACTGCTGCCAATTAGGAACGTTAGGGAACTACGATGCGACCGAGTGGCATGGAACGTCAGTAACGTACGTGACCTGCCGATCGGGATTGCAACAGCAAAGTCTTTCCTACGAATGACTCGGGTTTTAAAGCCACGGTTGGCAATGTACGGTGCGAAAGAAGTTCAACACATGGTACATACAATGCAATCAGATCCATATTTGCTCGTGGGTTAGGCCACGTGGTAGCTGTTTTCTCTCCCAGAATTCCTCTAATTAAACCCTCCACTAGCCGACGAGATTGTCACGTGCGTAGAGACTTTATCTCCACATTGCCAAGGTGTCGATCAAATTGTGACCGATAAAGCTCCTCCTCACCGGTGGCCGAATTATTTTCTCCGGAAGAATGTTTGTTCGCACAACTGTGGTGTAAGAACAATAATAATAATCTTCTTGGTTCTTTCGGTAAAGTCACGTAGAAGGGAAGTAATAAAATAATAAAAATAAAACATAATACAATTATTCTCACGACGTTTCGGCCACAACGCAAGCAGCCGTCCTCAGGTGAAAACCAGGTCCGTCGAGGCGACAGAGTCTGAATGAAACAGCACACGAGCTTGGAGCATATATATAAGCTGGGCGCCTTGACAAAGGAATTTGCATATCAAGAGGAATTGAGCATATTTATGGGAAATGCAGGAATGTGATTAGTACTACATATGCATGTGCATTATGCAGGATTAACAGCATCAAAGGGAGCTGCAGTTGCTGCTGCAGTTGCTGCTGCAGTTGCTGCTGCTGCAGTTGCTGCTGCTGCAGTTGCTGCTGCTGCAGTTGCTGCTGCTGCTGCAGTTTCTGCTGCTGCTGCAGTTTCTGCTGCTGCAGTTGCTGCTGTTGCTGCAGTTGCTGCTGCTGCTGCAGTTGCTGCTGTTGCTGCAGTTGCTGCTGCTGCAGTTGCTGCTGCTGCTGCAGTTGCTGCTGCTGCTGCAGTTTCTGCTGCTGCTGCAGTTGCTGCTGTTGCTGCAGTTGCTGCTGCTGCAGTTGCTGCTGCTGCTGCAGTTGCTGCTGTTGCTGCAGTTTCTGCTGCTGCAGTTGCTGCTGCTGCAGTTGCTGCTGCTGCAGTTGCTGCTGCTGCAGTTGCTGCTGCTGCTGCAGTTGCTGCTGCTGCAGTTGCTGCTGCTGCAGTTGCTGCTGCTGCTGCAGTTGCTGCTGCTGCTGCAGTTTCTGCTGCTGCTGCAGTTGCTGCTGTTGCTGCAGTTGCTGCTGCTGCAGTTGCTGCTGCTGCTGCAGTTGCTGCTGTTGCTGCAGTTTCTGCTGCTGCTGCAGTTTCTGCTGCTGCAGTTGCTGCTGCTGCTGCAGTTTCTGCTGCTGCTGCAGTTGCTGCTGTTGCTGCAGTTGCTGCTGCTGCAGTTGCTGCTGTTGCTGCAGTTGCTGCTGCTGCTGCAGTTGCTGCTGCTGCTGCAGTTGCTGCTGCTGCAGTTGCTGCCTTATCCATTTTAATATAACACTATGTATTATTCTACCCACCCTAATGTGTATCACACTGCTATATATTTACTATACAATTACGACACCATACATTACTCTGCACACTGCACCATGCCAGTGAGTGGAACGCGGTCTGAAAGTCACCGTAAACGTGAACACAATCAGTTAAGATCCGAAATGGTTTATTACGTCCTTCCAATGATTGCGTGGAGTCTGCACGGGTTTCCCCACGTAATGGACGTTGACTCAGTAACCCCCCCCCCCCCACTTTGCACAGTAAGGGTTCTCCACAAATCTGTCTGTCGCCTGATGAAGCTAGTTGTAATTACTGGCGAAATGTCAGATTGTAAACGTTGCGGCTTGGCTCTCCAACACACCGGTGTGCTGTACTAGTGACGAATTGGCCGCGTTCTGTTTACGTGACAACCCTTACTTGTTGGCTGTGTCGCCAGCACACGATGGCCCACTCTTGCGAACGACGTCACGGGATCGAAGCAGATGGCGGGTGGCATCTTTGTCGAACTGTAACTACATGCCGCAGCATTAAACCACGTCATGTAACCAGACGATTTAAAAAAATATTTTTCCAGGTGAGACCCACTGAGCTAAATAGTTATTTTTCAGAAGCGACCTGGCCACAAATGATAGCTCAACAAACTGGATTATCACATGGGAATTTATAGTAACCAAATACTCTAACCGCGTGATGTTTATTCTAAATGTGGAGGGGAAAACCGGAGGACACGGAGAAAAATCCGCGCGACCACGGGGAGAGCGACACGCAAACTACAAATATACAGCAGCAGGCGTCAGGGTCCGGATCACACCCACGACCTCCTGTACACCAGGCGAGGTAGTTAACATCTCCTAGCCACCGTGATGATGATGATGAGAGAGAGACACGCACACTCCACATATACAACAGGCGTCAGGGTCCGGATCACACCCACGACCTCCTGTACACCAGGCGAGGTAGTTAACATCTCCTAGCCACCGTGATGATGATGATGAGAGAGAGACACGCACACTCCACATATACAACAGGCGTCAGGGTCCGGATCACACCCATGACCTCCTGTACACCAGGCGAGGTAGTGAACATCTCCTAGCCACCGTGATGATGATGATGAGAGAGAGACACGCACACTCCACATATACAACAGGCGTCAGGGTCCGGATCACACCCACGACCTCCTGTACACCAGGCGAGGTAGTTAACATCTCCTAGCCACCGTGATGATGATGATGAGAGAGAGGCACGCACACTCCACATATACAACAGGCGTCAGGGTCCGGATCACACCCACGACCTCCTGTACACCAGGCGAGGTAGTTAACATCTCCTAGCCACCGTGATGATGATGATGAGAGAGAGACACGCACACTCCACATACACAGCAGGCGTCAGGGTCCGGATCACACCCACGACCTCCTGTACACCAGGCGAGGTAGTGAACATCTCCTAGCCACCGTGATGATGATGATGAGAGAGAGGCACGCACACTCCACATATACAACAGGCGTCAGGGTCCGGACCACACCCACGACCTCCTGTACACCAGGCGAGGTAGTTAACATCTCCTAGCCACCGTGATGATGATGATGAGAGAGAGACACGCACACTCCACATACACAGCAGGCGTCAGGGTCCGGATCACACCCACGACCTCCTGTACACCAGGCGAGGTAGTGAACATCTCCTAGCCACCGTGATGATGATGATGAGAGAGAGACACGCACACTCCACATACACAGCAGGCGTCAGGGTCCGGATCACACCCACGACCTCCTGTACACCAGGCGCCGTGAGCAGGGCGGCCTCTGGGATCGAACCGCAAGGAGCGGTGGACGCGCTCCCGCTGCAGGCAGCGTCACCGCCCGATGGATGACATCTCTCGTGTTTGCTTATCTATCGGAAGCAGAAAAAAACCATGAATGAGCTCAAAGCCGATAAGCCAAGCCAGCAGCTCGACATTGAAGAGCATTGTCCCAGAATGACCGCATGCGTTCCCAACACTACGCATGAGCAACAGTAACAATATTGACCCATATTGCCGGTATAACGCAGCTGGTCCGATGCAACTGAACCTGATTAATCAGGTCATTATCAACCAAGGCCATCTGAAGACAACGTTCAATGTTGCCTCTACCGCAGAGGATAGCCACGTGTGTGTGCTTCGCGTGGACCCTCCCTCTCTCACGAGGTGGTCCGAGTGATCGCCAATGGAAAAGAAAGAGCGCACATTGCAATGGCATGGCCACAATCGCACTCGTGTGACTTGCCTTTGATGTAATTCTATGAGTCTTTGTGTATCTCTCTGGGTCTCTATGCACCTCTATGGGTCTCTATGGGTCTCTATGCGTCCCTGTGTATCTCAGCGTGTCTCTACGCATCCCTACGTGTCTCTGTGTGTTTACGATGTGGTCCATAGTTTGGGTTGAATGGCCACAACCGCATTGCTGTGTTTGTCTTGCATCGTCCATGTTTGAAGGAGATGTGAGCATCTCCTTGAACGTTGCCGTCATGCAATTATAAATTGAGAACTGTGGGAGGAGCGGTGGGGCTGTGGTTGGCGCACGGTGCTGCGGATCCAGCAACCCGAGTTCGATTCCCAGCACTAAATGAGTGGCGAGTGGCATCTGAATCGACCTTTCACCCGACCTGCGTTGACCAGCGTGGTGAAGTAAAACCACACACCTCGCACGGCGTGGGCCTTCATCCAGCAGTGGATGGGGTGCCGCAGTGGTGAGATGTTACCTACCTCGTCTCGTATACAGGAGGCCGTGGGTTCGTTCTTGCTGCTGTATATTTGGAGTTTGCGTGTCTCTCTCCTCGCGGTCGCGTGGATTTTTCTCCGGGACTTCGGGTTTTTCCGTCAATATAAAAAAAAAATGCGTTTTTAGTTTTAGGCTGCTATACATTTCCACGTGATAAGTCACTTCGGTGAGCGATCATTTGTGACCAATCGAGCTTAGGAAAAAGAGCAACACCGCTCAGTGGACCTTACCGAGTAAAACAAAAATAGTGGCAGGACGGACAAAGAGCTTGTGATTCATTGTAATTAGAGGAAGAAATGAAGGGCTTGAATACTAACCATGCACGTAAAACAATGGTCTAATAGAGGGAGTCATCATTGCCTTGTGTAAACACGACATCAACCCACTGTGATTACATAGTGCATTCCATAAGCGCTCTGTAAACGCATTCACTGATGCGATGCTTTTTGACGGAGCGCAAGTCATTCCAAACACTGGGGGGGCTTTCAGCTCAAACCAACTTTGCCCAGCGTGGGTCTGGAATTTGCGATAGACAAACGCACGACTTTAGCGCGGAGCAAACACACGAGCACGTGGCCGCCAGAGACAGGGAGGGCCAGCCACGGGCCAGTGGCTTGGATGAGATGGTCACTTCTTCACATCGTGGTGATAACATTACAACAATATTCAATCACAATTTACAGCCCTTTGTCAATCCACTGCTGGATGAATGCCTCCACACGCCCCACCGTCTGTCATCGTGCGTGCTGTTTGACCATACTTCACCACGCCGGTCGGTGTGGCTCGGTGAAGAATGGAGAATTTGCGCAGGTTCGGAAGCCACTCGCCCCCCACGTTAGCCGTGGTCCGGAATCAAACGCAGGTGACAGGTCTCACAGCGTCAACCACTGTCCCACCTTTATCAGCTCACGCGTTCCGACATCCAGACATTATGCGGTGGCGGCTGCCGGAAGTACAACTAAATTGGCGCAGCATTACTGATATATTTATACATCACATCACACCTCACTCTGATCGCTCCCGCTGACGTCCCCAAGGGGAGGAGGGGTGGGTTCACACTCGGCCTGCACTCTTCGGCGGCGTGCGAATTACGGCGCCTGACATTCCTCTCTGTAGACTCCCAAGTCCCTTCCTTCACCGGGAAGACACCGATCCAATCTCAACCCCCCACCCCCCCCCCCCGGCTGTGTGCGTGTCTACTCTCCCCAGGGTAATGGCTGCGTCGTGTTTTGGATCAGCCCAATGCGAAACTGGACCCGGGACAGCAGCCGTCTGGCGAACGCGAACAGGCCACGCTTGCCGCTTACGTCTGCGCCTAAAGGCAAAGCTCGCGGTTTTTGGTGAGTGAACTTCACGCGCGCCATTGACCCTTCAATGGCGACCCGCACGCGGTCTCATCGATGCGCCGTCGCGGGAGGTGTCAGCATGCTCATTGTCAGTGACTGCGGCAGGGAGAGCGAGGAGCGTTCCGCGTGCCTCGGCCTCCGCGCTTATTCACGCAGCTCCACGTAGTCTACCCACGTCGTCTTCCTCCAGGTGCACCGCGTTCATTGATTTTCCGCAAAAATCTTCCCTCGGACTCCGCGTTATCAATGCCCGTTGACCCCTGACCCCGGCGCGCAAACCTCAGCTCCTGAAGCGGCCTCGGTCCTCGCTCACCCCACTTCACCTCCACGTCGCTTCACCTCCACGTCGCTTCACCTCCACGTCGCTTCACGTCGCTTCACCCCCACGTCGCTTCACCTCCACGTCGCTTCACCCCACTTCACCTCCACGTCGCTTCACCTCCACGTCGCTTCACCTCCACGTCGCTTCACGTCGCTTCACCCCCACGTCGCTTCACCCCCACGTCGCTTCACCTCCACGTCGCTTCACGTCGCTTCACGTCGCTTCACCTCCACGTCGCTTCACCCCCACGTCGCTTCACCTCCACGTCGCTTCACCTCCACGTCGCTTCACGTCGCTTCACGTCGCTTCACCTCCACGTCGCTGCATCTTCATCGCCACGCTGGCTGCGCTCACGATGTCTCTGGGCGCAGTGTGGAGGGTGATACCTCGCTTCGCGTCTTCCTCCCTTTTACGTTGTTTCGCAAACACGTCGTCACTTTATTGACACCACTACCTGCTTTGCGTCACTTTATTGACGCCACTACCTGGTTTGCGTCGCTTTATTGACGCCACTACCTGGTTTGCGTCGCTTCGACCCCAACACTTTCGTCGCTGACAGCGTCATCCATCCTGTTTTCGCCACCACCTATCCTGCACATCGATTTGATTGACGTCGTTTCGATATTCGTCGTGGAACCTTTCAGGAACGCATCCTCGACGTACACCGGGTGTATCGCTGTATTTTTGTAACGAGGCTTCGTGAGAAACCCTGCAGAATCCCCAACTTCCAGAGGCGCCAGGGAGCTCTGTAAAACCACCTGAGAGGAATCTCACGCCCTCTGATCCCATTCAATGTTTTGGCTCTCCCCCCCCAACACAAACCCCAATTATATTCCGCAAGCGATATCAGCGTCACTGGGTGACGGTGTAGAACATTCCATTGGGAAGCCCGTGCTTGGAGCAGTGCACGTTCCTGCTGCATCAGGGCATGGACCCAGAAGCTGATGTGACAGAATTACTTCTGAAATCACGTCACTTTTTTCACCATCGGGTTACTCCTCTTGTACGCCCTGTAAATACCACGTGTGACGTTACCATCAAACCAAGATGTTCGCATGTCAGTGCTTGGAAAGATCTAAATTAATTTACAAACCAAGTTGTTCGTGTGACGTTTCGTGTTCATTTATCGACGACCAGGCTGAGACCATCACCTCGCCACATTTGAGGGCCGTGGCTTCATCGGTGGCAGCTGAAGAGTGGAATTTGAACTCAGGGTGTGTCAGCGGTGCCGGCTCAGTGATCTGCCGAGGAGGTTCCAGCCACCTGCACCACTCCCACCCCTCCCCGTCACCTCCAGGTCCCTGAAACGCCAAGGCCCACACTCCTCTCCCATTCAGCTCGTGGCGTGTGTCAATGTGCAAATATCAGCCAATTATTGATTTGACCGTACAAGTAGCTGGATGATGGGGAGAATTGTGGATCGTAATATGACAAAATGGTGTGCATGTTGTTTATAATTAAATGTTCGTGAATATGACCCACATAAATATATAAAGCTAAACTTAACTATTGTTAAAATTTTTACCAGGTAAGGCCCACTGAGCTATGGAGCCGCAAATGACAGCTCAACGAAGTGGCTTATCGCGTGGAAATGTACAGCAGCCAAATACTCTAAACGCGTGATTCTAAAGGCGGAGGGGAAAACCGGAGGACCCGGAGAAAAATCCACGCGACCACGGGGAGAGAGACACACAAACTCCAAATACACAGGGCTGCGATAGAAGCCACGACCTCGTGTATACCAGGCGAGGTCGTTAACGTCTCGCCACACGCTAAGCAGGGCTCGTATCTCACTGGCAGCGTGTCCCAGAATGCCACGCGGGGTGACAGAGAGAGGGAGAGAGACGGCGAGTGACGGCACAAGCCCAGTGGCCGCGTGCCGGGTTCCCAGCCTCGAGCAAGCGATGTCCGAGACAGCGCCATCCCGGTGTCACAGGCTAAAATAACCCCTGCCCCGATTAAACCCGGGTATAGTTTGGCCCAGGCCAGAGTCTACCCGGGAGGATAAAGTGTCCTAGGCTAAACTATACCCCCCGGGGGTTTAAACTCGACTGGGCCAGACCATACCCCTCCAGGCCAGAATATGCCCCATGTGAAAGTTCAAACGAACTTCAATCGATATCTAAAAAGCGTACAAATGGAAGTAAGAATCTCAATTTGATCAATTGAAGCATTTTTATGGTTCGGGATAGGGATAGGGTTAAGGTTAGGGATATGGTTAGGGATAGGGTTAAGGTTAGGGTTATGGTTAGGGTTATTATTAAAGTTTTTTCTGGTTGAAGCAATCAAAGTCTATGTGTTTACAGTTTTAAATAAAATGTTGGAAAAATTTAGTAATTCATGTGTATATCGCTCAACACTATTACTATCATGGGGGTATGATTTGGCCTAGAGGGGTATAATCTCGCCTCGGCCGTTATAACCCCGGGTGTACGACGGCCTGGGGGTATACTACGGCCTGTTACACCGGGCCGCCTGCTGTGCCCCCTCACAGCTGCGAGCGTCGCTCTCTTCGGCGACAGCGGAGTGCGCACACGGCGCAGACCACCCGAGTGTTGAACAACCGGAGCGAGAGTTGCGATGACGAGGGGGCCACTCTCCAACAGGCGCGGAGACGAGAGACGCGGTGACCGGGTGAAACGGCTTCCCGGCTGCCCACCGTTCAAACCGCCCGCCCGCAGTGCAGCAACAGCATCCTCTTACTTGTGGTCGAGCTCGGACGCACGGGTCCCTGTCAGAGGAATATGGAATTTCCGCTGCAGGTTGAGGGGCTTCTGATGCAGAGCAGCACCAAGCTCGTGCTCGTTGCGGCAGAAGCACCTCGTGTACGCGACGTCTATGCGACGTGCATACGACGTGTACACGATGTACCGACCGAGACATCCCCAACGCGTGAGACAGCGCTCGGGCACTGCGCTTGTGTGATCTTGACTCGGAATTGGGTGCCAGGACATCTCCTGTTTAGTGTCGGACAGAGAAGACGTCTAGCCCATGTTTACAGCCAGATTGAGTTAGCAACAAGAGCGTTCACGTACATACACAGTGTGGTGGGTATGTACACTGTATATGATTATATTTTGTCAAATTAACAATGCACGTTGAACAGAAATTATTCGACGCGCCAAGCGTGTGGCACTTAGCGCAGACGAGCGCGTGACTCACGCTGCGTCCAATTAGCGGGGCTCTGAACAGCGCGACCGCATGCCCAGAGGCCTGGGCATGAAGCGAGGAGGAGGAGGAGGAGGAGGAGGAGGAGGAGGAGGAGGAGGAGGAGGAGGAGGAGGAGGAGGAGGAGGAGGAGGAGGAGGAGGAGGAGGAGGAGGAGGAGGAGGAGGAGGAGGAGGAGGAGGAGGAGGAGGAGGAGGAGGAGGAGGAGGAGGAGGAGGAGGAGGAGGAGGAGGAGGAGGAGGAGGAGGAGGAGGAGGAGGAGGAGGAGGAGGAGGAGGAGGAGGAGGAGGAGGAGGAGGAGGAGGAGGAGGAGGAGGAGGAGGAGGAGGAGGAGGAGGAGGAGGAGGAGGAGGAGGAGGAGGAGGAGGAGGAGGAGGAGGAGGAGGAGGAGGAGGAGGAGGAGGAGGAGGAGGAGGAGGAGGAGGAGGAGGAGGAGGAGGAGGAGGAGGAGGAGGAGGAGGAGGAGGAGGAGGAGGAGGAGGAGGAGGAGGAGGAGGAGGAGGAGGAGGAGGAGGAGGAGGAGGAGGAGGAGGAGGAGGAGGAGGAGGAGGAGGAGGAGGAGGAGGAGGAGGAGGAGGAGGAGGAGGAGGAGGAGGAGGAGGAGGAGGAGGAGGAGGAGGAGGAGGAGGAGGAGGAGGAGGAGGAGGAGGAGGAGGAGGAGGAGGAGGAGGAGGAGGAGGAGGAGGAGGAGGAGGAGGAGGAGGAGGAGGAGGAGGAGGAGGAGGAGGAGGAGGAGGAGGAGGAGGAGGAGGAGGAGGAGGAGGAGGAGGAGGAGGAGGAGGAGGAGGAGGAGGAGGAGGAGGAGGAGGAGGAGGAGGAGGAGGAGGAGGAGGAGGAGGAGGAGGAGGAGGAGGAGGAGGAGGAGGAGGAGGAGGAGGAGGAGGAGGAGGAGGAGGAGGAGGAGGAGGAGGAGGAGGAGGAGGAGGAGGAGGAGGAGGAGGAGGAGGAGGAGGAGGAGGAGGAGGAGGAGGAGGAGGAGGGAGGAGGAGGAGGAGGAGGAGGAGGAGGAGGAGGAGGAGGAGGAGGAGGAGGAGGAGGAGGAGGAGGAGGAGGAGGAGGAGGAGGAGGAGGAGAGGAGGAGGAGGAGGAGGAGGAGGAGGAGGAGGAGGAGGAGGAGGAGGAGGAGGAGGAGGAGGAGGAGGAGGAGGAGGAGGAGGAGGAGGAGGAGGAGGAGGAGGAGGAGGAGGAGGAGGAGGAGGAGGAGGAGGAGGAGGAGGAGGAGGAGGAGGAGGAGGAGGAGGAGGAGGAGAGGAGGAGGAGGAGGAGGAGGAGGAGGAGGGAGGAGGAGGAGGAGGAGGAGGAGGAGGAGGAGGAGGAGGAGGAGGAGGAGGAGGAGGAGGAGGAGGAGGAGGAGGAGGAGGAGGAGGAGGAGGAGGAGGAGGAGGAGGAGGAGGAGGAGGAGGAGGAGGAGGAGGAGGAGGAGGAGGAGGAGGAGGAGGAGGAGGAGGAGGAGGAGGAGGAGGAGGAGGAGGAGGAGGAGGAGAGGAGGAGGAGGAGGAGGAGGAGGAGGAGGAGGAGGAGGAGGAGGAGGAGGAGGAGGAGGAGGAGGAGGAGGAGGAGGAGGAGGAGGAGGAGGAGGAGGAGGAGGAGGAGGAGGAGGAGGAGGAGGAGGAGGAGGAGGAGGAGGAGGAGGAGGAGGAGGAGGAGGAGGAGGAGGAGGAGGAGGAGGAGGAGGAGGAGGAGGAGGAGGAGGAGGAGGAGGAGGAGGAGGATGTCTCTGGGAGAGGAGGCGAGCGAGCGAGCGAGAGAGCGAGAGAGCCCGCGCCGGTAATTACTGCGGATTCACCACAACCTCCGCTGGCCACTGCGGAGGCCAGCGGAGGTTGCCGTTGCAGCGACGCGGAAAGGGAGCGACTGGTCGGGTGAATGAGAATTCGGCCAATTTTGTTTTGCCAGCGCCACACACCGGGGATTCTCCCCGTGCAGCCTCACGCCGCTGCTCGGAGACTCACCATCTGCTGCCCCGAAAATAAACAGAGTCAAATTGAGAGTGATGTTTTCACTTGGGAAAACGTGTACTCATCACAGCGGCATTGTCCAGACTGGTGTTGAGCGAGGTCCAATAAAGCCATGCACCCAGGACATTGGGAACTCTTCAGTGAAATGCTTCTTAGCTGCCAATCGTATAATCCGTAATCCCCAATCAATCCACGGAAACGCACGTTACACACGGGTCAGTTCTTCAGATAATCCGTGATATTCCATGGATGAGAGGGAATGACCTGGAAGTGGGGGCAGCAAGCACTAAACCTATCCTATTATAATTATCCACGGTCTCCCATAGATGAGAGGAATATGATGATGATCCTGTGATGACGACCACCATGCTGCTGCTGCTTTGATGATGACATTGATGCGATTTATTGAGCCAGAAAAATAGTTTCCCTGAGTTTCAAGATATTGTTTTTGCGAGCAGGCCCTGCCTTGGGATGTGTCATGAGCCCGTCCGGTGTTCGTCTCGTGAGAAGAAGCAGGAGCACCGTAGAGAGGCACCACGGTGACTAGGAGATGTTCACTACCTCGCCTGGTATGCAGAAGGTCGTGAGCTCGATCCCGACCCTGACGCCTGCTGTATACAGTATTTGGAGTTTGCGTGTCTCTCTCTCATCATCACCACGGTGACTAGGAGATGTTCACTACCTCGCCTGGTATGCAGAAGGTCGTGAGCTCGATCCCGACCCTGACGCCTGCTGTATACAGTATTTGGAGTTTGCGTGTCTCTCTCTCATCATCACCACGGTGACTAGGAGATGTTCACTACCTCGCCTGGTATGCAGAAGGTCGTGAGCTCGATCCCGACCCTGACGCCTGCTGTATACAGTATTTGGAGTTTGCGTGTCTCTCTCTCATCATCACCACGGTGACTAGGAGATGTTCACTACCTCGCCTGGTATGCAGAAGGTCGTGAGCTCGATCCCGACCCTGACGCCTGCTGTATACAGTATTTGGAGTTTGCGTGTCTCTCTCTCATCATCACCACGGTGACTAGGAGATGTTCACTACCTCGCCTGGTATGCAGAAGGTCGTGAGCTCGATCCCGACCCTGACGCCTGCTGTATACAGTATTTGGAGTTTGCGTGTCTCTCTCTCATCATCACCACGGTGACTAGGAGATGTTCACTACCTCGCCTGGTATGCAGAAGGTCGTGAGCTCGATCCCGACCCCTGACGTCTGCTGTATACAGTATTTGGAGTTTGCGTGTCTCTCTCTCATCATCACCACGGTGACTAGGAGATGTTCACTACCTCGCCTGGTATGCAGAAGGTCGTGAGCTCGATCCCGACCCTGACGCCTGCTGTATACAGTATTTGGAGTTTGCGTGTCTCTCTCTCATCATCACCACGGTGACTAGGAGATGTTCACTACCTCTCTGTCTATTTAAGGCCACCACACAGAGAGGATCACCCCTCTCTGTTACCTGTATTGCTCTCGCTATGTAACTTGGTGATATCTGTCTGCTAATATGTCTGTCTATAGTTTTCTGGTTAGATTTTATGTCGCTATTTCATTATACCTGATGATGATTGCTTGTGTTGCAATCGAAACGTCGTATTCTATTATTTAATTTAATTTATTATTTTATCTTTAGACGTGACTTAACCGAAAGAAACAAATAATAATTCCTGCAGTCACGAAAGTTCTAAAATTAAGATTGAACCACTTCTACGGGGAAGTTTTAAGCTTATCTTTTTTCTCTCTCTCTGGCGACTTGTTTTCTCTGCCTGTGTCCTCTCTTTAGATTGTTCACACTTAAATTCTAACTTAGCAATCTTTGAAATACGTAATCAACCAGGCTATGCGTTAATTGTGTGTTGACCGACCCTCTGTGTTGTATTACATTACATTTCGATATTTTACTAGGTTATTTAATTTTAGTGTGTCCTTCTCCTGATTTTCAGGCTTGCTTGCCGTGCCATCGCATTCGCAGCACCACGTCTGTTGACCACTCATTGATATGCTAATTTTTTCTCTAACCCTCCTCCCTCTCTCTGCCTCCGCCCCCCCCTCTGTCTATTTAAGGCCACCACACAGAGACGATCACCCCTCTCTGTTACCTGTGTTGCTCTCGCTATGTATCTTGGTGATATCTGTCTGCTAATATGTCTGTCTATAGTTTTCTGGTTAGATTTTATGTCGCTATTTCATTATACCTGATGATGATTGCTTGTGTTGCAATCGAAACGTCGTATTCTATTATTTAATTTAATTTATTATTTTATCTTTAGACGTGACTTAACCGAAAGAAACAAATAATAATTCCTGCAGTCACGAAAGTTCTAA
This sequence comes from Lampetra fluviatilis, assembly GCF_964198595.1. Lineage (NCBI taxonomy): Eukaryota > Metazoa > Chordata > Hyperoartia > Petromyzontiformes > Petromyzontidae > Lampetra > Lampetra fluviatilis. Next base: position 810,002 of record NC_136289.1, read on the forward strand.
AATTAAGATTGTTCACTACCTCGCCTGGTATGCAGAAGGTCGTGAGCTCGATCCCGACCCTGACGCCTGCTGTATACAGTATTTGGAGTTTGCGTGTCTCTCTCTCATCATCACCACGGTGACTAGGAGATGTTCACTACCTCGCCTGGTATGCAGAAGGTCGTGAGCTCGATCCCGACCCTGACGCCTGCTGTATACAGTATTTGGAGTTTGCGTGTCTCTCTCTCATCATCACCACGGTGACTAGGAGATGTTCACTACCTCGCCTGGTATGCAGAAGGTCGTGAGCTCGATCCCGACCCTGACGCCTGCTGTATACAGTATTTGGAGTTTGCGTGTCTCTCTCTCATCATCACCACGGTGACTAGGAGATGTTCACTACCTCGCCTGGTATGCAGAAGGTCGTGAGCTCGATCCCGACCCTGACGCCTGCTGTATAGAGTATTTGGAGTTTGCGTGTCTCTCTCTCATCATCACCACGGTGACTAGGAGATGTTCACTACCTCGCCTGGTATGCAGAAGGTCGTGAGCTCGATCCCGACCCTGACGCCTGCTGTATAGAGTATTTGGAGTTTGCGTGTCTCTCTCTCATCATCACCACGGTGACTAGGAGATGTTCACTACCTCGCCTGGTATACAGAAGGTCGTGAGCTCGATCCCGATCCTGACGCCTGCTGCTGCTGTGTATTTGGAGTTTGCGTGTCTCTCTCTCCCCGCGGTCGCGTGGATTTTTTTCCGGGTCCTCCGGGTTTTCACTCCGCATTTAGAATCAACATCGCGCTTAGAGAATTTGGCTGCTATAAATGTCCACGTGATATCCCACGTCGTTGAGCTATCGTCGGTGGCCACGTTGCTTCTGAAGAAGAGCTCTACAGTATGGTATAGTGGGCCTGACCTGGTAAAATAAAAAAAATAGTTTTAAATAGTTTTAGAACCCACACACGTAGGTATGAGTCAGTAACCGATATTGCAGAGCGCATATTACATCTGTTTAGCGGAGCAAGCCAGACAAGTCCGTGCGGAGAACACATTCCCGTTTCTATCACACGTGCAAGCAGAAAACCTCAAAGTGTATCGTGCATGAGATAAGTTATGCCCCAGCCACAGGAACGTGGAGTTTCCACCACTGGCTCAAGACTGTAAGCAGGAGATGACCATCGCCTCGATGCTCATTGGGGCAAAACATCCTCTGTCGACTCAAGTGGCCCAAACTGATTTTGCTGATTAGTCAACAACCAGTCAATGGCAGAGCGGCGTCATGCGTAAAACGAGGTGCAAAGGGGCACAACATCTGAGCAGATGTCGTAATTCTATGTTCTTATGACAGGGGAAAGTCTCGACAAGACTCCGATGGTGATCCGTCCGCTGTAGTTAGTTCATTAATCCTCTCCATCCCCTATGGCAGCGGTCCCCAACTTGTTTGGCACCAGGGACCGGTTTCGTGGAAGACAATTTTTTGACGGACCGGGGGGTGGGGGGGGGTCATCGTTGGTTCTTTCTCCCTTTTCAAAGAAGCTCTCCAGCGACGTTTGTTTTTTTACTCATTTTGGCTACTAGGGGTTAGCAGCTTGTGGGCTTACTAAAAACTGTGACTGAGACAAGCGCGCAGTGCTGGAAAGAGGCGCGGATGGAAGTGGTGAATAATGAAACAATGATGGGGGCGGGTTCCACGCGCGGCCTCACCGCTCTCACCTGCTGCTGCTGCTGCTGCTGTGCGGCCCGGCTCCCACCAGGCCACGGACCGGGACCGGCTCGTCGACCCGCGCTGCTGCTTCCATTGCCGCGTGGACGTCTCCCCACGCGGGGAGGATTCGGACGCTCACGACTGCGGTGGATGCTTAAACATTCCCCAATCCTCCTTGCGCCCACACATTTGCCTTTGTGCATTGTGCAAAAACCATCAGGACATCCCCAATAACTCTTCGTCTTTTGCAGTAATGCACAAGGGCCTGGTAATTATTTGTGGGTGTGTGTTCTGCTAATTGTCCGAAACTGATGGTATTCCAGCCAGCACGAAATAGATATTGGCGTGATGGATTTTAATTGTTTAGATTTGCCTTCACACGCGAGCAGATTATAACTATTTAATATTATACCATGCGCAAACGCGGGGGGGGGGGGGGGCGACATTCCACCGCTCAGGAGCAATCGTCGACTTCTACAGAGGGCAACTCGTTACTGACGACTCCCCCTTGGCATGGGCGATGTATCGGCCCAGCACGTGTCCGCGCAGGGCACAGCTGCCGATGTCAGCCGTGGCTCGTGAACTCAACAGTGATATTCATGCGGCCGGGGGCGGCAGCTGTTGTTTACTGGAGGCGCATTGTGAGCACGGGAAGACGATGACGACGACGAGAGGGCGATCTGATGGCTCGGATGGGACTTGGATGGAGCGAGTGGTGACCCCGTGGTGACCCCCCTGGCCGCGGTGTCCTGTTTCGTGTCACAATTCCGTCAAAAAATACAAACTGCATAATGTTTTATTTTTCCAGAGTTGACACAAATTAAGTGGCGTACATCGTCGTGCGGAAATGTCGAGCAGCCAAATACTCAAAACACGCGATGTTGATTCTAAATGTGGAGGGAAAACCCCGATAGAAATCCACGCGACCACGGGGAGAAGAACACGCAAACTCCGAATATACAGCAGCAGTCGTCAGGTCGGGATCGAGCCGACGACCTCCTGTACGCCGGGCGAGGTTGTTAACATTTAGTCATCGCTGGCAGTGCCCCCCAGTGTACTCCCACAACGACGTGGTTCGTTTGTTTTGCTTTGTTTTACGGCACGTGACAGATGAACGTGATAAAATAATGAAAACTGCGTAAATACGATAATCTGCCATTGTAAGAGGAGCTCTCAGCTGCGTCTTGGCCATTGTGCGCCTTGGGGCACCTCGCAGGGAGGCTGCCGTCGGAGAGACAAAAGCGCCGCACGGGCGCGTTTGGTGAACCCCGCCGCCGCTTCCTGTAGCGGGCAGCGCTTAATGACTCGTGATTCCCTGGGCCAAGGGGAGGTCTGCGATGCGGTGTGCACAGCGCAGGCTGCAGGAAGAAAGGAAGCTCCCCCCCCCCACCACATCGCCCCCCCTCCCAGTGGTGGTTAAACAATCAAGATTCCACGGTGAATCCCGACCGGGGCGCGAGGCGGCGTGTCCGGGCATGCCGCCCCACCCCCCTCTGCGCATCCTTGCGGGACAAGTTCCTGATGAGCCCTGCTGCGCGAAACGTCATTATTTATCTTGAAAACAGAGTGATCTAGTGTTCACAGGAATGTGTGCGCGTGTGTGTCCGCGTGTGTGTCCGCGCGTGTGTCCGCGTGTTTGTCCGTGTGTGTGTCCGTGTGTGTGTGTGTCCGCGTGTGTCCCCGCGTGTGTGCCCGCGTGTGTGTCCGTGTGAACATTCCCAGTTGCTTTTCTGGTCGAGGGTGACAGGAAGAAAAGAACCCCAAAACAACTGTTGAGTGTTCCTTGAGAAAGATTCTTCTGACGGTAAATGAAACGTCGTTACTGAGTCAAACACCACAACACACGGCGAACAGCGCCTGCCTGGGTCTGCTGCAGTCAAAGCCAGCGCGCCTCGCTGACAATGTAGCGGTGACAATCCACTGCTGGGGATGTTTACTGTCAATAGGCATCGTGTGTTTGTGTTTATATTTGAAAGATGGCTTCAATCTTCAAATGCACGAGGAATGTGCACGAGAGTGTCTATCGGAGTGCCTCTACTTCACCGCCGCGCCGACAGGAGGCACCGCGTGGATGCCAAGTGCCAGCGGGCCCCTTGAGGGCCCCTTCTCGGCGTGAGCCGCGTGCGCGGTGACCGATGGCACCACCACCACCTCCTCATCCTCCTGCGCACAGATCAATGCTTGATGGAAACTTTGTTTGCCCCATTCATGGCAAAACATGTACAGCTCTCCAAATGGAACTTTTAACTTGTGAAAATGAAAAAAAAACTTAACGCAAAAAAATTACAGGTACATTTTTTTGCTTTCTGAAACGGAAAAAAACAATAATCCCTTTTGTGTTTTCAACTTCTTTAAAAAAATAAATTAAGATCAACTCGCAGTGGGCCTTGGGGGTGCGCTTTCATCAACACCTCCCACCCCTCTCGCTGCTGTCCCCGCCTCACGACGAGCTGGGGCCGCGTCCCCACAGCCAACGACAGCCCCCGGCGCCGCTGCTGCTGCTGCTGCCGCTGCTGCTGCCGCTACCCGCGACTTCACCAACAGCATCGCAGGGCGTACACGGTGTGGGTGATGAGTAACTGCGTGGGGAACGGTGGCGGAGTAGCGGTGAGCGCGCTGCGCTACGAACCCGGTGACCCGAGTTCGATTCCCGCTCACCGCCAACACCGGTGACGATGATCTGAACCGGTCCTGGGCCTCCCTCCCAAGGTTGACTCAGCCTCAAATGAGTACCTGGTGCGGTGTGTAAATATCGCCACTGGGAAGACAAAGGCGGCCGGGGATAGTGCTGTCTACCCACCCTCTCGTGTGCCGTGCCGGCCTTCATATGTGCTCGCTAACAGCATTTGCCCCAACAGTCTGTTAAGGTTACATGGGGGGGGTCTTTGTCTTTTAAACAGTAAAATTGCTTCATTGGCTCGGGTTCACAGGGCCAGACTCAGGCTGTGTTCTTAGTCAGGGTTCGGCTCAGGCTTGGTGATGGCTCAAGCGAGCTGGTCCAGAGCCACCCTGAGAGAGGACGACTCGAACAAACGATGCGCGAGGAGGAACCACAGGCAGCCGGCGTCAACAGTTTTGCCCAATCTCTGCGACCCTCTACATATGAAGGTGTTATCGGTCAGTCAATGAGGGTTCACACTTGAGCCGGCTCTGAGCATGGTCCCAGCCTTGCCCAACATTCCCATGGAGCTGAGCCGAGCCACGGCTGAGCCGCTCACGCGTGCGTCTTGCAAGCGACCGGGCGACTTCAGCCTGAGCGGAGCTGTCGGAGGCTGAGCCAGAGGCAAACCGCGGCGGCGAAGAATTGGGCACAAAATTTTAACAAAAAAATGAAAATGAAGTGAAACTGCAACGACACTTGAGTGGCACCACCTGTCAGGACTCTTCGGCGGCGTAGATCTCGGCTCCACTGAGATGGCATCATCACAGTGGTCGTCTCGTGAGCGCCTTGACGCGTCTCAGTGCCCCTTGCGCGCACGGGGGGCGTGTGGCACGCGCTCCGGATGAGAAGGGACGCACGGCGCGTTCAATGGCCACGGGTGCGAGCGATGCGCGCGGCAGTCCGTGAGCATTGCTTCAGCGCGCCGGTTTAGTCTGAGCGCTCTTCTCACAAGCGAGTTGGACTCCAGCTGCAGCTCGCCGGCTCGCCTCAGCCACTGTGACTGCTCCCGTCCGCGATGTCGCTGCCGCTGTCACCTGCGGTGACAGCGCTGCTCGTGCTCATCAGCCTGGTCCGTCTCGCTGCCCTTGAACCACTTGACCTCGTTGCTGCTCTCACACACGCGGATGTCCTCACATCCACGAGCTCTAGCAGCAGCAGTCAGCAGCAGCAGTCAGCCGTAGCAGGCAGCAGCAGCAGTCAGCAGCAGCAGTAGCAACCATCAGCAGCCTTAACAGCTTTCTGCTTGAACAGCGCGGCCACTTGAGCCATCTTGTTCACGACCACCGCCCAGCGCCCTCCGCGTGGCGAATGGCGAGTGGAGACGCGATGCTGCGACGGCTCGGGAGGGTTCGCGCAACAACAACACCAAGTCCACTTGTGCCCCCCCCCCCACCGTGGTGTACAATAGACGCTGGGTTCTCAGCTCACGGTCCTTCGCCCGCGCCCTCCTCCACGTCAGCACGGCTGGCTACGTGCCAAAGGAGTTCAGCGTAGGCCTCGGGGTTCCTCGGCCACGGGAGGTGAATCATCCGAGCAATGTGATGGTGACCAGGGATGGAGACCACACGGACACCGCTGGATGTGTTGATGCGATGCGTTACCACGCATCGCCATTACACGCGCCGACCAAATCACTTCGCTACACTTTGATTGCAACTCTGATCCGCGATCGCCTGCGGTGCAAAGGGACCCGAGGTGTCTGAGCTTGCCACACACCTGCCCGGTGTGTTGGACCTCAGGTTCATTCGGAACCATTGGGATTCATTGTAAATGAGTGCTCGTTGCAATTCATTATCAACCAGAGTCCAATCAGCGGCATGATGAATCACACTTAAAAGGCGTTATTGCTAATACGAGTGTAGCTGAGAGGCTTTTTTACGCATAAAAAAATCTGTTTAATATCAACGCCTTACAGATGCTTTGACGCCTATTAAAAGACTTTCCAACAAAAAGTTTCCCATTCGCATCAAACCGCTGCCAATGTTCTCGCAACTTCGCGTCTCGCCACGCGGCTCCATCATCGCACGCCGCCTCGCCGCCCCCGGGGACGACGGCGCCGTGGAGTTGCTCGTCGCCGCACGAATCGTCGCTTCCACGGGGGCCTCTTGCCGGGCCACTGCTGAGACAACAACAACAACAAACCCCCACGCCGCTGAGACAACAACAACAACAAACCCCCACGCCGCTGGGGCCGTGAGGAGCAGAGGAGAGGGAGCGGTGGAGATTTTGCTCGACATAAGAGCTACTCCGTCTCGTTGCAAAGAGAAGTATCGAATTAACTCTGTGTGTGTGTAAAGTAAACGGAACCCATTCAATGCTTCGGAGATCTGCTCTGGATCTTAAACTTCCCCACACGAGGTGGGGCTAACGCGGGGTAACTGTAGACTGCCGGTCGCATTGTGTTAGCACCACACAATGCCGTGGCGCTCTGCAATGACTCCCACACTCGATGGACTTGCCTGGTGGATGTGTGAAGACGCAATCCTGGATAGAGAAACAATCTAAACCCAGCGCTGCTCTCCTAAAGCGTCTTCACACCACGGGTGGACGCGGTTCATAGAGGGGAGGATGGAATTCACACATATATATGTGCGCGCGTGTGTGTTCGCGAAATTCGAATTTGAAAATTCTACCGAGTATCGGAAGCAAGAGCATTCCAGACGGCCACCGCCTTTGTTCGACATCCAGCCAAGATCCGCTGCTGCGAGGATGGCCCGAGTTGGCGTCATGGTGGCTGATGCTGCTGACGAGCATCGGCGAGGCGCTGCGGCCCATTCGTGGCGAGGCACGGTGCGCGTGGCGACCTCCTCCTGCAAGGACGACCGCCGACTCTCGAGAGGCTCGCGAGAAGACCTCGGACGCGGCAGCCTGCGATGCGCGGGGAGCGAGAGGCAGCGGCACATTCCCAGCTGGCTCGGATGCCTCCTCCCGTCACACAAACACACACGCGCAGATGCCTCCTCCGTCAGCCTCACACCAACAAACACACACACACGCGCCGTCTTCGAAATGTGCGTGTGGGTTTTCTCCGCAGTACTCTCCATGTCGGTGTGCGTCTCTGAAGTGCGCGGGTAGCCGAGGTCAGGTGAACGCGGTGGGGTGAACGACGATGTTCAACTCGGGAGCAACAGACGCTGTGACGGCAGTGTATGGCCACCTCGTGCGCCAACCATCACCACTCACCACTCACCACTAACAACCACCACCATCACCACTCACCAGTAACAACCACCACCATCACCACTCACCACTAACAACCACCACCATCACCACTCACCACTAACAACCACCACCATCACCACTCACCACTAACAACCACCACCATCACCACTCACCACTAACAACCACCACCATCACCACTCACCACTAACAACCATCACCACTCACCACTAACAACCACCACCACCATCACCACTCACCACTAACAACCACCACCACTCACCACTAACAACCACCACCACCATCACCACTCACCACTAACAACCACCACCACCACTCACCACTCACCACTAACAACCATCACCACTCACCACTAACAACCACCACCATCACCACTCACCACTAACAACCACCACCACTCATTCACCACTAACAACCACCACCACCATCACCACTCACCACTAACAACCATCACCACTCACCACTAACAACCACCACCACCATCACCACTCAACACTAACAACCATCACCACTCACCACTAACAACCACCACCACCATCACCACTCAACACTAACAACCATCACCACTCACCACTAACAACCACCACCACCATCACCACTCAACACTAACAACCATCACCACTCACCACTAACAACCACCACCACCATCACCACTCACCACTAACAACCACCACCACCACTCACCACTCACCACTAACAACCATCACCACTCACCACTAACAACCACCACCATCACCACTCACCACTAACAACCACCACCACTCATTCACCACTAACAACCACCACCACTCACCACTAACAACCACCACCATCACCACTAACAACCACCACCATCACCACTGACCACTAACAACCATCACCATCACCACTCACTCACCACTAACAACCACCACCACTCACCACTAACAACCACCACCATCACCACTCACCACTAACAACCACCACCATCACCACTCACTCACCACTAACAACCACCACCACTCACCACTAACAACCACCACCATCACCACTAACAACCACCACCATCACCACTCACCACTAACAACCACCACCATCACCACTCACCACTAACAACCACCACCATCACCACTCACCACTAACAACCACCACCATCACCACTCACCACTAACAACCACCACCATCACCACTTACCACTAACAACCACCACCATCACCACTAACAACCACCACCATCACCACTCACCACTAACAACCACCACCATCACCACTCACCACTAACAACCACCACCATCACCACTCACCACTAACAACCACCACCACTCACCACTCACCACTAACAACCACCACCATCACCACTCACCACTAACAGCCATCACCACTCACCACTCACCACTAACAACCATCACCACTCACCACTAACAACCACCACCATCACCACTCACCACTCACCACTAACAACCACCACCATCACCACTAACAACCACCACCATCACCACTCACCACTAACAACCACCACCATCACCACTCACCACTAACAACCACCACCATCACCACTAACAACCACCACCATCACCACTCACCACTAACAACCACCACCATCACCACTCACCACTAACAACCATCACCATCACCACTCACTTACCACTAACAACCACCACCATCACCACTCACCACTAACAACCACCACCATCACCACTCACTCACCACTAACAACCACCACCATCACCACTCACTCACCACTAACAACCACCACCATCACCACTCACTCACCACTAACAACCACCACCATCACCACTCACTCACCACTAACAACCACCACCATCACCACTAACAACCACCACCATCACCACTCACCACTAACAACCACCACCATCACCACTCACCACTAACAACCACCACCATCACCACTCACCACTAACAACCATCACCATCACCACTCACCACTAACAACCACCACCATCACTACTCACCACTAACAACCACCACCATCACCACTCACCACTAACAACCACCACCATCACCACTCACCACTAACAACCACCACCACTTACCACTATCAACCATCACCATCACCACTCACCACTAACAACCACCACCATCACCACTCACCACTAACAACCACCACCACTCACCACTAACAACCACCACCATCACCACTCACCACTAACAACCACCACCACTCACCACTAACAACCACCACCATCACCACTCACCACTAACAACCACCACCATCACCACTCACTCACCACTAACAACCACCACCACTCACCACTAACAACCACCACCATCACCACTAACAACCACCACCATCACCACTCACCACTAACAACCACCACCATCACCACTCACCACTAACAACCACCACCATCACCACTCACCACTAACAACCACCACCATCACCACTCACCACTAACATCCACCACCATCACCACTTACCACTAACAACCACCACCATCACCACTCACCACTAACAACCACCACCATCACCACTCACCACTAACAACCACCACCATCACCACTCACCACTAACAACCACCACCATCACCACTCACCACTAACAACCACCACCACTCACCACTCACCACTAACAACCACCACCATCACCACTCACCACTAACAGCCATCACCACTCACCACTCACCACTAACAACCATCACCACTCACCACTAACAACCACCACCATCACCACTCACCACTCACCACTAACAACCACCACCATCACCACTAACAACCACCACCATCACCACTCACCACTAACAACCACCACCACTCACCACTAACAACCACCACCATCACCACTAACAACCACCACCATCACCACTCACCACTAACAACCACCACCATCACCACTCACCACTAACAACCATCACCATCACCACTCACTTACCACTAACAACCACCACCATCACCACTCACCACTAACAACCACCACCATCACCACTAACAACCACCACCATCACCACTCACCACTAACAACCATCACCATCACCACTCACTCACCACTAACAACCACCACCATCACCACTCACTCACCACTAACAACCACCACCATCACCACTCACTCACCACTAACAACCACCACCATCACCACTAACAACCACCACCATCACCACTCACCACTAACAACCACCACCATCACCACTCACCACTAACAACCACCACCATCACCACTCACCACTAACAACCATCACCATCACCACTCACCACTAACAACCACCACCATCACTACTCACCACTAACAACCACCACCATCACCACTCACCACTAACAACCACCACCATCACCACTCACCACTAACAACCACCACCACTCACCACTATCAACCATCACCATCACCACTCACCACTAACAACCACCACCATCACCACTCACCACTAACAACCACCACCACTCACCACTAACAACCACCACCATCACCACTCACCACTAACAACCACCACCATCACCACTCACCACTAACAACCACCACCATCACTACTCACCACTAACAACCACCACCATCACCACTCACCACTAACAACCATCACCACTCACCACTATCAACCATCACCATCACCACTCACCACTAACAGTCACCACCATCACCACTCACCACTAACAACCATCACTACTCACCACTAACAACCACCACCATCACCACTCACCACTAACAACCACCACCATCACCACTCACCACTAACAACCACCACCACTCACCACTAACAACCACCACCATCACCACTAACAACCACCACCATCACCACTCACCACTAACAACCACCACCACTCACCACTAACAACCACCACCACTAACAACCATCACCATCACCACCACCACTAACAACCACCACCATCACCACTCACCACTAACAACCACCACCATCACCACTCACCACTAACAACCACCACCATCACCACTCACCACTAACAACCACCACCACTCACCACTAACAACCACCACCATCACCACTCACCACTAACAACCACCACCATCACCACTCACCACTAACAACCACCACCACTCACCACTAACAACCATCCCCATCACCACCACCACTAACAACCACCACCATCACCACTCACCACTAACAACCACCACCATCACCACTCACCACTATCAACCATCACCATCACCACTAACAACCACCACCATCACTACTCACCACTAACAACCACCACCATCACTACTCACCACTAACAACCACCACCATCACCACTCACCACTAACAACCACCACCATCACCACTCACCACTAACAACCATCACCACTCACCACTATCAACCATCACCATCACCACTAACAACCACCACCATCACCACTCACCACTAACAACCATCACCACTCACCACTATCAACCATCACCATCACCACTCACCACTAACAACCACCACCACCACTCACCACTAACAACCATCACCACCATCACTGTCTGACGTCTGTGTGAGCAACACCCATGGGGGGGTCAGCAGCCACTGCAGCTGAAAAGAGTTCACGTTGGCATTTACATTACACGAGACCATTTGTCGCGTGCAATGCACGAATCATGTCGCGGTCAAATGTTGGTCACTGAACACGTGACAGCATGCAGCTGTCAAGCAGGAGGCTCCGACACGTAATTGATTCATCTTTATTTTAACATTGCAATGCAATAATAATAACGTAGTTACAAGGAAAGCCTTTTTTGCCGACTACATTATTAATTGTGTCACCGTGCCACCCGCTGCGGTGGCCTGCCGAGTGATCGCCCTGTTGGTGTCGTGAATTCTCTCGCACACGCGGGGCCTGGAGCACGTGATGTTATAAAGGGGCCCTAAATACAAAAAAAACAACGTAAATATTAAAGCACACATTTTTTACTTGCACAGTAAAGTAATTGTATTTTTCATATGCTATACAGCCGGATAATACGAAAAAATCGCTAACCTTAAACACCCAGTCGTTCATGAAAGTTGAAGGCGGTATAGTGCTATAGTAATAGAGCAAGTGCAGAATCACCGAACCGGAATTGATAGCTTGAAAGCAATTTGCGCGGCGGCGGCGTGTTCACGAGACAGACGCCAACGTCGAGGTCTGCTGTTCACGACGAGAGGGCTTCAGAGAGGGGGGGGGGGGCACATGAAGCAAAGCGTTGAGAAAAAACCTACGAAATGATGAACGGAGCAAAGTGCCGACTACAGCGAGCACCTTCTTGCCTCCTCTGCTCGTAGAAAACAAGAGAGAGAGAGAAGTCGCGTGGTTGTGCTGCTCCGCCTCCATTGGATGGGCACAGACCGAAGTGTTTGGCTCTGAAGTCCAGAATTTGGGCTGCATGCTCACATTCGTCGCGTGGCTTGCCTTTAACTTGTGTCGTGTGTCTCTGTGGATCTATGGGTTTCTATAAGTCTCTCTGAGTATCTATGTGTCCCTACGGGTTGTCTATATGGTCCATTATTAGAGTTGCATTGCCACATTTATCCTGCGGCTTATCTTTAATTATAATTACATATTTCTATGTGTCTATGTATCTCTCTGTTGACCTATTTGGTCCACTGTTCGGGAAACATGGCCACATCCGTACTGCGGCCTGTCTTTAATATTCCACTCGTGAAGGAGATACCAATGCAACATCGGCCTGTCTTTAATATTCCACTCGTGAAGGAGATGCCAATGCAACATCGGCCTGTCTTTAATATCCCACTCGTGAAGGAGATGCCAATGCAACATCGGCCTGTCTTTAATATCCCACTCGTGAAGGAGATGCCAATGCAACATCGGCATGTTCCGACGCGGCCGATGGTCACACGGGTCAGCGCCCGTCGAGAAACGTGAGAGCCAGGCGGAGGTGCGCGATGTTTGGGTCTCGATGAGGAGTTCATTGTGGACGGCCGCCTCGTCCCACTCTGTCCGCACCGCAGCGGCGCTCTCCTCTCGGGCCGGGGTGGCGGTGAGATGCTCGGGGGGTGACCGCAGGGACCGCAGGGGCAGCAGCAGCAGCGCGACCCCAGAAGGCGGATCGGAGCTCACTTGAGCGAGCTCGAGTCGGGATCAGCGCACGGTGGGTCATGATTGCTCCATAAAAACCTTGAGCCGAATGAACCACGCGAGGCGCCTGCCGCTTTGACGGTGACGGCCATGCGAGGTCTCGCGATGTGTACGAGTGGCAATGTGTGTACACGTGGCAATGTGTGTACACGTGGCAATGTGTGTACACGTGGCAATGTCAAGGCAATGAAGCCCATCGTCGTTGTCCTTGCTCGCAGTCTTAGCGAACGCGCTGCCGCGATTCAGTTCCAACAGAGCTGCCGTGATCGGTCACAGTGCAAACAATCTACGCCCCAATTTACACTTCGCTTCCCGTGGACGATACGCACATGGAGAGTGCCGCGTGGGCAACACGCAAGGGGCAACGTCGGGCAGCTCCTGCAGAGACACATCTTCTCGCCGGAACTCCTGCGAACGGCACAGCCTCGTGTCGTCACGTCACGGAACGGCCGTGGAAGTGGACACCCCAGATCCACCTCCTGGCATCACCTCAACGGCCATCTCGTGGAGAGTGATACAGCGGAACATTCACGTGAAGGGTTTAAAAAAAAATTGTATTTGTGCAGTCATTGGTTGAGATCAGCTGGTGTGTGTGTGGCTGCTCCAGGATCTCAGTGCTGCTGCTGCTGGATCGGTGCTCACGGGCACAGTAGCCTCTGGAGTTTCATTTATTTTAAGCCGCGTTTTTTTTTAAGACTGCAATATATTTGTTGAAAAAAAAAAATTCAAATGTCAGATTGAGGCTCTATAAACAAATTACGTGGCAATCTATCCAAAATGTGACACACATCGGCTGAAATAGAATTTACAGATATTTTTGTATGGAGAAAATCACTTGAAATAATACAATAATACATGTTATACCTCATGTATCCATACGTAGGTGTTCTCCAAGCAGATTGAAGAGCACGGTATATAAATATGGTGTGAATTTTTATGAAAAAAAAGTGTGATGTGCAAAAAATAAATTATGTAACGTTATAGTGGTGTCGAATAAGGGCACAAAGTAAGATGGTGAAATAAGTTGACTTTCCGCAATAAACGGGGAGTTCTGTAATTCACTGACGGTTATGAAAAATATTATTTTATGATGGAGACCTTTAAAAAAGATCAGGGCTGATTTCGTTCAAACCTACGTAGAAACCAAGAATGAGAAAGCAAATCTCAAGGACAAAACAATTGAAGAAGTCACCCGAATTGACGTGGAAATACGCCCCGTGTCGACTCGGCAAGTTAACGTGTAGACACACAAAGGGTGGTGACGATGATGATGTTGAGCGTCAACATTCCTGTGATTGTTACTGCGTGTCAGAGAAATGAGGGTCACGAATTTAGTGAGGGAGTTTTGCTAACACAGTAAAAATAAGTGATATTAAAAAAAACTTTTTTTTAAAAACACGATTTAATGAAATGTACCGTAATAGTAATGGAAGCATCTTCTTGGTTCTTTCGGTAAAGTCACGTGACTTTACCGAAGAAGATGAATCCCTGCAGTCACGAAAGCTTTAAATCGAAAAGTAATGGAAGAACTCCACGACTCCAGCAAGTGGCCCCGAAGCTTGCCATAACGTAAGGCACCGTGGTGATTTACAGCCAACGTCAGTTGAGCGTGGACAATTAGACCCAAGCCAACATAACATATAAAAAAGATTGTTTAAAAATATACATTTTTTTTTATGATAGAATATAGTATTGTCATCAGTATGGCATAAGTATACCAAGTTTGCAGTCGATACCACATTGGGAAGTTGGTTAAAATTTACTTATAAGATTTGAGGATACAACAACAACGACGACAACAACAACAGACAGAGTGAGTTAATAGAAAGCGTGTAATAAACAAAGCATCAGTTTCTTTACACCAAGTCCATCCAGCCGTCCCGTGATCTGGAAAGACACACGCAACAGGATGGAATACAAATCAGCGGGACTGCATGGGTAACAAGAGTCACGAATAAAAAAAAAAGCAACTGATCACAACGAGTGCATATTTGGGTAAACATTGCAATAATATATAATTCCCAAAAATGTGCATCAATGGAAAATAGAAACATATGGACAATGTGGCGTTGCAATAAATGCAAAGCACGTAACAAATGTACAATGCCTTTGACATGCAAAGCAAACCTAGGCTGATGACACGATGTAACACGATTTTTGTCCCTGGGTAGTCAGTGTTATTTTCTAATTGCTTATGCCTCCAAAGTTTAGAAAATGGATATTATTCCCAACAAACTTTGCTTTTGTGACCAGCACTTTATGTGAAGGAATGCACAAATGCACATTTAAAGTAGGTAAATTTCAAAATATCACTGTCCTGATCACAAAAACAAAGTTTGTGGGGAATAATAGCCATTTTCTGTACTTTTGAGGCATAAGCAATTAGGAAATAACACTTACTACCCAGGACCAAAATATGTTTTTGTTACACACTGTAATCATTGTTGCAGCATTTTCGCCACTTATGGCTCCAGGTTAGAGGCAACAGATACTCCGTTTCGGGGTTTCCAGGGCATGAAAAACCCCTTGCAGCTTCCCTAGATAATTGCCTCTGGTCTGGCAAAGTCTCAAACCACTACATTAAACATGGCCCCTGCATTCAGATTGCAGATTAACCACCACCTACTACACGCCGTGTCACCAGCAGGCGAAACCAGCTGGCCCTGACGGCTATCCACAGAAATTAAGCCAGCTGTGCATTATTAATTTGCATTAGGCTGACACGGCCATATTTAAATTCCGCAGGGATATTGTTATTTCGTGAATTAGTCAGCGTGGATAATTCCCCCAAAGTGGCAAATCCGAGCAATGGCATTGGCATGCGATGGATTGCCCCCGCAAGCGAAGCCTCGCGACCACTTCCAGCAGACAGCCCCCGCATTGAGAGCTTCCTGCAGCGCCACCGATCAGCCTCAGGAGTCTAGCGGGCGACCAGGATGGCTTGTCCTCGGCAAAGGCACAAACCCAACAGACTATCTAACTACCCTGAATGGTCTTTACCCTGGGAACAAGAGACGTGCTGTCCTCACAGTGGACCTGCCGTTTGTTGCACGTGTATGCCACGGTGGCAAGATGTTGACTGCCTCGCCTGGTATGCAGGAGGTTGTAGGTTCGATCCCGACCCTGACGCCTGCTGTATATTTGGAGTTTGCGTGACACTCTCCCCGTGGTCGCGTGGATTTGTCTCCGAGTCCCCGGGGGTTTCCCTCCAAATGTAGAAACACGCGTTTAGTGTATTTGGCCGCTGCTATAAATGTCCACGTGATAAGCCGCTTCGTTGAGCTATCTTTGTGCTCGCCAGGTCGCTTCTGAAAAAGAGCTCTACAGCTCGGTGGGTCTTACCTGGTGAAATAAAATAGTTTAAATAGTTTCGAGTGTACAGTGGTGGAATGTTGTCAGTGTCTACCGACAACCCTCACTGCCCCAGATTTCAGACTGAAAAAAAAAACACGCGTGCCTTTGGGTTAAATGCCGCGTTCCCAATTGAAGAGAATTCAACCGGCATGTGCCCTTAATTACTTCTGAATGTGCCACTGCCTGTTAACTTAATTATCAGCCACGCCGTTGGGATTCCTTCGCCGCCGGTGTGTGGTTACTCTGCGGCGTTGTGTGCATTGACAGTGAAATACATTGATTGACAGTGAAATACATTGACAGTGAAATACATGGACGCGGTAACAAGAGGCCGGTTCCAGTACACCAGCGATTAAGAGGATGGAACAATACGACTCGCCGCTCGCTCCGTGGTGGCATCGACGCAGCAGCACAGACGCAAGACGTAGCTAATTTGAATTTTTTGGTAGATGAAAACTCATCATCTCTTTAGCACTGCTTTTGTGTGTGTCACGTTTATTGACCATACCCCGTACCTCCGATCAGCGCGGTTGGCTACGTACGGTGCAAAAGAAGTTGAACATTCTGTATATGCATCGCTTGTTCTGCCGCACAATGGAAAATGTGCTTCGGTTTTTTCAAACACTAAATTGCAGAGTGGAGCTATTTGGGCTATGCCATAGCAAACGTTCACATCGTTGTACCCTGACATAACTGAGATGTCAACATGGAGGGAATGAATGAGAGTGGCTTAACCTATTTGTATAATTCTTGGCATGAAGAACCACACGATTTGATACGGATGAGGACTTAGCATGAATCTGTTGTAAATGTGTTGAAAATATCGAATTAATCGTATGCCAAAAAACGGTGCGCCATTGAAGCACTGCACTGGGAGTGGCTCCCCACACACCACCAGACATAATAGGCTCACTCCTAAGGAGATGGGAGAATCCTGGCTCACCCCAACGGGTTCTTCGATTAATACACTACGATAATTAAATAATCAATTGCCCGGAATCCCATTTTTGCTACATTGGAAAAAAAGACAAAAAATAAATAGCGAAAAATATAGAGTTGTTAACACTCTAACAATAATGTAATAATGTAAGCAACAGAAACCAATTGCAATATTTGTTGTTTCATTCAATGTATTCTTGTAATCTTCTTACTTGTTTACTTTACTTTATCAACCAAATTAGGTTATGCAATGTCACAAAGAGCTGTTGTTACTCTCATGCAATGTTTACGGACGGAAAGTGGGTGAGCACGAGGTTTACGTCTTGCGCTCTTCGCTGGAGCCGCTCATGAGCGAACGCGTTTTGACAGCCGCGCGCACCGACTGGGTCAACCTGGCCACGGCTCGTCGCCACGTCGCTTCCTGAGCCTGGCAGGTGACCAACATTCCTCCCAAAAGGCGCGCTGTGAAACTCCAGACGGCTGGGCGATGGAGAGAATAGAGGGGCCGTTCTAGATGGCCCGTGCCCAGACTGGCCGGAGCCGTGCTCCCACTTGTGACTATCCATCACGCGCTGAAACGGCCCTGCCAGGGGACACGCTGTGGGATGCTGCTATCTCTGCACGTGGAGGTGCGATGTTAACTACCTCGCCAGGTATTCAGGAGGTCGCGTGTTCGATCCCGACCCTGACGTCTGTCGTATATTTGGAGTTTTGAGTTTTCAATCTTAGAGTAAACGCCCAATTGCAGGGCCCTCCTGAAAAAAGAGTCGTACGGCTCAGTGTGGCGTTCCTGCATAAATACGTTTAAAATATATATGTTTTTCGATTTAAAGCTTTCGTGACTACAGGGATTCATATTCTTGGTTCTTATTATTTCCCTTCTACGTGACTCTACCGAAAGAACCAAGAATATAAAACAAATATATAAACCAGCTCCCCAGGAGTGCATTGTTGGTCCTTAAAAGTACGAGGGATGTATTTAAAAATGATGAACACAACTCATTTGCGTGACATAAAATCGACCGCAGTCCACTCGCACCAACAGCAGGCACATTACCCCTGTGTGAGCGTTTCATCACAATTCACGGTCCTCTCCAAAGAGAGTGACGCATGCAATCAAAAGTGAACAGCAATCGGTGAATTAACAATTTAGAAAAGATGGTCTGCAATGTGCTCCATGATGGGGCTCTTTGCTGCAATGCGATGTTTTATATTCCTATAATCTGCACAGCATGATCGTCGTAAAGCCTTTGCCCATATGCCACGTGGGAATGATGATAATGGTGGCGTTGGTAAGGGTTTGCCTTCATAAGTTAATACACAATGAAAGTTATTGCCATTGGTGGTTACGTGAAGAGCGCTTTTGAGCGATACCGATCGGTGAACGACGGTGATATTATATTCTTGGTTCTTTCGGTAAAGTCACGTAGAAGGGAAAACAATAAAATAATAAAAATAAAACAATACAATTCTCACGACGTTTCGATTGCAATCGATTACCTTTACCGAAAGAAGCAAGAATATGAATCCCTGCAGTCACGAAAGCTTTAAATCGAAATTTAAAATCGGTGACATTGTTCGGCTCTTTCGCGATGAACCGCGCGGTTATCGGTTTGCACGATTTGTTGTTAATGCTTTTGGGTTTGAGTAGCAGAGTAAATATAATTGTAGTGCAGTCGTGCGTCACTGTACTACTACTACTGGTGGGTGGGTGGGTGGCCCTCTCGCCGCTCACCATGGAGTGATTCTCTTTCTTCAGAACTGCCGATGCTGCAGTGGCGTGCGCGTGATCCGTGACTGCGCCCCCCTGGTGCTGCCTTCCTCTGTAGCGTTCGCCATGGCCGTGTGGGTGTTGCTGGAGTTGGTTGAGACGTAAAGAGAGCCAGTTGGATACCGTGCGCCGTGGGTAACCGTCCTGAGGGCATCAGCTTAGTGAACCTAAGACCCCCCTGGAACTCATAAACAACAAACATAAATACTCGTAGCTAGAAAAATAAAAATCACGACGTTTCTATCGCAACACAAACAATCATCTTCAGGTGAAAAAATACCGCAGGCGGACTGCTGAAGCAGGAATAAATATAGCGAGAGACCCAAAGAGTATGAATTCCTGCAGCCACGAAAGCTTTAAGTCAGGATTGAACAAAGTTATAGTTTGATGTCTGTTACCGATTTAGCGGTGAATATTGACCACGTGACCCGGACACAAGCTGACCCAGGCTGGGCGAGAGGCCGTAGCGCGGCGCTTCGGAGCCGATCGCTTCGGATCAGATTTGCGCGAGCCTCAAATGTGGCTGCGAGGAGGCCAGGAGGCAGCAGTACAGCAAGCGGGTTCGTGAGCCCGTCTGTGGCGGACCGTGGTTCTCCTGCGGGTACTCTTCATGCATTCCCTCACACAAATCACGATTTTAAATGCAGCCCGTTCTCCCCTAACGTGGTGGTAGCGTCCCTGCAGAAGGCCGCGTTTGGGAAAATCGCGTTATAATGAATAATATATCATATAGGGGGTAAAACACAGTCCGCGATAACGCGTGAGATGCGTTCGCAGGCTGAACAAAGACTGAGGGCGCGTGGGTGACGTCTAGAAGCATCCAGCAGCATCCCACTGCCTTGTGCGATGCTACCGCTTAGTCCGACTCGCGCGACGTCGTTCCATTCACTCGATCGCGTTATATCCAATTCGCATCCGCGTTCAAAAAAATGCGTTCCCTTATACATTCATCGCGTTGTATCCACTGCTCGTTATGAAAACAACACGCAGCATTTAGGAGAACAGACTGTAATTGGCCAAAAAATATCGCGTTTCTGGTTAAATAAATGACAAACGTTATTTTATTATTATTATTATCATCTCAGAGCCACACAATACGACAGTGGTGGTGCGTGTCGCGTTGCGTTTGTGATCTGGAATGTTCTGCGCCGGAGCTATTCAACGCAACAGTTCTTTCAGATGTCCTTTGAGGCCTTTGTGAGTGTGCCCGGCACCCACAACTCCACCAGCTTGCCAGTGCCGGTGGGGCGCAGACAGGAAACGGGGCACTGCGCTGCTGAGGCTTGGTACAAGTGTTGGCTCGACTTCAAAGGGTCCCCAACGGGAATCCGAATGACCTTAAATTGTCACGGTGAATTTTGCGCTCGCGTGCGGCTTCCCAGAATAACGCGGCCACGGTGACGATGGCAACACCGCACACACACAAAAAAACCATCCAACAGCAGCCAAACGCTGAATAACGCGTGCCAGGTCCGGCTTGCCTGTGAGGGCCCTTGCCACACAGGCTCGGCCAGATTTAAACTAAAAGCTGAACTGTTTTTCTTTTATTTATTTTTTTCAGAAGCGACCTGGCTAAGCAAATGATAGCTCAAAGAAGTGGCTTATCATCACGTAGAAGTGTACAGTGGCAGCCAAATATTCTCAACGTGCGTTGATTCGAAATGTGGAGCGGGGAAAAAATTGGAGGACCCAGAGAAAAATCCACGCGATCACGGAGAGAGAGAGCGAGCGAGACACGCAAACTCCAAATATACAGCAGTCGTCAGGGTCGGGATCGAACCGACGACTGAGCGATGTGAAAAGCACCCGACTCAGACCCTCCCAACCGCAACGTGCTGGGCTATACGGAAGAAGGCATTTTGCTGCACTGCCCACAACGCCTACCACAGCTGCCTTCTGTAAGGTGGTCCACCCATCCTCTGGCCAGGCTCTCCCCTGCTTAGCTCCTGAGCTCGGACGAGGCCGGCTGCATGGTTGTGTTGTAGGGCGGTCAGTGGCGATGGTGGTGGTGATGCGTTCGCTCTGTGCTCACCCGCTTCTCTCATTGCAGTCTCTCCAGTTAAATCTGTCCAGCTCATGGTTGCTTGCACCACAAACAAACAAAAACAACGCACGCATTTCTGAGCCAATATTTGCCATTGCAAACTTGAATTTCTGAACCGCACGCGTTTCAATAACTACGGCGATTGCCAGCGGATTATCGTCGCCGAGCTGCAACGCCAACGGCGTCCCACACAAGCACGGAGACAGACCACTCGACCGCACGTGCACTTTCGGCATGAGATCGAGCACGACGACGACCATGATGATGATGGTGATGACAAATGAAACGTGAGCCGCGCAGTGAGAGCGTTGCTCAGCGAGGGATGGGCAGCACCGCCGTGCTGAGAACGTGCGCCGAGACCCAGGCGGGCTCAGGGTAAGAGGAGCATCCCGGGCAGAGCCCCCCACCGCCGCTATTTTTGTTTGTTTGTTACAGAACAATCGGACGACGCGCGGCGAGGCCGAGTGATGCGAAAGTTTTCTGCGGAAGCGAAGCGACCGCTTGAGGGGTGGCGGGGATGGGGGCAGTGTCGGATTATCGTAGTAGCACAAGTAGCTACATGTGTAGTAGCTCCACAAGTAGCTACATATGTACTACACATGTAGTAGCTACACAAGTAGCTACACAAGTAATAGCTACGGGTCCCGCGCTTTCAAGGGCCCCGCACTAAATGCTTTCAAGCTATAAATTACTGTTCAGCGACTCTGCACTTGCTCTATTACTATAGTACTGAGCTGCCTTCAACTTTTTTGAACGGCTGGGTGTTTAAGGTTAGCGATTTGTTGTATTATCAGGCTGTATAGCAAATGAAAAAATACAATGACTTTATTGTGCAAATAAAAAATGTATTTATCGCGTTTTTTTAGGGCCCCTTTATATGCTCCAGGCCCCGCACTAGTTTCATCCGGCACTGGGGGGGGGGGGGGGGGTAGCCAGCCGCAGGGCCTTCGGTTGCGGATTGAGATGAACCCGGCACTGCAGCGCTGCAGCTCGGACTCCGATCCCCCACGAACCGCCCGGGCGTTCACGGGCAGAGCCCCGCGGGGCCCGAGACAGCGGCCCAGGGCCCAGGGCCCGCGCGGCCCTCCGTGCTCAGCAGCGGTGGCGGCTGTTGGCGAGCGGAGCGCTGCTGCTGCTGCTGTTGAGGCTGCTGCTGCTGCTGTCGGCGACTTTGCACGATATGCAGGTTTTGTGCTGCGTCGTTGCATGACCCGGAGGGTCAATATTAAACGGATTATGTTGGTGATGCTGCAGCTGCTTTGGCAGTGGTGCGCGGACACAATTAACAACAAACACACTCAACGCATATTCGTCGATAAAAGCTGTGTGGCCTTCAAATGAAACGTGATAGGCGACGTTTTGGGCGAAGGCCCTTCCTCAAGCGTCCCGTCTTCATAGCGTAACCAAAGTGTCAGTGTCAATCAAGCACTTTGTCCGTGGCGAATGTAACGGTGGGTGACCACGACGTCCACACCATTCCCGGTGAGAGAACCCACCCCCATCACCCCCCTCCCCATCACACACCCCCCCCCCCCATCACCGCCCCCCCCTGTCAATCGACACAGTCGTACCGAAAGCGTCTTTCTGGCAAGATGCCTGTCACACATTTGCGATCGTTGTACGTTCCCTTTGCATCAGCGAGCGTTCGAGCGTTCGCACCGCCTCGTCGACGCCGGTGTGGAGAGCCCGTGAGCTGCTCGGGAGGTATCACGTGACACACACGCAGCCCCAACGGAGTCCCGCAGTGACCCTGTGTGGAGGGATGCCCGCGCAGGTCCAGCCGGCGTCGCGTGGTGGCTTCAGCAGCGGCGGCCACGTGGGGAGAGGCGTCCTTCGTTTCTTTATTTCAAAGGGAAACCTCAATGCTCGATCCATTGTCACGGAGGGGCGGTGGTTTTTTGTTTGTCAATGCATCGGCCGTGGGCACACAGGGCAGGGGCCATTCTGGGTGCATCAAACGGATCGCGAACTCGCGTGATGAAGGGCCGTCCATAAATGACGTCACGCGATTTTGGACGATTTTTGACCCCCCCCCCTCGTCACACGGCGTCACAAAAAGTAAGACCCCCCTCAAATATGACGTCACAAAGCTCTCCCCCCCCCAAACCATATTTCCATTTTGAAAATAAAACATGCTTCAAATCGCTTTAAACTATTGTCATTGTAGTGCGTATTTAATGTGGAGCTGCACTCTGATGTTGTAGGGGAAACATTTATTAAAACGTCTATTTAATTAAGTAGAATGTGTTGTTTATATTTATTTAAAGATGCGCATTTTGATGTGACGTCACATTTCTCAAACACCCCCCCCCCCTCGTCACACATCGTCACAAATGTCTGACACCCCCCCTAGGTGCGTGACGTCATTTATGGACGGCCCCTGAGCACACACGGCCGCCTGCGCGTCATGCAACAGGTCACCATGAAACAAACACGTGTCTGATCAGACGTGACCGGCTGACAGCAGTGATGCTGTCCTTTATTAGGAACTCGTCAGCACAGATGAGTCCCCAATGACCACTGCCGTCGTGTCTGCTCCTGGCCACCAGAGATTTCGGAGTGCCCCAACGTCCACACTTGTGGGACAGCACTGGGGGCCAGTCAGCCACAACTTGCTCGCATTTGTGTTGATGTGACTCGAGACGAGAGGCCCAGGGCGCACGTCTTCAGGAGCCGCTGCTGGTTGTTGCACAACGCGCAGCGGCGGCGTGCTCGCTGCTGCGCGTGGTCGACTCTATTGATGTTCCCCGCCTGCACGACGATTCCGCTACGATGGCTCTTTTCACCGCTTATAGATTTGGCTTCTGCCGTGAGCCAATCCACCCCCTTCCCTCTCCCCGGGACTGCATACTGTAAGTATAGCCTGGAGCACATCACCGCGGGCGTGGACGCGCCCTCCCGACACTCTTCCAGAGAAGTGACACGAGGCGGCAGGACTTAGTTTGAGTCTCTCACTTAATCCGAGACGACCGTTTTACAATGTGCCGGCTGGAAATAAACTGGGAAATGTTACCTTCGGTGATGTGTAGATGATGCCCATGTAAGTGTGCCCGTGCACTGCTTTTTTATTTTTGGTCAGAGGTGGCAAGGCACGTGGTGTTGTGGGTCTCCTTTGCTGCTCACCATGCACCCCCCTCCCCGGGTTACAGCACCCCCCTCCCCTCCATTTCAAATGTCTCTCCACACCCCTGCATGCGTGGCTAAATATTTAAATTTAGAACTCTGGACTTGACAACAGCACCCAGTCGCCATCTCTTGTTCGTGACGTGCCAATATTTAATATTCACTTTATAGAAGATTTGTGCATGGGAGGAGTCATATTAATATGAACGCATTATGAGGTTGCCCTCATTGCACGCAAAGTGCTTTCAACAAGTAAACCACGATACCTCGATGACGTCGTCAAACAGTGTGGACTGTCACGTGAACTCCGGTCATCCTCGCAGCAGCGGCTTTTGTCTGGCCATCGGACGAAGACGGTGGTCACCGCATCGCGAGATTTCAGATGCATTTCTGGGGCCGTCTGGAACGTTCTTCCTTCCGATATTAGGAATCAACTGGGAGCTATCCAACTTTTAAATCATCATCTAAAGTGAAAACGCATTCTTTAGAACTGCTTTTTGTGTTAAGTTTGTTGTCCTGCCGCACCTCCGATGAAATGCGGTTGGCTACGTACGGTGCAAAATAAGTTAAACACAGACACATGCTGGCTACTATGCTCACAATTAACATAAACGGCCGGCACAATCGTTTCCACTTTTTTAAGTAATGAAATGCAAATAAGGAATTCCAAGAAGTGCTCTGTCAACGTGAAGCAATGGGACCGTGGATGATCACTGAAACCGAGGCAATCACAGTCCGCGAGTACTACCTCCGGTAAACAGATCGCAGTGGCCATTTACACCTAAATCCCCAACGATACATATTATTGGTTCTTTCGGTAAAGTCACGTAGAAGGGAAATAATAAAAATAAAACATAATAAAAATTCTCACGACGTTTCGATTGCAACACAAGCAATCATCATCAGGTGTGAAAACTAGAGCTAATTTTTTTATTGCTGTAGTTTTCACACCTGATGACGATTGCTTGTGTTGCAATCGAAACGTCGTGAGAATTTTTGTTATGTTTTATTTTTCTTATGTTATTATTTCCCTCTTACGTCACTTTACCGAAAGAACCAAGAATATGAATCCCTGCAGCCACGAAAGCTTTAAATCCTCAACGAGAGCCACGTAACCCCCAAACCAGGACTCTCACAGAACATCTGAGCGTCTCGTGGGACACACACCGGCTGACAAGAAGCGGTAACTTCACCTGGGCACGTGCAGCCGACGGGTTTTATGTCAATAAAACAAATCAAATCAAGCCAGCCGATTTATCATTTTGGCAACCGGTGGGGATCGCGCGCAGCACCGAAGCATGCATGATGTTGGAATTTTTTTCGCACCGTACATGGCCGACCGCGCGGTGCCGGGGGTAAGCGCCACGGGATGGAAGCCACCGGCGGCGGCGCTGGGCCCGGCTGCTCGAGTCCACGGCGGTGCCCGAGGCGACCTCCCTCACCCCTCACCGTCGGCCACTCTCCGGCGCTGTCGCGGGACCCCCCCCCAGATGCGGGCGGAGGCTCCTCTTGTGACGTCGGCGTCGCGAGCCGCCCCCCCCCAGCACCGCCCCCCCCCCCTACCAGGTCCCAGGCGGCGCGCCACGTGTTGTGGGTTAAGCGTCATTACTCCGAGGGGCCTCAGGGGCGACTGAAGCCAAGCAGAGACAGATGTGGGGGGACGTGCAGGGAAATCCGTTAATAAGACAATGAAACACGCGCAACACGTTCGGTTTGCTTTCAAAGGCTAATTGTACATTTCCACGGGAACTTGCTCCATTTTTACGACGACAAATTGCATTATGCGAGCATCGCGGCGCAGCGGCAGTGCGTGTAGCGCGCACGCGGTCAGCGTCGCCTTCGCTTGGTGGCGCGGAAGCTGAGCGCAGCACGGCGGCGTTGTGAGGCTTTCCATCCTCGGCCCCGGTGTTTGACTTCGTTCTGTCTCCAAAGATGTCACGACCAAAACCCAGCCACCTTACGTTCAGCCCAGGCGTTCCGCGACATTCGGTGTAAAAAAAACATCCGACAATTGCACAAAACCGTGAAGTGACATTTGTTGGCCGGGCTTTCCAAAAAGTGCTCACGTTCAAGCAATGTGCAAGCATCAGCACCGTGAGCCCCGGCCAACACCAAAACCAGCAGTGTCTGCTGTTTGTCGTGTCAGAGGCTAATTAACAGCAGACGTGGAAATCAACTCGCGGACTTAATGACATCCGGCTCTCTCGTGCGCTCATGCGCGCGCGTGGCGTGCGCTTCGTCGTTCGTTCCTCATCCGGTCGGGCTGACCGGCATCGTTGCAGCAGCGTCGATGCAAGCGCCAACGTCGGGCAGAAAGAGGCGATCTCTGAGGGGGGGATGGCGAGCGACCGCTGCCAAAGCCACGTGGGTCGGAAATTTGGGTTCGATCCAGACGTGGGGGCCTTCAGTTGCAAATGAGAGAAACGCTGCGTGCGCTCGCGTTGGCGGTTCGTGATCATTGACAAAACTCGTGGCTGAAAACGGCGATGCTCTAAGAAAACAAGAAGTATATTTTTGCAGAGAAAGGCAGACAGGTAACAAAACAAAAATATGTCATTTAAAATTTGGAGAAAGATTCCTCCCACCCCTATTTTTTTTACGTCAGGCCAGCAAGCATTGAGCAACAATTCATGATACGTAATTAACTTACAAGTTTGTGGGTCCCTATGTGATCTCCGATGCCAACCAGGTGACTAGCGTGTAAAATCAACAGCCGTTCCCAGAGATGACCAAACGCTAAACCCAGAATCAGGAAAATTCACGACCTGGCCCAGTGGGCCATGGGCCACAGAAGAAATCCGTGCCACCTCAGGAAGCAAACATTCAGTCGTGCAGCACCCATCTGTTTATACGCCAATACGAGCGAATCGATAACCTCCACTCGTTTCAAGTATTTATCACATAATTCACTGTCATTGGCCAAGTATAGAAATGCAATAGTTTGTACCGACGAGAGAGATACACATATGCTGTGGCCTCACGGACTACAGAGACGACAGTGGCCTCTGCGTCGACTCAGTTACCAGTGGAATCACTGGTAAACAAAGTAGACACCCACAATGGAATTCACACGGACGGTATAGCAGTATCGTCGTGCATGCGAGAACCATGTTAAATTGGTGGGAGTGTAATAAATGACTTCGTCACACACTGCTGGTCTCCGTTGCTCTTTATATAGCTTCTTGCTCGCACCCCGCTGGTCCTGACAGCGGACCAGCGTCTCCTCACGCGCGCCCCGCACGCGCTCCCTCGTCAGTCCTTCCACTCCCCCACTCCGCACGCCGCTGGCCGACGGTGTGCCGAAGCTCCTCCAGCCACGTGGCTGATGGCGCGGATGCCCTCCGGCCACCCAACGTGGTTCAGCTTCTTCACTCCAATAACTGACCCGGAGCCCTTCCGGGCTCCCACCTATATCCCCTTTTCCACGTGATCCTGTCTCCTCCCCTTCCAGACCGTCAGATCCGGCCTTCCCATAGCGCCCCTAGGCTCCACCCCCGTTCACCTCACTTCCGATTGGACCCGAGGTGAACGGCGGGCCCTCCCATATGCCCCCATACTGGGCTCCGCCCCCCAATACCCCGGGCCATATGATTGGGCCAGAGCCCAGCAGCGAACCACGTTTACGCTCGCATTACCGGAGTATAAAATCATTCACTCGTATTGGCCATATTAATACTTTGTTATGACAAGATTCGCTACTCATACATGTTAAACTTCTTTCGCACCGGACACAGCCGAACGTGCTAATCGGAGGTCCGGGGAAGGACAACGAACTAAACACAAAACGAATAAAAAAAAAGATTGGTGGTAGCGGTTTCTGCCCTGGCCGATGAACTAACTATAGGTCTCTGTAACACAGGGGCACCTCTGATGACCCTCGTGCACGTGTCTGGGTGACTGCCTTGCCCCATACCTGTGTAGCTTAGCGATGCGCCCATAGTTGCGATGACACAATTCACAGTTGCTGATCAACAGAATTAAGTGCAAATCGATTTTTTAGCAATGCGTTCAGGAATGATTGGTGGCAGGAGTAACAATATCAAAACCGTTGCAAATATAAATGTACTTTACCTCAGGTGGTCTTGTGAGGATTGAACAACAGAGCTGGCCTCCTCTCCTCGGATCATGGGAATCGGCCTCCACATGCTACCCACGCCACGCACGGTTAGCACATCAGACACCTTCACCAGGCACACACTGGATATCAACAGAAATAAGCCGCATTCCAATTTAAACTGACACCCGAACTTGGAACACCATGCTCTCTTTTTTAATTGTGGGTGCCACCATGGCGAGATGTTAACTACCTCGCCTGGTATACATGAGGTCGTGGGTTCCATCCAGACCCTGATGCCTGTATATTTTGGAGTTTGCATATCACTCTCTCGTGTGGATTTTTGTCCGGGTCCTCCGGTTTTTCCCTCCACATTTAGAATCAACACGCGTTTAGAGTATTTGTCTGCTATACATTTCCGCGTGATAAGCCACTTCGTTGAGCTGTCATTTGTGATAGCCAGGGTCGCTTCTGAAAAAGAGCTACAGAGCTCAGTGGGGTCTTACCTGGTACAATAAAAAAAATGTTCGGTTTTTAGTTTGAATGTGGCCGAGCCTGTGTGGCAACGGCTCTCACAGCACACGGGGCCTGGCACGCGGCGTTCGGCGTTTGGCTGCTGCTCGATTTTTTTGTGCGGTGGTGCCATCATCGCCGTGGGCAAATATATCAATAATAATCACCCATAAATGTCTGTCCGTCCCGCGCGTGACGCCACTCCACATGACGCCCACCCCCCCTCATTCATATTCATGAGCGGGTGGATTTTTACACTAACGCAGAGGAAGGTCGAGCTGAATCAAATAATTTATTAGGCAAAGTCGCTTCAAATATGACGACGTTTCTTTACAGAAAGTGATGGTAAAAAATAAATCTACGCAGCACAGGGCTACATCCGTGCGTGACGTCACTGCAAAAGAGCCCCCCCCCCCTCATTAATATTCATGCCCGCGTGGAGATTTACACTGACGCACAAGAAGGTCGCGCACTCCACATGCCGCACCCCTCCCCTCATTAATAATCATGAGCGGGTGACGTCACTCCACATGCCGCACCCATCCACAATAACCGTGAGGGGGTGACGTCACTCCACATGCCGCACCCCTCCCCAATAACCATTAGCGGGTGACGTCACTCCACATGGGGCAACCCAATTTTTTTAATTGAATATTTCAGATTTACTGCAATAAACACCCGTCCTTGGACGGGCAAAAAAGCTAGAATATAAATAAATAAATACTTAACTCGATGTACATCGTATCGCTCGTAGCTGAGCATCGTTTGTTATTGGATTTGTATCACAGTTCCTATGATTACTGTTACATTTTTTTGTGGCTTTATTTTGGTGATTTTGAGGACGGTTTCGTCTGGCCATGTTTGTTTGTTGTAGTACAGAGTTGGCCTGATAACTTGAATCTACATTGTCTTATGATTGTTATTGTTTGACTTGCATCCCACTGGAATTTTTGCACACAGCGTTGAAATTCTGGAAGACTTTGCTGTTTTTTCCAGGATTTTTTCTGTTGAGTGTAGTCACTTTAAGATGTTTCTTGTTCATGTTTTTGTTTTGTTGCGGTTGCGCCCGAGTCAAGAGCCGCATGGCTCACAGGGTTATACCTAATGCATGAAACTGAAACGAAACTGAAAAGTGGTGCTGTCTTTTTTTGTTCTGTTTCGTTCGGGAACACGCGAGCCCCTTGCTCTGCACTTGGCACTCGCTGCTCCGCGCTGCACGTGGGAGGAGACCTCTCGTCCCTGAACCGCTCGGACCAAGTCCGATGGCAATTAACAATTATTCGTGCATAATAGAGGTTTTTTTTAGTTAGATCGCGTAAGTATATAAATGTGTTGTTAAACCCGCCACCACTCGACACGGCCAACTAGTAAGGGTTGTCACGTAAACAGAACGTGGCCAATTCGTCACTAGTACAGCACACCGCTTGTGTGTTGGAGAGCCAAGCCACAACATTTACAATCTGAGTACGACGTTTCGCCAGTAATTACAACCAGCTTCATCAGGCGACAGCCAGATTTGTGACGAATTGCCACGTTCTATTTAGGTGACAACCCTTACTAGTAGGATGTGTCGGTGTTGGCGGACTTAACAACACATTTATAGATTTACGCGATCTAACTCAGAAAAATCTCTATTATTGATGATATTGGTCACGAAAGCCTCCGTGTTAAAATAAGTATTCCTCTTCATTACCTTTTGCTCGGGAGTCATTGATACCGGCAACTTCCCCTCCACCGATCAACCGTAGCGCAGCTCTCGCGCGTGTACACGCAGTGTCGGCGTTGCCAATCCACTGCTGGATGAGGGCCTCCCCACGCCGCGAGGGCCGTGGCGAATGCTTGACGATGCTTCACCACGCTGGTCACTGTGCATCGGTGACGACGGAGAGCGTAGTCGTTGAAGCACAGTGCAGTACAACTAGTCATTACGTTGCTGCAGAGAAAGTTTCTACGGGCGCAGGGATCTGCGTGCAAGATGAGGTAGAGCAGGTCATGGAGGCGGCCATTTGAGTGGCAGCCAGAGGGTGGCAACGAGGGGGGAGGTCTGAAGCCCGACGGTTTGCAGCAAGCCAGATGCAGCAGTGAGCATTGATGGTTAAACTGTACTGATGAGTTCCACAGTTGTCGTTCTCTGTGTCTCACTGCTGCCAGCCGATCACATTTCACTCAAATGTATTTTGATGGTGACCTCAGATAAGATGGCCACAGTGTAGTACTTCAGGAACCAGTAATGGTTGTTGCATAATGCGCAAGGAGTGTGCGTGCTTTTTACACACACGCGTGTCTGTGTGTTGTTTGGCACAAGCGGTGGGATTCTGCGTGAGCAGGCCTTGTGTGCTGCTAGGCAGGGAGGGGGAGTGATGGCGTGGTAAGACATCATCAGCAGTGGCGACGATAGCCTCTGCTTGCCCTCAATGCATTCTGATACTTTACTGTTATTAACGGTACGCTAACATTGAAATTGTAATATCAGCACGCAGGTAAATAGTGAAGCATATCCTATTTTTGAATCCTTTGTACTGGTGAGGCCATACGTAATGTTAGAGAAATGATCTGGGAATTATTGATTAATAATGTTGTAGATAGCTGCATCTCTTCATGGGTTAAGGTTAGGAAATGAGGCGCATTGCTCTCATTCTCTTGAAACGATCGCCCATGTACAGGGCGATAAGATCCATTGTGATCTGTGATAAAGAGTAAACAATGCGACGGGGTTATCCAGATGCATTCACGTCGGGCTGTTTGAAATTAGGGTCAACTCGGGTCATCCAATTGCCGCTGCAATTTGCATCGAAAGTATTTTGTGAAAAAGGCCAACGAAGAATCTCCTTTGCTGAGAAATGCCTTCTGTCTAATGTATATCTCTACCCCGCTGTGTACTGAATTATTCACGTGACCCTAAAGGTCACAGATTGCGTGCTCCCCGAAGCTCGATGCAGCGACGGCGCCGCGATATTGGAATTTCCAGGAGCCCGAGCGGCGAAACGTGCGCGGGGCTTGTTGTGCAAATCGTATTTTCCGCTCCGACGGTGTTTTGTAAATGCTTCCAGCGACGTACACAATAATAACAATAACGACGACAGCAGCAGCAGCAGCATCCCTCCGTATGAAGAGTCTTTCATCAAGGATGTCAAAGCGCTGAGACACATCAGCAGACGCTCAGTTTGGCAGCGACTCAAGCAACTAAACATCAAGGCACGGCAAAGATGATGGATCAAATACAGAAAGTCGTTTGCTGAATTAACCGCACGTTGAATAAATACGTTTTTACGGCGTATTTTTTTTGTAAATGCCCGCAGGCTCGAGAGAGATTTCATGAGAGAGGGAGAGAGTCTAGGGGGGGGGGGCACACAGGGTAAAGCTCGGTCGGCCAGAGACCTGGGAACGCAGAGGAGACCTACATCCCGTATTTCAGTTTCAGTTTCATTTATTAGGTATAGCCCTGTAAGCCATTCGGCTTTTGAATCGGGTGCAACCGCAACAAACAAAAAACTAAAACATGAACAAGAAAACATCTTAAAGTGACTATGTGACTATGTGCAAGCATTAAATCCAGGAAAAGACAGCAAAATATTCGACAAAAAGCACCGTACACCAACGCTGTGTGCAAAAATCCCAGTGGGATGCCAGTCAAACAACACCAACAACCACAAGACAACTTAGATTTAAAGCCATCAGTCTAACTCAGTACTACAACAAACAAACATGGCCAAACCAAAATCGTTTTCGAATCATCAAAATAAAGCCATAAAAGCAACGTAACAGTGATCATAGGAACTGTGACCGAATTCTCACAATAAACGACGTGAACAACATGTAGCACCAGACCCTGCAGCCAGAGCTCGCGTCGTCAGCTGGCGCGGGGGTCTCTGCCGATGCGGCACCGCCGGGGCCCTGGCACGGAGTCGACGCCGCACCGATCGTCTGCCCTCCTCCAGCAGGCCGTGGCGGTCGCGGAGGGCGGCGGCTGGGCGCTGCTTGTGGAGCGCAGTCAGTTGGCCGACGGCAAGGATCGAATCTGCAACAAATAACCGGCGCAGTTCTTCAGGAACTGTTCATATATTTTTTTTTAGCATAACGCGCGTGACGCAGCGGCGATTTTCCGTGCACGATTCTGCGTGCGCTTAGAAAATGTCCACACGAGGCAGACTCATTTCAGCAGCAATTGTGCAGAGGGGTTGCAAAATCGTGCCTCGGCAGGCGAATACCCCGAACAAGGGGCGCGTTGGGGGTCTCCAGTTGTTCTCGGCGTGGAGCGAGGGAGGATGTTTTATCAAAGGGATGCTCAGCGCCGGCAAGCTTTGGCCGTCTATTTAACAAACAACAACAACAAAACGCCACTCCAAACAAACGATTGCACGAGAGTTTATTTACGCACTTGACTCGTCATATTAAAGGTTTTCGGCATCGTAAAAAAACCAAACAAACAAACAGATGAGTCGGGAACATCTGGCACCTTGAAGTAACGACAGCAGGTAGGATCAAAGCGAGTGCTTGTGAAAGGCCCGGGCATGTCCGGTATGCGAACGTCTGAAGCTGTGGCCCCATTAAAGTCTGCGTGACCTCCGCTAATTAGGCCCTTTCCTGGTGTTCCGTTACTTGCGCCGTGCCCGCAGTGCCACGCTTAATGCAAGTCAAAGTCAGCCTTCCTCTCCTGCGAGAAGCACCTTGGGGGCTTCCTTTTATGTCTTCAGACAGCGCGGAATGTTACATCGTTATGCAGCCACTGCCACTGCTACGGCGAGGCTGTCATTCTACCCGCTCCTGTGCTGCCCCCTCGAGCCCGCGCCTGGTCACGTGCTCACGCAACACGA
The DNA here is from genome assembly GCF_964198595.1 of Lampetra fluviatilis. NCBI lineage: Eukaryota > Metazoa > Chordata > Hyperoartia > Petromyzontiformes > Petromyzontidae > Lampetra > Lampetra fluviatilis. Next base: position 844,101 of record NC_136289.1, read on the forward strand.
GGACGACCCTCTCAGTCTACCACAAACCCAGCCTCCTGCTGTCCTCTAAACCAGCCTCCTGCTGCCCTCTAAACCAGCCTCCTGCTGCGCCCTAAACCAGCCTCCTGCTGCCCCCTAAAACAGCCTACTGCTGCCCTCTAAACCAGCCTCCTGCTGCCCTCTAAACCAGCCTCCTGCTGCCCTCTAAACCAGCCTCCTGCTGCCCCCTAAACCAGCCTCCTGCTGCCCCCTAAACCAGCCTCGTGCTGCCCCTAAACCAGTCTCCTGCTGCCCCCTAAACCAGCCTCCTGCTGCCCTCTAAACCAGCCTCCTGCTGCCCTCTAAACCAGCCTCCTGCTGCCCCCTAAACCAGCCTCCTGCTGCCCCCTAAACCAGCCTCCTGCTGCCCCTAAACCAGCCTCCTGCTACCCTCTAAACCAGCCTCTTGCTGCTCCCTAAACCAGCCTCCTGCTGCCCCCTAAACCAGCCTCCTTCTGCCCCCTAAACCAGTCTCCTGCTGGCCTCTAAACCAGTCTCCTGCTGCCCTCTAAACCAGCCTCCTGCTGCCCCCTAAACCAGCCTCCTGCTGCCCTCTAAACCAGCCTCCTGCTGCCCTCTAAACCAGCCTCCTGCTGCCCCCTAAACCAGCCTCCTGCTGCCCCTAAACCAGCCTCCTTCTGCCCCCTAAACCAGCCTCTTGCTGCCTCCTAAACCAGCCTCCTACTGTCCCCTAAACCAGCCTCCTGCTGCCCCCTAAACCAGTCTCTTGCTGCCCCCTGAACCAGTTTCCTGCTGCCCCCTAAACCAGCCTCCTGCTGCCCCCTAAACCAACCTCCTGCCACCCCCTAATCCAGGCTCCTGCTGCCCTCTAAACCAGCCTCCTGCTGCCCCCTAAACCAGCCTCCTGCTGCCCTCTAAACCAGCCTCCTGTTGCCCTCTAAACCAGCCTCCTGCTGCCCTCTAAACCAGCCTCCTGCTGCCCCCTAAACCAGCTTCCTGCTGCCCCCTAAACCAGTCTCTTGCTGCCCCCTAAACCAGCCTCCTAATGCCCCCTAAACCAGCCTCCTGCTGCCTCCTAAACCAGTCTCTTGCTGCCCCCTGAACCAGTTTCCAGCTGCCCCCTAAACCAGCCTTCTGCTGCCCCCTAAACCAGCCTCCTGCTGCCCCCTAAACCAGCCTCCTGCTGCCCTCTAAACCAGCCTCCTGTTGCCCCCTAAACCAGCCTCCTGCTGCCCTCTAAACCAGCCTCCTGCTGCCCTCTAAATCAGCCTCCTGCTGCCCCCTAAACCAGTCTCCTGCTGCCCTCTAAACCAGCCTCCTGCTGCCCCTAAACCAGCCTCCCGCTGCCCTCTAAACCAGCCTCCTGCTGCCCTCTAAACCCAGCCTCCTGCTGCCCTCTAAACCAGCCTCCTGCTGCCTCTAAACCCACTGTCGTTCACACACAACCGCTTTGGCCTTCGGATATATCTGCGCTTTAAAAGGTGCAACATGCCGAGGGTGGTGTTTTGGTCAAGGCCTGAGTGCTGAGGACTTGATAGCGAGTCGGGGGCTGATCCGCCATCGTTAGGAATATCTCAAAGCCAGACTCCATGGGAACCACACCGATACCCCGCGGTGATCTTTAACGGGTTTAAATCCCATTCAACTGTGAGGGCCCGCGGAGTGATTGCGATCATCCCAACTTTCATCAGGTCGCCATATCGCCCTCTGTAGCAAAAACATTTAAACAAAAAAAGTGATTTCAGAGGATTCTCAGAGATCAGAGCGTTTCACTAATCTCGTGTTATGATTTACGAACGCTGAAATACATTCTCATCTTGCCCTGAGAAATTCCGCAATGTGCTGTATTGACAAGCCTCTTCACAGCGAGTCAGCAAAAAACAGAATAGAAGGGAGACCCGGTGTCACAGGCTAAAATAACCCCTGCCCCGATTAAACCCGGGTATAGTTTGGCCCAGGCCAGAGTCTACCCGGGATGATAAAGTGTCCTAGGCTAAACTATACCCCCCGGGGGTTTAAACTCGACTGGGCCAGACCATACCCCTCCAGGCCAGAATATGCCCCATGTGAAAGTTCAAACGAACTTCAATCGATATCTAAAAAGCGTACAAATGGAAGTAAGAATCTCAATTTGATCAATTAAAGCATTTTTAGGGATAGGGTTAGGGATAGGGTTAGGGATAGGGTTAGGGATAGGGTTAGGGTTATTATTAAAGTTGTTCTGGTTGAAACAATCAAAGTGTATGTGTTTACAGTTTTAAATAAAATGTTGGAAAAATTTTGTAATTAATGTGTATATTGCTCAACACTATTACTATCATGGGGGTATGATTTGGCCTAGAGGGGTATAATCTCGCCTAGGCCGTTTTAACCCGGGGTATACTACGGCCTGGGGGTATACTACGGCCTGTTACACCGGGTTGCTGGCAGAGGAAACACAGTGCATATTAGGAAGTCATTGGGAGCTATTATTTAGATTAAAAACTCACTTCTTTAGAACTGCTTGTTGTGTTTAGTGTGTTGTCCTTCCCCCCGCACCTCCGATTAGCACGGTTGGCTACACGCAATGCTTAAAAAGTTCAAAATACTGTACATATACAAACACATTGCGCTAATTTCATAATTACCGAAGTCCAAGATTCTTCCAAATAGCAAACAATGCCACTTGTTTCTCAATCAAATAAATAAAACGCCTCAACGGGGGCCCGAGCCGAGGGCTGCTTTATGATGACGATGGTGATGATGATGTTGTTGTTTAACTTGCACATCATCGCGCAATACAAAGCCAGCCACCAAAACTCCCATGTGCACCGTAAATAAATGAAGTAATACAACACTTGTAAATCATCAAGTCTTAGGGGAAACCCTTGACCTTAAACGTGGAGCGACGAAGCGTTTAGCAGCGAGCGATATCTGCTAGAGAGTTGAGTGCTCCGTCCCTCTGCCCTGGCCACGTAATCAACATAACTTCACAATTCCATGAGACTCGTGCCATGCCCAGCCCATGGTGGCCACGCACAGGATGGCCCCGTGACGCAGCGTGCCACAGTGGCGACACGTTAACTACCTCGCCTGGTATGCCGAAGGTCGTGCTTTCGTTCCCGCGCCTGCGTATTTGGACTTTGCATGTTCTTCTCCCCGTGGTCGCGTGGTTCTTCCCCTCCACATTTAGAAACGTGCATTTAGAGTATTTGGTTGCTTATACATTTCCACGTGATAAGCCACTTCGTTGAGCTATCATTTGTGGCCGGGTCACTTCTGAAAAAGAGCCGTATAGCTCAATGGGCATTACCTGGTAAAAATTTGTTTAAAAATTGTTTAGTTTTCGTCAAGTTTGAGAAGGGAAAGATGTAAAACCCAAAAATAATCCCACGCGACCGTGGCTCTGCGCAGCTGGAGAATGCAGAGGCACCGTGCCTGCTGCTCACGCTGGTGTTGGTGGCAGATTCTGAAAGGAGTGAGCCGTTGCGTGTCTTGTTTGTGTTTCCTTTATTAACTCACTCTGTCTGTTGTTGTCGTTGTTGTATCCTCAAATATTGTAACTCAATTTTAACCCACTTTCCAATGTGGTATCGACTGCAAACTTGGTATACTTATGTCATACTGATGACAATACTATATTATATCATTAATTTTTGTTTAAGCATTCTTTTTTAGATGTTATGTTTCGGCTTGGCTCTAATTGTCCACGCTCAACTGACGTTGGCTGTAATTGGTCACGGTCCCCTTACGTTATGGCAAGCTTCGTGGCCACTTCCTGGAGTCGTGGAGTTCTGCCATTACTCGTACGGTACACTTAATAAAAGCGTGTTTTTTTAAAGTTGTTTTTAAATATTACTTATTTATAACGCACGGCGCGTACGTACCATGCGACCCCCCACAGAGAGAGGAACGGGGCCCATCTGCCCCCGCCCCGTGACACGGCGCAGAGCCGCACAGGCGATCGCAGCCCTGCCGGACACATTTCAGACAAATGAACCGACATCAACTCGACTCGGGGGTTGTCTTCGTGGTGCCGCTCTCCGTCGACTTCAGCACAGAGATTTCAGGAGTTGTGCCTCTAACGGAGTTGACATTTCGCACTCCGCATGCAGGGGCGCAACGGCCTATTACAACGGTGGGGGGGGGGGGCTATCCAAGAGGCGACTGTGGGCCCCCCCTCCTTTCTACCGACTCTTTACTGAAATAGCTACGGATGTTTTTAACCCCATCGCTATAGGATTTCCTCAAAGGGGGTGAATCGCGCAAACGTACTGCTGCTCTGTTGATGCGATAGCCAGATGCGTTGATCGGACTTGGCCAATGGCAGATCGCAGCTAATTTTTTATGAATGTTTTTTAACATATTTTCTTCACATTTTGTTGCTTATCTGTTGATTCAGGGCCCCCTTGTGGCCGACTGGGCCCCTACGCGTCGCGTAACGCTGCCACATGCCCCCAGCCATAGTTGCGCCCCTGCTCTTATGCGCTGCATTCAATACAGCGCCTGGCCAGAGCAAACAGCACTCGCGTTTCATACCTGGATCTTGTGGAACATTGGTTGGAAGTTCTCATCAAAAGTGCACGCGGTGATCGCGACGGTGTCATCCGACGTTAAAGAACAATAATTGACAGCAGTTTGGGCAGCTTGTGCAGGCTGATACAACTTTACACACATACACAAAGATCCCCCGTATAGCCTTGACAAACTGTTGGGGCAAGTGCTGTTAGCGAGCACCTATGACCGCCGGAACGGTACACGAGGGGTGGGTGGCCAGCACCACGCCCGGCCGCCTTTGTCTCCCTCGTGGCGATATTTACACACCTCACTAGGTACTCATTTGAGGCTGAGTTGACCTAGGGGAGGAGGCCTAGGACCGGTTAGATAATCGTCACTGGTATTGGCCGTGAGCGGGAATCAAACTTGGGTCGCCGGGTTCATAACGCAGCGTGCTAACCACTACACCACCGCTCTCCACACACAGACACACAGACACACTCACAGAGACACACGCAGAGACACACAGACACACAGACACATACGTGGTGGTGGCATGAAGGTTTAATTGTAGGACTTTGCTGGTGGAGAGCAAAATACAACCGATGGAATTCTGCAAATGTTGTTTTAATGATACCAATTGAAAATCGTTCTCTTTCAATGAAACTACTCGATTAGGAATTTGGCCAGACATCCCAATGTAGGAGCCTCATGACACAAACAGATGACAATGCTTTAGATAACTTATTTGGGATAATAGTTTTCTTCTTGCGTGTGTTTTTTAAAAATATCTATCAGTTTTTTATGATTTCTTCCGCACGGCTACTGATGTGGATGCAGATCAGCAACCGCAATGTCCCATCCAGGCGGTCAAGCCCAGCCTGCCCAGGTAACCGCATCAGAAGCAGCGGAGTAGCATCGCCGCCACGATGTCTCTCCTTCGCACTCGTGGATCGCGGCATTTGCGTCGTGCCCTCAGTTCTGGGATGACCGCAGTGTTGCCCATCGGTGAAGGACGTCGACCCAGCCGTTAGCAAATCGTGAGTCCCGTGCCCCCCCGCAGCCAGCCAGGCGCACGCAGCGCCGCTCGTCAGCCAGCCGGGAACGGAAAGCGTCGGGACCGTGGAATGTGGGCAGCGAGCCAGGGCGGCGCGGGTGGGGGCTGAGTCGGGGGCAGGGTGGGGAGGGGGGGCTGAGTGGGGGGCTGAGTGGGGAGATGTGTGGGGGGGGGGGCTGTGTGGAAGGCTGAGTGGGGGGTTGAGTGGAAGGCTAAGTGGGGGGCCGAGTGGGGGCAGAGTGGGGGGCTGAGTGGGGGGCTGAGTGGGGGGCTGAGTGGGCGGCTGTATGGGGAGATTTGTGTGGGGGGTTGAGAGGAGGGGCTGTGTGGGTTTCTGAGTCGGGCGCTGCATAGGAGGCTGCTGCTCCGGCTTACAGAGAGCGCACTCAAGACACGGCTCACGTGATGCCTCCACTTCGAGTCTACGAGCAGCTCAATTGTGTTTGGTTATACTGGTAGGAACCACCTGGTTCCACCAGCCCACAGGGGATTATTGTGTCCGTCCGTCCGTTGTGCATCCAAAAATGGGAGGGGTGGGGCTGGTTGGAGAGGGGAGGGTGGGGAGGGGCTGGGTGGGGAGGGGCTGGGTGGGGAGGGTGGGGAGGGGAGGGTGGGGTGGGGAGGAACTGGATGGGGAGGGTGGGGAGCGGCTGGGTGGGGAGGGTGGGGAGGGGCTGGGTGGGGTGGGGCTGGGTGGGGAGGGGAGGGGCTGGTCACCCCGTGGTGCCCTTATAAAACTCAACGTTTAACCTACTCACACCGGCTTGTGCCCACCCTCACAGTCGGGCATATTTGCGGAATACACCACGCCGCCGTTGACCCCGGCCATTGACCGAGCAACCCAGCGTTCCTACCAGCTCCCTCCGCAGCAGGAATGTGTTCATCTGACTCCAAGTAAAAAGGTTTAAAGTAAAACTCACCGGCGTGCAGGAGGTCGTGTCTGTCTGTCGGCCTCTCGTCTCTGAGCCGAATCGCACCTCAATGGGGTTCTGGCCCTGTCAAGGGTGCTCGCCCGTGGAAAGAGCCCGAGCTCCCGCCAACAGGAATGTGGAATTTCCAGCACTGGTTCTGGGCCCACCAATGGAGACGAGGAACGCTTCCCGCTTGCGTGGGGGAGACTCGGCGACTCGGCTGAGGTGATGATGTCACATCGGGCGACGCAGGGGTTTGCAGAATCGAGCAAATGGACACAGGCGGGAGACGAGACGCAGTCGCTTTACTCACTTGATAGTAAACATTGAACAATCGCTGAAATACATTTTAATAATATCAACAGATATACAAACTTTCGATTATAAATGTGACTTGCAATGCCACGTGTTTCAAACGTTCTTCGCGAGGGCTTCGTGGTCGATTTAGCGTTCACCATCGCGGTCGCAATAAGTTGGTGACCAGCTTCTATAGCAAGTGTCGGGGTCTACGATTCATGAAAGAGGCCTTGTTCTCATCAATCCGGTTTGCCTGATGTCGTGGATGCCCCAGAACGTCAGGATGTCGCAGTGTATGATGTGAGGATGTGGAATAAAAATACAAAAGTGTGATATACACATGGTGCAATGTTAACACTTACATGGGACTTTAGTTTTTAATGGGAAAAGAACGGACAACGCACTGTAACACGAAAACAAATGTAATGTTAATAGCTTCACAAAGTCTCCGCTTGTTCGCCATCGTTGTCAACTCACGCCTGGAATCTTCTCCAGGTGGTCTCCAGAGCCCGGATGGCGGCACATTTCTCGTGGCGTTGTTGCAAATTCTCGGAAGTGATCACATTTTTTTTTAAGCACCCAGTATTTAAAAAAGAGCCCGTTCGTTGCACGTGCAAGAGGTGAGACCGTTGAAGGCGAGCCGGTTGTTGTCAGGGAGCGATTGTGTGGAAAGGTGAGTTACATTTTGTTCTGCCTGTGCGCGGGGTTCCTCTCCAATTCCCCGCCGACTGAGACCGGGTCCCCCCCAGGGCGCAGTCCCCCCCAGGAATGTGGAGTGGAGCGATGGAGCCGCGCAGCTCCTGGGCGCAGGCGGCGCTCCTCCGCCTTCATCTGTGGTGGCGTGGCGACGTTCACGACTTTACACACCGAGTTCACTTCAAACAAAGACAAAGACCCCCCGTATAGCATTGACAGAATGTAGGGGCAAGTGCTGTTAGCGAGCACCTATGAAGGCCGGCACGGTACACGAGGGGGTGGGTGGCCAGGTCCACGCCCGACCGCCTTTGTCTCCCTAGTGGCGATGTTTACACACCGCACCAGGTACTCGTTTGAGGCTGAGTCGGCCTGGGGAGGCCCATAACCGGTTCAGATAACACTGGTCAACAAAAAAAAATTCTGGCCTGGACATTTGCAGCTGTTTTAGACTAATTTCAGGGTGCTGATTCCAAATCTGATCTCAGATTTTCTCTATCACATCTCATTTTTATGCTATCGGCATACCCCATTTTCATTGATTTTACCCGAAATTAACTCTGTCACTTATGATTGCAAGTTGTTGCGAGTCAGTGACTGCTTTAGTGTTAAAATATGGTGCTGTATTTTTAGGATAGTGTGTTTATAATATCATTTTAGGTAGATATCCACATTTATTTAATATTTTTCTTCTGCAGGGCGTGATCTAACAATGGCTACAACATCCGAAAGAAGGAAATTCAGTAATGACCCAGATATCTTCTATTACATCTGTGGCAGCTTCACTTTGCAGGATCAAAGGCGCAACATCAATACCTTTGTCAAGAAGGTTTATCTTGCCTACTTTAAAGTACGACTTGGAGACCAAGACAAAAATTGGGCTCCTCACAAAGTGTGTAAAACCTGTGTTGAAACTTTGCAATCATGGTCTAAAGGAAAGAATGGTACGCTGAAGTTTGGTGTGCCAATGGTTAGGAGAGAACCTACAAACCATTTGGATAACTGCTACTTCTGCCTTGTCAATGTGAAAGGTTTCAATACGAAAAACAAACAACACTTACAATACCCAGATATCCCATGTGCCAGACGACCAGTTGAGCACTGTGAGGAAATACCTGTGCCTGTATTTACTGAGCTACCAGAGAATAATGTTGAATCCCTCAGTTTACCTGCTTCTACAGATGATGATGATGATGCTCAGATCGAAAATACGCCATCTGATGCAGATTGTGATAAAATTTCTCTGTTTAGTCAGCCTGAATTGAATGATCTTGTAAGAGATTTGTATTTGCCAAAGCAGTCTGCTGAATTGTTGGCTTCCAGGCTGCAAGAGAAAAGACTACTCAGACCTGGCACTAGTGTCTCCTTTTATCGTAACAGAGAAGCAGCACTGCGAAAGTACTTCCATTCAGATGGTCAACTTGTTTATTGTAATGATGTTGAAGGGCTTCTTCTCAATATGGGACTGCCCGCATATGATTCAAGTGAATGGAGACTTTTTATTGACAGTAGTAAAAGGAGTTTGAAATGTGTGTTACTTCACAACAGAAATATATATGGTTCAATCCCAATAGGACACTCTGTAAAAATGAATGAAGAGTATGCCAACATCAAGATTGTTCTAGATAGATTGGAATACCATGTTCATGGATGGCTAATTTGTGTTGATTTGAAAATGGTTAATTTTCTGCTAGGTCAGCAAGAAGGTCACACCAAATTCCCTTGTTTCCTGTGCTACTGGGAGTGAGAGAAGGTTGAGATGGCACGGGACTGAGAGAAGGTTGAGATGGCACGGGGCTGAGAGAAGGTTGAGATGGCACGGGGCTGAGAGAAGATTGAGATGGCACGGAGCTGAGAGAAGGTTGAGATGGCACGGGGCTGAGAGAAGGTTGAGATGGCACGGGGCTGAGAGAAGGTTGAGATGGCACGGGGCTGAGAGAAGGTTGAGATGGCACGGGGCTGAGAGAAGGTTGAGATGGCACGGGTCTGAGAGAAGGTTGAGATGGCACGGGCTGAGAGAAGGTTGAGATGGCACGGGGCTGAGAGAAGGTTGAGATGGCACGGGTCTGAGAGAAGGTTGAGATGGCACGCGGCTGAGAGAATGTTGAGATGGCACGGGGCTGAGAGAAGGTTGAGATGGCACGGGGCTGAGAGAAGGTTGAGATGGCACGGGGCTGAGAGAAGGTTGAGATGGCACGGGGCTGAGAGAAGGTTGAGATGGCACGGGGCTGAGAGAAGGTTGAGATGGCACGGAGCTGAGAGAAGGTTGAGATGGCACGGGGCTGAGAGAAGGTTGAGATGGCACGGGGCTGAGAGAAGATTGAGATGGCACGGAGCTGAGAGAAGGTTGAGATGGCACGGGGCTGAGAGAAGGTTGAGATGGCACGCGGCTGAGAGAAGGTTGAGATGGCACGGGGCTGAGAGAAGGTTGAGATGGCACGGAGCTGAGAGAAGGTTGAGATGGCACGCGGCTGAGAGAATGTTGAGATGGCACGGGGCTGAGAGAAGGTTGAGATGGCACGGGGCTGAGAGAAGGTTGAGATGGCACGGGGCTGAGAGAAGGTTGAGATGGCACGGAGCTGAGAGAAGGTTGAGATGGCACGGGGCTGAGAGAAGGTTGAGATGGCACGGGGCTGAGAGAAGGTTGATATGGCACGGGGCTGAGAGAAGGTTGAGATGGCACGCGGCTGAGAGAATGTTGAGATGGCACGGGGCTGAGAGAATGTTGAGATGGCACGGGGCTGAGAGAAGGTTGAGATGGCACGGGGCTGAGAGAAGGTTGAGATGGCACGGAGCTGAGAGAAGGTTGAGATGGCACGGGGCTGAGAGAAGGTTGAGATGGCACGGGGCTGAGAGAAGGTTGAGATGGCACGGGGCTGAGAGAAGGTTGAGATGGCACGGGGCTAAGAGAAGGTTGAGATGGCACGGGGCTGAGAGAAGGTTGAGATGGCACGCGGTTGAGAGAATGTTGAGATGGCACGGGGCTGAGAGAAGGTTGAGATGGCACGGGGGGCTGAGAGAAGGTTGAGATGGCACACGGCTGAGAGAATGTTGAGATGGCACGGGGCTGAGAGAAGGTTGAGATGGCACGCGGCTGAGAGAATGTTGAGATGGCACGAGTCTGAGAGAAGGTTGAGATGGCACGGAGCTGAGAGAAGGTTGAGATGGCACGGGGCTGAGAGAAGGTTGAGATGGCACGGGTCTGAGAGAAGGTTGAGATGTCACGGGGCTGAGAGAAGGTTGAGATGGCACGGGCTGAGAGAAGGTTGAGATGGCACGCGGCTGAGAGAATGTTGAGATGGCACGGGGCTGAGAGAATGTTGAGATGGCACGGGGCTGAGAGAAGGTTGAGATGGCACGGGGCTGAGAGAAGGTTGAGATGGCACGGGGCTGAGAGAAGGTTGAGATGGCACGCGGCTGAGAGAATGTTGAGATGGCACGGGGCTGAGAGAAGGTTGAGATGGCACGGGGCTGAGAGAAGGTTGAGATGGCACGGGGCTCAGAGAAGGTTGAGATGGCACGGAGCTGAGAGAATGTTGAGATGGCACGGGGCTGAGAGAAGGTTGAGATGGCACGCGGCTGAGAGAATGTTGAGATGGCACGGGGCTGAGAGAAGGTTGAGATGGCACGGGGCTGAGAGAAGGTTGAGATGGCACGGGGCTGAGAGAAGGTTGAGATGGCACGGGGCTGAGAGAATGTTGAGATGGCACGGGGCTGAGAGAAGGTTGAGATGGCACGGGGCTGAGAGAAGGTTGAGATGGCACGGAGCTGAGAGAAGGTTGAGATGGCACGGGGCTGAGAGAAGGTTGAGATGGCACGGGGCTGAGAGAAGGTTGAGATGGCACGGGGCTGAGAGAAGGTTGAGATGGCACGGGGCTAAGAGAAGGTTGAGATGGCACGGGGCTGAGAGAAGGTTGAGATGGCACGCGGTTGAGAGAATGTTGAGATGGCACGGGGCTGAGAGAAGGTTGAGATGGCACGGGGCTGAGAGAAGGTTGAGATGGCACACGGCTGAGAGAATGTTGAGATGGCACGGGGCTGAGAGAAGGTTGAGATGGCACGGGGCTGAGAGAAGGTTGAGATGTCACGGGGCTGAGAGAAGGTTGAGATGGCACGGGCTGAGAGAAGGTTGAGATGGCACGGGTCTGAGAGAAGGTTGAGATGTCACGGGGCTGAGAGAAGGTTGAGATGGCACGGGCTGAGAGAAGGTTGAGATGGCACGCGGCTGAGAGAATGTTGAGATGGCACGGGGCTGAGAGAATGTTGAGATGGCACGGGGCTGAGAGAAGGTTGAGATGGCACGGGGCTGAGAGAAGGTTGAGATGGCACGGGGCTGAGAGAAGGTTGAGATGGCACGCGGCTGAGAGAATGTTGAGATGGCACGGGGCTCAGAGAAGGTTGAGATGGCACGGGGCTGAGAGAAGGTTGAGATGGCACGGGGCTGAGAGAAGGTTGAGATGGCACCGGGCTCAAAGAATGTTGAGATGGCACGGGGCTGAGAGAAGGTTGAGATGGCACGGGGCTGAGAGAAGGTTGAGATGGCACGGGGCTGAGAGAAGGTTGAGATGGCACGGGGCTGAGAGAAGGTTGAGATGGCACGGGGCTGAGAGAAGGTTGAGATGGCACGGGGCTCAGAGAAGGTTGAGATGGTACGGAGCTGAGAGAAGGTTGAGATGGCACGGGGCTGAGAGAAGGTTGAGATGGCACGGGGCTGAGAGAAGGTTGAGATGGCACGGGGCTGAGAGAAGGTTGAGATGGCACCGGGCTCAAAGAATGTTGAGATGGCACGGAGCTGAGAGAAGGTTGAGATGGCACGGGGCTGAGAGAAGGTTGAGATGGCACGGGGCTGAGAGAAGGTTGAGATGGCACCGGGCTCAAAGAATGTTGAGATGGCACGGGGCTGAGAGAAGGTTGAGATGGCACGGGGCTGAGAGAAGGTTGAGATGGCACGCGGCTGAGAGAATGTTGAGATGGCACGGGCTGAGAGAAGGTTGAGATGGCACGGGGCTGAGAGAAGGTTGAGATGGCACGGGTCTGAGAGAAGGTTGAGATGGCACGGGGCTGAGAGAAGGTTGAGATGGCACGGGGCTGAGAGAAGGTTGAGATGGCATGCGGCTGAGAGAATGTTGAGATGGCACGGGGCTGAGAGAAGGTTGAGATGGCACAGGGCTGAGAGAAGGTTGAGATGGCACGCGGCTGAGAGAATGTTGTGATGGCACGGGGCTGAGAGAATGTTGAGATGGCACGGGGCTGAGAGAAGGTTGAGATGGCACGCGGCTGAGAGAATGTTGAGATGGCACGGGGCTGAGAGAAGGTTGAGATGGCACGGGGCTGAGAGAAGGTTGAGATGGCACGGGCTGAGAGAAGGTTGAGATGGCACGGGGCTGAGAGAAGGTTGAGATGGCACGGGGCTGAGAGAAGGTTGAGATGGCACGGAGCTGAGAGAAGGTTGAGATGGCACGGGGCTGAGAGAGGGTTGAGATGGCACGGGGCTGAGAGAATGTTGAGATGGCACGGGGCTGAGAGAAGGTTGAGATGGCACGGGGCTGAGAGAAGGTTGAGATGGCACGGGGCTGAGAGAAGGTTGAGATGGCACGCGGCTGAGAGAATGTTGAGATGGCACGTGGCTGAGAGAAGGTTGAGATGGCACGGGGCTGAGAGAAGGTTGAGATGGCACGGGGCTGAGACAAGGTTGAGATGGCACGTGGCGAGGAGGGGGTTCCGTCCCTTCCCCCGTGTGGCTGCGGCGACACCGCCCCCAGGCGGCCATCAGCTGACACTGCGACCGGGAGAGTTGAGACGGGCGGCGCGTGGTGGGACCATGTCCCAAACTATTTTTATTTAACTGTTATATATATTTTAAAATTATTATATATTTTTTTAAACTATTATATATATTTTTCATATTTTTATATGTTAACCAGGTAAGGCCCACTGAGCTATGTAGCTCTATTTCGGACGCGACCTGGCCATGTGATATTGCTCAACGAAGGAGTTTATCGTCGTCATCATCATGTGGAAATTTACAGCAGCCAAATATACCCTAAACGCGTGATGTTGATTCTAAATATGGAGGGGAAGAAACCGGAGGACCTGGAGAAAAAAAAATCCACGCGACCACGGGGGGAGAGAGAGATATGCAAACTTCAAATATATGGCCGTCAGGATCGGGATCGAACCCACAACTTACTGTATATCAGGTGAGTTAGTTAGCATCTCGCCACCGCGAGACCTGTGCCCTGAACATGAGTTTGGTTCCAGAAACAGGTGCATCACTCACCCTGTAGATTCATGACAGACCTAGTGTTGAAAGTTCAGTCGAAAATGTCGTAATTGTAAGTGGCGTGACTTTTACCTGCAGGCAATAACTGGTGCGTGTTAAACAAGTCAGCTGTGCGCCGGGATCTTTAGGGCCGTCCATAAATGACGTCACGCACCTAGGGGGGGGGGGTCATACATTTGTGATGATGTGTGACGAGGGGGGGGGGGGGTTTGAGAAATGTGACGTCACATCAAAATGCGCCACTTTAAATAAATATAAACAACACGTTCTACTTAATTAAATATACTTTTTAATAAATGTTTTCTCCTACAACATCAGAGTGCAGCCCCACATTAAATACGCATTACGATGACAATAGTTTAAAGGGATTCGAAGCATGTTTTATTTTCAAAATGGAAATATGGTTTTGGGGGGCGGGGGCAGAGCTTTGTGACGTCATATTTGAGGGGGGGGTCTGACTTTTTGTGACGCGTGTGACGAGTGGGGGGTCAAAAATCATCCGAAATCGCGTGACGTCATTTATGGACGGCCCCTTTGCTGTGGTGCAAAGCGCTCAGCCGTAGTTCAAAACGTGAACAAAAACCCACTCATCTTCGTGCGTTATACAAAACCACCAACGGCTCCTGAGAAATGCACGGGGTGGTCATCTCTCGTCTTCGGTCGCCATCACTTACATTTGGGCGAACGTGACCGGCTGATGGGCAGCAGAGAGAGAGAGGGAGTCAGGCAAGGTGTAAGGCCAGAGAGGAGTTGTGGCTCTTTCTCTGCGTTCGTTGCGTGGTATAAACACAGAGTAGTGCCCTGCATGTGAAGCAGGGAGAGAGAGGCGGATCCAGAGCAGAGCGAAGCCGCTTTCCAGCAATCCCACGGGCTCCCTCGACGCACTTACCCCGCTGCACACGCAGTCATCTCCAAAGCAGAGAGATTGCCGCCGTCATCGTTATCGAGCGTGTGGTGAGAATATATTGACACGTGGGGAACGTGCAAATAGGACTCATCCTGCTCAGGGCAGCATTGGTGGTCACCTCTGTGACATTAGTTTAACGCCTCGTAGTAGTAGTAGGAGGCTTTCGCGATGGATGTTATCCATAATAGAGGTTTTTTTGTGGTTAGATCGCATAAATATAAACTTGTCGTTAAACCCGCCATCACCAGAGACAGCCAATTACAACCAAGGTCTGTCACGTGAACAAAACGTGACAATTCGGCACTAGGACAGCAACACCGGTGTGTTGGAGGGTAAATCCACGACATTTACAATTGAGGTACGACGTTTACAATTACAGCCAGCCTCATCAGGCGACAGCCAGAGCTGTTGTTGAAACCCTCATGCCTCGGTCCTACGTAGAAGCATACATGTGATGTCACCTGGAAGCCACCCCTCTCGTCTTCGCAGCTGATTGGCTCACAAGTGACGACATCACATTTACCCCTCTATTTGACACCGGAACAGGAGGATTTCTCCACGACTTACAGTCGCCTGGGACAGCAGTTCAAAGCCCCCATTGCATTTGCGGGGTGAAGTCTTTATGAGGACAAATCTGTTGGTCGCGAAAGCCTACTGTACGTCTTAAAGTGGGCTGATGTCCATTCACAATGCAATCACTGCATGTTGACTTTCCCCAAAGGGGAATTCGTTTTATTGACCCCGGAGAGATGACAAGGCCGAGTAGCCCAACGACTTAGGATTTTAAATCGGAAGCGTTTGACTGTGAGCCTCAACGCTCGACGTCTGGCAAAACACACAAACCAGTGCCGAGCTGCAGCGCGTACAAAGCCCTCTGGCACGTGTCCGTGACCTGTCGTGCAAGAGCCGAGTGCGTCCGTCCAGTGCTCGCCGAGCTGCATGGGCTCCCGGTTGCCGAACGAATGCGTTCTAAGGGTCGCGCCCATTACACACAAAGTGCTTGCCACAAATGAACCACAATACCTTGCTGATCTCGTCAAGGAGCATAAACCATCATCACACGAACTCCGGTCATCCTCACAGCAGCGGCCATCGAACAAAGACGGTCACCGCATTGCGCGATTCCAGGTGCCCTTCTGCGGCCTTCTGGAGGGCTCTTCCTTACCATATTAGGAGGCCATTGGAGCTATGCGCTTTTAAATTCAGATGAAAAATTAATGTATTTTTAACTGCCTCTTTGTGTTTAGTTTGTTGTCCTTCCCCCGCACCTCCGATTAGCACGTTTGGCTACGGACGGTACGAAAGAAGTTCAACACAGTCGCTATGTACTGCTGTAGTCATAGCAGGTACCACCACAGTCAGTACGCACGGATGTTAGTTTTTAAAGAGTAGTTTGGAAATATTTTTTTTGGCCCGGGCAACGCCGGGTATATAAGCTAGTATGTACATAAGAGAGGCATCCAGGTAAATGATTTAGGGGAAACAGACATTCAGTCCAATATAGGATTTAGCTTCGGTCAGCAAGCAGCATGATTGTGGGCTCGCGTGTCCTTGCGTGCGTAGAATCAATCTGCGCACGCATTTCTGCTGCACTCTTTGATTCATTGGGTTCGGTGTTTCTTGACAGGGGCCTGGGAGAAACATGCTTGAGACCAAGGCCGTAAATATCATTTATATTGGGGGGGGGGGACTCACATCCCCCCCCACACACACCCCCCCCCCCCCCAATATTAAAATATGCTCAAGATGTCCCCCCCCAATATATTGCTATAAAATAGATTAATGTTTATATGATTGGGTTATGGTTGTACTTTATTAATCACTAATCTCTGCCATTACATACAATGAAACAATAAAAGGTAAAAAAGAAAAAACAGAGCAATGTAATACAAAACACTATTAGACATTTCGATGTAAAGCTTTCGTGACTGCAGGGATTCATCTTCTTGGTTCTTTCGGTAAAGTCACGTAGAAGGGAAATAATAAAACAAGACACTGTCTTTCCGACAGACCTGTTCTTCACCTGAGGACGGCTGCTTGCGTTGTGGCCGAAACGTCGTGAGAATTGTATTTTATTATGTTTTATTATTATTTTATTATTTCCCTTCTACGTGACTTTACCGAAAGAACCAAGAAGACTATTAGACATTATTGTAAAAAATACACAAAAATCCATCCGATGTGTTAGTGAATTTTTTTTATATTTTAGGCAGGAAATGGCAGGAAATGTGTTTTCAAATTTAGATTTTTTTTCTGAGGGGGGACGCCCCAGACACCCTGGAAGATTTGGTCCCCCCAATGTTGACGTCATGGCTACGGCCTTGCTTGTGACAATCATGAATGCCGAGTACACACTGGGCCTGGAGTCTGTTGTGGCATTGAACCCTCATCCACAGAACTGTGACTGCGGTACTAATAAAGTGTACTCTACAGTACACGCAGATGTGCAACAACCCCATTCTTCTACTCGTGGGCTGCCACCACCACCACAACCGCTAGACCACTGCTTAGAACTGGATTGCAGTTGCACGAAAGAAACAAAAATCTACGTAACGTTTCAGGCAACACACCTTCTCCGCAGGGCGTCTTAATTCAAGGGAACGCACCAAAGGAGCAGGAGGAGGATTCCTGTCCGTGCCGTTGTTGAGCTCTCGACGATTTGGGCTGCACCGCAGTCGGTGCAGGACGAAGCTAGTGCGGGGCCTGTAGCATGTGATGTTATAAAGGGGCCCTAAACAAAAAACACATACGTATTAAAACACACATTTTTAACAGCCAGATAATACGACAAATCGCTTATCTTAAACACCCAGTCGTCCATAAACGTTAAAGGCGGTATAGTACTATAGTAATAGAGCAAGTGCAGAATCACCGAAACGGAATTGATAGCTTGAAAGCATTTAGCGCGGGGCCCTTGAAAGTGCGGGGCCCGTAGCTATTACATGTGATGTAGCTACATATGTGTAGCTACTACATATGTAGTTACTACTACATATGATGTAGCTACTTATGCTACTGCGATAATCCGGCACTGCATGCAGTTGCCTCCTCCTCCATGGTTGTTTGGAGGCGGCTCGCCCATTGATTCGCTCCTCGGGGGAGCTGCAAGCCCAGGAGGGCCTCGCTAAACCAGCGGGTTAATGATTTGTTTCCCGTGCAGGGTAAACATGGTAAATCTTTGAAATTCGCTGACATTTCTCTGTTTGCGAGCATTTTTTCCCCCTCTCTCCCCTCAACGTAAACAGAGAGAATGGAATCCGCTGCGAGATTCAACATTCCACTGGTAAACACGACTAGCAAAGCACTTCGTTCTGTTTTCACTTGCGGAAGAATTACCATTATTTTAATGGTCACCATTATTTTAATGGTCATTCTCCACATTTTTATTTACGTGACATGTGTATGCATTTCCCTCAATTTCCACCAGTGCACTGGCGAGGCTGTATTTTGTCACTGCTGTTTACAAACGTGGATTTTTCTGTCTGTGCTCGCAATGTTGACAGAACTGGGGGGGGGGGGGGCAGCTACATTCCTTCTGAGTTTGTTGAAGTTGCACCTGCTCCGAAATGGGTCGCGGCTAAACCGGTTCCCAAGCGGACAGAGGGTGGCATCTGGCCTTGCTGTGTTCAGGACACAATGGCTAAGGATCCCTCGCTCTCTCTCGTGGCTTTTAGCACCATCACTGGCTTTGTGCATCGCGTGTCATCTCTGCCAGCAGCCACAAGGCCTTCCACTGTGTGCGTAATGCTGCTGCTGCGGTTGTTGCAGCAGCAGCAGCCTTTATTTAACCAGGAGATTAACTGAACCCATTGAAAAGCATGGCACCACGTTGCTTATTTTGCACGGGCAAAAGCCTGTAAGGTTATATTAAAAGCAAGTTTAAGAACACAATCGTTTATAAAACATAAACATAAATGGAGATGAAATGTAAAGGTATATTACACGTGAATATAACAAGTTAAATTGCACTTTAAGTTATAATTATGTCAACAATGTAGTGTGACCATAGGAATGGAGACTGACGAGACCCGCTTGGAGAGGGAATGGGGAGAGAGTTGTGCAACATCTCATCGATGGCGACGATCCGGCTTCAGTCGGAAAACAAAACACACACAGATCATTCACATACACACACACCGTTAACACACACACACATCATTCATACACACACACAGATAATTCACATACACACACAAACACCGTTAACACACACATCATTCACGCACACACAGATAATTCACATACACAACACCCTGAAAACACACACACACACAAATCAATCACACACGCACATCATTCACTCACACACAGATCACACACACAGATCACACACAGATAATTCACACACAAATCAATCACACACACACAGATAATTCACACACACAGATCAGTGTGTGTCTCTAGGGTAGAACTGTCTGTGTGTGTGACTGTGTGTGTGTGACTGTGTGTGTGTCGAGTAGTGTAGCGGTTAGTGCGCTGCGCTATTAACCTGGCGACCCAGGTTCGATTCCTGCTCACGGCCAACAACAGTGACGATTATCTGAACCGGTCCTGGGCCTCCCATAGGTCGACTCAGCCACAATACTTGTGGTCAAAATGCAAACAAAAAACACACTGATAATATATGCATTGTCCTTGAAACTGATTGGTCCACACCAGAGACGGCTTTCTTTTGAGCCTCGTCTCAATTGGTGCTAGAGAGGACGCCAAAAGGCGTACAGCTCAAAGACAATGCATTATCAGAGTAATGAGGGCTCGGGGTGAGCATCTACATCATGGGACCTCCTTTGCCAGTACCAAAATATAATAATAGGGATCTTCCACTTTTTTGTTGCCAGAAAAAATAGGAAAACCCTTATTATAATATGAATTCCTGGAGTCACGAAAGCTTTAAGTCAAGATTTAATAATGACGTGTATTATACCTTTTAGTTTCGGACATGGATTCATATTTTGCTCGTGATATTTAATTTCAAAATTAAGTTCCGGGAAGCTACCCCGATGAAAATAAAAAAACACTTATTTTCTGTGCAATGATTTTCATGAACAACGTTTAAGTTTGCAAAAGGGATCTATTTGGTGTTTGAACACCTGTTTTTATTGCCAGAAAAGAGTAAAACCTATTCTTACGTTTCCATCACGAATCATTTTGTATTCCTGGTGTCCAGAGCGAGAGAGGAGTAGTGAATGCGTTTCATCACCAGGGGAGTGGGGGGGGAGGCTGGGTGGTCCGGTGGAAATGTTCGCATTGGCCGAGTGATTGGCGGGGCCAAACAAGTTTTTATTAACGCTGCTCTGGGGGGGAGATCTGGGCCTCGCTGTTTATTCGGGCGATTGTGGTCACATCGGAGAGCAACGGCCGGGGCGCTGCTCCTCTTCCTCCAGCTCAGCAGAAGTCGCACCCCGCTCCGTGAGGTACAGCCCACGGCGGCCCCACAGCCGCTCACGATCGCTGAGAGGCGGAGACGTTCTTTGAGAATTCACGCATTTGGAGGGACTACGGACAGACAGCTTACAGCGTTGAACACGTGTCGGCTTTCGTGAAACAGGAGGGATTCTCCACGAATTCTGGCTATCGCCTGATGATGCTGGTTGTTGTCACGGTACTAGAATTGTAAATGTTGTGAGTTACTCTCCAACACACCGGTGTGCTGAACTTGTAACAAATTTGTTTAAGTGACTAACCTTACTAATCGGTTGTGTCGGGTGGTGGTGGGTTTAACACATTTATATTTACGCGATCTAAACAAAAAAGAAAACCTCTCTTATGGAGCTTATATAACTCTTCAATAAAATATCGCACTTGGGTTGCAACGTGAAGAGGACTCGGCAATACATTTCGATTATGCAAATCCTAAAAGCATGTCGAGCAATAGGATTATAGAGAAATAGGATTGCTGTGCGTTATCATGCCGGCTGAGTGCCCACTCGAGTGCCGTGCTGGATTATCTTGTGCACAGGCGCGGCTCGTCCATGCAGGCGAACTATGTAGGCGGTCGCCGAGGGCGCCAAGTTAGGTGGAAATATAGAAACAAATAGAAATACAAATTACCAAGATGTAATTATTTAATTTCTCGTGCGCGTACAGAAGGAATATTAATTATAATTCATTTCTTAACATTTCTGAGAATGTATTGTTTGGACAGAGGGACGGACAAACCGAATAATCATGCCTCTGTTGAGACAATATATATTTTTAAAAAATGAAAGGAAAAATAGGGGCAAAATGTTTCCCAGTTTACCAAAAAACCTCAGCCGAGATCTGCCCTCGGGGTTTGCTGGTGGGGGCGCCTATTGCGTCGTTCGCCTCGGGCGTCAGATGTTGGCAGCTAGTCTAGGGCAGCCCCTGCTTGTACTTGTAATACAGTCGTTCATATATCTCGCTGGTAAAGACTGATGTTAGTGCTCAGCAGAGCCACTGATGGTTGAGATAAATAAATATTCTCTTACAGAGAGTTTGAGCTTTTTATGTTTACTGAAATAAAGGTCCACATACATTTTATTCAGAATACCAAATTGTTACATTTGAGCACAGAACGTTGATGGAGGTTTGTCTTGTGGGTGCATCCTGACCGGGTGTACAGAGGAAAGGCTTCATGAGCTCAACAGGGCACCACAGTGGCGAGATGTTGACTACCTCGGCTGGTCTACAGGAGGTCGTGGGTTAAATCCCGACCCTGACGCCTGCTGTATATTTGGAGTGTGCATGTCACTCTCTCCGTGGTCGCGTTGGTTGTTCTCCGGGTCCTCCGGTTTTCCCCTCGACATTTAGAATAACGAGTTCAGAGTATTTGGATGTTGCTTATAAACTTCCACGTGATGAGCCGCTTCGTTGAGCTATCATTTGTGATAGCAAGGTCGCGCCTTTAAAAAAAAGCTACATAGCTCAGTGGGGTTTACCTTGGGGAAAAAAAAGTTTATTTCCAATGTTAAAAAATAAATAGTTTAAGTTTAAGCGCAGCTCCCGCAAGAGGCCCACAAGGTCCACTCTCCACCACCGGCCGTGTCCGGAGAAACATGGCGAGCACATTGACTAAAACCTTAAACTTTCAAGCAAAGCAAAAGGGTACAATGCGTTATTTACACGGGGTCTCAATGCAATCGCATCACAATGTGTTACACAAACCAGTGGGACATGCACATCTCGGGTAACAATTAGGCACGTGCCGTATATATCCCCTGCACTGTATTCATGAACATAGACAAGGAGGTCGCAGGCAGGCGGAGGAAACGAGGAAGGCCTCGAGCCTGGAGAATTCCCACCGACGCGGGTAGCAGCGGAAGCGTGACCTCCCAGCGAGTGCAGGTTGACTGGAGGCTTTCACAGAAGGCCTTGGTTGTCCTTCCCCCAGCGCCTCCGATTAGCACGGTTGGCTACATACGGCGAGCAAGAAGTTCCACGTGCGTACTGTCCACACCTGTTTGGCGGAGTGGATAGAACCTCGGCAGGGGGAGCAGAGGGAGATGGCAGGCAGGCGCCAGTCCCGGGAGGATCTTGAAGGCTGAGATCAATCTTGTCATGGATGCGATACGGGAGCCGGTGGGAGGGATTGGACTGTTGGAGTGATGTGCTCGTGGGTGCGGATGACGGGTGTGGCGGTGACGTTTTGGATGATCTGGTAGAAAGTGAGGAATTTTGGGAGGCCGTAGAGATTTGCAGAAGCCGAGTGGAGATGCGATGTAGTTGCGGAAGAGGGTCTCGGCAGTCTAGCTTACAATTGCGTCATTGTGAGTGCCAATCAAATCAATCGACACACTCGGCCGACCTCCGTGGTGAGTCGCAGCATTGAAACGGCTCTTTTCCAGGCCTCTTCCGCAGCATCGCCACACGCTGTCAGTGCTGACCGTGTTACAGAGGGGACTCTGGTCCACAGGCGCGGAGATGCACCACGTGCAACGAACACTGTCAGCACAGTGATGTCACAATGGAATGTGAGACGTCATCACAATGCCCTCGTGCAAGCCTCGTGGGTGGCCTTCGACCGTCTTGCCGTACTGAGGGAATGATCGAGCGACGATGTGTGGTCGCATGCAGGGCACCCGGAGACATGACCGGCCTGCGGTCGATGTCGCTGCTGCTGGTGCTGATCGCTGTGTCGCGTGGACAGCATCTTCACACGGTAACCATGACGACTGGAGCACAGGGCAGGCTCACCAACATGCTCTGATGCACCAACGTCCCTTTTGAAACGAGGAGTTTAAGCAGACGTGGTAATCCAAATTGAAAGTCAAGTCTTGAGCATCATTTGGATTTTGGCCCTGCCATACTGCCAGGAACGTCTCTATTACTCATTTGTTAAGGACTACTTTTTGTGTTTAGTTTGTTGTCCTTCCCCGCACCTGCAATTGGCACTATTGGCTATGTACGGTGCGAAATAAGTTCAGCATTACATATTAACGTAGGGTTCTCGGTCTAATATGCTTCGTTTTTATAGGATGTTAACCATACCCATCAAACCCATCAGCAGTTATGCCATCCATTGGAGTTGTGGGTAATATAATGTGCCCAAGTACATACGACCTTTTCGGAGCAACTAAAATACTTTTTAGTTTAATATTCAGCTAAATGGCAGGGGGATGTCATACCTGCATTGAATATTAATACTGAAACTGCATAAATGCTGCTAAAAGCATATGCCATAGAACCAACACACATGGACATATTAGCAGAAACCCCATATCTCTGAATCGTCACTGGGAAAACAGCCACATTTAAGGAAACTATTTGTTTTTTACATTTTAGCAAAATTTCGGCATTAAGCTGGAAATTCCACAAAAGTGATTTAATAAAATTCATAAAAAATAAACATGTCTGCCCATCTCCCTGAAAAACCTCACGGCCGATCAGTGGCTACGGAAGGTGCGCACCGTTTGTCGGCACGCTCGCCACTCGCGTACGGAGCGAGCCTACTACCCCGTGGGACTCGGTCCAATCTGGGACACTCGCTGCGAAACGTGCATGGTGACGAGGAGGAGCGCGTGCGAGAATCGCTCCACCCTCCTCCACCACCGCCAAGGGTGCGATGCGGTCGCGGTTTTCTGACGACGCTCAAGAATCGTCGCCGCCGACGCGTTTTTTCCAACTCCGCGTGTAAGTGTCGCTGGCCGTGAGCGGTGGTGCAGCGGTTAGTGCGCTGCTGCACTACGAACCCGGTGACCGCAGTTCGATTCCCGCTCACGGCAACACCGGTGCCATTATCGGAACCGGTCTTGGGCCCCCCCTAGGCCGACTCAGTCTCAAATGAGCAGTACCTGGCGCGGTGTGTAAACATCGTCACTGGGGAGACAAAGGCCGCCGGGTGTGGTGCTGGCCACCCAACCCCCTCGTGTGCCACAGTGCGGTAGCCTTCATAGCTGCTGCTCGCTGACAGCACTCGCCCCCAACAGTCTTTGAAGGCGACACGGGGGATCTTTGTCTTTGTCTGCCGAGGAGGGCGGCGAGTGGGAGCCGGGGCCGTGCGACGACTCCGAGGTGCGGCGACTCCGCGGGCAGGTGACGGCGCTGGAGCGCGCGCTCGGGGAGGCGCACGCCCGCGCGCACGCCCTGCTGCAGGAGCGCGCCGCCAGGACGGCGCCACCACCACAGCCGCCGCCGCGGTCGGCGTCCGCTTTCGGCTCCCAGGGGGAGTACGCCGGTGCGTACCGCCCGCCTGCCTGCCCGCCCCCCCTCCTCCTCTGCGATCGTCACAGGGGCTTGGGAGTCAAAGCACCACGGATCATTTATTGTGCCCCCTCGAGTGAAGGGTGGCGGTGACCACTTCACGCGCTGGTGTTTGTGACGCTGTGCGTGCTGGTACCATTGGCAAATTTGGAGAATTAGCTTGAATGAAAAAACATTTTCATAAAATTCCGCACGTGGTGACGTGTGCCCCTGTGCTCGGCCACGATCGTTTTTGAGTGAAGTTGTGAGAATGCCAAAGTGGTGCGGCAGCCATCACGAGCGTGTGCGTTCAGAGTGAGGTCAAACACCCTCATGCCAAATCGCACGTAAACCATGGCCCTCAGTCTCTCACACGTAGAAAGTTAAACACTCAAGACACAATCGTGCGATTGTGGCTACACAACTCAAACTATGGACCATATTCTAAACCACTGTGGCCTGCGCTCCTTCAGTGGAGGAGGAGGAACAGCAAAACGACACCAAGTCTCTCTCTGCTGAAGCCCTCTCGTGGTCGCCAGCAGACATCGACATTGGCATCGAGCTCCTACACGTATTCCTGCCGCACGCAAGGATAGAACCAGCAATGTAATAACACGCGGAACAAACTTGACTGGACATTACACTCAAGTGCTATGTGATTACTTGTGAGCAACTTACAACAAAAATTGTACATTTTACTTCAGTAGGAGCCCGGCACAGAGCACAAGCCGCGACGTGGCGAGGGGCGAGACAGAAACTCCGCGAGTCGCCAACGCTGTGCACCCGAGTTTAGAGAAGGGGGGAGATTGAGCTTGCTGCTGCCCCGAGTGGGGACCCCGAGAGCGGGGAGCTCGTTGTCCTCTTATATGGGAAGGTGAAGGAAGAAGAACTTAAGAAAGTGGAGGGAGCGGAGGGAAGAGGGGGGGGGACTCGTAAGCTAATTGAATAATCGTTGCAGCGCTAATTGAACGAGCCAGACAGGGCTTTGGTGTCGTGGTGGTCGTGGTGGTGGTGAGCGCGGCTGAGAGCGCGAGGGGCCCGTGCTTGCCGTGCCGCAGACTGCGCGGAGGCGTTCAACGCGGGCCGCGTGCGGAGCGGCTACTACCGCGTGCGCCCGCGCAGCGCGCCGGACGCCTTCACCGCTTACTGCGACATGTCCGACGGGGGCGGCTGGACCGTGCTCCAGCGTCGAACCGACGGCGCCGTGGACTTCAACAGGTGGCTCCCGGCGCACTCGTGCCGGGACGGGCACAGCGGCCACACTCGCCGCGTAGAAACACCGGCACCACGGATGGCGAGATGTTGACTCCCTCGCCTGGTATACAAGAGGTTGTGGGTTCGATCCCGACCCTCACGTCTGCTGCTGTATATTCGGAGTTTGCATGTTCTCTCTCTCCCCGTGGCCGCGTCGATTTTTCTCCAGGTCCTCCGGTGTTTACCCTCCACATTTAGAATCAACGTCACGAGTTGAAGAGTATGTGTCTGCAATAAATGTCCACGTGACAAGCCACTTCGTTGGGCTATCATTTGTGGCCAGATCGCTTCTGAAAAAGAGCGACATAGCTCAGTGGGCTTTACCTGGTCATATACAAAATATAATATATAAAAAAATATTATGTCAAGGTCAAGAGGTCATCACTGAAAATGCCACCAAGGTAACAATGGCAGTCATAATGATGAGAGCCAAATTGTTCTCCATGGCCAATTGAGTGTTGATGTGCTGCATCATTAGCAGTGGAAATTCATCATGGCTATGGTGACAGCCAGCATCTGCACAGCAAAGTGTATGTAATGTTCTTTTTTTAAGACACGAATCATAAGAACAGCTATCAATCCGTTGTCAACTCACTGCTGGATGGTCTTGCCACACATTGTCAGCCATGGTGGTTGCGGGTTGGTAAAGGGACTCGAGCAGCAGTTCCAATATCACTCGACACTGACGTTAGCCGTGATCGGGAATCGAACTCGGGTCACCGGTTTTTTTTTATCGCAGTGCGCTCAAAGTACGAGCCAGAGCCACGGCGCGCGGCCACTAAGTTTACATACTGTGCCATGGTTATAGTGCACGTTCATGTTTCATGAGATACAAAGACGCTCACCGCGTGGCGCTTTCAGATGCGCTTCTGCGGCCGTCTGGAACGTTCTTCCTTCCGATATTCAGAAGCCACTGGAGCTGTGCACTTTAAAATATAAATTGAAAAATAAATTGTTTAGAACTTCTGTTTGTATTTAGTTTGTTATCATTCCTCCCCACACCTCCGATTAGCGCGGCTGGCTATGTACGGTGCGAAAAAAGTTCAACACATTCATAGAACATATACACATAACCGCTTCTCTTGCTTTTCATTGCAGAGCATGGAAGGAATACAAGGATGGATTTGGGAACTTCAAGACTGACAACAGCGAATACTGGCTGGGCAATGAAAAAATACACCAACTCACCATTCAAGGTAGGTGATCGCTCCAAGCACTGCTAGTGCCCTGCTGGTCATGTTATTCATTGTTCCCTGACGGATATATTGTCCACGAGCTTAAGAAGCCCTATCAATGTCATATCTCACTGGCAGCTTGTGTCATGGGCATTGAACCAGGTAAACCCCACAGTTGTAGCATTATAGGAGCCATCGTTAGTTTTACAACTACCATCAAATATTAGGCACAGACTAATCTGACCCCAGATTGTCAATTGTAACGTTTCCCAAATTTTGATCCAAAATGAGTTTCTTGATGTCACGTGCCACGAAATGCAGGTTCCATTCCGAGCTCACACAGAGCGGTGTTAGCAAGCGGACCACGGCAGCGGATGTCAAAGAGCTACCTCTGAGATCTCTGCAAGTGACCTCGGAGAATGAAGTTTTTTTTTTAACATCACTTCCAAACCACCACCCCCGTCAGATGCGCCTTCGATGTATGTCCTGCGAAGGCGTCCCCTCCAGGGGCCGTACGGAGGGAAGGGGTGAGCACGTGGACAGCGAGTGGCGGGGAAACTAGACAAGACGAGGCCACGGGCTTCATGGGGACACGAATGCGCCCATCTCACTTTGTCTCGGGCCTCCTCGTGCGGGCTTGCCGCTGGGCTGTCTGCCGCGTGTGCCTGGGGCTGGGAGCGGGCAAGGGCTGAGCGCTGCTGTGCTGCCCTGCAGGTGACTACATCCTGAAGGTGGACCTCACCGACTGGGACGGCGATCAGCGCGACGCTCAGTACCAGAGGTTCCAGGTCGCAGATGAGAAAGTAGGTCCGACCGGAGGAGCACAAAACGCCACGTCGTCGTAACCACTGTCCAAAGCATTTGTGAGCATTCATTTGTTGGAAGTTTGTGACGTGCGTACATTTTTTGTTCCTTCTTCAAGTTTTTGCCATATCTGTGGATGTTTGCTTTCGAAAATGTATTTCTTTTAAAGATTCTGCTAATGAAAGGATAAAATAGACCAATAACTTAATACTCAATTGCCCATTTGAGTGCGGACACAAACTGCTGTAAATGGCAGCGTGCGTCACAGTCACTCGCTCACGATCACAGCATAACCGAGTTACCGGAGTCGTGCACATTGGTGATCACCATGAACATTTCCATGACAGTGCTATGTTAGGAGATGTTTTAATTCCATGTAATTTCCCCCCCAAATTTGACCACGATCGTGCTGTCGGCGGGAAGCTGGAATTGTCGCAAATTAAGTGCAGAGCCAAATTTAATGTCACGAATGTTTTTGTTGTTGCAATCATTGGTAACCAGACTCATCAGCTCACCGCACTTGAGACAGTTATTCCAATTACCTCAATAAATGAGATCGATCAGCAGTGTGTGGGTGTTGGGCACGTTCTAGTCCTGTGGGTGCTCCTGCACTCCAGCAGCAGCAGCGGCATACCCCGGGGTTATCGTAGAGGAATCGCAGACAAATCTCCTCCAGCACCGCAGAGTATTTTCTTTTGATTTGAAGTTTCTGCATAGCCTTGATGGAAATGAATGCCGAAACTTTATTCGGGTATGACTGGCCCAGTGCACGTGATTTTAAGGCGTACGTCGTGTTGAACCGAGGCCCCCCCCCCCTCCCCCCTCTGTCTGCAGGCAAAATACCAGCTGACGTTTGGCGCCTACAGCGGCGGCACGGCGGGGGACGCTCTGTCGGGCGGCTTCCACCCCGAGACGCGCTGGTGGGCCGACCTCAACGGGATGTCCTTCAGCACGCGCGACCGCGACAGCGACCGCTACGAGGAGGGGCAGTGCGCCCGCGAGGACACGGCCGGCTGGTGGTTCAACAGGTGCGCCGCGCGAGCAGCAATGCACGCACGCACGCACGTCTGGCACGCGTGCCCCAGAGCAGCTGCCCCGAACAGAAGAACTCGAAGCTCTCCCCCCGCGAAACGCGAACGCGCGCTGCACCGCGATGCGCGATTCATCACATTTTCGTAGGGCTTCGCGCAACGGGACACGGCCACGTGGCCTCCGAGCAGTATCTTTTTGCGTGGATTTTGACCGGGCGCAAGGTGGCTATGCCCGTGGCCTGTCGTCCAGCAGCACTGGAACCAGCAGCGAGAGGATGCCATAGTGTGGATGCCATAGGCGTCAAGGTCCTATTTCTCTGGCTTGCCAGGAGACGCCAGTACAGCAATAAACTCTACTTGTTACATATGTACGGGATCGTGTTTCCCACTGCACGCGTGGTTTCTTTCAGGTGTTCCGGTTTCCTCCCGCATAACACCGATAACACCTTAATATATAGAGGACCGCAGAATTTGGGCAGTTGTTGGCACTAGTTCAACTTGTCCGTGGTTCCTCCTCGCGCCTCCGAGTTGTATTGAGTTTGTTGTCCTTCCTCCGCACCTCCAATTAGCATGGTTGGCCACGTAAGGTGTGAAATAAGTTCAACACACATACGTACGCTGAGAAGCAATGTGAAATGGGCACACTTATTTATAATTCGGGCAAGGAAAACAAATGCACAATTGAACGTTGCCAAAGCATATAACCCAGCATGCGGAGGTGTTTCTACAATTTACGCTCACCCATAAACACGTGTGAATCCCATCATTTTGAGAAATGTAGGGTCCCATTTTAAATGTCCCACCGAGCGTGTCAGGCCCGTTTTAAAGTATAGCGCTGCTGCTTCGGTAAACTTGCACAATCACAAACAAGTTTATTGAAAATAAGCGAATTTTACTGAAACTCAGAGCAAAGGAAAATCTCAGCTTTTATGATTGACAGGGCCTTCTGCAGGTAATATTGAGATTCATTAGCAGAATCATAATACTGGACTGTGCAGTGGACAGTCCAGAGTTGGGGGAGTTGTGTTGATTCTGTTGAAACATTCATTCAGGCTTTTCAGGAGAGTGCGACTTAGATACCGTAAGTTCTATAACATGACAGCAACAACCGCCGTTCGTCACTCAATGGCTGTGATGTCACCAGGGTGGTTGTGCCAGGGTAGATGCACCTTGATGTGAAGTGTCGAATGCACGCCCGCAGGTCACGGGACAGGCACAGGCGTTATGGGTTAACTGAGATATCTGGTAGATGCACCACCAGTCACCTCCAGTGTGTCAACTTGCGTCATTTAAGCCGCCCGGCGCTCTGCTCGTTGCCATGAACATCGCTCCTCTGTCCTCCGCTGTTGCAGTGGCGAGATGTTAATTCCATCGCCTGTTATACAGGAGGTCGTGGGTTCCATCTCGACCCTAACACGTGTACATTTGGAGTTTGCCTGTTCTCTCCGTGGTCGCCTGGGTTTTTCTCCGGGTCCTCCGGTTTTTGCCGTCCACATGTAGAAACTTCACGCATTTAGCGTATTTGGCTGCTATACATTTCCACGTGATAAGCTACTTCGTTGAGCTATCATTTGTGTCCAGGTCACTTCTGACAAAGAGCTATATAGCTCAGTGGGCCCTACCTGGTAGAAAAAAAATAGTTTGTTTAGTTTAGTTTAATTCAAGCCTATCAGGTGGGTTTACTGAAGGTAGGATTTTTTAAAAGTACGATTTAGGTACCGTAAGTTTTATAGCATGACAACAACCGCTATTCGTCACTAAATGGCGATGATGTCACCAGGGTGCTTGTGTCAGGCACGGTGCACCTCGAGGCTATCATGTGAAGTGTCACCTCCACTGTGCCAACTTGCTACGTTTTAGCTGCCCCGTGCGCTCTGCTTGTTGCCGTGACGCTCCTCTGCCCTCTGCTCTTGCCATGACTAGAATCGGATGGGCAGGTGGGCGACGGCATCTCGAAAACCCGCCGCTTCTCTCTCTCTCCTCCAGATGCCACGGAGCGAATTTGAACGGCGTGTACCACCTCGGAGGGCCCTACTCGGCAGGCACGGACAATGGCATCGTGTGGTACACGTGGCGCGGCTGGTGGTACTCGTACCGCGCCGCGCGCATGAAGGTCCGCCCGGCCGCCTTCCAGCCAGCGGAGGCCACCTAGGGCTGGCCGTCATCGCATTGCCCACCGAGGGCCCGCGGAGACGATGGGAGCGCCTCATCGGCCTCATCAGTGGTGGCTTCTTGAAAATTCGCCGTCTTGTCTGAAAGGAGGTTGGCTCTCAAATCGGGGTTTTTTTTGTGGTTCGAAATTATTGCGGAAATTATACCGGCCTTGGGGAAAAACGAGACCCTCATGTAACGTGATTTTCCAAGAGCAATTGCAGAAATACAGTTTGTCTTTTTTTGATTTTGTTATTACACTGTATATACTGTACCAAATCGACCAGCAAACAACACATGCCCTGACTAGATACTGCCAATAACTTAATCAAACTCAATCATGTAAGCACATGATGCCCAACTGGTTGGCAAGGCCTTGAAATGGTGGCAAATGTGCCTCAGCAGTGCTGTGGCCCGTGTGTTCATGTGCCCGTGCGTATGAGCGGAACTAAAGGGGCAGCAGAATCAAATAATTCCTGAATGAGTCCCATCACCGTGGCCCAGGGTTTGGCCCACACACTTGTACCAGCCCTGCGTGGCCCTACGGTGTGGGACGATGTGTTTTTTTAATGAGCTTGGCTGCTAGATCCCTTAATGCCTCGAACTAAACTAGAGCTCTTTGTTGCTAAGGGGGCAACACCAACAGCCGCTTCTGACCCGCCCCTACTGGACATGTGAAAAAGAGCTTCATAGCTCATCAGATTCCTCCAGTCGCTTCGTTGAGTGGAGGTGGCTGTGGGCAGGATTAGCTGCCATCACCTGAATTCCGCGGCCCCCCTCTTTTGGATTCCAAGGTAAGAACCGAGGGTTTCCGAGATGCCGTCCGCATTTATAGGCACTGCATTGAGGACCACTGATCTGCGATGGGCTCCAGTGCCTACAGCTTGTGGTCTGTTTTCAGATTGGAGGCCCTAGCCCATGAGTTGCTGCAGGCTGAATCGACACCGTCTTGCTGTGCTCTTTTTGGGCGTTGTGACCTGTGTGACAATCCTGTTGGCCACCATGCTCGCTTGAAACATGCACGTTTGAGTCCCATGCCTGAAGCATCTGCAGCCTCTGTGAAAAGTGATCCACGAATAAATTGCAATTGATGTCGATTTGTAGAATGTTGTTTATGTAACCCCACCAGCTTTATACAGTGCTTATATTTCATTCAGTATGGAAGAACCTTCATTTAGCAGGTGGGTATGACTTTTAACTCAAGTATATATTTTTAGGGCATTTTCTTGATTAAGTAGATGCATTTTTGCTCAGAAATTAACATGAAGTTTGCATTGGACTCTCGACGTGGGCAACCAATTTATAAAAAGTGTGACAAGTTTTCATATTTAGTTCGATTGTCTATATATAAAAGAATGCACGGGTGGCTTCTTAGGGTTAACGCTCAAAGAAGACATACAACCAACCACTAGCCAGGCTCAGCCACCAGCCAGGTCCAGCTACTAGCCAGGCTCAGTCACAAGGTCACTCAACCACCCCACCATGTTGCCATGACATTGTCACACATTCATCCCGCCAACAAAATCACTTGACCCAAACCTAAATACACTATTAGTTGGATATAAGCACACCCCTTTGGAGCAAGGACCGTGCTTATATGCAAAGTGTGCTTGTATGAGAAGTTTCCCTCCCCTACCAGTGTAATGTAAGAATGTGTTGCTTATAACAGAACTGTGATTGTGTGCTTATGTCCAATTTCCACTGTATAGCCACAAAACAAGGCTGCCTGAATATGATTAAGTCACATGTGGCCAATCTCATCCAAATGATGAACTTAACCTACTCCATCAACACACCAATTATGAGATTATATTTATTCATTATGCATGTCACAAAACAATCATGTGTAAAGCATGATGGCAACAGAGGAATCTGATGCTCGGTGTTTAGATCGGGCATGTCCACACGATGAATGTAATGAATGCAGAGATACGAAGACGGTTACAAAATGTAAAAGGTTGATAGGCATGCACGTGACTTTAGGCACCATGCTGCTTTTGTTAACTCGCCGAGGCGTTCTGATGACACTGATGATGAGACGAGGTTTCATTTGCAGCCCCCCTGCACCCACCATCCAGACTGGAGAGCATCCAAGCACACCCTTCTCAGGCATGACCAAATTGTCCACAATCAGCAGTGTCAACTGGTGTTGTTATTCTTCTTTGCAGAGTAAACCCGAGAATCGGGAGCGTGGAAACGTGCACAATCACCACACGCTAATTTGGCATCGAGCACGGAGTAGACATTTGTGGGATGCTTTTGTGACCGAACCGAATGTCACGTGTGACCAACGGTATAGAACGAGCAGTACCAACCGACTGCTGCTGATGCCGCTTGTTCACTTCTAGACGTGGTCAAAGTGTGAGGATTAATTGAGTCGTGATTGTCGTCATACATCATTCCTACATGAATCACAAAAGGAGACCTATTCTAGACAACACCACATTACTTTGGTTGCATGTCCATATGGGTAACTTCGAGATCCGAAAAGTTCCATTATATATTTAGTCCCTTAAAACCTGAGTAAAATTGCTCAATATTTCACAATGTCATTTAAATTACATTTTTGTTCGCAACAAAAGAATGTCACGGTATCGTGCAAGTTACTAAACTAAAATATTTTTTTATTTGACGAGATAAGGCCCACTCAGCTATATAGCTCTTTTTCGGAAGCGAGCTGGCAAAAAATTATAGCTCAATGAAGTGGTTTATCATGTGGAAATGTATAGCAGCCAAATAATCTCTACGCTTGTTTCTATATGTGGAGGGAAAAACCGGAGGACACGGAGAAAAATCCATGCGACCATGGGGAGAACATGCAAACTCCAAATATACAGCAGGCGTCAGGGTCACGATCGAGCCCACGGCCTCCTGTATACCAGGCGAGGTAGTTAACATCTCGCCAAAGTGGCGGCATCCCTGGATAAGGACGGCATTGCTTTTCTTGAAGCTCGTACAAGTGAAAACAAAAAACAAAAGCATCCTGACACTGCCTTGCCATGAGCACAAAGAACTTTGCTCAAAAGTCACCAAACATAACCAATGCATGGACGAAGGGTTCCCAGGCCTTCACCAGCTCTCACACGATGGAGGCCACACAATCCACGTAGAACCTGTGCACGAGCCGATGTAATCTCTCCGTGGCCACGGCAGAAGCTCCTCTCGGGCGAGTTTCCTCCTCTGGTTGCCACTCCAGTGTTAGTCTTAACCACCGTCCACCGTCCCTGCCAGGTGTGACATGTCCTGCCCAAGCCCACTCACTTTCCCTCTCTCTCCATGTGAGTCTAACTTGCATTATGTTCTATAAACCACGGGTTCTCCTTCCTGTTTCTCAGTGCAATTCCAAGTGCAGGCAATCCCCAGGTTATGGAAGGGTTAGAACTATCCGTAACCCGAATATTCCACATGTCGGAAACTGAACAATTTTTCCCCAAAATCAAGATAAAACCCCAAAGCCGGAAATAGTTGTGACTCTTATTCCCGATTACGAGGTCGTTTTCTCTCAATACTGATTCACGCTGTCGTCTGTTTTCTATCGCTACCTTATATCGTATCGCTGTACATACACTTTACATTGCCTGTGATTCTTTAATTTCATCGTATACCCTAACACATACTGCATCCAATTGTTCATGAATACCACGAAACATTTTAAAAATTGTTAACAGAAAGCAGTCACTTCCGAATGTTTGTTCATACATACACAAACACCCCCGTGTAGCCTTCACAGATTGCTGGGACAAGTGCTGTTAGCGAGCACCTATGAAGGCCGGAACGGCACACGAGGGGGTGGGTGGCAAGCACCACGCCTGGCCGCCTTGGTCTCCCTAGTGGCAATATTTTTACACATCGCACCAGGTACTCATTTGAGGCTGAGTCGACCTAGGCGAGGCCCAGGACCAGTTCAGATTGTCACTGGTGTTAGCTGTGAGCGGGAATCGAAGTCGGGTCACCAGGTTTGTAGCGCAGCGCACTAACCACTCCGCCACACATACACACACATACACACACATATACATGCACACAAAGACAAAGGTGGAGTAGGCTCGTCTAAACATACACACAGTACACACAGTAAATAACTCCTGAAATAAACTTAAAATGAAGAAAACTAGCAATAGAAACATGGGGGGGGGGAAAGATAGTTCTAAGCATAGAAAACAAACAATTAGGTAATGGTACAAAATAATTACATGACACTACAAAAATTCCATCTACCTTAATCCGAGTGAAGCTTGGGCTCGGTGAAGGCGGCGTTTTGGTATTCATCCGCAACCTCACCGCGTTGCAGTATTTGCACTTACGTAACTAACGCTACAATTTACGCATATCCATTTTTCTTAAACATGATTTTTGGGAGCATTTCCATAAAATCGGTTTTCCAAACATCGAATCTTCCGCAACTCGGGGACTTGCTGTACTGCCTTACACCTCGCCGTGTTTGTCTGCTCACTTTTCAGCACATGTTCTGTTTATATTGGTTAAGGGCCACGTCTCTGATGGATATGTCACAGCGGGCAACGTTCACCGAGACACACCACGTTCTTATTACGTGCTCTCGTGTGTTTAAAAGTGCTACAATTTAAAGGAACGTCGAACATGAATGATTCAAACTGCATGCCTCGGTGCCGCCTGTGCAGTCTACGCACACTCCACCACCGTGCCCCCCACGGGTCTCGAGATAAGGGGCAGCATTGGGAACGTTTCATCGTCTGCACTGCAACCATACGCTTGTGTTCTATCCCTTTTGGAACGGGTCATTTGTAAAGGCAGATACAAATTATATACAACCCCACATTACGTCCTTTTATATCACAATTACGTTTCCCCACGATATATATATATTTTCATGTTATATTGAATGAGGCAAGATCATTTTGATGCGGCAGCAGCATTAATTACAAAAAAGAGAAAATTATATTTCCTCTCTGCCAAATACAGCTTAATATTTCACTAAAAATGGCTTTCAAGAAAGACACGTTGGTATTTGGCTGCATTTGGGGTTTGGTTCTATACAGATCCACTGCCCGGCAAGGCCAGAGGGCCTACAGGACCGTCATGGCCACCTCTTTGCGGTCCCAGGTGTGCGAGGTGAGGACTTGCAGCATGAATCGCGCCACGTCCCCACGGGACACCTGGGAGCCCTTGGTGCCCAGCCAGCCGGAGTCCTGCACGGGCACGAACATCCCCTCCACCACCTCGATCTCCTTGTCTGGCAGTGGGGAGCACAGCGGGACAAGGCAGAGACGCACAAACGTGCACATTCTCACAAACGCGTAAAGCATACGGTGCCTCACAGCAAAACGGGTTTGATTCTTGACTCGGCGCCTTTTCTGTATGGAGTTTGTCCTGCCCCTATTCTGTACGTATGTTGAACTTCTTTTGCGCCATACGTAGCCAACCGTGTTAATCGGAGATGCGGGGTAACCAGTGTTGTCCAAACATTCCAACGCTGAAAGATTGCCTGCAAATTACTCAATTGGCACCATTCACGGCCACATCGCCCCCTCACTGCATAACCTTGGCGGGACCCTCCTTAAAAGGCAGTTTCGTAAGGACGATAAGGACGCACACGTACCCGTCGGTGGCTCGTTTTTCAGGCCCGGTGGACGGACGACGGTGTAGTTGATGTCAGAGCACTCGGTGCACAGGAACTGCTCCATGACACGCATGCTGGCAAGGATCGGTCTGATCATGGGCAGCAGAATCCAACGAACAAACCGAGGAGCATTGGCCTGGGAATCGACTGTTGTGCAAAAAAAAAAACACCATTATTGTATGAACTTTTTTCGCACCATACATAGCCAACCGTGCTCATCGGAGGCCCAACTCTGATTCACCAAAGGAAACTGATACAACATTGTAACTATGGGTGTGCTTTACCTGTGCATGGATATTTTATTCATCAATTTTTTAATTGGCAGGGGTTAAACTAACACACCTTTTTCATTTGTTTCATTGCAGTCATGAGATTTTTGAAAACATACGTTATTAATGCAATCCTGTACATCTGATTATGTGAATGTGTCAGGTCAGGTGACAATGTAATTGAGCTTGATTCGTGATAACCTGGTCATGAGATCAATCCCAGCCAAAAAAACAACCAAATCCATTCCTCTGGGATCAATAAAATGAGTACCACTTTGTGGCATGCCAACCTGTGGACACCCTTTCAACAGTTGGGCAGTGGACATAAGAATGTGAAATTTATACTGCTGGATTAGGGCCAACAAGAAAGTTGAATACGTTCCTGGAAAATTCCCCTCCCTCTTGAACTCCTTCCACAAGATTTCCGCCCTTGTTATTGTGCCAAAGGATGCTGCGGCGCTGTCAGTTTCTTGTGTGTGTACACTTTGTTTTGAAATTTCACCTCGACACAAAACCCCTATCTCCGTTACTCTTTCCGTACTGCGACACTCATGCCCAACTCTTGCCCCCGACACTGAATTGGCAGCCCGACGCTTGCCCCCGACACATGAATCTCCCAACGACTGGACGGCAAGATGCATGCGGGGAACGTGCGGGAACATTTGCTTCGTGTGTGAGCGTATTGAATGTGTGTTACACAAAAGCCATACATTAAATAAATAAAAGCATACATGGTAATTAAATCGTTATCGCAGTCGATTCACTCAGCGCAGAGTAGCTTTCCTAAAGATGCAGCACTCTCCACCTCTCGCAAGCCTAACAACAATCTTAGCAATGTCAAATTGCATCTAGCCGAAACGTCACCACCCCCCCCCTATTCCGGAAAACAGACCTGAGCAAGTCAACGTTTATAGGCGAAGCACCGCGCTCTATGAGACCGAGTTCAGCGAGGTTTTCCTGTGCTGCCCCGTAGTGGTTTACACAGGGAGATGTTTTGATCCTGGTGGGCCCCCT
This sequence comes from Lampetra fluviatilis, assembly GCF_964198595.1. NCBI lineage: Eukaryota > Metazoa > Chordata > Hyperoartia > Petromyzontiformes > Petromyzontidae > Lampetra > Lampetra fluviatilis. The sequence continues at coordinate 881,640 of NC_136289.1, forward strand.
CAGGGGTGTGTGTCAGCCACTCTCCACCACCGCACTTCATATAAACAACATGGCACCAACATGCGAGTTTGTTTTTTAGAGTTCCTCAGTACTCACCATCCGTATACCAGGCTGTCATGGCTATGAAGCGGCCGACCCCGGCCTGCCTCATGGCATCCACGATGGCTTTAGCGGAGTCGCCGTAAGCTGTGACCTCTTGCGGAGTGAAGCCCAAACAGGACATGACCGCGTCGTGACCAACCAACGCATCCTTCAGGCTCTCCGTCGAGAAAACATCTCCCTGGATCACCTGAAATCGCGGCGATAAATCACGCAATAAGCGAAACACATCGTATTACAAGCCAGAAGGTAACTATCCTTGACGAGTTAGGCAACTTTTAGATTTAAAGCTTTCGTGACTGCAGAGATTCATATTCTTGGTTCTTTCGGTAAAGTCACGTAGAAGGGAAATAATAAAATAATAAACATAAAACGATTGCAACACAAGAAATCGTCATCAGGTGTGAAAACCACAGCAAGAACATTTTTTTTGCTGTGGTTTTCCCACCTGATGATTGCTTGTGTTGCAATCGAAACGTCGTGATAATTTTATTGTTTTATTTTTATTATTTTATTATTTCCCTTCAACGTGACTTTACCGAAAGAACCAAGAATATGAGTTAGGCAACCCCCCCTGTGCCTCCCTGGGAGGGCCCAAAACCTCACCTTGAGATTCTCATGTTGGATTTGCACTTTGCTGGGAGAGCGCACGATGGCGGTCACGTGGTGTCCCTGCTGCAGGGCCTGAGCCATGAGGCGCTGGCCAGTGAGGCCCGTGGCCCCCAGCAGGGCGATGCGCGTCGCAGAGGCCATCAGCAACTGTGGCTTGGAGCTGCGAGACCACGGAGAGAGACAGAGGGAATGAGACCACGAGGGAAAAAGCAGGGTCATATAGTAATACCACGTACTGATGTATCTAACCAAGTGCGTTACCTAACGCGTCGTCAAATGTCACACCATGATGTGGATAAACTTTCCAACTTACGGGCACGGGCAATACACAGTTTAAGATAAAAGTTGAGTGTTTCACGGGGGGAAAATTAATGTAAATCACCGCTAATATTCTTCGATTGTCCTCACACTGGGAAACCTTTGGCAGGACCCTCTTGAAGGAGAGTCGTCAGACTCAGCGCGATGCTTTCATGGGTAAATTGCGCGTAACATTCCTATTAAATCACTGGACTATTGCTGGGATGTAAATGTGTGTATGCGTAAATAAGTAACATTTTAAAAAACTTTGTTTTAAGCACGCTTTGATCAAATGTACCCTTCTCGTAATAGCAGAACTCCACGAATCCAGAAAGTGGCCCCGAAGCTTGCCACAACGTTAGGGCCAGTGGGCCTTTACAGCCGTCAGTCGAGCGTGGACAATTAGACCCAAGCCGGTTTACAATTTTTAATGATAGAATATCGTATTGTCATCAGTATGACATAACTATACCACGTTTGCAGTCGACACTACATAGGGAAGTGGCTTAAAATGGAGTTACACGATTTGAGGATACGACAACAGCAGAGCGAGTTAAAAGAAAGCGCGTAAACAACATCAGCACACGGGCACAAGGCGAATGCAAGTCACGTGCAGCTGGCAGGGCGACTCGAGCAGGTTAAACAACAACAGCCCTGGCAACAATCGAGTTGCGTAACGAGGGCGTTGTTAAAACGACAACCGGTGAATCGATCAGGTATCGATGACACGGTTCCGAAAGTCAGGGAGCGGTAACCGGTTCAGTGGCCGGTAACCGGTTCAGTGGCAGGCAACCGACGCGTAACGTTGGCGACGATACATCACTGGGCGACTTGTTGCGATGTAAACGCGTGTTCGTGTCGCAAACGACGGGAAATCAAAACACCGCGGGAGGCTCGCTCCCGTCGCAAAGCAGATCGCGCTAATCGATGAGCGCGGTTGGCTGGGTGCGGTGCGAAAGAAGTTCAACGTAGTACAGTACAACGACAACAGCCCAACGTGGCTTGCAGCCTTCTGCAGCAGCGACGGCGCCGGTCGCAACTAAGACCCGGAGCGTGAATACCCGGAGCATGGACTCCACTCCGGACTAAGGCGGAGTCTGCAGCCCGGGAGCCCGAGAATCCGGATCCGGGAGTCCACGCCGGGAGTTTGTGCAGCGCGGTGACGGCACGGCGGCGGCACGGCGGCGGCCTCTTGGGCGTTCACAACAACAACGTCGTCGTCGTCGATTACTCGCGAGCGCAATGGGCTCCACCTTGCGGGAATCATCAGCACGGCGCAGCCTCCCGGCGGCTCAGCGCGAGTCGCCGCGCGGGCGGGAGGGCGGGCTGCCACGCGGCACGCAGCGGTGTGAGCGAGGCTCGCCTGGTGCGAAGTGAACGAATCTCATCACCCCCGTGTGAGGCTCACCGCGTGTGTGAGGAATCTCACCTCGTGAAGCTCGCGCCGTGTGAAGGCCTCTCTCCCCTGCGTGAGAGTCTCTCTCACTTCGTGAGTGAAAGTCTCCACGCCCCGTGTGTGTGTGTGAGTCTCACGCCCCGTGTGTGTGTGAGTATCACGCCCCGTGTGTGTGTGTGTCTCACGACCCGTGTGGGTGAGTGGGTGTGTTCGGGCTTCACCTGTGCGAGTGCGAGGATCCCGCTGGCGGATGAGGTCTCTCGGTTTCTGTCGCGGGGACCCCCCCCCGCCACAAGGCGCAGGGCGGACCCCAGTGGCCCGATCGGTGCAGCCGGGGGCGTGGCCTCTGGGCACCCGGGGGCGTGGCCTCTGGGCAGCCGGGGGCGTGGCCTCTGGGCAGCCGGGGGCGTGGCCTCTGGGCACCCAGGCGCTCTCCCCCCCCCTGATGACGATCACTTGTGTTGTGATCGAAATGTCATAGTTTTTTGTTATTTTCCTTCAACCTATCTCAGTTACTTTACATAAAGACCCAAAGAATAATCATGAGCGGGTCATTATTTTTGATTGAATATTTCAGATTAACTGCAATACACCCGTCCTTGGACGGGCTATAGGCTAGTATATTTATAACATTGAGGTTTTTTACAGGGCAAGTTTCATTCATGCGGCTGCATCACACGAGGCTGCACAAATACCCACACACGAAGGCGTATCGATGAAGATGTTTCGTTAAACCCGCCAATTTATAGTAAGGGTTTTCACTTAAACACAACGTGCTAATTCGTTACTAGTACAGCACACCGTTGTGTTGGAGAGCAAATCCACAACATTTATAATCTGAGCACGACGTTTCGTTAGTAATTACAGCTAGCTTCATCAGGCGACAGCCAGATATATTTACGCGATCTAACCCAAACAACCCCTCTATTATGGATGATATTGGCTGCGAAAGCCTACGTGTTAAACTAATGAAGATGTTTTCATCCAATTAACGAGGAGTGTTTATACACGTGTGGGGGGGGGGGGGGGTCCCAGAGCACCGAGAGAAACGCGGCGAGCGCAAAGGGGAAACACTGTCCCATGCGGAAGGGATAGATGGAGATTAGTCCACACTTTGTTGTACTGCGTTCTATTTGACAGCCAGGGTATGGCACCGCGACGCCCACCTGCGAGAATGGAGTTGTAACAGATCAAGATAAGTCCACACTTGCTGTACCACCTCCTGGCGGACCAGGGTATGGCACTCCCTTGACGCCCACCTACAACCGAGTTGGAACAGATGGAGATTAGTCACTTGACATGGCGCCATCTCCTGGCGAGCCGGAGTACAGCACCTTGACGCCACCCATGGGAAGGGAGTTTCACAAACATTTGCCAACAAACCTTGCAGCTGCCTCCACTGCTGGACCACAGGCCCGGAGGTCGAGGACGTATATTCCTCAACCCGCAATGCTCCTCTCAGCAGTGCACAATGAGCGTGTGCTCTGCACAGTGTTTTGAAAGAGAATTCCGAGTCTTGCTGAAACAGTGAAACTCCTCTCATCGGCGAACCTATTGCCTGCGACGTGTTATCCGTGCCCCAGAACGATCCGTGACACTTATCCGTGGAGAGGCTCTTCCTCTTAACGGGTTCTTTCATGGGGAATGGAGTCGTCCCAGGCCACCGTGCACACAACACTCATCCTATTATCCACAAATTCACGGATAAAGTGAATAATTGTGCAAATCAAACCACGGATAGATTAGTGGATACGACGAAACATTCTTGCGGACAATCGGACGACAACTCTCCTCACCTGCACGTTTCCTAATCGACCAACACCATTCCCCCACTCAACGCCGACGCCGCTGCACTGAGGCTGATGGATTAGCTGCTGTGAGAGACGTAATTGGGAAGCTATGCCTGGTGTCCAGTTTACATTCTCATGCAAATATATTAATACCCTGGCTTACGTCAGGGATGCGTTCCTGAAATGTGCGACGACGAATATCGAAACAACAGCGACGGATAACGAGAAAGGACGGATGATGCAGTGTGGGTTGAGGCGACGCATATCAGGTAGTGGTATTAATAATAAAGTGACGACGTGTTCGCGAAACAACGTAAAAGGTGGAGACGTAAATCGGGGTATTACTGTACTCTTGAAATAAAAAAAATCAGTAATCTCCAAAATATTCCATTTGTGTTGAGACAATTACACGTCCCACCACACCAGTCAGCAGGGCGTCATTGTGCATCGTATGTCGTCGGGGAATATCCCATCCAGGTGCTTTCAGTCAACAACTGAAGTCAATTCACTCCACCTCTCGTGACACCATTGTGCATGTGGTGCACCAGATAAGTAATATTTAAAAATACTTTTTAAAAACACGCTTTAATGAAATGTACCGTACTCGTAATGGCAAAACTCCACGACTCCAGGAAGTGGTCCCGAAGTTTGCCATAACGTCAGAGACCGTGGTGATTTACAGCCAACGTCAGTTGAGCGTGGACAATTAGACCCAAGCCGAAACAGAACATAAAAAGATGGTTTAAATTAGTTTTTTTCTGATAGAATATAGTATTGTCATCAGTATGACATAAGTAGTTTGCAGTCGATACCACATTGGCAAGTGGGTTAAAATTGAGTTACAAGATTTGAGGATACGACAACAACACCAGAGTGAGTTAAATAAAAGCGTGTAATAACGTTTTTTTTGCATAAGCTGCCATATACATTCACTTATCATTCACAATGATTGGCACCCTGTCAATCAAAAAAGTGGACCATATTATAAATATTGACCATATCGTTAACCGCTGTAGACCTGCACCCCTTCAACTGAGGACGGAGAGCAAAAAGACACAAACTCTCTATTGAAGCCTTCCTGTGGCCACCAGACCGCGACATTGGTATTTAGCCCCTGAAAGTGTCAGTGCCAGACACAAGAACATAATCACCCAAAGTAAAGTTCTTCTGTTTAGTAGTGGCACCATTGTGAACAATGAAGAGAAGGCAGAGAACGGAGCATTTGATAGTCCGTTAAAAAGAGTTTCCAACAGTGCCGTTTATGATAGTGATGAAAAGTAAAATAAAAACTATCCGTACCAAAGGGAGGATTTTATGCAATGGTAAATGTTCAACATCCGTTAAAATGTGAAGGAGTCTAAGTGTGGCAATAACAAAGTTGTAAGTTTAACACTTTTACGCATTGCCACGTGTGCACCACATGACCTGTTTGCCATTATTCTGACAAATGTATAATATCCTGTAAATGGTAAAATACAAGAAAATAATTCAAGCGAGAAGATACTCAAATGAAAGCTTTATTTTCACAGTCTTAAAGTGAGAACTTTGCAATTTTTGTGTAGCGTGTGAATGCCATGGTTAGTAAGATTGCAGTGTACATAGTTATTTACAATATAACCTACAACACGACTATATGCTACATGGGATTGTTATTACTATTATAAGACATAAAATGTTAACGTTTATAATGCTAATTTATAAATATGGATGCGGCAGTGGTGTAAATAGCACACTGGAATCCATAATAGGTGGACAGTTGCATGAGCATTCTGTAACTGTGTAATAAAAGACTTGACCACGATGTCTGGCTCAGTGTCCTTTATTTGGTTCGTACTGTATTCCCACACGGCTGTCTCTACTCTGTAGCTTCTCCACGGTGCTGACTCCGATGTCGCCCCAGTCCACAACAGCAGCCCCGATGCTGTTACTCTCACACAGCCCCTTTGGCTGTACTCGCTGCAACTCCTCTCTCCTTCGTCCACTCCGCAGCTCTGACAGCCTCGTGCTGTCTCTCCCTCTTCTCGCTCCTGCCACACCTGGCAGCCACACCGCTGCCTCTAACACGCAGCCCTTCTGGCTGTCTTCTCTGCAGCTCCACACCACTCTGTAGCTTCCTCCTGTCTTCGGGGTTGGCTCCCGCTGGCCAACGGTGCCCCCTCTTCTCACTCGCCCGCGTGGCCTTACTCTTTTCCGTTCACACCCCGACTGATTTCCCCTTCCGGTTTACCCGCTTAAGGACCCGAACCTTCCACCCACGTCACGTGACTCCACCCCCCGTGACGTCACATCCGGAAGGTCGCTTACGCCCGCATTACAACTGTATCCATGTTGGCAGGCGCGCTTCGTCCACTCGGGGCTTCGGGGCACTGCCCCAACAAGCAGCTGGAGATGAGAAATTATTTTAAAAAACCTTTTCTATAAATTGTTTCACTCTGTTTAAAATAATTAAAATTGTATTCTTTCTACGTGAATTGCCTAATGAAGATAACATTTTAAGTTCATATTGGAAACCGCTGCCACACCAATGTCTGATTTGTGCCTCGGGGAGGTCTCGGGGCGGCTGTGAAGACGTCCGAGTGAGAGATTTCCCTTCATCAATTGCGATGAGCTTCTCGCATTTTAGCCACGCCGTTTGAGACCCATTCAGGGCGGTGAACAAGGCGCCCATGGCTGCAATGACGATGTCACAACGCGAGGTGGCACTGTGCAAATCGAGCAGGTCACGCCTTGCACCCACTCGCCTCTTGCCAGTGTCAAAGGGGTTGTGTGGTGTGGACTTGAGAGTCGTGGGGACAGCATTTGAGTGCTTTGTTCTTCTGCTTCGTATTGTTTATAAATTCCTCACCGTCGGTAGACAAGACAGTGAAATCACTTCCACGTGGAGGCCAATAACAAGACGAGGTTTTTCTCAAGTAGAACACCGTCTCTTCACAGGTCGCTCGCAGCAGCCCCACCTAGTGGGCATGCCACGAGCCACCCCACCTAGTGGGCATGCCACGAGCCACCCCACCTAGTGGGCATGCCACGAGCCACCCCACCTAGTGGGCATGCCACGAGCCACCCCACCTAGTGGGCATGCCACGAGCCACCCCACCTAGTGGGCATGCCACGAGCCACCCCGCCGCCGCTGCTGCTGCTGCCACCGCTGGAGGTGGAGTGGCGATCCACGACTGCACTGCTGCCCACGTGGGTGGGGAGCGGTAGCGCAGCGGTCAGCGTGTTGCGCTACGAACCTGCAGACCCGGCTTCCATTCCCGCTCATGGCCACCGGACACCAGTGACGATTATGTGAACCGGTGCTGGGCCTCCCCTAGGTCGACTCAGCCTCAAATTAGTATCTTGTGTGGTGTGTAAATATCGCTACTGGGGAGACAAAGGCGGGCCGGGCGTGGTGCTGGCCACCCACCCCCTCGTCTGTCCTGTGCTGGCCTTCATAGGTGCTACTCGCTAACAGCACTTGCCCCAAGAGTCTGTTAAGGCTATACGGGGGGGGGGGGGGGAGATGACAAAGTAATAACAAGTCATGAGAGCGGGTGAGAGCGCCAATGGGCGCTCGCTCTCCACGTGCTGGCGGAGAGGGCCTCCACTCGAGGCAGCCACGGATTGTTGTTGTCGCCGACTCTTTCACGCCGAGAAGACGCCGTGGCAGAGGTGGGCATACCCAGGCCCCGGGATTGACCATCGGGGGGGGTAGCAGTCCGGGCACATGCCCGGTGGGACCGGTCCATTCCGAGGGCCGGTGGACCAATCTGTGTAGGGAAATTGCAAATGTGATCAGAGTAATATTTTTTTAAAAAAAGTATTGTATTACCTCTACTGTGTACACTGCATTGCTTATTTACGTTCTCAATTGGAGTGAGGTCCCTTATTCGGCAGTCCCAAAGATTCTTCCTCGCCTTGCCCATTTCTTTTTGGGACCCAAATGGGCCAATTAATCTCACGGCAGCATCACGCGAATACGTCGTTTCGCAACATCGAGCTACGGGGTCCGACACATCATGGGACCTTCCTTGCAAAAGGTGTCTATTTGGTCACTTTTGGTGTTCGCATACAGTGTCAACACGCACGCTTTAGCCGTATTTTGTACAGGGAAATAGAGTTTTCAGGTCCACACGGCGTACAGCCGTTTCATTATGGGTAAAACAACAAATTGTTTATTTGTGCTCTTTGACGAATAAGGTTTGAATTGGTCTGGAATAAGGTTGGCACTGATAAGGGGTTGGCAGTTACGTGTTCCAATATCCTAACGCCTGTTTTATTGCCAGAAAGGCTAACACATTATTACGAGTACTACACAGTTTACATGTTGTCGCACAACCCATTTATGGCCCAAAAATGCGTTGAAAAAACGAAAAGGGGACGCCGAACATTTAAAAGAGAAACATTCATATTTGTCCGTATCCCGAAATTGAGCCGGTGTGTTTACAAAGGCCTGGGTCGATCTTGTTTTGCCCCAGTCCATCACCGGACGTGCCCACACTTTACCCCACGCCGCTCGTCACCTGCGGAGCGAGCTGTTGCAGTGCACCCATTGACTTAGCGTGTTGGGTGGGTAGAGGAGGCGGTGGTGGGTGGGTGCCGGTGGGATGTGGCGGTGGGGGGGGGCTTTCAATCAACGAGTCACATTCTTTCAACTGCTACCGCCGCCGGGAGATGGGATCGAACCGAAGCCCTCCGGATTGCAAGTCCAATTCGCTGACCATCGCACCGCCGCTGTGGCAGACACTCACCTCCCTTCGTTCCTCTCACTTCAAGAGATAGCGATGTAGCGTTTAAGACTCGACACGTCATCTGTATTTTCGGTGAACCGGTAACCGGTTTGTTTCCTTTTTCTCAAACGGCCATAACCAATTTCAACAGCACCCCCCCGCCCCCCCGAGTTTAACAGCACCACCTACCTGGGTGGCTTTTGTGGCTGGGTGCTTTGTCGAGTGGTCAGAGGGCGCTGCGATGGCGAGATGGTAATTACCTCGCCCGGTGCGAAGAAAGTCGTGGGTTCGATCCAGACCCTGATGCCCGCTGTTTTATTTGGCGTTTGCATTTCGTTCTCCCCGTGATCGCGTGGATTTTTCTCCGTTTGTTTCCCCTTCCACATTTACAAAAAAAAGTGCGTTTAGAGTATTTGGCTGCTATACATTTCCACGTGACCAGTCTCTTCATTTGGGCTATCATTTGTGGCCAGGGCGCGCTTCTGGTAAAGTAAAAAAAATAGTTAATCTACGTGACTGCATTTGTTTATGTACCATTCCACGCGTGCGTCCACGTGTTTTGTGCCAGAAGGTGTGCGAGTGAGTCCGTGAGTGCTGAGATTCCCCCGAGTCTGGCCAGATGCCACGTTGCGTAAGCGTCTTAGGATCGGATTAACGTGGCGCACAGAGCCTCATTACGCGATGTTAAACGCACGGCAGATAATCGCAGGTGCACCTCATTAGAGAGACACACTTGAGCAGGTGAGTTGTAATAGTTGTGGAATAAGGATTAAGGTTGGAATTGTCATCACCCTTAATTCAAGGTCTGAGCACTGGCTTGAGCTAATGATGCTGGATGTAATCCGGCGAAATGTGCGTAAGTTTAACACGTAGGCTTTCGCGACCAATGTTATTCATAATCAACGTTTTTGGGTTTATTGCTGGGAAACTGAATCGACTGGCACATTGGTCCAGGTGACAACTTTTGATTTATTTGGCCGTATCGTGTGGTGCAGGGCACCGAGCTCAGCCCTAAGGTAGTGGCATTAATACCCTTCACGATTTAACCAAAAAACATGAATTATTCATCATAGCATGCCTGAAATCCAACATACCAAACTAGAACATATTCATATACGGCAACTTATTTTTTAAATCCTTTATATTAAGTTCACTTGCTTGCGCGCTTACGACCGTGCAAATCTTTCGGTCGTTTTTTAACCCACTTCCCGTGATCCAATCGAGCTGACATTTTGCACACAGACTCGTTGTGCGTGACAATTTATTTTCGTGAAATTTTTTTTCCATAACTTTACACTTTTTAGGATTTTTTTTTATATTTAATTACCAATTGCTTAATGGTGGCAGGCAATCATCTGACCCATAGGTGGCAGCCATCTCAAGCCAGAGGAGGAGAGGACTCTAGCCGCCACGCATATAAAGTATTTATAGTGAAAAACTTTGTTTTTACGGGTTAATTTTTTGCAAGGGTGTTGAGCAGGGCTTGGCAACCTGCTGCTATTTGGCTTCCCCCCTTGCGTGCAGGCGTGTTTTTTAAACCCTTAAATCATGAACATAATTTAACGCAATTTATAAAATATGACAGTGATAGTATGGGTCGCTATGGAATGTATTGGTGACAACAAAGCGTACAGTCAACCTTTATTGTTCAAGAATAACGAAGGGGGGAAATAAACTCGACTGCAGGTTATTCCATCGCCTATTTTGCTTATTTAAGTCAGAATTTGCCATCTGTGTGTACAAGTAGCTCCGCGTGTGATGCGGCTCTCCAACTATTTTGGTCAAAGACTAGAAGATTGGCTATTCTTCTTCTTCTTTGAAAGGTTGTCGACCTCCCTGGTCTTGAGTAAACGCAGCCATGCAATTTTTTTTGTTACAATTATCAGGAATTGTCAGATGGTTCATCGTCGTAAATGACATTTGAAAACGTGAGCAATAAAAATGTACTGGACTGCACTTTGTCGATTAACTGTCGATCTTAGGGCTGTTTAACCATACTTCACCAAGCTGGTCAATATCGCTCACTACTGCGACACCACTCCCACGTTTGGGACTTGTTAATTATGGCCTAGTTTAGAATATTGTGTCGCCACGTGATAATGTGGTCAACAATGTCGACTTTAGGTCGGGCTGGTGAAAATGTCTTTACTCATCCCTGGGTGGTGCTGGCTGTGGCCGAATAACCCCATGCCGGCTACGGTTGAAGATGCATTGATTGTCTTCTGTGCAGAGTAATTGGGCGAATATCACCTAACCGAAAACCAGCAGCCGTAATAATAGCACGAGGTTCCACATGCAGAGTGAAAAGTTGAAAGCTATAATTAGCGTGCGGATTGAACCACCTTCCCCCCCTCCCCCATAGATGTTTTACGTTAATTCAATGAGACATTGATGCTGTCGGTCGTAGCCGGTGTAAGTGATTAGTGAACGGGACTTCTGGCGTGTGAGGGCTGTGACTGAAGGAGGAGAATGAGGCCATTGTGCGAGTTCCCGGCCCTCGCGTTTCGCGGGTGACGTCACCGGGCTACTTCAACTTCGCGGATTTCGTCCGAGGAGGAACAATGCCGCGGCGCGGTCTTGACTTCGCTTTGCTGCTCAATTGCATAATCAAAGCTTTTAACTCGTCGGCCAGGGTTATATACAGAGGCGACCTCGAGGGTGCGGCGAATCGGGGCGACTGCCCCGGGCTCCGCACTTTGGGGGGGTGGGTACGATGTAATACTTACAGTTTAGTTTGATGGTGTCGGCCCCCCCCAACACAGCGTGGGATTTGCCCCGGACCCACGACCCCCTATAAACCGCCCTGGGTACAGTATAATTTATTGAACTTATTTAAATACACGCCAATGAAATAACACGTGTGTTGGTTTCGTCATTTTTAGTTTTTACCCAAGATAATAATTCGTGGAGATGTGCATGACGACGTGCGGGGTGTGTGTGGAGGACGTTGGTGATGTTTTATGGATTTCCCCACCCCCCACCAACACCTTTTCGTGCGAACACAAACACGAGAAGCAGCGATAAAGTCTCCCGTCTCGGCCATGGACCCCAGCAGCAGTAAGCGAGGTGCGTCTCCACCCCCCACACCACCCCGACCCGTGTGTGACCCCCTCGGACATAGCTCGCAGTCGACACTCGCTCACCGCTGCTGCTGACGCTCTTTGTTGCCGCGGTCGCGTTGGGAGATTTTCTCGCGTTCGGTGGAGGCGGCGACCGCGGATGCGACGACGCAAGGTGGAGCAGCGGGCTCCCTGATGGCTGGGTTGGCGGTGGGGGCGCGGCGGTGGCTAAGAGATGTTAACTACCTCGCCTGGTATCCAAGGAGGTCGTGGGTTCAATCCCTACCCTGACGGCTGCTGTATATTTGGAGTTTGCACGTTTTCCCCGTGGTCGCGTGGATTTTTTTCTCCAGGTCCTCCGTTTTTTTCCCTCCACGTTTAGGAACACGATCGTTCGGCTGCTCTACATTGCCGCGTGATAAGCCACTTCGTTGAGCTATCATTTGTGGCCAGGTCGCATCTGATAAAGAGCTGTCTGTAGGGCTTTACCTTGTAAAATAAAAAAACGAGTCTTCGAGATGATGTTTACGGTCTCCAAGTTACTGCTCCACGGCTCTCCCATGCCGCCCATAGCCTAGTCTCAGACTCTCCGTGTTTACGTTATTTAACCTGCATGGCGAGCAGCAGATTCTCCCGTGGCAAAGTTTTCTGCTCATGAAGAGCAATGGCAGGGCACAAAACAAACGTACACATCATGAGAGTGTCATTATTACGGCGCTGTGAATGAGGTCTTAGCTGTATATTTGTTTGGCAGTATAATAAACAACCAAGATTACATAGTTTTATACAATAGAGATTTGCATTATGATTTTTTTTCTATCTACGTGGCTTTACCGAAAGACCCCAATAATTGTGATTAATGTCATCGGAGAATGGCATGCAGACCAATCGCACTGCTGCATGTATTTTAAACATTTGGCTTGGGTTGACTTTGAATTTAGAGCGATTTCTTAATTCCCTGAGCCTGCTAGCTCGTTGGGACGTGACCACAGCCCATGGCTTTGTGATCATAGACCCCTGCGTACATCCGTTACAGATGTACACACGTACGAAGTGGACGTGCCCAGTAACACAAGCACGCGCCTCGTGGAGAGTACAGTCTGTTCTACAAACAGTCTGTTCTATAACGCTGCGTATTGTTTTCACAACGTGAATTAGATATAAGGCAATGAACGTGTTGGGGAACACATTTTTTCGAACGCGGATGCGAATTGGATATAACGCGATTGAGTGAATGGAACTCCGTCACGCGAGTCGGACTAAGCGGCCGTTACGGCTGCCTCGGCGTAGCATCGCACAAGGCAGTGGGATGCTGCTGGATGATTCTAGATGCCACATACGCGCCCTCAGGCTTTGTTCAGCCCGCGTAGGCATCTCACGTGTTACCGCGGACTGTGCTTTACCCCCTATGTTATATATTATTATGACGGAATCTTTACATAACGCGGTGTTCTTCTGGAACGTAACAACCACCGCGTTATAGGAGAAGAGACTGCGAGTGCAGGGCAACTTCTGACGTTACCCGCAGTGTGCTCTGTGCTACAGCATCACGATCGTATGATTCCTGCTGTAGATTCAAGCTGGCTACTGTCGTGCTTATGAATGGACTCTGCCGAGTTGTGTTATGAAATTGTGGTAAATGAGGTTATGCTAATCGGCATAATGAACCAAGAGGGGGAATTCATTGACTTAAAGAAAGAGCAGCAGTTGGCAACGATGGCAGAATGCTGCGTGAAATCCAGGCCCCCACCAGCATGAGTTTGCAGTTTTCCATACGGGACACTGCTCTTGAAAATCTGTTTTTTCCGTTTTTTCTGGCAGCTTTGTGGATCCATTCATCGAGGTCGGCGCGGAGCCCTGCGGTGGGAGGAGGAGGAGCAGCAGCAGCAGGGGTCGGAGTGCGTGGAGCGGGAGGGGGTCGTGCGCTGCCCACACAACACCCACGGGGAGAGTTCACGTTGGTCCATCAGTGGTGGCGCATCTTCGCCGCCACCGGCACGGCTAGCTGACGGAGGTGTGTGTGTTGCGGAGGTTATGGTTGATCCAGGTTGATTTTTGACAGCGCTAATAGTTGGTAAATGATTACTGATTTTTATTAGGCGTTAGTTGAATAGCTGTTTTGCTTCTCCACTCGCGTAGCCATCGGTCAGTAATGTCCATTTGTCGGTGCTGGATCCTATCGATGTGTTTGTTTTTCGCTGACTCTCTCCAACTGTACACATTGTGAGTCGATCGATAGAAACGTGGATGGTTGAAAATCTGCGTACGGGCGTACTGAATGCTGTGACTCCCTCTTAACTTGTATTTAAGAGCTTGTTTCTTGGAATTTTGCCTCACTTGATACAGTAAATTTAGCTGTGACGGTCCCACCTGATGCCTCCGAAACGTCGTGATTTATTTTATTTCTATTATTTCTATTATTTTTATTGTTATTATTTATTTTTACCTACGTGACTTTACCGAAAAAACCGAAGAGAATGCTGCGACTGTTTGAGAACTCTCCGGCTCGCCGATATCATCTGGAGTTTTTTTGTCACGTGTACGTTTACAGCGATCGCCCATGGTCCCCCGCAACTGTGCTTGCACACCGTACGAGATGGCTGGAGGAGAAGCTTGGTGTGTGACCCTGGCCGTGGATGGCATGACCTGCGACGCCTGTGTCAAGAGCATTGAGGAGCAGCTTTCCCAACTCCCAGGAGTTTACGATATTAAGGTAAGCCAGCTGTCGCGGTGGCCTCTGTGCGTAGAGAGGCAACATAGATATTATTGATTTGAAGCTTTCGTGACTGCAGGAAAGCACCTGATGACGGACGCTTGTGTTGCGCCCGAAATGTCGTGATTTATTTTATTTTATACCTACGTGACTTTACCGAAAGAACCAAAGAGTATAGATATTATTTTAACATTAAAAAAATATATATTTGCGGTCTTTTTTTCCACATGTCATGAAATGGAAATTTCATTTGTAAAGCTCGCACCATGTGTGAGAGCGGCTACAGGAGAGAGATTCGACAAGACTCTGGAACAATCTTTCCAGTGGCATTTTTATCCTTTGCACAGGAGGGTTAGGGTTAGGGTTAGGCCACTTTTCCACACACTCCGTTAAGGAATAGCCGCTTCAGCCAAATCGATACGTTTACATTTTCAGTCCAGGAATCGAGTTAAAACGCACGTTGATTCCATGCACGGATCCCTCCCGTGTGGCCCCGCTGGCCCGGCATGTGCTCGCTCCATCCATGGCCCCGTTGTGCGTGGGTAAGGGCAACTCGCCTGGCACGCCGCCCCCACCCCTCCCGGCCTTGCTGAGCAACTGCTCAGGTCGTTTTTATTTTGCCGACTGTTTAAATCGCCGCGGTGGCCAGGAGATGTTAACTACCTCACCTGGTATACAGGAAGTCGTGGATTCGATTCCAACCCTGATGCCTGCTGTATATACGGAATTTGTGTGTCTCTCCCTGTGGTCGCGTGGATTTTTATCCGGGTCGTCCGGTTTTTCCCTCCACATTTTAGAAACATGCGTTTAGAGTACTTGGCTGCTATGAGTTTCCACGTGATAAGCCGCTTCGTTGAGCTGTCATTTGTGGTAGCCAGGTCGCTTCTGCAAAAAGAGCTATATAGCTCAGTGGGCCTTACCTGGTAAAATGAAAATAGTGTTTAATATCGATCCATGTAGCTCCTCGACAGTGTTGTGCATGATTGCGAGGGTGGGAGGGTTGCCGGGTGTGGCAGTGCCTCAGTCCTAATTCCGGTGTCTTTGAGGCTGATTCTGTGGAGCACACAGCGACGAGTAATCGCCCAGAAAAATGAATAAATAACCAATTATTTATCCGGGAATCCCTCTTGAGGCTCAACACCTTTCTAGGAGGGATCTGCCTTTGTGATATTTGATAGGTGTTGTAGCGTTTCACCAACGCCTCGGGAATTCACGTTGGGCATTGTTTCATGGATGAGAAGAAAAAAGTAAATTTTATTTGAGGCATTTTTTTTTTGCGTTTAAAAATCCGCATTTTAAAAATAAATGTGCAAGCCTAGCGCTTACGTCGGTAGACTTGGCCAAGTGTGCACGGTGATGCGTCATGTGGCAGGGAATCTGTTTATCCGTGAAGATTCCCATTGACATGCCACCAGACAGACCTAGCCCGCCACTAACTGCATAGGGTGGTAATTAATGGCCCGGTGTAAACGACATGGCCTATGGGCCCTTGGCCACGAGCTCTCACCAACAACAGCTGGCAAAGCACTGACGGGTGAGCTGTGAATCGCTCCCTGTAATGAGTAATGTAAGTTGTACCTTGAAGTAGGAGTTTTTATTGTCTATGGAGGACTTCACTGAAACGTTTCACTGCCCATTGAACAGCCACAGCCTTTGGTTTACAGTCCACTCGAGGTTGTTTTTGCACTCGCACAAGCCCATTGACTAGACGGGGGGCCTCTTCCCGCGCAGCGTGAGGTGTTGGGGTTTGTTTGATCATACTTCACGACGTTCAGTGCGGATTTGTCCAAAGTAAGGGGCATATACGTGGGAGCGTGTGGAGTACATGACAGCAACATGTTTTGCCGTGCTGCCCTCTGCTGCTGCCCACTTCGTAGCCACGCAGCAGCCTGTAGCACCTGCTGTACATGCTGGTTGCCCCCTTAAAGCACTTACCAGGATCATACTTGCTTAGTTTCTGGGATTTGATGAGATCGGATGCATTCCGAGTGACTTGGTTCAAGGAAACTTGCACCATCCTGTCCTGGCAGGTATGGTGCAACTGGATATACCGCATGCTTCGATGCAGAACGGCACGTGCTCTGCATCCGCATGGCATTTGATTCGCACTGTTGGCTTCGTACGGCGCGAAGGAAGTTCCACTCCTCCTGTCCGCGATCAAAACCCAGAACTACGTTGTTGTTGGATCGTCAGAAATTCCACGTTTAGGCCCCATTTTCAGATGTTCCGGGTGAGGTTTGCGATTGTTCCGATCGAGAGGATCCATGGGTAGCCTCCTCCACGCAGATGTGGGTTGCCGAAGTTTCACTTAAATGTTCCATTTTGTGGACAGCTACTCCGGTATTTACAACGCATCCCGTAACAATAGGAACGTGAAATGTAGACAAATGGCTCCGAGCGACCAACAGAGGTGGGCACTGCCACTGACTGCCCAAGCTCAACTTGTGATTGATATGAATGCTGAACGTACGTCAGCCGTGTTGTGCGTCGCTATGGATCTAAGTATATTACTGTAATGAATCCAGTCACGTCATTCCCCTTCCTGTTCTGTCAAACCCCCACTGACCGGCGTGGTGAAGTCTGGTCAAGAAAACCCCCACGATTGACGCGGCATGGGGAGGCCTTCATCCGGCAGCGGATTGACAGAGTGCTGTCAATTATAACTATTACAGCACGTGAGCAAAATCCGGGCATCCCTCGCATGACGAGAAACATGCGTTCCTGGAATAGAGCGTGCAAGTCGAATTGCGCTGCATGAAGCCTATTATCCCACAGACATTGTACATGTTGGGGAAGGGGGTGTGTTACAGAATCAAAATTAAGTATCATTACATTTTTTTAACCCTGGATTTCCAAAATGCGTATAAATGTAAAACGTAATAATATTATTAATATTACAAAAAATTGCTGAAATAGGAGTTAAGAACGAATAATGACAATTAAGATTAAAAAGATTACTACTTGGAAACATTAGTTAATGAGGATGAACTTCAGGGCTTCCACTCAAATCTAAGGGTGGCTACGCCCAGCCCATGATACTGGGCGCTGCCATGATGCGGTGACGCCATCATTTTGGGATTCTAGTTGGTTAACCTGCCAAATATTTTATGTAACTTTAATTTTTGTCATTCAAAGAATTGTTTGGGAAAACGATAATGTTTCTTTTTTCTTGAGCGCGTAACTGTGAAACGCATTGCTAAAGTGTGTCCCTAAAAGATGAGTTGCGTCACTGCGAATTCACGCTATTGGGGGGCATCCCTCGCATTACGAGAGGGATGCCTGGATTCACGTTTGTGAAATTATAAACGCATGGCTGCTGTCGTTTGTCAGCAAGGCGAGCAGGCGGTATTGAGTTAGCAGAGCCGAGTTTCTCATCAACAGTCCAACGTATTTGTTTTAACCCTCTCACCACGCCAAAGTGATTTGTTTGGACGGTTTATTGTAAAAGCCTTGTGCGTTGTCGCGTCGTTCCTGACATTGAAATAGCAACCATCCCGGCGCAGCTAGTGGCGTGGCTGTGACATTTGGTTTGTGTCCACCTCATCTTGGTCACAGCGCTGCGGTCATTGCCGACTCGGGACGCACGATGTCCGCGTCGGCGTCGTCGGCCCGGGCGAGCCGAGCTCGTGCCGCAGCCGTCGCCGCTTCCCGCCGCGAGCCGCCACCGCCGCGCGTTCTGCGTGCGTCCGCGTGGACCATCGCGTGGTGGTGTGCGCGCACGCGCACGTCCGTGTGTGCGCGTATGTGTGTACGCATGTTTACTCACGCATGTGTGTACGCACGTTTACTGCACGCGCGTGCGATGTGTGAACGTTGCCACCGGGGTATACAAAGGCGGCCGGGAGTCATGTTGGCTATCCGCTGACTCGTGCGCCGTGCCGGCCTTCATAGGTGCTCGCTAACAGCACTTGCTCCAACAGTCAGTGAAAGGCTATACGGGGGATCGTTGTCTTTGTTTTTCACGTACGTGTAATGCGGGTGTGTCTGCAAGTGGGGAGTGGTGGTTCAGTGGTGCCACAATCATGCAGTCTCGACCACAGGAAACACCAGTGGTAATTGAAATATGAACCTGGTCTGGACTTCGCCTGAGTTTGCTCGGCCCAAATGCGTGTCAGCGAAGTGATGTTGTTGTAGATCGGTGGTGGTTGGCGCACTGCTCTGTGACACCTGCGATGTTGGTTCGTGGCGGTGGCTAGCATCGATAGCGAGTGATATCTGACCTGATGATGGGCTCGCCCCCCCCCCTTTCCCCTTTCATCATCTCCCACTAACCAGTGAAGTATGGTCGACCAACCTCCATGACTGACACGGCGTGGGGGAGGCTTTCATCCAGCAGTGGGTTGAGAGAGAATCGTACATCATGAAGTGACGTACCCAGGCTGAGTGCGAAGTTGCGTATGTGTACTCTTTGTGTCTTTCGGTAAATTCACATAGATAAAATAATAATAATATAATCACGACGTATCGATCGCAACGCAAGCAATCGTCTTCAGGTGAAAATATACAGCAGGCGGACTGCTGAGGCAGGAAGAAATGTAGCGAGAGAGCTACTGCAGCCAAAGGTTATACAGATAGTCCCCGAGTAACGATTGTCTGACTTACGATATTTCGATCTGGCGATAGCGATACAACAAAATTGTCAAATATTTAAAATTTCGCACGGCAGGCAAACGCAGCAGCGTACGAATCTTGGTGAGTACAGTACAATATAATACGTTACGATACGTTCAATGCATGTTAAAAGTTTTTTTTTTATAGCAGATAGGATTGTTTCCTGAAAAAAACTTTCTATTAAATTGCAGTTCATATAGGTAGGCTAAGAATTTACCTTTTTTTTACTTTACATTTTACTGTGCAATACCGTATTGTAATTAATAAATACATACAGTATATAGTTTATACAGTACGGTACTGTAAATTGCTCTGTTTTGCTAAATTATCACCATTCTTTAAGACTCCTGGGTAGGCTAGGCCATCTTCGACTTATGATATTTTGACTTACGATGGGATCGTCGTAACGCATCTCCATCGTAAGTAGAGGACGACCTGTATAGGTTTGAGATGGGTACAACCCCAAGGGTAAGTGGGCGGGGCTGGAGATGGAATTTGCAAGTAAATGTAAGATCGCAGGGCTAGGTATGCCTCGGCTATTGTGTTGCTAGATATTAGCATACAGCAGCAGATGTGAGTGTAAATGCGATCGGTGTTACCTTGGTGACGTGGCATCTCTTCAGAGAAGTGAGCGACTCGATCTAGAGAGCCCTCTTGTCTCGGAGTCTGTTCACATATCTACTGGTTATGTGGAAACCCTCCCCGTAGAGGCGGTTCAATCTTGACTTCAAGCTTTCGTGACTGCAGGGATTCATAAAGTCACGAAAGACCCAAAGAGTATGAATTCCTGCAAGATGTAATTGTGTATGTGTGTATGTATGTTGAACTTCTTTCGAACCGACACTCACATGCTGTGGGTCAATGAGGAACGGCGGGGTGGTGGGTGAGAGGGTGGAGAGGCGGAAGAGTGGCATAGTGGGCAAGAGGTGAGATGATGGATGAGTGGGAGGAGAAGGGAGGATGGTAAAGAGTCGATGATCACAAGCAATTGTTCAACCTCGCTTGGAGCAATGTGCCGCACCTCTGATAAAAAAAAAAACCTGTATTGGTGGACTTTTTCACAAATCTGGCTGTCGCCTGATGAAGCTAGTTGTAATTTACTGGTGAAATGTCGTACTCAGATTGTAAATGTTGTGGCTTGGCTCTCCAACATACCGGTGTGCTGTACTAGTGTAGAGGTGTAATTGTGTATGGGCACGGATGGCTAACAAACACAAGGGGGTGTGGTTAGGGCCGTACACAGAGGAGGTGCTCACACCGACGTCCGCACCTGCATCCCCCACGGGCCCCTCCCGGGGGCCGAGTACTATAAAAGGTGGTGAGCCGGAGGGCTCGAGGTCGGGTATTAGCTTAAACCAGCGAAGACTGAAGACCAGCTAGAATAGGCCCCGGAGCTCCCCTGGCTCGCTGTCCTTGTCAGGGCCGACCAGGGCGAGCCGGTGGCGTGGCCCCGAGAGCCCAGACTGACGTTCTTATAAGAGCCGGTCTGGAGACTCAGGGTGCCGGGATCTCAGCTTGACCAGGGCTGGGATAGGTAGCCTCCCCTAGCTCCGTAGTGGAGGACTCGGGCGTAGGTTAGCGGGGTTAGATGTTGTGTCTCCCTGTTAGACGAGTGAAGGGGACGATACCCCTTTAAGTACTGTGTGTACCCGTTACTGTGCACAAGTTGGTGTTAATAAATAAGTGTGCCTCCGACCCCGTCGTCAAAGCCTCCTGAATACTTACTACATCTGGTGTCAGAAGTGAACGTTCAACGATGGACACACGAGTGACGACACGTACCAGGGAGTCGGAGATGGAGGACACCTCGGCCGAATCGCCACCAGAGATGGCCGAGGTCGGATCGGAGCAGCCGGGGCCGAGTACACCCGCGCTGCTACGACAGGAAGGGGGGGATGCGTCGGCCGAGGGACTTCGGCTGGCTCACTCCCGCCTGGCGGAGCTGCTCTACGCTGCGGCCGCCACGTTGGAGGAGATCACGCGGCTGGGGGCTGGAGGGGCTGCGCGGGACGACGACGGCAGCCGACGCGCGGCGACATTTCCCGCCACCCCGACGCGGCTCGCGGTTAAATTTCCCGCCATCACTACAGTGCGAGCAGAGGGCGGGGCCGGCCCGTGTCAGGTGACTGCTGAGGGCCAAGCACAAGCCGTGACATCATCAACACCGGCCAGCGCGTCAACAACGGAGCGACCGGCAATGCCATGCTCGCAGCCCGCCCACACTGTAACGTCTGCTGGGAACGACGGAGCGCAATCCACAGCCACGGACGTCGCGTTACAGCAGCGACTGCCGCCTCTCAAAGAATTTGTGGGCGCGGACGGGGACTGAGGCGGCTTCAAAAGACAGTTCATCGCTCATCAGGAGATGGCGAACTGGACGGACGCCGAAGCACTACGCGCGCTGCCGGCGATGCTGGACAACGACGCCCTGGCTACTCTCACCTCGGCGCCTAAGGAAAAGCGCGCCACGCTGCACTTGGCGCTGCAGCTGCTGTCAGCTGTCTACGGCCCGCCTTCGGACTGCAGGCAGCTATTCCACGATCGTCATCGGGGCGCCAACGAATCGCCTCTGGCCTTCCGGACGGCTCTCCTGGCCCTGGCGAAGGCAGCTTTCCCGCGGATGGACGAGGAGGGAGTGGACGCTATGGTGGCTGAAAAGCTGCTGCTACTCGCGGACGAGCTGGACGTCGCCGTCTTGGCTCAAGACGACGCAGAGATGTCGTCCTTGCTGGTCGCGCGCCACATCCACGGGGGCTTGCGGTCCCTGCGTCGCAAGGCCGCCAAGGGGGTGGCCGGCCATGCCATGGCGGCCACCACCCTCCCATCGGAGGAGGTCTGCGGGGTGGAGCGGCGGGGGGAATGGAGATTGGCGGCACCACAGGCTCGGAACGGACCGAGCCGCCAGGAGCAGCCCAGGCCATCTGGGGCGCTCACACGCTGCTACAACTGTGGCCTTCAAGGCCACGTTGCTTCAGGATGCCGGGCTCCCCGTCAGCGCGGGGCGACACCTCGTCAGGACGCCGCGCCGTCTCCACCCAAGCTCCAGCAGAGAAATACGGCGAGTCGTGGCACCTCGCACGTTTGGCCCATGCACACATCCGACACACACTCACGCGCTCAACCGAACAGGGCTCGCAAATCGACGCCCGTTGCGTCCGATTGTTCTGAAATGCGGCGAGCGCTCCAACTGGGTCAGTGGTCGGAGCTCGCCCATCGTGTCGTTGCAGCGTCGGTGGGATCGTCGGTCGTGGTCGGTCATATTGATGGGGTAGAGGTGCGGATTTTAATTGACACAGGAGCGTCGGCGACCATTATATCTGATTTGATTTATAACATTCTTCCCGTTCATAGTCGTCCCTTGCTCCCCGTTGACGTGCCATGCTATGCTGCTAACGGAGGCTCGCTAGGCATCATTGGGCAAATCCGCGCCAAAATTTGCATTGGAGAGATTAAATTATCCGGCCCTGTTTTGGTTTCCTCCTCACTGGCGGTTCCGTGCCTGTTGGGGACTGATTTCTTGGCCAAAATGCCCATTCGTATCTTGATCGACCAGGGGTGCATCGAGCTCCCGTCGGGCCGACGTGTAACGTTTTTGTCTTCCCCCCCCATGGAGCGTCGGGCGTTTGCAACCGTGCAGGCGCTCGTGGCAAAAACTGTGCGCGTACCCCCGGGGGCTCAGATGCTCGTCCCTCTTAGGTTGCGTCGGCCGTTTGCTGAGGGGGTTGCGGATCGGGGGGTCTTGTTGGGACCATCTCGGGCCGGGGTCAATGGCCCCGATTTGCTAGCGGCTCAGACCATGGTGAAAGGGGATGGGGACCCCTTCATTGTAGTCCTTAATGTAGGATCGCGAACGGCCGTGGTTCCTCAAGGGACCGTGCTTGCACACGCAACGCCGGCACCCTATGAGGAACCACTCGTGGGTCAGGTAACCACCGATCCTCCGTCGCGACCGCATTCGGACTGTGATGACGGATGGCTGGATGCGCTTTGCGCGGGATCAGTGGACCTGTCCGACTCGCAGCGTGCGCAGCTGCGAGTTCTCCTGAAAGAATTTGCCGACGTTTTTAGCCAACACAAATTTGATATTGGTTGTACTAAATTGCTGCGACACCATATTGACACGGGTGACAGCGCGCCAATCCGCCAAAATCCCTTTCGGCTGAGTCCCGCCGAAAAGGATCATGTCAAATCGGCCGTTGATGACATGCTAGCCGCCGATATCATTTCCCCTTCCAACAGCCCGTGGGGCGCGCCGATCGTTTTGGTGAAAAAACACGACGGCTCACTGCGGTTTTGTCGACTTTCGGCGATTGAACAAAATTTCTGTGGCAGATGCGTACCCGCTTCCTCGAATGGATGAGTCGCTCGATGCCTTGGTGGGGGCGCGATTCTTTTCCACCCTGGATTTACTTTCTGGATTCTGGCAGCTTCCTCTGGATGACGAATCCAAACCTAAGACTGCTTTCCGTACACCGCAAGGCCTCTTCCAATTTAACCGCTTGCCGATGGGCTTACATTCTGCGCCAGCAACTTTTCAGCGGTTAATGGAACTGGTCTTGGCGGGCTTGCAATGGGATTCGTGTTTAATTTACTTGGACGATGTCATCGTCTTTAGCAAATCATTCGAGGAACACCTCCAGAGGTTGCGTGCTGTTTTTCTCAAAATGCGGGCTGCCAATTTGAAATTTAAACCGCAGAAGTGCCATTTGCTCCGCGAATTGGTGCGGTATTTGGGTCATATTGTTGGACGCTCGGGGATATCCACTGATCCCGCCAAAACGGAATGCGTCAGCTCCTGGCCAACTCCCACCTCGGTGGGAGAGGTCAGGAGTTTCATTGGGTTCGCGTCGTACTACCGACGGTTTGTGGCTGACTTCGCTACGATCGCGAAACCATTGCATGCCTTGACGTCCAAGGGAGTCAGGTTTCATTGGGGGCCGGAGGAGGAGGCTGCTTTTCGTGCCCTCCGGAATGCCCTGGTGGGGGCTCCGCCGTTGAATTACCCCGATTTCTCACAACCCTTCTTGCTCGATACAGACGCAAGTAACACGGGCATTGGGGGCGTGCTGTCCCAGCTCATTGGTGGCGTAGAGCATGTGGTGGCTTACGGTAGTCGGGTACTGTCTCCGGCGGAACAACGGTACTGCGTTACCCGTCGGGAATTATTGGCAATTGTTTATTTCGTTCAGCAGTACCGCCCGTATCTGTACGGTCGACGTTTCACCGTCCGTACAGATCATGCGGCTCTGCAGTACGCCCTGCGGGTTCAACAACCATCGGGGCAGTTGTCTCGATGGTTGGAGATTCTCCAAGACTACGACTTTGTCACCACATATCGTAAGGGCGTCCACCACACGAACGCTGACGCCCTGTCACGGTTGCCACCCACTTCGGAGTGCGCTTGCCTCTTGGGTTCGGGGCGTTGTAGGCCCCCGAACGTGACCACCGATTCGGTCCTCGTGGCCGCCGCCGATGCGTCTTCGGCTTCGGGTCCTATCGAGCAAGAAGGGAGGGAATCGTTGCTGGGGTTGTCGGTTGCGGAGTGGGGACGCCTCCAAATGGAGGACACCTCCCTCCTCGCTCTGCGCCGTCGCACCGGGGGGGTTGGTCAGGGGGTGGCGAACGTTGACTCGTGGGGGTTGTTCCAGGGGCTTTTAATGCACTGGGACGGAAAATCCCGCCGCCAACGGCTCGTGCTGCCTGCAGCATTGAGGGGTAAGGTGGTATGGGCTGCGCATGAGCGGCTCCTGCACTTGGGGGTTCACAAGACCTTTGCCATGCTCCAGCTCGATTTCTTCTGGCCGGGCATGGCAAAGGACGTGGGGGATCTCCTGGGGTCGTGCACGCAATGCGCGCAGCGGAAGCCACCAGCGAGGGGGTCCAACCCTCCGCTGCAGTCCATTAAGGTTTCCCGGGTTAACGAGCTCGTTGCTCTGGATATTCTCGGGCCATTTCCCGCTACACCCAGGGGAAATAGGTATTTATTGACAGGGGTCGAATACTTCACGAGATGGCCCATGGCCTGGCCCGGCCACTGGCCAACCAGTCGGCAGCAGCCATCGCGGAGGCCTTTGTCCAGGGCTATGTCCTCGACAAGGGTGCTCCGGAACGGCTGCTGACTGACCAGGGTAAGAATTTTTCGGGGAAACTCCTCCGCGAGGTGTGCGACCTCTTGGGTACGGAGAAAATTCGGACCTCCCCGTATCACCCACAAACTGACGGGATGGTGGAACGGCTGCATCGGACTATCACGTCCATGCTGTCCCAGCAGGTATCGGAATCCCAGACAGATTGGGACCTTCGCATTGCCGGTGTGTTACAAGCCTACAGGATGGCTCCCCATGCGGCCACCGGATTTTCCCCTTTCTTTTTAATGTATGGCCGCGAGGCTAACCCCCCTGTGACGACCCAGCTGAAGCTCTCGGCGCCTCAGGCGAAGTCTACATTGTCCGAACACGTTAAATTTAACATCGGCAAATTATCTGAGGCGCGGGAAGCGGCCGTGCAAAATTCTGACCTCCGCCAGAAGGCGAACGAGAGGCTTAGGCTGGGGCGGGTACATGTGTTCAAATGGAAACCGGGGGACAGGGCATGGTTGCACTGTCCCCAGGTGCCGCTGGCGACCTCGTCAAAGTTGGTACGGCCGTGGCGGGGGCCCGTGGAGGTCGTACAGGTCTTGCGGCCGCAATGTGTATGCGTCAAATGGGGGAGGCGTCGGTGGTACGTGCACCCCTCAAGGTTGAAACCGTTCATTGCGCCGCCCCGTGGTTCGCACACACACACGCATGGCCAAACGTGTGAGGGGTCTGCCGACTCCCCGACGTCGCTGCTTTCGCCTAACCTGACATCAACTGTTCCATCTCCAGGTGCAACAGGAGTGACGGGTCCACGACCGCCAACCCCTCCCGGGGGGGTCGGGGGTCACTCGGCAGCGAAGCCAGACTCTCTCGCACCTGGACCGTCAACAACCGCCACTGAGCGTGCCGGGACGGGCCCTTGTGACGGGCCCGCCGCGAGAACGCGCGCCAAAACGCGCAGACTTTTGTGAGGTCGGCCGTTGGGGGGCCCTTGTGGACGGTGGGGGGAGGCGTCCGGAGCGCGTGTATATATGTTGGTTTTGCGGAATGGGGTATTTATTCGGGGGGGTGCGTCGGGTTATTTTTTTTCTTCCTGTTTCCTGTTGTTGTTGTTATGGTTGTCATTGTTCTTGTTAAAATTACGCGAGGCACACACGGTTTTGGGGAGGGATGCACCTTTATTCTGATTTTTTTGCAGCCGGGGACGGCTGCGAGCTGTACAGGGGGGGGGTGATGTAGAGGTGTAATTGTGTATGGGCACGGATGGCTAACAAACACAAGGGGTGTGGTTAGGGCGTACACAGAGGAGATGCTCACACCGACGTCCGCACCTGCATCCCCCACGGGCCCCTCCCGGGGGCCGAGTACTATAAAAGGTGGTGAGCCGGAGGGCTCGAGGTCGGGTATTAGCTTAAACCAGCGAAGACTGAAGACCAGCTAGAATAGGCCCCGGAGCTCCCCTGGCTCGCTGTCCTTGTCAGGGCCGACCAGGGCGAGCCGGTGGCGTGGCCCCGAGAGCCCAGACTGACGTTCTTATAAGAGCCGGTCTGGAGACTCGGGTGCCGGGATCCCAGCTTGACCAGGGCTGGGATAGGTAGCCTCCCCTAGCTCCGTAGTGGAGGACTCGGGCGTAGGTTAGCGGGGTTAGATGTTGTGTCTCCCTGTTAGACGAGTGAAGGGGACGATACCCCGTTAAGTACTGTGTGTACCCGTTACTGTGCACAAGTTGGTGTTAATAAATAAGTGTGCCTCCGACCCCGTCGTCAAAGCCTCCTGAATACTTACTACACTAGTGACAAATTGTCATGTTCTGTTTACGTGACAACCCTTACTAGTTGGCTGTGTTGGGTGGTGGCGGGTTTCACAATACATTTATATAATTACGCGATCTAACCCAAAAAAAACTCTTATGAACGAAATATTTTTTTCCGGGTAAGGCCCACTAGGCTATGTAGCTCTTTTTCAGAAACGACCTGTCGACAAATGATAGCTGAATGAAGTGGTTTATCCTATAGAAATTTATAGCAGCCAAATATTGGGGGGGGGGGGGGAAACTGGAGGACCTGGAGAAAAATCCACGTGACCACAGGGAGAGAGACATACAAACTCCAAATATACAGCAGGCGCCAAGGTAGGGGTCAAACCTACGATCTCCTGTATACCAAGCAAGGTAGTTAACATCTCGCCGCAGTGGCACCCACTAGCACGGCACGTCAACCTAAACAACGAGCTGCAGGCGGGATGCATTACCTTGGGGTTGGTTTGTTGTTGCGAGGCTCGTGAGAAGGTCTGCGTGTGCGTGCCGCGCCAGGTGTCGCTGCTCGACATGAGCGCCCGCGTGCTGTACGACGCCCGGCGCCAGGCGCCCAAGAGCCTCCTGGAGGCCGTGGAGCAGGCCGGTTTCGAGGCGTCACTAAACCTCGATGGCGACGGCTCCAGGTTCCCGGCCGACACCGAGTCCGTCGAGATCCTGGTCACCGGCGCAACGCCGTCCGCCGAGCTTCGCGGGCGCTCCCTGGCGGACCTCGCGGCCTCCCTGCGCGGCGTCACGGCGACGGACGTGGCCCGATCGCCGAGCGAAGAGGCCAAGGGCGCGCGCCGTAAGATGACCGTGACTTTTTTGCCGGAGCTCACGGGCGCCAATGCGATCTGCCAGAGAATAGAGGACTTTGGCTACCGGGCCACCCTGCAGGCCAGTCGGCGGCAGCCGGGCCTCACCACGCTGGTCGTGGCGGTTGAGGGCATGAAGCGGCAGACGTGCGCACGCCGCGTTGAGAGTGCGCTCGCCAAGCTGCCGGGGGTGGAGCACGTAGAAGCTTCTCTCGCCAGCCGGGAGGTGCGGATCGGCTATAAATCACACCTGATTAACGCCTCGGAGCTGCGGAGGCAGATCGAGGCATTGGAGTTCGCTGCGCTGTTGCCAACATCGCCATTGAAAAAGATCCAGGCCAGGGAGAAGTCACGGTTGCCTGCGGATCCGCAATCGTCTGCACCGCCTGGCGAGGTTATTGAAAGTGCCACGATAACTTTAGGTGTGGAAGGCATGCATTGCAAGTCGTGCGTCAACAACATAGAAAGTCACGTTGGAGAACTGGCGGCGGTTTACAGCATCGAGGTATCTCTGTCTGAAAGTAAAGCCGATATTCGTTACAATCCAACGCTTATAGGACCGGCTGATTTTAAACAAGCCATAGAAAGCCTCCCTCCTGGGAATTTCTCCGTTTCCTTCGGGCTGAGGAGCACAGATCTTCCCTCGCCAAATGTGTACCGAAACCTGCTCAGCAGGTGCGCCAAGGGGGCGGTGGAGGAGCCGGTGCCCGTAAGTGAAACCACGTTTTCCCTTCCGCGCGCCGACAACCCGACGGTGGTGCTGCATGTCGCCGGCATGACGTGCGACTCCTGCGTGCAAAACGTCGAAGGGGGCCTGGCCAAGCGTGCGGGAGTGAGATCCGTGAGCGTCTCCCTGGGCGACGGGACGGCCACCGTCTCCTACGACCGAGATGTGACGAGCCCCGAGATCCTACAGGGCGCCGTCGAGGACATGGGCTACGGCGCCACTCTCACCGGTAACGCCCTCCCCCCCCTCTCTCACCGGTAACGTCAACTCACTCTGTTCTTGTTGTTGTATCCTCAAATCTTGTAACTCAATTTTAACCCAGTTCCCAATGTGGTATCGACTGCAAACTTGGTATACTTATGTCATACTGATGACAATACTATATTCTATCATTAAAAATATGTGTTAATATTCTTTTTCATATGTTATGTTTCGGCTTGGGTCTCCACGACTCCACTTCCTGGAGTCGTGGAGTTCTTCCATTACTAGTAGGGTACATTTCATTAAAGCGTGTTTAAAAAAAGTTTTTTAAAATATTAATTATTTTATTTGTAAATTTTCTTCAAATTGAGAAAATTGTAACCTTTCGTTATGTCTGAGAAGAGGAAATGTGATGCACATGCAGAAAAGTACAGTGATACCTCGGTTCACGAACGCTTCTGTTCATGAACAACTCGGTTCACGAACAGAAAAGTTCATAAAAATATGCTCCGGTTCACGAACTCCGCTTCGGTTCATGAACAGGAGCCGCGGCCATTTTAATGCTATTTCCAGGCTGTCACATGGTCGTGACTTCCTGTAGGAAGATCGTGGAGAGAAGAAGAGACACATAAAGAAGTACTGTGAGTACTGTCAAGACACTTTCAGTGACTTTTTGCTTTTTGGTGTGCTTTTTAGCACATACAGTACTGTACTGTACTACTGTACTGTACAATACTGTACTTACTGTATTGTACAGTTCAGCCGTTTGAGTGCTTACTGAAGTCATCTCAAGCAAGGTTAGTGTTCTCTCTTTATACATTACTATACTGTACAGTACTAATGTGTATTGTAATTTGTTTCATATTTTTGTGCTTCAAAAACCAAAAAAAAAGGTCAGAACGGATTAACCGGATTTACATTGAACCCTATGGGAAAATGTGCCTCGGTTCACGACCAATTCGGTTCGCGACCAGAGTCAGTTCACGAATTAAGTTCGTGAACCGAGGTATCACTGTACTTACTGATTTTCAAATGTAAGTGTTTGTTTTTACTTAATACATGTTTTGTAAAAGTTATGTTAAGTTCAATCTAGATTTTTACGTTAAGTTACAATAAATGTGTGTTTGGGTTATTTTAATTCATTTTCGTGGTCAATTTTGATATTTTTTTGGTATGTAATGGGTTTCCAGGAACGGAACTCCAATTCACCTTAGGGAGATAAGGGGGGAATCAATTAGGTCGTAGGTTCGGTGGTCGCCTGTAAACTGGGTAGTGTAACTTATTCATCATCTTAATTGCTGAATATTTATACGTTCATAATTTTATAATATATTGACTTAATTCCAAAAGTTGTATTTTGAGTTTACAGCTCACGTGGTCTACTCTCTAGACGCTGAGAGTCTCCCACGCGTTCTGCCCTCTAGATGGACATGACTCCGTGCAGGCCCCGCGGGGGTGCAGGGAGAAGGACGTGGAGGGTGCGCCGACGCCGCCCAAGGTGGGGTGCGAGGGGGGGCAGCGTCCCGACTACGTAATCAGCGAGCTGCCGCCCAAGCCGAGCGGGGAGCGCGAGGCCGCGCGGGAGCCTGAGAAGTGCCTCCTGCGGGTCAGCGGCATGACGTGCGCCTCCTGCGTGGCCAACATCGAAAACAACCTGAAGAAGAAGGACGGTGGGTGAAGGCAACACTCGACACCGCCACTGTCGTCATGAATAACGTCCACCACGCCTCCCCATGCAGTACAGTCTGTTCTCCCATAATGCCATACTAGTTGCGTTCCTGAAGAACATCGCATTATGGAAAAACAATCAAGTTACAATAAATAATATGGATTATGGGGTAAAGCACGGTGCAGGATAACGTGTGAGATGCGTAACGCAGGCCGAACAAAGACTGAGGCACGTGGGTAGCATCTAGAAGCATCCAGCAGCCAATCCGTGGTCGAGCGCTGCGATGCAAGAGATCCCCACGTGCTTTGTGGGTGACGTTCGGTGTCTTACGGATGACGATTGTAACCACGGCCTGCGGCATCCGTTTTTTTGTGATTTGAGTCACGTGAAAAGATCCTCGGTGATGTGCACATTCAGACGCATGACCCGAGAGAGACGGATGAGATTGTGGAGTTCACACCATTGGAACCTCCTTTGCCAGTAGCAAAATATGATAATTGTTTTTTTACCCTTTTATTTGGCAACAAAGCTGACGCCTTTTTTACAAGGAGTCATGTTTTCATTGGCCACAATACCTGCGGTTGGAATGCAAACAAAAAACACAACTCTGATAATGTATGCACTGTCCTTGAAATTGATTGGTCCACACCCAAGCCAGCTTTTCTTAGAGCCTAGTCTCACATGGTGTTGGACCAGATGACGCCAAAAGGCGCACAACTCAAAGACAATGCACCATCAGAGTATGAGAGCTCGGGGTAAGCATTTACACCATTGGAACCTCCTTTGCCAGTAAAAAATATGATAATTGGTTTTTTACCCTTTTATCTGGTGTCAGTTTTGTTGCCAGATAAAAGGGTAAAAAAACAATTATCATTGTGGAGTTCATATCGCCGCCTGGGCTCAACCAAGTGTCATCCTCCTGGGCTCATCAAACGTCTACCACTTTGTGGACAGTCAACAACAATGTTCAAGATGCAGAGGGACTTGCTCTTGTCATGGGAATGTGGCCTCTCCACCGCTAGCTGAGGACGACTGACAGAATCGAGTGTCACCTCTCTAGTTGTTGAGCAGGGAGACGCGTTGGCTGATTTAGTACTAAATGACATTTGCCTGAGGTATCCGATTGTGCAGTTCCTGTAAAAGCAGAGGCTCTCTACTGGTTCAATTGCATTCATTTTATGAGAGGTCCTTTCGCTACTTGTATTTTTTCATGGATTTGCCCTGCGATTTGATATAATATATAACATTTGCTTGTGCATGCGTATTTCCGGATCCATGTGCACATGACGTGTGTGTATCTGCAAATGCACTGTGGAAACAAGCGGTCGTAGGGGTTAGCGCGCTGCGCTAGTTCGATTCCCGCTCATGGCCGACACCAGTGATGATGATTTGAACTGGTCCTGGGCTTCTGCTAGGTCGACTAAGCCACAAATGAGTACCTGTTGCGGTATGTAGTAAACATCGCCACTAGGGAGATAAAGCTGGGTGGCCGTGGTGCTGGCCACCCACCCTGTCGTTTACCATTCCGGCCATAGGTGCTCGCTAATACCACTTGCCCCAACAGTCTTTTGAGGCTATACAGGGGATCTTTGTCTTTGCTTAGTGTCTGTAAATGCACTGTAGAAACGATTGTGCACTTGTTTAGATGAGGAACCATACACCTAAAAACTGAGCCTGGGCGTTTAGCGTCGCGTGTTCAAGTATTGTTACCTGACCCTACCTACAGAGGCAACGCTATCGCTCCACCGGAGGTGTTCGCTGTGGGCAGTGAACGAACACTACGAGAGACAAAGACAAAGATCCCCCAGTTTAGCCTTTCCAGACTGTTAATGGGCAAGTGCTGTTAGCGAGCACCTAATGAAGGCCGCAATGGCACATGAGAGGGTGGGTGGCCAGCACCATGCCTGGCCACCTTTGTCTCCCTAGTGGTGGTGTTTTACACATCGCACCAGGTTACCCATTTGACACTGAGTTGACCTCGGGGAGGCTCCGGACCGGTTCAGATGATAGTCACTGGAGTTGGCCGTGAGCAGCAATCGAACTCGGGTCGTCGGGTTCGTAGCACAGCGTGCTAACCACTCCACCACTGCTCCCCATCCCTGCATTCACAGACAATAGCAACATGGAAACAATAGCAAAATGGAAACAATAGCAACAACTCACGGCCCTTTGTGAAGCAACAGCTTTGTCAAAGTTGTCTCGCACTGTGTCGTCCACGAGGCTTGGTTGACCATACCGCACCACAGGTTTGATGAAGGGGGTTAACTACGTACGGTCTGCAAGAAGTTCAACATGCGTCCGTCCATACATACACACGCCACTGATGTTAGCCGTGGCCAGAAACCAAACTCATCAAGCAGCGTGCTGACCACTGTGCCGCCTCTCCAGCCCGTACAAAACAGCCTATCCTGGTGGTGGCGTCACTCACGTGGTTCCCAGAATGCACTGGACCAACATATTTCCTTAAAGTGTTTTTTTAACGTAATTTGCAGTCCTTAATATATTCTTATTCTAAATAACTATTCCTTTGATATCTAACGAATGGCTTCTCTCCGTGTTAAGTGGAGAATGTTAAGGTGCAGCCCTGCAATGCTTTGCTGACGCCACTGCTGGTGGAAGGGCCTTCGCTAGACGGATCTCCACAGAGCCCCCCTCGAGCTTGTCTTCTGCATCTCATTTTTTTTCCAAAGAAGGGTTCTTTTGGATTATTTCGTAATGACATACTGTCCACTTCGCTGGAACACACGGTTAATGAAGAATGCCGCCAATGAGTTTGGACCGCAAATGGAGTAATTACCCCAGTTTATGAGGGAGATGCATTCCTAAAAGGTGTGACCAACATCGAAACGACACACATCAAAGCATATTTTTACAAATCGCGAAAATACTGGACATAAATAATATACAGTATTGTAGTCTACAGTACGGTACATGTCTTGTTGAGCGTCACAAAGTGGTTCATGTGCAGGGTAGGTGGGGGCGAAGGCTGAGAGGCGACGAATGGTGATGTCAGCGACGTGAGTGCAGGTTGAGGTGACGCAAATTGGGTAGTGGTGTTAACCCTTTCCCGCTCCGAGACGTCTGCAAGTTGCAGGGTGGATGTCCCATTCACCGCTGAATCTCGGAACGTGCGAGCGGCTCGCCGTTAAATTTATTGAGAGACGTAGCGTTGCTGTTTTTAAAGACATTGTCCTGTACTCGCCACAAGGGACTGTAGCGACACGACCGCACCCTGAGATAGCTGGCACCAAACTGTGCCACGCACCCTCCCGCATGGCCTTTTACCTCCGATTCCATTCAAAACTGATTCGACTCTAAACAGAATCGTTTACGTTCCGATGACGTAAAAAGCACGTAATCGGAAACGAAATTGGAATAAAAACTGATGGTGCACACGTACGCCATCGGCAGAGGAAAGGGTTCATAAAGTGACGACGTGTTTGTGAAACGATGTAAAGGGGGGCAGACCTAAACCGGGAGGGGGGGGGGTATCCTCGCCATACGTTGGGGTAAACCCTGAAACACCAGGGCAGATCGAGGGACTATTTTGCCGCCCAAATGCGAGTGCCGCTGCCGCCATCGTGCACGGTGGGCCCCGTCTGCAGGGATCCTGTCGGTGCTCGTCGCCCTGATTGCCGGCAAGGCCGAGGTGAAGTACGACCCGGCGCTGACGAGCCCCGAGGAGATCGCCGCCTGGGTGCGGTGGATGGGCTTCGGGGCCGACGTCGTGGACGTCAACCTGGAGGGGTCAAACGGAGTCGTCGAGCTCACCGTGAGTTCCCGAAAGCGAGCGCAGACCCCCGCGCGGTGATCGCTCCCGGATCTCTGTGTGTGCCGCGGTGCGCTTCGCGTGACAGCAACGTCGATAGGATGCCGTCTTGCCTTGCGTATCTGTGAACTCGATTAGCACGGTTGGCTAACGTACGGTGCGAAAGAAGTTCAACGTACTCTTTGGTTCTTTCGGTAAAGAAATAAAATATAAAATAAGAATAAAATTTAAAAAAAAATAGAAATTACTTAATTAAATCATGACGTTTCGATTGCAACACAAGCAATCATCAGGTGTGGAAATCACAGCTAGAAATGTTTTACTAAAGCTGATTTCCGCACCTGATGATGATTGCTTGTGTTGCAATCGAAACGTCGTGATTTAATTTAGTTATTTCTATTTTTTATTCTATTTTTTCACCTACGTGACTTTGCCAAAAGAACCCAATGAGTATGGATCCTTGCAGTCACGAAAACTTCAAATCTAGAAAGTTCAACGTACATGCATACGTACAACTTACACCGTATGTTCGTGTTTAAAGAGATAAACAACATGTGCATGAAATGTAGATGCACATTGCTCTGACATTTGATGGGCTGTGACTGTACTAATTGCACAAGCTGTCATGAGTGAATTTGCCGAGTTGTTGGCTTTTAGATCTGAGTTTGTAGTCTCGAAATTCAGCGAAAGGTTCATCTGAGTGTCACAGCACTATGTGTCACAGTGCTGAGTGTGAGTGTCACAGTGCTGAGTGTGAGTGTCACAGTGCTGAGTGTGAGTGTCACAGTGCTGAGTGTGAGTGTCACAGTGTGCTGTGTGTGAGTGTCACAGTGTGCTGTGTGTGAGTGTCACAGTGTGCTGTGTGTGAGTGTCACAGTGTGCTGTGTGTGAGTGTCACAGTGTGCTGTGTGTGAGTGTCACAGTGTGCTGTGTGTGAGTGTCACAGTGTGCTGTGTGTGAGTGTCGCCGTGCTGCGTGCCGGAGCGCTGAGTGTGCGCCCGCTGGTTGGATGCGTCCCGCCCCAGGTGACGGGGATGACGTGTGCGTCGTGCGTGCACGGCATCGAGTCCACTCTGCTCCAAAACGACGGCGTCTTCACCGCTTCGGTCGCCTTGGCGACGGGCAGGGCCCGCGTGGAATTTGACTCGGAGAAGATCGGACCCCGAGGCATCATCCTCATCGTCGAGGTGAGAGCCGCCGGCTGCTCTGTGCGCTCGCGGTTGGCTTCACGAGGGACCTGGAGTGGCTCGTCCGTCGGTTCTCTCAAATGGCCAGGAGCCCTGCCATGAGCCCTTTTTACACAACAGAAAATGAGCTCAACTCAAGTATTTTTATTTTGTAAGGTAAGACACCACTGAGCTGTGTAGCTCTTTTTCAGAAGTGACCTGGCCGCAAATGATAGCTCAACGAAGTGGCTTATTGCGTGGAAATTTATAGCTGCAAAATATTCTAAATGTGGAGGGAAAAACCGGAGTACCCGGAGAAAAATCCACGCGACCACGTGGAGGGAGACACGCAAAACTCCAAATGTACAGCAGGCATCAGGGTCGGGATCGAACCCACGAGCTCCTGCAAACCAGGCGAGGTAGTTATCATCTCCTAGCCACCGTGAGGTCACAATGCCTCAATAGCACAATACCAAATTGTCATGGAGGCATGTTATTTTTCTGGAATGTTTTGAAGGAAATGGTCTCAATGAATCTCCTCGTGGTTCTGTCACGTTTACATCTAAAGACAATGAGTCGATAACGCGGCAGGAATGCCTTAACATTTTCCCGCGTCATTCCTGTGTTTTTACTGCGTAATGTAATGGGGCGAACAAGCGCTCGCGTGTCTCGTGCTGGCTTGCGTTCCACGTCTCTGACGCGATGTTCCCCCGTTTGTGCTCTTACCGCGGCTGAACAGCGCATGGGCTACACGGCGGCCCTGGTCAAGCAAGATTGCCGTGACACCAGCCACCTGGAGCACACGGACGAGATCAGGCAGTGTGTGGGGCAGCACGCGTTACACCACTTGCACAGAGTTTTGTCGCAATCCACACCGAGCGTCGTTTATTTTAACTGAGCATTGTTGTTGTCAGCCGTAGGACTTTACTGTACATGGCAAAACTAATCTCATCTCGTCCGCCTCTGCTCTGCAGGGACCAGGGGTTAATGGTGATATTCTGCGAGGCTCCAATTATAACCTTAAGTAGCTTAGGCGTAATTTTCCATTCTGCTTCGCAGTTTTGTCCGTAATCAAATTTCATTACAATCACTCAGGGTTCTCTCCCTCTTTTACGTCGTTAAAAACAACAGCACTCTTAATTTTCTATTTGCGAACTGCATTCCACTAAATTTGCTGGCCCATTAATGTGACTCAAAATGTATTTAGCGTGCCCCAAGAGTACATTTTAAAAAGGACGCGATCAAGAAACATTGAAATTTAAAGGGATGGAATTGTTCCAAGGGATGGAATTTCGTCCGTGTACATTTATCATCCCCACCCCAGGTCACGCAGCGTGATCTTCGTTTAACCTCATTCTCGGGTCGGGAGGCTTGTTGGCCATCACAGGTGGTGATGTTTTACGAAGCAGGCAACTAGAGTGGCTCACACAGCGGTGTAGTTTTTAGTGTAAAAGTCAAGCGGTAATGCGCTCCATCCAAGCCAAGTGGTATCTAGACGGGTGACGCTGGGCTGACGATGAGCTCACAAGGAGGTAGCAACTCATTCAGCGTCTTCGCACTGGCAGCCGGACTAACGTCTCTTGCCGGAAATGTTCAATAATTTAGTTTTAAATATATTTGTTGTTTTGTTTTTGTAGCATATTAATATATCCTATGATGCTTTGCAGACTCATCTATTATATCCCGTACATTTTGTCGCTGGATCGATTTGCTCTGTCCTCCTAATGAGGGTGTTTGGACTCCGAAGGTCTGAAATGTTGATGTGACCCCCCATCGGCTCTGCACATGTAACACCGGGCTAAAGATGAACGCATACGACAGGTGGGAGAGGATGTTGTACGCCAACGCGAATGCCCCGTTGAGAACAAGCGCCTGCCCTCTAGATGGCGGAATGCCTTCCTACTGAACCTGCTGTTTGGCACCCCGGTGATGGCTCTGATGATCTACATGATCGTGATCGACTCCCAAAAGAAGCACAACTATCTGATGAATCACATGGTCCTCCCTGGGCTCTCCACAATCAACCTGGTTTTCTTTGCGCTCTGCACCCCTGTACAGGTACGATGATGCACCTTGCGCTTTGTGCATCTTCCCAGGAGTCGGTCTCTGTGATCGGCCCTGCTTTGTCTTACCAGACATTCTCAATGCTCGTCTGTAAAACCACTAGTTCACAAGTTAATCGAATCACCCGCTGGACTTGACATTCAGAGGGCGTCGATTCAATTCCATCTCCTGGCTTGGAAGTTGAAACAATGGGTGCAAGTTTCTTAAATCGCCCTCCACTTCTGTCCACATAGCAGTGTGGATGGGTTCACCACATTTAAGTCACTTGGCAGGTTGTGGAAGAGTAGGCCAAATACCCTCCAGAGGGGCTCTCTACAGCTTCCTCTAATGGAGGAAATTTCGCCGACAGTGGCACAAGCAATCAATTTACTGGGCTGAGACTACTTTTACCTTAGAGGGACGGTTATAAGAGAGTTCCAGCAATGCATTTGGACGACACGGTGGCTAGGAGATGTTAACTACCTCGCCTAGGAGATGTTAACTACCTCACCTGGTATACAGGAGGTCGTGGGTTCAATCCCGTCCCTGACGCCTACTGTATATTTGGAGATTGCACGTTCTCCCCGTGGTCACGTGCATTTTTCTCCGAGTCCTCCACTTTTTCCCTCCACATTTAGAATCATCATGCATTGAGAGTATTTGGCTGCTATAAATGTCCAAATGATAAGCCGCTTCGTTGGGCTATAATTTGTGAGGGCCAGGTCGCTTCTGACAAAGATCAATACAACGGTTCAGTGAGCCTTACCTGGTAAAATAAAAAAATAGTTTATCGCTTTTAGTTCACAAAGCGCAACGCGGCTATTAACCGAGCAAGAACCGCGTCGCGCTTTCGCCGCGTCCCGCAGAAGCCACGAGCGCTGTCGTGTCCCCCCTGGCAGTTTGTGGGAGGGAGGCACTTCTACTTGCGCGCGTACAAGTCTGTCAAGCACCGGGCGGCCAACATGGACGTGCTGATCGTGCTGGCCACCAGCATCGCGTACGTCTACTCGGTGGTGATCCTCCTCGTGGCCATGGCCGAGCGGGCCCCGCGCAGCCCGCTCACCTTCTTTGACACGCCGCCCATGCTCTTTGTGTTCATCACGCTGGGCCGCTGGCTTGAGCACCTGGCCAAGGTGAGCGTGCCGGACCTACCGACGCCTGCTGTATATTTGGAGTTTTCGTGTCTCTCTCTCTCCCCGTGCTCGTGTGGATTTTTGTGCGGGTCCTCCTCATGACGGACAGACACTTGTGAATTATATAGATGCAGACACTAACAGAGTCGCATTCAATTTCAGACCATTTACAACCATGGATAGACGCGGTACACAACGTAAAATGTGCACATCGTGAGTTGTCAACTACCTCGCCTGGTATGTAGGAGGTTGTGGGTTCGATCCCAACCCTGACACCTGTATATTTAGAGTTTGTCTTCTCCCCGTGGTCGTGTGGATTTTTCTCCGGGATCTCCGGTTTTTCCCTCCAGGTTTAGAATCGACACGCGTTTAGAGTATTTGGCTGCAATACATTTCCACGTGATAAGCCACTTCGTTGGGCTATCATTTGTGGCCAGGTCGTTGAAAAAGAGCCATATAGTATCTCGGCGGGCCTTACCTGGTGAAATCAAAAGTGTCGAGTTGTATTTATGCAACGTGTGGGGAGGGTCGAGACTGCCTTGGAACGCGGGCCCCGTACCCAACATCGCCGCTACTCTTTCAGTGGCGGAAGCAGCCTGCTTATTAATGCTGATGTACATTAGCGTATGCGTGTAGTTTGCATGACTTGTAAAAGATAATTTCTTAGATGCGTGACACAGTGCATGTGTCATGAGCTTGACAATTTATTTTACTCAACGAATCAATGAGATTCCTCACAAACACTTTCCGCATGTCCGATTAGCACGGTCGGCTACGTAAACAGTGCGAATCAAGTTGAACACACAAACACACATACGTGTACAGTAATCAAGTTGAACACACAAACACACATACGTGTACAGTAATCAAGTTGAACACACACACACATACGTGTACAGTAATCAAGTTGAACACACACACATACGTGTACAGTAATCAAGTTGAACACACACACATACGTGTACAGTAATCAAGTTGAACACACACACATACGTGTACAGTAATCAAGTTGAACACACACACACACATACGTGTACAGTAATCAAGTTGAACACACACGTGTACAGTACTTCCCTCGTGCACCGTCTCGTATGCCTCTGAAGCGCCACGTGAGTGGCGCGTGAGCTCGTGGCTGAGCGCTGCTCTGCCCATCGCCGCAGGGGAAGACGTCGGAGGCGCTGGCGAAGCTGATGTCCTTGCAGGCGGCCGAGGCCACGCTCGTCACGCTGGGCCCCGACAACTCCCTCGTCAGGTGGGTCACTCGCGCAGGGGCCACGGGACTTGTGGGCCACGGGACCTGTGGGCCACAGGGCTCGCGGGGGCCGTGGGGCTCGTGCACGCTGGCCTCAGAGGTCGCATTCGAGTGGATCTTTGTCACCAGGTTAGAACTCGAGTGACCGAGTCTTCATTTGCTCGAGTGAAAGTTGGGTCGGATTTTTAAGCCATTTCCAGGAAAAACTGAGTGACAGAAACTTAAACAAATTTAGGATCATTGTTGCCCGAATATGTAAGCAGGCGAGGCTATGTGTCAAATATAATGCAGTGCGTATGGTTTGTGAGTGTGTGTGGTGTGTAGTGTGTGTGTGGTGTAGCGGGGAGCGCTAGTATAGCGGTTTGCGCTGTGCTTCAAACCCGGCAACCCAAGTTCGATTCCGTGACGATTATTTGAACCCTAGGTCGACTGAGCCTTAAATGAGTACCTGGTACAGTGTGTAAACATGGCCACTGGGGAGACAAAGGCGGCCGGGCGTGGTGCTGGCCACCGATCCCCTCATCTGCCGTGTCGGCCTTCACAGGTGCTACTCGCCAACAGCACTCACCCCAACAGCCTGTCACAGGCTACACGGGGGATCTTTGTCTTTGTGTCGCTGAGTGCCACGGCGGTGTGCGGCGCGCGTGCAGCGAGGAGCAGGTGGAGGTGGAGCTGCTGCAGCGAGGGGACGCGCTGCGCGTCGTGCCCGGCGCCCGCTTCCCCGTGGATGGGCGCGTCATCGCCGGCTCCTCCATGGCGGACGAATCGATCATCACAGGTGGGCGCTGTGGGGACGTCCGGCCCGGCGCTGGCACTGGCTCGAACTCCGCCTCGACCTCCGCCTCGATCTAGCCATCAAACAAAGACGGTCGCCGCATCGCGTGGCGCTTTCAGATGCGCTTCTGCGACTGTCTGGAACGCTCTCCCTTCCGATATTAGGACCGGAACTGTGTACTTTTAAATCATCATCTAGATTGTAAACCAATTTCTTTAGAACTGATTTTTGTCCTTCCCTTGCGCCATCCGATTAGCACGGTTGGCCACGTACGGTGCGAAAGAAGTTTAAATTACATACCTACAACGGCAACATCGGGGCATGTGCCGCTGAAGCGTGTTTGAACTTTAACAGACAGGGCCATGGGTGATGCTGTGGCAGAGCAGACTCGGACTCTAAGTGAAACGTAAGAAGATAAGGCATCTTCGGGCTCAGCCCAGCCACTCGTCCCTCTGAGTGGCAGCCTGTGGGCAGGCGATGTGCACTTCCTCTACCTCGGGCCACCACCGTAGAGGAGCGCACCACAGCCTCACACCATCGACGTTGCGACACGCCTTCTTTAATTGTCTCAGACTACTCTTTGGTTCTTTCGGTAAAGTCACGTAGAAAGAGAAAATAATAAATTAAATAATAGCATACGACGTTTCGATTGCAACACAAGCAATCATCATCAGGTACAAATGAAAAAGAAAACAAAACCTAGTAAACTTCCAAAGATTGCTAATTTAGCAATCTCTGTGTTGTATTGCATTATATTTAGCAATCTTTGGAAGAACGTAATCAACCAGATAGGGTGTTGACTGTTATGTTAGCCGACTCTCTGTGTTGTTTGCATTACATTTCTAGGTTTACTAGGTTTTGTTTTCATTTGCACCTGATGATGATTGCTTGTGTTGCAATCGAAACGTCGTGCGCTATTATTTAATTTATTATTTTCTCTTTCAACGCGACTTTACCGAAAGAACCAAAGAGTAATTCCTGCAGTCACGAGAGCGCCAAATCAAGTTTGTCTCAAACTAATTCATCAGCACCACCGATGGCGTTGAGAAACGCGAGGACTTTTGCGAGTTTTGTTCACGGGAAGTGATTGCAGGTTCTCTGATGGAGCGTTCGCCGCTTGCGCCGCAGGGGAGGTGATGCCCTTGTCGAAGGGCCCAGGCAGCCTGGTGATCGCCGGCTCCATCAACCAGATGGGGTCGCTGCTGGTGGAGGCGACGCACGTCGGCGCGGACACCACGCTGGCCCAGATCGTCCGCCTCGTGGAAGAGGCGCAGACGTCAAAGGTGAGGCTCGCGGGGGTCACGCGCAGTCGTGGCGCGGCGAGTGGACTTGCACGCTCCGTTGGATAAATTCCTCTCAAAGATCTATTTAATACGTTACTTTGTCGTTTGCATGCAATATTCCGCTTGATGTCTATTATGGAAAAAAAAACGTCGGTGAGCACGTAAATTCATGTATATAAAACATAAATGCATGCACCTTATAAATTTAAATGGAACGACCCATTGCAAAGTTGTGAGAGAGCAAGTCTCGCGTGCGTGTCGCATTAGTTATGAAGCGGGGAACTTCCTAAGTTGCCTGAAAAACTTGGAGGCGATGGCTTGGTTGATGATAGTATTGGTGCTCATGTCAGGAAATGTCTACACTTCACACCATCATGTGAACAGAGACAAATCTCCCTCGGCTTTCTGCGCTTCTGAACCCTATTGTACTGCCTTTGTTGACAACGCTCGTAATGGTATACTTGGGCTTTGCAATGAACCGTGGCCGTGAGCCACAGCACCACAGCGGTGAGCCGAGTCGTCGGGCGTCAGAAGCCGTCGCACGCCGTGGCATTCTTCTGAAGTCCCTCTTGCATGAAATCGAGTGTGACCGGGCAACCACCTGCGTGATACGATAGGCAGTGTCACGTGCGATCTCCGCTACGACCAAAAGGCAGCTACGGCGGCGGTGCTTACGGTCCGTCCGCACTCTTGCAGGCTCCCATCCAGCAGCTGGCCGACCGACTGAGTGGCTACTTCGTGCCGACCGTCGTGCTGCTGTCCACCCTCACGCTCGTCACCTGGATCGTCTTGGGCTTTGCGGACTTTGTGGTTGTGCAGAAGTACTTCCCGGTGAGTGTGTGGCTCGGGCGGTCCGTGTCCCCTGCGCCCTCCGACATTCGTTGAAGAAAAAAAGTTTGTTTCATGTGAACTCCCGACTTCTTGGTTCTTTCGGTAAAGTCACGTAGAAGGTAAATAATAAAATAGAAATAATAAAATAATAAAAATAAACATTTAAAAAAGTTTTTTAAATTGTTTTATTTTTATTACTTTATTATTTCCCTTCTACATGACTTTACCGAAAGAACCAAGAAAATGAATCCCCGCAGTCACGAAAGCTTTAAATCGAAATTGAACTCCCGACTGTTATGTTGATGCAATCAGTTCATTATCGCTGCATTTGTCACAATTATATTCTCACCAATGGCAATTCGTTGAGGAGCTAAATGCCAATTTTGGGTTCTGCTGCCCACGAGAGTTTTGCTTTTCCTCCTCCGTTGAAGGGAGCGCAGATTTACAGCGGTTTACGGCATGGTCAATATTTGCTACTGATTGTGACGGATGCAGTTGCAATAAAATATGGTGTACTTATTATTATTATTGTTATTAGTATTTATATAATTATATTCGTAAATGTTATTTTGTAAACACCTGCTGTTTCCCTTGATAGTGGTGTGCTAACCCCTGTAAAGACATTAGTTCCCATTGGGACGTTCAAGTGAGTCAAATCTACGCTCCTTGTGCTTGTGCGTCCGATGATGCTGACAATGCAATTTCTTGCGATGACATCACTTCCTGCTGCTGCCTTCCTGGGGTCAGGGAGGCCTAGGGGTAGCTCTTGATTGGCCAAGGTGGCATATACATTGAGGCTCGTGAAACCAGAGGTGGTTGCAGCACAGCTCCCGGGGATTGGGATGAGGGCCTTGAGCTGTTCCTGCGAACATTCTAGGAGTTCTCCATTGCACGTGTGCGGTGCGGCACTGCGTACGTGTCTTTCCCCCGGCACCCCTCCGATGAGCACAGTTGGCTAGGCACAGTGCGACAGTTGAACATACAAAGGCTCGATCAACTTGAGACTATTCTAATACAAACACGACAAATACATAATTATAAAACACAAATGTCAAATACTGTTAAGTTAACTGTCTAATCATTAATGACACGCAAGCTTAGCGTTGTTAAATATTAAACATCCAGTGAGGAGTTGCTGAGGCAGGTCATTTGTGGACATGCACTTTGCTAATGATTGATCTGGCTGCGGGAGGGACAAAGCAGCTATGGAGTAATGTGGTCAGTTTGAGGAGAGTTACAGTTTGAAGCAGTTGTTGACTGGTCTGGCTGTTTGGGTACTTATGTTACCTCATTCAAATTAAACGTTCTAAAATAAAGTAAAAATTGATGAGATTTTTTTGGTGGTATTAAAGGACGACCTGAGCATCTGCGATCTCTGTCATAAAATTTACATCA
Organism: Lampetra fluviatilis; assembly: GCF_964198595.1. Classification (NCBI taxonomy): domain Eukaryota; kingdom Metazoa; phylum Chordata; class Hyperoartia; order Petromyzontiformes; family Petromyzontidae; genus Lampetra; species Lampetra fluviatilis. The sequence goes on from NC_136289.1 coordinate 925,857, forward strand.
GGTACATCGATATTAAACAACAACAGAATAAATAGTATTAAATATTAATTTATGCCACGTTTAAGGTGAACATGCCAGGGTGAAGGATGTGAACCCTGGTGCCCCCCCAGTGGGAGTGGGCCAATGCCAGGAGCCTCCTTGGGATGCTTAGCATGGACCTCTGTAGTTGTCGACCATAAACTAAACTACAAACTATTTTTACACGCTTTTATTTATTTTTGTTGTTGTCGTTGTTGTCGTCGTTGTTGTCATTGTTGTATCCTCAAATCTTGTAACTAAATTTTTACCCACTTCCCAATGTGGTATCGACTGCAAACTTGGTATACTTATGTCATACTGATGACAATACTATATTCTATCATAAAGAATATATATTTTAAAACATTCATTTATATGTTATGTTTCGGCTTGGGTCTAATTGTCCACGCTCAACTGACGTTGGCTGTAAATCACCACGGCCCCTTACGTTGTGGCAAGCTTCGGGGCCACTTCCTGGAGTCGTGGAGTTCTTCCATTACGAGTACGATACATTTCATTAAAGCGTGTTTAAAAAAAGTTTTCATAAATATTACTTATTTATTTTACCAGGTAAGGCCCGCTGAGCTATATAGTTCTATCCCGGAAGCGACCCAGCCACAAATGATAGCCCAACGAAGTGGCTTATCATGTGGAAATTTATAGCAGCCAAATACTCTGAAGGGATGTTTCTAAATGTGGAGAGAAAAACCTTAGCACCAGGAGAAAAATTCACACGACCACAGGGAGAACATGCAAACTCCAAATATACAGCAGGCATCAGGGTCGGGATCAAACCCACGACCTCCTGTATACCAGGCGAGGTAGTTAACATCTCGATTTAAAGCTTTCGTGACTGCAGGGATTCATCTTCTTGGTTCTTTCGGTAAAGTCACGTAGGAGGGAAGTAATAAAATAATAAAAATAAAACATAATAAAATAATTCTCACGACGTTTCGGCTACAACACAAGCAGCCGTCCTCAGGTGAAGACCAGGTCTGTCGAGGCGACAGCGTCTACCTGAGGACGGCTGCTTGTGTTGTGGCCGAAACGACGTGAGAATTATTTTATTATGTTTTATTTTTATTATTTTATTACTTCCCTTCTACGTGACTTTACCGAAAGAACCAAGAAGATAGTTAACATCTCACCACTGTGGTGCCCAATTGATGATGTGTACAAAAAAATAACAGCTTCTGCACTGCCATTAAACCACAGTAATTCATTGTTTAGCGCGGTGGATGCATTCCTGAATAGTGCCTCGTTCAACGAGAAATTACTGTATACACATTGCAGGGCATAAATAACGTGCATTCTTATCAAAATCAGGCTGCAGCCATCCCATGGTGGGACAAAGAACTTAGATGAGGTTACGTCCTCCACGTACCGTATCACTCCGCATGGTTTTCCAGAATTCCCGTACCGACCAGCTGTGCAGCTGAAGAAAGTAGTTCATCGTTGGCCACTCAGAAACTGCGCTGTAACGGGCGCATTGTGTGTGACCAATTCAAGAATCGTGTCATAGCGAAAACGCGTTGTGTGAAAATGCATCACGTGAGGACTTACCGTACCCATATATAATAATACGTTACAGCCTTCTCTAAATTTGTCCACTCCATATCCGCATGCAGGCATTTCTTAACGGTTCATCAGCAACGGGCGGATGAGGATGCACAGAAGCATGGCTGCTGCTGCTGCCACCCACGAGTCTGCTTCCCGCACACTCGCTAACATTGTCGTGGACTTGCTTCCCCCCTGCTGCACCTCCCTGCCTGTCTGTCCGTTCCAGGATTTCGACCCGTCGCTGCCGCACGGTGAGGTGGTGCTGCGCTTTGCGTTCCAGGCGGCCATCACGGTGCTGAGCATCGCGTGCCCGTGCGCTCTCGGCCTCGCCACGCCCACGGCTGTCATGGTGGGCACCGGCATCGGGGCACAGAACGGCATCCTCATCAAGGGCGGAGAGCCGCTGGAGATGGCTCACAAGGTACGCTTTCGCGGGGACGCTGCCTCGCTTGACGCACGACGCCGCGCCCCGTGTCGCGTAGCCCAACCTGTGAGACGATGCGGAAGGACACCCGGTGTATGATTGTTGTGTTGTTTTCAAGGACTACAGTCTGTTCTCATAACGCGAATTGGATATAACACGACGAATGTGTTGAGGAACACATTTGTTAGAACGGGCCAGGGACAGGGAGTCGAATGACGAGTTCAGTGCGCGCGTGGCCGTCTGTGCAAGTCAAACAGAGTGTCACCCCTTCGTCTACATGCGTCTCCACTCGTTGGGTGCGATGTCGGCATCGTGCGGCTCGGTTTCTGCGTTGAAAAATGACATGGCTCCTCCTGAGCTGTGCAGGGCTGGCTTAGCATAGCCCCCTGCACCGCTTAATCGCTGCTGAAATTGTGCATCTCCCAGAAGGCCTGGTGATTAAACTAAACAAACATTCTTTGAACTAGACTAACTTGAAGTGTGGTTTTATGTGGAGGGACAGATCTATAAACGAGGCATATCGTCTGCTTATTTATTTTGCTCCCTGTTTTCTCAACAACGGTGCTCGTGATTATTTTGTGTTCTGCTATAATCCCCGCCTGCTAGAGGAAACCACCCAAATATGAAAGCCGTGGCCAGGCACCAGAATTGAGCTCACGTGCAGCGCATCCACCGTGCGCTCGCAGATCAAGGCCGTGGTGTTCGACAAGACGGGCACGCTGACTCATGGGATGCCACGGGTGCTGAGATTCGTGCTGTTCGGCAGCCGAGCGCGCGTCTCCCCGAGGAGGCTGACGGCCATCGTGGGCACGGCGGAGGCGAGCAGCGAGCACCCCCTGGGAGTGGCCATCACCAAGCACTGCAAGCAGGCACGTGGCGCTCCGGGGGACACGCGGAGCAAAGGGAGATGTAGACTCGCACGTCACGCGGCGGCTCAACGCCCCCGCCAGAAGAGGAGCTTTGCGGTGGTGCGGTGTGCGTTGGTTCTTAACCGGACAGAGCCTTGGCCCGCTTCGCTCGGGGAACCGCTCCTCGGTACCGAAAATGGTTCTGGACACAATGTTGGACCGTTTAGCCGTAACGCAATAATGTTGTACACGGTGCTCCCTGTAGGCTGTGGATGCCGCTGTTTCCTGCGATCAATGGCTGTGCCTTGAATAACAGGGTGGCCTCTTGTCCATTAAGTGTACGAGCTATTAGGGGATATCAGAAGAATAGTGACAGGCGTTAATCTGATGTATACGAGGTGTCTGTGACAACTGTATAACCGTGTAACGATCAGTCTACATTGCATCTGCCCGAGCCGACTTGCGCCACAGAGAATGTATTACTTAACGTTGTTTTACATTCGTGCAATATATTCCAATTCCCATGTGACACAGTTATTATTTTGCTATTTATTTCTATTCGCTTAATTTGCTGTTCTCTATTTTATTTCATTTTGTTTTGCGTCTTTAATTTCGGGGACCCGGGTCACTCGTGCAAGTGAGACCCCTGTCATGGCCCCTTGAGTTCTCACCGGGGCCCAACGACGTCGGCCGGACTCGGGCGTTTGTCCGCACGTGCAGGAGCTGTCCACGGAGAGGCTGGGCTCCTGCCAGGCCTTCCAGGCGGTGCCGGGCTTTGGGATCTCCTGCGAGGTGTCGAACGTAGATGCAGCGCTGACCGCCGTCGACGAGGAGAACGAGAAGAACGCCTCTCCCTCCGCGCCAGCCGACCGCTCGGCGCCACACATCATCATGGACGGTGACGAATCGACGGCCACACGTCACGGTAAGCAACGGCGGCTCGGTGCAAACGTGTAGTTGGTTGTTGGTGTCATCGGCTGTCCGTAAACTTCGCCGCGGTACAGGATATGTCGTCTCGCCGCGGTGGCGAGAATGTTGTCTGTCTCGCCTGGTTGCAGGAGGTCGTGGGTTCGATCCCGACCCTTGACGCCTGCTGTATGTTTGGAGTTTGCGTGTCTCTCTCCGCGTGGTAGCGTGTATTTTTCTCCGGGTTCTCCGGTTTTTCTCTACACAATTTAGAAACACACGTTTAGAGTATTTGGCTGCTATAAATTGCCACGTGATCAGCCACTTAGTTGAGCTATAACTTGTGGCCAGGTGGCTTCTGAAAAAGAGCTATACAGCTCAGTGAGCCTTACCCGGTGAAATTAAAATTAGTTTAGTTTAGAAAACGGGTCTTGGGACTCCATCAGGCTTTCCTGGGTAAACAAACGCTGCAATAATTCTGTTCTAATAAGCTGCAGGCAGTGTTCCCGTAATCCTGCGATATGCGGTGGCCGTTGCCGTGGCGATGTCGGTGTCGGTGGTTGTTGGATCGCGTGCAGAGCCGCAGCGCTACGCCGTGCTGATCGGGAACCGCGAGTGGATGGGGCGCAGCGGCGTGGAGGTGGCCCCCGCTGTGCACGCCGCCATGGCCCAGCACGAGGAGCAGGGCCACACGGCCGTACTGGTGGCCGTTGACGGTACGGGCCCCACGCACGCACGTTTGCCGGGGGCCGTTTCCTATTCCGGGAAAACTGGGCACTGCGCTTGGGGGGCGACGGGCCGGGCCCCGCACCACCGAGTGTCCGTTCGTCTCACCCAAGGTCACTCTCCATCACTGTTATGATGGCCCCCCAGGCAACAGCTGTACCCCCACCTCCCATCAGAGAAGGGCTGAAGCCGTGCCTGGCAAAAACTTTAGTCACAACCAATTTACACCGGTTACATGGTGATGCTGCATCTGCTGCTTGCATTAGCAGTGCTGCTTGAGCATAAATAACTAAAGCAAAAAGAAAATATGCGTGCATCAATACCACTGCCTGAAAGGGCTTGCCGGCACGGCGTGCTGCGTGATGGCCTTGCCGTTGCGTGTGCCAGGCCAGCTGTGCGGCATGTTGGCGATCGCCGACGCCGTGAAGGAGGAGGCCGCGCTGGTCGTGCGCACGCTCACCGCCATGGGGCTCCACGTGATCCTGCTCACGGGCGACAACCGCCGGACGGCGCGCGCCATCGCTGCGCAGGTGAGCCAGACCGGCACGGCCGCCCCCAAACCCTCCACCCTCGCCGACCTCGCCGACCTCGCCGTTGCAGTCGCGGCGACACCAGATGCTGCCAGCCGACGAGGGGGAGAGCGCAACGCTCCGTTTGTAATGGGTGGTGGCGTTCCTGTGTGGCTGGTGGAGCAGCTGCGTTCCTCGCAGTGCCGAGCTTGGTGCCAAGGGGCACCCGTGGTTACAGCAGGTTCACGGGTGTCTATATCTATCTATATTATAATACACAAGTGTCTGTCCATCATGCTCTGGATCTCCCAAACATTATGTGGGGGGAAAACACGTGTACAGTTCTGTAAAAGATCTGCGAATAAACATAAAGAATATATTCAAAAAAATATAACATTGCTTTATTGAGTGTGTTGCTGAAGCAGGAAAACAATGTATGCATCGATGCTCATGTCATCCACCCCCCTTGCTCAGTTGGTATGCTGCAGATCTGGGGCAGGAGTGACGTATTCGTGAGCTCCCCCAGTGATTCCTTCCCCATTTACAGCCCATCGTATGACGCGAAGCGCTGCTGCTGCTGCTCGCTGCGTCGGCCGCGTGCAGGTGGGCGTGCGCACCGCCTACGCCGAGGTGCTCCCGGCGGACAAGGTGCGCGAGGTGCAGCGCCTGCAGCGGCGCGGCCTGCGCGTCGCCATGGTCGGCGACGGCGTCAACGACTCGCCGGCGCTCGCCCAGGCCGACGTCGGCATCGCCATCGGCTCCGGCACCGACGTGGCCATCGCCGCCGCCGACATCGTCCTCATCCGCGTGGGTGCAGCGTGCGGCGCGAGGACCTAGATGAGGCCATCGCCTTCCGCTCTCCGCCTTCCCCCAGGGCCTCGGACGCTCCGTTCCCCGTGGGCCCCGGTGCAATTGCACCGGCCGCATGCCCGCAGCTCCGCTGCTTTAGCGAGACGTTACTTGGCTTGGGGAGCTTCCTCCGTACGACGACGCGGTGTGCCGTCCCCCGGGCGTCAGCCATTGCTGCTGTCGTTTATATGGCCGCTAAATTAACAGCTGCCACTAAGGTGGGACATTCACCTCCTGTGGTGCGGTGGTGGCGCACACCTCTGCAAACCTTTGGAGGCAGGGTTTGTGGGTCACCTAGGGAGCATTGTGTGTGCTGTGCATCTCCTAAAAACCGCTGGGCTGTAATGTGTCCGGGCAGTACGGCAATGAAAGCTTGACTCTATTTGTGCGGAGCTTTGCGTGTCAGCTCCTTGTACTCGTGGGTCTTCTCCGAGTACTCCAGTTTCCTGCCACATGCAAAACGCTCGATCGTAAAAATAAACTGTCCAACATCCTAATGCACAACCCTCCTGAATAATTCATGTCTCGAGGCTTTCATAGACAAAGCACGTGACTCTATTTTGTATTCATAGCTGTAATGGCTGTAGGTTATTGCGATACTGTATTATTATTTAAACCAATCAGTACTGCACTTGAGCACGAAGCGTTGAAGTTCATTGCTGCGCTCTCTCGTTCCGTGCCGTCCCGTCGCCTCTGCTCGTGCTCCCGTCTGCACCGTGCGTCTCCACAGAGCAACCTCCTGGATGTCGTGTCGAGCATCGAGCTCTCGAAGAAAACCGTGCTTCGCATCCGCATCAACTTTGTCTTCGCCCTCGTCTACAACCTGCTGGGCCTTCCCATCGCTGCAGGTGCAGGGCTGGGTGCAGGAGGGGGCAGTGTGCCTCTGCCCGGGATACGGGGGAGTGTGGTTCTGTACGGGATACGGGGGAGTGTGGTTCTGTATGGGATACGGGGGAGTGTGGTTCTGTACGGGATAGGGGGAGTGTGGTTCTGTATGGGATATGGGGGAGTGTGGCTCTGTACGGGGGAGTGTTGTACTGTATGGAATACGGGGGAGTGTTGTTCTGTACGGGATACAGGGGAGTGTGGTTCTGTACGGGATACGGGGGAGTGTGGTTCTGTTCGGGATACGGGGGAGTGTGGTTCTGTATGGGATAGGGGGAGTGTGGTTCTGTACGGGATAGGGGGAGTGTGGTTCTGTATGGGATAGGGGGAGTGTGGTTCTGTATGGGATAGGGGGAGTGTGGTTCTGTATGGGATATGGGGGAGTGTGGCTCTGTACGGGGGAGTGTTGGACTGTATGGGATACGGGGGAGTGTTGGACTGTATGGGATACGGGGGAGTGTGGCTCTGTATGGGATACGGGGGAGTGTGGTTCTGTACGGGATACGGGGGAGTGTGGCTCTGTATGGGATACGGGGGAGTGTGGTTCTGTACGGGATATGGGGGAGTGTGGTTCTGTACGGGATACGGGGGAGTGTGGTTCTGTACGGGATACGGGGGAGTGTGGTTCTGTATGGGATACGGGGGAGTGTGGTTCTGTTCGGGATACGGGGGAGTGTGGTTCTGTATGGGATAGGGGGAGTGTGGTTCTGTATGGGATAGGGGGAGTGTGGTTCTGTTCGGGATACGGGGGAGTGTGGTTCTGTATGGGATAGGGGGAGTGTGGTTCTGTACGGGATACGGGGGAGTGTGGTTCTGTACGGGATACGGGGGAGTGTGGTTCTGTATGGGATACGGGGGAGTGTGGTTCTGTATGGGATAGGGGGAGTGTGGTTCTGTACGGGATACGGGGGAGTGTGGTTCTGTATGGGATAGGGGGAGTGTGGTTCTGTATGGGATACGGGGGAGTGTGGTTCTGTATGGGATACGGGGGAGTGTGGTTCTGTATGGGATACCGGGAGTGTGGTTCTGTACGGGATACGGGGGAGTGTGGTTCTGTATGGGATACCGGGAGTGTGGTTCTGTACGGGATACGGGGGAGTGTGGTTCTGTACGGGATACGGGGGAGTGTGGTTCTGTACGGGATACCGGGAGTGTGGTTCTGTACGGGATACGGGGGAGTGTGGTTCTGTACGGGATACGGGGAAGTGTGGTTCTGTATGGGATACGGGGGAGTGTGGTTCTGTACGGGATACGGGGGAGTGTGGTTCTGTACGGGATACGGGGGAGTGTGGTTCTGTACGGGATACCGGGAGTGTGGTTCTGTATGGGATACCGGGAGTGTGGTTCTGTATGGGATACGGGGAAGTGTGGTTCTGTATGGGATACGGGGGAGTGTGGTTCTGTTCGGGATACGGGGGAGTGTGGTTCTGTATGGGATAGGGGGAGTGTGGTTCTGTACGGGATAGGGGGAGTGTGGTTCTGTATGGGATAGGGGGAGTGTGGTTCTGTATGGGATAGGGGGAGTGTGGTTCTGTATGGGATATGGGGGAGTGTGGCTCTGTACGGGGGAGTGTTGGACTGTATGGGATACGGGGGAGTGTTGGACTGTATGGGATACGGGGGAGTGTGGCTCTGTATGGGATACGGGGGAGTGTGGTTCTGTACGGGATACGGGGGAGTGTGGCTCTGTATGGGATACGGGGGAGTGTGGTTCTGTACGGGATATGGGGGAGTGTGGTTCTGTACGGGATACGGGGGAGTGTGGTTCTGTACGGGATACGGGGGAGTGTGGTTCTGTATGGGATACGGGGGAGTGTGGTTCTGTTCGGGATACGGGGGAGTGTGGTTCTGTATGGGATAGGGGGAGTGTGGTTCTGTATGGGATAGGGGGAGTGTGGTTCTGTTCGGGATACGGGGGAGTGTGGTTCTGTATGGGATAGGGGGAGTGTGGTTCTGTACGGGATACGGGGGAGTGTGGTTCTGTACGGGATACGGGGGAGTGTGGTTCTGTATGGGATACGGGGGAGTGTGGTTCTGTATGGGATAGGGGGAGTGTGGTTCTGTACGGGATACGGGGGAGTGTGGTTCTGTATGGGATAGGGGGAGTGTGGTTCTGTATGGGATACGGGGGAGTGTGGTTCTGTATGGGATACGGGGGAGTGTGGTTCTGTATGGGATACCGGGAGTGTGGTTCTGTACGGGATACGGGGGAGTGTGGTTCTGTATGGGATACCGGGAGTGTGGTTCTGTACGGGATACGGGGGAGTGTGGTTCTGTACGGGATACGGGGGAGTGTGGTTCTGTACGGGATACCGGGAGTGTGGTTCTGTACGGGATACGGGGGAGTGTGGTTCTGTACGGGATACGGGGAAGTGTGGTTCTGTATGGGATACGGGGGAGTGTGGTTCTGTACGGGATACGGGGGAGTGTGGTTCTGTACGGGATACGGGGGAGTGTGGTTCTGTACGGGATACCGGGAGTGTGGTTCTGTATGGGATACCGGGAGTGTGGTTCTGTATGGGATACGGGGAAGTGTGGTTCTGTATGGGATACGGGGGAGTGTGGTTCTGTACGGGATACGGGGGAGTGTGGTTCTGTATGGGATACCGGGAGTGTGGTTCTGTATGGGATACGGGGGAGTGTGGTTCTGTACGGGATACGGGGAAGTATGGTTCTGTATGGGATACGGGGAAGTATGGTTCTGTACGGGGGAGTGTTGTTCTGTACGGGATACGGGGAAGTATGGTTCTGTATGGGATACGGGGAAGTGTGGTTCTGTACGGGGGAGTGTTGTTCTGTACGGGATATGGGGGAGTGTGGTTCTGTACGGGGGAGTGTTGTTCTGTACGGGATATGGGGGAGTGTGGTTCTGTACGGGGGAGTGTGGTTCTGTACGGGATATGGGGGAGTGTGGTTCTGTACGGGGGAGTGTGGTTCTGTACGGGATACGGGGGAGTGTGGTTCTGTACGGGGGAGTGTGGTTCTGTACGGGATATGGGGGAGTGTGGTTCTGTACGGGGGAGTGTTGTTCTGTACGGGATATGGGGGAGTGTGGTTCTGTACGGGGGAGTGTGGTTCTGTACGGGATATGGGGGAGTGTGGTTCTGTACGGGGGAGTGTGGTTCTGTACGGGATACGGGGGAGTGTGGTTCTGTACGGGGGAGTGTGGTTCTGTACGGGGGAGTGTTGTTCTGTACGGGATATGGGGGAGTGTGGTTCTGTACGGGGGAGTGTGGTTCTGTACGGGGGAGTGTGGTTCTGTACGGGATATGGGGGAGTGTGGCTCTGTACGGGATACGGGGGAGTATGGTTCTACACGGGATACGGGGGAGTGTGATTCTGTATGGGATACGGGGAAGTATGGTTCTGTACGGGATACAAACTTATCTCTGGGAGAAATTCTGAGAACCCGGAGCAAGTCCATGAAGAACCAGGGGGCGAACATTCAAGCGCCACGCAGAAAGCTTCTTCAATCAGCAATCAAACGCAGGCCCTTCCTGCTGCGTGGCGCGAGCGTTCACTGCGGGCCCTGCCTCTCTCCCACGCCCCCCCGTGCCCCCAGGGGTCTTCCTGCCCGTGGGCCTCGTGCTGCAGCCGTGGATGGCCTCGGCCGCCATGGCGGCCTCCTCCGTCTCCGTGCTGCTCTCTTCGCTCCTCCTGCGCCTGTGAGTTTGTCTCCCCCCACCGCTCACCCCGCCCAGACGAAGCGGCAGAACGCGCTCACGGGCGCGCGCGCGTTTGTCGCCGTCGCACTGGGATTGAGACCAAAACTCAAAGCTGGGATCGGGGCTCCGTCACCCGTCGCGCTCCGTGCCACACTGGGGCACGTTAGATATTCCGCACGACGTTTCGCGTCAAGCTCCGACGGGATTTGGATTGCTTCGCTCACGAGTGATGGGCGTCGTGCGTTTGTGGGCATTCAGCACGAGAGACCGAGGGCGATGGACAACTCTAGTTTGAGCCTGTCCAATGGGTGAGGGTGACTGACCATCCTGGCCAAAAATTTTTGTGTGCCCAGTCAAGAATTTGTGGTGGTTTGGTTTGGATCATCAATGTTATAAATGCCGATTAGCTGAGTGGCTCTACACACACAGACACGCTTTACGATTTTATTTTTGTCAAAGAGCAGCATTTAAAGAGTTTCAAATCATGGAGGGGGGGGGGACTGCCTCTACTCCAAGTCAAGTGGAGGATTGAGCACGGCAGTTACTAAGAGGCGCTAGGCCTGCCATTATCAAGGCGGGCTCGGTCTACTGCCCCCGGCCTGCTTGAATATGCGGAGGCTATCGGTGTCGAGCATCGGCGATTGTATTTTTCTGTTTGTGTATTTTCTCTGCAACACAGTGGTTCTTAGCCTTTACTGCAGCCTTGGTTCTCAAAATATGTTCTCGCACCCCTTATCAAACATCGTTGAAGTAGCTCACTTCTTTAAAGCAAAGATATATCATAACTATGGAATGAATTTACCTTCTAAAAAAATCTGGCATGTCCCGCACCCCCAGAAAGGGCATCTCGCATCCCCAGGGGGTGCCTGCACCCCAGGTTAAGAGCCACTGCTTAAAGACGACTTAGGGCACAACAGCGGTCTCCTCCTCGCTTGTTCTCCGTACGCGGCCGCGATGCCGGTGTGGAGGTCGTACAGATGCTGTGTGAGCCTCAACGATGCCACGACACTCAGGAGAAGCAGTCCACTGTGCATTGTTTATCGAGCGCACACAGCTACCTACACTTGTGCAATTGTTCCCCCGACAATGTTTTTCATGGCTCGGCGTTCACTACCTAGGAAGGATTAGCACAGTCACCTACGTAGGGTGCGAAAGAAGTTGAACACACGCAAATCCACATGCGTTCCCCGCGTCTCCTCGGCGTTGCTCGGTGCGCGAATGACGACGATGACGACGGCACCGCTGCCGATCAACGCTGTCGCCTGCCGTCACCTGCGCAGGTACCGCAAGCGGAGCCGGGAGCAGCTGGAGGCCGCCTCGTCGGGCTGGAAGGCGTTGGCGGCCGAGGACGTGCAGGTGCACGTGGGGGTCGAGCGGGAGGGCGGCGGCGGCGGTGCCGCGGGCCGCTCCCTGGAGGGGGGCTGGAGCCCGGGCGCTGTCGCGAGCGGCGCGACGCTACCCACGGGAGTGGACAATGGGGCCTTTGAGTCAGACAGTAGCCACCCGCGGGTGTGACCAAGAGCCGGACCGACGTCGCTTAGCTTCCTTAGAAACAAATACTTCCACCTGTGCGGTAGCGGCCACTTAATTGCAATTGTCGAGATGCCCTCGGTCCCGTCCCGTGTCGCTGACGAGCGGAACGTGAGCGCGAGTGAAGCTGGCGCGACCGCACGGGCCGACGCGAGCGCTCGTGACCAGCGCCCGTCGTCCCCCTGGAACCGGCTCGCACCTCGAGCGGCAGCCATCCAACGTGTTGCACTTCCCGAGCTGCTGTGCCCGGCGCACGCTGCTTACCGTCGCACGGCAATCGCTCGTCACCTATGGGTGGCATCGCGTGATGGCGCTACGGCACCTCCCTACCCCGCTCGTGGCCCCGGACGATTCTATCCCGGACGAGCCGTGCGCTTCATTGACCAACATCGCTCTGCACACAATTCACCTGGGGCAATGGGGGGGGTAGAATCCCTGCAGCTCGCAGCCCTCAATCGCTGGTGGTTTTCACAGGGACTGGCCCTGTGACGCAGCCGGAAGGCTGCTCACGGCTGCGGTGGCTACGACGATTGGTTTCTTTATTAGAACGTCGCAATGCAACTTCCACTCGCCCTCATCACAATGCCGTAAGTCCTAATGCTTGCAGATTTCACAACACTACGTGTAACTTTTGGAAGTACAAATTGAAATACTTACTAATTGTTATTGTACCTTGGGAGTTAAAATGTAAAAGTCTGTGTGGTGTTATTACGGATTGTTTAAGTATAACGTTCCTATACCCGTCAAGTGGTTTCTCCGAAGTGCAATCACGAAAATAAACATTGAAGCGGAACAACGCGAGCGTGGACTCTGCTACGCGATTCAAACAAAACGTGCGCTCAGCGCATCTGTGAGATTGGAAATCCTGGCAACACGATCGTAACAAAATAAAATCGTCGTAACGAGTCCAAGTGGAATCCTCCTACAGACGACACCCTGTGCACGACCCTCTAACCCTCTGGCCCGGTCGCCTCCTGCGTGCATGTCGGCATAATTTCTGTGACCCGACCTTTTAAAGTGAATGTATGACGTGGAATTTAATGGGCAGAGGATTGTGGCACTGTGCCTTCTGTTAATCACCTCCGCGTTTCCTAAATTTGCCGTGGAGATGTTACATAGACCGTGGCCTAACAGACCTGACGCTGAAGTTTTCACTTTTTTGGTCATTTGAGGCTGTGAAAATCCAACAAATGCACAAAGCGTTAATAGAAAATACATTTGGACAAAGACATGCTGTCAAGCTAGGTGTGGTGCGAGCACTTTGGACTGTGAATGCTACACACGGATTGATTTACAAAGTGAAAGGACCCACACTCTCGTGTTTGTGCCCCAGTGAAAGAGTAACTCTTGGTAAGAATGCCTAGGACGAGGCTTCATCATGTTGCTGGGATTTGCAAGCATCAGTCGTAGAACTAAAATATAGAACTTTGAATCGGCGAGCAGATATGGCTCCTACCTAACACAACTTATGATGAAATCATCCTCACGGTGCCTTCTCGTGTTAGGTCTCGGGAGCCTAGCGGGACCTGGCTTATTGCTTGGATAGGAAACTGCCTCCTGCGATGCCAAGTGGCGTGAGTTGACGTGGCCAGGAGGTGGCGGTACCACGATGGCTCCGCGTGATATTTGTGCCGCCTGCTTTGAGTGCTGTCCCACTCCTGTGGGCAGATTTTTTTCACGGATTCTCCATTTTCAACCCCCACATGCCAAACTTGACTAGGATTGGACAAATATCCTCAATGGAAAATACTGTCTGAAAAGAGTCTTGAGACCCATTGAGGCTTTTCTTCGTGAAGACCATTATTCATTTAATTGTATTGGGAAGGTGGGGAGGGGGAGTTTCTGTTCTGTGAACCCCGAAATTCCGAGTGATTCCCAGACACTGGACATGAGTGGCGAGTGACGGTTGAACCGGTCCTGCAACCAACCCCTCTACACAGTGGAGGGGCACCTTCATCCACGAGCGGATTGTTAAAAGGGCTCTACAATTATTAAAGAAAAACAAAAATGATTTCGATTTGTTCATTGTAAACACAGGCAACTGTGCGTGAAAAACGTGGGACTGGAGTTCGATAGTGCCGATGGGTCCACGGGGTGGGCAGACAATAACAGAGGCGTGCTGCAGTTGGAGGGCGCTTGATCCAGTTGAAGAGCACGCGGTCAAACCCCAGTCGGGTCGGCTAGGCCCATCCTCCCTGCAGGGTTGATGGGCGTACCGCTGTTTGAGGAGTCAACAGAAGTTGTCCTTTGCAGATACTGATGCTTGCCATAGGAATGTGGAATTTCAAGCAATTACACATTCTTATACATCTACTGTTGCTTGGGGCTGCCATGGTAGATGTAAATACCACAAGTGCCTGTGTAAGCAGGAAGACGGATTGACGCCGGAAACGTTAGCGATTTGCCTCGTTAAGTAATGGAAACGTCAATGCATTTTTGCCAAAGATTGGACAAAAAGGGACATTTGCCAACAATGCATAAATATATGGTTTGTTGACTTTAACGTAGGGCTCAGGACGACCCTAGTCCCAGGATCAAGACATCATTACCGTGTTGACGGCAGTAAGTTTGTAAAGAAGCTCCTTCGCAGGTTCCATTTTCCAGACGATTTATTTCCCGATGACGTATTTACAAGGCGAGAGTACGACTATCTTCAGCTCTGGTGGTTTCCACGAGATTCGTCTCTAACAGTCCTTCTTGATGGTTTCCACCACGTCGATCTCCAACAGTCGGCCCCAAAGTCGTTCACCTGCAGTCGTCCTTCAGTCCCCAAGCCAGCGCCCCGATCGTGGGCCTTGCGCCCCGATCGTGGGCCTTGCTCCCCATTATACAGCCGCTCGGCCACGCCATGGTAACTTCCAGCACTTTCCCCCGGTAGATTCTTCCAGCAGACTCTACTGTCTTCTACTTCCCTTCTCGAACCTTCCCTCGCACAATATTCTGCACCTGTTTCCACCCATCTCCACTGACCCCACTATAACCCTTGCTGTGTACAAGTTTATTGGTTCCATAACGCCCGAATACGGTTCAACGGCACAAACGGCAGAAGAGCATGGCATGTGTCATGTTATCCGTGCGATTATATGGGCATCGGGACTTTGATTTCTATTACAGAACCCTCTATGAGAGCTGCCACAAATGGTAACTTGCAAATAAAAGGTTTTATTTATTTTACAACAACCAGCCAGATAGTCTTCAGGGTCTGTTTTACCCAGAACTTACTGGGCCCTCTATAAATGTGCAGAGGTTCGCCCGGGCGCTTTACCTGTAAAACGAATGCACGAGCAAGTGACTGAATACATTCCAGGCGGAGGCTCCCACACGCACGTCCGACAGGACTCTGGCTTCTAGCTGGGTGGGAGACCGTCATCTAGATTTCTGATCTCGGCAGCACCAAGCTGATCGTTGCATAAAATTACCGAGCGGCCATCCGACTCTCGCCGCTGTGTACCAAACACAGCTCATGCACAATCCCCTATTAAGCACAAACATTTAAAACAATATTTGTATTCTAAAAAACATCTGATTTTCACATTCATTCGGTCATTACCTTTTGAAAAGCGTCTTTCCAAAATGTTAAAAAATTTGTACAACGTGTCAACTAAATTTTCTGCAAGATAAACTACTGTAATTAGCATAGAAAATGTGAATCATGGGTTTGTCAAAGGATCCTATTTTCTTCCCAGTGAAATATCACTTCGTATTTTTATAAAAAAATAATATAAACTATATACTGTACAACAACCGCTGTTTGCCACGAAGTAGCGATGACGTCACCAAGGCGCTTGTGCCAGGCTAGGTGCACCTTGAGGCAATTGCGTGACGGAGGCCCGCTGGCAGGAGTTCAGGGACAGACGCAGCGGGTGCCATGGGTTGCCTGACCGAGATGACCGGCAGATGCACCACCTGTGCCCCCCCCTCCCCACTGTGCCACCTCACGGCGTTTGAGCTGCCCGTTGCTGGGCTCGTGAGCATCGCTCGCCATACGCAAAGCGCGCGATTGCTTAGCGATTGCTTAGCGATTGCTTAGCGATTGCTTAGCGATTGCTTAGCGATTGCTTAGCGATTGCTTAGCGATTGCTTAGCGATTGCTTAGCGATTGCTTAGCGATTGCTTAGCGATTGTTTAGCGATTGCTTAGCGATTGCTTAGCGATTGTTTAGCGATTGCTTAGCGATTGCTTAGCGATTGCTTAGCGATTGCTTAGCGATTGTTTAGCGCGTGAACGCCCCGGCTCACAGCAGCTCCCCCGGCCGTGGCTGCTGATCACGCGATGGCTTCCCCGCTCTCAACAGCCCTCAACAGCCCTGCTCGTCTGCCCCCTCTATTCTCAAGCGGCTAAGCACATGGGAGTATCAAACGAATTCTTTGGCGACGCTGCACTGGCAGTGGTGCACAAGCTCAAACAGTAATAATCATAAAAACCTCGACGCGTTCTTCAATATTGCCGTGTGACCTTCTAAGTAAGAGACGGTGGATAATGGGCGATGTTTCACAGTGCGTCGAGGGGCTGGAGAGGTGCAGCGGGGGGCCTCTCTCTTGCGCTGTGAAGAATGGCCATTTCGCGACACGTCACCTATTGTACACCGTTTCTGATGAAAGCCACAGTGTTATTGATGCTTTTTTTGCTGCATTGGTATAGACACACTGGTAAATACTGGTAAACATTTTGACCGCACGTTCAAGGCAGACTGTTCGATGACAACGCAACACACAAAGCCGCTCGTTCCCACTCTCCAAGACGCCGGCTGGGCACTGTGGGATCCCGAAAACTCGTAGTCGCAAACTCCACGCTGGGGGCTTGCCAGTGGGCCCTCAAAGCTCCGTACCCGCACGCCTCCCAATGGTGAAACGGGCGCCCGGCGCCGCCCCGGGTCACCAGACGTCGCACTTGTTCCGCGGGTTCATCGGCGACGCCGCGGGGCAGTTGAAGGTGGCGGCGAACTCGGCAGAGTTGGACAGAGACGCCAGCGTCCGGACGCGCGCGGGGCTGTGAGTGTCCCGCGGCAGGAGCTGGCGCCGGCGGTCCTCCGCCGTCTCCACGGAGCACCACACCTGCGGCACGAAGCGCGCGGCGCTGAGGCTGCTTTTGGTCGGCGCTAAGTGGGCTCCCCCCCCCGGCCCTCGGCTATGTGCAGGGTGGTGAATCGTGCGTTGGTTTTTGGGCCTGTTGTGTAAGCCCCTCGGCGTCCCCCGTGTGTTGTGTGCGTGTGCCGAGTGGCTCTGGGTGCAGGTTATTATGCGTCAAGAGGAAATTGGCAACACTGACGTGGATGAAAAGCTGAACATTAGCAGGGAAATAAGAGGGAAGATTACGATGCTGAGAGGTGGACGGTGGTTGGAGGTGAGCGGCGGCGACGAGAGTTGTGTGGTCACGGTGCCGTACGAGGCGTTGCGTGAAACGCCGAATCGGGGGCTCGTGATGACCGCATCCTACCTGAGAGAAGGCTGTGAAGAAGATTTGCCGGTCGGTGAGATTCCTCACTGGCAGGAAGCATTCCTCGCCCCTCTCCTCTGTCCACATCTCGTAGGCCTACAAAGACAAAGATCCCCCGGGTATCCTTAGCAGAATGTTGGGGCAAGTGCTGCTAGCGAGCACCTACGAAGGCCGGCACGGCACACCCGATCGCCTTTGTCTCCCCAGTGGCGATGTTTACACACCGCATCAGGTACTCATTCTGAGGCTGTCGACCTAGGGGAGGCCCAGGACCGGTTCAGATAATAATCACTGGTGTTGGTCATGAGCGGGAATCAAACTCGGTTCGCCGGGTTCGTAGCGCTAACCGCTACACCACCGCTCCCCACACACAGGCCTACAAATATAAAGATCCCCGTGTAGCTTGTAACAGACTGTTGAGGCAAGTGTTGTTAGCGAGGTGCACCTATGAAGGCCGGCACTGTGGCACACGAGGGGGTGGGTGGCCAGCACCACACCCGGTCCGCCTTTATCTCTCCAGTGGCGATGTTTACACACACCGCACCGGGCACTCATTTTGAGGCCGAGTCAACCTAGCGGAGGCCACCGCCGTGCGGTGCCGTGGTGCTGCGGACCCGGAATGCCGTCTTGATGCCGCCCAGGTCGGCGACGTTCTCCCCCAGGGTCTGCCGGCCGCTGAAGCGCTCCTCTCCGCCCCCCGCCGCCCAGCGCTCGTAGAGCCCCACCAGGCAGTCGCTGCGCCGCTTGAAGGCGGCGAGCGACGCGCTCGACCACCACGCACGCATCCGACCCTGGCCGTCGAACCTCCGGCCTGCACGCGCAATCACGGTCGCGACACGAAGCCGACGATCGTGTTGGTGATCTCCGTACATTTTTTATGTTTCAGGGGCAGCGTTGTTCGGAATGCGTCTCCTGCCAGGGTGCTCTAGTTTTTTACGAATGCCGTGCGTTCGATACGCTGGTTACAACACAGAGGTGTTTTGAGTTTTCGATAAATGCCAGCAACGGATCCGCAGATGCCATGGGGACCGTACCCTGTGCCCGTCTCGTCGTGAACGTTCCCCGAGTACAACCAAGGTTGGAGTTCTACGCAAGAAAGGGCAAGGAGAAGGCGTCGCGAGCGATGACCGCGCCAAGCTCCGACCGGCAACCAAACGCGATCCGTGCGCGCCGAGTGTCGATGGTCCAGAAGCGTGAGCTCGGCTCGTGCAGCTTCTTGCCGAGGCTCGGTGCCTCTCCGGATCTCAACGCGTTGCCACACTCTTGACTTCCGCTAGTTTACGCTTTTACCGGTCCACGCGTGAATTAATAACGATCACGTTGGATTCGTCATTGATCAAAAAGCACGTGCGGAAGTTGGCATTGCACCCCACCTTGGTCGTCGAACGCGTGAGTCACTTCGTGGCCGATGACGACGCCAATTTTGCCGAAATTCACCGCCCTGAAACCCACGAGCAGAACGACGCACAGACCTCCATTATCCTACAGTCATCACACGTAATTCTATCATCCTAGACGAGCGTACACAACACATCAACCTCCGACACGTCAACACGTCGACCAAAGATTGTCCCATAAATACAGGCATGTAATCTTAGGTGGGCACACAGCATTAAATACATTTTTTCAAAATATATATTTTCTTCGGGATGTCGGCATCGCTGGTGATGCGGCAGTGATGGTGCCCATCGCGAGCTGCGAATATTTGTGACAGTGGCGGCACTGGGCCTTCTGCTTGGCCCGCTGGATGCCGTTCGCAGCAGCGAAGCATGGGAGCTCAAATGATGTCTCCCACCAATGGTATAACAACGTGAATTATGACCGCTGCACGCTGGTTTTCTCAGCCAATATTATGGTGTCTAATGACAGAGATGTGGTCAATATCGAGACGTGGCCTAACCCAAAAATCATAATCAACCGTGCATGTGGAATCGCGCGTTGTGGTGCATTAAGGGTACACGCATTTACAATCAGAAACTCTGTTGTGTGTCTCCACATATCACGAAGAATGTTTAGTCCACTGGCCTATCCACACTCTCAATCACTTAGCGGTCATTGAAGAAATCTTTAATATTATTTTTTAGACTTTTCCCCCCAATATTATTCCAAATGCTTTATCGGCACTGTGTCACGACACGAGTAAATTAGCTCTCACAGTAAGCAGTGCATCACACTGCAGATAACACAGCGCTGCATCAGAAGTCACCTCCAGAGGCCTCTCACATCGAGAACTCGACGGGACTCCAATTCCCTTGCAGAGAGCGTTCGTCTCACGGAATTCAAAGCTGACATTTATATTCCTCAAGGCAGTGATTACGCCAAAGTGAAAAGGCCGAGTCGAGTTTGGTGGTTCGGTCATTGGTGACCAGGGTTGAGGCCATCAACTTCGCTACACCTTGGAAGCCACGTCAATCACGAGTGGCTGCTGGAATTCAAAACGCAAACCCCCAGCGATGTTGGCGCAGTGCTCCGACACAGCTGGTGATCATCGGTTTCAACCGCCATTTGTGGGTTTTTATAGTCAAAAGCTTTTTGTTTCCGGCGTTCTGCCAACACTAAATATCACGATCGACTCAAAGAGCACGGGGTCCCCGTCTCCCGAGACGCCACGCGCTGCAGGCAGGCGGGCGGGCGGGCATGCGGTGCGCCGAGGGGTGTCTGGCTGGCGTACATGGGGAAGTCTTCGTGGAAAAGCGGCGGCTGGAAGAGCGCCGCGGGGAGGACGACAGTGTTCTCCTCCGGGGAGTAGTACGCATTGGCCGTCTGAGGGTTCATGCTCCACCTGGGCGGGCACGCGCACGCACGAGCGTGAACACGCACGCGCACGCACGAGCGTGAACACGCACGCGCACGCCGTGGCAGCAGACGCTCGCGTGTAGGTATGGCAAGCAGCGAGCACAGAGGGTCCGCTTCATAGAGCAATGACGATGTCGGCGTGTAAGGCGCCGCCGCGCACGAGACTCGGAGGCGGCAGGAGAGAGGAACCACAGACGGGCGGGAAAGCAGAAGCTGCGGTGAGGCCACGCCAAATTCCCTTCCCGAGCTCTGCTCCTCTGCAGTCATTAAGATGTTATCGGGCCAATGGATGAGTGTTCATGTGTAATGTGTAGTAATAATGCTCCACCTGGGCGTGGCTTTTTTGTGAGACATACTCGCACACCCAGACTAAGGCTAATTCAACTATTCAGTCGCACTTTTGCTGAATTTCTCGGGGGGGGGGTAAAAAAAAACACAACAATCCCCTTCGTGATAAATCTAAGCAAAAGGTCAATAAACACAACACAGCGATGGACTATGCTGGCAGTGGTGAACAAATTAAAACCCCCCTGGCACCAATGGCACTTATACTCTTAGGTTTTTTCGGTAAAGTCACGTAGGTAAAAATAATAATAATAATAAATGAAAAACAACTACATTAAATCACAACGTTTCGGAGGCAACACAAGTCTCCGTCTTCAGGTGGAAACGTCACAGCTATTTTTTTTTTCACCTACGTGACTTTACCGAAAAAGCCTAAGAGTATGAATCCTTGCAGTCATGAAAGCTTCAAATCTAGAACCAATGGCCCTTGCCACTGCATCACAGCAGAAGCGCACGCGCATGTGGGGCTAACGTTTCTGAACCATTTCTCAAAATGTGACTGGCACACATTTGTTTATGTTATCAGCCAGTCGCACCTCCGATTAGCACGGTTGGCTACGTACGGTGCGAAAGACGCTCAACGTCCGGGTCTTCCGGGTTTTCCCTCCACATTTCGAATCAAATGCGTGTTCAGAGTATTTAGCTACTGCTATAATTTCCACGCGACGAAAGGCCCCTTCGTTGAGCTATCGTTCGTGATAGCCAGGTCGGCTTCGGAAAAAAGAGCTACACAGCTCAGGGGGGGCTCCTAACCTGGTAAAATTTTAAACGAGAGTAAAAAAAAGAGTTGAAAGCCACGATGAATCGTGAATGTATCTGCACGCCGCTTATCAGTGGGCCCCCTTGGCAGTCAGGGTTCCGGACGGAGGAGGACAGGGGCCTCACAACGCACCCATTGTTGTCGTCGTTGCTGTCCACGGGCGCGCTCAGCTGCTGCTGCAGGGTTTCCCTCCGCGTCCGGTACAGCTCCAGCGTGTTCTCAAACAAACTTCCCGACACCGTGACCTGAGAGGGACGTGGTTTTCCAACAGATCCGCTCCGGTCGGCGACGTCACAACGCAACCGCCGTGCGTCTACGGTCTGAACTTGCGTTGAACTTACGTTTAACCGTTTCGGATTTCTCGCGAGTAATCGGAATCCCCGTAAGATTATTTCTTGTTATTTTTCACTTTATATTTTCAATGTTGTTTCAAACAAAAACATCGTTTTCAACCCCATGATGCATGCGTTGACTGAGGGTTGAGGCATCAAAGTGACTCTGGGCGTAGAGAAGCAATGGGTCCCGATCTGAGCGACCACTTACATTGGCGTACAATCGATCCAGGAATCCTGGCTCAAGCATCCCTTCGGGATACCCCACTTGAAATTTGATGGACATGGACTGTGGAGAAAAGGCACAAAACGCGTCTACCATAACGGTGACATGGCGTGGCACGGTGGTAATGGCATCACATCAGTGCGACTGAAGCACATCTGCACGTATTATAACCCTTTCCCTTTCCGAGACGTCCGCGAATTGCAGGGTGTGGTGGTGGTTCCGTTCACCGCTGAATTACTCGCGAACGCGCAAGTGGCTCGGCGTGAATTTTATTCAGTGAGGCGTAGTAGCGCCGCTGTGTTTAATAACATTGTCACTCACCGCAGAGAACCGTAGCGACACGACCGCACTCTACGATAACTGCCGCCAAACCGTGCCACACGACCTCCCGTGTGGCTTTTTACTTGCGATTCCATTTCGTTCTTCGATGACGTAACTGTACGTCATCGGAAAACGGAATCCGAAGGAAAAACTGTCTCCTCCATCGGAACGATGAAGGGTTGAAGGCCAGGGAGCAGTAGCGGTATTGTCCTGTCTGAAGGTCCAGATGGTGTTTTTTTTGTTGTTGTTAGAAATTACGTTAAATCTGTGCTCACTGCGTTTGTTTGGCTGGGCAACTCGGCTCTCAGGAATGTGCCCAGTAAGCCCATCCTGGATTTGGGCCGACACGCACCCAGCCCAACCCGAGCCATTTGGGAGCTGATTGGAGTTCAGATTCACGTTGGACCGAGTGTTGCGGCGCATCTCCAGGGCCGGATTAACTGGGCAAGGGCTCGTGGCCCAGTCCAACCCTCGGTGCTAACTTCCCTTTCACTGTTTGGATGGAAACTTGTCATTATTGCTTCACACATCACCCATCAGCTTCATATCATTGCTCAAAGGTGGGCAGCCATCAGTTGATGCCCACCAGCTGATGTCCACCAGCTGTTGTCAACCAGCTGAAGTTCACCAGCTGATGTCCACCAGCTGATGTCCACCAGCTGATGCCCATCAGCTGATGCCCACCAGCTGATGTCCACCAGCTGAAGCTCACCAGTTGATGCCCACCAGCTGATGCCCATCAGCTGATACCCACCGGCTGACGTCCACCGGCTGACGCCCACCGGCTGACGCCCACCGGCTGACGCCCACCAGCTGACGCCCACCAACAGCCCAGCCGCCCTTGCCCGCGAGGTGCCGTGCACGCCCCCTACCTTCTCTTTGGCTGCTGCGCGAGTCTTGCCGTCCATCCACGCGATGCTGTCCAGGTTGCTCACGAATGCATTTCGTATCCTTGTAACGATGTCCTCCGCCTGCGAGGTTCATTGACCGTTTGTTCGTGGGGAGAAGGGAAACCAAGTTAAGAGTTTACGGGACCCTTTTTGCCAGTATCAAGATGATGAACATTTTTAGAAAAGAAAAAAGAAAAGGTTTTACCCTTTCCAGCAAGAATACAGGAGGTGTTACGATGTTCAAACACCAAATCGACAGCTATCACAAAGCGTCAAGTCTGCATTAACCGCACATCCTTGTCGTAAAGCACGCAAACATACATCCTAGTATAATGTATGCATGCTTTACCACGAGCATGTGTGGTTAATGCAGACTTGATGCCTTGTGATAGCTGTCGATTTGGTGTTTGAACATCTTAACACCTCCTGTATTCCTGCCAAAAAAGGGAAATCCTTTTTTTTTTATTTTAAAGCCCAAGTTGAAGTTTGCTTTGGTGTTCAGTTACAAAGTGTCACACGCGACGACATCAGCATGGCAAGCAAAGCCCCGCGACACCGCAGGCTACTCGTGGGGGGCGGCCGCTCCTGCTGCTTGCTGCTGCTGCTGCTGGCGGCTGCTGACTGCCGCTGCTGACTGCTGCTGCTGCTGGCGGCTGCTGACTGCTGCTGCTGACTGCCGCTGGCTGATGCTGCCGCTGCTACTGCTGGCTGCTGCTGCTGTTGCTGCTGCTACTGCTGCTGCTGTTGCTGCTGCTACTGCTGCTGCTATTGGCTGCTGCTGCTGACTGCTGCTGCTGTTGCTGCTGTTACTGCTGCTGTTGGCTGCTGCTACTACTACTGCTGCTGGCTGCTGCCTGCTCCTGGCTGTTGCTGCTGCCACTGCTGCAGAGCGTGCGCTGTGGCTCGTACCGTGCGCCGCTGCGTTGCGTTGAACGTGGCCCTGGCGTAGAGAGCTCCCAGGCCCAGGGGCAGGGCCCGGTTGGTCTCCTCCACGCAGAACTCCCAGCGCGCTCGCGACTCGACCTTCGAGCGCACAAACAGCGCGCAGGTTCGAGCGGAGCCACAGGGGGACAGAAACCAGCAGCTGCCTGGTGCCGCAGCCACTGCCACTGATGTGTGGACGAGATGAGCTCAGGACAGCATTCGTGAACATTTGCCATAAATGATCAACATTCACATCATGTAGACGCACAGTGTGCCGCCCACTGGAGGCTGAAAATGAAGAATGTCAAGCCTATCGCGGAGTTTCACACTGCACGGCAGAGTGCGGCAACAAGTGACCGTGAACGTGGTATAAATGTTTTAATTCGATGAGACTGATTTTTTTTAACGCTCACCGAGTCTCAAGAGTAGTTTTCGGGAGGGTCCTGCCGTAAACTTTGCAGGAGAAGGCGACGTTGCCGTCAGTGCCGGAGTATCCCAGTACAGGCCCCGCACTTTCAAGGCCCTGTGCTAAATGCTTTCAAGCTATCAATTGCGGTTCAGTGATTCTGCACTTGCTCTATTACTATAGTACTATAATGCCTTCAACTTTTATGAACGACTGGGTGTTTAAGGTTGGCCATTTGTCGTATTATCTGGCTGTATAACAAATGAAAAAATACAATTACTTTATTATGCAAGTTCAACATTTATGTGTTTTAATATTTTAGTGTATATTTATTTCTTTATGGCCCCTTTATAACAGATGCTGCAGGCCCCGCACTAGCTTAATCCGAAACTGGTTTCCGTCAATTCTTGCAATTGAGGAATTCATTTGAAGCGTAAATTCTCCAAACTGGGCAGTGACGCTACACTCGTGTCTGAAGAGCGTGGCGAGGTCGTTAATGTTCATTCTGAAGACGTAGTAGGCGAGTCGTGCTGTACCGCTAAAATGCACCCCGCGGTATTAACCAGGGCGGCACGCGGCTCCCATTGCGGACCTCTGCAAGAGGCGCGATGGCTCGGCCATCTCGATGTCCCGAGGTCAGAACGGAGAATCTTTATTTAGACTGCAGGAGGAATCCGATGAGCTATGAAGCTCTTTTTCACAGATGTCCAGTAGCGGCACGGGGTAAGAATGTTACAACAAACTATACAATCATCTACCCTAGGGGTGGGGAACCTTTTTTCTGCCAAGGGCCATTTGGATATGTATAACTTCATTCGCAGGCCATACAAAATTATCAACTTAAAAATTAGCCTGTTATATTTGGTCAAACATTTAATTAACTCACCCCTAATGCGATGGCTGGAACTGCTTCTCTTTGGTGAGGCGTGTGATGTTAGCTGGTGTTGATGATGTTGCTACTCGCAACTTTTTTTCCAGCTTGGTCCTAGATTATTGAATTTCGAGTCCCGCCTGCGGTTGCCTTGGCAGGGCCACACCAAATGATTTTGCAGGTCTTATACGGCCCGCGGGCCGTACGTTCCCCACCCCTGATTATTCTACACGATTAAAGAACTCATTACAGGAGGCAGGCTATGGTGTCACAGAATGCATGCCTAATGCAGCCAATCGGAGGCGATGCCACGCGGTCAGCGACCAATGGGAAGCATCGATATTTCACCGATTCATGCTCCGGCTTTACAGCGCCACCACAGCAGCCACTCAACCAACTCACATTGTCCGCTCCGTGGATTGCCACCATGAGGTCTTGCTTGGCGTCCTCGTACCTCCCATCCAAACTGGGCAACAGCTGCCGGACGAGGCTCCACAGTGCATACAGACGCAGCACTCTGACAACACAAAGACAAAGATCCCCCCTATAGCCTAAACAGACTGTTGGGGCAAGTGCTGTTAGTAAGCACCTATGAAGGCCGGCACGACGCAAGAAGGGGTGGGTGGCCCAGCCGCCTTAGTCTCCCCAGTGGCGATGTTTACACACCAGGTAATCATTTGAGGCTGAGTAGAGAGGAGGCCCAGAACCGGTTCAGATAATCGTCACCGGTGTTGGCCGTGAGCGGGAATCGAACTCTGGTCGTCAGGTTCGTGGCACAGCGCGCTAACCGCTGCACTGCCAACACACAGACACACGCACACGTGTGTGTCGCGTGTCAGGTGCGCTTCTGTTGACCGTACAACGTCAGCACCAAGCGCTGCCAAGCTGACCACACGCTCTACGAAGTTAATTTCAGAATCAGGATCAGGAGTTTGTTCTCGGAGTAAATAACCCACAGAGGCATGCGGCTCTCTTTCAACGGTGCTCGGCCAGCAGACACGTCAGCAAGTGTTACACATTCATAAATAAACTCGATATCAAATATAATTGTCTCCTTCGTATTTGTGGTTTGGGGCATTGCGCCATTATACGTTGTACGATTTTTTCTGGATAACCTCAGTCGCACACTAGAAAGTTTTTCCATTTGTGCGTCAGGTATCCGCATCTGCGGTTTAGGGTGGACCATGAGCTTCGTGGAAGATCAAACCCAGGGAACTTCTTGGTTTGTGCGGTGAAAACACTTCACCACACACGCGTTTTGATTCTGGGCTGAAACTTGCTCTTAAGGGGAAGGAATTACTGCACGACGCAAACGCACAAGTGATACGTGACACTCATATCGGTGCTACCTTTACAGTCCGACACCGCGTGGCCCTGCTGGGGAGGCTCACCTTCTGTCTGTGTTGTTGATGACGTGAAACGCGCCGTGGAAGTACTCCTTGTTATCGATCACCACGGTTCTTTGGCCGTACGGAGCCAGTGGGTAGAACACCTCACGGAAATACTGGGTCCAGTCCAGTAATGGTAACATATCCTTAAGGGGGAAGGAAAAATAAAATGAAAAAAACAACAAGCATATTAAACTACAACATGATCACTTTTGTTCAAACTTTACCAAGACATTTATTGCTTACAGTAAACGGAATGTGTGTGTGTGTGGCACACGATTTGTATACTTTGTATCTATCACATGGATTGTAAAAGCTCAAGTTCTACCCTCCACAATAAAAATGTGACCAAAAGCAAGTAATCTTCCCGATGCATTTACTTTCATGATCTGTATTTATCCTGGAGGAATCCGATGAGCTGTGAAGCTCTTTTTGACAGATGACCACATTGACACGTGTCCATGACGATGCATTACTTGGGAACAAATTTCCATAATATTTGAAGCTTGGGATTGGGGTGAGTGGAAGCGTCGGGGGTTTGTGGTGCTTTGTGAAGGGGTCCTGTGATGATGCTTTTTGTCAGAACTGGCTGGGCAGGCTGACAGCCATTGCATTGTCCAGTGAGTCACAGTGAGCCACAGTGAACCACAGTGAGCCACAGTGAACCACAGTGAGCCACAGTGAACCACAGTGAGCGACAGTGAGCCACACCGCACGAGGGTGAGCGTCATTGACTGCTGCGGAATGTTACAGGGCATCACAGCTGTTTGTTTGAAGCAGACTATAAAACCGCGGGACATTGCTCACAAATGCAATCCACTGTGCGCACTCAAGTGCTCACCCTCATGTGAAAGGTGCATTCAACTGAGCTGTAGGATAATGGCAATGCCAATCCGTTTCCAAAGCCAATAGACGGTGCCACGGTGGCTAGGAGATGTTAACTACCTCGCCCGGTATACAGGAGGTCGTGGGTTCAATCCCGACCCTGACGAAACCTGCTGTATATTTGGAGTTTGCGTGTCTCTTATCATTATCATCATCACGGTGGCTAGGAGATGTTAACTACCTCGTCTGGTATACAGGAGGCCGTGGGTTCAATCCCGACCCTGACGACACCTGCTGTATATTTGGAGTGTGCGTCTCTATCATTATCATCATCACGGTGGTTAGGAGATGTTAACTACCTCGCCTGGTATACAGGAGGCCGTGGGTTCAATCCCGACCATGACGATGCCTGTTGTATATTTGGAGTTTGCGTGTCTCTATCATTATCATCATCACGGTGGCTAGGATATGTTAGCTACCTTGCCTGGTATACAGGAGGCCGTGGGTTCAATCCCGACCATGACGATGCCTGTTGTATATTTGGAGTTTGCGTGTCTCTATCATTATCATCATCACAGTGGCTAGGATATGTTAGCTACCTTGCCTGGTATACAGGAGGCCGTGGGTTCAATCCCGACCATGACGACGCCTGTTGTATATTTGGAGTTTGCGTGTTCTCCAGGTAAGGCCCACTGAGCTATATAGCTCTTTTTCAGAAGTGACCTGGCCACAAACAATAACTCAAAAAAGTGGCTAATGATGTGGAAAATGTATAGCAGGCAAATACTGTAAACGCACATTGAGTCTAAATGTGGAGGGGAAAAAACGGAGGATCTGGAGAAAAATCCACGCATACTAGGCGAGGGAGATAAAATCTCGCCACCAAAATGCCCTTACTCAATCCATCAATCAACGCTAGATCCTTGGTGGCCTCAGCCAACCACGTGGTAGATTTTCATTTTCCTAGCAAATTAGGTGTGATATACCTCCAGTAAAAAAAAACCCAGCAAAATGTGTTCATGTTGCCGTGTAGTCGAGCATTGCGGATTGGTCCTTCACTGTTCAGAGGGGCAGGGTGTGTACCTGCAGGTCCCTGAACGTGATGAATCCGGGATTCCTGCTGCTGCCTGTCAGAGCCATGATCCCAGCGAGCCTCGACTCGAGCTGCAGCACGAGGCGCATGTCGGACGATGCGGCCCGCTCGTCCGCACCGTCCAGCAGCTGTCGGACCCTGACCATGAAGTCCAGGTAGGCGGTCAGCACCTGTGACAACTTGTCAGTCAGATAGAGCACTGGCACAGCATTCCCCTTCACCCAGAGCACTGGCACAGCATTCACCTTCACCCAGAGCACTGGCACAGCATTCACCTTCACCCAGAGCACTGGCACAGCATTCCCCTTCACCCAGACCACAGGCACAGCATTCACCTTCACCCAGAGCACTGGCACAGCATTCCCCTTCACCCAGAGCACTGGCACAGCATTCCCCTTCACCCAGACCACAGGCACAGCATTCCCCTTCACCCAGAGCACAGGCACAGCATTCCCCTTCACCCAGAGCACTGGCACAGCATTCCCCTTCACCCAGAGCACTGGCACAGCATTCCCCTTCACCCAGAGCACTGGCACAGCATTCCCCTTCACCCAGACCACAGGCACAGCATTCCCCTTCACCCAGACCACAGGCACAGCATTCCCCTTCACCCAGACCACAGGCA
This sequence comes from Lampetra fluviatilis, assembly GCF_964198595.1. NCBI lineage: Eukaryota > Metazoa > Chordata > Hyperoartia > Petromyzontiformes > Petromyzontidae > Lampetra > Lampetra fluviatilis. The sequence goes on from NC_136289.1 coordinate 955,015, forward strand.
CAGCATTCCCCTTCACCCAGAGCACTGGCACAGCATTCCCCTTCACCCAGAGCACTGGCACAGCATTCCCCTTCACCCAGACCACAGGCACAGCATTCCCCATCACCCAGACCACAGGCACAGCATTCCCCTTCACCCAGACCACAGGCACAGCATTCCCCTTCACCCAGAGCACAGGCACAGCATTCCCCATCACCCAGACCACAGGCACAGCATTCCCCTTCACCCAGACCACAGGCACAGCATTCCCCTTCACCCAGACCACAGGCACAGCATTCCCCATCACCCAGACCACAGGCACAGCATTCCCCTTCACCCAGACCACAGGCACAGCATTCCCCTTCACCCAGACCACAGGCACAGCATTCCCCATCACCCAGACCACAGGCACAGCATTCCCCATCACCCAGACCACAGGCACAGCATTCCCCTTCACCCAGACCACAGGCACAGCATTCCCCATCACCCAGAGCACTGGCACAGCATTCCCCTTCACCCAGACCACAGGCACAGCATTCCCCTTCACCCAGACCACAGGCACAGCATTCCTCTTCACCCAGAGCACTGGCACAGCATGCCCCTTCACCCAGAGCACTGGCACAGCATTCCCCTTCACCCAGACCACAGGCACAGCATTCCCCTTCACCCAGACCACAGGCACAGCATTCCCCTTCACCCAGACCACAGGCACAGCATTCCCCTTCACCCAGACCACAGGCACAGCATTCCTCTTCACCCAGAGCACTGGCACAGCATTCCCCATCACCCAGAGCACTGGCACAGCATTCCCCTTCACCCAGACCACAGGCACAGCATTCCTCTTCACCCAGACCACAGGCACAGCATTCCCCTTCACCCAGAGCACTGGCACAGCATTCCCCATCACCCAGAGCACTGGCACAGCATTCCCCTTCACCCAGAGCACTGGCACAGCATTCCCCTTCACCCAGAGCACTGGCACAGCATTCCCCTTCACCCAGAGCACTGGCACAGCATTCCCCTTCACCCAGAGCACTGGCACAGCATTCCCCATCACCCAGAGCACTGGCACAGCATTCCCCATCACCCAGAGCACTGGCACAGCATTCCCCTTCACCCAGAGCACTGGCACAGCATTCCCCTTCACCCAGAGCACAGACACAGCATTCCCCTTCACCCAGACCACAGACACAGCATTCCCCTTCACCCAGAGCACTGGCACAGCATTCCCCATCACCCAGAGCACTGGCACAGCATTCCCCTTCACCCAGAGCACTGGCACAGCATTCCCCATCACCCAGAGCACTGGCACAGCATTCCCCTTCACCCAGACCACAGGCACAGCATTCCCCTTCACCCAGAGCACTGGCACAGCATTCCCCTTCACCCAGAGCACAGGCACAGCATGCCCCTTCACCCAGAGCACTGGCACAGCATTCCCCTTCACCCAGAGCACAGGCACAGCATTCCCCTTCACCCAGAGCACAGGCACAGCATGCCCCTTCACCCAGAGCACTGGCACAGCATTCCCCTTCACCCAGACCACAGGCACAGCATTCCCCTTCACCCAGAGCACTGGCACAGCATTCCCCTTCACCCAGAGCACAGGCACAGCATTCCCCTTCACCCAGAGCACAGGCACAGCATTCCTCGTTGCCCACAATGCCGTGCCCAGGCAGTGTTTGTGTCTTGTTACACAGTAAGTATTCGCGGTTGTGCTGCCATACAGCCCTTCGATGGTATTTACGTTTTGTTTGGCACAATGTCTGACGTTTTGCTCGACCTTCTGCGAGGGAACGGAATAAATTCGGCTGCTGATTTGCACACTGTGCTATGTGCGGCATAGCACCAAGTTCATGGCTGTCTGTATGTTTAATCAGGACACTTGGGGAATTAATGAAACGTGAATTGAAATGGATGGAGGCCTGAATCATTGTCGTACCTCAATGCAATTGAGAGGGTAAAAAAAGACTACAACACTAGAATCAATTAAAATATCTTCGTCGCGTGATAAATACTTGATCACGATGATCAAATATGTATTTTGCACAAGAAGGCTCTTAGGCATGAAGAGACCCTGTGAATAGCAGATTAAACCTTTGCCTCGTGTACTTCATGTTGACAAGCAATTAGCCGTGATGATTCAAAACCATGCGTTTGAAAATACCCTCAGTGGAGAGAAAGATCCCTTATTTTATGAAAATAACAACCCATGTGTAAGTTAAATACCATGATCTGCATTAAACAGATGATCAGCCATTGCGACAACACAAACCTCGTCCGGATTGTGTACGTCCCATTGTGTAAGCTGCTTGCCACAAGATCATCTCATTGCAAACACAGTTCTAAGCGCCATGTTTCAGTAGGTGTGAGTGTAGTCACATTTTGTACGTATGCATGTTAAACTTTTTTCGCAACATACATAGCCGACAGTGCTAATCGGAGGTATGTATGTTCGCATGTATGTATGTTCAAGAGCTTCGTGTAAATCTGAGCTTTAATACTAATTCCCTGAAATGTGCGCAGATGTACCTTATCATCTGCCGTCTTGTTAAGGTAATAGTCAGGAGATGGCAGGCCCAGGTCTGGAACTGAAAGCTGTGAATGGAAATTGCAAAAAAAAAGATCGTAAGCTGTACTGCCGTAAATAAGCACTCCGGCTCGTCAAAACATGTCACGTGTTTAGCTGGGCAGTGGTAATGGCTGTGCACGCGGCCTGTAATCCAACACTCTGGAGGCAGTGAGGGTTGGCGGATCACGCAAATGTTGCGAAACTCCTTTCCCGTCGGCGTCGAGGTGCCGTACTCTGGCTTACCAGTAGACGGCAGTACAGCACAAAATGTGGACTCCACCTGCTCTGTCTGTACGAAATAGCGTGTTTCTCCGGATTCTCCGGTTTCCTCCCACATGTAAACACGCATTAATTGGCCGAAAACACCTTCACATATATATAGAGGAGCGCAGAGCTTGGGCAATTGTTGTGGCTGCCCTCACGTTCGTTTGTGGTTCCTCCTCGCACCTTTCGAATCGTTCTCTACTAGAGTGAGCGACTACCGTGCACATTACGAGTTGAAATTATGAACATTACAAGCGCTACACCAATTCTATCTGGAAGTGAAATGCTTTCCGGGAGCTACTGCAGGTGTCGAATGAGACCCATAACATATTTTATTACGCTATTATTATTCATGTAATTTCTTGGTGAAGTTTACATTTGTCCACGGAACTTCATGAAGACGCTAACGTAATTTAATCTACCGACGCAATGGGTGGTCCCTGGACCCTGAATAAAATGTTATCTTGTTCAAAGAAGGTAAATGTTAACTTGTTCAAATAAAATTTACGCGATCTAACCCAAAAACCTCTATTATGAATAATATTGGTCGCGAAAGTCTTTATACGTGTAAAATTGCTCAAACAAGGTAACATTTTAGGCTTTACCCTTTCCGCCAAGAATACAGGAGGTGTTAAGACATCAAATAGACACCCATCACAAGGCATCGAGTCAGCATTAACCACGCATGCTTGTGGTAAAATATGCAAACAAATCATGCTATGATAATTATTTATGCATGTTTTTGCCATAAGTACGTGTGGCTAATGCAGACTTGATTCCTTGCATCGAGTCAGCATTAACCACGCATGCTTGTGGTAAAATATGCAAACAAATCATGCTATGATAATTATTTATGCATGTTTTTGCCATAAGTACGTGTGGCTAATGCAGACTTGATTCCTTGCAAAAGATATATTTATATTTGACGTTTCAAAATCTTATCGCTTGTTTTATTTCCAGAAAGGGTAAAACCCTACTCTTTATTTTTCATACCACGTGTTTAATGACGCTAATCTGCTGTGCCGTGAGCAACTCTTCCAATGGAATAAATGACAGGGCCAATGTCAAATGCGCACGCACGCACGCACGGACAGAGGACGACTCAGAGGGGCGAGTGGCCACGGACAAGCGGGAGGGCGGCCACGCGACGAGACGGAGCCAACAACTGCCCAAGCTCTACGCTCCTCTATATATTCAGGTGTCATCGGCCAATTAACGAGTGTTTACATGTGGGAGGAAACCGGAGCACCCGGAGAAAACTCACGTGTGCGAGGGGGAAACACTCTATCCTATAAAGATGGAACAGGTGGAGTCCACATTTTAGCTGTACCGCCATCTCCTGACGAGGCGGGGTACGGTTCCTCCTCAGTGCCCACAGTAAGGGAGTTTCGCAACGTTTGTGTGGTGATCCACCAACCCAGCTGGTGCCTCCACAGGGCTGGGTGATCACACGCCGCGTGCGTAGCCACCACTAGTCGGCACGCGGCGTCAGCACGGTCGATAAGATGTGTGTCACGCCACGCCTCTGTATCTTACAAAAAGCGCATGTGTATGCATTTGTGTGCTTGTTATTTTACACACAATCATAAAATTACGATGAAGTGTGCAAAACGATTCGACTTTCAGGTCAGGGCTTGAACATCGGCATTATGGGTAGAGCCCTCTGAAGTGGCTAAGCCCTGTACCCTCCCCGATAAGCAGAGGGTAACGGGGGAATACTGCATGTGAGTCGTGAAAGCCAGAGCGAAGAAAATGGGAATACATTCCACAAAGCTGTGCCTGCAAGGTTAATAAACACAAGTGTGTGTAAGTAAGCCAATTCCCACACATTCTGAACATGTTGCGATACCCAGCAGACAGAGATGTGCACACGGGCCGGAAAATCCACCGTAATAATCCTACACCTATCTTCTCCTCCCATCATGTCATACATGTCACATGACAACACCATACTGGGTGCATCTGGGCAGTCTAAAACACGGCTTACATGTGTAGTGTCAACGATTCAGAGACAGAGTTTCTAGGAGGCACTTTCTTAATTATCAACTTGCATGGTCTCGTCCGCACTCTCCACATGAGCTCAGCCGAGCCTGTACACAACGCTAGCCATCTAACACTGACTGAGATATCCAACTACTGTTCTTCGTAGCGCAATATCTAGCGGAGACGTTTAGCGATGACGGCGACAAGACGACAGCAAGGACGAGACGAGTCCACTCCCAGAACCGGCAGCCTCGAGCCCCCGCTCTCAGATCCTTTTATGCTCCCAGTGCAGCCTGGCTCCGCCCTGACTGCGCCTCCCTTCTAGAACCCGCCAGCAGGGTCCAGGGGCCTCCAGATGGGGTCCTCCGTGACCCTTACCCTCGTTCCTCCGCTCTCCCAACACACCCGTGCTCACGCTCACCGGCGTGTGGACTGTCTGTCCACCACAGTTGCCGCCGCTGTCCACCAGCCGGCGCTATTACACTACATATGCAACATGGTGGTGTCACGTGACGTCCGAGGTGATGTCACGTGACGTGATTGAAGGACCGAAGCTATGGTCGCAATCGAACATTTGAGTATTATCGCTCTTACAAGTACCTGCACTGTGTGTAGAGGTGTTACTTGCTGAAATATTCTGCTAAAACTGACGGCTGGCAGGGACACCGCACCGCATGGGAGAGAGACGTTCACTGACACCACACTACACGGGAGACGCTCACCAACACCGCACCACATGGGAGAGAGACGTTCACCGACATTGCACCATACGTGAGAGAGACGTTCACTGACACCGCACCACACGGGAGATGTTCACCGACACTGCACCGCACGGGAGAGAGACGTTCACCGACACCGCACCACACGTGAGAGAGACGTTCACCAACACCGCACCACACGGGGGAGAGAGACGTTCACCAACACCACACCACACGGGAGAGACGTTCACCGACGGGTTTCATGGCACGCATTGTGGGTGTCGCGTGAAGCGAGCGCTCACCCTGAGGGCTCTCTGCTTGGAGTCGAACGGCAGGGAGCCGACGCCCAGCTTGAAGAACGCTCCGAGGGAGAAGTTCCTGCCGAGGAGCTGCAGTAGCTGCTGCAGCTCCGCGTCGCCAGTGGTGGCGCCGGTGGTGGTGGTGGTGGTGGGGAGCCCGCCGTGCCACCCGCCCAGCTGGCAGCACACACACAGGCAGCACCGTGCGTGCTCGCGCTTCCAGCAACCCGGCTGCCAGACCACACCACAGAATTCGCGAGGGCTCCTCTGGGAATGAAATTTCGGTGGCTTGCGGCGGAGCAATGAGTTAATTTTTTTAATTTCGTTTGCTTCGCATGTGAAACTCGACACTTTTGAAAGTGTACGTGCAACAAAATGCATACTCTAAATCGCTACGAGTAGGGGGAGGTCACACCTTTGTATTTGAAAAGCAATCCACAGTGGCCTCATATAAAACTCGATTGGAGATTTGGTTCGAACACATCTCGCAGGTGTTTCGGAGCGCAGCGAAGGTGCCCCCACTCTTGCCTGAAATCCACTCTCATCGAAGTGAGGCTCAGAGTGGCGCCACGGACGCCTCGCTTCGCACGGCAGTGCCCCGCTACCTGGCTGATGATGCCGTTGAGTGATCGGCTCCCAAGCCGAGTTCTGCTGCTGCTGTTGTTCAGACATGAGAGGTAAAACCGCTGGACTTTTCTCTCCGCGTCAGTCTCCTTGATCGTAGCGTTTTCTGAACAATGTCGTCACACACACAGCACTGACATCAACTTGGGAACACATGACCTGAGTGATATTGCGTGAGCCTGGCTGTACGACTCAACATAATCCACGTGATTGGATTGCATATCGTTTTTTATGGTTATATTTTGAAAAGTTAACAAATTTTCGGATATCCTGCCCTTGCAGCGTAATCAGGCAACTCAAGTGCATTGTGTGCCACCTACGATCCTGATCTGACAATCACACATTATTTCCAACTTATTTGAAGATTAACTTTTCATTATCACATAGAGAGCTATGGCTTTCAGTCATCGACTAACGCATTTGCACGGGGGTAGGGGCGTGGGGGGGGGGCAACGGCTATTACCCAGAAATCTGTGCATGGCTAACTGGTTATTTTTGTCGAGCTCCTGCCAGGTTCCCCGGTGAGGTTTCCCCGTGGGCTGCTCGCTCCCCTGGAGCCATCGGCCGCAGCTGAAGCCGTAGAAGTCCTCACAGGGGTCGCCCGACGAGTTCAGAGCCTCCCACATGGCGCTCACGGCCTGCATGCAGTGGCTCGTCGTGCACGTGCGCCACTTCTGTACGTCTCCAGCTGTGGACACGAAAGAAACCCAAGGGGCAGCGCCGCGCGTCACACTCGTCCCTCGTGATACGGCTGAGAGAAGCGACTTAAGGATAAGTTTGACCCTTTCTGGCAATAAAACAGCTGTGTTAGGATGTTAAAACACCAAACAGAAAACGTTTGCAAGGAATCATGTCTGCATTAACCACATATATACTTATGGCGAACATTAAGATAAAAAAACATGCTGTCCCATGATGTAGCTGCTCACCCCGAGTTCTCAATGTCCTGATCGTGGAATTGTCTTTGTGCTGGTCGCCTTTTGGCGTCCTCTGGTCTAACACTGTGTGAGACGAGGCTCTAAAGAAAGCTGTCTCTGGTGTGGATTAATCAGTTGCAAAGAAAATGCATATAATCTTGACTTAAAGCTTTCGTGACTTTAGAAATTCATATTCCTTGGAGTCTTTCGGTAAAGTCACGTAGATAGGTTCAAAGAAAATAACAAAAAACTACGACGTTTCAATCGCAACACAAGCGGCCGTCAACAGCTAACCCCCCTCTTCCTGTTCTTCTGCCAAAAAAATGTCCCGTGAGCTTCCTTCTCCCGGACAAAGTGCGCGGACTGTCAACAATGTCCCTTTCCTTGTCACGCTCGAAGCAGCAGGAAGTGGTCACAGGCAGCTGCGATCCGACTAACGCTTCGGCACTGCCAACGAAAGACCGCGTCCCGATAAAAACAGGCGAGGGCAAAAGGTCGGTGGCCAAACTCCAAATCTTCTCTGCGCGGTGGGAGAACGCAGACGAAGTAAACGCGTCTCACCGCTTTGAACAATAACGTCGCTTGCATCGTAATGGGCAGGGTACTGAAAGTGCAGGGCAAAGCAGAAGAGAAGAAAGCAAGAAAAAGCCTGTGAAAGATAAGGCCAGATATGAAATAAAAACGTGATTGCCAAACAATTGTAAAACCATTTGGAACCCATAAGTTTCATATAAATAAAAAATATGGTACGTGCACCTGCATACATAGTTTATATATCGCTGTATGGCATATAATGTGGCACTTTACCACCAATCAAAGCTAGAGCTTTGATTGTGAATACAACCCAAACCATCAAGGCAGTGACGCCTGCTTGTGGGGAAAATAAAAACACTTCACGATTGTTGACAAAATAAAAAAGACGTTTGGCCAATTACGTTAAATGACTCTTTGGTCCTTTCGGTAAAGCCCCGTAGAAAGAAAATAAATGTAATAATGGAGTACGACGTTTCGAGGGCAACACAAGCAACCGTCATCAGGTAGAACTAAATTTGGGAGAGAGACAAAACACAAACACGGAGACACACAGACAGACACACAAGCAGAGAAAGAAGATCGAATGGGCCTACGAGAGCCTGGTAAATTTTTAGAGAAAGAAATAGTTTGAGAAAAAAAACTTAGCAAATTTTTTGGAAATGTAATGTAATGCAACACAGAGAGTCGGCTAACACACAGTTAACGGATAGCCATATCTTCTTTCCCTCGGTCGCTTCGGGGTGGATTGACATGCTAATTTCTCTGCTCCAGCAGCAGCCACCAGCAGACCCACCTCTCTCTGCCCCCTCTCTCTCTCTATTTAAGGCCTCGACACAGAGGCATTGGGTCTCTGTGTGTCTATGTTGTGTGTCTCTCTCTGTGTGTCTCTGTGTTGTCTCTCTCTGCTTGCGTCTCTCTCTGTGTCTCTCTCTGTGTGTCTATTTTATGTGTCTCTCTGTGTGTCTCTCTCTGTGTGGTCTCTCTCTGCTTGTGTGTCTGTATGTGTGTCTCCGTGTCTGTGTTTTGTCTCTCTCTCAAATGTAGTTCGACCTGATGACGGTTGCTTGTGTTGCAATCTAAACGTGGAATTTTATTATTTAATTTATTTTCTTTCTAAGTGACTTTACCGAAAGAACCAAAGAGTAATTCCTGCAGTCACGAAAGCTTCAAATCAAATTTAATTACATTAAATGCTGCTGCGCACTCTGTTCGTCCACCAATCGGTCGGTTACAGGACTAAGGTGAGTAACGTTCATAAAAAAAATTATATATAAAAAAATGATATGTAAAAAAAACTATGACGGTAACGTTTCATGTGATCCATCTGTTGGGGGTTTCGTTAAGTAATCAACATTTTCACGTCAAGAATCGCTTACATTTGCATGAGGTAGTTTTTTTTACACGTTTATCCTAGTCGTAATAATGCCAGTTACAATTCTGAAGAGCCAGCAATAATTAATTTTGAGGAACTGAAACACACCATGATACACCACTTCCCTCCCGCTACTGGGAACATGACACTATGCGTGTCCAACGTGTGATCACGATGAGCGCACGCTGCCGTGCCTGAGCAGTCCAACCAGAACTTCATCCTTCACAAGTCTTGCCATCGTGTTCCCAGGGAGTGTTCATACTCAGTTACTGGCTCTTACGGTCGACACCTGAGTGTATGCATAGTCTGTGAACAAAGACTTTTAATATATATAAAACTAAATTGTCCCTGTGAATATCTCTTACCAGAGGTGTGGACTCGAGTCATGTGACTTGGACTCGAGTCAGACTCGAGTCATGAATTTGATGACTTGCGACTCGACTTGGACTTGCATAACAATGACTTTGTCCCACCTATGAGATGTGGACTCGAGTCATGTGACTTGGACTCGAGTCAGACTCGAGTCATGAATTTGATGACTTGCGACTCGACTTGGACTTGCATAACAATGACTTTGTCCCACCTCTGTCTCTTACTATTACGCTTGTTTGCCCAGGAAAGCCTCGCTAATTCTCCTAACTCTTCTCCATGAGTTTTCTCATTACAGATTTGACTGATTGATGCTTAAGCCATTGGTGTCCCCAGTGTAAAGGTACACGTCCTCTCCTTAGGAGGCTCCCAGAGGCATAGGGCAGCAGGGGTGACGACTGATGAGTCGTAATAATCACAAAAACTGGTCTGCAGTTCAGTTTTTGTTTAACTGCTGCCTGGTGGGACGGCCATATTTTCTGAACTCTTTTGAGTTGGTGGTCTAAAAGTACAAATTCTCCACACATGCAGTTATTTTTGAGCTTCTGGTCTGGATAAGGCCCGAAAGCTTTTGTCCACACAATGCACATCCTTGCGTATTGTTAAATATATTTATTTTTCTCTTGCAATGGGTTTTGTCGTCATTTTGCAAATGTCACGACGGATCTCAGTGGCGAGCGATAACTGAAGTGGCGCAGGGCACTCCGCCAACCAACCCCGGCATTGACGAGCGTGGCCAAGTGCGCTCAAACATCCCTCACGACCGACACGAAGACTGAGAAAGGACAAAGGTGGTGGGAGGGGACATGGTCATTGGCGAACCTGTTGCCCGTGGCGGCAGCATTAGGGCCACGACGCAGCCGGTGAGTGCGAGGGTCAGCACCGCGGTCAGGGCCCACAGGAGACAACGCCACCTCCACGTGCCCATTCTCAAACAACTCTTCACGCACTCAACCTGCGGGCGAACAACAAGAAACAAAACACGGGGCAGCACACAGGACTTGACGGGAGGAGGAAGCTCTCTGTCTGCAGCGACCTTACCACGTCGATCACGTACACCACCTACCACTCACCACCACAAAGACAAAGATCCCCCTGTATCCTTTACATACTGTTGGGGCAAGTGCTTTTAGTGAGCACCTATGAAGGCCGGCATAGCACAAGAGAGGGTGGGTGAACAGCACCACGTCCGGCCGCCTTTGTCTCCCCAGTGGCGGCGATGGTTTTACACACCGCATCAGGTACTCATTTGAGACTGAATCGACCTAGGGGATGCCCAAGACCGGTTCAGATAATCGTGACTGGTGTTGGCCGTGAGCGGGAATCGAACTCGGGTTGCCGGGTTCGTAGCGCAGCGCTCTAACCGCTACACCACCACTCCCCATCACCAGCGCTTACCCACCACCACCCACCATCAGACACCACCACACACCACCACTCACCCACCATCACACACCACCACACACCACCACTCACCAGCACTCACCAGCACTCACCCACCATCACACACCACCACACACCACCACTTACCCACCACTCACCACCACACACCACCACACACCACCACTCACCAGCACTCACCCACCATCACACACCAGCACTCACCAGCACTCACCCGCTGCACCTCTCAGTATCAATGCACCACTCACCCACCATTAACCACCTCTCACCCACTGCTAACGCGTCTTGTTTGTGCAAGCTTAAACCGCGTCATTATTTATTCGTCAAATGAATAAGTTGTGTGGGTCTCAAGACATCTTTTTAATTGTTCATCTTAGACTTTCACATCACCATTTTACATGACGTCACTCGCATGACCCTGTCCATCTCAGAGTGATCCCAATGAATACTTACCGAGTACTCCATGCCCCGATACAATACATGGAAAGCAATCGAGATCTAATCTCATCCTTGATACAGCAGAATCGTTTAGATACCTGTATATATAGATTCACGTTTGCAGATTCACGTTTAAAAATATATTCATCTGCACAAACATGTTTAGTTTACTTTTATGAGCACATAATGTACCTGTGAGGTGACTGTGTTTAAATCAACATGGCTTTTTTTACAGACATACATTGTGAAATAATGGAAGCTGCTCTCACATTGAGCAAGAAAAATGTCAAGGCACCCTTAGTGCAGTGACTCTCAGCCACTCAAAACTGACAATTTGCGTACAACCAGACCAGTGGCATTCCTCTTTTTAGAGCCATGCAAATATTACAATACTCGCTCACGTGCTACCGGGTTTATATACAGTACGGACAGTCCTCGGGTCACGAACCTAGTTCGTTTCTGAGACCCGTTCTTAAGTCGACCTGTTCGTAAGTCGACCCGTTCGTAAGTCGAGCCGTTCGTAAGTCGAGGACTCCCTGAACAGTAGACCCCCTCTTAACAATGGTAATTTGTTCCATGAAGCCGGCTGTTAAGTGATTTGGCCGTTAAACAAGTATAGGAATTATACGTTAAAGGCTTAATTCGTTTCGATAGCATCGAAAGTTACCCTTTTCACCCAAAAAACGTACTTAATAATATTTAAACAATGGAAATTAATACATAAAGATACTAACAGAATTTTACACACATAATATTAAAATAAACATGGTTAATCAATGCATTAATTAATATTTACTGTACTTACAACAGCCCGTTGTTAACAGGGGACTGGTCAGTAAGCGAACACATTGGGCTCTATGGAGGCCCGTCGTTAAGCGATTAGTCGTTAAGAGGGGTGGTCGTCAATAGGGGTTCTACTCTACACTGCATTCAACAGACGTCAGTCCTTGTTTTTCGATGGAGGCCTTAACCCTAATGCTGCCACTATGATGAACACGCCACTGCCATTAGGCATAACGTACGATGTTGCGCAGATTCATGCTCGCACAGGTTAAAGCTAAGCTTCCTTGACAATGTGATTGTATGTGCTAGGAAGAAGAGCCATTACCCAAAACGTCGCCTATGATATATTGTTGTGTCAATCAGCGTTATTGACAAATGTGAGGTTTTTTTCTTCTGTTGTGTGCTGGTGCACTACTGCCAAAGCAGCAGCAGCACCATTGAACACTTTCTAATCCTTGATAATACTTAAATATCACGGAGGGTTAAAAGCAAGTCAAGTCGAGGCAGCTTCGTTACTTATTCATTACCACTGCCTCTATCACACCTCCGATTAGCACGGTTGTCTATGTATGGTGCAAAAGAAGTTGAACATACAGGTACATATGCACATCTACCCATCTGTAAAGCATAACAAGTGCTGTACCATTAGATTTAAAGGCGGAGCGTTCAAAAAGAGGGTACAATGTTTTAAACGTGAAAAACTTCGTTGCTCTTGTTAAGCCACCAACACTACTCGCCCGGGGGCCAGCAAACTTTAAAATGGGACAAAGTCCAGATTGTTTACAACTGCTTCAGGACATCACCGGCAACAGCCTCTTCTCTTCACGACAGCCGAGGGCTGCCTTCAGTTGTCCCAGCCAAAGGAGGACATCTCTTCACTTTATCCATCATCAACTGCAATGGAATGTGCCAACCCGGCGTTTTCTATTCAGTCGGTTTAGTCTTGCTAATTTTTTTGTTTCCGTGCCTATTATGTCAACATAGAGAAATGAAATACTGTGCAGTGGTTTTCGCGGTACTGGAATAAGAGAGACACGACTTTGTGTGCGTGTGCGCGCAGAATGAACACGGGGCCCAGTACTTACGTGCGCCCCATGACGTTTCGCACAGACGCATTGCAACCACGGATACTGTGAACACAGAAAAAAAAGTGGAGTTTAACACTCAAGCATTTAAATTCACACACTCACTCACTGAAATGTGAAGCCTTTCTTCCAGTATGTAAGAAACCTGAGCTGGTCCACCAGCGATTCAGACTCTCAGTTGCATATTTAACTTTACTTGAGCAATTTCAGTCGTGTGGTTGAGAGTACTGTACGTAAGTGACCATGAGGAGCAAGGGACCTAATATATTGGCGACGAGCTACTCATGACCACAGAACATTTCATGGATAAATGGCATCACAATTATTACGTCATTGTTATCATTTTTTTGGGTTCTTTGGAACATAATTTCTGCCACTACCCAGAAGTTACACTCCATAATCTGCTTTCGTATCTGTGGGGAATCGCGAATAGGAGGCGTTTTTGTGAGTCAGCTGAACGCAGGGTGACCTAATCTTCTTCCCCGGTTGTCCGCAGCATCATGATGAACAACGGAACGTGGCCTGCTGAACAACGACCAAGCTTCTCTCATCCACAACCGCACGGACATTACTGCCAGCCACAAGCGCTTCTGGCGAATACTCTTTGCCGTAAAATACTGTGGATCATAGGAAGAATCAAGCTGCAGGCTCACGGGATTCTACGCGGAATACATTTGTGGCTGCGAATACTGTAGTAGAATTTACAGTATAAGAGGTTCACAGACAGGAGGAGTTTCGCTGTGTTTTGTGCAGTTGCTACGCAGCCTGTGCGGGTAAAAGGTGCCATTTGAAGTGAAGTATAAAACATAAACACTTTTCTGCTGAAGATCGTGCACAACGTGAACCGCACAGTACAAATGAAGAAATGCGTTTCAAGAGTAATGAATGGTGCCGTGTCACGCTGCGTCCTCCCCGCACCAAGGGAACCTCACCCACATCCTAACAAGTCGCTCAAAGTAACAAGGGGGAAAAAACCCTAAAACAAATTACCCTTGTTTTCTGCAAGAGGTAATCCACTGTTTATTGGAAGAAGATGCCACTAACAGCAATCGGATGTACGCTCTACAAATGTAGTGGCGTAATGCGCGCAGAGTTTGCAAACAGCAGTTGCATTATGTACGGGGTTGCAGACAGTGAGGTCAGCTAAGGATAAGCAGGTGCAGGCGGGTGGCCTGGGTGACAGCAGACAGAGAGATGTCAGCAATTAGGGAAAGAGGCAGTGATTGGATGGCTGTAAATGCGGAGTAGGCGCCATGGAGGCTAGAGATAGTGGCGATAAGGGGGAGAACACGTGCGTGAGGCGTGGGCAGGACGCGGGCTTAATGAGGACCATCTGGGGGCACTTAATGAGGAGGAGGATAAAAGGGGAACGTGTGAGGCAGTTGGGTTGAGTTGGTTGGAGTGAAGACAAGAGTGAATTCAAGAGAAGTCCGGTTTCTCGCTCTCCACACCGCGTCCTCTCCAGCGGTGTTGGCTGATCCCCCGCTGGAGGCACGGGCGAGGTCGGAGGAGTGAGGGTAGACAGGCTAGCAGTAGAGAGCCTAGCGGAATCCTAAGTGTGAGAAGGCTAGCAGTGGAGAAGCTAGCAGAGTGCAACATAGCAGGCTAGCGGAGCGAGAGAGAGCGAGCAGAGCAAACTAGCAGTGCAAGAGGAAGAGTTGTGACGGAGATGCGTGGTGTTTAACGCGATGAGTTCAGTACGAATAAAGTGACACAGGATAAAAATAAGTTATCCGTGTGAAATAACACCACAACACAACTATTACATACAGTAATACCTCGATATACAAAGTAGACGCGTTCCTGGAGCTTCGTTTGTATATCGAAACGTCGTATATTGAATAACTTATAACATTAGTACGATGAGGATGCGTTCCCAACCTTCGTGACTTGCCATTTCATTCTATAAACACTTCATAACTTATCATTCAGATTGTAAGCAAAGACAATTTATATTGAAAATAAAATTATATTTTTCATACTGTACACAATATAAAAATATATTTTTTTACAAATAAATGGGATGATGAAACATAATTGTATTGTTATTTATCGTGTGCTGTAGAGCGAATAATTATGTATTCATTCATTTCGGTGCATCTATTTATTTTTAGCTTTCTGTGTAAAATAATGGTAGAAAAAAATAAAAAGTTTGTGACACTGAAACTTCATTGATCGAATATACGCATAGCGAGACAGGACAACTGCCAACTGGGGGTGCCCCACCGTATGGATGAGATGAGTTTCCAAAGGCAATTTAAGTTCCCAGACTTAAACAATGCATACCTCGATGTCATTCCAGTACATGTGTCGCATTTGCCTACAGCATGGCACTGCAAAATCATCCTTAGACTGCCAATAGAGCATTACTCGCTGCAACTGTCGTTATCAGCCATTGTCACTCCACTGCTGGATGGACATCCTCCCCAACCCGCCGCCATCTCTCACCATGCATTTATTAAAGCCGCCTAGCACCGGCACATGGAACCCATTTCATCGCTCCATCTCCTCGGAGGCGTCGCTATTGCAGCACGGTGCAGTCGTGACAGCGTCAACACGAGAGGAATGGAGAGTGCTGAGCCCCCCCCCCACCACCGAGCCCCCCACCACCACCACAGCGCCCCCCCCCCCACCACAGAGGTGCCCACCGCACATACCCGGGCTGGGGGTCGCGATCCCTCCTCCAGCAACGCAGCCAGACCGGCCGCCTCCATCTCCATACGATCCAAGTGGCAGCGGCAGCAGCAGCGGCGACAGTGTTGATGTTTCAAGACGGCAGTATTATGGATGCAAAATGACACTCCCGTTCTAGGCAAGTCCTTATTGACAAGCACTGACGATGGCTGTGTTCCTACGAAGACAAAGGCCACATACGTAGGCAGTATGTAAACAACGCACAGACACAGCGACACGTACAACAGCGCTCGCGTGAGTGTAGGCGTGTGTGCGTAGCCGTGTGTGTGTGTAGGCGTGCGTGTGTGGATATTTGTGTGTAGGCGTGTGTGGGTATGTGTGTGTAGGCGCGCGTGTGTAGGCGTGTGTGTGTGTAGGTGCGTGTAGGCGCGTGTGTAGGTGCGCGTGTGTAGGCGCGTGTGTAGGTTTGTGTGTGTAGGTGTGTGTAGGTACGTGCACACACCTACACACACGCGCGCATCGTTGACTTTGACACCCGCTCACAGTTCACGAGTAGAGTTCCTGGCGAACCCGCCGCCACCACCGCCGCTGCTGCTGCTGCACATCGAGGAAGTCACGAGCGGCTACTGCTGCTGCCCTCGTCCTGCACAAGCCCTGAGCTTGTCGCTGTAGCACACAACATAACTCTATGGGGCCGTCCATAAATGACGTCACGCACCTAGGGGGGGGAGGGGGTCAGACATTTGTGACGATGTGTGACGAGGGGGGGGGGGAGAAATGTGACGTCACATCAAAATGCGCAACTTTAAATAAATATAGAATTGTTATAACAACTCTCCTACAACATCAGAGTGCAGCGCCACATTAAATACGCACTACAATGACAATAGTTTAAAGCGATCTGAAGCATGTTTTATTTTCAAAATGGAAATATGGTTTTGGGGGGGGGCAGAGCTTTGTGACGTCATATTTGAGGGGGGGGTCTGACTTTTTGTGACGCCGTGTGACAAGGGGGGGGAGGTAAAAAAAATTGTCCAAAATCGCGTGACGTCATTTATGGACGGCCCCATACATATGAATGATGACGAGACATTGCTAGGCCGCCCTGGGTAAACGGAGAGACGGATTGAGTGGCACGGGGTCGTGGTGTGCACCGTCTGTACCCTCGAGTGGGCTGTGCAAGTTTCCACTTGATCGAGCCTGGTTGTGTGTCTATTTATCGCTGATCAGCGCGCTGCGCTACGAACCCAGCGATCCGAAGTTCGAATCCCGCTCACGGTCAACACCGGTGATAATTATCCAAACTGGTCATGGACTTCCCCTAGGTCGACTCAGCCTCAAATGAGTACCTGGTGCGGTGTGTAAAGATCACCACTGGGGAGACAAAGGCGGCCACCCACCCCCTCGCGCGCCGTGCCGGCCTTCATAGGTGCTCGCTAACAGCACTTGCCCCAACAGTCTGTTAAGGCTATAGGGGGGACATCTGTCTTCATAGGGCATGATATATCCTGTGTTGGCAATGTGTACATACTGTAGAGTGTAAACATTGGCACACACCCTAATTGTCTATTATTATGTGTGCAAATGGTGTATGTATAGTATACATTGTGTAAGTACACCGAAAACAATTTTAGCAATGTTCATTTGTCAATTCACTTCTGGATACAGGCCTTCTAACATCGTCCCCGTCGTGAGTGTTGTTTGACCATACTTCAGCACGCTGGTCAGTGAATGCTAACCGTGGCTGGGAATCGAACTCAGGTACCCACAGACGAGAATAGATACGATTAGATCAGCTGTTGTGCAGGAGCAAGATGGATTGTTGCATCACAAGGCCACGAGAAATGGCAATGGGAGAGCGCCTTAATGTCTGACGCTCATCAATAAAGACATAAATGACGAGCAGAAAATTTGAGCTTTTTTTCTCTGCTTTTTTGCTGTTCAACTGTGGAACAATGAAAAAAGAACAACCATTTATCGGGATAATTAAAGATGTTTTTTATGTTTGATGGAAATCCATAATTAAGTATTGTAGTAAACTGGGAAATTAGTCAAATTGGACATTTCACATTTGTTCCAAACGCGTATTATCAGGCAGCCACATTTGTGCAGGAAAACCACCAAACCAGCATTATCTGCTTTGCAATCACAAATGTGCTGCGTTGTTATCACCGCCATACTTGTGTCGGACTCGTACTGACGCGACAGCTTCTTTGTCTTTCTCGGTTCTTTATTAACTCATATAGTTTCACATCTCCTCCGTCGGCATCACTCAATGTCCCTCCGTACTCTTCAACTCACAACTTTCCATCAACATCACTCAATGTCCCTCCGTTCGCTCGCTCCGCTCCGCTGGCTTCGCTCGCTCTCCTTCTGCTCCTCCAGCGACCCTCCTCTCTGCTCCTCTCTCTCCAGCTCGGTCGCTCTTTGTTAACTCTGTCGTCCCACTCCATCGTAGCTGTCTCCACCAAGGTCCGATGCTCCGCTGCTATCCTGCGCTGTACTCGCTCCGTCGACTGCTACTCTATCCGTATTCTCTCTATCCACTGCTACCGTACACTGTATTCTCTTTGTCCACTGCTACTCTATACTATACTCTCTTTGTCCACTGCTACCTTATACTATACCCACTCTATCCGCTGCTCCGTCTCTCCATCTGTTCGTCACTCATCCCAGGCACCAACTCCCGTTTCTCTCCACGCTCTCCGCCTTTATCCCTGAACCAATTCCCCTTAATTAATTGGATCATCCCCCGCTTCGCTACTCGCCCCCAGTGCCACGTGGCGTTGTTGTTGTAGACACAGCGGCGCCAATTTCAGACACCCATACCTCTCGTCCAATCACCGGCCTGCATCCTCGATTACCCCCGGCCACCTGCGGCCGAACCTTTCTGGAGCTTGCAATCATTCCCTTCTCTCTCTCTATCCTGTTGTCACCACTTGTCCCTTAGTTGACGCACTGTCTTTACATCACCCCCCCCCCCTTTTTAAAAATTTGCCATTTTGGCTAACAACAATTTTTAGAAGCAACATGCATTAGGGCAGCAACTGAAGCAACATTTTCCCGACACCCGATGATTGTAATCTTAAGGGTCTACTGTAAGGGGTGAGCAGTGTGACCCTACTCACCCGACATCAAGAACCATACCAACAATAACCATAACACACTTCCACGTTGCTCGAGGGAACCCTTCCATCGTTCGTGGGTTGGGCGTGGAGTCTAATAGCGCAACCTTATGCATTTTGACCGGGTTCTCGGCGCCGGTCCCCCGCTCATGGCGGAATCTTGTGCCTTTCCGGGCGTCAAGGGTTCGCAGAACAGCCTTGAAGGGTTAGGCTCATCCCTGGCTTCTTTTGAAGAATTTGAGTGGGCTCCAGACACCGGTCCCTCGCACGTGGCATATCCTTGAGACACCCCGGGCCTCAGGGGCTCGGAAACTGTGGGCGACACAACACATTTTCTTTGGCGTACGGTTTACTTGACTGAGCGCCCCAGCACTTCGGACACACCAGACATCGGCCGTACAGGACATGGGGATGAGCTGTCTGGGTGGGGATAGACATAAGTTTTGAGGCGGGACGGGTGGACGAACCAACGGCGACGCCCTGTCTGTATTCGTACACACTGCAGCCGTTTCACCTCTATGACCTCCACCAGACCCCACCACGGGCGGTGCAACTTGGGGGACGTACCCGGTGGCACCTGTGGGCAATACAACCATGCCCTGTCCCCAATTGCCCATGGAAGCATGTGTTCTCGCCACCCCGTGTTCTTTTCATTACTCAGGTCGCTTTGATAAATATGCGTTCATTAAATACTAAGGCACTACTCCTAAATTATTTCATTCTATAAAATGCCCTGGACCTCATGTGCTTGACTGAGACCTGGCATAGACCTTCCGACTATTTGTCACTAATTGAGGCAACACCTTCAGGCTTTTCCTTTTACGATAGACCCTGATCTTCTGGTCGTGGAGGAGGGCTTGCATTTATCCACAGTAACACGAACCTCCATTCAACTTCATTAACTTTGTTCCATTCTTTTTAACACATACCTCTGTTGGAAAACATTTCAATCACTGCTATTATTCTTGCTTTACCGTCCATCCGGTCCAACCACTACCTTCCTTGCTGACTTCCCTAATCTCCTCTCAATGGTGTGCTCTAAATTCAATCGGATTTTGCTATGTGGGAACTTTAACATTGATGTAGACTCCCCATCTACCACTGCAATTACAGATTTTGTAGCCATCTTAAAATTGTTTGGTTTTTCACATGTTTAGGGCTCTACTCAGTCAGATGGCCATACATTAAACTTAATCCGCCCCACTGGGTTCTCAGCTTAACACCTTTCTATTGCTGATGTAGTCGTTTGAGATCACTCTGCAATAATCTTTGAGTTACCCCCCCCCTATCTGGTTCCCTTAAGCATCATATCACATATCGCGGCATAAAGTATAGCCCCTCCACTTCTACTGCCCAGTCTATTGCCCTTTCTCCCCTCTCTAAGCCTAATTCGCTTTCAGTGGATGAGGCAGCCTCGTCATATCACTTCTCCCTTCACAAAATACTGGATTCGCTGGCCCCTCTTAAAACCAGACACATTTCAGCCATCAAATCCTCACCTTGGTTCTCCACTCAATTACGTATACTTAGAACTGCACTCCGCAAATCTGAATGTGCCTGGAAAAAATCTGGTTCAACCATACATTATCAAATGTTTAAAACCTTACTTCGCACTTATAGTGACGTACACACCCTCGCAATATCTTCCTTCCTCACCAACCAAATTGCATACGGTAAAATAAACCCCAAAGTTGTATTTCTAAACATAAAAAAGCTCTTAAACCAACCTAACTACCGGTACTCGACCAGCCACTCTCTGAGGCTAGGGGCTGTTTGTGCGCTGGGAGAGGCATCGAACGGTAATCATTTGAAACGCTGTGCCCCGCCCTTTCAAGTGGTAAGAGTTTCATTAATGGGCGATTCGTGGTTGCAGAGATGTAGAGATTTCAAATCGGGTCGACCTTTTTAAAACACCCTTATTTGACAGCCACTGGTTGCAGGTGGTATCCTGCAGGGGCAGTGTTTCATAGGTAAGACTGGGTATGATGGTTGCAGATGCCCCTGTGTCAATTAGCAATCACATTCGATTACTCCCTACCTTACCTATGAGGATGGACGTTCCTGATGAATTGTGTTTGTGAGTATATGTGGGATATGTTTTGTTGATGTGGAAGAAGTGTTAACGTCATTCTTGCGTACGTTCGGTCGTTTTTCCCCGTTTACAGTTATCAATGCACGTGTCTGTCAGTGAGTGTGTGTCTAAGTGAACGTGTGGTACTGACCACTGTGTTGATCCTGGTCCCATGAGGTCGCATATTTAACATTATTTTGGCACAGATAAGCTATGTGCTCTGCTTGACTGAAGCAGAAGCAGGTAATCCAATCCCGGTTGCGCGGATAGGTGTGTGTCTGGTCGTGTGGCGTCCAACGCTGCATGTGATTCACTGTATTCTGGTGTGTGGAGGTAAGGTCTTTTATCGAAGCAACCATCTCTCCCATTGCGGGCTCCAAGTGGGCCTTGTTGGTTGTCTCCTGTGCTTGTTTAATATGGCATCCCGCCACTTGCGTTGTCACCACTGGCATGATTAGAGGCTCCCGCGTGGTCGGTGACTTGTGTGACCATCCGTGGGGACTCGCACATGTCTTCCGCGGCTCTAATGCTACGGGCCAGCCATTATGAAGTGGGCAAATCATTCTCCCCCGGCATTAAAAATGTTTGTTTTGGTAGGTATACTCTTGGAGGTGCTTTGCTACCATAGCATCGATGTCTTGTTCCACTGCCTTCAGGAAAGCCTATCTCGCCAATGCTAATAGCATGCTTCTATAGATGAGCGGCGAGTCACCGATCCCCCATTGGCACTTTTTGAAGCGTGGTTTAGTGCTGTGCGGTGGCTTGAAGATGGCACCCATTTCTTTGAAAACGGCCTCCAGGGTTGTCTTCTTGTCTGCTGGTATGCCCATAAGAATGGTGTGTGCTTCGTCTCTGAGTGCTGTTGGTAGTGTAACCAGTGCCTCGGCATCTGACCAACCTAATGCTTTATACATTTCTTCAAAGCGGCAAATGTTCCCAAATTGTTGATGGTTGTCACAAACGTATTCATTGCGACAAGGCACCACGGCTGCTCCAGTGGCTGCGATGGTGGCTGTTGCAGATGCTGCTCTGATGGCCATTGCTGCTGCTGTGCTGGTGGCTGTTGCAGCTGCTGCTCTGGGAGTTGTTGCTGCTGCTACAATGGCGGCTGTTGCAGCTGCTGCTCTGGTGGCTGTTGCAGCTGTTGCTGTTGCAGCTGCTGATATTGCAGTAGCCCGGTGACTACCTCCAACAGACTGTCCAGTTTCGCTTCCACTCTGGACACATTTCTTCTCGGGTCTCGTTTGGCCACTGCACGGGTCAGCCACGTGATCCCCGTGGTCCAGGTGGACCGACGTGAACGTGTGGGTGATCTCGCAGGGCGTCTCTGAGGGCCTCCCGCTCCAGACACCTCAGTCTCCTCGTTGATGTCCTCTATTCCTTCAATTTTAGGCTCTATTTGGTGTAGTTATGTACTATACCACCGCTGCCACCACTTCTAAGAAGGAATGCAGAGGCTCAATACACGGGGAAGGGCCCTCTTTATTTCCTTCCAGCGTGGCCCTGCTCTGCCCTGGCCACGCCCCCCTTCTGGAACCTACTAGCAGGTTCCCGGGGTTTCCAGATGAACTCTTCCTGAGTTTTTCCCTTAGTTGTCTTTCCCCCCTGTAGAAACTGTCACCTACTGACGTGTGTACTGCCTTACACTATCAGTACCACTTTCCATCAGCAGCCAACGCTATTACTCTACACATGCATAGCGTTCTGAGAACGATTGGTTGACGCTTTATAAATTTTTATTATTATAAAAAATATTATTATTAATCCTTGCAGTCCTGTGATTCCATGTGTAGGACGCAATTTGTGAGTGCAGAATCTTGAAGAAGGCTTTAGCAATTCGGGTAAGGATAGTCCTCAGGCGGTAGAAGAGTTTAGGTAGAACCATCGTTTTCACCATGTGGGTGTGGTTGGGGAGGGAAAGAGGAATACTATTCCATATAGAGAGCGAGGTAGAGAGTGGAAATCACGATAACATCTTGCACCTGTTCCATTAAAGCTGGCACATATGTGTCTCTGCATCTGTAATTCTACACCAATTTCTGGTGATGGGAGATAAGAGAGCGCATGCTGAGTATTTATAAAATGAAGTTTTACATTCTAGCCAGGAGAACAGTTGGGTTAAGGACAATTTTTATGGTGTTAATAGGCATCATCCCCAATGCTGTCGCCAACCAGCATGTTACTTTGCCATACTGATTAAACAAGTTCTACGCTGTGTACTCTGGTTTATAATAAACTTTCAGTAAAACAATTACATATGTCAGCTAAGGACATTCAACTTTATTGCAATTTTGTAAAGTAACAAAAAACAGCTTTGCTTGACATGTCTTTTGCACCTGTGGTTAAATAGTGACTTCATGTGTCACCACATTCATCGTGCCATTATTGGTGGATAGGAGGAAATTTGTATAATTAAGTTTTTGTGTGGACAAATCACAAACGTTTTTAAAATTCTTCCCATACGTGTTTTGCAAGTTTAAATATACAATTTTTGCTTTTCCTGATTTTTTTTTAATCCTCTGCTGGTTGGAAGGACGGGGTGCACCGGGCATCTTGTCTCATTGGTTCCAG
The DNA here is from genome assembly GCF_964198595.1 of Lampetra fluviatilis. NCBI lineage: Eukaryota > Metazoa > Chordata > Hyperoartia > Petromyzontiformes > Petromyzontidae > Lampetra > Lampetra fluviatilis. The sequence continues at coordinate 978,734 of NC_136289.1, forward strand.
CAACTTTGGGGAGGGAGACAGAATGCAACAAGGGACACGTAAATGGTCAGGCCACATGATCCAGTTGGTCGTGATAAGAGGAGCTGATTTTTCTTGTAGCCTAAGGCAACTACGGATGTTGCTGTCTGGGTGCAAGGTCTATTTTCGTTTGGTCCTTTCTAATTGTATCTGCGTTGATATATTTTCTGACTGAATAAAAACGTAAAATTTTGTAATATGTTTATACAATACCTTGTCTTGCATTACAACTAAGCTAACTCTCCCTGGATGAGGACACCATCATTGAGTGTATCAATGTTTCATCAACCGTGACATCTTGCAAATAATTTTGTCAGCTTTCAATCATTATCAGCCTGACATCGTTTAGTTGTCATTCATTCACGTACATTTTAAAACTCAACCTTTTACGGAAAATGATTGTCCAAAATAACATTTTGTCTCTTATTGTGCGGTTTTCTAATTATTTTGAGTGGCTGAGTGGTGACAGTCATGCCTCACAACAAAACCCGCTTGGGTTTGATTCCTGTTTGGGGTGCCGTTCTGTGTGGAGTTTCTATGTTCTCCCTCTGCTTGTCATGGGTTTCCTCCAGGTTCTCCGATTTCCTGCCATAGCTAACACAAATCCCAACAGAATGTGTTGGCTAAACATTGCTAAATAATTGCCTGCAAATTATTCAAGTGGGATTACACAGCAGCAACCTCGCCCCCACTACTTTGAAAAGTTGGCAGGACCCCCCTGAAAAAAATGCTTTACAGTGAGGCTTTTCTGGGCAAGGAAGCATAATAATACAATAAATATCCCACTAAAGAACAATATATATTGATAAAAAGTGGAATTATGTAACGTTTAGCTCACCATACACAGCGAAGCTTCCAATCAGTCCTCCAGTCACTATTCTTCATGTGATACAAACTTCTGAATCAATCAGTGGATATTCCTATGATCAGAGGCCTTGGTTTATGAAAGGCGCCTTTACATATGTAGTGGTGATACGTGCTGGCAGGGGGGATCGTGAGCCAGCGCGTGGTGAGTGGTTACATCACGGTCCGCAAGCGGGTGCTCACATCGCGGTCTGCATAGGCTCCGCCCCCTCGGGAGCGGAGGGCTATGTAAGGCGATGCGAGCGGGCACTCGGGGAGTTAGTAACCAGTGAAGATAGAAGACGGAGGAAGAGATAGGCCCTGGACTCCTAGCCCCGCTGCCCTTGTAAGGGCCGGGGCTCTGCGAGGCTCAGAGGCGAGGCCTTGGGATTCACGGTCCGACGCCCTTGTAAGGGCGCGGGCAGTGTAACTCAGTGGTCGAGACCCGTGGCCTGACAAGGCGGGTCTGATAGCTCCCCGTGGGGAGAGCGTAGCCGGAGAGCCTGAGTCGAGGCAGAGTTAGGCACGCGTACCCTACGGGAGAGACTGAGTGTGGCCCGAGCCGGATGCGCATAGGGGTCTGATAGCTCCCCGTGGGGAGAGCGTAGCCGGAGAGCCTGAGTGCAAGGCAGAGTTAGGTACGCGTACCCCACGGGGGAGACGGAGTGCGTGGCCGAGTCAGGCACGTGTGACATAGGTGTTATCTCGGTTGGGACTGTTACTTGTGCAACCGTTGTGAATAAACAGTGCTGCCCCGTCAACTCGTCTCCCGCCATTATTGAAGATATTACACATATATAACGTTTGATATATTGATCTGAACATCAATTTTCATATTATACAAGATTTTGTGCGGTAGCATTTGATTAATGGAAACTTCTTCCATTCGTCCACGCTTATCCGCTGGCTGACCTGACAAGAGATTATAATGGACGTGTCTCTAAAGTGCACTGCGTAAATTCATCTGATTCTGCACCCTTCTGCATGGACAAAAGGAGTCAGGAAGAAGTGGTGGAAAATGTATTTCGTTCTCCAAACGAACCACTCTACTTTGCACACCTAAGGGTAGAATGTAAAGATATCTGCAGATAACAGGATGAATTCAGATAACAGGATCAACCAAAAGTGCCCACATGCATTGTATCCCCCAACACGTGGAGGATACGATGGAGGTATTGTATCCTCCACACGTTCGCAAATCTGGACTGGAAAACGCTGCCTTGTAAAAAAGCAATGGCTATTTAAAAGTGTACCTCCACCTCATGTTACGCAGTTAATGTATATTTCCAAACACACACCTCACGACACACACCCAAGAGATAACTGCGCAGAGATAAACAAATGTAGTTAAATTGCACTCACGGCTTCTGTCGTAATGTCGTAAGGATCTGCCGATTGCTATCTCCATTCGCCTGGTAATAGCACGGAGCCATATAAAGCATGCATGCTCTGTTATATCAGCTGAAGGGGATTCTGGTAATATTTACATTGCACACTATACTTAGCAATAGGTTATTTTACTATTAGTATTATCCTCATTATATGCAAACTTAAAATGTAAAATAGGTTTTGGACAACTTTTTTAATTTAGTATAGTCATACCTCGCTGAACGTGGGGTTACGTTCCTGGAAAATGCCGTGCTTAGCAAAACAACATTCGAAAAATAATTATAATAGACCTGATGGGAAAAAAGGGTTGCATTCCTGGGTCTTAAAATTATCACCCCCTCCGTCTTTGTGTAACGAATGCTATATGAATTTCCCCCACTTGGTATCACGTAAAAAACAGACACATTAAACATGTAACTAGAATAAGGGAAAATATATATTCTTTTAAAGTGAAACTTCAATTTTTACTTACAATAATTGATAATGGTGATGATTATCACCCTATCCCTCTTTGTTTAACTCATAATTCTACACGATATCCCCCCTTATCACACAATAACATACACGTAACGTGGTAATGTATCCACGGTTTATTATTTGTATCCCAATTTATCAACAGCGGCCTGAAAATTTGAGTATCCACAAGTTAACAGTGTTGAGTCACATGACGTAGGTATTACGTTATTTCATTACAGCAAGGCATAATTGTATTGCGTGACGTCATTGTTACATATTTTGCGGAACTGTGGTTGTCCTCTGTGCCATGTAGCTGATCAGCTGCCCGATTGTTTTGTTGTACTCTACAGCAATTCTCGCGTCGCATCGCAACCACAGTCAACTTAGCTAAGCTATGACCCTAACCCCTGCGATTGTACTTATTGTGGCACGGTGGGTGAAGCATGTTGACGAAGCTGTGGGGAAAACCGAACCTTGTGGCCTGGGGTGCGGCCGACTGAACATTGTGCACAGCCACAGCGGACAAACTAATTTCGGATCTCGTTTTAGAGTACCACCTCGGAGGAGGGTGTAGGGATCCAGGTGCAGTCGAGAACGAGGTGGCCTATTGTAATTGGCTAGGTGGTTGGCCAATCCGGGGGGAGCCCGGACTATAAGAGGAGGGCCCTGGCTCTGAATGAGCGTTTGGCTGGGACTCCTTGCCGACAGCACCTGCATGAATCAAAAGAGTGAAGGCCAGGAAAGCTTCACTGTCAGTAGCCTCTGAGGCACTACCCACCATTTGCAGCTTTATAATAAAGGGGTTTGTGGAATAGGGGGTAAAAATGTGTCTGCTTTTTACTATGTTCCCAGTGGCCAATCTGGGAAGCAAGCCAGGGGCAGGCATTTCAGAGCAGTGGCGTGAACAAGAGCAGTGCGGAGGCCGACGTCCACCTCCCCGCTCCCCGTGAGCGGGCGGGGTGCGTTGTCCACCCTCTCCACTCCCCCCTCCTCCTCGTCGGCCGCCTCTCGCCGGGCCCCAGCCAATCGGGTGATAGGCCCCCCCGGGCAAGCGCCCTCTCTGAGGGACATCGCTACTCGGCTGGCTCACCCCCGCCGGTGGCTATCTCACGCGCGATCAAATTACACCATCACAAAAACGAACACGGAGGCGTGCACATGCGCGCCCCTGCAGGCGCGTATTTCCCTCTCAAAGGCTGGTGCTGAAGAAAAGAAACGGCGGCGGTATGAATATGCGCGTACCTGTGCTAAAGAGAAAGAAGCAGCGGCAGATATGAATATGCAAGCATAACCCCCGTGGTTAAGCCTTAATCCGCTGTACAAACACACTGTGTAAACACGCGCGACCGCCCGGGCGATCGCACCCCACTTACTCATGCGGCGCTGCAGGCGCGCGTTTTCTACACACGCACGCATAAACATGCGCAAACGACGGCGGCCGTATATGTTGCAATACAGGCGAGCCCCATACACACGCTCAAATTACCAACACCACGCCAACGGTGCGGCCCCGCGCTCGCTCTCTCGCGCACACCGTCTCCCGCGCCACACACCAATCGCAGACACCACGCCGAGGTTCTACCCACACACACAGAAATCACACTGCCCTGATATTCTGAACTATAGTTTATTAATGGCGCCAATACACACAACTTGGAGGAGGATAATTTTGTGAGGAGAGCCTAGCCTAACTGCCTATGAACCCAGTTACACAAACATCCTACCACGTACCTCGAAGCTGGACTCGCGGCGTCCCACGGTTGCTGAGAGAGTCGGAGTGAGGAGGACGAGAGAAGACTTGCCCAATCATTGTCTCGCAGCAGCACTCGCTGGCATCACACGGATGCTGTGAGCGGCTTGAAGAGGCAGGACGGCAGGAAGTGGGTCGTGACGGCCCAGAGGTTGTAGACAACTGACTCAAAATCGTCCGGGGCCCAGGGTGATGTCATACCGCGCAGCCAATCACGCGCTTACCTACGCCGTCTACATGGAGTGCCACGGAGTGTGCTGCGGCTCTGCTCACCCATTGTTCTCCCATTCTCATTAATTATAACCTACTGGTCTGCCCTTCTTGCTAATATTCCACCCTCCGCCTCTTCCAATGCCGTGAGTAACTTGATATTGTTGGCCCAGGGAACATTTTCCTTCTGCGCCCATACAATTTTAAGCCAATTTAGGGGCACCGCAATGTAACCTGTCCTGTGAGGGTCGGCCAATCTCCTGTCACCGGGAAACCGTGGGACTCTCCCTCTAGGGGCCCTTCGGATTAAAACCCGATGTGCCAGGCAATCCCCCGCCAGGACACTATGTGGGTGCACTGCATGTCGGTGTGTTTTTAGTGCGGGGGCCGGGAGGGGATCGCGGCGTTTGCAGAGTTGCTCCGCGGTCGTGGCACCACACATCAAGATTGGGGAGCAGTTATCTCCTTGGTGTGCATGTGTATGGCTGCTCAAATGAACGTAGAGTGCAGGAAGGGTGGGATGTTGTAAAAGATGCTTGTTTCTTGTGGAGGGTGGTTCTACTGTGAATAGGAAGAGCTACCGATGAGCCACAATGGAAGTGCTTAAGGAGAGTGCACTTGATGGTGTAACCAGGGCAAGACTCTGTAAGTATGCTGGATGTGGTAACTAGAGCCCGTACTACACCAGACCACTTGTGAGTCGAAGCTGTCCCAGTGTTGGGTGTACGACCCTCTAAATTGTGTTGGCGTGAGTGGGAGACGTGCTAGCCGTAGGCTCTGATAGGGTGAGTGTGGGTTTAACGTGTACACCCCCTATTGTGGTAACCATCTTCCAAGCTTTGCTCCTCTGCACTGGGTGACTGGTGTCAGCTCTCACAGGAAATAAAAGCTGGCATCCCTAACAGTCAGGCCTCCGAGTGGTCTAACGCAAGTGCAACCCAACACACCCCAAAAGTCCGCCATCGTGTAGGGTAGAAATGTTCTTGGTTAATGGGTAACGTGACACTTATGATGATGGTGACGATGTTGGAGGTTTATGTGTGGCGTGAGACTGCAGGAGAGTGTTGGGGATGGAAGATGGCAACGAGATATTCATCCACAGTATCTACTGCACAGTACTACAGCGACTCCGGCAGTTTTGGGTTGCATTTGTTGATATCTTGATATTGTTCCTACAATCTTGCATATGTGGCATAGGGTGTTCGGTAGGGGTCTGAGACAAGACCTCCCCCTATAAAAATTCACATCAGGGTTTATTTACATCCCCATCCAGTATGGAAGGTTAGAAATTAGTACAGTATATCACGTACGCGAAAAGTGTAACACTGCGGCTGGAATCTGTTTTGAGCCATGGACAAGTGCACACTTGTGAACCGAGAGGCCTACTGTGCTTATTGCATACAGGGTCGGGGTTGGAGTTTGAAAATAAAATGGAACCTACCGTGAAGAACTCTCCACGTCCATTGTTGTTTGCATGCCAGGATCCACTAGCAGACCATCTTTAACAAATATAAATGTGCAGTGACCGAACTGGACATAAGAACTACAGTTTGGACGTGCAACATGCACAATAATGCTCAACCGCACATCCACGAGACATGTATATGTTCACTCGCAGGAAGTACCCAGTGTTGCCTGGGGGAAAATATATTTCAAAACTTGTCTTCTCTCTAGCGACTCTACAGTAGTATCTAATGACTTTAGTAGTAGCTACTGAATCTATAATAGTATCTACTCACTCTATAGTAGTATCTACTGACCATAGTAGTAACTACTAACTCTATAGTAGTATCTGCTGACTCTATAGCAACATCTGCTGACTCTATAGCAGTATGTACTGACTGCAGTAGCATCTACCGACTCTGCCGTAGTATCTCTCGACTTTACAGTACTACTAACGCTACAGAGTTCTGTGATGAAGCCTAGTCCCACGGACTGTCGCCTGCCTTGGCTAGATTGCCCAGCCGGCCGAGGTGGCACCTTGGCCTGCTGGGGCTGGGCTGCCCCCCCCTCCCCACCATCCCCCGGCCACTCTACAGTGGTATCTACTGAATAAAGTAGTATCTATCGACTCTATAGTAGTAACTGCACACATTGTGATGGGGGGGGGATAAGAGGACATCAGGAAAGAATATATGCTAAATTAGATACAATATGTGCAGTTCAGCAGAGGTTGCTTCAGTTTTGGGTTGCTCTGGTTGTGTTGAGCTATGGGCGTGGTGATTATGATGCCACAGTACTCGGCCAATCAGGGATCTCCATTTTGTCTATATATCTTCTGTTAAGAGTTCAGGAAGCGAAGCTGTTTTGCAGCAGGAAAGAGGGTAGTGGCACAATTTGCACGTGTATGGGGCCTAATCAGTGCAGTACGTGCGGTGTACCCTCACTACTCGCATCCCAGCTTATAGAAAGCTTTGTTAAATGTAATAGCTTTGCTGGGGTAAGCAGAGGCGTAGCTAGGGGGGGGGCAGGGGGTTACATATGTCCCCGGGCGCCAAGGTAAAGGGGCGCCAAAATGAGGCTTACAACGTTACATTATTATTCTTAGGTTTTTTCGGTAAAATCACGTAGGTAAAAAATTACAATTAAAATTAATAAAAGTAAAATAAAAATAAAAATCACGACGTTTCGATTGCAACACAAGCAATCATCATCAGGTATAAATGAAATAGTTACATTATTACTTATTGCGGTGGGCGCGGCAGCCTGAAACGACTGCACAAATCTACACCTCAACCTAAAAGTTTATATATCCCGCCACACACAGCCTACGTGTCATGTAATTACATTTTGGTATGTGATTAAACGGGGGGGGGGGCGACAATTTTATATTTCGTCCCCGGGCGCAAAATATCCTAGCTACGCCACTGGGGGTAAGGCTAGCAGGGACTCACAATATGTATGTTTGTTCAAATGCCACACCTTACAGCAGATTAATAAAGACGATGGTTGTTGTATGGTATTGTGGATTAAACGGTGAGAGAGTGCGTGAGAATGGGTAGGTGTGTGCATGTACAATGTGGTGTATTGTATCTGTGCTGTGCTGTTTGTAGTGCACATAGTGTAGGTACGGTGCGTGTATGGTATATACTGTGCGTTGTACGAACCCTAGATGGTTTAGCTTTGTTTCGGCGTTTGGGTCGTGATTAGCATTCGGATGTTGATACGCGTGTTGTGTAAAGTGTACGAGTGGCCCAATGTGGGAAAAGTGCCGTTGGTGTAGCTCCCCGTTCTTTTGTAAACATAAACACGAAGCACATCACACAGCGTATCAGTGTAATTGTATATACTGTTCGTCTTGATTTGAAGCTTTCGTGACTGCAGGAACCCATACTCTGTGGTTCTTTCGGTAAAGTCACGTAGATAGAAAAAATAATGAAAGAAAACACAACGTTTCGGTCGCAACACAAGCGCCCGTCTTCTTTTTCTCACCTGAAGACGGACGCTTGGGTTGCGACCGAAACATCGTGTTTTCTTTCATTATTTTTTCTATCTACGTGACTTTACCGAAAGAACCAGAGTATACTGTTCGTTGTTTGAAACCTTCATGGTTTAGCTTTATGTGGGCATTGAGGTTGTATATTGTGTTCGAAGTGGGTGGGGAGTGTTCTTGTGACATTGAACTAGAGACTTTGGGCATTTGTAGGAACAGTAATGGATTGTAGCTCTTTAAAATAAAGTGGAACATGGCAAACGTGCAAGGTTGTACAGCAATTTATGCTATGTGGTGACTCGCAGAGGTCGTTGCATGTCGGTTTCCCTTCCCCCTCCACCAGGTGTAGAGAGACAGGGTAGGCTGGGTGGGACAGACGCTGAGTTCTTTCTTCTCCAGGATCAAGGATCCCCTTCCCTTGCCCGTGCTGCCTGAGAGTTGTTCGTGCTAACTTAGAGTTGCGTGACAATATAACACATTCCTGCGGAGGGAGCTGGTAGGAACGTTGGGTTGCTCGGTCAATGGCCAGGGTCAACGGCGGCGTGGTGTATTCCGCAAATATGCCCAACTGTGAGGGCGGGCACAAGCCGGCGTGAGTAGGTTAAACGTTGAGTTTTATAAGGGCACCACAGGGTGACCAGCCCCTCCCCACCCAGCCCCACCCCACCCAGCCCCACCCTCCCCACCCAGCCCCTCCCCACCCTGCCCCTCCCCACCCAGCCCCTCCCTCCCCACCCAGCCCCTCCCTGTACGACGGACACAATAATCCCCTGTGGGCTGGTGTAACCAGGAGGTTCCTACCAGTAACAATCACGAAGGAAAGGACGACGACTTAATCTGCTAATTAATATGATATGCATTTACAGACCCTATACAACTTGTTTAAGTTGCTATTGTTCGTATAATATGTTTGGACGTAAAATACTTGCTTTAAAATACATTTTAGATCTGAATGTATCTCGCAGTAAACAATCTCCCATAATGAAGTGGATGTCTTGATGAAAACCCTTGCCATACGTGAAGGTGTCAAAACGGTGCCACTTTTGGAGCTGCCTCTATTCCCATCCGCTGTCCTCTTTTACCAAAACAACACCTCGAGAAGATTTCCTGTGAGCGAGGCCACGTGTTGTTTTTGTTTCCTTGCATTGAAAGTACTTTGTCTTAACTAATAAAAAATAGAATAAAGCTTATATGTTCAGTCAAGGTAAGTCACTTCATGTGCATTGGCAATGAGAAAGAACCAGTTCACGATTGTATTTCTATCCAAGGGGTAAAGCGATGCATGAAATTATAATTATCCATACTCCGAGCTCATATTATCCAAATGCGTTTGACTGTTTTTGCTTACGTATACAGAATGTATATGTGAAATGTAGGCGACCTTTCCCACAATATGAAAATACATTCTTCAATTAAATCGTGACCTTGAATGGCATATGATTATTGAATAACCAAAGGGCTGGGGGTGTGAATCATTACTGGCTATAGTATATAAGGTAGGTCCTACAACACATTTGACAGCCCTTTGTCAATTCACTGCTGGTTGAATACCTCGACACGCTGAGCACATTTCACAAAGGCGAGTGCGGATTGGGAAAGTGGGGTAATCGGACAGGCTCAGTTATGGATATCAGATGTGAGCCAAGGGCAGGAATCCAATTCAGGTCACGAATCACTGCGCCACTGCTCTACCAGCAACCATTATATTATTTCATTTGAAGTCAATGCCGCAAATGTACGTGTGCTGCTATCTTCTGAAATTTGTATATGATACAGGAAGTTGTCTGTAATTTCAGATGAGGTGGAAATCATACCTCTGCCGCAACCAGCATTAAGTGGGGTGCCAATAACTCGCCCAACTGCTGGTTCTGATGTTGATGGGGGCAGGGTGGGGTCTTAGATGCAATTATCACAATCTTGCCCCTCTGCAGTGGACAACAAACAGCAAGTTCATCTTCTTGGGTTTTTCGGTAAAGTCACGTAGAAGGGAAGTAATAAAATAATACAAATAAAACATAAATTTTTTATTATTTTATTACTTCCCTTCTACGTGACTTTACCGAAAAAACCAAGAAGATTAATCCCTGCAGTCACGAAAGCTTTAAATCGAAATTTAAACAGCAAGTTGAATATTGTGTTCGCACACTGCACTGTCCTTGGCAGAGCATGGAGAAAATGGCTGAACAGGCTAAAGGCAAACCACACCGAGACTACCACTCGCTCTTCTCGGCACGCGCCTACCTGGAGAGGTACTACGAGCCGCTGCGCATTGGCGACAATGGCGGCGTGGAGCAGGTGACTATGTTCAACATGCAGTGTCTGCACGAGGCCTACATCAAGGGTAAGGCTGCTCGTGTGTCGCGGCCAACACGCAGTGTCCTGCATCGTAGATGTACAACACAGTCCTGGTGCAACTAACATGGGGAGGAGAGAACGCAGGAAACCTACACTGCTTTATGAACACTGGGAGGCAAGATTTGGGGTTCATTTGAGCTTTGTTGTCCAGCATTTCACTGTTAGTCGATGAGACCAGACCAAATTATCACTTGTCTCTACCACCTGAAATTTGTATTGTCCTAGCACCACTCCGCCAGGGCTCCAACCTCCTCCCTGGAGGCTGTCTCGTCGTTGTTGGTGATCAGGCCTCCCACTCATTCCACGTGGTTATCACATAATTCACTGTGGCCAGTATTATTGACAATTTTGTGGTTTGTTTATATGTATGTATGTATGCTAAATCTTGACTTAAAGCTTTTGTGACTTCAGAAATTCAAATTCTTTAGGTCTTTCAGTAAAGCTACGTAGATATAAAATAATAATAAAAATATCACGACGTTTCAATCGCAACACAAGCAATCGTCATCAGGTAAGAAACAGCAAATTTCACCTGATGACGATTGCTTGTGTTGCGATCGAAACGTCGTGATTTTTTTCTGTGGCTTTACCGAAAGACCCAAGGAATATGTATGTATGCTGTCGAACTTCTTTCGCACCCGCACGTTGCCAACCGTGTTAATCGGGGGTGCCGGGTCTGCGTGCGTGTGGCGCAGGGCCCGTGAAGGGGACCAGGATGCTGGATGTGGGCTGCGGCCCCACCATCTACCAGCTGCTCTTCGCCTGCGACAGCATCTGCGAGATCACCATGGCCGACTTCACGCCCGCCAACCGCCGCGAGGTGAAACTGTGGCGTGCAGACGACCCCAGCGCCTACAACTGGGACTCCCACATCCGCTACGCCTGCCAGCTGCAGGGAACACAGTAGGTGGCAACACCAGCCAGCATGCATACCGTACATGAGTGCAGTACAGGGATGGGAAAACGTTAGCGAGATCAGTGCTTCACAACCGGTGTGCCGTGGCACACTGGTGTGCTGTAGAAATGCCCCAGGTGTGCTGCGGTATTTTCGAAATTATAGGAAAAGAACCTCACTGTTCACAATCAAGAACAAAGTCCCCGCTTCATTCAATGGCCGATCCATCCCCCACACTCCACCTCCTGCCCTCCCCTCCCCATTGGTGGTGCATGTGCAGTACGTAAAGATAAGCTGTCAGCCCCCACCACCGGCCCTCTCAACTCCTTCAAACGTGCATGCCCCAGTTGGGCAAAACAGTGTGCCGCACAGATCGAGCAATTTCGAAAGTGAGTGTCTTGAAGCGAAAAGATTGAAAAGCACTAAGCTAGATCACATCTTGATGGTCAGCAGAAATTTCAAATGTTGGTGGCCCAACGCATCTGATCACCAAGTGGGCACTGCCGAGATCTCAGACAGCACAATTTGAGTTATTAGCAATGATGGACATGTGACACACAAACGCAGGATGTCGAATTCATACCAAGTCTGGTTTCTGAGATTAACATCAAATAGTTTTTTAACTATGTATACGAGGATTGAGCTTGGTAGCAAAACCTTTGTTCTTGCGATACCCACTGTGTGGAATCTCCTTCTGTCCTCTCTCAATTTGGTGAATTTACAATCAATAAATGCTCAACTCACACTTGATGTCGACTACAGCCACATTTGCATCTGCTACATGCAATTGTGATTTAACAAATTAATTTGCAAGTGCAATTCATCCTTTCTTTGTATTATTTTAATAATTATTATTCATGCCCTATTATTTTGATCGTGTTTACGTATACTTCTTTAATGTATCTACCTATGCAATTTCCCCAGTAAGTTTTCACTATTTCTACCTGTGAGATAGAGCTTTATAGGTCATCGGTTTAATCTAGCTTAAATAGAATGTGTCTATCAAATGTACCAGAAAAGCCATCTACTCATGCATGTGGACATTTTTGACATTTGTTAGATACGAATACAGTTGCTGTACAGGAATGTAATTATACATTCGTGGCACACATTTAAAATGCCAGGTTAGCAAGGACACGTTGAGATGTGGTTGATGTGATACAACACTCATGTGGTCCGCATAGCGTTCCTTACCTCTCACTGCAGTATTGCAGCATTCGTCCTTCAAAACAGCACACCAGTTGCAAGCGACCAAGAGAAAACAATAGGGCAGACCAAGAGAAAACAATAGGGCAGACCAAGAGAAAACAATAGGGCAGACCTCGACTTACGAACGGGTTCCATTCTCAATATCCATTCATAAGTCAGAACACAACAGTGAACTGTATTTAAATGAACATACTGTCAGTGTTAAAAAATGTGTGACGGTTCAATAAAAAAGCCAAGCATTGTTAAACTCAAAATAAGAATATCTTGTACATTTGCATGTAATATTACAATAAACATTGTATAGTAAATAAAATACAATATTATATAAAGTAACATAAAATAAAGCAACAGTTTTATTTTAACTTACCTTGAGTCCTGAAGCTGCCTTCCTTGTCGAAAGGGGCGCAATGAGTTCGCATATTTGCACACAGACACACACAAGATGGCGCCTACAGAGAAGATAGCCTTGTTGCTTGCTCTGACACAACTTTGCAGTTTTTGGTTGTTTTTTAAAATAATTTTTTACTTCTTTTACTCAGAACGTCTTTGTTATTATTTATTATAACCGCCAAGCACTTTTGGTCATTAGATCGTCGGTTACCCACCTCAATTTCTACTTTTCTGACCTGGGCCTTTTATTCGGACTCAGCGAAGCAGCTCCGTTTATATCTGACCTGCACCTGAGAGACTTTTTTGCTCAACAACATCTGCCATGTACCACTAAGTGGTGGTGACGTCACAATGGCGCTTGTGCCAGGCTATACGCATGTTAAGGCCATGTGAAGGGTTAAACGCCCACTGGTAGGTCATGGGACAGACCCAGGTGCCATGGGTCAAGTAACTAAGATGACTGGCCAATGCACCACTTGTGGCCCCTACTGTGCCAACTTGCTGTGTTTTAGCCACCCAGCGCTCTGCTCGTTGTTGTGAGCATCGCTTCTCTGCACTCTGTTGCTGGAGGGCAACTGCCTCCAACTGCCCAATAGCATCCTTCACGAGCCTCCTCCACACGCCAATCTTGACACCGCTGGTACCAGTCATCGGCAAGTCCACTCAGCTTCACATCTTCTTGTATCACATCACTCCATCTCTTCTCTAGCCTGTGCCACATTCGTTTAGCCACCTCTATCCAGCTGAACAAGAGCTTTTTAGGCATGTGGTGGCTGGCCATGCGGAATACATGACCCAGCCAATGCAGACTTGCCTGCTGGAGAAACTTTGTCCAGATCTTTCAAGGATTTGTGAGCTCCTCACACAATCCAGCCTGGTTAAACCCATGATGCATCATAGGCAGGCCAGCCTCAATGTTTCTAACCGGCAAAGATGTTATATTAGGGGGTGATGTTTCGCAAGTATAAAGAGAGGGCATGACCTTGGCCGATAAGACCTGAAGCTTTGTGTGGAGTGACAGATCATGTAGCATCCACACAGTGTTACGCAGCCAATGAAAAGATAATGCCGCTCGATTGATTTGGAGTGAGACCTCTGCTGTCAAACCGGAGCCGGTCATGAGCACACTGCCCAGGTATGGAAAACTCTCCACTATCTCCACAACTGCCCCATCACCAATTCGGAGTTGTGGGGGTGGCGTGTTTGATGGAACAAAATACCCACACATACACCCCCGCACACCCATGCAAAAACATACACACAAGCCCACACATACACCATGCACACACGCAGTCTCTCACGCTCACACATACTCTCTCACACACACATACATTCCGTATACTCGACAAAGCTCACTGTAATAATGTTGTACATATCATTCATAGTATATATTTGTATTCATTCATCCCACGCATATACACACGGATGTTATTTGGATTGTTATAGTGTTATTTGGTTTGTAATTTCGATTCGTTCGGATATTTCGTGTTTTAAAAATTTTGTTGATAATTTTTAGACATTCTACTGCGATGTTGTGGAGCTGACAACTCATGGATTTTGCTGCACCCGCTATAACATCAGGTTAACTGTGTATGTGCCCAATAAACGTTGATAGATCGACTCCCAGCGCAAGTCTGACTCATTACATCTCAAGGAGGATCGCTCGGCTTGACAAAATTGTTCCGCAGTTCAGTTTGCACGTGCGAGTTCGCGTTTTAGTTGACATTAAAAACAATCTCATGCAAGCTGGTTCATAAGTGCGAATCTTTGTAAGTCATGTGTTCATAAGTCGAGAATTGCCTGTACATTTTACCGATCATTATTATGCTTGGTAGCCCAAGAAAGCTTCACCTAAGCCTCAAGACTCATTTTCAGGAGGGTGCTGCCAAGTTTTTGGAATAGTGGGCGATTTTTCCGCATGTCATCCCAATTCATTTGCAGATAATTTGTTTGCATTGGGGTATTTGGCCTTTTATTCTTACATTGTTTTATTAGGGATGAGAGAAACTGGAGAACCTGGAGGAAACCCGTAGAATAAAGAGGTATAACATACAATCCCGCACCAGAAATGCCCCCGAGTCGGGAATCAAATCCAGGAGCCACTTGCTGTGAATCACAGACTATTACGCTACTCTTCCATACAATACACAAGCCCATTCACCCGCTGGACCCATGCTCTGTATCTGCGTTTCCACTTGTGCAGAGGACAGGAGAAGGCGAAGGCAGAGAGGCTGCGGCGTGCGATCAAGCACGTGCTGCCCTGTGACGTCTTGCAGAGCAACATCGTCCACCCCGAGCAGCCGACGCCGTTCGACGTCGTGCAGTCGTCCTTCTGCCTGGAGTGTGCGTGCGACACGGAGCTCAGCTTCCGTGCGGCGCTCCGCAACATGGCCGCGTTGCTGGTGCCAGGCGGGTGGCTCGTGCTCATCGGGGCCCTAGACCAGACGGTCTTTGTTGTGGCTGAGCAGAGTTTCGCTGCGCTACCCCTGAGTGAGGATATGGTGCGCGCTGCTGTGAGCGCAGCGGGCTTGCAGGTTGACACGTTCCGTGTGATCCCACGACCCCAAAGCCTCGAGGATGACCTATGTGACATAAGCGGCTTCTTCTTCCTTCTGGCCAAAAAGGGATAGTCGATGAGGCATCTTGCCGAGCATGTTGTTCAATTGCTACTGATTTGTAAAATGCATGCACAAGGCCAATGAATAAAAACATTTTAGATTATGAAACTGTAGTGTGAGATTCGTTTTTTGTTGTGATGTTTTATGAAACTTTGTTGAAATGAGTATCAATTTACTGATGAGTTACCACAAGCATGCCAGGTTTTTTTAAAATCCGATTAAATACAGGGAGTCCCTGGGTTATGGAAGCGTTATGTTCCCAATATCGATCTGTAACCAGGATTTTCCATATGTCGGAAATTGAAATTTTTCCCCCAAAATCAAAATAAAATCCCATCGCCAGAAAGTTGTGCCTCTTCTATCCGATTGCAAGTTCGTTTTCTCTTGGTACTGTATCACGCTGTTATTCGTTTTCTATCGCAACCTTGTATCGTATTGCGAAACATATGCTCTGCATTTCTATGATTATTTAATTTCATCGAATATCTACCCTAACACTTTCCATTATTAAACTAATGGAACATAATTTATGAATACCACGAAATATTTTTTTAGATTAATTGCTATCAAAATGCGGTCACTTCCGAATATTCGTTTACCATGCATTGGGAATTGGATACAATGCGATTTAATGAACAGAACTGCGTCGCGCGAGCAGGAACAAGCGGTTTTACAGCTGCCTCGTCGTAGCATAACACAAAGTGGGATGCTTATAGATGCTACCCACGCACATCAGTCTTTGTTCAGCCTGGATACGCATCTCATGTGTTATCACAGACTGTACCCTATATTAATTATTAAAACGCGATTTTCCCATAACGCGGTGTTCTTGAGGAATGCAACTACCGCGTTACCTAAAAGACTGTACCCCCTACAGAAATCCTTTTGGCATTTTGGGGGTGTCTTAATGTGAGGGATGTCTGGGGAAATCTTGGTTCATTTCAGCCGGTTTGGTTAATTCCAGCCAGAGGTCTGGTTTAAGGTTTAGCTTTGACCTGTATTTGCTTGTAATGGCAATTACAGCAAAAAAAATACAGCTTCACACAGGTAAGTTGTTCAGCATAGAATCAAGCTGTCAATTTCCTGTCTGAAATATGGGGATATTCCTCTTTTCTGAACTGCTAGCTGGAATGCTTTAAGTGTTACTCTTTGCACTGCAGATCATACAAAATAAAGTTTCTCATTTGGCATGAAAATAAACTGGGCAAAAAACAAGATACAGACCACCAAAGAGCAGCCTCACGATCTCAATAAAGTTCTAATAGTGCGCATTAATGTTGAGGTGGTCAAATAATTCACCTCCCTCAATCTCTCATTTGCACACAAAACATCCATTGTTCTGTCCGGGAATGCACATTTGATCTCATTGATGACATCCAGACACTCATATCTCTCCTCTGGTGACAGATAATCTAAGAAGGTGAGAAGTCTGATGCGTTGCAGACTCTCATACAGAAGTTTGTGTGCCCTCATGCTGCGGTTGTAATGATGACCACTGATCACTCCATTGATGGATCCTGGGGCAACAACTTCGGACTCAATGAGTATGTCTTGCAGTCCTGCATCTCCAAACCTTTTTCCTAGAATGCTCAGGTAGGACATGCATGTGTGAAATTCACATAGTCTAATCACTTAGGGGTCTGCCTCCGACCCTTAGATGCAAGATACACAATGTCTTGACAGATAGATATCACTTTTAGGTTCAAATCATCTGGAATATCAACATAATGGGCCAGTGTTGGTTCCTCAGTTGCACCAATAATCCAGGAAATCAGATTGTACAGTTCAATTGGAAGGGCAGATTTTGCCTCACTCACATTTAGGTCATCTGATGTGGGTGGCCACGGGCATTTCATACCGGGAGTCACACAGAAGCATCTTTAATATTAATGCCGCACTGTAAAGTGTCCTCGTGTCCTCCGCAGTATTGATGGAGGCCATTGAACTTGGTCTTTGTGGACCAGCTTTTGCACTAGCCCTGTTTTCACAGTCACTTTCGCTAGTTACCTCAGTTGACTCTGTTGTTTCCGTACCTGATGGATGAGGTAGCCTGTCTATCAGCTTATCTGCAGACAATGTCTCAACGAAAACCATCTCACTTATGTTGCGCTTCTTGGGGGAGTGAAACACCAGCTGGGGGAAATCATGGGCCAACCTCCTCTTCAATTTATCCTGCCTGAATCAAAAAGATAGAGTGAAAGATGATCACAATGGTATAAATAAAGATATATTCACACTGAATTTGTTTTAAGTTAAAATACACTGTTAACAGATTCTACACGTTATAAAATATGATTATGATTATTATGAATTCCATTTTTGTTAGAAAAATAATGTTGCATAAACGTTCTTTCCAAAGATTCAAAAGACATTTGTGGTATTCAAATTACCTGTAGTTTGAAGCATCAAGATCTTCATGTTTTTTCACCAGATTTAAAAATATCCTTCTTAGCTGAGTCATTGTCAACACCTCTTGGTTTACAATTATTCTATGGCGGATGATCCTGTCACAGAAGATCTTGTAGCTGGCATCGAAGGTTGGCTCATTTCTGAAAAGAAAACACATTAAAAACAGAAAAGATGTATTACTGTATGTGCCATAACTATTGCACAATGGCTTCAATTTTAAATGTAGTATAAATAGTAGCGAATCGAAACCTGACAAAGTGATTTGAGATTTTTTTTATTCTTCAGCAAGAAAATTATTTCTAGTTTCTTCTACCTTAACAAATCACTAAACATTTTTTCATTTTGAATTACTGGTGCAATAGTTATGCAGTCAAGACTGTGTTTACAGACAAATCGACAATATACACGGTCAATGCTTTACTTTTGAAATGCGAAAATGTGAGGGAATTATTAATTATTATTTAATAATATAAAATATTAATAACTCACTATTCTTCTGAGGTCACAGTAACTGATGCACTAGACTTTGTCAAGAACCTGGTGTACTGTCTATAACAGGACTTGTGGTATCGCACCTCCAGAGACACACCGTCTTTGTCTCGAATATGCACAAGAATGCTAGTGTCTTCCTTCATCTCAGCAGCTTTCAGCAACTTGCCTGTAAATAAATAAATACGAATTAAACTAATAAAAAACTGTGTTAAGAGTTAAACAATATTGAGTGTTCTGGCTGTAGCTTTATGCAAAACAATGCAAATCTGTCTCTGACTGTAAAATAAACATTACATAAATTATGTAATTGTAATTGAAAGTTAGCCATGGTACCCAGCATAAGGGAATAAAAGTTCAAACGTGTGTGTGTGTGTTTGTGTGTGTGTTTTGTTTTGACCTACCTGCTGACGTTTCTGCCTGTGAAAGATGGTCCTTCTGGCGTTTGCCTCTCACAGGAATGTACTTGTCCGTTTTCATCTTGGACTGTTTACCTGTCGTCCCAAAAAAGCGGCCACCTTATTGGTCTAGTGGGAAGCACGTGACGATTGTTCCGCGAAGCCTCATCACTGATGATCAAGATATGATTTCGCGAGGAAAGAAATATTGCCGACTTTAAACAGTAATAAAAAGTAAACTGCAGGATTACACATGGAGAACTTTTATTTTCACTCCCAAAAACAATAGATCTTTTTATTAGAATGAAAAGAATTTAGTGCCCCATATATGGGAACGGGATTAAACGTAAAACGTCTTCACCTTACGGCCTATGTTAGCGAGCACCTCTTAAGGCATGAACAGCACACAAGGTAGGTAGCCAGCACCACGCGCGGCCGCTTTGGTCTCCCTGGTGGTGATGTTTTCAAAGCACACACCTCACAGCACTTATCCAAGAGATAACCACGCAGAGATAAAACTGTTGTAGTTAGATTGCACTCACGGCTTCTGCCGTAAGGATCTGCCGATTGCTATCTCAGTGCATCTGGTGATAGCACTGAGCGCTATAAAAGCACGCCCGCTCTGTCATCTCACATCCAGCTGAAGAAGGAGATTCAGGTAAGAGTGCATTGCACACGATGCTTAGTACAAGGTTCTTCTATGATCATTATAATCCTCATATTCGTATTTGTAATTGGTATACGTTTAAAATATACGAATAAATGTTCTGTTTACAATCACACGAGGGACATCTAATTTATTTATGTTTATCTCGAGGAATAATGGGCAATAGATGCTGATGATGAAAATAAAACTTATAGACAAAGTAAAAATAATAAAATGTTACCCTGTTTGTCGGTGATCATGAATGTGAGATTCCGTATGTGCTATCAAACTGTGCTGTGCTTTTCTGAGATCACCATCAAAATAAGTTCCACGTTGTGTAACGAGTTCCTTTACTGCACAGTTCTGGCCCAGACTACAAAGCAACTCTTGCAGTATAAAAAAAAAGTTGCCTTTTACTATATAATACACAAACTATCTGGAGATATTGTTCATACATGTTACGTATAATACTGCTGCTACTGAACACAATCACCTAGACGTTCATCTATTGATATGCAAATAATGTACAATCTGTGCAGTTCAGCAGTGATTGCTGCAGTTTTGGATTCCTCTGTTGCAGTGGCGGCTCCTGCAAAATCTCTCAGGGGGGGCAAATGTCTGGATGATTGATAAGGCCCACACATGCAATGAATAAATTAACAGCTTAAGCATGTAAAGGCAACTTCACTTCTTTAATATTAATGAAAAATAAAGTGACTCTTACAATACATCTTGTTTGTATATATACTCACTATTAAAACAAACCACTCAAGTTTATTTATTAAAGATTCCACTAGGTGGCGATAAATTATATTGTTGGATGAAACGTGCTTACGTATGATGACGTTAGCACGTATGATGACGTAAGCACGTTAGTGCATGCCCTCACGGAAGCCATAGAGAATGCATTGCAGCGCCCCCGTTCGAAAAAAAACATCTTTGAATGTAAGTCTATGGGGCCACTCGGGGAGATTCTCAGCCGTAGTGAAATCGCCCAAAAAGAGGCGGTACTCCACAGAACGTGACATGACGCTGATTGGACTATATCCAGAGGCTGACAGTGACGGCTAGCGTGACTCTGTGGTTGAATGACATTAGTGGTGCGTCTATAATTGCCCACGGCCACTTGCGTTAGGGCAAGCTTCGGGGCCACTTCCTGGAGTCGTGGAGTTCTGCCATTACGAGTACGGTACATTTCATTTAAGCGTGTTTAAAAAAAGTATTTTTAAAATATTACTTAGTTTTTATTGTCTTTGAAATCTCTCAGGGGGGGCAAATGTCTGGATGATTGATAAGGCCCACACATGCAATGAATAAATTAACAGCTTAAGCATGTAAAGGCAACTTCACTTCTTTAATATTAATGAAAAATAAAGTGACTCTTACAATACATCTTGTTTGTATATATACTCACTATTAAAACAAACCACTCAAGTTTATTTATTAAAGATTCCACTAGGTGGCGATAAATTATATTGTTGGATGAAACGTGCTTACGTATGATGACGTTAGCACGTATGATGACGTAAGCACGTTAGTGCATGCCCTCACGGAAGCCATAGAGAATGCATTGCAGCGCCCCCGTTCGAAAAAAAACATCTTTGAATGTAAGTCTATGGGGCCACTCGGGGAGATTCTCAGCCGTAGTGAAATCGCCCAAAAAGAGGCGGTACTCCACAGAACGTGACATGACGCTGATTGGACTATATCCAGAGGCTGACAGTGACGGCTAGCGTGACTCTGTGGTTGAATGACATTAGTGGTGCGTCTATAATTGCCCACGGCCACTTGCGTTAGGGCAAGCTTCGGGGCCACTTCCTGGAGTCGTGGAGTTCTGCCATTACGAGTACGGTACATTTCATTTAAGCGTGTTTAAAAAAGTATTTTTAAAATATTACTTAGTTTTTATTGTCTTTGAACCTATCTACGTGACTTTACCGCAAGACCCAAAGAGTATGAGAAAGAACAAGTTCACGTTCCGATTTAAAACTTTCGTGACTGCAGGGATTCATCTTCTTGGTTCTTTCGGTAAAGTCACGTAGAAGGGAAAAAAAAAACATTAAATCAATTATTATGTTATTATGTTTTTATTTGTATTATTTGTGTTATGTTTTATTTATTATTATTGATTATTTCCCTTCTACGTGACTTTACCGAAATAACC
Organism: Lampetra fluviatilis; assembly: GCF_964198595.1. Classification (NCBI taxonomy): domain Eukaryota; kingdom Metazoa; phylum Chordata; class Hyperoartia; order Petromyzontiformes; family Petromyzontidae; genus Lampetra; species Lampetra fluviatilis. The sequence goes on from NC_136289.1 coordinate 1,000,406, forward strand.
AAGAAGAAGTTCACGTTTTTTTCTCAATCCGAGTGGTGTAGCCTTGCTTGAATTTACCAACAGCCATACTCCGAGCTCAATGCACACAACTGATATTGCATTCATAAGATTATATATTTTCAGGTCATATATAGTATTTTGTATATTAAGGTTTTGTGTGATCCATTCGGCCACTAGAGGCGATTACATTTCCCGCAACATACACATTTTTCCTAAACCAAATAGTGAGCTTGAATGGGGCATATCGTTATTGAATAACCAGAGGGCTGGAGGTGTGAATCATAACCCTACTATGGTATAAAAGGCAGGTCCTACAACAAGTTTTACAGCCATTTGTCAATCCACTGCTGGATTAATACCTCGATACGCTCAGCCATGGTATGGGTTGGGACAGTTGGTAGAGGGGACAGGACTAGTTCTATTGTTATATGTAAGCCATGTCCAGGAATGGAACTCAGGTCAACGAGCTCAGTGTGCGAATCACTGCGCCACTGCTTCACCAACAACCGTTTTATTTGTTTCATTGAACTTCATGCTGCAAATGTATGATTGTGATGATTTCTCTTGGTGTTTGGCAATTACACAGGCAGTTGTCTGTTAATACAGGTGTGACGTGGACATCATGAACATTTCTGCGGAAACCAGCTTTAAGTGGGGTGCGACAAACTAGCCCAACTGCTGGTTCTGATGTTGATGGGGGGCATCGTGGCCCTTTGCAGTGGGCAAACAAAAAAGGTTGATGATTGCATTCGCACACTCTGCTGCCGTTGGCAGAGCAAGGAGGATAATGGCTGCACAGGCTAAAGGCAAACCACACCGAGACTACCACTCGCTCTTCTCGGCACGCGCCTACCTGGAGAAGTACTACGAGCCGCTGCGCATTGGCGACAATAGCGGCGTGGAGGAGGTGGCTATGTTCAACATGCAGTGTCTGCACGAGGCCTACATCAAGGGTAAGGCTGCTCGTGTGTCGCGGCCAACACGCAGTGTCCTGCATCGTAGATGCAGGACACAGTCCTGGTGCAACTAGCACGAGAAGGGGAGTTCGCTGGGAGGCACGATTTGGGGTTCCCACGCTTCTTGTCAGCCATCTTCTCAGTGGAGTTTAGTTGTGGTGTCAATGCCCCACTCCTCTGGAGGTGTCGTTTATTGTGAAAATTCGGTCACAGTTCCTATGATCACTGTTCCATTGCTTTTATGGCTTTATTTTGGTGATTTCTAAAAGTTTTTTGGTTTGGCCATGTTTGTTAGTTGTAGTACAGAGTTAGACTGATGGCCTTAATCTAAGTTGTCTTGTGGTTATTGTTGTTTGTCTTGCATTCAACTGGGATTTTTGCACACAGCGTTGGTGTACGGTGTTTTTTAATGGAATTTTTGCATTTTTTTCCTGGATTTTCAGTTTGCACATAGTCACATAGTCATTTTAAGATGGTTTCTTGTTCATGTTTTTGTTTTTTGTTTGTTGCGGTTGCACCCGATTCAAGAGCCGAATGGCTCACAGGGCTATACCTAATAAATTAACTTGAACTTAAACAACATTTCACCGTTAGTCCACGAGACCTGCCCAGATATTCTCATTCGTCGGTACCGCCTAAGGTGGCATAACTTTAGCGGACCCAATTTCTTTACATCGCCAATTCGAGTAAGTTCAATGTATGTTGAACTTTTTTCACACCGTATGTATCCAACCGTGCTAATCGGAGGTGCTTGATAATGCCATGTCACGCGGCTATTACATAATTGTCTGCAGCCGGTGTTATTGACGAATGTGTTGCGTTTGTTTGTTATTCATCCTCGTGCCGGGGGTTCGTGCGTGCGTGTGGCACAGGGCCCGTGAAGGGGACCAGGATGCTGGATGTGGGCTGCGGCCCCACCATCCACCAGCTGCTCTTCGCCTGCGACAGCATCTGCGAGATCACCATGGCCGACTTCACGCCCGCCAACCGCCGCGAGGTGGAGCTGTGGCGTGCAGACGACCCCAGCGCCTACAACTGGGACTCCTACATCCGCTACGCCTGCCATCTGCAGGGAACCCAGTGGGTGGCAACACCAGCCGGCATGCACGCCGTGCACTAGCACAGAACTGTGCAGGGACGGCAGCAATGTTAGCTATCGGTCAGGGCTTCGCAACTGGTGTGCTGAAATTCCCAGGTGTGCCGCGGTGTTTCAGAAATTATAGAAAAGAACCCCACTGCTCGCAAGCTAGGGGGCCGTCCATAAATGATGTCACGCACCTAGGGCGGGGGGGGGTCAGACATTTGTGACGATGGGGGGGGGGGTTTGAGAAATGTGACGTCACATCAAAATGCGCAACTTTAAATAAATATAGACAACACGTTCTACTTAATTAAATAGACTTTTTAATAAATGTTCTCTCCTACATCATCAGAGTGCAGCCGCACATTAAATACGCACTACAATGACAATAGTTTAAAGCGATTTGAAGCATGTGTTTTTTTTTGGGGGGGGGGGGGGGGGCAGAGCTTTGTGACGTCATATTTGAGGGGGGGTCTGACTTTTTGTGACGCCGTGTGTCGAAGCGGGGGGGAGGGTCCAAAATCGTCCAAAATCGCGTGACGCCATTTATGGACGGCCCCTAGGACAGACGATCTTTCCTCCTTCAGTCGCCCATCCTGCCTCCAAACCCCACCTCGTGACAGAGACAGCCAGCAAGCCGTCACCTTCGGCCCTCTCAGCTCCCATAGCATGTATGTTCAGTTCGGTGGCTGCACTACTAATTATTTTAGAATGAATTTGTAAGTGAACTCGGGGGTTGACGTGCTCACAAGGATGGACGCGAAGACTTCTCCATGGCAGATTCACTTTTATTCTCTAACTCCCAACTCGAAGTCTGTACGTAGGAGAATGCCACGCTCCGCTCTCAGTCCACGTGTCACAGAACATCCTCTCTGATGATGTCTTTTACTGCGCCACCTGGTGGTCATAGTGAACAAACACTTTTATTTATTTTCCCTGTTTCCGAAAAAAATTATATTTGAGCCTCCCCCCCCTTTGCCAACATTTTAGCGAGTAACTTATAGTTGGAATTTAACAATGAGATTGACCTATAGTTTCCTACCAGTTCTGGTTGGGTGTTAGGCTTGTGCATAACCGAGATTCTAGCTTCGTTCATGGAACTCAGAAGACCACCTTAGGGAGAAAGCTGCATTGATGTCCTCGAGCAGGTCCGCAGTCATTTGGGTCCACACCGCCTTTACAGAATTCAACAGGGAAGCCATCTGGGCCCGGGCCTTGCCAGACGAAGATTGTTTTCATTGCATCACTAAATTCTTTTTTTTGTATTATTTGTAATGATTGCTGTTCATTTTTTTCTACGTAATTCTGTTTTGTTAGAGTTTTGTTAGAGTTTACGTATTGTTCCTCTGTAATATTCCACTATTTCACGCATCTTTGGGTTTGAGGTCTCTGAGAATGAGCTTCATAGCTCATTGCGTTCTCCCAGCTTAAATAAAGCGTCCGTCTCCAGAACAGATATCATAGACGTCATCTACTTATACATAAGTGGACTTGTCTTGACATATTCTTGGTTCTTTATATTATAAAATAATATAATTATAATACAGTATTAATATTATTTTATTATTTCCCTTCTACGTGACTTTACAAGAAAGAACCAAGAATATTAATCCCTGCAGTCACGAAAGCTTTAAATCAAAATTTGTCTTGACATGTTAAAAAGCATTGGTTAGATACTTTACAGGAATGTAGTTCAAATATAGTTAAACATGCATTGCACACATGTGCAATGCCAGGTTAGCGAGGACGAGGTTTGGTGGATGTGATGCAACAAACATGTGGTCCGAATGGCGTTCCTCACCTCTCTCATTCCGGTCGTGTGGCAATGCGTCCGTGCAAACAGCTCGCCTGTTGAAGCCACCATCAGAAAACAATACCTATGTGTATGATTGTATCATGATTATGCTTGCTTGCCCAGGGAAGCCTCACAGTGCCGCCCCAATACTTGTTCGTGAGGCCACTGCCAAGTTTTCACAGTAAGGGGCGATGTTACTATTTGTAGCCTCAATTGAGTTAATTTTCAGTAAAAATGTTTTCGGCATTGTGATGTTTGGTCATTGCTAGTTACAGGCATACCCCTGTTTATGCCCAGGATGCGTTCCTGAAAAGCAGAACTTAAATCGAAGTATTTTTGGTGGATCTTAGCGTGGTACAGTTCCTTGACAGAGGATGCTCAGTAATTAATTGCGCATATATACTGTACAACATTTGGTATGCAAAGTAAGTATGTATTAGTAATGTATTAAGATATATTACTACGTCTATTCTGTTATATGTATTAATAGTTGTTTATCATGTAAAATCGTTTACACTTGGAAACAAAATAGTCGCCATAAAAAAAACAGTATGTGGGGGAAACAAATAGTAGAGTAGAGTGCACATGAAAGAGAGTGTATTTTTATTTTATTTTTATTTTCACCTACGTGACTTTACCGAAAGAACCAATGAGTAGATTGTAGCGGCACTAACACTTGAGCGTAAAAAAATAATTGGGGCCGAATGGTTAAGTTCGTTAATATCGAGTGTGTTATGACGAGGTACACAGCATGTAATATGGGACTTGTTAATCAATAAATTGAGTACGTTGCAGAGAAAGTATGTGACACGGGAGGGCGTAAATCGATGTGTTACTACATTGTATATTCGTTATGGGAGGAAACCGGAGATCCTGGAGGGAACCCATGCAAAACCACAGTAGAACATACAAACTCCACACCAGAAAGGCGTCCGAGTCGGGAATCAAACCCAGGTGCCTCTTGCTGTGAATCACAGAGGTTACCATTCCGCTACCCTGCCGTCCAATACTAAAGGCCATTCACCCGCTGAACCCATGCTCTCTGCGTTCCCACTTGTGCAGAGGACAGGAGAAGGCGAGGGCAGAGAGGCTGCGGCGTGCGATCAAGCACGTGCTGCCCTGTGACGTCTTGCAGAGCAACATCGTCCACCCCGAGCAGCCGGCGCCGTTCGACGTCGTGCAGTCGTCCTTCTGCCTGGAGTGCGCGTGCGACACGGAGCTCAGCTTCCGTGCGGCGCTCCGCAACGTGGCCGCGCTGCTGGTGCCGGGCGGGTGGTTTGTGCTCATCGGGGCTCTGGGTCAAACGGTCTACTACGTGGCGGAGCAGAGCTTCGCAGCGCTGCCCCTGAGTGAGGATGTGGTGCGCGCTGCCGTGCACGCGGCAGGCTTGCAGGTTGACACGTTCCGTGTGCTCCCGCGACCCCAAAGCCTCGAGGTTGACCTCAGTGACCTGAGTGGCTTCTTCTTCCTTCTGGCCAAGAAGGGATAGTCGATGGGGCATCCTGCCGAGAATGTTGTTCCGTTGCTACCGATTGGAAAATGCATGCACCAGGCCAATGGATTAAAAAAATGTGGATGGATTATGAAACTGCAGTCTGAGCTTCGTTTTCGTGTTGCATGATGATGTTTCTTCAAACTGTTTGTGGGGTATTTGTTTAGATAAGCATTGGTTTACAGATGAATTGCTGCGGCAACTACCACAATTCTGCCGAGAATTGACAACACATGATTAAATGCTCAACAAACTAAATATCGATTACAAGTGTAATAATTATTGGTGGAATGGTACGGAATAATGCCTTGTATTTGCAAACATTTGATTTGCAAGGCGGGTTATCCACAAAACTCTCACCACAGCACGGATAATTCGCATCCCGCTTCAGTGTCACATACAACGTGGTTGTTAATCACAGACACACTTTCACCAGGAGCACACTGTGGCTCCAGGTATCCTGTGATCTCTGCCTCTGGATTTCTAGCGAAGAAACCTTGTAGCCCTGCAGGAGAATCAGTTTGTTGACAGCCCACTGGCACGTGACATCCGTGCCTCCCAAACTCCGTGCCTCCTCTTGAACCCCGCAGCCCAGCTTCCAACGATTTCCCATCTTTTCGATTCTCATGCATTTCAAACCGTTAGACGCTGAGTGCACCTGATGATTCTTGATCACGGAACGCGCTGCACCATGTGGGCCACAAGAACTGGAGATTGAGATGCACCGCATGAAACCTTGCCTCCCCATTCAAAGGATTGTCTGCCGTCGCCTGCTAATTTCACCTGTTTGGAATCCCCGGTGAAATTCATCTGTCCCATTTATTCTTTATACTTCCAAGTATCCATGCCGTGAAATGATGAGTGGAACATCTTACCACCTGCACTCACCTGCAGATAACAGGAATCACCCGGAAGTGGCTGTAAATTATTTACATTTGGCACGAATAAAGAGTGAGCAGAAGTGTCAGATGCGTCATCCGCACAAGCAGCTCCGAACAGAGGCAGCGCGCATTTGTCAGGGCCACTTTGGTTGTCCCCAATGTTTATTGGATCGGGCGACGAGTGAACGCGACACGGACGTTCAGTGTACCCAACACATTTTACAGTGGACGGTGGATGACGAGTCCGCATAGGGAGGCGAGGCGAGGCACTCCCACGCACATCCATTTAAGTTGAAACGTCACCCTAATGCGTTCAAGACAAATCTGCTTATGGCAAAAGCAGGTGGCGTGGAGTTACGTAAAGCAGCCGCCGCACTATCGGCACAAGCGCTACGTCGAATTTATCTGCGGGACATGACAAAGCAGAATCAACCTCGTGGCTTCCAACTGGGAATGTTATTTCACCAGTAAAGAGAAGAGAAGTTGCGACTTGCAACAGCCACGTGTGTGAGTGGGAGATTGGCGCAGCTGTGAAGGTGTCCCCCAGGTAAGGGGCGCAGAGCGAGCTGAAGTGATTGCTCGCGCTGTGCGCATTGCAGTGGTTAAGCAACGTCCATACAACGGTCGTGGGTCCACGGTGCCAACATTGTGTTCTCGGTTTGTCTTGGTTGGTGTTCCATGTGAGAGAATCCCTCGTTCTGCGTAGCCTGCACAGACAGTAGATTAACATGTGGATGATCATAGGTTCTTCTTCTGACAAAATAATAGTGGGCTTTAAAACGAAAACAAACATCGCACATCTGCGTCACCTGTTAGGCATGCATTTATTAATTAAATGTCCATTTCACATTTGTAAGATAATCAGTACCTACAGGAATTCTCTAATATTAAGCGGTTTATTCATTGTGTGTCCATCCGGTCGATTTGGCCAGTGGCAACCGTTTTGTAACCAGGGTGGTGAAAACTCGTGAGCCCAGAACAAATTTAATCTGTAAGAGTAACCTGGGTTACAAAAATAGCAAAATAAAAATATAAAGTACGGCAACGAAGTAACATGGAAATTAGCACCTTGGCAAAATATAGTGAACTAACATCTTGCAAAAATATGGGTCGTCCACTGTTCTTTGTTGAACATGCATGAACTAATTTAAACGCGCTTGTGACAACTCCCCCAAGCACGAGCTCTCTTCATGTATTTTTTTGGGTCAAATTAATTAAGTCCATCCACGAACAGTTTGCGTTGGCAACATTGACAGCTTGTGGAACCAGGGGGCCGCTGTCCTGACACCAGCCGCCTCTGCCCATCCCCAAAACACCTCTCTCCCCACGAGTCCGTGCATTAAAGCCAATAAGCTTCTTAGCAAATTCGGTTAATCCTATTTTCAGCCTAAACTTCTCTTTGAGAATTAGTTTTACATGTTGCATGCGCACAGAACGAGGAGGTAAATATGCTTTAGTGATACTGCACACAGCGCTGCAATACACACATTGGTGTTTGTATATATGGATGTTTAACTTCTTTCGCACCGCACGCAGCCAACCGTGTTAATCGGAGGTGCATTTACAAAGCATGTTTTATGGCTGACACACATGCTTTGTAAACGCTGACCCCACAATGTGGTACATGGCACTGGGGTGGCACTGAAACCAGACTTCGGAGGGAAATTCAAATCACTCCCGGCCTTAAAACGATCCAGTGGCGTCCTCTCTCCGTCTTGCAAGTCACTTGGGTTACTTATCGCTCCGTGCCTCCTTCCCACTCAAGTTACTCGGACCTCCTCGATGTAAACTAAATAAAACAAGGCAACAAATCAGACTCGCTGGGAATGTTCTCCAATCGCTCTTAGAATTATTTATAGATTACCAGGAGTTAGTTGGGTCCTGGGCATTCTCATCGGATTCTTACAAATTCTAACTTGGCATTCTCAATTCGCCTTCAAAAGCCCATGCCGTCACTTTGAGATATCTTACAAACCTGACTCGATTTTGTTTAACAAAAATACAAATATTTGTTCGATCTATCTCCAAGATAAGCAACCGATCTCATCTCACTCCCAACCGATTGCCTTTTACTCCGTTTATCGCAAACGCTGGTAAGTGCTAATGTGGCGTGGATGTTTGGCTCTGTGCAGACAGCCAGCCTCCTCCCAAGGTGTTGCCTCAGACGCCCACGTGCCCCAAGTATCCTTAGCCAGTCCCACTGACACACCCTGTCCCTGCCCTCAAAGAAGCGCTGCTAAAGGTGGGTCATATAATTATTATTTTTAAACTAAAACTACACATTTTTATTTTACCAGGTAAGGCCCACTGAGCTTTATATTGCTATTTTTAAGATAACTCGACGAAGTGGCTTATCACGTGGACATTTATAGCAGCAGCCAAATACTCTAAACGCGTGATGTTGATTCTAAATGTGGAGGGAAAACCCGGAGGACCCGGAGAAAAATCCACGGGACCACAGGGAGAATTGGACTCGTGTCAGAAAACATGTACAGTAGTGGCATGCGTGACAACGAGAGGCTGGAAGAGAGGCAAAGAAATTAGCATCTGGACAACGCGTTGAAGTGGGTTTGTTCCCAAGGACAGACGAAGGTGGCACTTTACAAGGAACAAGAGACAAGGCGAGATTGCGATCCAAGACTGTGGGCCCTGTATCGGGCGTTGCACACGTGACTGTCAGAAGAAGAGAGAAGGCATATCTAGAGTTTGATTATGTTGGTAAAGTCACGTAGGTATAAAATAAAAAAATACATCACGACGTTTCGGGCGCAACACAAGCGTCCATCATTATAACTACGCGACTTTACCGAAAGAACCAAAGAGTATGGATTCCTGCAGTCACGAAAGCTTTAAATCAAGATGTCTACAGTTGTTTTTGCTCCGTTTGACGTTGGCCGTGTTAGAGCCGTGCGCCAGCTCCATTGACTTCTGGGCTCGAATTCAAAGTGAACATATCAGGAAATTAGAGATTTTCAAGTGGAGTGAGTGGTATGGCTTTAGTCCACTCACCAATAAGTACAACAAACACGTTATTAATCTGGCTTTTCTTTTAACCATTTGTGATCGTTGACATTTGAAAAAAGGTTGTGCAAGTCAGACGAATAATGTACAGAAAAACATTCCTTTGAGGGCATGAGCGCTCCCCGTTTTGTGTTTGGATTCTTAACAGTGTATCAATATAAATTTGTATATGTCTTTATGACGACTGTTACCTGTCTCGTGATGGTTTGCTGACCGTAAGACTCTTACAGAAGAACAAGCCCCGCCACACTGCGCCGTCACGGCCATGGCGTGTTTGTCCCCCCGAGGTGCGATACGCCGGGCAAGAGGCATAGCCTTAATCTCCATTGTCTTATGGTTGTTCTTGTTTGACTAGCCATCCCACCAGGGGCGGTTTCTTCATTAGGGCGATTGGGCGACGCACCACCAATGTCATTCAACCACAGAGTCACGCTAGCCGTTACTGTGCCTCTGGATATAGTCCAATCAGCGTCATGTCACGTTCTGTGGAGTACCGCCTCTTTTTGGGCGATTTCACTCCGGCTGAGAATCGCCCCGAGTGGCCCCATAGACTTACATTCAAAGATGTTTTTTTTCGAACTGGGGGCGCTGCAATGCATTCTCTATGGCTTCCGGGAGGGCTCGCACTAACGTGCTTACGTCATCATACGTAAGCACGTTTCATCCAACAATATAATTTGTCGCCACCTAGTGGAATCTTTAATAAAAGAAACTTGAGTGGATTGTATTAATAGTGAGTATAGAAACAAACAAGATGTATTGTAAGAGTCACTTTATTTTTCATTAATATTAAAGAAGTGAAGTTGCCTTTACATGCTTAAGCTGTTAATTTATCCATTGCATGGGTGGACCTTATCCTTATCAATCATCCAGACATTTGCCCCCCCTGAGAGATTTTGCAGGAGCCGCCACTGCATCCCACTAGGATTTTTTGCAAACAGCGTTGAAATGCGGTATTTCTTCTGGAAAACGTTGCTGTTTTTTCCAGGATTTTTCTGTTGCGTGGAGTCACTTGAAGATGTTTCTCGTTTGTGTTTTGTTTTGTTGTGGCGATTGCAACCGATTCCAGAGCCACATGGCTCACAGGGTTATACTTAATGAATGAAACTGAAACCACGAAGAGACGAGCAGGGAGTGATGCACGAAATGACCGAGTGCTCGATTACACCTGGTATGGTGACAATAAATGTGTAATTTGAGAATTCCAAACTCGTGCAAACTGACGGTTATCATTTAGAGTTTTTTGGTGAATATTGGGCAGTATTTCTACATTTTCGGAGGAAATTAGTTTGAAAATTTTCATGAAAAACTACAAATGAACACACACTGCTTGATTGTGACATGAAGGTCACCTTTGAGTGCCTCCGTACGTGAATATGGGCGCCACGGTGGCCAGATGTGAACTACCTCGCTTGGTTTCTCGGAGATTGTGGCTTTGATCTCGACCCTGACGCCTGTATATTCAGAGTTTGAATGTTTTCCTCGTGATCGCGTGGATTTTGCTCCGAGTCCTCCAATTTTTCTCTCCACGTTTAGAAACATGTGTTTAGAGTATTTGGCTACTATACATTTCCACATGATACGTCACTTCGTTTGGCTATCATTTGTGGCCAGGTCGCTTCTGAAAAAGAGCTATTTAGCTCAGTGGGCCTTACCTGGTGGAATATAAATAGTTTCGTTTAGTAATATTGCATCAAGGCGTTTTTTTATTTGCACGAAATGTTGTCAATAATTAACATTAGAATGTGGGAGTACGTTTCGTGTTTGTAATTTATTATATTTGCGAGCGTATTGTCACGCTTGGGGTCTTGCTACGATCGAGGTTGTTCTGCTACCCGCAGGCAGCATGGCTTTGTGTGCGGCACTGGTGTCAGGTTTTCCATCAGTAGTGGACAAATCAAGAACTGCCGTGAAAATGCTCTTTATTTTGTACCTTTTCAAAGGGCTCCTTGGTCAGGGATGCTCCCGCGGTGCAATGATCAGTAGGTTGGACTTGTAATCCACAAGTTGCCGGGTCGTTGAAGAAACAGTGCCTCTATCCACCCAGCAATGTGAATGGGTTCAATCACAGTGAGTCGATCGGCAGGTCGCATTGTGGTGGTGTAAAAGTGGGAGGACTTCCACCTCTTCCAAGACGTCTGGCCGGCGTGCAAGACTTGGCCAAAACCACCTCTAAATGGGCCTGCTCTCAAGAGCTTTCTTTAATGGAGGTCCCTTCCGCCGGCAGCGGCGCAAGCGAGAACTTGCAGTCCTGCGCCTTTACCTTTAAACCAAGGCCGTAATTATAATATATATTGGGGGGGACACATCCCCAAAGAGACACACCCCCCCCAATATTCAAATATGTTCAAAATGTCCCCCCCCCAATATATTGCTATAAAATATATTTCTGGTTATATGATAGTGGTTATGCTTGTAATTTATTAATCCCAAATCTCTGCCATTAAAAACAATGAAACAAGAAAAGGTAAAAAGGAAAAAAATAGAGCATGTATTACAATACACTATTATACATTATTGTAAAAAATAAATAAAAAGTCCATCCTATGTGTTAGTGACTTTTTTAATATTTTAGGCAAGAAATTAATTTTCGAATTTAGATTTTTTTCTCGGGGGGGACCCCCAGACCCCCTAGAAGATTTGGTCCCCCCCAATGTTGACTCCATGGCTACGGCCTTGTTTTAAACCCCCTCGGCCGCTCCCCTCGCACCGTCTTGCAAAGATCTGCGGCACCCGCAGCTCCTCCCCGCGCTGCTGCTGGCGCGCCTGTGGGAGGAGCGCCGCCTGGCGTCGCGGGACGACGTCACCCTGCGCCGTCTGGCCAGCCACACCTCGGGTACGCGGGTGGGTGGGGGGCGCCTCCACGTCCCGGCGTGCACCCCCACGGTCGACTGAGCTCGCATTTGTCCACCGGCGTGTGCGTGGCGGGGAGGTGCGGCTGCCGCCGTGTTAACGGTTATCAACCGGTGGCGGAACGAGCATGGGGGGGGTGGGCAGGGGGTGTCTTGCCCCCCCACCCTCCCCTGGTGGCCAAAGCTACGAGTTGGGGTCCCCCTCCTTAACAACCACTATGAGATTTGTTTTCAACAAGAGTGACAAAGAGCAACAACAAACTTATTTAATACGCGGTTTCAGTTTATTTCCATGAAACGCTTTCACATAGAACTCCGTGTCTGGGATATTCATTTCAAAGAGCCACGACTTCGGCGCTGTCGTGGCTGCATTTTTCGAAGACCGAGCGTCCCTCCAGCGATGTGATTAGGCAAGAGCAGCGGCGGTATATACTGTAACAGCCTCGGTGCGACTGCGTGAGACAAATCAAATATTGGGGCTCCACCTGGCCAATTGCTGCACCCCCTGAGCTGATAATGTAGCCACGACACCACTGGTTATCACGCACTGGGCTTTTTCAGAGGTAGCTGCCCATGAAACACGCAACGTTGGGCCGACGTTCGTTGACGTTGGCTCAACGCTGCGTGTTTACAATAGTGCAGATTTAATAAATACCCCCCCACCACCTCCTCTGTCCACCCAGTAGCGTAAACCAACCACAGTCGATGGGCAGGTCGCGTGCGGTGGGGTAACGTGTGGGTACTCCAACATTGCCGTGATTCTGGTGTCGTTGATTTGCAGCATGAAGCCAAAAGTCTTCCAGAATAAACGAGCGTGGAGCGTCGCTCATTTCAGTTATTTCAGTTTTCAGTTGCATTTATTTGGTATAGCCCTGTGAGCCATTCGGCTCTTGAATCGGGTGCAACCGCAACAAAAAAACATGAACAAGAAAACATCTTAAAGTAACTATGTGCAAACAGACAAATCCAGGAAAAAACAGCAAAGTATTCCAGAAAAAGCGCCGTACACCAACGCTTTGTGCAAAAATTCCAGTGGGATACAAGTTATTGGTCTTGGAACAATCGTGCCATTTCCATATTCCTATGGTGCTGGCCAGTCTTGTGTAGAGCCAATGTATCCATCCTGGAGGGATTATGATAACGGTGATGATGGTGGTGGTGATTAATAGTGGTGGTGATGGCGGTGATGCTCAGGAAGGCTCTTGAGTGGTAGGGTAGATGAGTTCGATTCCCATTCACGACCAATAACAGTGACGATTATCTGAATCAGATTTTGGGCCTTTCCTAGGTCGGCTCAGCCTCAATTGCGTACCTGGTGTGGTGTATAAACATCGCCATTGCTGGCCACCCACCCTCGCGTGTGCTGTGCCGGCCTTCTTAGATGTTCGTTAACAGCACTTGCCCGAACAGTCTGATTTACGGCTATACAGAGGATCTTTGTCTTTGGAGGTTCGTGAAGGGCGCTACTGGACTGTTGGAGGCATTTGCACTCCAACAACAGCGGAGAGCAGAGGAGCGATGCTCAAAACGATGAGTGGAGTGCCGAGCGGGTAAAATACAGCAAGTTAGCACAGTAGTGGGTACAGGTGGTGCATCTGCCAGTCATCTCAGTCTACCCTTGGCACCTCGATGTGTTCCGTGACCTTCTGCAAGTGAGCCTTCGACACTTCACGTGGCCTTGGAGTGCACCTGGCCTGGCACAAGCGCCGCTGTGACGTCACCGCCGCTTAGTGGCGAATTGCGGCTGTTCTTGTTGATGATTCGCAACCTGTTCAGATCGTGAGTCGAGCATTCTGCAGCACCAGCCGGCGGACGATGTTACGGTATCTGTAACGATGTAGAAAGGGCGCGTGTGAAGGAGGGGCCTGGTCGTGCAACAGTTCGCGCGCTGCGCTACGAACACGACGACCCGTGCTCGATTCCCTATCACAGGCTAATACCAGTGACAAATATCTGAACTGGTCCTGAGCTTCGCCTAGGTCGACTCAGCCTCAAATGAGTACCTGGTGTGATGTATAAACATAACCACTGGGGATACAAAGGTAACCGGACGTGGTGCTGGCCACCGACCCTTGCGTGTGCTGTGCCGGCCTTCATAGGTGCTCGCTAACAGCACTTTCCCCAACAGCCTGTTAAGGCTATACGGAATATCTTTGTCTTTGTGTTTTTTTTGGGGTGATTGTGGTGATGATTCAACCCCCAACTGGCAATTCGAACTCCCAAACTTTGCCGATTGTAAAGTCGAGCATTCTGCAGCAGCAGCCAGGACAGCGGTGGGGGGTGACGATGTAGCTGTAACGATGTTGATAGGATGCGTGCGAGGTGAGATGACTCGCGTGGCCGTGTGGCGGTGGCCTGGCACGGGACCTGCGTGGCACGGGACCTGCTGTGGACGGGCATCACGTGGGAGGCGCTGCTCAAGGAGCACGTGCTCGTGGTCGCTCCCCGGCACGCGATACGATGACGCCATCACATGGAAGACATCGTCTTTTGGTGACAACAAAAACAACGATCAACGAAACCCGAGGCTGTGACATTGATCGTAGACACAACTTTGCGTGAACTCTGACTCAATGTTAACACTGTTAAACACTTCAAGGGACTGTGCTTTGGCAGCAGTGTATAAGCACGCATCTACAGAACTACCGAAATCTACATTGACACTGCTTCAACATAGCAAAGTGCCGGTGTTAGAGTACAGCAATACTAGGGCATTGAGTGGGGAAACAGCCACAGCTGTACATTTATTATTGTTCAGAGTACCACGTTATGATGATGCAGTGTGAATGACGAATGTGAGGAGTTATTTTGAATTTGTAGCTGGATTACTTAGGGGCCGTTAATAAATGACGTCACGCACCTAGGGGGGGTCAGACATTTATGACGATGACGATGTGTGACGAGGGAGGGGGGGTTAGAAATGTGACGTCACATCAAAATGCGCAACTTTAAATAAATATAGACAACACATTCTACTTAATTAAATAGACTTTTTAATAATTTTTTTCTCCTACAACATCAGAGTACAGCGCCACATTAAATACGCACTATAATATCAATATATGAAAGCGATTTGAAGCATGGTTTATATTTTTTTGGGGGGGGGGGGAGGAGAGACGAAGGGGGGGGCGGGTCAAAAATCGTCCAAAATCGCGTGACGTCATTTATGGACGGTCCCTTAACACTATATATTTACCTGTAGTCCCGTGTGGCCCCCATACCCTGCGCTCCTCAGGCCACGCCCTGTTAGCACAACCTACAATTTGTGATTCTACACTGGCGGTAGTAGTGGGGCCTTCTCGAGATGGTGCCGAAGATGTGGGAACTCAGATTGTCTCCGAGCCCCGAACAGTTCAAGAAACTCTGCAAGACTATTTTTTTTATTTTGAGCTTTTCCTTGAGCATTGTCCTCTCATTTTCATATATTGTTTTACGTGTGTCTTGATTTTGTAGGTAGGACTACGTCCGTTTAATTTCTACTGTGAAGTATTGCGATGCCCTATTCAGTGGGGGCGAGCTTTTACAACAAAAATACATATGATAATTTATTTATTTTTAGCCTCAGGCAACAGCCTTAGATAGATAGTGATGAGAAATGTGAAGAATTTCTGCCAGGTTTAGTCAATTGCTTTCTTCCCCCTGGGTATTTTGAGAACCAGCCCACTGCTTTACTGCTGTAGCCACAAGCTGATAATGTAGAAATTGCGATAATCTTGACAACCTCATCAAATGCTAATGACAGATCGGTTAAGACAGCTGCACATAATTTTCTTGTTATCCAAACGATCCGTAAATATCGTTGAACATGGAACACTTTTTTTATTGCAACATGTTGCAATTAATTTCCCCTTCAGGAGTACAATCTCTCTGAGACTTTTATCCGGTATTGCATGAAAGCTTTTTTATCTATAGAAATGCTGGAACATTATGCAATGAGTGTTATCTGCTAATATTTGCACTTTCCCAGCAGTGGTCAGGCATTTGCAAGGCATATTATATCTGCACTCGAGGCTGGATTATACAGTAATGTCCATGTGGAAATGCAGAATAGCAGTCGTGCATTCATTACATCCCGTTAAAATGACTGCATGTTTATGAGGAACAGTAGCTGTGGGGGGTTCCGTCTGAGCTGCGGGCTAGTCTGCTGCAGTTGCTCATCCACCTGCTGGGCTCTGGCAACCCAACCAACAAACGATCAGATGTTAACCCGCGGTCGGCCCCGGAATGACCATCACCAGCGCGCCTCTGTGCCTCTTCCAGCTGCCACTCCAGCATCGCGGCCACATCCCTGCTGGCGCGCGTGCTCGCTGAGCGGGTTGCGGGAAGCAAGTACGAGGCGTGGCCGGAGCAGAATGTGCTGCGACCGATGTGGATGAGAGACGCCAACTTCTCCCCGCACGCCCACGTGGACGCGGGCGAGTGGCCTGAGCGGAGGGGCGCTACGCGGACGGGAGGGTCCCTCCGCTCTGCAGCCTGGGCTGGTACCGTCCCGCCGGACAGATGCTCTCGAGCGTCGCCGACTTGGCCAAGCTCAGCACCCCGTTGCTGGGCACGTCCCAAAACCCGGTCCTCATGAGGGACACCGTCAAGGTTGGCATAGTTGGTGCCATCGTCGGGGTTTTAGTTTTTTTAAGCCAAATTTCCCGTTGCACCAAAAAAAGAAAATGTGTCCGCCGACATAAAAAGAGGGAATGTAACCGCACCTTTGTGGCAAGTTCGGACAAGCGCGGCAGAGGCAGGTCACCATTGTGGAGACGCTGAAGGAAGTGCTTCAGTCACGATCGTGTTTTTGCTGATCGGATTTCACTCCTTGGCCTTTCTCACAACCGGTTTGTTCAAACTGCACGTGTCATGCGGTTGATTCACTGTCGCTGGGTCCCTGTACCCCGCATAAGCCACTTGGAGTATATAAATAGCCATGCCTCTCTCTCCCAGCGACCGAGGCGGCAGGGATGATGGAGAGCTAGTGGGCACTAACGCGTCGGGAGGGGCGAGTGTGTGGCTGACTCTGCTTCTGAAGGATCAGGAAGTTATCCTCACGATTTTCCTGATATCACAGAGCTTAACTTTAATACATACACATGTTTATTATTTATACACATACACATGTTTATTATTTATACACATACACATGTTTATTATTTTTGTATTATGTACAGGGCAGTCCAAAAGTAAATACATGTAGGGTTATTATATTTATTTTAACAAATAACGTAGCGTATTTTTTAAACAAAAGTTCAAACTGACTTATATGAACATAAATGCATGCATACATTTGAAATCTATGTAGGACTTTTTTTTTTAAAGATTACAGCTGTAATCTTTCAACATTCATCAATAGTGTTTTGTCTCAATTCATTCGCGGTTCTTGGCCGACTTTTTTAAATGGTGGACTTTAGGTGACCCCACAGGAAGAAGAAAAATATCTATTAATAATGATAATAGATCAAATCTAAGCTTAACACAAATAAACAATTACAATGGTTTAATGCCAGTGTTAAAATAATTGAAATAATCCTATGCGTCCTGACTTGTATGCCGACTCTGTATATCAGTAAGATTAACACACAGTTCTAGATTTTAAGCTTTCGTGACTGCAAGGATTCATACTCTTTGGTTTTTTCGGTAAAGTCACGTAGGTAAAAAATAAAATAAATGAAAAAAATAAATGAAAAACTAAATTAAATCACGACGTTTCGGAGGCAACACAAGCTTCCGTCTTCAGGTGGAACCGTTACAGCCAAATTCACTGTAAAGGTTTCACCTGAAGACGGAAGCTTGCGTTGCCTCCGAAACGTCGTGATTTAATTTAGTTGTTTTTCATTTATTTTATTTTTTACCTACGTGACCTTACAGTTGTTCACGTACACCAAGGCTCGCACTGTCCGTCAAAGTGAAAAACAATCAACGCTGGTGCTGTTCCCTATACATCAAGCGGCAAAAAACAGAGAACATCTTGGGTGACGAACACTACGGATAGAGCAGTCTCGGCGCATGGTGGCTTGAGTCTTCAGTGACCCGTGTAATACAGCACTCACAGTGGCAAATTTCATGCAGATATCAGATTATTGAGCTGGCAGGTCTTGAATTCCTGAGCTTTAATGTGATCTGCCACTAACACGAGCCACACATGCGTACACTGATTTCAAGGAAAGCCCACAGAAGGAGGCAATTGCTGCAGCAAACGTGTATTTATGACCTCTACGTTTTAAGTGTGCAATAACTGTGAAGGAAAACGTAGAATTATTGAAATCTTTGTTTTAATTCCCAGACAGACTCTGCTGTTTCGGCAGATGTTGTTGACCCCAGTTCAGGCGTGCCAAGTGGACTACTTTGCGGCGAAGGCTGGCCTTCCCTGGGAGATTGGGGGCCGTCCATAAATGACGTCACGCGATTTTGGACGATTTTTGACCCCCCCCCCCCCCATCGTCACACGGCGTCACAAAAAGTCAGACCGCCCCTCAGAAAGCTCTGCCACCATCCCCCAAAATAAAACATGCTTCAAATCGCTTTGAACTATTGCCATTGCAGTGCGTGTTTAATGTGGCGCTGCACTCTGATGTTGTAGGAGAAAACATTTATTAAAAAGTCTATTTAATTAAGTAGAACGTGTTGTCTATATTTATTTTAAGTTGTGCATTTTGATCTGACGTCACATATCTCAAACTCCCTCCCCCCCTCGTCACACATCGTCACAAATGTCTGACCCCCCCCAGGTGCGTGACGTCATTTATGGACGGCCCCTTGGGCGCCAGCTGGGATACACGATCCTCAGGAAGGACGGCGGTATCGATGGCTATGCTGCCACCTTCGCAATCGTGCCGCAACTGGAGCTGGTATTCGTGTTGCTGATCGCAGGCGAGAGGCGGCAGCAGGGACTGTGTTGAGGGTCGGAATCACGTCGAAGCTGTAATAGCACAGAGTTGCCATTTGCTTTTATTATTCTCACGAAGCACTTCAGCGGGGTGTCCCTGTGACGCACCACTGAACTCGTTATTACTTTGCCGATTTAGAACCTCAGTGTGGGGCTCGACCACTGTTACAAGTCAACAGTGGCTGTCATATGAAGAGCATCGTCTATGTCGTAAAGAAATGTAGAATTTACACGACAGGGCTACGAACAGAAATTCGCACTACCCATTGCTCAATGGAGCATAGAGGCACGTTGATGTGTTGTCATACTATTTTAGGATGTGATGATCAGAAACCCTCTTCACTGAGGGGTGCCACGGTCGCGAGATATGAACTACCTCACCTGGTATACAGAAGGTCGTGGGTTCGATCCCGACCTGACGTCTGTATATTTGATATTTGGAGTTTGCATGTCTCTCTCTCCATGGTTACGTGGATTTTTCTGTGGGTCCTCCGGTTTTTCCCTCCACATTCTGAATCAACATGTGTTTTTATTGTATTTAGCTGCTATAAATGTCCATGTCATAAGCCACTTCGTTGAGCTATAATTTGTGATAGGCAGGCCACTTCTGAAAAAGAGCCATATAGTCGTTCATTCGTAACGCGGTCATGTGGATGGCCATCAACCAACGAGTTATTTTGTGTGTTTGAATTGTACCCAGGAGTGCTAGGATAAAGCATTCACATTCTCTACTTGGCAAGGAGGTTCAAATCACCAGTTTTAGCCGCTGAGGTCGTGACAGGTTTCTGCTTTCCGTGCTCCGTGTGCTGTGCCCGTTCTGTTGTAATGTGCACTGATGCACTACTTTATTAAGGGAGATATTGTCACCTAAAATAAAGATTGATTTATGACTTGATTGATTGATCGACAATGTAAATACTCTATTCAGACTTCCACTGCAATAACATGCAGTTGGATTGCACTGGGGCCAGCTTGTGACACAAGCAGAATTTTGCATGGCAGCCCCTGATCTGACTCATCGAATATCCATAACACCATAAAACTGCCCTTGGTAGGAACTAATCCAAGTGGGACCCAGGCCAGACCTCTTCAGCTCCCAAGCTGTAACGCGATGATGCCGCAGCGCTAGGGTTATGGCCACCTTACACCCTTCATTTTCAGATCGTCTTTACAAAAATGAATCAGAGCTGGGCTCTCTGGCTATTCAAGTGATTGATGACTCTACCAATTATTGGGTTCGATTACTTGACTCGTCAGATAACACAGAAACACAGATGGGGTAAACAAGTCTCACTGCTGTGCCCACGTGTGCCGCTGGATGGGTGGTGATGGGCGGGGCTTGGTGACATCATCCGCATCATCTGCATCACGCTGTGCTTAACTTGCAGGGAGGTTTCCTGCCTTCAGCCATCAGTTTTAAAAGGAGGCCAAATAACTGACCACATATAAAGTACAGTACAGGCAAACCTCTTACAGCGGTGCCTCTTACTGTACAACGCCATTTCGTTATCACATTCTTTGTCTTGGAGGAAAATTCCTGCATGGATCAGCCCAGTGCCTACCTTATTACAGACCAATTCAGACCTTATTGGTCACCCCGTGCCCATATAAATCTCAGCGTTCATCCTACAAAGTCCCATCACAAGGGAGAAACACAAACAAATTGCCCTTATTGAAACGCTGCACGCCATATGGATAACCGATGATCGACCGCAATTGATGTTTGATGTACTCGGTGGAAGGGCGAATCCCAGGGGTAGAGTTCAGGAATGGAACCGCAGAACGTTTCAATTATTTAACAAAACAATGACGAAAGACAGGCCAACAATATAATGTATTCTGTGTGTGTGTTATGTATATATTCTATGTGTGTTATGTATATATTTTGTCGTGATTATGAATTTCCCCTGCTTCTTGTGGGGTTGGGCATTGGCTTGTTTATGTTCGGAATTGCGTAGCTAATGGGAGTGTTCATTCGCTTGCACCTATCGGCCCTCATTTTCTCCAACTGCAACTGTTAATGTTGGTGCCTCGATTAATAGTTGTTAAACATTATTTCTTATTAAGAATTAAGATGTGTATAGAATACACAATGACGGGCGGTTACCAGAGAAAATGCTGAGCATATTCTTAAAAATTAATTGTAATATGGCCTCTTTAATAACAATTGGTGTGGAAAATAACGGATCAAATGATCAATGATAACGATATCGTAATCAATGACACAAATAATAATCAAAGACACAAATAACCTTTTGTGCATTAACAAAATACGGGCGGCTTTGAGTCAATGTTCCTCATTATTGCGCAACCTTGTTGTTGTTCAACCCGCGCGTTATTGGTCATCTTGCGTGGTCGGGGATGTCTGACCCTCTCAGGCAGACCTCACAGCGGCTGTGTATGCCCAGCTGCTGCCGACCTTCGACCACGTGCTGCGTGAGGTCCCCAGGACTGCCTGTCCGGCTCCTGCGCTACCTCGGCTACTACGCCTACTCAAACGTGACCTTCTACCACATCACCACGGCACTGGAGCAGGACATGATGGTAAACGGCCGCCGGAGTTTCAAGGAGCAGACGCAGACGCGACAACACCGCTTGAAGAAACGCCGAGTAAGTTTCTGAAGCGAAGACAAGGGGATAAGGGAAGTCAGGGACAGCAGAAGCAAAATACCGGTGAACTGCCAACAGCAGATAACCCGGAGAGCCTGCTACAGTCAGAGCGGCAGCCAAAAGACCCCAAAAACATTGTTTTTGCGATTGTTTGGTCCTAGCATTGAAGTGAAGCTTCCGGAAAAATTCCGCACTTTTCACCTGAGCTACCTTGGCCTACACGTTTTCCGGGCCGAGTTTTTGGGCCCATTTCCCTGCTCTGTGGAGCAGCACTTGAGCCAGGGCCACCCGATCCCACTGGAGCAACAGGACCAACAGATTGTGAACTTCCATCACCCAGACTCAGGTGCACTCTGTCCAGGATTTGACATTCCGGGACTTAACATTTACAATGTCAGGCGTCTAAAGAGCTAGCCTATGTACTGATCATGGCAATGTAACTTTGCTAAATATCTGGTTGTAATTACAGAGCCATGATTAGCACCTCAGATTAGCACGGTTGGCTACGTACGGTGTGAAAAAAGTTCAACATACATACTGAGATAAAAGTTTAAAGTCTGTTTGGTCACTATAAAATGGACATTTTGTTCATGGAAGTACACGTTGCAGATGTTGTGGCCTCCAGTAGTAATTAAGTCAGTTTCACATACCCCTTTCTTATGAAAGTTAAGTTTTTTTCCCCATTCTAAATTGTATGTCCCATTGGCACCGTGGATACAACAATATCTATGTATCAAATGATTGCATTGAGGAAGCAGCAATGTTCGTTTTCGATTGAAATATGCAACACGTCACCGACTCCATCCAATCAAGACTCGACCATGAAAACAACGCGCAAATCGCGGCACACGACCATCGGAGTTGCTCTTAAAGAGAAACGACTCCATTCTGAAAACTGTGCCAGCTACTAAACATATCCAAATACATTGCATTTAATCAACCCATTTTTGCATCATGCTGATTAACAGAAAACTCATGATAGCAAAATACTCTTTGTTTTTTTTCGTTAAAGTCACGTAGGTAAAAAATAAAATAAGTGAAAACAACTAAATTAAATCACGACGTTTCGGGCGCAACACAAGCGTCCTTCTTCAGGTGGGGACAACGTAGCGAAAGCACAACCGCTTTTTATCTACGTGACTTTACCGAATAAAACCAAAGAGTATGAATCCTTGCAGTCACGAAAGCTTCAAATCTAGAAAAAATAAATACGTGTTCTTATCTGTAAATTTACACTTCCTTCATGCATGAGTACTAGTGCTGGAAAACAACGAAATTGAGATTTTAACGTCGTAATTTGGTTGTTAACATTTCCCCCTAACGACTCTATTATCTTGCCGCGCCTCCGACTAGCACGGTTCGCTACGAGTGGTGCAAAAGACGTTCAAAATACAGTACATACATTGTCAACGTCTTCATTGCTGACATTTCAGTGACAGCTGCCAAACTACACGAAGGCTTCCCTAAAACACGAACCCATGAGAAGATTTTTTACAAAAAGTATTGTACACCCCCCCCCCAGCACGAGTGTTGAGCGGATGACCGCCGTGACCCCACGTGACCCCACGGCTGCGGGCCTACACGGTGACCCGCAGAGGGCAGCACATCCACTGCTGTTCTGTGGTTCTATTCCATGTACGGGCTCCCAGCCTTCACTGACCCACGTGGTAACTTGTAGTCGAACAACCCCCATGGCGTTGAGAATCCCTCATCCAGCAGTGGATTGACGAAGATGCATTTTTGCGCCGTGTGTGTATGATTGTCGAAGGATGAGCATTGGTTTTTTGACATGAAGATTCTTAAGTAAGGGGCCGTCCATAAATGACGTCACGCTATTTTGAACGATTTTTTGACCCCCCCCCCTCTTCGTCACACGGCGTCACAAAAATCAGACCCCCCTCAAATATGACGTCACAAAGCTCAGCCCCCCCCCCCCCAAAATAAAACATGCTTTAAATCGCTTTAAACTATTGTCATTGTAGTGCGTATTTAATGTGGCGCTGCACTCTGATGTTGTAGGAGAAAACCTTTATTAAAAAGTATATTTAATAAAGTAAAACGTGTTGTCTATATTTATTTAAAGTTGCGCATTTTGATGTGACGTCACATTTCTAACCCCCCCTCCCTCGTCACACATCATAACAAATGTCTGACCCCCTTCCCCCCCCAGGTGCGTGACTGGAACAACTCCCTTGTGAGGGAGACCTATTGACGTTACGCGGATCTTTACCTATATTAAATCTCGATTTGAAGTTTTCGTGACTGCAGGGATCCAGACTCTTTTGCCCACTTCAGCAATTGTTTCTTGCTGTCGTTGTCCCACCTAATGACGGACGCTTGTGTTGCACCCGAAACGTCGTGATTTAATTTATTTTATTTTATACCCACGTTTCTTTACCGAAAGAACCAAAGAGTATTTACCGATATTTTCCAGCAAAACCACACAATGGAATTACAACTCTTTTTTTTCCACTGTACAGTCCGAGCCGTGCTGGGGTTTGTGCCGAGCCAGAAGCCGAGCCGTGCCACACGACCGACGTCGCGTGCCCAGTGAGCGAGTCGAGGCACATGCCGATGACGCAGCGATGTCCTCACGGTGTACTTACTGACGTCACACAATGAAGGTGTCTTTAGCTCCGCCCCCGGCACTGTTTGGCCCCAAACCAGACTGAGATGACCTTTGAGGCCAGTGAATCACTGTTTGTCTCTAGTTAAATACCAATTGCGTGCTATTTTGTGGAAATGCTCCTCTGAAGCACTGCCAGAACAAAGTGAATAGTTCCCCCCCCCCGTTCCCCCTTGACGAAGACCGACAGAGACACCACATCATACCACTGACTCGCAACTGAGCTCTGAACTTAGGCTCTGTAACAATGTGGTCACATTTATATCGCTAAGACTTCCAAAACCCAAAACAGAGCCAAACAAATTAAATTGTTACACGTGCGAGCCTTTTACGCACAACTTATTCTTGTTTCGGCTCACTGGCTAGTTGAACAATGATCACATGCAAGTTTATCAATTAGATAAGACTGGTGTAAGCCGTGGCCAACAGTTGAACTCTGTTCATTGGGTTTAGAGCACAGTGCACTAACCATTGCATAACCGCTGCCCCACCCTCCAACAAACAATGCAATAAATAATAACAACATTGAGTGTTTTATATAGGTAATTTATACGACTACACACATGTACCACAATGATGCGCGGTCCACAAAACACGGTGGCGCAGATAGATGAAAATGTTTTCAGGCAATTAATGATGGGTTCGTCCATACGAGAGGAAACCAGAGCACCCACAGAGGGGGTGGGCTAGCGCGGGGGGTGCAACGCTACCCCGTACAGATGGGACAGATGGAGATTAATCCTCTTGCTGTATCGCCTCCTCCTGGCGCACCAGGGTATAGCACCGCCTCAATGCCCACGGGTAGCAGGGAGTTTCGCAACATCTTGTGTGTGTGTGACACACAGACCCTCGCTGCTGCCTCCACTGTGCTGGATTCTCGGCAGCCACTTGCACAGCGCAGCCACCACCACTGCAGTGGCTCCCAACAAACACCACGATGTAGTAGGCAAACTGGCTGGCATATTGGGCACACGCCGTGTGTAAAGGTGTATGCTCGCATGTCGGTGATAGCACCGCGTTATAACTTTGTAGAGCCCTTGATCCTTTCTGTACGTCCCTTACAAGAAGTGCGTAAAACCGACTCGGCTTTATTTTTCAGGCTTGCTATTTTTTCACGTATCAAGGGGTGCACGTCATTAAGCCGTTGCTAGGTACAGAACTGCAGCAGCTCAAATGTCCAATCTGAGCACTAAAGGATCTTAACCGGAGGTCAAAGTCCACCGCGCAACGCTTCAAAAGGAGGGTAAAAGTATTTACAGTAGTAGCTCGGTTTATTTAAAAGTTGGGGCGATTAATGCATTTGGTAGATAATGGTGCAGTAAAGTTGGGACAGTGCGTGTGTTGCGGGTTTGCCTAGCCGAAAATAACTTGGGTTGCAAAGGAGTTTGGCTATATACGACGGGCAGTCGGTACAAGGTTGAATTGGAAAAACGATGCCAATGAACGAATAAAAACAGCCAGGCAGGCGTTGGTGGCTACATGCGTGGCCTGCAAGCCAGCACGGTGGAGGCAGCAGTGGAGGATTGGTGGCTCACACAAAATGTTATTTTTTCGGTCGTTAGGATGTCATAACTCTGGCTTGCCAGGAGATGATACACCAACGTGCATACTAATATAACCTTTCCCTTATATACGGGATAGAGTGTTTCCTCGTCACGCAATGGTTTTCTCTGGGTGCTCCGTTTCCTTCAACATGTTCAACAATTATTAATTGCCTGAAAACATTTTAATATATAGGGCTTGAGTAATTGTGGGGGTCGGCTCACCAATTGACCGCTGCCTTCCAGCTCGTGAGAGGTGC
Source organism: Lampetra fluviatilis (assembly GCF_964198595.1). Classification (NCBI taxonomy): domain Eukaryota; kingdom Metazoa; phylum Chordata; class Hyperoartia; order Petromyzontiformes; family Petromyzontidae; genus Lampetra; species Lampetra fluviatilis. Next base: position 1,026,395 of record NC_136289.1, read on the forward strand.
AATTTGCAGGAACAATGACGCTTTATGTGAAACTACTAAATGTGATTCTAACGCGCTGGACGGTCAACAGCCGGTGCAACACTGACTACACACCACTGACTACATACCACTGACTACACACCACTGATTAGTAAGTTTCTCAGCTCCGCTCCCCGATGGGAGCTGACGGGGCTGCTGCTTTCTTGCAACTCTCTCACGGTCCCACTGCTACCCTAACCTACTCAAGATCAAGCTCATATATTGAAAACAATCTTCAAATAATGACTGTACACTTCGGGTGCAGTGACCTAGGGATGTGTAATATTGAATGTGCAATAGGCAGATTAATTTATAATAATAGGGTTTTCCCCCTTTTTTTCTGGCGACAAAACTGGAACCTTTTGCAAGGAATCATGTTTACATTAACCACAATACTTGCAGTCAAAATGCAAACAAAAAACACAGTGATAATTTATGCATTGTCCTTGAAGCTGATTGGTCCACACCAGAGACAGCTTTCCTGGAGCCTAGTCTCATACAGTGTTCGACCAGATGACGCCAAAAGGCGCACAGTTCAAAGACAATAAATAACACTGGTCAACACACTTTTTCTGGCATAAGGTATTCCAACGATTGTAAGGTAATTTTGGGGTGCTGATTCTAATCTGTCTACCACATCAGGTTTTTGAGATATCCAATATTGCATTTTCAATAAAAACTGCAAAAGAAAAATATTAAATAAATGTGGATATCTACATAAAATTATATTATAAACACACTATCCTAAAAACACAGCACCATATATTAACACTAAAGCAGTCACTGACTCGCAACAACTTGCAATCATAAGTGACAGAGTTAATTTCGGGTAAAATCAATGAAAATGGGGTATGCCGATAGCATAAAAATGAGATGTGATAGATCAAATCTGAAATCAGATTTGGAATCAGCACTCTGAAATTAGTCTAAGACAGCTGCAAAAGTCCAGGCCAGAAAAAAATGTTTTTTTATTGTTGACCAGTGTTATCAGTGTTGTTTCTTGTTTGCAGTTTGACTGAAAGTATTGTGGTTAATGTAAACATTATTCCTTGCAAAAGGTTCCAGTTTTGTCGCCAGAAAAAAGGGATAAAAACCCCTATTATTATATTTTGGTACCGGCAAAGGAGGCCTCATGATATAGATTCATTTTAATTTTGTGTGTAATTTTTTTAAAATTGAAAACATGATACGAGTAGAACGTATAATACCGGCAGAGTACTAGACACACCCCAAGGTGTGTGTGTTCTTTTTTTAAATGTAGACCCGAACCATGCTTCGCAAAACTCGTTGGTAAAAGTCCGCATAAAAACGACATCAACTTCAAAAGTGGACGTTGCAACGCGGTGTCGTGAGGTGACGAGGTACGTAGAGGGCCGTCCATAAATGACGTCACGCGATTTTGGACGATTTTTGACCCCCCCCCCCCGTCGTCACACGGCGTCACAAAAAGTCAGACCCCCCTCAATATGACGTCACAAAACTCTCCCCTCCGCAAAAAAATAAGACATGCTTCAAATAACTTTAAACTATTGTCATTGTAGTGCGTATTTAATGTGGCGCTGCACTCTGTGTTGTAGGAGAAAACATTTATTAAAACGTCAATTTAATTAAGTAGAACGTGTTGTCTATATTTATTTTAAGTTGCGCATTTTGATGTGACGTCACATTTCTCAACCCCCCCCCCCCATCGTCACAAATGTCTGACCCCCCCACCCCCCCAGGTGCGTGACGTCATTTATGGACGGCCCCTAGGAGACACGCACACGGTAGGTGAGAGATATGTGCTGATCGCGCGCGTTCCACCTTGTTTGTGGTCTGCCAACGCCCACGCCACCTTTACGTGATCGCCTCCTGGCCATGCTCCCCTCCCACTGGCCGCTGCCCTGCTGATGCTGCTGTTCTTCCTCGTCGCCTCTGCCCCCCGGCTTCTTTCACTTTCATAGCTCAAGCGCGCGCACAGCGAGGACGTTGGCCTACGACGGTAACTCCTGCAGGTAAATGGGCATTTTGCGCCTACATTACAATCGCGTCTTTGTGTTACTTGCTGTTCTAACTTTCTTACCCGCCCCTGCTGGGCATCTGCGAAGAAGAGCTTCATAGCTCATCGGATTCCTCCGGCATGAATACAGATTCTGATTCTGAAGTTACCACTGTGTTCGGATTGTGCGGTGCTATACTGCAACTTGTTATGACATTGATACTTCTACAAACATTAATTTGACTCTATAACATTGAATCAATTCTAGTTCTGCCTTTGGAAGTGCTGTTTGTTCGTGGCTTGGGTGATGGTTTGAATCTGTGATCCTTAATAATTATTCAAGATCACAGATTCGATTTTTCAGTACCATGGTGGCCGAAAAATATCAGCTTAGCGTCCTACTTCACAGTGATGGAGGCACGCGTGCTGCAGCTTCAGGATATGTCGTACTTGGTAGGCAGTTTGAAGATAACAGCATGGGATGAAAATGGGTTGGGTGTTACATACAGGCCACACGTGTTATTTCAATGTTACTAGCAACGCGCATATCCTTTGGTCGTGACCGTCCATCCGTTCGTCCCTTCAGCCACCTAACCAGCCAGCCAAACTTAAAACACACATATAGAGATTATACGTTGAGTCTGTTTCGCTGAGATGTCATAGGAATAGCATCGCATCACCCAGATTGAATGAGTGAAGTGAAACTCCCAGACTGTGTGTACATAATGTAGTTAAAGTCCCCCATGTATTCATAACTCTGTCCCTGTGAGTTTTAATTGCCGGCTGTGGAGCGAGTTACTGCAGAATCTATAATTGGCTTCTGCTATTCTCCAGCTGCTGATGATAATTCATCAATTCTCTTTTGTATTTTTTGGGACCATATCAGGGGTTAAAAAAGGTTATGAAATACAATCTGCTGGTAACCTTCTGACGCGCAGTGATGTGTTTGCAAGCCGATTCTGTTTTTCATCTGTGGGACACGTAGATCGTAATGGTAAACAAATATATATATTTTTTAGATCAGCCTGCTCTTGTGGTTGGTCTCTGCATTGTATGCATGTATGTATATTGGACTTCTTTCTCGCCGTACGTAGCCAACCGTGCTAATCGGAGGTGGGGGCGAAGGACAACAAACTAAACACAAAATGCGTTTTCAATCCATAAAACTAACCTCCATTACTCTGTTCACCTTGGTGAGCAGTTTAGGTATCTGTAATAAGAGGCCAATGGGTCTATACATCTTCACATTAGTTTTGTGTCTGTAACATCAAATTGGGGCCACCAACATACCACTGCGGCTCCGCTACTGCTAAGACTCTGCGTGCATTGACACTGCTTACACACTGGAAGGACATTTGGCAGCAGCGACAAGTTGGCAGCACAGGTGTACGAGAGTGATCTCTCGTGAAGAGCTTTCATTGGCGTGTAAAGAACGAGGAGAGTGACAATACGTACATTGCTGGACATAGCACTGCCTTTGGCTGTTTTGGACGCCAAACGGTTACTGTGGAGACCCCAGTGGCCTCTCCCTGTTCCGTATGTAATGGCGACTTGACACACTTCTCTTGAGATGGCACTTTATTGAAGACACGTTCACTTGACATCAGGCAGAGACCCCACTGCAACAGCCCCGAGTCTCCCGCGCATCTCCCCCTTATATCATTACACATATATTACTACTGTAAGTTGTCAATATTATACAGGGTATAAAGGGATTGGTCCAGATGTCTTGTGACCCCCCCCCCCATTTAATGATCTAAAACTTAATATATTTTGAAAAGTGAGGTTTATTTAAAACATAAATCAATTTGGAGCGGAAAAACAAATGAGGGGTAAATTAATGTAATATATTTATCGTATTTTTTTTAGCTCTTGAGTGAAATTCTATGATTTGGCACCAACATATAGCATCACAATTTGATGCTAGGCTGCAATTGCATTTGACAAACATCTTCATCTCTTAACGCTACAATAGTCACTCTCCCTATCGATCTGAATTCATGTTTCCGTAACTTAATGCCAAGTGTACTCCGATATAGTCCAACAATCATCTGGCTAAGCTGACTTCCGCTGCTGCAAATGCATTATTTAACGTAGATTTATGGTTGTGCAATTTCCCATGTGACAATTTCTCTTGCGTCGATGCTGTGATTTATTCTCCATTGGCCATTTTTAGTGACCCAAATCACTCTTGCAACTGGGACTCCAGTATCCTGGTCTCTTGATGTCTGCTCTGGTTAAACAAATGTTACACTGTATGTATATATTTGAACATAACCTCCCAATCGGGAACGCCTCAGTCAGCACGATGCTGCAGTTGGCGAGTCGGAGGATACCAGATCAATAACGTTACACTGGAACCTATGTAATAACTAAAAAACAACCATACTTCGGACTTATATACAGGGTGCTTCACATTTTTTTTGTTATACTTCTGATAATTTGCAACCATACCACAATTAATATACCTCCCAGAGAAGATTCCAGGCAACGTGTTGACAATGATGGTGAACAAGTATAGACTGGCCTAATGAAGCTAGTTGTAATTACTTTCGAAACGTCGTACTCAGATTGTAAATGTTGTGGCTTGGCTCTCCAACACACCGGTGTGCTGTACTCGTGACGAATTGGCATGTTCTGTTTACGTGACAACCCTTTTTAGTTGGCTGTGTCGGATGGTGGCGGGTTTTAACGACACAGTTCAACTGAGTCACAGACGCACTTCTTGGATGCAACACGTTTATTAATCCCAACACACGGGGTAACTGCCCTTTAACGAGATAACAACCTGTGGTGGTGAACCACCAGGCTAACTGCACTAATTACACCGTAACTAGCAACAACGGACCAGACCACAGCTTGGCTCCAGGTCCACGTGTTGGTGACTCTGTCAGATGTAGAACGTAGAACGTAGATTCTTCAGGATGAACAACAGTAGCTGGTCCCCTTTTTTGTGGCAACAAAACAGGTGTTAAGATGTTAAAATACCAAACTGAAACCTTTTACAAGGAATCATGTCTGCATTAACCACAATACTTGTGGTCATAATACAAACAAAAAACATACTTTGATAATATATGCATTGTCTTTCAACTGATTGGTCCACACCAGAGACAGCTTTCTGTGGAGCCGAGTCTCAAAAGGTATTATACCAGAGGACGCCAAAAGGGGTACAGCACAAAGACAAGCACTATCAGAGTAATGAGAGCTCGGGGTGAGCAACTACATCATGGGACCTCCTTTGCCAGTACCAAAATATGAGAATAGGTTTTCCCCTTTTTTCTGGCAACAAAGGTGGTCAACCCACGAACGGCTTTATTACAGGGTCCCAAGAGGATTCCTCCCGCCATCGCCTCCTGGTCTAGCGGCTTCCGCCATCTCAAAGGGACCAACATTTGCGCGCCAGGGGGAATCTTAACCGTCTTACGTGCACAGTAGCGTTAGCTGTGCAAAAGCGAGTGGGAGAAGGCAAAAATGCCATTCGACGGCCAGATGGTAATTCAAGGCACCTTTGGTTGATTACATTTTTCAGGGGCATCCTCCCCAAAAAGTAGGTCCCGAGCAAGCAAGGAAGAGCAAGGGACGTCAATACAAGAACTGGCCCTGTCAATTTGACATCCACAATGCACACCTCCGCTGTTATTCTCCCAATGATGCCTAATGAGACACTGTTTGCGGCAAAGCACGGAGCTTCGACAGGGCATAAGGTACGACATTAACGGAAAAAGATCTTATAAATCAACACTGAAATGATGGACGCTGATGCACCGGTGTCAATGAGCATCCTGATTTCAACCCCCTCTATCGATCCTATAACAGCGGACGAACCTGCGGTCGCGGCAACCACTCTATGGGCCAGCTCCGACCACTGATCCGGTTGGAGCGGCCAGTCGGCCTGATCAAAGTCCGAACCCTCCCGCACTGATGCACGATGGGAACGGAAACCGAATGAACGAGATGTGTGAGGTGGAGTCAGGGGCTGAGTGTGTGATGTGTCGCGACCCACCTTCGGGCCTAGTGAAGTGAAGGACGGTCGGGCGGATGATGGCGGTGGACCGGGGAGGCGTCGTCACGGCACGCGGCAGCCCGACAAGACGTGTCCCGGCAGGCCGCAGTTGTAGCACACGACGAGCCCGCTCCCAGGATGAGGAGATGTCTTCCGCCATCTCCTCGCCAGCCTCCACCCTGGGTCGATGCGCAGGCTGGGATGGGCTCCACGTCTTCAGGTGTATCGCACGCCTCACGAGGCACGGTACACGCTGCCAACACCTTATGCCGTTGCAAGAGCTGTTGTGCCTGGATGCATCTTGCAACCTTGATGGTAGATAGATTATTGTCGTCGACAGCCGGCAGGACGATGTTGAGGTCCTTAGCCAAAGCCAGCAATCTCTCGGGGACCAGCGAGTCGACTCTGTCGTGGTCCATCTTCAGGAAGGCAGCCTTCGCTCGCACCAAAAGTGCGCTATGGAAGGCGAGGGGCGTCTCGGCCTCCCCCCTCGACGGCGGTTCGTAAATCGCCGCCATTTGGTGAAATGCTTGAGTCAGCGTGGCCCTTTCCGATGGCGGAATGGTGGGAAACGCTGCCCGGGCGTCGTCGTCAAGAGCGGCGGGAAGCGCTCTCAGCGCCTCTGCCTCCGTCCACCCCGCCAAGTCGGCGCTCGTCAGGATCTGCCGCTTGAAGGCCACCCAGTCGCCTCTGGCGGCGGTACTGCACCCACATATACGTGGTGTCCGTGATGTCAATACATCGCACGCCGTGCCTCTCTAGAGCCGGGATTACACGGTGACATCCGCAATGCCACTCCATATTTACGCAATCTAACCCAAAATCCTCTCTTATGGATGATATTGGCCGCGAAAGCCTACGTGTTAAAGTGGAGACTCTTTGACTTTTTAAAGCTATTAACATACGTTTTTTTTTATCATGTTCCAGTGTGTTATCCGTTCTTTTTCAATTAAAACGAGAGTCCCAAATAAGTGTAAACATTTTTTGAAGCACCCTGTATAGCGTTCTTCGTGCAGGGATGATAAAGCACTGTACACAATGATCATACCAGGAAGCACAACGAGCATTATAAAAATAAACACCTCACATTGTAAACAAGACAATAAAATGGAAGGCAAGAGCCTAATGGTAAGATCAGGTCAAAGCCTTTCTGGACAGGAACGGTCCCGGAGAGGGCGTTGTCAGATTTCTAGAACTGACAGCCATTACCATTGAGGTGCAGAGTTTCAAAGTTGTTTGTTTGTCAACGTTTGTGGTTGGAACATCGGTGCAAAGTGATGTCCACGCGCCAATATTGGTCAGGTGGCATTGAACCGGCGCAGATGCTATCGCTTCTGTAGAACACGTACCATGAGTATTGCTATGCACAACACCATGACATGATGTGATTTCCATCTATTTATTTAAACATAAAAAAGAATAGTTAACGCTGTATTTAACGGCGTAATACTTGTCCGCAGACTTTCTTTTGTTAACATGGCAGCTGAAGAATTCCTCCCAACATTGGGAATGTTCTGCACCATGCCGATCACCGGCGTGGCTCAGTGTCGTGGACACCCAGAACTGGGCTGACCACGCCGTGGTCAGCCCAGATGGTCAGCCCAGGTCCGCCAGCATCGTAGCACAGTGCCTGCAAACCACCGCGCACCCGCTCCGCAGTCACAGCACAAGTGCATGCACAATAATACCTTCAACTTGTGAGTCTGCGCCAGTGCGGCGCAGTCATCGCACGCTCTCCGTATAGAGAGAGGATGACTCGGAGGCGTGAGGAGGAGCCACAGACGAGGTGGAAGGCAGCAGCAGCAGCCCCGTGGTGTGCCCAAGCTCCTCTCTGTTTAATAAACACGTGGGAGGAAACAGGAGCACCCGGAAGAAAACCCACGCGTGCGAGGGGGCAACACTCTATCCCCGTACAGATGGGAATAGATGGAGAATAGTGCCACATTTTGCTGTACCCCAATCTCTCCTGGCGAACCATGGTTTTGGCGCCTCCTTGATGCTCACGACGTTGATGTGCGCCACCCATCCTCGCCTCCAGCAGTGCGCCACCATCGTGGTCGACGTTTTGTGACACAATTCGCTCCCAGAGTGCCCGCTTGTGTTGTCAACCCTGCGCTGTGTTACCTGTTCAGACTTGCTGTATGTCTGGCTGAGGAAAGTGTGGGTGTGTGAATACCATCAAAATTCTGGGATTATGGAGCTTATGCAATGCAGTGGCGTTAAAGTTGACTGACAGGGTTATAGTGACTCAGTCTTTCGAAACATTTGCAATGCAAAACCTGCGTGATTAGTAAAGTCACAACTCTGCCGCCATGCCATCGTCATATTGGTGGTGTATTCATTTTGGGGGGATTATTAAAACGCAGTCGTGTTTCTGTGGAATTGGTAACGTGCTTGAGAGCAGCGCTGCGTTGTGCCTTGTGGCACCACCGCTCCTGGAATTCACTTCTGAGGGGGGGGGGATGTCTCTGAACCTCTTTAAAGCCCCGTAGCCCTACATTGTGAAAAGGAGCCAAACCAGAAAATAAGTTACAAACGTGGCATCACGTTTCCAGACCAGTGTAAACATTATGGAGCAAATTACAGCACTGCAGTAATAGTTAAGATGTATTGCAACCAATTTCAATAATAACGATGAAAAAATGTACAATATATTAAGCGCCTTTCACCCAGAGATCACAAGGCGGTGTAAAAAAAATAAAGACAAAGATATCCCGTATAGCTTGAAATACTGTTCGAGCAAGTGCTGTTAGCGAGTTGCAACTATGAAGGCCAAGACGTCACGCTCACACACACATACATGCTCACACCAATAAAGTCCCAACTCGAAACAAAGGATTCAAGAAATAAAAGAAACCCTTAAAAATGAGTTGCGTCTTGAAGGCGCTATTTGAATAATATGAGGGGGAGGGGAGTCAGCAGAACGAACGTCCAGTGGACGTGAATTCCACAGCCTGGGGGTCACGCGAGACTATAGCCTGGTCACCCATCATCATCATAATCATCGTAAAGTGGCGTGACCTGTGTATACACAAAAACGGCGGACTTGGAAGACCGCAGCGCTCTTGTTGGAACACATGAGGCGAAGGAGGAGGCCCTGTAAATATGGGGCGCCACGGTGGCTAGGAGATGTTAACTACCTCGCTTGGTATACAGGAGGTCGTGGGTTTCGATCCCGACCATTACGTCTGAGTGTTTGGAGTTTGCACGTTCTCCCCGTGATTCGCGTGGATTTTTCTCCAGGTCGTCTGGTTTTTCCCTCCACATTTAGAGTATTTGGCTGTTATAAATATCCACGTGATGATGATAAGCCACTTCATTTTGGAAAAAAGAGCTACATAGCTCAGTTGACCTTACCTGGTAAAGTAAATAAAAAATAGTAAAAAAAATTCTAATATATGTGAGTGAGCAGCGTCATTGAGAGCCGCGTAGGTGAGGAGAAAAATGTCGAACTCTCTACTCGATACCGAACTGGCAGGCAATGGAGAGATGCCAGCATGAGGGTCACATGTCAACATGCGTTCGAATTCTGACCGGCGTATTCTGCACGTGTTGGAGGCGACTTAGCCGTTTTAATGGGGAATGCAAGCAAAGAGTGACTCGCAAAAGTAAATGCGGAGAGAAAAAATGTAACTCACGAAGTAGCTTCTCAAGTGTGTCTGCAAGTGAAAGAAAGGTGGGGCGCAGGCGATGTGTCTAAGATGAAATAAATAAATAAAGGGGTTAACGATCTTGTGGGGAGAAAAAGCATCAGGAAATCATCAGTAACAGCAGAGCCATCACGGCGATGTAGCTTTGCGTGTTTTTGTTGTTGTGAACACACAGGCCGGATAAGCAAACCCTGCAGAAGTAGCCCCATTATTGAAGTCGACTTACAATGGCAATGAAATTGGAATTGGGACCGCGCTTTGTGTTGATGATGAGTGCCGAGGAATTTCCCTCTGTGGGTTTTCACGGGCGGGGAACTGGTCGGACGAGACTGCGTGGCCAGGCCCTCGAAACTGTACAGCAGGCGGAGATCGAAGGGCAGACGGACGAGTCGAGACGACGCCGCCGCCGCTCTGTTGTTGTGAGTTGACGCTTCGGTTTTCCGAGAGGTGGTACATTGTGTGGCTTTGCGAGAGCCACACTCCTGACGAGTGTTTTTGTGGGGTTTTTTTACGTCAATATTCTGCCACGTTTTTTACCCTGCCGTATTTGTTTCGCAAGTTTACCCGTCCCTTCCGCTGCTGTCTTAGTCGCGTGTTTTAAAAAAATATATACATTCATATTGCATATCGCATCTCGATGCTGTGATCAGTCTCAGAACGGCAGTGTCTAATGTTTGTCACTGAACATGTGCAGTGATTGAATGATGTACGTATGTTAAACCTCTTTCGCACCGTACGTAGCCTGACTATAATTAAGTATGCCATTTAAACGTGACATTCATCAACACTTTCGACGGGCGAATGAGTGGAAGGGTGTGGGTGGTCACCAGGAACAATGGACAGATAGAATGGATTAATTATTGGACGGGCGTGTGAGACGGAATGTTACTACCCGCTTCAACTCTGCGGCTTCCGATGGATGTGTTGCTTTCCATGTGCGCGGGGAGTTTGACCCCGTGAGTGTGTTGACACCGACTCGTGTGACCCTGGCTGGCTTTGTGTGTGTGGAGAAGGCGCCGGGAGGTCCATGCGTCCCACTCGAGATTTACATCCGGCAGGGGAGTCGAATGAAACATGCATTGATTGAGACGATTTGCATTGTTTTGCTGCTGTATATTTCCACTTGATACGGCACTTCGTTGATCTATCATTTGTGGCCAGGTCGTTTCTAGAAAAATAAGTAATGCATGGTAAAAAATGTTTTAAATGTATTTACCTATTCCTCTACTTTGCACATCTATCGTGTGTTTGTACTGTCTGTTGTAACGTTCGTACCTGCCCCATTACTGGATATCTGTGAAAAAAAGAGCTTTATAGCTTATCGGATTCCTCCAGCGTGAATACATATTCTGATTCTGGGTGGCAACAGTCGACAAGACGGCGGTCCAAGTGTTCCCGCGGGCGTGCCCGTCATGCTGTTCTTGACTCTGATAAGCACTATGTGCGGATAAGAATGTGTAGGAGAAATAAACTAAAACAAACACATGTACGCACATCGCCTGTAAATATCGTGTGTGGAGCAACAACTGTGTTGTGTGTTGTTGTTATTGCTTTTAAGAAGTGTGTATGCGCCGCCGTTCGGCGCTGTGCACGTGTGCATTCCGTGGTTTGCTGTGCGCGTTACTTCAAAAGCTGGAGACAGCAGCTATGCTCCGGGGTTCATGATGACCAAGGGTTGTTTCTGTTTGTGCAGAACTGCATTGAAATTTTAATGTAAATCATCATTCACCTACTGGTAGACTTTCGCGACCAATATGATCAATAATCGAGGTATTTTGGGGGTTGATCATGTAAACATTATTTGTCCTGAAACCCACCACAGCCAATTAGTTAAGTTTGTCATGTAAACAAAACGTGCCAATTTGTTACTGGTTCAGCACACCGGTGTGTTGGAGAATAAACCCACAACATTTACAATTGGAGTACGACGTTTCGCTGGTAATCACAACTAGCATCATCAGGCGACAGCCCAAATTGTGGAAAACATCCTCCTGTTTCGGTCTTAAATATTTTCCTCTCCTTCCCCTCTTTCACCTCGTGTCTCACATTTCTAGCTGCATGATCGCAATCCAATCTTGGATGTCACAGCACTTTCTCTTTAGCAATCCTTACAAAACCCCAATTATTGTATTCCCTGCTTCCCATTCCCCTCCTCCGTGTCCTACTCTCGTTCTCGAGTCATAGAATAACGACAGCAGACCAGTGGCGGATTAAGCTAGTGCGGGGCCTGTAGCATATGTTATAAAGGGGCCATAAATAAAATAAATAAAAACGCATACATATTAAAGCACAATTTTTGTTTACTTGCATAGTAAAGTAATTGTATTTTTTCATTAGCTATAACAGCCAGATAATACGACAAATCGCTAACCTTAAACACCCAGTCGTTTATAAAAGTTTAAGGCAGTGGAGTACTATATTAATATAGCAAGTGCAGAATCACTGAACCGGAATTGATAGCTTGAAAGCATTTAGCGCGGGCCCTTGAAAGTGCGGGGCCCGTAGCATATATAGCTATTACATGTGTAGCTACATATGTAGTAGCTACACAAGTAGCTGCATATGCTACTGCAGTTCCGGATTACCGGCACTGCAGCAGGCTTGTGTCAGCCACCTTCGTGCAATGCCATAATGTCATACTGTAATGCAATGGCGTCATACATACACGTGATGTGACTTCCTTAGCATCTCCCCTTTTCAAATAACAATTTAACAAGTTAAATTCAAATAACAATTCAAACAGCCACTAAACAACACCAAATTCAAACAACACCAAATTCAAACAACAATCAAGAATTCAAAGCAAATCTACTTGAGACATAGAATTAAGCAATTGCTGACATTTAGCTTGAATTAAGCAATCGAACAATAATCTAAATATCTATTTCCTTTTCTGTTCAGCTGTCCACCTCGATCAGCTGTTTTAGATAAAGCCTCTCCGCTGGCTGTGACAGTCGCCCACTGAGGGTATAATAAACAGGGCGCTTTTGTGTGGACATTGATGAGCTGCCAGCATCTCTCCAGGTTGACGTACTGGGTCCTGGGATGCTGACCGGCGCGGTTGCTTGCTCCAAGTTGCTGCTTTCAGGCGTGCCTGCTAAAAATAAGTAATATTGAAAATACTTTTTTTTTTAAACACGCTTTAATGAAATGTACCGTACGAGTAATGGCATAACTCCACGACTCCAGGAAGTGGCCCCGAGGCTTGCCATAACGAAAGGGGCCTTGGTGATTTACAGCCAACGTGAGTTGAGTGTGGACAATTAGACCCAAGGCGAACCATAACATAAAAATATGGTTTAAACATTTGTTTTTTTATTTTTTATGGTAGAATGTATTTTCATCAGTATGACATAAGTATACCAAGTTTGCAGTCGATACCACATTGGGAAGTGGGTTAAAATTGAATTACAAGTGTGTCATAATAATACAACCACTCTGCTCTCCCGGCTTCGCCCGGTCCTGCATGGCCCCTTTGCCGGGCGAGTGAGTGAGCGTGCGGGCTGCACACAAAAGCGGCCCTCTGGAGTCGGCTGCTCTGCCACACGCAAATCCCACCGGTTGCATCGACATCCGCGAGATACGAGCTTGGTGCAGCTTTCTTCACACTGGTACTCCGTTCCTAGCGGCCTGTTCCATCCCCGTGTCGTGGCTTCATGCGGACGGGTTCACCAATGTTCAGCTCGGGGAGGTCTTTTGTGTTGAGGAATCGTGCCGCTGCTTCGGAGGTTCGCTTCTTCCGCCACGGTATCTCAGGCGCGCCTCGTGTACCACACAGGGCTCAAGCAAGTCGTTAGTCACCGGCAGTGATGCCTTCAGTCTCCTAGACAACGGGCGCTCTGCTGAGCTGCTATCCATCGTGTCTTCCTCCGATGCAGGATGGCTTTCCACGCGTCTTCACCCTCACTTGTAGCTCCCTTGCTCAGGTTCTGCACGATCTCGACCGGAGATTCAGCTTCGCCATTCGCCTGCGGGTGGTGTGGGGGAAGAGGTGGGAGAGCTCAAACTCCCATTCCACAGCAAAATCGCCGCAACTGCTGGCATGCGAATCGCGAGGTCCATTGTCTTGCGATGAACTCGATCCGACTGGCAATGACGCGAAAACTGTGCCATGTCGTCTCGGCAGACGAGTCTAGCAGCAACTCGTCTTCGCAGAAGTCCGAGTGGTCGGTGGTCGACGTTCAGCAGATCATCTCGGCAGCCGTTCTTGAATAGGTTCATGCTGACAATCTTCCGAGGCCGGGTTGGTGTTTCGTGTGACATCACGGTTTCCGTCTGCTGGGCAAGTGCGTATTCGCTGCAGGTGCAACAGTTGCTGACACACTCCTTCACCTCAACCATGCATGTTGGGCCACTACTGTGTGGCGCGTGCCTGCCTGTAGCATGCTACAGACGTAATACACACGTCATGCGAATTCTTAAAACAACTATCTTCTTTGCCCCCCTTTCTGCATTAGCCCTGCCCGTATCATCTGCCAGTAAATCTTGGAGTCATCATTGACTCCCCTCTATTTCCGACCACAAATCTACCACAACCTGTTCCTGCCGTTTTCACCTGTGCAGCGTTCGCAAAGTCCGCCCCCTCATCTCACCCATGGCTGCAAACTAAAAAAAACCTCCCTCCCTCCTCATCACTCGACTCGATTATTGCAACTCCCTCATGCTTGGTCTTCCCTCCTATGCATTCAAACCGCTCCAGCAAACCCAAAATGCCGCTGCCCGGATCGTCTCTAATCTCCCCGACCACTCCCACAAATCGCCTCTTCCCCCTCCTCTTGCAGCCAACCTGGCTTCCCGTCTACCATTGTTGCCTTTTCAAATTCCTCACCCTCGTTCACAAATCTCTCCCCATGGTCTGGCCCCAACGCGTCGTCTCGCGTCCCTCGTCTCGTCTCTACGCCCCATCTCACCCTCTCTGTTCACAATCCCAGCTGCTGTCGTTCCTCTGTCCCCCTCCTCCATGTGCCCAGTCTCGATTCGGTTCTTTCTCGCTTCTGTGCCCCATAACGCTGGAACAAGCTGCCCCCTACACGTCAAACAGTCACCCCCACTATCCATTGTTCCTTCTTGCCTTAAAAATCTCACTTATTATCCCTCGCTTACCCAAACTTTTCTCCCCCCCTCTCCCTTCCTTCCCCATCATGGACACCATCCCTCGTCCCGACTTGCCTACCCATCCATCACACCGGCTCATCATTAACCACCCATTGCCACTTTCATCATCGTTAATTTCACGCATCATCATCCCGTGCCGCCATCCTTCTCATCAAATCATCTCATCACACTATTCTGCTCCACAGTTTGCTATATGAATTAAAAACAAGATAAATTAAGATAACATAAGATAATCAATATTTTGGTCATTTATGTTCACGTAAGACAGTGAAAGCTGAAATATGTTTTAACTGAACAGCTCTTTCAACTGTACTGTTGTTTTATCGTTTTTAAAACTGATACAATTGACAGTGGTGGTGGACCACTGATGGATATGGTGGTGGTGGATCAATGATGGACTTGGTGGTGGTGGATCAATGATGGATTTGGTGGTGGTGGATCACTGATGGACTTGGTGGTGGTGGTGGATCACTGATGGACATGGTGGTGGTGGATCACTGATGGACATGGTGGTGGTGGTGGATCACTGATGGACATGGTGGTGGTGGCGGACCACTGATGGACATGGTGGTGGTGGATCAATGATGGACTTGGTGGTGGTGGATCACTGATGGATTTGGTGGTGGTGGATCACTGATGGACTTGGTGGTGGTGGTGGATCACTGATGGACATGGTGGTGATGGATCACTGATGGACATGGTGGTGGTGGATCAATGATGGACTTGGTGGTGGTGGATCACTGATGGATTTGGTGGTGGTGGATCACTGATGGACTTGGTGGTGGTGGTGGATCACTGATGGACATGGTGGTGGCGGATCACTGATGGACTTGGTGGTGGATCACTGATGGACTTGGTGGTGGATCACTGATGGACATGGTGGTGGCGGATCACTGATGGACATGGTGGTGGTGGATCACTGATGGACTTGGTGGTGGATCACTGATGGACATGGTGGTGGTGGATCAATGATGGACTTGGTGGTGGTGGATCACTGATGGATTTGGTGGTGGTGGATCACTGATGGACTTGGTGGTGGTGGTGGATCACTGATGGACATGGTGGTGGTGGTGGATCACTGATGGACATGGTGGTGGTGGCAAAACACTGATGGACATGGTGGTGGTGGATCACTGATGGACATGGTGGTGGTGGATCACTGATGGACTTGGTGGTGGTGGTGGATCACTGATGGACATGGTGGTGGTGGATCACTGATGGACATGGTGGTGGTGGTGGATCACTGATGGACATGGTGGTGGTGGCGGACCACTGATGGACATGGTGGTGGTGGATCAATGATGGACTTGGTGGTGGTGGATCACTGATGGATTTGGTGGTGGTGGATCACTGATGGACTTGGTGGTGGTGGTGGATCACTGATGGACATGGTGGTGGCGGATCACTGATGGACTTGGTGGTGGATCACTGATGGACATGGTGGTGGCGGATCACTGATGGACATGGTGGTGGTGGATCACTGATGGACTTGGTGGTGGATCACTGATGGACTTGGTGGTGGTGGATCACTGATGGACATGGTGGTGGTGGATCAATGATGGACTTGGTGGTGGTGGATCACTGATGGATTTGGTGGTGATGGATCACTGATGGACTTGGTGGTGGTGGTGGATCACTGATGGACATGGTGGTGGTGGTGGATCACTGATGGACATGGTGGTGGTGGCAAATCACTGATGGACATGGTGGTGGTGGATCACTGATGGACATGGTGGTGGTGGATCACTGATGGACTTGGTGGTGGTGGCGGATCACTGATGGACTTGGTGGTGGTGGATCACTGATGGACTTGGTGGTGGTGGTGGATCACTGATGGACATGGTGGTGGTGGATCACTGATGGACATGGTGGTGGATCACTGATGGACATGGTGGTGGTGGTGGATCACTGATGGACATGGTGGTGGTGGATCACTGATGGACTTGGCGGTGGTGGTGGATCACTGATGGACATGGTGGTGGTGGTGGATCACTGATGGACATGGTGGTGGTGGATCACTGATGGACATGGTGGTGGTGGATCACTGATGGACATGGTGGTGGTGGCGGATCACTGATGGACTTGGTGGTGGTGGTGGATCACTGATGGACGTGGTGGTGGTGGATCACTGATGGACTTGGTGGTGGTGAATCACTGTTGACATGGTGGTGGTGGTGTATCACTGATGGACATGGTGCTGGTGGTGGATCTCTGATAGGCATAGTGGTGGTGGACATGGTATAATTCGTCAGCGCTGCACATGTACAGTTATACCACAGTTTACGTGTCCCCCTTTTTACGTCGTGTCACAAATACGCCGTAAGTGTATTAACAGCGCGACTACCCCATGCGTCGCCTCAACCCACACTCACGTCGCTGGCAGCAGCAGCAGCAGCGTGCTTCCTGTCTCGTTATCCGTCGCCTCTCAGCCTTCGCCTCCACCTACTACTACCCTGTACACGAACTTGCTTTGCGTGGCGCATAAAGAAACGTACTGTTCTATACAGTACAAGTTCTTATTTAGGTGCGGGATTTTAGTGATTTTGAAGAAAAAAAAGTAACTTTTAAAAATATATTTTTTTAAACACGCTTGAATGAAATGTACCATACGAGTAGTGGCAGAACTCCACGACTCCAGGAAGTGGCCCCGAAGCTTGCCATAACGTAAGGGACTGGTGATTTACAGCCAACGTCAGTTGAGCGTGGACAATTAGACCCAAGCCGAAACATCAGTATGACATACGTATGCCAAGTTTGCAGTCGATACGACATTGGGAAGTGGGTTAAAATTGAGTTACAAGATTTGAGGATACGACAAAAGACAGGGTTGAGGATACAACAGACAGAGTGAGTTAAATAAAAGCGTTTCGATATACGTCGTCGGACCTTTCTGGAGCGCATCTCCGACGTAGACTGGGGTATCCCGGTACATCGATTGTACTCAAGCATGAGCCGTGGCTGTACTCGATAACGATGCAGACGCTTTGGAAATGTATCCCTTTCAAAAGCCTGTTTGAACAAGGAATTCCTCAAACGCCTCTATAATGAGAAGGAGGAAATGTGAGTGTTAGGGTCTCATGTCATGCACATCTTTTAAATATCTTTACGAGGTCGTGGGCGTCTGGGTGTTCTGCCTGGTCACGTCTTCAGGCTCCCCTCCCTCGACGTTCACTTCACCCAGTTCGAAACCGTTCTACCATCGCTCCCCAATGCTGGGTGGGTTTCATCGTGATCGTGTTTCGTGAGTTGGTGAAGCGACTCAAGGGTCTGTCCTAATTAGTGCACGGTTTATATCGACATCCTAAATATATTACCACAATTTCCCGACCCCCCCCCCCCAAAACCCACGGGAACAAAACCCAAAGCGAGTGGATATTGAAAGTAAACCGACAGGCGAACGACCAAAAGAGGTAATATGTCTCCAAGTGCTGCATGGGGCTTTTGTTGACACCGATTCTGCCCGAGGTGCAATGAGAAACACGCACAGAGAGGAGAGCATCTTTTGTACTGTACAGGGACTCCTCTACTTACGAACGAGTTAGGTTCCAGAGGTCTGTTCGTAAGTCGATTTGTTCGTAAGTCCAACTTTACTCCTGTCGATCTCAAACATGTTGTATGGCGTGTACACTAAACACGAGAAATTGCTTAAAAAATTGTTTAATCTCACATAGATGTAGACGCCACTGGTTCTTCACGGTTAAACTTTCGACTCTTGGACATACGGACAGGTTTGTTCGTATCTCTGAAAGTTCGTAAGTAGAGGAATCCTTGTGTACACATTCGTACTTTACATTGCAAACGCACATCATGCTCGTTGTGCTGTCTTCCAGGTGTCGGCTGAAAGAGAGCCAACAGCTCGTCTGTTCGGAAGCAGACCGGTACATCAATGGAATGTGAATCACTAATTCTAAAGGGTTCCATGGACATTGAGGACGAGGATAAGCTGCTTTGGGACCAGCTGGAGCGGTTCCGCGAGGTCATCGTGAACAGCATCAAGGTAGGGGGGGGTGGATGTTGCTGTATTGCACGGGTGTGTTGTCTCAAAGAGAAATGGCTTTTTGGGTTCAGCATCGAGGAGTGCCTCGTTCTCATTCTCCATCCCACACGAACCATTCCACCATTCCCGCCCCTTCTTCACTCGCCTCCGTGAGCCACCAAAGATGCCAAGACCCCGTCATATAAACAATGCGGCATAAGGACGATGCATCGATTCATCGATTGACACTAAGGGGCTGTCCATAAATGACGTCGCGCACCTGGGGGGGGGGGGGGTCAGACATTTGTGACGATGTGTGAGGAGGTGGGGGGGTTTGAGAAATGTGACGTCACATCAAAATGCACAACTTTAAATAAATCTAGACAACACGTTCTACTTAATTAAATAAACTTTTTTTATAAATGTTTTCTCCTACAACATCAGAGTGCAGCACCACATTAAATACGCACTACAATGACAATAGTTTAAAGCAATTTGAAACATGTTTTTTTTGGGGGGGTGGGGGGGGCAGAGCTTTGTGACGTCATATTTGAGGGGGGTCTGACTTTTTGTTACGCCGTGTGATGAGGGGGGGGGTCAAAAATCGTCCAAAATCGCGTGACGTCATTTATGGACAGCCCCTAATCCTGAAAACACCGTGGGCGTAAAATCCATGACCATATGTTTCCATGTGTGTATATTGCATACAATTGGTACACCTGACCCCTGCATCCACTAGAGGTGCTACAATCACCGTGAGTTATTCGGAGAATTAACTCTCGAATTGAAACCGTGACTCCAAGATGGGAAACAATTCCTGTGATTGAATGTCAGGGGTGGCTGTAAAACAAACCTCGCAAGGCACACGTGTTCGTGTCTAAGCTTGGCTCGGTGGGTGCGGCATGATAGTTTATATGATAGTTGATACGATACAGCATTTCACAGTGTTGGCCTTTGCTTATCGCACGTGCGGGAGTGTATGCTGACACAGATGAGTGCGTGTCATCCGGTCGGCTACGTGAATTTTTCAGCTTGGCTTCCCGCGCTACAAAACCTTGACTTGGACAACTGTGTGAGGTTGCTATTGTTTATCACATCCCAGAAATAATAGTCACCTGATTGTTCTCGAACCATTTGTGAAAGCCTGAATAACACATTTTGGGAATGGATCTCTGTGGATGAAGCAATAATGATTCGTCATTGCCTGTAATGGTGACTTGAAAAGCCATGGAATGGCAACTTACAATTGTGATCGTGTCCCTCAATCACATTAATTGATGAGTGCTCGTGATCCCCCCCCCCCCACCCCCCAAATGCGCAGGCCTCAAGGGTGACGCATCACCTGCGATCGTATGGGGTCATCTCCGTCCAGGATGAGGAGGAGGTGACGTGTGGTGACTTGACCCTCAAGAACGAGGCCATGCGCATGAGTGAGTGTCCCCGTTCCCTGGTCGCCTCGACACAACTCGGTCATGCGACCCGCAGGAGCTACCTTTGATCACGTGGTTCACTCCCATGACCTCAACTTTTATATGATGATGTTATGCCTCCACTTGAGTACAGTTTTAATAAGTGTCGTTTTAAAACGGATGCTATTTTTCACTTGAATCAAGCAACGCGTTGATGATTACCAAATCAATAACGAGGCAAATCACGATGATTATTGATGAGAGAAAAGGTAATCCTCAATATACGGTAGAGCTTGGTGATTTGGTGTATTAACATTTGCGAGTCCTGCTATCCGTGTTGTGTGTGACTTGACTTCACTTATCTGCAAAGTTGTGGGCAATGTGATGGATCTGCCAGTGAAACCTTCACTTATCCCCAACAAATAATTCACGGATATCTGAATAAATTACATAATTTCCCAAAGCGCATACCAGGACAAAGTGCCGGTTTAAGACCCGATGTTCACCCGTGTATAACAGGTGGATTATTCCGTGGGATTCCACTTGTATTGTGAATTTTCGTCAGGCGAGCCGAAAGTTCCTTTAAATGGCTCGGGAATTGAGCTGCGCGAGCTGCCTGTGTAACACATGGGGTACTCAAAGCTTCTGAATTGAAAGCATCCATGGGCAGGAAATAATTCCTATGCATGTTAAACGCATCACACAGGATGTGGATGAAGGGGTTTAAATGATGAAGAAGACGACGACGATGATGATGATGTCTGGCATTGACAGGGTGATGGTCACTCAAGTGTTGTGAGATGGCGCTCGATGGTTTGTTGACCGTGATGATGATGATGCTGTAGCTGTCGCAGGTAATCAACCTGCATGCTGGTGGATGACAATGATGACGGGGGGGTCGGGGATGGCGAACAGGTGCGATGCAGGGGGTGCTTGCAGCTCGTAGCTTGCAGCTGTTGGCACACAGCCATGATTTAAACTTCATGGCTGTCTAAATTGTAATTTTTTTTTTATAACTCCACAGTTTGTGCATTGTTGCAAAACATGATTTTCTGGAATGGACTGCATTTCCCCTGATGGCACATTGAAGTGCTGCTGTTCATTCACTGTGGAACAGACCTGTGCAGCACGATGTCGATGCAGCAGTGCCCTACTGTGAGGACTCCTTTCGTCGTGTAAATTGTGCCACGTTGACAACGGCTGACAATTCGATTCACTTTTGTTTCTATTGCTTCTGTCTCGAGTCCGATCAATGCGGTGTTCATTGTGCGATGCTTCCATCATCCTCACCGGTTTTCACCGGCAGTAATTGATGTTGATGACATTTTCTGTGATCGTACTTGTTTCCAGACAGCTTAAATTAGTATTTTTTACAAGAGGAGGGGGTGAGGGGGAGCATGAGTTACCAGAAGGCTTTGGGCAGAATTTATGGCACTACCATAATCCCGGCAATTCTGTAAAAATCACCCGATAATGCCGGATGTAATTACCAGCGAAATGACAAGGTACTCAAATTGTGAATGTTGTGGATTTACTCTCCAACACACCGGTGGGCTCAAGTAGTGACTCAATGGCACGTTTTGTTTACGTGACGAACCTTACTGGTTGGCTGGCTGTGTCGGGTGGTGCGGGTTAACGGCACATTAATACTCGCGCGATCTAACCCAACAAAAAACCCTTATTATGAATACCATAATCCTGCGGAGGTTTCTCGAGGTTGAGCGGTCAATACCTGGTGGTGCTTGGAGCGAGAAAGCTCCCAGCACATGGAGCGAAAATGTCACAAACACAACACACGGTGGAGCCAGAAGTACATCGGAGGGTTTCGAGGCAATAAGTGGTGGAATGGCTGATCACGTGAGGGGAGCTTACGACGCAGCCACCTTCTTCACAATATTTATTCACCCCCCCACCCCCAACGCGCGCGTGCATCTCCCAGAAGTGGAGCCTGTCATTTGTGCCTGGCAGGACCCATGTCACGGGTTGCGTGGGACGCTTTCCCCTCGCTAGGCCTTAGCCCTCTCTTTACATTTCAAATCTTTCTGTTTCATTTATCGGCACTCATTCGCGTTTCCCCTTTTTGCAGTTACCAAGGAGTGGCCCCATTTTCTAACTGCGCAGAGACTACGCCACGTCAAAGTGGGGTACCATTCCACCGCAATTTCACAACATTTGTAGTTTTCTGCCTAAAATTGGAAATGAAAACAGGTTATGCCAGAGTAAAGATATCGACCCTAACTTAGTTTTTTGTACATTTTATGAACCTCGTGCAACAGGCATCGGGCGGCAGAGGAAGCGGTGTTGGGTGTGGTGGCCATGTGATGATGATGATGATGGACATCATTGACAGCTCGGAGTGGGATGCAGTGCAGCTGTTTAACGTTTGAGGAATGAGGAGGAGGATGGGAGAGGCCCTCAAACAGTTCTGTTATTGTTTGGTGGTTTCCGTATTGATGACCGTGAGAATGTCCGTGTCTCTAGGCCGTTTGTTGGACATCTTGCAGACCAAGGGCAAGAAGGCCTACGAAGTGTTCATGACACTGCTGGAGACGCAATACCAAAATGTCTACACCAAGATCAGTGGAAACCCTCCTAAGGCTGGCCAAGGTACGTGCTTTTGTATTTTTTGGTAATTTATCGTTATGTATTTGCATGTCGCCTTGTTGTCATGGGCATTCTCTTCCTGCGTTTCAGTTAATGGGAATAAAGATTGTACAATAACATTTCCATATATGAAAATTTGTACTTTATGTGTATGTATGTGCATTGGTCTACTTATGCACATGGGGAGTGGTAGTGTAGCGGTTAGCGTGTTGCGCTACAAATCTGGTGACCAGAGTTTTATTCTCACTCATGGCCAGTACCAGTGAAAATGATCTCAATCGGTTCTGGGCCTCCCCTAGGTGAACTCAGCCCCAAATGAGTACCTGGTGCAGTGAATAAACATTGCCACTCGGGAAACAAAGGCGGCCGGGCGTGGTGCTGACCACCCATCCCATCGTGTGCCGTGCCGGCCTTAATAGGTGCTACTCACTCACAGCACTTGCCCCAAAAGCCCCTGTTAAGGCTATAAGGGGGATCCTGTTCAAATAATCGTCACTGGTGTTGGCTGTGAGCGGGAAACAAACTCTGTTAGCCGGGTTTGTAGCGCAGAGCGCTAACCGTTACACTACCGCTCCGCAAAGCCAACAGACACACACATACATGTACACAACCTCCCAGAGCATTTCCCTGCTGTTTCTAAATATTTCGACGTGAAAACGATTGTGTTCTGGTCAACACGTTTGACATATGAACTGTTCTAAAGCCTTCTTTTGTAACGTGAATATAATTGCTCTCTAGGGTCGCACAACGCGGCATGTTCAGTGGAGGTCTTAGCCGTACCACGGTGGCTCTCTCTAGCATCGTGTGCGTGGACCCGTAAAGCGCTCTTGTAAAGAAGGCGGAGATAGCACACAGACGGCATTTGCGTTGTGATTATTGAAATGTCTCACGTTTATCCTATTTTCTCTGTTCATTTTTTCATTTTAAAATGTTCTGCTAAATGGCCAAGTACAGTCATCCCTGTGACATTATCCTTCCATGTGGAACTGCACACACGTGTAATTGAAACACATTTTTAATTTTACAAATTAATTTGCATTGAACAAACGATTCAAGTATGCACAGAGGGTAGTGTGCATGGGAATTGACACCAGTAGTCTAGACACAATGTGAATGACAATGATTATTACGAACGGTGACTACTTCCTTAACTCGGATAACTCTCTAAGGAAGGACGGGAGAGATGGGGGGGGGGATAGGGAGGGATGGGGGGGGCTAAATGTGCGAATGAATCTTAAAAAGCAATGTCCACTAGAGGATAATCCGTGAACGGGTTCCAAGTTGGTGATCTGCTTCCTCCCTGCCCCTTAATTTTGCACTTAGATGTTCTATAGCGGCCATTTTTTTTTTACAATTTATTTACTCATACCTGCATTGATGGGGCGGCGGGGGGGGGGGGGCATGCTAATTTATTTTAGAACTGCTTTTTGTGTTTAGTTTGTTGTCCTTCTTCCGCGCCTCCGATTAGCACCGTTGGTAACGTACGGTGCAAAATATGTAAAAAATACATACGTGCATACGTACGTGCCATGCTTTTCTGAGATCCACGTGCAAACAAGGTCCACGTTGTGTAATTAGTCTCTTTATTGCGTTCATTGTATGAAGGGATAAATCATCTGTTTTGAGCCATGCCTACAAAGCCACTCTTGCAGTATTAAAACCACATGTCACCCATGCATTGATTACCATGTGCATGCTCACATGCATGCACTTGTCCTTTGCTACATACAGACAAATGCCTTCGGCTATGAATGGCTCCGTCAAAACCCCTTGACCCCCTTTCCGCATCTCTCTCCCGTTGTTTCTCGCAGAGTTTCCAGATCCGTTGCCGCTGTTGGAGCAGCATCACATGGCCGAGCCGTTCCCCCGCTGCCTCATCGCGCAGCTCGTGCGGCTCGAGTCCCAGCTGTCGTCGAAACAGCGCGAGCTGGGCCACCTGCGGGGCAAGATCGCCGCCCTCGAGGATCGACTCAAAATCCTGGAGGCCAAGGGCGTGGAGCTCGTGCAGGTGCAGGACCGCCTGCAGCGTGTGCAGGAGGAGAGGGACAACTACAGCGACGAGCTGGCGCGAGGTGATCTCTGGGGTTGGGCTGGGCCATGCGGTGCGCGGGGCGAAAGGTTTCCAAAGTGGCACATCCGGTGTTTAAGCATCCCCTTTTTACCAATTTTAATGGGTTTTCTCGTTTTGTTTGTTTAACAGTGCCGTTAAATTTATGATTTCGAACTCCTGGAGGGAGGAGAGGCAGAAAGAGAGAGAGAGAGACGAGTTAAAAAAAATTGGGGCTGGGAAATAGTGAGAGAGTGAAACAGAATGAATGGCGGCGGCCTTGAGGGGCTCACATACAGCTGTCGGGCATTCGAGGTCAAGCCAACGTGTCCCCCCTTCAAACGCAGGCGGGGCTATTGCTCATCGCTGTCGGCAGTGGTGGAAATTCCATGCTTTTGGCAGGCAATAGTCTCACATTGCACAACCACCGTTTCAACATTTTCCAACATAGTGGTGCCTACTTTAACCACCCTGGAGGGATTATTAATTCATTT
Source organism: Lampetra fluviatilis (assembly GCF_964198595.1). Lineage (NCBI taxonomy): Eukaryota > Metazoa > Chordata > Hyperoartia > Petromyzontiformes > Petromyzontidae > Lampetra > Lampetra fluviatilis. The sequence goes on from NC_136289.1 coordinate 1,051,692, forward strand.
AACCTGCTATGAGGATGATCATATTTCAAGAGAGAGTCGTGAGCTTTAGCCACATTGCCGTCAGGCGTAATCCTTTCATACAGCTGCGATATCCTCTTCGAGCGAAGGGACAGAGGGCAGAGGAATTACGTTTGGTGGGGCAGCGGTGAGCATTGGGTTTGCTCCATGGAGGCAGAGTTCAACACCTGTCTGGATTAGGTACACAGCTGGAAGGCAACACTCTTGGCAAGTCCTTGTCAGAGGCTGCAGCTGCCCCATAACTCGCATCATGACTGTCCTTAACTTGAGACGGATTTATCCCCGTTCAGTAAACAGAGGTGGGCACCTGAGAACTCATTGAGACTCACAGTCTTTTCCTTGAAAAACAGGCACAAAATCCGTAACAAATGAGATTACACTTAAATAATGTGAGTTCAAATTTTAAAAAATTTACACAATGAAAAGATGAATCTCTCAACGCATTCATTTTCTTCTGTAAAATGTGGCCATGAAGCAAGAAAACACCTCTATAGTCACGTGCCTCGATACTGTCTTCTGTTGAACTATACAAACTTACAGCATTCATTGTCAATGTTATCGAAGTGTCTACTCATCACGAAACCCGTGCTGCCTTCGGTAGTGCGCAATTGGGGCACGCAAACCGCCGTGAGCGGCCGCTCGTTGTGCGCTGCGAGCAGGGGAGGTGCCGTAGCAGCGAATGTGGCGGTGGCGTTGACGGGAGCGGTGGTTAGTGCACCACGCTACAACCCGAGTTTGATTCCCGCTCACGGCCAGCACCGGTGACGAATATCTTAGCTGGTCCTGGTTCTCCTATAGGTCGACTCGGCCTCAAATGAGTACCTGTTGCAATGTGGCCACCCACCCCCTCTTGTGCCGTGCTTTTCGCTAACAGCGTTTGCCCGAACATATGAAAAAGTAAGAATAGGTTTTGCCCTTTCTGGCAATAAATCAATGTTTGCATGTTCACCACAAGTACGTCTGGTTAATGCAGACTCGATTCTTTGCGAAAGGTTTCTATTTGGTGTTTGACCATCTTCACACCTCCTGTTTTATTGCCAGAAAGGGTAAAACCTACTTTTATTTTTCATACGTTGATACTGGCAAAAAAAAGGCTCCATTGATATTGCTTGCCCCAACAGTGTGTTAAGGCTACACGGGGGGGGGGCCTTTGTCGTTGTTGACAGTTAAAGATGAGAACTACACGCTGGCGATGAGGATGATGACGATGAGCAACGAGCGCACCGCGGCGCACATGAGGTGCCGTGAGCTGCAGCTGGAGGTAAGCGCCAACTCAACGATCCCTCGCCCGCGCCCGCGCTCCGAGCGGGAGGGACGCGTGCCCTCTCGCAGGCGGGGGGATACCGCTCTCGCGCGGAGCGCGCCGTGAGACCGAGTCGCGCGGCTATTGTGGCCGTCCTGCCGTTTTATCATGTCGGTTGATGGCCGAGTCTGCATGAAGTCACACGGATCGATCGTTTGGCAATTTTCGAACAGCTCGTTTCCTCCCACAATTGCCAGAAAAAGCCGAGTGCTTTTAACACGTGCTTGTGTGTTGTTTGATGTTTCTCCCGAGTCTATGGCCTACGTGGGGGATCTGTGTCTGTGTGTGTGGTGTGCACCCTGATAAATATCGCCACTGGAGAATCAAAGGCGGCCAGGCGTGGTGTTGGCCACCCAACCCCTCGTGTGCCGTGGTGGCCTTCATAGGTGCTCGCTAACAGTACTTTCCCCAAAAGTCTGTTAAGGCTATACAGGGGATCTTTGCCTTTTGTGCACCCCCTGCCGAACGACGGACACTGCCCCCCGCGGCTCTTTCTGCCCCCCCCCCCCGCGGTAGGTGGACGAGCTGAAGCACGTGTGCAACGAGGCCAAGCGCGAGTGCGAGGTCGTGCGGCGCAACTCTCGCCGCGTGCTCAAGGACATGGAGCGCAGGCCACACGCGGAGGTGCTGCTCCAGCTGCAGCAGGAAAATGCCCTACTCCGCAACCGCGTGGGCAAGGTGCAGCTACGCTCCTCCTCTCTGGCACATCGCTCGAGGTCGTGCCACGGCGCTTGGCGGCGGCGGCAGCAGCACCGGTGGCGTGGAGGCTTTTAGTCGGTTGCCTTTGGAAAGTTTCTGGACGGTGTCAGGCTTGAATGTATTTCCTGGAACGTTGTTCGTTGAGCTTTGTTGTCACGTGCGACTTGCGTTGCGTGCCGGTCAATTGGTCGGCCCATCATAGGGTCATTAGTCATTATTTTTGTTATCATCGTTAACTGTGATTACTGCGCAGTTACCGTGAGCATGAAAATGAAAACACAATCCATGCACTGGCTCAGAAAATCGAATTTTAGCTGAAGATCTTTTTTTTTGTGCCTCTCATGGAAATTTATTTGTTTTCTTCCTCATTTACATGACGCAAAAGCCCTTTTGGAAACACTTAAAGTGTTAACATGGGACCTTTCTTGCCAGTATCAAAGTATAAGAATAGGTTTTACCCTTTCTGGCAATAAAACAGTTGTGTTAAGAGCATGTTTTTGTTTGCATGTTCACCACAAGTTTGTGTGGTTATTCTTTGGTTCTTTCGGTTAAGTCACGTCTAAAGATAAAATAATAAATTAAAATAATAGCATATTACGACGTTTCGATTGCAACACAAGCAATCATCATCAGGCATAAAAGAAATAGCAACAAAAATCTAACTAGAAAACTATAGACAGACATACAAGCAGACAGACATCACAAGGACACACAGAGAGAGGACACATATCGGCACAAAGAGAGGGGTCGTTTCTGTGACGGTCCCTTAAATATAGAGAGGGGGGGCGGGGACGGAGAGAGGGAGGGGGCAGAGAAAATTAGCATATCAATGAGTGGACGGCAACGTGCTGCTGCTGCGCAAGTAAGATGACGACGTGGCACGGCACGCAAGCTTGAAAATTAGGAGAAGGGCACACTAAAATTAAATAACCTCGCAAAATATCGAAATGTGATGTAATGCAACACATCACATTTCGATATTTTGCGAGGTTATTTAATTTTAGTGTGCCTCTCTCCTAATTTTCAAGCTTGCGTGCCGTGCCACGTCGTCATCTTACTTGCGCAGCAGCAGCACGTTGCCGTCCACTCATTGATATGCAAATTTGCTCTGCCCCCTCCCTCTCTCCGTCCCCGCCCCCCCTCTATATATATTTAAGGGACCGTCACAGAAACGACCCCTCTCTTTGTGCCGATATGTGTCCTCTCTCTGTGTGTCCTTGTGATGTCTGTCTGCTTGTATGTCTGTCTATAGTTTTCTAGTTAGATTTTTGTTGCTATTTCTTTTATGCCTGATGATGATTGCTTGTGTTGCAATCGAAACGTCGTAATATGCTATTATTTTAATTTATTATTTTATCTTTAGACGTGACTTAACCGTAAGAACCAAAGAATAATTCCTGCAGTCACGAAAGCTCCAAAATTAAGTTTGTGTGGTTAATTCAGACATGATTCCTTGCAAACGATTTCTCTTTGGTGTTCAAACATCTTAACACCTGAGAATAGGTTTTCTCCTTTTTTCTGGCAACAAAACAGATGTTAACATAGATTTGAAGCTTTCGTGACTGCAAGGATTTATACTGTTAGGTTTTTTTGGTAAAGTCACGTAGGTAAAAAATAAAATAAAAAATTACTAAAATAATAGAAATAAAATAAAATAATAAATCACGACGTTTCGGAGGCAACACAAGTCTCCGTCATCAGGTGGGACCGTCACATCTAGATTTGCTGTATCGTGATTTATTATTTTATTTTATTTCTATTATTACTTTTAGTAATTAAAAATTGTATTTTTTACCTACGTGACTTTACCGAAAAAACCTAAGAGTAGATTTCGATTTAAAGCTTTTGTGACTGCAGGGATTCATCTTCTTGGTTCTTTCGGTAAAGTCACGTAGAAGGGAAGTAATAAAATAATAAAAATAAAACATAATAAAATAATTCTGACGACGTTTCGGCTACAACGCAAGCAGCCGTCTTCAAGTGAAGAATGAGACACTACCAAGCTAGGAGCTTACATATAAGCTGGGTTGGAGGTGGAAGAGCGCCTTAACAAAAATAATGCGCATATGAAGAGGAATTTAGCATGTTCATGGGAAATGCATAGGAGGTGGGTGGGGGGGTTTCATAGTCATATTATGCCCATGCATTATGCAGGATCAGCAGCACCAAGGGAGGGTGCAGGGAGTAGCATTAACAAAGGAAAGGAATGTTAATAGTATGTAGCTGCAGTTACTAAACAACCACGTAGAAAACTAAAGTATAAACTACATAAAAAACTAAAGTATAAACTGCATAGCACCATCAGTATACTTACTATACTCTACAATAAGCTGAGTTACTAACAGCAAGTAATACATTACAATTCTACGTCGTAAAAATTATATAATATGCTTCCATCTAAACTTTATTCTCTTACATCACACGAGCATACACCGTACTATATACTGCCATAGATAAACCCAACATTAAATTATATACTGTATTGCTATAATTTTAATATAACACTATGTATTATTCTACCCACCCTAATGTGTATCACACTGCTATATGTTTACTATACAATTACGATACTATATATTACTTTGTACATTGTATTAAGCATATAAATGATATACTATTTGTTATTATACGCTGTACCATTGACCATGTGTCAATGGGTGAGTCGTGGGGGGAAAACTTGCAGCGGAGCAAAGAATCCATTCCCTGCAGAGAATACAATGCTAGTGAGTGGAACGCGGTCTGAAAGTCACCGTAGACGTGAACACAATCAGTTAAGATCCGAAATGGTTTATTAAGTCCTTCCAATGATTGCTAAGCCAGAATCCATCTTCTCGGTTAAAATTATCTCTGTGTTTGTATATGTGGATCGCCTCTATGAACGAATCTCTCATGATAGCCAGATGGCTTGCAGAGAACCTCTGTCTTGGATAAGTCAATGTCATGTGAGCCCACTGAGTTGTAACAGTGATCTGCCACGGCTGAGGTGTTTGTCCTACCGTGTTTCAGGTCAGCTTTATGTTCACGAATGCGGTCCGAGACATGTCGTTTGGTTTCCCCAATGTAACTGCTACCACAGAGGCAACTTAGTTTGTAGACGCCAGGGTACTGTATGTCTGGAACCACATATTTTACAGACGGTACCAGATCACGGATTTTATGTACTGTGTTGAATCGGACCTGGATCTTGTGTTTAATCAGGATTTTGGAGATCTTTTTTGTGACCCCAGCAATGTAGGGTAAGGTGATGGTCTTGAAAGGCTCCTCAACAGGATCCTTCTTGATGGTTGGAGTGATGGCTTTGCGGATTGTGTAGTCGGAGTAACCGTTAGCCTTAAGAGCTTGGCGTACGTGTTTGAGTTCACTGGCAATGTGTTCCTGGTCGGAGATGCATTGGGCTCTATGATATAGAGTCTTGATGAGGGAATTCTTCTGGGATGGATGGTGGTGGGAATCCGGTTTTAGGTAAGCATCCGTATGGGTGGCTTTCCTGTAGACTGAGTGGCTCATTGAACCATCAGGTCTCCTTTTGATTAGGACATCCAAAAAGGGTAGCTTGCCATCTTTTTCGACTTCCATGGTGAATCTGATGGCTGGGTGTATGGAATTGATGTGGTCGAGAAATTGGTCTAGAGCAGGCCGGCCATGTGGCCAGATGACAAAAGTGTCGTCTACGTACCTCTTCCATAAGGTCGGGCATAGAGTGGCAGTCTGGATGGCGTCAGTCTCAAATTTCTCCATGAAGATGTTGGCTACAACCGGAGATAGGGGGGAGCCCATTGGGGTGCCCTCAGTTTGCTTGTAGAAAGTTCCATTCCAGGTGAAGTATGTATTGGTTAAGCAGTGTCTCACCAGGGGGGGTACCCCAGCATTCAGTCCTTGATTAACCAAGTCTTCAATGATTGCGATGGTGTCAGGTACAGGAACCTTGGTGAATAAGGAAACCACATCAAAACTGACAAGCAGGTCGTCTGGGGACAGGGCAATCCCCTTGATTGTCGATACCAGGTCAGTAGAGTTTAGTACCGCAGAGGTGGTTTTTCCAGTGAAAGGCCGTAGGATTTCAGACAATAAACGAGACAATTTATAGGTGGGGGAGTTGATAGTAGAGACAATGGGACGAAGAGGTGTATCTTCTTTATGTATCTTTGGCAAGCCGTATAATCTTGGTGGCCTGGCTGCAGAAGGTTTCAACGAGAACTGTTTGGTCTGATCAATTAATGCGGTTGAATCAGAAATTATTTTGTTGGTTTTAGTGACGAGGCTGTTGGTGGGGTCTCTTTTTATTTTTGTATAGCTGCCATCGTTGAGTAGTTCTTGAATTTTGTTGTTGTATTCTATTTTGTCCATGATGACAGTGGCATTGCCTTTGTCGGCTGAGAGGATGACAATGTCATCCCTCTTTTTTAATTGAGATAATTCAAAACGCTCATCTTTGCTGATGTTGCTAGCTGGCATCTTAGCGTTTTTGAGGGTTGCAGAGATTTCAGATCTTGCTACGTCTGCAGCGATGTGACTCAAGCCCTTGAGAGCTATATCTACTCGAGCAATTATATCATTAACTGGTATGTGTCTAGGTGTGACTGCAAAGTTTAGTCCTTTAGCTAAAACGGATTTCAGACCTTCAGAAATAGAACTGTTACTGCGATTAATTACGACTTTGTTAACATCTAGCTTTTCAATGTGTGGGCCCGGTTTCTTGTTTGAGAGGCGGTTGAATTTGGAAATCAAGTTGTCCTTACATTTAGTCGACATAGCGGCAGCTGAAGAGGCAATCATTTTTTTTTCTACATGTTCCCAATCCGATGTGGACATTGTTGCACTCAAAGATAAGTGTGATTTGTAGAGTGTCTTGTCTAACTGATCTAGTTCGGTGCAGGTAAGTCTGATTTTCTCTGAGATAAGAGCTAAGCTAGTTCTAGACAGAATTCGTTTCGCATTAGAAGAAGTTACAGCAGCAGATGTTGAGGAGCCTTTCAAGACCATCACCTTACCCTACATTGCTGGGGTCACAAAAAAGATCTCCAAAATCCTGATTAAACACAAGATCCAGGTCCGATTCAACACAGTACATAAAATCCGTGATCTGGTACCGTCTGTAAAAGATGTGGTTCCAGACATACAGTACCATGGCGTCTACAAACTAAGTTGCCTCTGTGGTAGCAGTTACATTGGGGAAATCAAACGACATGTCTCGGACCGCATTCGTGAACATAAAGCAGACCTGAAACACGGTAGGACAAACACCTCAGCCGTGGCAGATCACTGTTACAACTCAGTGGGCTCACGTGACATTGACTTCTCCAAGACAGAGGTTCTCTGCAAGCCATCTGGCTATCATGAGAGATTCGTTCATGAGGCGATCCACATATACAAACACAGAGACAATTTTAACCGAGAAGATGGATTCTGGCTTAGCAATCATTGGAAGGACGTAATAAACCATTTCGGATCTTAACTGATTGTGTTCACGTCTACGGTGACTTTCAGACCGCGTTCCACTCACTGGCATTGTATTCTCCGCAGGGAATGGATTCTTTGCTCCGCTGCAAGTTTTCCCACCACGACTCACCCATTGACACGACCGTCAATGGTACAGCGTATAATAACAAATAGTATAACATTTATATGCTTAATACAATGTACAAAGTAATATATAGTATCGTAATTGTATAGTAAACATATAGCAGTGTGATACACATTAGGGTGGGTAGAATAATACATAGTGTTATATTAAAATATATAAGGTATAGGGTGGTTTATAGCAATACAGTATATAATTTAATGTTGGGTTTATCTATGGCAGTATATAGTACGGTGTATGTGTAGTGGTGGTGTTGACGTGCGCCGACTGTGACAGTGATGGATCACGGGGCGGCGCGAGGTGCGGGGTTGGGCACGCGTTGTGGGCGTGGTGTGGACGCGCGCGCCGGGAGTGACAGATGACGGGGCGGCGCGGCGTGGGTGCTGAGGCACGCTGAGATGTGGGAAAACAGGATCGTAGCCAGCGCCCAGTGATTGGTCGAATAGGATGGGTGCTCGCAGCGACGTCCGCAGGTGGGGTATAAAGGGGGACGCGCGAGAGCACTCGGGGAGAGTTACCCAGTTGAAGACCAGAAGACGGAGCTGAAGACCTAGTGCCCCGAGACCCCTAGTCCCGCCGTCCTTGTGGGGACCGGGGCCCTGTGTGGCTCGGAGGCGAGACTGTGGGACCCGGGGTCCGACGCCCACGTGGGTCGGGCTGGGGACCCACAGTCAAGACGGACACCCCGGGCAGGGAGTGTCCCGAATAGCTCAGTGGGCGTTAGTCGCCAGGGTAGCTAAGAGGGTGGTTGTCACCCGAATAGCTCAGTGGGCGTTAGTCGCCAGAATAGCTCAGTGGGCGTTAGTCGCCAGGGTAGCTAAGAGGGTGTTTGTCACCCGAATAGCTCAGTGAGCGTTAGTCGCCAGAATAGCTCAGTGGGCGTTAGTCGCCAGGGTAGCTAAGAGGGCGTTAGTCGCCAGGGTAGCTAAGAGGGTGTTAGTCACCCGAATAGCTCAGTGGGCGTTAGTCGCCAGGGTAGCTAAGAGGGCGTTAGTCGCCAGAATAGCTAAGTGGGTGTTTGTCACCCGAGATACTAAGTGGGTGTTAGTCACCCGAGATACTAAGTGGGTGTTTGTCACCCGAGATACTAAGTGGGTGTTTGTCACCCGAGATACAAAGTAGGTGTTAGTCACCTGTGAACGAGTTTGGTAAAATAAAGAGTGTGTTACCCGTGAAGTCGTCTCCCGCCGAGTTACTACATTATATATGCTCGTGTGATGTAAGAGAATAAAGTTTAGATGGAAGCATATTATATAATTTTTACGACGTAGAATTGTAATGTATTACTTGCTGTTAGTAACTCAGCTTATTGTAGAGTATAGTAAGTATACTGATGGTGCTATGCAGTTTATACTTTAGTTTTTTATGTAGTTTATACTTTAGTTTTCTACGTGGTTGTTTAGTAACTGCAGCTACATACTATTAACATTCCTTTCCTTTGTTAATGCTACTCCCTGCACCCTCCCTTGGTGCTGCTGATACTGCATAATGCATGGGCATAATATGACTATGAAACCCCCCCACCCACCTCCTACGCATTTCCCATGAATATGCTAAATTCCTCTTCATATGCACATTCTTTTTGTTAAGGCGCTCTTCCACCTCCAACCCAGCTTATATATAAGCTCCTAGCTTGGTAGTGTCTCATTCTTCACTTGAAGACGGCTGCTTGCGTTGTAGCCGAAACGTCGTGAGAATTATTTTATTTTATTACGTTTTATTTTTATTATTTTATTACTTCCCTTCTATGTGACTTTACCGAAAGAACTAAGAGTAGATGTTAACATGTTAAAACACTAAACTGAAACCTTTTACAAGGAATCATGTCTGCATTAACCACAATACTTGTGGTCAGAATGCAAACAAAAAACGTAATCTGATAATATATGCATTGTCTTTGAAACGGATAGGTCCACACCAGAGACAGCTTTCTTTTAATATCTGTTTTATTGCCAGAAAGGGTAAAACCTATTCTTATACTTAGTGTTATATCTCAGGCTGGTGATGTAAATTAAAGGCTGCCCGATGCATCATCTTGGATAACATAACACGTGAATGCTGAGTGACACAATATGGACATTACCAGTGCAGCACAATACTTCACAGGGGGCCAGGGCTGATGTATCGGACAGAATTAAACGTGCACTGCGAGACTCCCAAAACCTGCTGAAGTGGCCAAGAGTTTTCAATGCAGAAGCCTAGTCCAATGAGCACGTGTGCAGCGGACGTTTAGACCGAGGCCCATTTTCACACCCGCGGCAGCGGCGAATCGTGAAGTCCAACCATGGAGCCTCGGCACGCTGGGTCGGTGTCACCGGAGCGAGATGGGTGTGGCAGAGAGAATGCCGGAGTAAGGGGTGAGGTGGCACCGTTGAGACATCCTGCGAGCTGCCAGTGGGAGGAATTGGCCGGGATGCATTCTCCCACGCCTTCGACTCATAAACTCTTTAATATTCCGACTCTGTGTTCCTTATGACCGTCGACGTCGTATTTCCTGCACGCTTTTTCGCAGGGCCTTAGGGACTCTGTAAACGGCCGAAATTCAACAGCCGCTGCGTGGGTTTTATTCGGGCACGTACAAAACGCTCCGTACACAGGGCGCACATTCCACTGTTAGAGCTCTCTAAACGGGTCTCGACAGTCATTGTGCTTTGTGTTTTAAAAGCATTCGATTATTGTTCGGTGATGTTTTTATCGGTTATGAAGATGCGTTACTGTTCAAAGCATGTACGTGGCAAAAATTGCTGTACATGTTTTGCATTGTTTGATTTACAACTCGTGTGTCAACTAATTTGTGAATAAATTAACATAAACTGCATGTGCAATTATCACGGTTGGCTACGCACGGTGCAAAAGAAGTTCAACATACATACGGACTTGTTCTATTTCGGATTCATATAGCGCACTTTGCAGGGCTCTGATTGTCTGTATGTGACTTCCCCCTTCTACCTTCTCGCCAATCTCTACCTCCTCCACTCCTAGGAAAAGGGAAACAATTCTAACGTCTCCTGCGAACACCTCCAGGAACGAGAGGAATTGCTCAATCAGATTTTCTCCCTCCGCCAAGAGTTAGCACGGGCAGAGGAGCTCAGAGATAAGGTTCCCAGCACACGCTCGACACACTTACACACCCCACACACGCACACCCACACACGCACACCCCCACACACACACACCAAACATGCACCCCACACACGCACATACATCCCACACACGCACACACCCCAAACACACATCCCACACATGTACACACTCCACACACGCACACAAACCCCACACACACCCCACACACCCCACACACACACACACCAAACATGCACCCCACACACGCACATACATCCCACACACGCACACACCCCAAACACACATCCCACACATGTACACACTCCACACACGCACACAAACCCCACACACACCCCACACACCCCACACACACACACCAAACATGCACCCCACACACGCACATACATCCCACACACGCACACACCCCAAACACACATCCCACACATGTACACACTCCACACACGCACACACACCCCACACACGCATACACACACACCCCACACACGCGCATGCCACACACACGCCCCCCACACGCACACAACCCACAAATACACACCCCACACAAACACACCCTACACACACACCCCACACACGCCCCACACACACACCCTACACACACACCCCACACACGCCCCACACACACACCCCACACACACACCCCACACACGCCCCACACACACCCCACACACACACCGCATACACGCACACACCCCAGGTGTTAACTACCTCGCCTGGTATGCAGTAGTTGGTGGGTTTGATCCTGACCCTGACGTCTGATTATTTGGCGTTTGGACGCTCTCCCCATGGTTCGCGTGTATTTTTCTCCGGTTCCTCCGGTTTTTCCCTCCACATTTAGAAAGGTGCGTTTAGAGTGTTTGGCTGCTATGAATTCCCACGTGACGATGAGCCGCTTTGTTGAGCTCTCATTTGTGATGGCCAGGTTGCTTCTGAAAAAGCGCTACACAGCTCAGTGGGGCCTTGCACGGTAAAACAAAAATAGTCAAGAGTAGCAATAGCTCGTCCTGGTCGCGTGATTCCACTGACACTCCGCCCTGCTTAACCCCCCGGCAGTACCTGGAAGACAAAGGGTGCCTGGAGCTGAAATGCGACACCACGGAGAAAGATTGCCAGATGCACAAGCACCGCATTGCGAGCATCTTGGCCGAGCTGCAGGACGTGGAGAAGGAGCGAGAGAAGGTGCGGACACGCGCCCTCACGCTCGTGGCACGCTCGTGGCAGCCTGCATGCTCCTGGCATGCTCCTGGCTTGCTCGTGGCTCGCTCATGGTCTGCAGGAGTCCGTGATGCAATCCATCACTTACGATCGGGGCGCACCCAATGAGGCCTCTATGTTAAGCCTGCGCTGCGGAGTTGAGGTTGTTGATTGTGATGCAATAATCGGTTGCGCAAAACCTCCGGGTGTGGGTTTTACTCGGGTAGTGTTTCCTTTTTTCGCAGGCAATAGTCAGTGTTTGGCTAGGAATTGGCCAAAATATCCCAATGCCTCCTGAAACAAAACAAAACTGCACGTTTCTGTATTGCGGGGTCTGGAGCAAGGAGGATTTCTACTGTCACCTGCAGTTGTTTGTAAATAATTGGACTACAGTTGCACCTGAACCAAGTAGGCGAGTCCTGTCGTGAGCAAAGGGAGTTTACGTGACAAAGACTCGTCGCCTCTGTGGCCGTCACGGAACACGCTGGGCAGCCACGCAGTGCTCATCCTCCACCAAGTGAGCAGACGGTAGCGGCGAGACATGCGTTGGTGAGTCTGTCGGGACTTGGCACGGTGAGGTGATGAAGGAGCGTGTGTGTGAGTGCGCGTTAATGCAGCAATGTGTGGGGAGCGGGAGTGTCGCGATTAGCGCGCTGCGCTACGAACACGGCGACCGGCGTTCGATTCTCGCTCACGGCCAACACGAGTGACGACTATCTGAACCGGTCCTGGGCTTCTCCTAAGTCGACTCAGCCTCAATTGTGAACCGAGTGAGATGTGTAAAAACATTGCCACTGAGGAGACAAAGGCGGTCGGGCGAGATGCTGGCCACCCACCCCCTCGTGTGCCATTCCGGCCTTCATAGGTGCTCGCTAAAAGCCACTTGTCCAAACAATCTGTGAAGGCGACACTGGGGGATCTTTGTATGCAGAAATGTACGTAGCACAACATTTTTGAAAACGAGTTAAAGAAATGTGTTGCTTTCAAAGGGCATGATTTTATGGTCTACATAAATCCCTCTTACAAAATACAAAATTTCACCTGTACTGCTCAGATATGGACGTGCTATGTACGAGTAATGTCTGGGAATCTGCAAGCAAGACGCGGACATGCCGCACGCAACGGGAATGCAAGCGTTCATTCGGCCTTCAAATGTAGACACACGTGGTGGGCCCTAGGAGTTATACGAGAGGGTAGGGTCGGCAACTTGGACACAAATCGTTTTCTCTGTAATCAGGAGGAGTGTCCAAGTGGGGGCACGTGGGGGGAGACTTGGCAGGTACAGCAATGGCACGCCGAGGTTGATGAGCAAGGGGAGGAAAGGACCGAGAGCCACACGCTGGGGTCCTGTAAGAGTGGACCTTGCAGCAGGTCGCGTGACGACCAAGCAACAAACATTGGGATCTGGCAAGAGGAAGGAAGCTGTAGTGGAAATGTGGTGGAATCGGCGGCTTTGGCCGCGATGGCCTCTCAGTTTCGATTCCATCTTGAAGCGTCCCGTAAAGCGGCGTCACTTTTGTCGTCGTCGTCGTCATCGTCGTCGTCTCCGTCCGCGTCCCTCCCTCGTCCCAAGGCACTGGAGTCGCGGGACCACGCTCAAGGGGAGCACGCGCGCTGCCTCGCCATCAAGGACCGGCAGCGCAAGCAGCTGCGCGAGCTGCAGGAGCAGCTGGACGCTCTGCGCGTGGAGTTCGCGCAGAGCCAGGCGCAGATCAACAGCCTCAACGCCTGCGCCAAGAAGCTGCAGGCAAAACATTCGGCGAGCGGGACGGCGAACCTCTTGATGCCGGCGAGCGGCCGGGGCATGACCAGCACGGGGTCGGAGCCGGTGAGGTGCACCGCGCGCGCGTCTTGCGTTCTGCCCCGAGCCACCACGTAAATCGCGGTCGGTGGGCTTGCGTCTTCGAACGTTCAATCGCCGTCGTGCGTCAGCCCTCTGGGGTTGAGAATAGTTTTCTACTGTGCGAGGGTAGTCGGCCGTGGTTAAGCTTCCGTGTGTTTCAGGTTTATTCTGTTTAACCGGGGTGAGAAGTCGAGACGCCAGGATAGAGTCTCGTTATCGAGAGTGACCCAGGTCACCGGAATGGCAATGTGGAGTTTATAGCGCTGGATCATGCCCAAGCACCTCCCCACATTCTTTTGAAGAGGAAACACTTGGATTTCAATGTTGACTCCATGAAGCAAATATTTCGTATGACCACTATCGACTGGACTATGTGAGATCTGTTCAAGGGACATAGAGTTATCGTTCATAATCATCAGCGGCTAACACCGACTGAGCGGAGTAAATTGCAACCGCACACAGCGGGTTGCGTAAGAAAGGTAAGTCGTAAATAAAATAAACGATAAGTAAAGAAAGTTTTTATTTTAGACTTCATGGAAAGGCACGTCTGAGCAGCTGTGTCTTGCACACACAGACACACCACGGAGTTGAGAGGCAGGCATGATGTTCCAGATTGTTTGGGGCTGCGCTGGAGAAGGCTCCATCCCCCCTGGGGATCCTCGGCTGGGCCGAGTCTCGCCGTTCCCCTGGAGCGGAGTGTGCATTATGTGCCGGAGTATTGGGGGGAGGTGCAGTTTTGCATGTAGATAGGGGGGCCAAGCCCTGCACAGTGCGTTCTCGGTAAGGAGAGCAGCGGCTTTGAATTGGATTCTGAAGTGGACCGGGAGCCGGCGCAAGCTGCGGGGAGTTGGCGTACTGCGCTTAAATCGGCTAACCCGCCGGATCATCCGAGCAGCTGCATTCTGCACCAACTGGAGCCCTGTGCACCAATCCAAGTGGTAGATCTGCGTAGAGAACGTTCCCACAATCCAGGCGTGTTGAGGCGGAGTGGAGCGGACGCATTTGAGTGTTCGGAGTTGGTAGAAACCTGTTCTGATGTTTGGTTGAAGCAGCACTCGTGTCGGGGCCAGGTAATGGTTTATCTCCGAACTCATGATTCGATTGTAAGGGAAATGGATGAGGTCAATGAAAAGTGTGCACGCTAATCTCCAATAGCACCATGTGAAGTGTGTCCTCTTAAAATCCGTTGATATCCAAACTTATCTGGAGATTTTGATATTGTGGAACATCGGTGGCATCGTCTGTGTTTTGATTTGACGAGCGGCGGTCTCCATGGGCGAATCGCGATGTAGAGGAGGTCGTGGGATTGATCCCGACCCTGATGCCTATATATTTGGAGTTTTTATGTTCTCCCCGTGGTCGCGTGGATTATTCTCTGGTTCCTCCACATTTAGAATCAGCATTCATTTAGAGTGTTTGGCTGCTACAAATGTCCATATGATAAGCCACTTCATTGAGCTATCATTTGTGATAGTCAGGTCGCAGAGGCATATTGCTCCCCTACTTGGACGCCTGCAGGAGCCAGCGGTGGCCTCAAGCAGCCCACGATTGAGCGCGGTTTGCACCTCCCGATTGGCGCCGTACGGTGCGAAAGAAGTTCAACATACATAACAATCCTCAGCAAAGGTTTTTTTTTTCAGTTAGATCGCGTAAATAAAAACGTGTCGTTAAACCCCGCCACCACCCAAAGATACAGCCGATTAGTAAGGATTGTCACATAAATAAAACACGACCAATTGGTTACTGATTCAGCACACCCGGTGTGTTTGAGATCAAAATCCACGAGATGTATAATTCGAGTACGATGGCGTTTCGCTGGTGGTTACAATGCTTGCGGGCAGGTGGCAAGTAGCCGATTGACTTGGCAGTGGAAAGTCCGCACTGATGTTGAGAACACAGCCAGAGATGGAGTCGCGGTTCGTGCTTTGAGAAACGCGGCCGTGGGCAATGCTCTCGTTATTACTCCACTCTTTGTTTTGTTTGTTAATGTATTAAATGTAAATGTTGTTTTGGAATAGTATGTACCATTTTATTGTATTGACAATTTGTGAAGTCTTCGTGTGTATACATTTGATTCGTTTTTGCACAATCAAGGAATGCACGTGTGCTTTTTCTCTTAAAGAACCTGAGTCATCCCCACGTGATCAACAAGAGTTCATCTTTGCAAGACAACATCTCGAATTTATCACTCGATTTCCACGATGAAGTTGGTCTATGCAAGTCACTCCCAGCCTCGGCCCTGAAAGCAGCGGTATGTGTGTGTGCGCGCGTACGTGTGTGTGCGTGTACATGCGTATATGTATGTGTGAGCACGTACATGTGTAAGTGTGTGCGCATACGTGTGTGTGTGTGTGTGCGTAGCTGCGTACATGTGCACGTGTGTGTGTTCGCGTACGTGCATACGTGCGTACGTGTGTGTATGTGCGCGTATGTGCGTACGTGTGTCTGTGAGTGCATACGTGTTTACGTGTGTGTGTGTGTAAGTACGTGTGTACATGCGTGTGCGCTTACGTGTGTACATGCGTGTACGTGTGTACATGCGTGTGCGCTTACGTGTGTATGTGTGTTACATTGAGACCCTTGTATTGCCTCTGTCCTGGAAAAGTAGCTGGGCTGCATTATATTTCTATCTCACAAACGGTAATCGCAACTTTCCACGCAGTGGTAATGCACGATACGTCCCATCAATTGAATACATTTGATGTTCCCACGTTTTGAATCGATAATGTTTTAGCGTGACTGAATTTGTACATATATACGTGGGTGACAGTTTCCTGCCATAATCACATGTCCCTTGTTGATTGTGGCTTCAGTGGAAATACAGTTTAAATTCCTCATCACGCACAACTTGCCTGGGATACTTGCCGAGATTAATTCCACCTTAAAACCATTTAACGAGTCGCCCGTGTCTCTGTGCGGAGTGTTGTGGGTAGAGAGGGAAACATCATGGACGTCGTGTGTTAGACTTGTGTTTAATAGCTGCTCACTCGCAGCGTGTATCCTGTGGTAACGACATTTGGCGTAACGATGACTGTGATCCATCTCTGTTGCAGTTCATGGATGCCCACCAATATGCTTCGAGGGAAGATGTGACTAATTGCAAGTTTAAAGGTATGCTCAATCTGATTTACCTTGAAACATTATCGACGTAACAAATGATTGTATTTTATGTACGTCTCATAGACACTGCAGTCCACTCCTGGCCCTGGAACCAACATTTTTTCTAAACCACATTATAAAATAAACGTATATACTATGGAACCCATCAGCTGGGATGGCCTTCTGGGAGTGCATCATATCAGCAGCGTTGGATCAATACAAGCAAACTCTGGTCCGGTTTCATTGATCGTCTGATGAGTTTTCATATTTTAGTGCACCATCACGATGAGATGCTGAATCATGAAGGCCGTGTGGCCGATGGGTCGTGGCAGAAATATAATGTGTGGAAATATGAATATGGGAATGAGACATAGAGTCAACTTTGGATTGCGAGCATAATTGGTTCTGGAAACGTGTTTATAATCCAAAGCACTCGTATATCAAAGCACTGGTATATCAGTTGTGATCACGTGACGCTCGGCAGACAAAGCGTATACACGTACTACTCGTATTGCAAGACCTCGCTCGTTTATCAACTTTCATGGCGATTAAAACCGTTTCTGATTCTGATTCAGATTTTTTGCTCGTCTTGCAAAACACTCGCAGACCAAGTTACTCGCAATCCAAGGTTTTACTGTACTTACTTTTATAATACAGGCTTTTTGGGTTAAATGGCGTCAATATCTAAATGTGTCGTTAAACCCGCCACCACCTGACACAGCCAATTAGTAAGGTTTGTCAGGTAAACAAAACGTGACAATTCGTGACGAGTACAGGACACCGGTGTGTCACTAGCACATCACACCGGTGTGTTGGAGAGCAAAGCCACGACATTTACAATCCGAGTACGACGTTTCACCAGTAATTACAACTAGCATCATCAGGCGACAGCCGGATTTGTATTATGGAGGAAACTTACTTTCGTCATTAACATTCTCGACAATAACACTCAATTGATTCATTTGTGTCACGTACTTTTCTTCACAGCCAATATCACGTCCTTTCGCTCGCGTGCATTCTCTCATGCACGTGTTTTTGTTTCCTGCCTCCTCGGACGAGATTCCAAGCACGTGCCTCTGCACGTTGCTTCACGCGCTTTTGCTCGATCCTCGTCGTCAGTGTGCAGGAAACGCCACCGATATGGCTTCCACGCACCGGCAAGAACTAACCAGGGCTGCCGGCCAGACTTGAACCGCAAACGTCTGCGACGGGCGGCGAACGCTTCCGCCGCTGGGCCGCGTCGTCGTTTTGCCAAAGTGGTTGGCTTCGTTGCGATCGTGAGGCGGATATTTAAAAAATCGAGGTTCCGGAATCACGTGGTGGACATTGGAAGTTTTAACGGCTTTGTTCATGGGATGTGTGGGTGGCGGGATGGATGTGTGAAGGGGACGTACACGACACAGCCGCCTCTGCCTTTCCTCTAGAAGGGTCGCCGACGGAAACCGCGCCGAACAAGACGGAAAACGACAAAAGCCCAACGGTTGATTGTCAGCATCAACAATTCCGACCTCCCAGGTGATGCACGGCACCGATGGGAGCGGCTTCACCCACACGTTCACTCACACATTTACCCACCACGTTCACACACACGTTCACCCACCACGTTCACACACCACGTTCACCCACCACGTTCACCCACCACGTACACCCACCACGTACACCCACCACGTTCACCCACCACGTTCACCCACCACGTTCACCCACCACGTTCACCCACCACGTTCACCCACCACGTTCACTCACACGTTCACCCACCACGTTCACCCACCACGTACACCCACCACGTACACCCACCACGTTCACCCACCACGTTCACCCACCACGTTCACCCACCACGTTCACTCACACGTTCACCCACCACATTCACACACACGTTCACCCACCACGTTCACTCACCACGTTCACTCACCACGTTCACCCCACACGTTCACCCACCACGTTCACACACACGTTCACCCACCACGTTCACCCACCACGTTCACCCACCATGTACACCCACCACGTACACCCACCACGTTCACCCACCACGTTCACCCACCACGTTCACCCCACACGTTCACCCACCACGTTCACACACACGTTCACCCACCACGTTCACTCACCACGTTCACTCTCCACGTTCACCCACCACGTTCACCCACCAAGTTCACTCACCACGTTCACCCACCACGTTCACTCACCACGTTCACTCACCACGTTCACACACACGTTCACCCACCAAGTTCACTCACCACGTTCACCCACCACGTTCACTCACCACGTTCACTCACCACGTTCACACACCACATTCACACACCACGTTCACTCACCACGTTCACACACCACGTTCACCCACCACGTTCACTCACCACGTTCACACACCACGTTCACACACCACGTTCACACACCACGTTCACTCACTACGTTCACC
This sequence comes from Lampetra fluviatilis, assembly GCF_964198595.1. NCBI lineage: Eukaryota > Metazoa > Chordata > Hyperoartia > Petromyzontiformes > Petromyzontidae > Lampetra > Lampetra fluviatilis. The sequence goes on from NC_136289.1 coordinate 1,070,920, forward strand.
CGCCACGTTCACCCGCCACGTTCACCCGCCACGTTCACCCACCACGTTCACTCACCACGTTCACTCTCCACGTTCACCCACCACGTTCACCCACCACGTTCACTCACCACGTTCACCCACCACGTTCACTCACCACGTTCACTCACCACGTTCACCCACCACGTTCACTCACCACGTTCACCCACCACGTTCACTCACCACGTTCACTCACCACGTTCACCCACCACGTTCACACACCACGTTCACACACCACGTTCACTCACCACGTTCACCCACCACGTTCACTCGCCACGTTCACCCACCACGTTCACCCACCACGTTCACACACCACGTTCACACACCACGTTCACACACCACGTTCACCCACCACGTTCACTCACTACGTTCACCCACCACGTTCACCCACCACGTTCACTCACCACGTTCACTCACCACGTTCACCCACCACGTTCACTCACCACGTTCACCCACCACGTTCACCCACTACGTTCACTCACCACGTTCACCCACCACGCTCACCCACCACGTTCACCCCACACGTTCACCCCACACGTTCACCCCACACGTTCACTCACCACGTTCACTCACCACGTTCACACACCACGTTCACACACCACGTTCACTCACCACGTTCACACACCACGTTCACCCACCACGTTCACTCACCACGTTCACTCACCACGTTCACACACCACGTTCACACACCACGTTCACTCACCACGTTCACACACCACGTTCACCCACCACGTTCACTCACCACGTTCACTCACCACGTTCACCCACCACGTTCACTCACCACGTTCACACACCATGTTCACCCACATGTACATCCACCATGTTCACCCCATACGTTCACCCACATTTTCACCCGTCATGTTCAATCGCACGTACATCCACCACGTTCACCACATATGTTCACCGACATTTTCACCCATCACCCGTCACGTTCACCTCACACGTTCGCCCACCACGTTCACGAGGCGGCCTCGCAGGCCCGGCTCGGCCCAAAGGCCACGAGGCGCTTGCCCACGCGCCTCCGCGTGGCTGCCGCGTCTGCGCGAGAGACGTCGCGTGAACAGTGCCAGATTATCGTAGTAGCACAAGTAGCTACGACAAAGGCTACGGGCCTCGCAAATTTCCAGGGACCCGCGCTAAATGCTTTCAAGCTATCAATTCCGGTTCGGTGATTCTGCACTTGCCCTATTACTATAATACTATACCGCCTTCAACTTTATGAACGACTGGGTGTTTAAGGTTAGAGATTTGTCGTATTATCTGGCTGCATAGCAAATGAAAAAATACAATTATTTTACTGTGCAAGTAAAAATTTTGTGTTTTAATATTTACGTGTTTTTTTTTAATTTAGGGCCCCTTTATAACATTTGCTACAGGCCCCCCCGCACTAGCTTCATCCGACACGTCGTGTGAAGCGCCGCTTACTTTCTCGAGATTGCTCGTAGAAATCTCCAGACAAAAGAAAAATCGCCGGGACGCAATAACGACGTTTGGGCATTGAAACGGTCGAAGCAGCACACCCCAAGGAAAAATTAGACGCCTTCGAAAATGACGGAGGCTGTGCGTTGCGGCGGTGTCAACGCTGACGGCTTTGTGAATGAGATAGCTCGCGGGCAGGAACGCTGCGACAGCGCTCTCCATTGGCACCGCCGTGGTGTGCCAGCAGTCGTGCGTTCTCACTTCGGGGCAGCACGCAAGCCTTGTGTGTATCAATATGGAGAGTGTCGCGTTGGACGCATGGAGCTCCACGGTGGCGAGATGTTAACTACCTCGCCAGGTATGAAGGAGGTCGTGGGTTCAATTCCGACTGACGTCTGCTGCTGTATATTTGAAGTTTGCTCGTCTCTCTCCCCGTGGTCGCGTGGACTTTTCTCCGGGTCCTCCAGTTGTTCCCTCCACATTTAGAATGAACGTCACGCGTTTAGATAATTTGGCTGCCACTTCGTTGAGCCATCACTTGTGATAGCCAGGTCGCTTCTTAAAAAGAGTTATATAAATTTCGATTTAAAGCTTTCGTGACTGCAGGGATACATCTTCTTGGTTCTTTCGGTAAATTCAATACAATTCTCACGACGTTTCGGCCACATGCAAGCAGCCGTCCTCAGGTGACGTTACTGAAAGAACCAAGAAGAAGAGCTATATAGCTCAGGAGCCTTCACTGATGAAATTATAAATAAAATGTAATTGAAGCGTTTAAAGTTATATTAGAGAGATGCTTTTTACCCATTTGCTATGTTTATCCATCTCCAATGAGTCAATCGGCAAATCACATGTGGTGAGGTAGAGCGTGGGTACCCCCAGCTTTTCTGGCCAGCGTGGAAGAGTAGGCCAAATACACTTTAGAGGGAGGCTCTCTGGCGCTCCCTCTCAGAGGCCCTTCCACCAGTTACCAGGTAAGGCCTACTGAGCTATGTAGCTCATTTTCAGAAGTGACCTAGCCACAAATGATAGCTCAACGAAGTGGCTTATCGCGTGGACATTTATAACAGCAACATACTCTCAACACGTGTTTCTAAATTTGGGGGGAGGGGGGGGGAAACCGGAGGACACGGGGAAAAATCCACGCGACCACGGGGAGAGAGACATGCAAACTCCAAATATACAGCAGCAGGCTTCAGGGTCGGGATCTAATACACGACCTCCTGTATACCAGGCGAGGGAGTTAACATCTTACGACCGCGGCACCGCCATTGCAGGGCTGTGCCTTCACCTCGCTCTGAGGGGCACTATTTCGTGGCTACAATGGAAGGACCCTCTGATTGAACAGCGTCGCTCGTTTCCATGCTTTTGAACTCACTGGACAGGTCGTGGCACGCGTGCCGTGTGTGTGCGCTGTGTCTGCGTGCTTTCGTGTGTCTCGTGCAGGCTTAGTTATGGCAAGTACGAAGCATTCAACACTCCTGAAAACCCGCGCGTTTCAAAACAGCACGGTATGTGCTTGCACTGCTATCTTATACGACATATCTGATGCTCGGGACTTAGAATAAAATAAAAAGATAAAAAATATTCAAGCCATTTTCAACGGACCAGCGTATGCGAAGGCCTCCCCTACACCATGTCAATCTTGTGTGTGTTTTATTTACCGTACTTCACCACGCTGGTCTGTGTGGTTGGTGAATGAGGGGGGGCGGGGGCGCAGGGAGATGGCAGGATCGGGTTTGGGTAATTGCTTGCTACTAACGATAGTCCCAGAGTCCATAGCGCAGTAGCGTACTAATGGTTGCAATTTTGCATTTACGTGATTGACGGCTTCATCGTATCTCCAGTCCAGAGGTGTAGATATTCTGGGCAGCTGGCCCCAGACTGACGCTACGGTGGCGAGATGTTAATTACCTTGCCTGGTATGCTGGAGGTCGTTGGTTCAATCCCGACCCTGACGACTGCTGTATATTTGAAGTTTGCGTGTCTCTCTCCCCGTGGTCGTGTGGATTTCCACATGACAAGCCACTTCGTTGACCTATCATTTGTGGCCAGGTCGCTTCTGAAAAATAACTATGCGGCTCAGCGGGCCTTACCTGGTAAAATAAAATAATTAAATTTTCATTAAAATATTTATCTTTTCGTTAATTTTGCCAGTTTTGTAATAAAATATATATAAACTGAGAGTCCATTATGGGGGGGGGGGTGGAAGAGCCCACGTAGTGCAAAATGTACAAACGGTCGGCGCGGAGTGTGGGCCCACACAGTGGCCCATGCTGGCAGAGCTCCCGAGGAAGGTCTCTAAACGACCGCGGTGTTGTTGTTACTGTTGCTGATGTGCACATTGTGCAACAGAGGAGGAAGACCCGACCTCCACTGATAGAGACACAAGGGAGTTGCTGAAATTTCCCGACTGCAGGACGGACAGGTAAAACACGCACATACCACCATAGCTCGATATAGATACGCTGTAGATGCGTGCCTGGAGCTTCGTTCGTATGTCAAAACGTCGTATTCGCTTGTGACGTTCGTCCTATGAGAATGCGTCACCAGCCTCCGTAACTTACCATTTCGTCCTATAAACACGTCTCACCATTCATATCGTAAAGGAAGACAATTTATGTTGAAAATAAGGTATTTTTCATACTGTATACTATTAAAATAAAAAAAACTTTGCATAAATGAAAGAAACAGTGTACTGTACGTTAAAATATGTTCACACTCGCCAGGGTAGCCTTGGGCGCAGTCGTGAGGTTGCATTGTCCACCAAACGCCACTGCTCCTTAGAGCACGCTGCTTGGCCGAGACGATTGTAAACAAACATGCTGTGACCTATTGGGGTGCACAACACTCAGAAAACCGGATCATATAATAATTCGATTGTTATTTATGTAGTACTATAGATGGACAACAAATGAATTATTTAGTACCTATCTATTTCTGTACATTTATTTCTTGTTTTACTTATATATTTTTTACCATTAATATAATAATTATATTTATACAGCACTTTTCATCAAGGATCTCAAAGTGCTGTACAGGACACATCAGCAACAGACACTCAGCACAAAAATAATATTATAAATACGTTTTAACAATTTATTAAAATAACTAAACGTTTAATAAGCGGAAGCGTATAAATAGGTTTTAAGGCGCATTTTTAAAATGTCCACGCACTCAAAGATTCCTGATTCCTCGTGGAAGAGCGTTCCATAGCCTGGGGGCCACAGGGGATAAATATCGGTCACCCATAGACCGAAACCTCAACCTGGGCATACTGAAAATGCGTATATCGAACATTCGCTTATCGAGATATTGCTGTACAAGTATCGATCAATAAGACCGCGTGGGCTTAGAAGTAAACATTTTCCGAGGCGACATTTCTGGCAATGGCCTTCATCATGGCAAATAGCCCAAAACGTCTCCTATCGTGTTTTTTTCTTTGAAGGCCACGGGTGACTCTGATTCATGTCATTCAGTTTTCTAGTTATTTGTGCTCGTGCACCACTGCCAATGCAGCATCACCAAGTCATCTCCTCATATGAAACATTTTAGTTTGTGTTCGCTAAAATGCTATTCCACCTGGATAATCCCATGGTTGCAAGTGGTGTCCGTGGTATCAAGTGATGCACAGCACACAAACATCGCAATGCTCATAAATTATCTGAAAATTACTCAATTGGAATCACATACAGAGCAGCAGTATCGCTCCCCACCAAAACTTGGCAGGACCCGACTGAAAAAAGAGTCAGCGGACCTTACCTGGTAAAATAAAAAGAGTCGTAGTCGTGAGTCACGATTGACACTGGAGTTGGCCAGCAGCGGCTGGTGACACGTGAAGTGTAATTGGTGAATACCATTCAAGAAAACATCGGAGAGAGATTTCAGTCATCTCAATTGTGCCCTCATTTATGGCGGGTTTTGTTACTTTCGCGCGAGAAAACAGGTCTTTGTGTGATGCGGAAGACATTCCCATGAGACGTGAACTTCACTCGGCTTGTGCTGACTTTGCACACCGAAGCCACGAGTATCTCCCCATGCCCTCAAGATCAAACTAAGAGTGACCAAACTAAGAGTGACCAAACTAAGAGTTACCAAACTAAGAGTTACCAAGCTAAGAGTGACCAAACTAAGAGTGATCCCTTTTGTAAATCTATTTGGTTGGTATATAATAACTAGCTTCTGTTCAATTTGTAACGTGCCAGAAAAAGTATTTGGTACGCGTACATTTACCCTTAGTGAACCTGATCTAAGGAAACTTGTTTAGTATTTGGTCGTGGGACACAGACACAGTGGAAAAGCATGATGTGTCACATAAACCCTTGGTTACTGAACGCCTTTTGAAAGACCCAATGCAGAAGATCCCTGCGTTTGATCTTCCACGAGGCTCATGTTCCACCCTAAATCGCATCCACTGTGCAAACCTTGGCAGTAGATGCGGATACCCAATACACAAATGGAAAATTAAAAACGCTTCAGTGTGCGACTGTGTGATGGCGCAATGCCCTGATCCACATCGTAACGGTACATTCCACTGCTCCTGACTCAGTTGTTTGGCTTGACCACCTGAATGTACGAAAGAAGAGGAAGAAAACTGAACGTGTGATTTTACCAGTGGGCTCCAGCTGGGAAGGCTGGCATCGTGGGCTCGGATGCAGTTGAGAGGCTGATGTCCTTGCTAATTGGCCATCCCCATGTCCCCCCTCCCCCACCACCAGGCCATTCCGAGTCAGCCCATTGCTGAGCGATTTGCCCCAGAACCCAATACGGCCCGTGGTGTATCGCACGATTCTTGCTAAGACCCTCATCAACTGGGTGACCGTGATCGGAGGAAACCAGACCGGGGTCTTTCTGCAAACCCCTCACAACGGCCAAGCACCGGGCCTCACTGGACTGGAGGAGAACTACCAAATCCTGACGGTGAGACTCGTGTGCCCAACGCTCGCAGGGCGGCCTTTGCCTGCACACCGCGTAAGGTCCAGGCACGCCATCATTTTGTCTGGGGTACGGTGCACTGTAGTTTTTTTTTGTACAAATATACAACTGAGAAACCTAAGCTGGTCGTGAATAACATAATTTTGCCGACTTAAAGCATCAACAATATTCTTGATAACTGGAACACAATGCAAGTGGTAGAGTGTTATCTAGTTTGGCATTTTCCCATTCAGGGGTTGGCGACCAAAATAACAAGAAAAGGCATTTTTTTCGAATTTGGTATAAAAAAAAAAATCGATATTTCAAGAGCCACAATGCACTATGCGAATACTGTCACGAAGCCTTAAAGAGCCACGGCTTCCCGGCCCCTGTTCCAAGGCATGGATATAACATGACTGCGCTAATGTATTTAGTCATAAACGAGAATGAATTAATTACACACGAGGTCACGGATGCATTTATCCATTTGTAAGTTTAATTGTGCTCTTTGTGTGAAGGCTTCACGTGCGTTGCATTGCAGCATACGATGCTACGTATTGCAAACACCCACACACAAGCACGGCGATGCAGCATTCAAGGCAACATTTCTGTCTGCCACTTAGCAGGGAGAACGAGGTTGATGTCACCGCAGTTCTGAACCTACTCGATGCACACTGTCATACGCTCGTCACCTTGCAGCTGTTCAGATGGAGAGTCTTGCGTGATGGATAATTGCGTTACGCGATCCGTCAATGTCGACGTCAAAGCGCGGGGATTGCAAGGATGCACCGGGGAAAAAACGGGAATGCCCTCACTCGGCGCAATACAGACGTTACCAAATTCCACAGGTGGAGGGGCAGATGCGCGGGCCGATGGAGAGACAGAGGTTTTTGCTGGAGAATACAACGAAAGAAGAGGCCACGTGGATCCTTCAGAATCTCACGGCAGAGGTCACGCTCTCCCTGAAGCACAACCCAGAAGGTGGGTGGGACAGCAGGTTGCAGCAGCAGCAACAACAACGATAATAACCATGGGGCATATGCAAACTTGTAAACCACATCATGTCACTTTGAACAGCCAAATAATAATACGATATTCGTTTCGTGTTTATGATGAGTATAAAAAAATAATCTGGATGAGCCAACGCTACAAAGAAAGTTATTCTTTAAACGATTTATGTTCGAGCAACATATTTGATTTTTCACGTGACAGTTGTTTTTTCTCAGATTGCTGTACATTGGTACCCCGGAGATGGAACTTAATTCGTTCCAGAAGGCCATTCGAACACCGATTTGTTCGAACACCGAATTAATTTTCCCCATAAGAATGAATGTAAATGACATTAATTGGTTCCAGACACAAGAAATCTCTCATAAAGCATTTTTACACGAAGTTTACAGTAATTACATGCATAAAATCATACAAGAAAACAAGAAACAGTAAATAAATGGAATAAATGAATAAATATATAGAATAAATGAAATAAATGAACATTGAACTTCACTTTACCTGTAGTAAGGAGAGTTGATGGCTTGAGTGGAAGGTGGTGAGGGGGAGTAGATGGTAAAACCATTGTCTGGGCAAGCGTCATGCACGCTGGGCCATACGCGTCTCAGCCGTACAGGTTCTTTCAAGTCGCGATTGCCCGTTCGACCTCCTAATTTCGTTCGGTTTCCGGGGCAAAAAATGTTCGGAAATATCGTTTGAACACCGATTTGTTCGAGTTCTGGTGCGTTCCATCTCCGAGGTTCTACTGTACTTTATTTAATTCGTTTTTTTCTTTGCTATTGCGGTGACCCAAGGTCCCTCTTGCAAGTGAGACTTTATCTTAGTCTCTTCAGATCTCAACCTGGTGAAACAAATCAACTTGACCTGGTGCTGGTAGCATTAAAGCAGCCATCTACAAACGAGTGTCTGTGTGCACACACAGACACTCGCACATTGGCTTGTGCCACTCTGCGTTGTGCGCCAAACCAGAACGGACTGACAAAGCACTTCACTCATCCTTGGAAAGAGGCATTCCTCCTCTGGGGTCGATTGTCGGAGTTGCCACTTCGTAGAGAGTGAACGTGGCTACGTTAAAACGAGGCGCGATGATACATTAGTATTGGTTTGCTATGTACGGTGCGAAAGAAGTTTAACATACAGTAGTACCTCGGTTAATGTTTTTAATCCGTGTAACGAAAGTTACTGTTTCCCGAAATATCTGTTTCATCTAATTCACTTCTAAGTTGAAAAATAAGTAAAGTATCACAGAGTCTGCAAGAGAGCTGTTTTCACTACCAAAACAGAAAACGCAATGTAAACAAAGCCAGTTCAGGTCTAAACGCTCATAAATGGGCGTCGCTGATTGGCTGAGGCATGGCCCAGCCCCCCTTATGAGCTCTCGGATTGGCCGAAATTTGCGCCCGCGTGCATAACATAAAAGTGTCGTTAATCAAAACGTTAACGTCAGTCAAAACCATGGGGTCCTATCGGAGGCGAGACGTTAACCGAAATACGTTAACCGGTTTCACCGTTAACCGAGGGACTACTGCACGTACATGCATTCGGGGCCATGCTTGCCCCAGCTGTTTTACCGTAACTAATTTGACACCTAATACGGACAGCGCTTGCGGATTCATGTAACGTGGCCCCTGTTCTAAACATAACGTCACTTAAACAGGTTGATGAAACCATTTCCAATTCGGCCGAATTAGGAATGTCCCTCGTGCGTTCTTCCCAGACGTCGCTCAGCTGAGGTAAAAAAATAAGAGGTTGATAGCGAAGATGTCGACAGAAATAGGAGAGAATGGCCACAAGGGACACTGCATCTGTTTGTCCTTACAATTGTCTCCTGAGTCTTGTTTAATGCTCTTGTCATGTGTCGTAAATACTATTGTGATTGAGGTGATAAGGTGACACTTGAAAGATGAAAAGGCCAGAAAATCAGCAGCATAAACGTTGTCCTTGGGTGCAGTAATACAAAGACACGTGCATAAAATGTCACCATTAGATTGACAGTGTGCAAAAGTGTACATTGTACACGTGCACATGTGTACATCGTTTCACTGTGGGATTTTCTCCAATCTTTACAACGATACAGCGGCTTCCTCGCCTTTGTTTAACCTCCCTCTCCAGGGTTTGCCAAGGTGCTGAGCAGTCCAGACATTGGGGATTCCTTCTACGTGCAGATCCACTTCTCGCTGTCGCCAGAGACAGACAACTGTGCCCTGCCCGTGCTGTGTGGGGACTACCTGCACATCACCAACTCCGTGCCGTCCCCCTCCGACCTCCCCCGCTGCACCAAGGCCAGCCACTCCCTGGACGGGGACTCAGGCAAGAAGCGTCGTCATCGCCATCATCATCATAATCATTGCCATCATCATCCTCGTCATCATCATCACCATCATCACTATCACCATCGTCACTATCACCATTTCCGTTATCATCACCATCATAATTTTTCTGCACCTCCGATTACACGGTTGGCGACGTACGGTGTGAAAGAAGTTCAACATACTGTACATACATCATTGATGAGATTTTTAATTGTAATTTTTTTATTTAAATTCTTCTGTTTTAATAGTATATTTGTTTTTTGTCTCTTTAATTCGTTCATTCATTTCGTTCATTTCTCAGTCCGCTTGTGAGGGCTGCGGCAGCAGCATGTTGAGTAGGGCGGTCCAGACCTCCCTTTCCCTGGCGACAGACTCTAGCATTTCCTTGGGAATTCCCAGGCGTTCCCAGGCCAGCCGAGCCTGGTAGAGTTCCAAGGGGAGTCTACCGGGGGGCGTCCTTACCAGGTGCCCGAAACACCTCAACTGGCTCCTCTCGATCCAGAGGAGCAGCGGCTCAATTATGAGGTTCTCCCAGATTACTGAGCTCCTCACCCGATCACGGAGAGTGAGCCCGGCAACCCTGCGGACAAACCTAATTTTGTCCCCTTGTACCCATGATCTCATCCTTTCAGGCATTACCCAAAGCTCATGACCATAGGTGAGGGTGGGAACGTAGATCGACCTGTTAACCGACTGCTTTGTTCGAGAACTCAGCTTCTGCTTCACTACCATTGAACGTTACAGCGCCCGCATCACTGCGGGCACCGCACCGATCCGCCGGCTGATCTCCTTTTTCCACTTTCCCTCAATTGCGAAAGAGACCCCGAGGTACTTAAACTCCTCTACGAAGGGCAGCTGTTACCCCCTCACCTGGAGAGAACAATCCGCCGTCTCCCGGAAGTGAACCACGACCTCAGAATTGGAGGTGCTGATCCTCATCCCAGCCGCTTCATACTCGGCATCAAACCGCTCAAGTGCTCGCTGGAGATCACAGACTGACGAGGCAAAGAGGACAACGTCATCTGAAAAAATCAGCGACGCCACCTCCATGCCCCGTACTGGATACTCTCCATACCTCGGCTGCGCCTTGATATCATGTCCATGAAAATCACAAACAGGAGTGGAGACAAGACACACCCTTGGCAGAGTCTAACACCCACAGCAAACGACTTTGATTTAACACAAAGAATACAGACACAGCTCTTACTCCGGGAATAGAGGGACCGGATAGTGCACAAAAGTGGCACCGGTACTTCATACTCCCGCAGCAGCTCCCACAAGACATTGCGGGGTAACACGGTCATATGCTTTCTCGAAGTCTACAAAGCAGTTGTCGAGTGGAGAAGCATACTCCCATGACCCTTCAAATATCTATGAGAGGGAAAAGAGCTGGTCCATTATTCCACAACCATGATGTAATCCGCATTGTTCCGCTTGAATCTGAGGCACGACCACCGGGTGGAGCCTCCTCTCCAGCAGTCTGGCATAGGCTTTACTTGGGACGCTCAGGAGTGTGATCCCTCTGGAGTTGCAGCACACCCTCTGGTCCCCTTTTCAAAAAAATGGAAACCACGACCCCAGTTTGCCAATCCAGAGGTACTGTACCAGCCTTCCATGCAACATTGAATATGCATGTTAATCATGACACTTCTACACTGTCCAGCGCTTTCAACAGCTCTGGGAAAATCTCGTCCACCCCAGAAACTTTGCCACTACGAAGGCCTATTCTTTGGTTCTTTCGGTAAAGTCATGTCGATAGAACGTGTACTATGTAGTCCCTCGACCGCCGCAGCGACTTCAGCAGCGTGTGTTCCTTCCACCTCTTGACTATTTCCTTAGTTGAGTTCAATGTTATGCCACCCTTACTAAGAACTGCCTGGGCCATGTCCCGTTGACACCTCCTAAGGTGTAGGACGGTTTGCCAGAACATCTTTGAGGCTTATTTTTTGGGTCTTTCGGTAAAGTCACGTAGATAGGTTCAAAGAAAATAATAAAAAAACTACGACGTTTCGATCGCAACACAAGCGACGACTATCAAAACATCAAAAGACCCAAAGAATATGAATTCCTGCAGTCACGAAATCTTTAAGTCAAGATCTTTGAGGCTGCCTAATAGTCCCTCTCCATGGCCACTCCAAACTCCTCCCATGCCCAGGCTTTTGCTTCAACGACTGCTAACACTGCTGCCCTCTTGGCAAGCCAGTACCTCTCAATCGAGTCGGGAGACCTTTTTTCGAGCATAGCTCTGAAATCCTCCTTCTTCAACTTGACAGCTTCCCTCACCACTGGTTACTACCAGTGGGTCCTAGGGTTGCCGCCATGACAGGCACCAACTGCCTTCAGGCCACTATAAAGCCAATCATTGACCTACAGCCCAAGGTGTTCTGGTACTAAGTACACTTATGAGCATCCTTGTGTTCAAACGTGGTGTTTGTTATTGCCATTTCTGTAACGAGCGCAGAATTCCAATAATATCTCACCATTCGAGTTCAGATCAGGAGGGCCATTCCTCCCAATCACCAGGTATCTCCATCGTCACCCACAATCTCCAAGAAGGCCAAATACTCTGAACTTCTGTTTGGTGCATAAACACAGACAACAGTCAGAGTTTTCTTTTCTAAGACCCGAAGTTTCATTGAGACGACCCGCTGATCCACTGGGACAAACTCTAACTGAACAGCACCCAGCCGGGGGCTTGTGAGTATCCCCACACCTGCCCAGGGCCTCTCACCAAGGGTTACTCCGGAATAGGAGAGAGACCACCCCCGATCGAGAAGTTTGGTTCCAGTGCCAATGCTGCGTGTGGAGGTGAGACCAACTATATCTAGTCGGTACATTTCCACCTCCTCCACCAGCCCTGGCTTCTTCCCCCCCCCCCCCCCTCCAGTGACGTGACATTCCACGTCTCAGTAGCTAGTGTCCATCGCCAAGGTCCAGTCCGTCTGAGACTATCCCTCTTCCTGCCAACACTGGCATCGCACCCGCCCCTCACCCTTCATTGTGCGGATGGTGGGCCCACAGGACAGTGCCACATTTTGGGCTGGGCCCGACCGGGTTACGTGGGGTAACCAGGCGCTTGCCAGCGAACACCACCCCCAGGCCTGGCTCCAGGGGTGTGTCCCGATATGCCTTGTGTGGGTGAGGTTCTCTGATTTTTGTATTGTTTAACCATTCATGAGGGGCTTCTTTGGGACCGTTATTTGTCTGGAACCACCCCCCAGACTTGTTCGCCAAGGGAGACCCGACCAGGAGTACAAGGCTCCAGGCCACATAGCTCTGAGGGTCATTGGAACACACAAACCCCACCACCACGATAAGGTTACCATCCTTTGGTGGGGTCTCTCTTAATTGGGATTCCTAAATATGTTGTATGTGTGTTGAACTTTTTTCACACCGTACGTAGCCAACCGTGCTAATAATGTGAATGTTAGGTGAATAACACTCAGTCTGTGCTGCTCTCCAGTTGCCTGGGTGAAAAGTGGGAAAGGTTTTGTGCAATCCGTGTCAGATGCCTCAATAAACTTAAAGGACTGAGTGTTTTACCACTTACGTCACATTTTTGCCCCTTGATGTAAAAATAGTTTTCCTTTCACAATGTCCTAATACATTTCGGCAGGTGCAAGTTGGAGAGCGTTACCCTTATTACGAATGGCAGTGGACTTTGTAAAATCCATTGTAATGATGAATGTGTGTGGTCCGTTAATAGACTTTCATTGGAAGAACAACGAGTCGTGGCATGCCTGGAAGATTGATCCAGAAACCCTGGAGCACAAGCAAAGAGGCATGGTACCCAACTATCAAAAGTGAGGATACCCTTCGGGATGGGTGACGCAGTGAGGACACGCTAAGGGATGGGTGACGCAGTGAGGACACACTAAGGGATGGGTGACGCAGTGAGGACACGCTAAGGGATGGGTGACGCAGTGAGGACACACTAAGGGATGGGTGACACAGTGAGGACACACTAAGGGATGGGTGACACAGTGAGGACACGTTCAGGGATGGGTGACGCAGTGATGACACACTAAGGGATGGGTGACACAGTGAGGACACACTAAGGGATGGGTGATGCAGTGAGGACACACTAAGGGATGGGTGACACAGTGAGGACACGCTAAGGAATGGGTGACGCAGTGAGGACACACTAAGGGATGGGTGACGCAGTGAGGACACACTAAGGGATGGGTGACACAGTGAGGACACGCTAAGGGATGGGTGACACAGTGAGGACACACTAAGGGATGGGTGACGCAGTGAGGACACACTAAGGGATGGGTGACGCAGTGAGGACACACTAAGGGATGGGTGACGCAGTGAGGACACACTAAGGGATGGGTGACACAGTGAGGACACGCTAAGGGATGGGTGACGCAGTGAGGACACACTAAGGGATGGGTGACGCAGTGAGGACACGTTCAGGGATGGGTGACGCAGTGAGGACACGCTAAGGGATGGGTGACGCAGTGAGGACACGCTAAGGGATGGGTGACACAGTGAGGACACACTAAGGGATGGGTGACACAGTGAGGACACGTTCAGGGATGGGTGACACAGTGAGGACACACTAAGGGATGGGTGACACAGTGAGGACACGCTAAGGGATGGGTGACGCAGTGAGGACACGCTAAGGGATGGGTGACACAGTGAGGACACACTAAGGGATGGGTGATACAGTGAGGACACACTAAGGGATGGGTGACACAGTGAGGACACGCTAAGGGATGGGTGACGCAGTGAGGACACACTAAGGGATGGGTGACACAGTGAGGACACACTAAGGGATGGGTGACACAGTGAGGACACGTTCAGGGATGGGTGACGCAGTGAGGACACACTAAGGGATGGGTGACACAGTGAGGACACACTAAGGGATGGGTGATGCAGTGAGGACACACTAAGGGATGGGTGACACAGTGAGGACACGCTAAGGAATGGGTGACGCAGTGAGGACACACTAAGGGATGGGTGACGCAGTGAGGACACACTAAGGGATGGGTGACACAGTGAGGACACGCTAAGGGATGGGTGACACAGTGAGGACACACTAAGGGATGGGTGACGCAGTGAGGACACACTAAGGGATGGGTGACGCAGTGAGGACACACTAAGGGATGGGTGACACAGTGAGGACACGCTAAGGGATGGGTGACGCAGTGAGGACACACTAAGGGATGGGTGACGCAGTGAGGACACGTTCAGGGATGGGTGACGCAGTGAGGACACGCTAAGGGATGGGTGACGCAGTGAGGACACGCTAAGGGATGGGTGACACAGTGAGGACACACTAAGGGATGGGTGACACAGTGAGGACACGTTCAGGGATGGGTGACACAGTGAGGACACACTAAGGGATGGGTGACACAGTGAGGACACGCTAAGGGATGGGTGACGCAGTGAGGACACGCTAAGGGATGGGTGACACAGTGAGGACACACTAAGGGATGGGTGATACAGTGAGGACACACTAAGGGATGGGTGACACAGTGAGGACACGCTAAGGGATGGGTGACGCAGTGAGGACACGCTAAGGGATGGGTGACACAGTGAGGACACACTAAGGGATGGGTGACGCAGTGAGGACACGTTCAGGGATAGGTGACACAGTGAGGACACACTAAGGGATGGGTGACGCAGTGAGGACACGCTAAGGGATGGGTGACGCAGTGAGGACACGCTAAGGGATGGGTGACGCAGTGAGGACACGCTAAGGGATGGGTGACACAGTGAGGACACGCTAATGGATGGGTGACACACTGAGCAGGGTAGAGGACAATGGTGGTGGTGAACACATTGAGGAATAAATAACGAAGGCAACGGGCTGGTAATCCCGTTTCCCATCGCGTCACGCCGGATCATCTCTAGCTCCGCGGTACTGAATGCATCTTACGAGGACTGTAGGCCGAAACAGGAGTAGACTTAATAATTCCCACGATTGGTAATTGCTGTCCACAATCTTCTTCATATTATTGAATGCACGATACTGCATTGAGAGCCATATGATTGTTCTCTCTGCACACAGTAGGTCGGTTCATATTCTTGGTTCTTTCGGTAAATGTTGGTTGTCGTTCTACAAGCAGTGACACCATTCATATTTGTATCCCACAATGTAATTCTGCCATTGAAGCTCTCAAACAAGAGACCACAATGATCACACATGCTTGCTCGGACGCTCACACGCTTGGACGCTCAGACGTTCAGTTGCGTCATCTGCGGGGGTTTCACCTCTTGGTGCTGTGAAGCCCGGTTCGGTGCGGCGATAGTGAGAGCATCATTACAGCAGCGTCCGGTGGACGGCCCGAGTCGGGTGCATTGCCCAAAGAGAGCGGTGGGATTGAGCGGCTCATTGTCGTGAGAGTCTACTTTGTAACAGTCGTCATCGCGTGCGTCGTTGGCCATCCCTTCTGTGCCCTTTCGAATGTCGGTGTGTTTGTTGTCGCTGTGCCTCTAATTGCTGTACCTTTAGTCTCTACTTTTCATTTGACTAACCGATTCCCGGAACCTTCATAAATAAATCCTAAACACGTGAATCAAAGTCGTGCTTTAAGGTGGTTTCACGTCTTTACCTCTGGCCCCTGCGTGTCTTGTCGATGTGGCTGGTTGCTGTGTCTCAATGGACATGTGGCTTGTTGTGAGTGTCATAAACCGCTGCTGTAACTCTGTTTTTGTTGTGCCCGGTGGCTTTGTCTGGTCGCGTGGTTCAGGGCGAAGGCGCTGCTTCTTGTGAAACAGAAGCGGCTGATGGGAGGCTCCGGCGATAGTGCTCAACAGTCATGGAGCCAGGTTAATCGTCTGCACTCGGTTCACATGCGTTTTAACGTAAAACTCATTGTTACGCTCCGACACAGCAGGCTACTTCCTCTCTGTTATTGTTGTTCCTCGCAGCAGCGGTGGCAGCTTTTGGCTAACCATCGAACAAAAGACGGTCGCCGTATCGCGCACTTTCAGATGCACTTCTGCGGCCGGCTGAAATGCTCTTCCTTCTGATATTAGGAAGTCACTGGAGCTTATGCACTTTTAAGCCATCTAGATTGACAATTCATTTATTTTCTAACTGCTTTTTGCATTTAATTTATTGTCCTTCCTCTGCACCACCAATTAGCATAGTTGGCTACGTACGGTGCTGGCCTGGAGCGGGTCCAGGCAGTCCATCTTTGAAGGGGGGGGGATGCCCATTACAGCCCAGAGTTTACCCGAATGCCACGTTATCGATAACGGCTCTGACGTGGCATGGGACAGGACGTGTCTGGACATGGTGTGTGTGCGGATGCAGCAGCATTAGACTCTGGTGAACTCGCGGCTGGTTTTAAATAAAGGGTGTCAATCATCTGTCCATTATCGAGTTGTTTTGAGATTTCAAGCTCCCCTCTGGCTTGGTTGCAGATTTTCCGTTCCAGGAGAGTCGAAATTGTTCGCTTTGTACGAGCCAACAGACAAGGAGGCTGGCCGTCCGTGCGAGAGACAAGTGCGTAAAACGCTCGCAAAACTCACACACCGGAGGTGGTGGGCATACGCACGTGTACTCGCGCTCGCATGCTATTAGGTCGTGGGGATATCTCTGCAAAGAGTATTGGTTATCTCTTATGGCTAGAGTGGCAGCATCCGATAAAGAAGTTGATTCCTTAAATTATGCTGATAGGAGTTTCGTAAGACAGAATGAGATTGCGGGTCCACACCGATGCAGTATTACAAGGTTCGCACAATCATGCACACAAATAAAAATACTTTCATTTTATCTCGCGTCATTCAATCTAATAGCATCCCATAACGCTGTACGTTAATTATATATAAGGACACAAATAACATATATGGCCATTACCAAGCAAATCAAAACCCTGCTACCAAGAAGAGTAACAAAAATAATTCATGAACTAATTATGAAATGGCACCGAAACAAAAGCACAAAAAACTAAAAGAGTTATCACAACAGAGTAATGAGCCCATGAGGTCCACTGCCACAGATCCCAGACCACAGTCACCACTTCCCCAACCAAGATGGGAACCATGGTGGTGGAGTGTCATTGAAATCCAGCTGTATTCAAAGGCGAGGAGCTTCTTCTCGAGTTGCTGTGCCTGAGTCCGGCTCTCTGACCAAGCAAAAAAAATATTTAATAAAGAAATGGCACCAAAACCAATGCGGGCAGCGGCAGTGCGAGTGGGAAGCGAGTGTGATGAGAGAGGCCACGGAGAGCAGAGGGGGGCAAGGCTGCGCCACCGCGCCTCTCTCGTACGTCACTACCGAGTCACGGTTGGCGCTTTGCCAGTTTACAAACTTAAAGGCAGATTTCAAGTTTATCGCTCTGCCTCGTATTTAGATTAAGCTGAATGCTTTCATCTTCTTGAATCCCTGCAGTCACGAAAGCTTTAAATCGAAACTGAATGCTTTCATTCGGTGTTTGATGTTTGTCTCAACAGTAAAGAGAGACAGTGGTGGAATACGAGTGTATTGAGTTCAACCGAGTTGCAGACGTACACTTGGAGGCAACACATTTATTTTACACCAACACACGGGGTAACTTACCCTTAACAGAATAACAACCTATGGTGGTGACCACCAGGCTAACTGCACTAATCAAAATGTAACTAGCTACTACAGACCGGGACCACAACTTGGGTCTAGGTCCACGTGTTGGAGGCTCGGAGAACGTAGACGAAGGTTTCTTCAGGATGAACAACAACGCCGGCCCCTCTGGGGGACCCGGCTTATATTCTCTCCAGCGTGGCTGGCTCAGCCACGACCACCTTCCAGAATCCTCGAGCAGGATCTGGACCCCGACCACGTGACCACCCCTAGCCCCCACTCGGGACCCCTTTGTAGACCAGAGTGCCATGGCCTTTAGTAACCTCATTCCTACGGCCGGCACTCCCACACCCTGTCCTGTAGGGCTGGCACTGCACGCCAAGCGTGGTGCCATCCAGAGCTATCAATCAGCGCTGACCGAGCCCCTCTAGAGTCGATACTACACCCACATCATCGTGGTGTCCGCGATGTCGTTACATCGCACGCCGTACCTCTCTAGGGTCGGCACTGTACAGTGACATCCCGTGATGTCACTACACCAGTATAAGCCCAAGGCATGAAGGGAGATTTGTAGACTCTGTGCAGCAGAATGATAATTATCATAGTCCAATCGAGGGAACTCGTGTGATGATCTGGCGTGGTCACCCTCACGTGTTTCAGGTAACACCTGATCGTTCCACACGTGCGGATTACAGTCGCAAGTAGCTCAATGAGCAGTTGCAGTTAGTCCCGTGTGACCTATTAAAAACTGTAAACAAAAAAGCATTATTATAGCAGCCAAATACTCTAAACGTGGAGGGAAAAACCGGAGGACCCGGAGAAAAACCCACGTGACCACAGGGAGAGTGAGAGACACGCAAACTCCAAATATATACAGGCGTCGTAAGGGTCGGGATCGAACCCACGACCTACTGCATACCAGGCGAGGGAGTTAACATCTCCTAGCCACCCGCACGTTGCACTAATCTACGTGGGGGGTACAATGAGACACCCGGAGCAAGGACAACGGAGGCACCAGCGTGCACTGACCGCTTGGGGTGCATCCCCTGCTCCTTCCCCCTCCTCCTCCTCCTGCAGACAGTGGGGGCTGGCTGCCCTACACGCTGGTGACGCCTCACCGAGTGACGGCACGCCGCCCCGTCGTCGTGCTGCCCAGCCTGGTGGCACGGCACCTGGGCCCGCTGCTCGCCAGGCAGCACCAGGACATGGTCCACTGCCTTCCAGGTGGTGCTCCTCGACCTTCACTGTGACCTATTAAACTAAACTGTGTTTTAGTTTACCAGCTAAGGAACCACTGAGCTATGTGGCTCATTTACATAAGCGTCCTGGCTATCACAAATGACAGCTCAACCAAGTGGCACTGGCCCCGTTCAGCTTCCACCTGCACCGTGGAGGCTAACCGGGGCCGGTGGGAACAATTAATGGGGGGCCGGTGGGAACGATTCAGGGGGGGCTGGTAGGAATGATTCACGCCCCTGCTGCGTGCCCCTTTGTTGGACCGACAAGAGAGGCCAAATTTAAAACGTCTTCGTGTTGCTCCACTGCTTCCCCATCAACCTCTTCATTGCAGTGTCTCCAGCGTTGTAACGTGGCGGCCACGACCAGCCCTTGGCCTTTCCTTTCCACCCTGTTGCCGTCTCTCCTCATTTTGCCGCTTCAACGACCACCGACTCCTCTCGGTCATCCCCTTTGTCAACCTCTGCTCTATGGGTGGTCATTCCTCCCTTCCCAGCTGTCCGTATTGTATGTAACCACCAGGGATACGGAAACATCGGGGGCCGGGGGGCAACGGGGGGGGGGGGGGGTACTTAAGGGCAGAGCGGGCGAGTGCCCTCCAACGTTTGGACGGTGATAGTCGCCAGCTGTGTGCCGTGTTGTCTCGTTCGTCTGTACATATGTATGTTGAACTTTTTTCGCACCGTACGTAGCCAACCGTGCTAGTCGAAGTCTCCATGACCTCCTCGGGACTCTGCGCTCCGGCTCGCATCGCGGCCTCCTACCGCTGCTTCCAACGTGGGAGATGCGGTGTGCACCGCTCGTTCCAGTAAAACATACATTTAAAAAAATCAAGTGTGAATTAAGCGGTGACACGAACGTGAATGGGAGATGTTGTTTCCTGTGTGAAGCAGTGCGACACGATGCACGTGTGTGTTTATTGATTGTGTATGTAATCTATGAGACTACCGCGACGTGGTAACTCTCGTGGATATCCGCGATGGTGTCTGGCACTCCCCTCACAGTGAACCTCTCACCCGAGGAGTTTGCCAGGCGCGAGAACAAGGGGGAGCTTTTGAAGTCTGGTGGCCCTGGGAGCGGACCTCACAGCTGCTGGCTCCTTCGTTCCTTGCGGGAGCAGATGGACAAGGTGGATTCACACCCACAGGAGACACGCTATCCCATTTCCATGGCTAATTGCATATGTGTGTGTGTGTCTGTGTCTTTATATGCGTGTGCGGCGCCGTCCTTTATAAGTGCTCGCTAAAAGCACTTGCCCGAACCGAGTTTGTTAAGGCTATAAGGGGGTCTTTGTGTGTGTTTATGTATGCCTGTTGCACTTCTTTCACACCGTATGTAGCCAACCATGCTAATTGGAGGTACGGTGGGTAAGGACAACAAACTAAACACAAAAAGCAGTTCTAAAACAAATACATTTTCATTCCAGACGATTTAAAAGTGGCTTCCTTATATCGGAAGAGCGTTCCAGATGGCCGCAGAAGCGCATCTGAAAGCGTGTGTTGTGTTGACCGTCTTTGTTCGACGGATAGCTAAAAGCAACGGCCAGGATGACCGGAGATCAGGGAGGCATCCTGCTTCATTTGTCCAGAACTCAGTGTCTAATGAGCGCAACCTCATCGGGAGCCAATGCAGCTCAGCGAGCTGTGGGCATGCGGCCTAGAACTGCTGAGCCCCAAGTGCACTGACGGTCCCATTGGGCTGAGCGCACCTGCCACGGAGCCAGTGTTCACAGTCGGTGGCTCAACCCGTCGTAGCCTCATCCCTCGGAATCCTCTGAGTCCTCCAGTGAATTTCTTTCTCGGTACAAGGCTCCGTGTAGCTTTGTTTAATTGTACCCTCAGTGTTTGATGCGCGACAGTTACAAAGAGCAAATCAAAATATAAATATCCTTCCATACAATCAAGATGCTGCTCCAGTGCAAAGGTACACACACTGGACTTGCAATCCGAAGGTCACCGTATTGAAATCTCTGCGCTGCAGTTGAAACAATGGGCTATATTTCTTCAATCCCTCTGCCTCCGGCCACCCAGCAGTGTGAGTCACACCGCAGTCAGTCGATTGGGCAGGTCATTCGTGGCGGGGTCAAATGTGGGTACTCCCACTTCTGCCACGGCGTCTAGAAAAGTAGACCCAAGATACTCTACTCTCCAGAGCTCCCTCTAAGCTCGTAGCATGAGCAAGACATTGCAGGGCTGCGCCTCTTTATTGTAACCACGTTGTGGCCGAGCTGAATCCACTCACTCTCGTTTTGAACAAAAAATGCATGAACGTCTTGAATGTGGAGTTCAGGAGAACTTCCTTCATAAGCACCGAGAAGACGCTGGCTGTGTTGTTGACGCGTGTCTCTGTCCCGCAGGTTCACTGCGTGATTCCAATCGGTTTGGATGCTGTGGAACTTCTTCACAAAGCTGACATTTTCCCCATCATCATTTTCATCTTCTTTAAAAACAAGTGAGAAAATGACATGAGTGTGCGCACGTGTGTGTGTGCATCAACTTAACCGACCTCTAACCCCACACTTATTGGTGCGCTTCAACAGTGGGCAGCTGGGCGGTGCAGTGGTGACCACTACTCGCACCTCACCGCAAGAAGGACCTGGGTTCGATTCCCGACTCGGGCGGCGTTTCTGTGCAGAGTTGAAATGTTCTCCCCTTGCTCGGCATGGGTTTCCTCTGGGTTCTCCGGTTTACTCCAATATCTGGAAAAAGAATCGTACAATATATATGTGTGCATGTATGTTGAACTTCTCACCGTACGTAGCCAATCGAGGGTTCGGGGGAAGGACAACAAACTAAACACAAAAAGCAGTTCTGAAGAAATTAGTTTTCAATCTAGAACAATGTAACTGGTCTTGGCAAAAAATATCTGCAAATTACTGAAATGGGATTACAAAAAGTAACATCATCTTTAAATACAAATACTCGAGCCTTTCCTGAGTAAACGAGCGGAATCGTCACAACAGTGGGAGCTCATTCGTCTCAGTCTGTAACCACTTTGTATTGAACGGCAAAACCACCACTTCTAAACGTCCACGCAATTAAGTGTGACACTACGCTCATCTTCATGGATAGGCTTGAGCCCAAGGTGAAAATTACACATTTCCATGGTTACTTTTCCATTGAGTGACCACTGTTCCCTTCCAACTTTACTCGGTGTATCCGCCCAGATGGACAATTCCCGCAACTCCGATGAGCACGGTTGGCTACGTACGGTGTAAAAGAAGTTCAACGTACGTACATATGTACAATTGGCTGCCAGCTGGTGGTGAGATGTTAACTCCCTGGCCTGGTGTGCAGGAGGTCGTAGGTTAGATACCGACCCTGACGCCTGTTGTATATTTGGAGTTTGCATGTCTCTCTCCCCGTGGTTGTGTGGATTTTTCTCCGGGTGCTCCGGTTTTTCCCTCTACATTCAGAAACATGAGCTTAAGAGTATTTGGCTGCTATACATTTCCACATGACGAGCGACTGTGTTGTGTTCTCATTTGTTGCTTCTGAAAACGAGCTACATAGATCAGTGGGCCTTACTTGATAAAATAAAAACAGTTAGCTAAATAGTTACAGTAGTATTTGAACAACTGGGATTGTAACCCGTGCTCTTGCTCCGTGCCATCCCCCGGACGCGTGACAACCAACAAGAAGTGTGGGGGGGGGGGGGGTAGGGGGGTGGCGAGCGAAGCCCAATAATAACGTAACACCGCTTCGCAGGAAAGAGCTGTCGCTGATGGATCCTACGGACAACTCGTCGCCGCCAACCGTGGCATTCAACGAGGACCGGAAGGCATTGGCCGAGAGTGGATACAACTACGTGGAGCTCAAGGGCAGAGGCTCGCTGCTCAAGGCGCTCACCAGCGAGCAGGACAGCGGCGCGCCGGCGGCTAAGGATGGCACGGTGGTGGGGGTCATCCTGCAGGAGGCAAGGGAGGCGGTCGTCACGGAGCAGAAGAGGCGCGTTTGGGTCCCGCGCAAGCACATGTGAGGGGGGCAGCTGGGGGAGGGGGGAAGCGCCGCCGTGACGGCGTCGACGGTGGGCAACGACAGTCCGGGACGGAAGCCAGGAGGGTGCACGGCGCACACCCTCGAAGGAGAAAAGCCATGTGCAGTGCACGTTCCACATGCGTCGCATCAATTGCGAGGGAAGTTTTTCGCGGGTGACCGCATATTATTTTTTGTATTAGTAGTTGATAAATAAAGAATGCGCGGCAATAATCTCGTCTTGCCGGTGCGCTGTGCGGGATGGGGTACCGCGTGTGGGGCGTTGAGGAGGGATGGGCGAGTGCTGGTCTCACTCGAGAACGGGGATGGCTCCAGCAGCTGGCTACAGAGCCAACGCCTTGCGTGGCTCGCGGGGCGTCCTTTGAGAGTCTCTCGGTTGTTGTTTATTGTTGAAAATGTTTCCACGTTTAACTCCTTGCATATATGCACGCGCGTGCATGCGTGTGTGTGTAGGGTGTAAATGGGGAGCGGTAGTGTAGCGGTTAGCGCGCTGCGCTACGAACCTGGTAACCCGGGTTCTATTCCCGCTCACGGCCAAGACCAGTGACGATTATCTGAACCGGTCCTGGGCCTCCCCTAGGTCGACTCAGTCTCAAATGAGTACCTGGTGCAGTGTATAAACATCGCCACTGGGGAGACAAAGGCGGCCGGGCGTGTTGTTGACCACCCCCCCCCCTTCGTGTGTCGTGCTGGCCTTCATAAGTGCTTGCTAACAGCACTTGCTCCAACAGTCTGTTAAGGCTATACGAGGGATCTTTGTCTTTATCTTTGTAGGGTGTAATGCCATGTTGGTCACATCTCGCAAAGGTTGATCATGTTTATATTTGTTAGAGAGGTCTCCATAAAAAAATTGCTGAAATTGACAGTTTCTTGAAAGACTAATGTACATCGTCGTGTTCACCCGTTCACATACACATAGGCAGCTTTCATCCTACCGGCTGTAAACGTTGCAATGCATTTAAATATATAACGTTTGCTGACTTGTTACATTCCATTAAGACGTTTGTTTTACTTGTTGGTATTTTAGCAGCTTCCTGTATTTTAAGGGCTAATTGCGCGTGCTGACCTGCATGCTGATGTGCGTGCTGACCTGCGTGCTGACCTGTGTGTTGATCTGCGTGTCCACTTGCTTCCCGTCCACTCTTGCGCCGCGGTGTCTCTCTCGCGCTGCTGCTCGCGTCGTGTTGGTGATGTTGTCTACATGTTCAACTGATATTGCCTTTTTTAAAAATTCAGGAAGATGGAACCCAAAATACAAATGGCTCAATGTGTATCAACCCCATTCGGTGTACTAACCCATGTTGGAGTGACATCGCCATGATATCACTGGAGTGCCGTATTGACGCACCTTTCCACAATGTTCGCTTGCCCAGAATGTCTCCTTTTCCTCCCGAATTAACCTTTAAATTCGCGTCAGACAGCCCGAGACCCGGCCAAGGTTTTCAGGACGAATATTCGATATAGATACCTACAGTGCGACGCCCATGTGTTCCTTACGTCACGTCCTGCTTTGACAGCAACGGAGAAAGAAGAACGAGAAGGCTGATGCCGCGATTCAAGCCACTTTGGAGAGCGAGGACTGTGATAGCAATGGAAGCATTCAGCCTCATCAACGATGGCGTTTGAAATGCAACTGGCAAAGCATTGCAGTTTTGTGTTGAGTACAGCATCCGTACAATGGGGCAGTGCTCGGTTATGCAATGAACAGACCGCACTTAGCCAGAAATTCACGACAGGGCGGTTCAATTGACGAATGTTGCTCAAGTGGACAAACCTGCACAACCTTTGGGTTTTCTACATTGTCAATATTTCACGCTTTGGGGCGTGTAAAGTTGTCTCGAGATACATAGGATATATGATTAAGGGCCGTGACCTTATCTTCATATTGAAAGTGTCACGTTGGTCTTGGCATCTGTGTCCACCAGGCTAATGAAGTCAAAACGTCATGCCCTTTTGAGTCCCCATAGAGTGCCGTGACCTGCCATTATCGCGATGTTCGATAAATTAGTTTCTTTGCCGGCGTTAGTGAAGAAAAAAACTAGGAGAGACGGTGGAAAGCTACCAAGACGCCGCATACATGCTAGAGATGCGTGCGCGTGGATTGATTTCAGTGGTTGGGGACTTGTGCAGTGTGCAGAACTTCTTCCGCACCATACGAAACCAACCGCGCCAATCAGCGGCGTCTGCGCCACGCATTCTCTCGGCACGCTCACCAGAATTCACCCAGGAGGGCTGGCGGTGGCTATCCTGCTGCAGGTTATTTATTAGGAGTTTTCACCGACACTGGTTGCCTTCCATGGATAAAGACCCCCCCCCCCCATTCTGTCTTCTCACTGCAAGTGAACATTAATGTTGTTTTATCATGTTCCTGAGTAGCTATAGTACCGGATAGGGGCTCCAACACCAGTCAGGGAATTAAGTTAAACTTTAGTTTTCAATTCTCGTGGAATCATTCCTTGTTTACAAATCTTGGTAAACTTGTTTTTTTACTGGCAATTAATTAAGCCCGTTTGGCGGCGTGGATTCCTCTGCGTCGGTGTCCATGCTGAAGTACGATGACGGTGGTGATACAGGTGACTTGTGTGGCGTCCAGCACGTGCCATGACCAGAGCTCCCAGCCAGAGGAAAACACGTTACTACCGCAATAATCACCAACGTTCAACTTGGAGAAACTGCACCTGACCTAACACGCACAGTTGCCTTTGAGCGAGACCAACCATTGGGTCATTACACAAAGAAGAATACGTCAGAAAATCAAGTGTAATACACAGCAAACCCTCAACGCGTATTATTCGAATCGTACCGGAGGTTCATTAACGCACCCCGTCACACGAGTGTCCGTCCGCGTGTGATTCAAATGCATTTCCCATGATTCGGTCGACACGCCTTGCCACATTCCCTCTGCTGTTTGCGGCTCGCTCACTGCAACACAGAACATTCTCTCACCCCCCCCCCCGTCCATCTTCACGGAGCTTGGATTCTGGATTCGCTTTCAATCTGTCTTTCCTCTCGTGTTAACCGACTCGACTGCAAACGATCTGGGTACTGTTACTTGCTCTGGCTCCCGTGTTACCAACTGTGAAGAACTAATAAAACCGGCCATAAAAATCCCTTATTGTGCCAGTGCCTGATGTACTGCTTCGAATATACGGTCATTGTTTTTACAAAATCCAAAGCGTGTTTCCAGCAAGCTGTTACTTCGGTACAACAAAAAACTGACCTATGACAAAATGTTATGTTGACGATGCATTTGGAAGTTAACAAGAAACTAGGCGAGGTTATATTTTACTTTAGAAATGTGTGTGTAAGAAAGAGGCATATATGCACAGTGATAAAAAAAAATCCAGGGAAATGTGTTAGTTAAGAATCCAGACTGAAATGATATGACCGCGAATTTGTGCTTTCTGCATTGCCGAGCTGTAAGCGTGCTTGTTTTGGACCAGTAGACGTTTGGGTTGATGGTTCAATTCCCTCGGTAGGCCAGGAAGGCCTGCGTGGAATTGCCAAAAGAAAGCATCTACTAAGAGATGTAGATGAGTATTGTCAGCAACCATGAGGGGGCGAACAGAAGAAGGTGCGAGCGGGTTGACAGTCAAGGATGACGTAATGTCACGGGTGGTGTAAGAGGTACCTTCGGGAACAAAGGCGGGTCCGAGCTGGGGGGAGGAGCCACCCGAGGGGTTCTTAAGGGGGCCCCGTGATGGAGGCGGGGTCGTTGTGTGGAGCCAGGGTAAGGATCGGCTGGAGAGATCCAAGGGGATAGCCGAGGATAGGACCAAATAGTGATCAGTGTCCGGGGTAAGGACCGAGATAGAGAGCACCTACACTGGTGTGAGCATAGAGTGTGAAGTGTAACAGTGGTTTAATAAAACAGCAACAGCCCTTATCGTATTCCTCGTCTCCGCGTGGTTCTACTGCACAACTGAGAGACCGTAGTGTGTCCGGACTGAAACGCTGCTGCAGAGAAGAGTGAAGTGGTGCAGCTAGTTGGAAGGCAGGGTTGAGGGGATCGTTGCCGAGGTGAGCGTGAGACACCACCTGCATTTGGGGCAGTATAGTGGAGTCGGGAGAGTCCTATCGTGCAAGAGTCTTCTCTGGTCACTCCTTTTAGCGTAAAATTTAAACCAGAACTCTTGACAAAAAAACCTCCTCGAGTGATGGGGTAAACGGTTGGACGCTGACTTCTGCATACCGCCGTGTATGTTTAACAACACGCAGAGATGCGCTTTGCACATGCAAATGCTCTCGGCCTTGTCCAGGCCGTTTTGTCGTGAAGACCACCAACTCGCAGAGTTGAGAAAAGTCGGCCCCCACACCGGTGCAAAATTGAAAAATTCAAAATGGAATTAAATAATCTTTTGCCAGACATCTTTTGTCTAATAATTATCTGCTAAACATCATACTCGAATTGTAAATATTGTGGGTTTACTTTCCATCACATCGGTGTTCTGAACTACTAACTAATTGGTTAAGTTGTATGTACATGACAAACCTTACTTATTGGCTGTGTTTGGTGGTGGATTTAACGACGCATATTTACGTGATCTAACCAAACAAAAATCTTATGGATAATATTAGTCGTGGAAGCCTATGTGTTAAACTGATTTTATATCTGTTTGAAACACGGCTTACCTCACATATAAATCCTAGCCTAATAGATATTGAAGGATATACTTACTATATTCCGATTAGACAATCAAGAGGGGACGATGCGGCAGTATTTGTAAAAAATGACCTACCTCGCATACAATTTACTCGTATCTAACCCCGGGTCCTTTGATTGTATCGCGCAAATAATTTCTTCTCCAGGAAACTGATGTGTAGCTATAGACCACCAAATAGAAAAATAACAAATCAATCTCTGGATAGAATTATGTCACCCATTCCAAAAGGTGAACTATTGATCACAGGGGATCTACATTGAAATTGGCTAATGTCACCACATGACGCTTGAAAGTTTACAAATCAGTGCAATCTAAATCCATTGATTACTTTGACCACTAGACCCAATACAAACAAATACCCAGCTCGCTCGTCCATACTTGATATCCTGCTTACAAATGTGTAGGGGTGTTACGGAGGAGCTGTATGTGTAGGGGTGTTAGAGAGAGAGCCGTTATGCATGGCAGCTTATGGGAAACATACACAGTGGGCGGGGCTACGTGAGTGCACGGGGGGGGTGCTCTCAACGACGTCCGCACCAGGCAGCCCGGGGCCCCACCCCTCAGCGGGGGTGGAGTATAAAGGGGGATGTGTCAGAGGGCTCGGGGCAGAATGTTTAAGTAAACTCTTGAAGACCGAAGACTGCCGAGCTAGAGCCCTGGACTCCCCTGGGACGCCGCCCTTGTCAGGGCCGCGCAGGACCGAGCCAGCGGCGTGGTCCCGTGAACCAGAGCCAGGACTCTGGGACTCCGGGTACCGTAGCCCGACTGACCAGTGTCGGGCCAGACAGCCTCCCCTAGCCCAGTATAAGCCCCTGCACGCTTTGACGTCAAAGGGGGTCCACTTCCATTGGGGACAGGAGGAGGAGGCTGCGTTCCGCTCCCTTCGGGACGCTCTGGTTAATGCCCCTCCCCTGGTTTATCCCGATTTTTCAAAACCCTTTGTGCTCGATACCGACGCGAGCAACACAGGTATTGGGGGCGTGCTTTCCCAGGTGGTTGAGGGCGTGGAACGGGTGGTCGTGTACGGTAGTCGAGTGTTGTCTCCAGCGGAGCAACGATATTGTGTCACCCGTCGGGAACTGCTGGCAATTGTCTATTTCATCCAGCAGTACCGGCCATATCTGTACGGGCAGCGTTTCACCGTCCGTACAGACCATGCGGCGCTATAGTACGCCCTGCGAGTCCAACAACCATCGAGACAATTGTCTCGATGGCTGGAGGTTCTCCAGGATTTTGATTTTGAGACCACGTACCGTAAGGGCGTTCGCCACACCAACGCGGACGCTCTGTCGCGCATGCCAACCACCCCCGAATGCGCATGCCTCCTGGGGTCGGGTCGGTGCAGGCATCCTGGTGAAATGCCTGTTCCGGTCTTGGCGGCTGCTGACGACGCAGCGTCAATGACGAATTCCATCGCACAACAGGGATCTGATTCCCTGTTGGGGTTGCCTGCCACGGAATGGGGGCGTTTGCAGATGGAAGATACCTCCCTCCTTGCGTTGCGCCGCCACGTCGGGGACCGGGGGCGGGGGAGGGGTGATGCCGACGCATGGGAAATGCTCGGTGGGTTGTTAATGCATTGGGACGGGAAATCCCATCGACACCGGCTGGTGGTCCCTTCGGGGTTACGGGGTAGGGTGGTGTGGGCCGCTCACGAGCGCCTCCTCCACCTGGGAACCTAAAAGACCCTGGCCTTGCTCCAACTTGATTTTTTTTGGCCGGGCATGACAAGTGATGTCGGGGATCTGTTAGGGTCGTGCCCTAGGTGTGCGCAGCGGAAACCACCAGCGAGGGAGTCGAACCCGCCCCTGCAGTCTATCAGGGTCTCCCGGGTGAACGAACTTGTCGCGCTGGATATTCTGGGACCGTTCCCCGCCACCCCCAGGGGAAATAGATATTTGTTAACCGGGGTGGAGTACTTCACGCGCTGGCCTATGGCCTGGCCCCTGGCCAACCAGTCGGCAGCAGCCATCGTGGAGGCCTTTGTCCAGGGATATGTCCTTGACAAAGGTGCTCCCGAGCGGCTGCTGACCGACCAGGGTAAAAAATGTTCTGGCAAATTGCTCCAACAGGTCTGTGAGATCCTGGGCACGAAAAAGATTCGTACCTCTCCATATCACCCACAAACCGACGGGATGGTCGAGCGGTTGCATCGTACCATCACGTCGATGTTGTCACAGCAGGTTTCGGACTCACAGACAGATTGGGACTTGAAAATTCAGGGGGTCCTGGCAGCGTACAGATTGGCCCCCCATGCTGCGACGGGATTTTCCCCCTTCTTCCTTATGTATGGCCGCGAACCTGACCCACCTGTTCGGGCCCAGCTGCAGATCCCAGCGCCACAGGGAAAAACTCAATTGGCCGAACATGTTAAATTTAACCTGGAAAAATTGACAGAGGCGCGGGATGCTGCCATGCAGAATTCTGACATGCGGCAGAGGGCTAATGAGCGCCTCAGACTGGGTCGCGCGCATGTGCTACAGTGGAAGCCGGGGGACAGGGCATGGCTGCACTGTCCCCAGGTACCACTCGCGACCTCCTCAAAACTGGTGCGGCCGTGGCGGGGCCCCGTCGAGGTGGTTGAGGTCCTGAGACCTCAGTGCGTACGCATTAAATGGGGGAAGCGCCGGTGGTTTGTACACCCCTCCAGGCTCAAACCCTTCGTTGCGGTGCGAGGTCCCACTACACATGCGCGTGGCCAAACATGTGGGGGGGCGACCGACTCAAAGAGTTCGTCTCCGCTGCTCTCGCCTGACGCGTTGCCGGCTGTCCCGCCCCCAGGTGCACCGGGAGTGACGGGCTCACGCCCGACGACCCCCACGGGGGATGCCGAGGGTCTTGCGACGTCAACAACAGACTCACTCGGAGATGGACACTTGCCACCCGACGGCCTGCCGGCCGGGGTTATCCCGTGTGACGGGCCTGCGGCGAGGACGCGCGCAAAAATGCGCAGACTCTTGTGACGCACGGAGTGAAAATGGGAAAAAAGGAAAAAAAGAATTTTTTTTTTTTAAAGATTTTTTTTCCTGTGTACGTTCACATGTTATGCTCACTGTGTGCGGCGTCGGTGGTGTGCTCCTGGCACATTGCATTGTACGAATGTTGTGTTCGCTGTGTGTTGTGTGTGTGCTGGGGGGTTTCCTGAAAAAATGTATATACGTTGGTTGTACGGATTTCGTATTTATTCGGGGGTGGGGTGCGTCGGGTTATTTTCCCTTCCTGTTGTTCTTCTCGTTGCGTTATTGTTGTAAAAATGAGGCACACGCTGGGGGATCGAGGGGTGAATAAACTTGTATTGTCAAGGTTGCAGCCGGGACGGCTGCGAGCTGTACAGGGGGGGGGTGATGTAGGGGTGTTACGGAGGAGCTGTATGTGTAGGGGTGTTAGAGAGAGAGCCGTTATGCATGGCAGCTTATGGGAAACAAACACAGTGGGCGGGGCTACGTGAGTGCACGGGGGGGGTGCTCTCAACGACGTCCGCACCAGGCAGCCCGGGGCCCCACCCCTCAGCGGGGGTGGAGTATAAAGGGGGATGTGTCAGAGGGCTCGGGGCAGAATGTTTAAGTAAACTCTTGAAGACCGAAGACTGCCTAGCTAGAGCCCTGGACTCCCCTGGGACGCCGCCCTTGTCAGGGCCGCGCAGGACCGAGCCAGCGGCGTGGTCCCGTGAACCAGAGCCAGGACTCTGGGACTCCGGGTACCGTAGCCCGACTGACCAGTGTCGGGCCAGACAGCCTCCCCTAGCCCAGTATTTGGAGGATTAGGAGGCAGGCTAGGGGTAGCTAGCCGTGTGTTCCCAGCTATCCGGGTGAGGGGGCCGATACCCCCTCCAGTACTGTATGTCCCCAGTGACTGTTGTGAAATAAATACGTGTGCCTCTACTCGGGTGTCCACGCGTCCTCAACGGTACTACAAATGCACCCAGTAAATGTTCAAATGTGGGAGTCTGAGGTGACACCTCTGCGGTTTAAATTTGAGGTTCGCCGCACGCATTTTAAGAAAGACAGCACGTAACTGTTCCAGATGTTCTTTAATCGTACGGCTAAAAACGATAACATCGTTGAGATATATCAGGCACGAGTCCCACTGGAGGCCAGCTAGAACCAGTTCCAACAATCGTTGGAACGTAGCCGGCGTGGAATGAAGACCCATCGGAAGCCGATTGAATTCAAATAAGCCTTGCGGTGTAAGAAAGGCTGTCTTGGGCTTAGAGGATTCATCTAGCGGCAACTGCCAAAATCTGGATAGGAGGTCAAGAGTCGAAAAATAGCGTGCTCCCGTTAGAGCATCCAGGGAATCGTCCATCCGAGGAAGAGGGTACGTGTCAGCCACAGAGATCTTATTAAGCTTATGGAAGTCAACACAGAAGCGCACACAACCATGCTGCTTTTATCAAGAACAATCGAGACTCCCCACGGGCTGGTGGACAGTGAGATGATATCACCAACCGTACATGTTATTTTCCCGTAGGGCTCAGCCTGTAGGGGTTCTGCTGGATGGGAGTGGCATCATCCGTATCGATGTGGTGACTCAAAAGCGTAGTGCGGTCGATGTCAAATTTGCCCTTGCTAAACACATCGGATAATTCACGCAAAAGCGACCTCAACTCCCCCCTCTGGGACTCCGACAATTCCGCATTTTCAGAACGAAATGTATCCATCCATTTTTCATCAGAAACTGGTTTGCAGCTTTGTATTCAACGTGACCCCTAAACCGCCAACGATGTTTGCCTCGCGAAGCGTGGGCGACGCATGGGCTAGCACGGTGCCCTTCTGAATGACAGACGTGTCTAACCCAGAATGAAGGACCTGAATTAACGGTTCCTGGTCATTGGTCCCCCACCAACGTCAACCCACGAATGGCTTTATTTGAGGGACCTAGGAGAATTCCTCCTGCAGTCGCTGCCTGGTCTAGCGGCTTGCGCAATCGTAAGGGAACCAACATTTGCACGCCAGGGGGAATCTTTGCAGTCTTACTCGCAAGTGCTTGTACAGTAGCATTGGCCGTGGACAATCGAGTGGGAGAAGGCAAAAAGGTCATTCGATGGCCCGAAGGTAACTCAAGGTACCCTTGATTGATCAAAATTTTCAGGGGCATCTTCCCCAAAAAAGTCAGTCCCGAGCAAGCAAGGAACAGCAAGGGACGTTGATACAAGAACTGATCCTGTCAATTTGATATCTCCAATGCACACCTCCGCTGTTATTTTCCCAATGATGCCCAATGAGCCGTCATTTGCGGTAAAGCACAGAGCCCCGACGGGACATAGGGTACGACCTTTAAGGGGCAAGATGTTAAAAATCAACTCAGAAATTATAGTCGCTGATGCCCCAGTATCAATGAGCATTCTGATTTCAACCCCCTCTTTCAATCCGATAACAGCGGATGAGCCAGCGGTCGTGGCAACCACTCTATGGGACAACTCCGACCACTGACCCAGTCGGAGTGGCCAGTCAGCCCGAGCAAATTGCGAACCCTCACGCACCGACGCACAGCGGGAATGAAAACCGACTGAACGCGATGAGTGAAGTGGATTCTGGGGCCGAGTGTGTGATGTGTCGCAACTCGCCTTCGGGTATAGTGGAGTGGAGGGCGGTCCGGCGGATGACGGGGGACCCGGCTTATATTCTCTGTGTCGTGGCTGGCTCCGCCCTTGGCTACGACCACCTTCCGGAATCCTCGAGCAGGATCTGGACCCCGACCACGTGACCACCCCTAGCCCCCACTTGGGGCCCCTTTGTAGACTTCACCGGTCACGTGTCCTCTCGGGTCAACCAGAGTGCCATGGCCTTTAGTAACCCCGGCACACCCACACCCTATCCAGTAGGGCTGGCACTGCACGCCAAGCGTGTTGCCACCTAACGCTATCAACCAGCGCTCACCGAGCCCCTCGAGAGTCGATACTACACCCACATCATCGTGGTGTCCACGATGTCGTTACATTGCACGCCGTGTCTCTCTAGGACCGGCACAGCACAGTGACATCACTAGTATTGGGTAAATCTCCAAATGAAGTCAAATGGAATTTCCAACACGATTTCGACTTAATTCAATATCAATTGTCATTGAAACAATTGCTTCAAAATCGCTAAAAACGAACGTTATGCTTCAAATCTAGAATTAACGTTATGCTATTTCCTTCAAACAAAAATTAAGTTTCATTCCCTTCACCTATTACGGATATCAAAAACAACAACATTTAAAAAACGGAGTGCTTCAAATACTTTGGTTTACTGACTGATTCACAACTTAAATACCAACTCCATGTTATTCACATCTCAAAGAAAATCAAATTAAAAGTGTTTTTATACATAAACATTGTTTTACAATTTGATTGTGCTTGCAAATTGTTGATGATATCAATTGACCACTTTTTGACTACTCTGACTGCTTACAGAGCAGCTACTAATGCAACACTAAACAAATTAACCCCGCTTTATCATTCCATTCTTCGATTTGTACTGGATGTTCCATACAAAACCTATCATTGTGACTTCTACTTAAAATCCAATCTCACATCAATTGCTGCAAAAATAAATCTACATTGGGCCCTGTTCATCCGTAACATCCTTATTGGAAAATCTCCGCTGTAATTAGCTAATTCATTTAACCCCATTGTCAAACGCAAAACCCAAGACGTCCATCTATTTTTATTTTAAATACCCCAAGAATAAGAAGAGGTGACAAAGCCTTTGCAGTGTCAGCACCTACGTTTTGGAACAACCATGTTTCCTCCCTTAGCATCGTAAATATTGCTTCAAAAATAGTGCTGCTTGATACAACTGCATTTGCCAATGTGATTTGTAACTTTCATCCTTAGTTGTGCATCGATAGATGACATTTTAATGTGCAATTTCATTGAGGGACTTGCTGTTGTCTTGGTGTGATCTTGGACTGTTCTTGTTGTTTTGCTGCCTTGACCAAGCTTGGGAATTGATGATGCAATTTTTATTAAGAAACTTTATTTAATTATTAAAATGGCGCCACGGTGGCGAGATGTTACCTACCTCAACTGGTATACAGGAGGTCTTCAGTTTAATCCCAACCCAAACGCCTCTATATTTGGAGTTTGCGTGTCTCTCTCCCCGTGGTCGTGTGGCTTTATATCCGGGTCCTCCGGTTTACCCTTCACACGTGTGGTGGGTAATTGTTGGGCGTAATACGCCGCCACCACTTGATTGAGCTGGTACTTCCAGTCAGCGGCCAACAGGGGGCAATAGCGAGTCCGGCTTGTGACAAGCAGGACTCGGGGTTCAGGCATCCCGGGGGGACGGTTGGGAACCGGAGGGGGACACCCCAGGGCCCCGGGTGGGGGGCTGGGGGGGATTGCGCAACAATCCAGGTCCCCCGAGAAGGTTCCAGATGGTGGGCGTGGCCAGGGGCGGGGTGACCCTGGGAGCCCCATAAAAGCCGGACCCCAGAGCGGCGGAGCTCAGTTCGCCTCAAGCCGAAGACCCAGAAGCCACCTGAAGATAGGACCCTGGACCCCAAGCCCCACCGTCCTTATAAGGGCCGGGGCTCAGTGAGGCCAGTGGTCAGTAGGCTAAGACCCTGAGGATCCCCGACCCGACGCCCTTCGCAGGGCCGGGTCTGAGTGGGCCAGGATCGAGACCCGCGGACTTTGGCTGGGTCGGGTCAGCCTCCGCTAGGTCCCGCTTGCCGGATGGCTCAGAGTGGTTAGCCCAGTTGTTAGGGCACGTGAGCCCAGAGGCTGTACCCTCCTTAGGTTGTGGGTAGAAGAGGCCATTACCCCTTCGTGTTAGGGACCTAGAGTTTTTGTTATAATAAATACGTGTTGCCTCTTACGAAGACTCCGTCTCCTTACAAACCCACTTCACATGTAGAAACACGCGTTTAGAGTATTTGTCTGCGATACATTTCCATGTTATAAGCCACTTGGTTGAGTTTGTGGCCAGGTCGCTTCTGAAAAAGAGCTCAGTGCGCCTTACCTGGTACACTTTAAAAAATGTAGTTTAGTGTACTTATACATTTGGAACTTATATACTTTATCTGCTTTATTTTAGTGATTTGTTCACCTTTCCTATACTTTGAACTCCTTTCGTATTTTTTGTTTTGTTTGTTGTTGTAACTGTCTGACCCCGTGCCTCTACTGGACATCTGTAAAAAAAAAAACAGCTTCATAGCTCATCGGATTTTTCCAGGATAAATATTCTGTGTGCTGTGCCGGTGCTACATTCAGATCTCATCAGCCCTGTAAAATGACCCCGACATCTATGCTTGTCAGGTGACAGCGGTCAGGGGGAATGAATGCGTCTCGGTCAACTTGTAGAGCGCGGTGCTATTCATTGCAAGGCCCGCGGCCCACTGGCGGTCCCTGACAACAACAATAATAATTATTTACACTTCTAAAGCGCCGCATCACCCTGAGGTCGCAAGGCGCTGCGCAGAGCTTAAAGCAAGTAAATAACTCGCGCATTTTTCTAAAAGCCGATTTTAGCACGCAGGCTCGCGATTTAACCAAATGCCTCGCCCCACACTCCAAAAACACATAGCAATATTAACAAGGAGAAAATGTATTTAAGGAAAAAAATGTGCCAACACCACCCATCATCGTGCTGTCAAACCCCAAAGCTTTCAAATGTGTGGCGGCACTTCCGACACTGACGTCTTTTCGGCGACAGTGGCCCCCCTCTGAAAATGAAGAGTGAAGAGCACTGGGCGAGAGGATGTCGAGCTTGGCGCGCAGATCCCCTGCGGCTATGCGAGCTGCAGCTCGTCAGGAGGCAGAGAGCGACGGCTGTGAGCGGTGCCACCACAACCCCCACGCGCCAACCCAACCCCCCCCCCCCCCCACGGTGGTTGCCCCACCAGTGACCAGGCACAGTGACACTCGTGTTCTTCTGTCTTTTAGGTAAATAATTAGCATTGTACATTCGTAGTTAGAATTGAAACAGTTTTTAGTTTAACGAAACTAAACTGTTGTTAATTCTAGACTTGAAGTTTTCGTGACTGCAAGGGTCCATACTCTTTGGTTTTTTTCGGTAAAGTCACGTAGGTAAAGAAAGGAAATAAAAAATTAACCCGTAAAAACAAAGTTTTTCACTATAAATCCTTTATATGCGTGGCGGCTAGAGTCCTCTCGTCATCTGGCTTGAGATGGCTGCCACCTATGGGTCAGATGATTGCCTGCCACCAATTGTGCTGAGAGTCAATTTCATTGCAACAGAAGATGAATCAACATTCAGGCCGTGTATATGACAAGCCCATAATCACACCCTCGATTACTATTCGCCATTATATCCAGTGATAGTTTTCACCTGCACACTTTACAAACGCCATCAAATTAATCAAAACGACAGTATTTCTCATCTTGCAAACCAGCGATAAATCATTCTCACCGTGGTTATTATAAGAGATGTTCTGATTTTCACTCTCATCACGATTCAATTCATTATCACAATTCACACTCTGACACTGGCTTCACGAAACATTTTCGTCCCTAGCGTACGATGGATAGAATCCAAAGTACGTTCGCACTGCTATGGCGATAATATGGATAGCATCCGCAGTGGTTGAATCTCTTGAATGTTTACCAATAAAAACACGACACTCGTTACATCCACAATCCTTACTAATTGCCATTTTAAATTTTCTTTTTATATAAGCTGTAAACTCGCCGATGCCAATGGTTCTTGGATGTTTCCACAGCGTTAATGCCCGCTCCATCTACTATTAATCCGTTCCTTCGTAGAGAGCACAGTACAGTTTGTTCTACTATAAACGCGGTAAGTTGCGTTCCTGAAGAACACCGCGTTATGGAAAAATCGCGTTATAATAAATAATATAGGGGGTAGAGCACAGTCCGTGACAGCACGTGAGATGCGTACGCAGGCTGAACAAAGACTTGCGGGCGCGTGGGTGGCGTCTAGAAGCATCCAGCAGCATCCCACTGCCTTGTGCGATGATGCTATGCCGAGGCAGCCGTAACGACCGCTTAGTCCGACTCGCGCGACGCCGTTCTGTTCACTCGATCGCGTTATATCCAATTCGCATCCACGTTATAACAAATGTGTTCCCTAATATACGAATACGCGTTGTATCCAATTTGCGCCATAAAAAAACAACACGCGGCGTTATAGTGGAGCAGACTGTACAGTGGGATTATTTTGTCTTCGTTTTCATTGGTAGTTTTGTTTCCCTGGTAACAACAGACTTCGTATTTTATTCCACAACGCTTTTGAACGTAGAGGTGGGCTGCCTGCAGAAATAGTTTTGGCATTCACGTAATTGTATTGCACGATGACATTACCCAACATCCGCGACGCGACGTTGGTGTGTTTGCTGCAGTGGGAAACTCGTGTGGAATAAAAAGAGCAAACTCGGGCAAGCCTCGAAATGGGATATGTTTTGCCAGTATCAAAGTATGAACAAATTTACCCGTAAAAACAAAGTTTTTCACTATAAATCCTTTATATGCGTGGCGGCTAGAGTCCTCTCGTCCTCTGGCTTGAGATGGCTGCCACCTATGGGTCAGATGAATGGCTGCCACCATTAAGCAATTGGTAATTAAATATTCTTTTTTCCTAAAAAGTGTAACATTTTGGAAAGAAAATTTCACGAAAATACATTGTCACGCACAACGAGTCTGTGCAAAATGTCAGCTCGATTGGATCACGGGAAGTGGGTTAAAAAACGACCGAAAGATTTGCACGGTCGTAAGCAAGCAAGCAAGTGAACTTAATATAAAGGATTTAAAAATAAGAATAGGTTTTATTCTGGAAATAAAACAGAGGGTGTTAAGATGTTCAAACACCAAATAGAAACATTTTGCAAGGGATCAAGTCTGCATTGACCACACGCATGCTTGTGGCAATTGCCTTGGAAAAGGTGCCGTAGATATCGCTGCTCAACACGAGTGGTTAATGTTCTTTGATATTTGCATTGCCTTTGTGCTACGTACGGTGCGAAAGAAGTCCAACGTACAATGAAGACAAACGTGCTGTTCGCCTTGAGGCGTTCTCTGGTCTAAAGCTGGCGAGACGAGGCCATCCAGAAGGCCGTCTCTGCTGGAGGCCACGCAAGACGCTGCGTGGGTATCGCAGGTGGAGCAGCTGCTGCTGCTCCGCTCACAATGAAAAGGTTGCACAATAAAATTCCGATGAGAGGTCAACTCAGCTTAGGGGCCGTCCATAAATGACGTCACGCGATTTTGGACAATTTTTGACCCCCCCCCCAAAAAAAAAAACATGCTTCAAATCGCTTGAAACTGTTGTCATTGTAGGGCGTATTTAATGCGGCGCTGCACTCTGATGTTGTAGGAGAAAACATTTATTAAAAAGTCTACTTAATTAAGTGGAAGGTGTTGTCTATATTTATTAAAAGTTGCGCATTTTGATGTGACGTCACATTTCTCAAACCCCCCCACCTCGTCACACATCGTCACAAATGTCTGGCCCCCCCAGGTGCGTGACGTCATTTATGGACGTCCCCTTACCGCGTCTCTAGGATTAGTAAAAAAAACGTCTACCAGGTTGCGAAGGGTCAGCAGGGACCATCCTATGTAGAGATTGAGCCAACACCATCAGCTGTGATCCATCCACTGCTTGATGGAGGGTCTCCCGTTGCCGTCCGTCTGCCTCCTGCACGTGAACTAATCCCATCGCTCCATCTCCTGGCGGTCATCTGCCTCCTGCACGTGAACTAATCCTGTCACTCCGTCTCCGTGGAGGTCATCTGCCTCCTCCACGTGAACTAATCCCGTCGCTCCGTCTCCGTGGAGGTCATCTGCCTCCTCCACGTGAACTAATCCCGTCGCTCCGTCTCCGTGGAGGTCATCTGCCTCCTACACGTGAACTAATCCCGTCGCTCCGTCTCCGTGGCGTGGAGGTCATCTGCCTCCTGCACGTGAACTAATCCCGTCGCTTCGTCTCCGTGGCGGTCATCTGCCTCCTGCACGTGAACTAATCCCGTCACTCCATCTCCGTGGAGGTTATCTGCCCCATGCACGTGAACTAATCCCATCGCTCCGTCTCCGTGGAGGTCATCTGCCTCCTACACGTGAACTAATCCCGTCGCTCCGTCTCCGTGGCGGCGATCCCCCCAGGAGGTTGCTCCCTTTGGCTGATGCTCCGTTACCAGTCTCATCCGTCGTTCATTGTCCCCCCTCTGAGGGGAGTGCCCTGTCCGAGCCCACTTGTATGTACGTACACATGTTGAACTTTTTTCGCACGGTACGTAGCCAACCATACTAAGCGTATCCTGAACGGCCAATGTGATGCCTCTAATTTATGTTTCGTCCCCGATTCACGTGTTCTTCTTTCTGTGTCTCAGGTGTAATTAATCCCAGCATCCTTATCTCCACGATTATTCATGTAATGTTCTACCTTTACTTCCATGTCCTTTGTCAGTGTCCGGTTATTTTTTTGCGAGCACTACGCATCACAGCAGGCAAGGCGGTGTGCACAGATTTGGGGGACGTTGCTTTTAACAATACAATCTTATAAACTAGATTCGAAGTTTTCATGACTGCAGGAATTACTCTTTGGTTCTTTCGGTAAAGTCACGTAGAAAGAAATTATATTAAATAGAATACGACGTTTCGGTTGCAGCACAAGCAATGAGAAAATAAACATGGTGAACTTGGAAATATAATGCAGTCGGCCAACAAAACAGTCAACACCCCACCTGGTTGATTACGTTCTTCCAAAGATTGCTAAATTTGAGAGAGGCAAAACGTAGACACGGAGACACACAGACAGACACACATGCAGAGGGAAACTCACACAGAGACAAACAGAGAGAGAGACACAACATAGGCACACAGAAAGACAACGTCTCTGTGTCGAGGCCTTACATAGAGAGAGAGGGGGGGGGACAGAGGGGGAGTTGTGTGGAGTTCCTGCCCATAGGGGAAGGACGAGCTGGACACTGCACTTCTACACAAACAAGCACGGAGCGTTGTGTGGAATTACTGCCCATAGCGGCCGGAGGAGAGAATGGACCCATAAACAAGCACGGTAGAAAGCAAATTTAGTAATATTAGGAAGTTTAATACAATGCAACACAGTTAACACATAGCCTGGTTGATTACGTTCTTCCAAAGATTGCTAAATTATAAGTTAAGTGTGAAACAAACAAGCATGGTAAACCCTCCCCCGTAGAGGTGGTTCAAACTAGACTCGACGCTTTAATGACTGCAGGAATTACTCTTGACTTTACCGAAATAACCAAAGAGTAATACAATTTGATATTTACAAAAGCATTTACGGCGTCCGGCCCTCGCGGCCGAAATTCCCCGCAGGTGGGAGAGTTTTGTTGATCTCAGAGGGCCGTGATTAAAACGACGATATAAGGAGGCCCTCTGCCACACGGGGAATATGGAATTTGCACTTCCAGGTTCATGGCTACGAGCAGCAATGAGTGTCACCCCCATGCTCGTTTGAATCGTGGCACCGTTGTTGATGACTTGGCCCGTTTCAGCCTTCTCGCTGACTACTGCTTTCATGAAATATTCCGCAGGTGAAAGCAATAATGTGTTTATTGCACGCTGTGGAATAGCGACAACAACAAAAAACAGCTTGGCAAATGTCGTCGTTGGCTCATGATTTTTTTGTTAATATTCAGTTATAATTTGTATTAATATGGGCTTTTGTGAATTTTTATGAAAATTACTTTTGATGCAATTTGGAGCCATAAACGTGCCTCCCTTGTGTCACATTGTGAAATCTTTGACTCCAGGGAGGGGAAGTCCTTTCATGCCAAAGTACATTTTCATTTTCACATGCTGGCTTCCTTGACATGTTTGTAATTTGTGGGATATGATAACAATTATTTGTGTTACTCAAATTAAACCACTGTGTTGTTGTTGTTGTTAACTGTTGCTTATTCTGCATTAACACGATGATTTCACACCAGATCCAACATACGGCTCAGCCTCTCTTTTCTGTGGCCAGAGGGAAGTAATTTCTTGAAAATGTTTTTTACGAGCATTTGCGTTCGTAGTTTACGTTATCCCCCGGCTAATTCCCTCGGCCATGCCGCCCCAGGTGCAGCTCGCAGGCTGGGGAGGGAACGTGGGCCTATTGCAGGGGTCATGGGAACACAGCGCTCTTCCTCTTAGCAGGCGCGGTTAATAGAGCAGCGCTGGGGCAAAGGTCCCTTTTGTCTGGCGCTAAACATTCGCTCAGCAGAAGAATGAGGTAGCTTGCAGGCTTCCTCTTGTCGCCGATCGTGACTCCAATGAGAACAGAAATGTGCGGTGAAAGTGAGTGTGGGCCACGCAGCTCATGGCTGCAGTGGACTGTGGAAGTGTTTGTGTGGTTTGTGGTATTTAGGGGCAAAATGTTAGAGGAGTGGCGGTTATTGTTGTATGACGGTCAATCATTGGTGCGCCACGGTGGCGAGATGTTAACTCCCTCGCTTGGTATACAGGAGGTCGTGGGTTCATATCCGCTACCCTAACGTCTATATATTTGGAGTTTGCGTGTCTCTCTCCCCGTGGTCGTGTGGATTTTTCTCCGGGTCCTCCGGCTTTTTCCCTCCGCATTTAGAAAAATGCATTTAGAGTATTTGGCTGCGATAAATTTCCACATGATAAGCCACTGAGCTT
The DNA here is from genome assembly GCF_964198595.1 of Lampetra fluviatilis. Lineage (NCBI taxonomy): Eukaryota > Metazoa > Chordata > Hyperoartia > Petromyzontiformes > Petromyzontidae > Lampetra > Lampetra fluviatilis. The sequence continues at coordinate 1,113,567 of NC_136289.1, forward strand.
TTTTGCTCTTCTGAAGCTAGATAGCTCTTTTCAGAAAATAACTATTTAACTAAGGCTCACTGAGCTATATAGCTCTTCTGAACACATTCCTGTGGAGGGAGCTGGTAGGAACGTTGGGTTGCTCGGTCAATGGCCAGGGTCAACGGCGGCGTGGTGTATTCCGCAAATATGGCCGACTGTGAGGGCGGGCACAAGCCGGCGTGAGTAGGTTAAACGTTGAGTTTTATAAGGGCACCACGGGGTGACCAGCCCCTCCCCACCCAGCCCCACCCCTCCCACCCTCCACCCAGGCCCACCCTCCCCACCCAGCCCCTCCCCACCCTCCCTCCCCACCCAGCCCCTCCCCACCCTCCCCTCCCCACCCAGCCCCACCCTCCCCACCCAGCCCCTCCTCACCCTCCCCTCCCCACCCAGCCCCTCCCTCCCCACCCAGCCCCTCCCTGCACGACGGATGGACGGACACACTAATCCCCTGTGGGCTGGTGCAACCAGGAGGTTCCTCCCAGTAAAAGAGCTATATACCTCAGTGAGCCTTCGTTAAATAGTCTTTGCACAAAAAAAAACATGTTTATCCTCGTGGGTTTATTGTGCCCTCCCCTAACTTGTTACCACTTTTTACATTGCCTGTGATTAAAATAAAATACAATACACAAGAAATAGTAGTGATGGTTCATAAAGGTCCCTATTGAAATTCAACTCGGTCCATTCTCAGCCGTGTTACCTCTTACCGCCATTTATCAATTTCAACCACTTTCCCGCAAAATATCCACAACGTGCAATATTCCGCTTCGGTGGGGCTGTTTGTTTTTACAGTCGTTGTTTTAAATCACCCGCAATGCTAATGCAAAGCTGCCTCCATGGACGAAACACTCCCTCATCTGTAATTGCGTGCAAATGGTAACACGGCCATAATGATCCCTTGAGGGGCATGGCAAGTGGCAACAGTGGTTCGCTCCACTGTGCTATGAACCCCGGCAGCCTGAGTTCAAATCGCGGCCACGGCTCGCATCGGTGGCGAGTGGCGTGTGAACCATCCTGGGCACCCCCTCGCGACCTTCACAAACCCGCACTAACGAGAGTGGTGAAGTATGGTCAAGCAACCCCCACGAGAAACATGGGCATGGGGCGGCCTTCATCCAGCAGTGGATTGACAAAGGAGTGTAAAAATAATATATGCAACATAAGGATAAGCTAGAGCCTGAAGTATCCTGGTCCCAAGAGTGCGTGGTGCTAAACCAAAGGTCGGCAACCAAAATAACAAAAAAAGAGCCTTTTTTTCGAATCACTATTTCAAGAGGCGCTTTTCAGCCCATAAAGAGCTACACGTAGCTACAGAGCAGCAGGCTGCCGCTGCTCAACCGCACAATTTCGTGGGCAAGGTCTCAAAGGAAATACCTTTCCTGTAAAACAGGAGTAATGGTCACGAACACTTTAACTAAAATTAGTTTTTAGCAAATGCTTCTTGTCACTCTTCGAGCTGTGTGCAAGGCGTTAGGTTGTGCCCAGACGCCTGGTCACGATTCGGACTCACGATTCCATTCACAAAGAGACGATTCAGTTGCCTTTGTGGTGCATGTAGAATCTATCGTGCTCTGAATGTGTAGAATCTAACCAATGTATAATCTGTAGGGGAGTAGCGATGCATCGGTTACATTCGTGGATTAAATTGTATCCTTGCACACACAAAGCGCGCACTGAGTCACGTGAGAATGCTGTAATGTATTTACAATGTCTGCAAATTACATTACAGTGCATGCAAATTCTAAATTACGTGCCATTACATGAATGGTGAATGCAGCAGACGAAACTTTACAAAAATGCATGGAAAAATAAAAATCCCTTTAGAAATAAAGCCGCTAAAACAAAACAGCAGATTGTTGAATACAATTGCAACCCTGAAGCATGCCATGTCGTATTGCTGTATGTGAATTGTTCTATAAATTTGTTTGAAGATTCTGTATATAAATTGGAACTGGTTGAAACTTACAATCGCAATTCGGTGTGTTTCTGCTGTCAGTGTAAGAGTGTCCTGTAGAATTTTCGATGGCTCAATAAATCGTAACTCCTAACAAGTGGCGCGGACCAGGCGTGCACCATGGTGCAATTATAAATTATCGCATCTCCAGCAATAACGCAAACCCCTTGAATCAAAACAAACCCACCACATGTGCTTAGTGCCGATTGTCAGCGGAGGCTTAAAGCAATGCCCGGTGCAGAATCGGGTCGCGCCTGCTTGTTGGTTCGTGTGAATGACGTGCCGAGCGGGCGAGTGAGTTGCCGTGTTGTGGTTTGGAGGCAGCCGCTTCCACCAGTTGCAACCAAGCTGCCTGGGCAACGATCCGCTGTGGCTACGTGGAGATGACACACTATCTTCTTTGGGCCTTTCGGTAAAGTCACGTGGATAGGTTCAAAGAAAGTAACAAAAAACTACGACGTTTCTATCGCAACACAAGCGGTCGTTATCAGGAAGAGTTTTTGGTTATTTTCTTTGAATCTATCTCCGTGACTTTACCAAAAGACCCAAAAAATATAAATTCCTGCAGTCACGAAAGCTTTAAATCAAGAGATAACACAATGTTATCTTTGAAGCCATTTTCTCTGCTGCCCATCCTAGTTCCGATGCACTTGCCACTGGATCAGTTTTTTATAGATCGCACGCGCGCTGTGTCGTGAAACAATTAGTTTATAAATAATCGACTGCTATTGAAGTGACTTCAGGAGTAGTTCTCTGATGTCATCTTCCGTGGCCATTCCCTGACAGAGTGGAATGTCGCGCTGCTCATTGCGGTAGCTCCCAATGGCAATTCCTTGATCTCATGCCATGACGGCGATATTATATAATTGGAATCTAACCGGGATTTTCACCAGTTGGAGTTGTACAGGGCACATTGGTGAGTAGCGACTGAACATCAAATGCGTACGTAGGTGAAGGAAGAGGTTGACGAAAAGTAGCGTGGTGGGAGTGAAGCTGCTGGCGAGATACAATCAGAACTACTTCTCCCAGTCCCTACTGCTCGTAAACCAGACGATTCTCACCGTGAATGCATGCCGTAGTGAAATGCCAATGGTTCGTTGTGCTAGTTCTGTGGGGGAGAGAGGAGGATGCATCTGGGCTTTAGCAGCAACCCAATTGCACAAGTGGTGTTCACCGCACTGCACTGCGATCTGCTGATCGAGATCCGATTCTAGTTATTGCACAAATCCCTTACGTAAGGGTTGTGTTTCTTCATTAACAGAACAGGGTGTTAACCTCTCTCTCTCGTCAAACAAGCTAGCATTTCCACCCATTTTCCCGTACGTAATTAGAAAAGTACAAACTGTATAAATGCAGCTCTTTCGACAAGAAGCGAAATATTTGCGAACTCAACCACCAGAGTACCCATGGCCTTTGTGCGACCTGGTCCTGATATATAATTAATGTACAGCCTTGTGGGACGCTGTTGGCATGAATGACGCTATATGAAATGAAAGTAGTATTGTATGAAATGAAAGTGGTATGAAAATCGAAACGGCGACGCCGCCACGTAACGCTGATACTTGTTCGTGTTAAAGTGAGTAAACTCACTCAAGCTGAGTGGCTCATTCAGTCATTCACAGTCAGCCAGGAGGCCACCAACCCTGCTCATCGCCTACAGGGATTTTTAAGGGGTGCGAACGAATAGACGACATTGCCCCCTCGTCTACATCATGAGAGGGGAGAAGGAATGGGGCAATATCGTGCCTTGCTGTCTGGACAGACTCCAGTCCAGTGCTCTGTCGACTCCAGTCCAGTACTCTGTCGACTCCAGTCCATTTAGAATGCAGCTGCTAGGGTCCTGCCCAGAACTCCTCGTTTAAAACGTATGACCCCTATTTTTGCATCACCTCACTGGTTGCCAGTTAAATGCTGTATACAATGCAATTGTACGGTCTTTGTTTTAGCTACAATAAGAAATTGGGGAGTCCAAAAGAAATCCATGTGGAACAGGGGAATAAAATCCATCTCCGCTCAGAAAGCCACCTGAAGTGGGAATCAAACGCAGACTTTTCTTGCGATGAGGCACGAGTGGAACCACTGCGTTGTCCTGCCAGCAAGAGGAAACTGCTCGTCTTTGTGATTGCTAATTTTTATACTTGAATTGTGATGCAAGGCTGAGACTGTTGTCTGATACTACAACTATGCTACATTCACTGTTTATAATGCAGAATATGTAGGCGTGACCACAGGATATCCAGGTGTGTACATTTACTTCTGCTCGCAAGGAACACGAGTCTCTTGGGAAACGTAACTCTCTGATGTGTTTGCTCCCAATGTTCTGCCTCAGTAGCATTTCCGAAAGTCACGATTGTAAATTCCAATCAAGCAGATTTAGGTAAAACACTTCGAACAAAATAATCATGAACAATAACTACCGTGTGGTACAGGGGAGCGGTGTGGCGCAGTCGTTTGCACGCCGCACCATCAACCCAGTGATCCGAGTTCAATTACCAACCGTGGGAAATCTCAGTGGCAAGTGACATTTGATCCGATTCCCAGGTCCCACCTTCACCAAACCGCACTGGTAAGCGTGGCGAGATACCGTCAACTTGCCTCCACGATTGACAAGGCATGTGGGAGGCCCTCAGCCAGCAATGGACTGACAAATCACCGTAATATTTGTTTGACTTTTTAGCAGCTTGTGTAGGGAAAATGTCTGTGTGTTTTTTTCTACGTCTGCTGCCGACTGCACCGCGAACCCAAAAGCTGCACGTGGCACCGTTTTACGGCGGTTGTCGAAGGCGAGGGAACGGGGCAGCATACAGGGATTGGCGTGGAATTAGCTGATGCCATAAATATCACACCACATCGCCCCTCCTCTCTCCTGAAGCTTTCAAACATGGACAGGCGTGGGCACCGCACCTCATTATTGCAAAATCCTGGCGTTGAAGTCACTCTGGGTTTATTTCTGTGCAGGAAAATACGGGGAACATTTTGATGAGCCTGGTGAGCAAGTGCAATTTAAATAGACCCACGAGTTGAGATTTGTGCCACTAAACCTATCCCCCAATATGCTTGCAGAGTTGCGAAACGAAACGTAGTGAAGCTTATGCTCAAATGTTCAAAAGCGTCGTCCCTGTTCAAATGAGCAATGGGGCAGCGTCAATCTCCATTGGCAGCTCTGAGACAGTGGTGGAAATCCCACATTTCCAGGGGGAGGTCATTCACTCTACCTCAGTGGACCCCTGTGGATAACTAGCAGTGTCCCAGGCGGTACGTGAGGTGATTTATAAACGTGTGAAATGGTACAATACGTGAGTCATTGGTGAATAATCATGTACGAATATGCCAATAATAAAATAACTACGATAACATTTTAAACCCATATGGTAACCTAGAACGCGATGAAAGATCTTTCTGAACTCATCGATCGTAAACAATGTCACGCAATGCAGAGCGTCCGTTGAATGTTTATTTTTTCATCGATTGCAGTTACTAGCTCGTTAGGATACCTCACAAAATGGGCAATTTATTAAAAGATTGGTGTTCATTATTCACACATTCATTTCTAAGAATCATGTTGGGGTCGGGCAAAGTGGGGTAACTCAGTTGAAGCAAAATTCAATCAGGAGGGTACAGTCGCCAACAGGAGTTGATAACCCACTACATTGATAGAACGAGCGGTGCAGTGCGCACTTTAAAAACTCTGGAGCAATACGAGCCTCGGTTGAATTCAAAACTCGGGATTTTAAAACGGAGACGCTATTTGCGATGGTGCGATGGTCGTTCGGGACGACAGTGCCAACCCGCCGGCTCATATGGCTGTAACACAAGGACTGTGCTGCGTGAGTTGTGAAGGGCCTCTGGTTACCTGGCAACGATAACCTGATCTGTAAGCTAATCCCGTTCTTTGACTCTCTTCTCCCTTCTTTGTGACACCTTTACCTCACCCCTCGCCATTGTTTTTGCTCCTGTTTTGCACGGTGGACACGACCGAGCAATTGGCCTCAATGCAAACGAGTGTGCAATACGCAGAGACGAGTTTCAACACCTGCACATGTGTTTGCTAAACGACGTGTTGTATCGGTGTGCAAAGGGATGTCATTTGTGTGTTCTTTATCTTCACCATTAACATTCACTCATTAATCGCGCATCGTCGGCGAATGGCCGTTCCGTCAAACGTCGTGACCTCTTGGGTGCAGTATTCGTATTAAAAATAAGTAATTTTTTTAAATACTTTTTTTAAAAACACGCTTTAATGAAATGTACTGTACGAGTAATTGCAGAACTCCACGACTCCAGAAAGTGGCCCTGAAGCTTGCCATAATGTAAGGGACCGTGGCCAATTACAGCCAACGTCAGTTGAGCGTGGACAATTAGACCCAAGCCGAAAAATAAGATATAAAAAAGATTGCTTAAAAATATATATTTCATTTTTAATGACAGAATATAGTATTGTCATCAGTATGACATACGTATACCAAGTTTGCAGTCGATACGACATTGGGAAGTGGGTTAAAATTGAGTTGCAAGATTTGAGGATACGACAACAGACAGAGTTGAGGAAACAACAGACAGAGTGAGTTAATTAAAAGCGTCGCTACACGGGTGACCGTCCGTGTGCTGTGGTTGTCCCACCTGATGACGATTGCTTGTGCTGCGATCGAAACGTCGTGATCTATTATCTTTCTACCTACGTGACTTTACCGAAAGAACCAAAGAGTATGGATTCCTGCAGTCACGAAAGCTTCAAATCACGATCAAATAAACTCAACACTCAAATATGGCGAGGGGGGAGGTCTCCCGTTGGGACAACCCCAATTTGCTTCGCGCCATCAATGCTGCGAGAATTGGCCAGGAGCTGACGAGGTCACCACGGGCCTCGTTTCGTACGGCACCACAGGGGGCAGCTGTCCCCAACTGAACCACCGCCGATGTGCCGCTGGGCGGGCGGGCAGCCAAGGCGCGCACTTTCCACCGATGGCACTCCGACGAGCACCACCACCTTATCTGTCTTTTGGAGTTGTACCGCGTGTTGTTTTCCACGATGTTCGACGTTCCGCTCAGCGTGGATTCCGTTTCTGAACAAACGGCCAGCCCCACGTGGGGGGAAACGTCGGACTCTGTGCGAGAAGAACAACAACAACGCAGTACAACCCGAAAACACATCGGAGCACTGGGTCCATGTCGTGGTGCATTCTCCCCCGTGTTATTCATTACCCCACTAGGCGTGCCGTCGTGTGGCCAGGTGGGTATTGTGGTTAGGCATTCGACTCAAATACCACTCATGGTCAACTCAATAAGTCAACTGTGTAGAAAGTTTAACAGCAGTTGGCCTCTGGCGTTCTTGGTTCCGACACAGCGATGTGTGATTTCCACCACCGGTCCGGGGACCGTCAGTGAGCATCGCGTCACACTCACCAGAGCAGGGCAGCACTGCAAAATCGAGCCCAGGTATAAAAGTAATGGCCAATGATGAGTGTGTCTTGTGGATAATACACGCAAAAAAATCTAAGCATTGTTTTGTGATGCTGCACTGGTGGTGGTGCACAAGAACAATTTAACAAAAATCACATTCATCAATAAACTCTGTATAAAAAAAACTGTTATGAAGAAGGGCCATTTCCAAAAAAGTCGCCTATCTATATACTGTATATATGTAATATCTCAATAATGGCGGGAGACGAGTTGACGGGGCAGCACTTATTTATTAACACTGGTTGCACAGTAACAGGCACAACCGAGAGAACGCCTATGCTACGCGTGCCTGACTCGGCCACGCACTCATTCTCTCCCGTAGGGTACGCGTGCCTAACTCTGCCTCGCACTCAGGCTCTCCGGCTACGCTCTCCCCACGGGGAGCTATCAGACCCGCCTTGCCAGGCCACGGGTCTCGACCACTGGGTTACACAGCCCGGCCCTTACAAGGACGTCGGCCCGTGAATCCCAAGGCCTCGCCTCTGAGCCTCACAGAGTCCCGGCCCTTACAAGGGCAGCGGGGCTAAGGGTCTCAGGGCCTATCTCTTCCTCCGTCTTCTGTCTTCACTGGTTAACGACTCCCCGAGTGCCCCTGCACATCGCCTTACATAGCCCTCCGCTCCAGGGGGCGGGGCCTATGCGGACCGCGATGTGGGCACCCGCCTGCGGACCGTGATGTAGCCACCCACCACGCGCTGTCTCACGATCCTCCCCGCCAGCACGTATCACCACTACATCACCCCCTCCCACATAGCTCGCAGCCGGCCCGGTTGCAAAAAAACCCTCTCCGCATGTGCGCCCCGTAACACCAACACAACACAACACAACCCCCGCAATAAATCCGAACATTAAACAGTAATAAGAACGGACATATGTACACACCGACGAGTAAACCGAATAAAGTATTTACAAGAATGACGTGTCCAGCGTCCCCTCAACCCCCTGGTCCCCCCGCTCGCCCCTTGAACGGAACATTAGAACGGTCGGACGGACGGGGAATGCTGTGACGAGACGACCCGGCGGAACCGTCCCGTGCCCCCCCCCCCCCCCCTCAGTCAGGAAAAGTGGCGCGACCTAGCGCGAGTCTGCCTGGCCAGTCCATCATATGGGACAGGACGTGTTTGACCGTCCGGTGGCTCCGACAGCCCAGGAAGGCACGGAGCAGGCTTGGAAGAACCGCACATGCCTTGGGGATCCGGTCGCCGACGGTCGGCAGCCGTCAGTTCCGAGACACCTGGGAGTTGATCAGGCAGAGACATGTGAGGATCAGGCGGAGACATTTCCCTCCCCGAGTCGACAGCCACATCACATGCTCGGTCATCACGACATAAAGGAAGGCCATATGGTGCCGAGAACGGTTTCAGCCGGGAGGGTGAACGTACCAACAGCGCTTTCCCCATTTTATCTGAATGCACTGGGGTCGTGCAACCCGCACAACTTCCACGGGTCCCCGCCATGGCCTCAGCAGTTTAGGGGATGTAGCCAACGGCGCATGCGGGCAGTGCAGCCAGGCCCTATTGCCCGGTTTCCATTCGTGCACGTACACCTTTCGTGCACGCAACTGCTCGTTAGCAATTTGGCGAGACCTCGAATTCAGCCTTACAGCCTCCCGTGCTTCGGCCAATTTCGCTATGTTAAATTTAATATGGTCGGCCAATTTAGATCTAGGCCGCGGCTCGGGAATCCCCAGCTGGGCCTCCATGGGCGGATCGGCCTCCCGACCGTACATGAGATAAAATGGGGAAAACCCCGTAGCCGCATGGGGGGCCATCCTGTACACGGCGAGGACACCAGGGACCTGCAAGTCCCAGTCAACCTGTGCCTTGCATACTTGTTGGCATAACATGGAAGTAATCGTTCTGTGGAGTCGCTCCACCATCCCATCAGTCTGTGGGTAGTACGGGGAGGTACGCACTTTTTTAGTACCCAAAAGGTCGCACACCTCATGCAGTAAAACGCTCGAAAATGTTTTTCCCTGGTCGGTCAGCAAGCGTTCGGGAGCACCCTTGTCCAAGACATAGCCCTGGACAAAGGCGTCCGCCACGGCCGCTGCCGACTGGTTGGCAGGCGCCATGCCATGGGCCATCGAGTGAAGTATTCCACATCAACCAGCAGGTACTTGTTACCCCTAGGCGTCACCGGAAAAGGTCCCAAGATATCCAGCGCAACGAGCTCGTTCGTGCTCGAGACCTGAATGGACTGTAGCGGTGGATTTGCCGCAATGGGCGGTGGTTTCCGTTAAGCGCACCCTACACACCCCTTGAGTATGTTCACCACATCGCTCCCCATCCCCGGCCAATAATAGTCCCGCTGGAGCAGAGCGAGCGTTTTGTTAACTCCCAGATGCAAGAGGCGTTCGTGTGCGGCCAGAACAACTCTGCCCCGCATAGCAGACGGCACGACAAGCGCGTGTCGCCGAGACATACTGTCCCACCTCATGAGTAGGCCCTGTTTAAGCACCCAGGAGCCGGCTCCCTTCTGCCCTTCCTCGGGACCCCCTGCCCTACGACGCAACGCAAGTAGGGAGCTGTCAGCCATCTGGAGTCGGCCCCACTCAATGAGAGGCAACGAAAGTAGCGAGTCCCCGCCCGTAGGAGTAGCGGGAACGTCGACCCGCGGCGCATTTGCGGCAGCGACCAACTCACCCCCGGGGACAGCGACATGCGGCTTACAGCGCGCCGACCCCAGAAAACACGCACATTCGGAACGAGGCGACAACCGCGACAGGGCATCCGCGTTGGTGTGGCGCAACCCCTTACGGTAAGTGGTCGTAAATTGGTAGTCCTGGAGGACCTCCAACCACCATGATAATTGGCCCGAGGGTTGGGCGACCCGCAATGCGTATTGAAGCGCCGCGTGGTCCGTACGGACCGTAAAATGACGGCCGTAGAGATACGGTCTGAATTGCTGTACAAAAAAAAACGATAGCCAGCAACTCGCGACGGGTCACACAGTAGCGCTGTTCCGCTGGTGACAAAACCCTGCTACCGTAGGCGACCACCCGTTCGACTCCCCCGACCACCTGTGAGAGCACCCCCCCAATGCCTGTGTTACTGGCATCCGTATCCAGCAGGAAGGGTTTCGTAAAATCAGGGTAACACAAGGGCGGAGCACTCACCAAGGCGTCCCGAAGGGAGCAAAACGCGGCCTCCTCCTCCGGCCCGCAGCGAAACCTGACCCCTTTAGCTGTCAGAGCATGCCGGGGTTTGGCTATGGTGGCGAAGTGCTCAACGAACCGGCAGTAGTAGGAAGCAAACCCAATGAAACTGCGGACCTCAGTAACCGACGTGGGCGTCGGCCATGAACTGACGCAGTGTGTCTTCGCGGGATCGGTGGAGATCCCCGAACGGCCGACAATGTGCCCCAAGTACCGTACGGATTCCCGAAGTAGGTGGCATTTTGCCGGTTTAAACTTTAACTTAGCCGATCGCATCCTCAGGAACACCCCCCTTAAGCGTTGGAGGTGCTCCTCGAAAGTTCTACTGAAAACGATGACGTCGTCAAGGTAAATCAAGCAGGTATCCCATTGGAGACCAGACAAAACCAATTCCATAAGCCTCTGAAACGTCGCGGGAGCAGAATGGAGTCCCATGGGCAAGCGATTAAACTGAAACAGGCCTACCGGGGTCCGGAATGCGGTCTTAGGTTTTGACTCCTCATCGAGCGGCAATTGCCAGAATCCCGACAGTAGGTCTAGCGTAGAAAAATAACGCGCCCCCGCTAATGCATCCAGAGATTCATCCATTCTGGGGAGCGGATACGCGTCAACCACGGAGATCTTATTGAGGCGGCGGAAATCAACACAAAATCGCAAGGACCAGTCTTGTTTTTTAACAAGCACGATGGGTGCTCCCCATGGACTGGATGAGGGCGAAATGATGTCGGCGGTCAGCATGTCATTGACGGCCGATTGAACGTGTTCCTTCTCGGTTGGGCTTAACCGGAAGGGATTCTGCCGAACCGGGGCCGCATCACCCGTTTCAATGTGGTGGCGTAACAGGTCCGTGCACCCAATATCATATTTGTGCTTGCTGAACACGTCCGAAAATTCAATTAGCAGGGCGCGCAGCGCCCCCAGTTGCACACCTGACAAGTTACTGGAGCCCGCACATAGCGAGTCCAACCACTGTTGATCTTCCCCCGATTGAAATTTCGGCGCCGGAGCGGGATCAACGTGCGCAATGAACCGCTCTTCCACAGGGACCGGCGCCGCGTGAGCAAGGACGGTGCCCTGTGGAATGACGGCCGGCCGCGACCCCGCGTTCAAAACCATGACGAACGGGTCCCTGTCCGCCCGTACCAACGTCTGAGCCACCGCCAAGTCCAGACCCCCAACAGCTCTGTTCGACGGACCCAACAGCACGCCCTGCCCCGCAGTCTCCCCCCCCCCCCAATGGCTTCCGTAACCGGAGGGGTACCAGCATCTGCGATCCCGGGGGTACGTGCACCGTATGGGTCGCCAGCGCTTGGATCGTCGCACAAGCCGTGCGCAGTTTTGTAGGGTTCGACAAAAATCTAAGGTATGTTTAACTTCTTTCGCGCCGTACGTAGACAATCGTGCTAACCGGAGGTAGTACAGTGCAGCTGTACGGTTTGATGTGAGTGAACGAGTGAGGCAACAACTGGCAGGCTGAAGTGATGGCTGATATTTCCTGAGAGGTTTAGTAGTAATAGTCAATATCCAATCTGGAAAAAAATGTATCTGACCTTTTAATTACTGCCGGTACCTAAGATTATAAACGTGTTGCTTACACATCAACTTATCCGACTTATAAGTGAAAACATCATTCTCAGTATAGCTGGCAGGCGACTTGATTAAACACATTTTTAAGTACTGGATAAAGCTATGTTCCTTGATGAATGCACATACCTGTCAACAGCCAGGCGGGAGTGATTTAAAACTTGTTCGTGAAGGGAAATAGTTTGTCTAAACATGAAAACTGTGTCCGCCAATGCTGTGCACACCTACCGCCAAAGCCACAAGTGGTGGGTGTGGAGCGCTTGGTATGAGAATAAGGAAATTAATAGCCTTGGTTTTGACAAATATTTGATAGCCCAAATAGCTTCCTTTAAAAGTGCATTGATTAGTTTTTGGGGGAAAAAATTGCAAATAAATGAAGGCAAATTACAACCAGAAGGTTTACTTTTAGAGGCTAAGCATCTACAGACAAATATAAATGCGTAAGCCCATTACTCCAAGGGAAATGTTTTGCATGTCCCAATCTCCTGCGACCCCTGCACATTGTGCATTCCAAAAGTGAGCTCCACCTGTTGAATTGGATGTACAATTTGGACTGATCTATTTGTACGTGACAATGGGGTGGAGGGGAACTATTTTAAATATATTGCAAAAGAATAGCACGTTTGTAATTGGAATTAATAATTATAATTATTCTTTCATATCAGGGTTACTTTTGAACATTCATCTAAGGACTGTAGTGTATTGTACTTGTGCATTACACACTTGGCTAGGCTTTCCAGTTGACGTGCCTTTTATTGTTGCACAAAGCATTGTGTCTTTGTTTTCATTGGCCATTCATGTACAATTAATGAGATAATCCAAATAAACTGATACTTCAAAGATTTGACAGAGGTTGTGGAATGTGTCCCTGGCACCAGGCTTTTATTGCTCACTGTTCTGCTCTCCCTCAACTATACCACCATTATCAGACTCAAAATATGTATTTATATTGGAGGAATCCGATGAGCTATAAAGATTGTTTTCACAGATGTCCAGTAGAGGCAGGTCAGTACATTACAACAGCAAACAACACACACACACACAATAGAATCATGTATAGAGTTACAACTAGATTTTTGTAACATTATCTGTGATATTTAAAGTTGTTAATGAAATCTCTCAGTTCAATATTTTCACTCAATAGTGAGCGCAGTGTTTGTGTCTCACTTGTTGCATGAGAACACGCACCAAGGGATGGTGGGGAGGGTCCTCATGGGTGGTCGCGAGGCTGAGAATAGGGGCAGGGGTGTTTGCGTTCCCAGGAGCAGGGCTGATTAAACGATTCATCTGGATGGGGGGATGCAATGTTAAAAACCAGTAACGCAAACTTTTCAATAGAGTGGTGTGGCAATGCCAACATTGAATCGTTTGATGCCAAAAGCATGTGAGTTTTAGCAACACGGATTTTTTATTTCTGGAAATTCCACATTCATATGACAGGGGCCATTCTCTCCATATCAATACATGTGTCGTTAATCCAGCCACCACCCGACACAGCCAATTAATAAGGTGTTTTCCGTAAAAATAACGTGCCAATTTGTTACTAGTGTGGAGACAGTGCGGGTGCAGGAACAGTACGTGGCCCAGTGGTCACGAGAGGTAATTACAGAGGGGGGACCATCTGGGAAGTTCTGGAATGGGCTCGAGAGTTAGAGAAAGGGGGCGTGGCCGGGGGCGGAGTGAGGGCCACGTCGGGAATAAAAGGAGGCGAGAGGCAAGGTTCGAGGCTGCCGTGGGATCTGGGTCGACTGTCTTCACGCCATCGCTGTCTTCGCGTCGTCGCTGTTTTCACATCATCGGTACTTGCGTGCCATACTTGGCCCAAGTTATCTGTGCATCATCCCTGGCCAAGTTATCTGCATGTCATTTCTGACCAAGTTATCTGCGTGAAGCGCTGTAATTAAGAAGCAAAGAAACCTCTACAGTTCGAGGTGTCCGAGAGTCATTACACTAATACAGCACACCGGTGTGTTTGAGAGCAAATACACAACATTTCCAATCTGAGGATGATGTTTCGAAAGTTACGAATTGGCATGTTCTTTTTAAGTGACAAACCTTACTAATTGGCTGTGTCAGGTGGTGGCGGGTTTAACGACACATTTATATTCATGCGATCTAACCAAAAAAAACCTGCTTTGGATGATATTGGTCACAAAAGCTTAGATGTTAAACTGAATTGGTAACTGTTGTGTCAAACCTGGAGGGACGATGGATGATGGATTTATAACCCAATACAGTGATGTAAATGCTACTTCTCTAAAGCAAACTTGAACAGAAAGTACTATCTTATCTAATCTTAATGAGATTTATATAGTGCCTTTACCAAGGCGCTTTACATCAATTCTAAAATTGTCCATAGCATGACAATAATTTGAAATAAAGAATAGGGTTACTGTACGTGGTGTAGTTTTGATGCAGCAAAGCAAGATGGATAGATAAAGAGGGGTTGACATAGGCCTGGTCATAGTTGGGGGGCGACATAAAGCTTGGGAGACTGAAAGGTATTCAGCCAACATTTCGTTGGGAAGCCAAAGGGGGGCAGGGAGGGGCTGGAGCCAGGAGGGACAAGGGGCCACCGCGATCGAGTCCCCCGCTCCGCCGACGACGTCGTCCGCAACATCTGTGCAGTGCAGCAGCGGAGTCCCGGCCGGGCCGCGACGAGGAAGAACACGCAGTCTCGGCCCAGCTTGCTTGCCACAGACGCGAAACTTCCCTTCATGCCTGGCATGCTGATACGGTGAAGACTCCCCTGGCAGGAGTTCGACCTCCCATCCAATGTCCAGGGGCTGCCGATGCCTCAGCGGCTACGTGGGCCAGAAAAGGAGGCAACCGACACGGGTAACGGAGCGTTCCACGCAAGTCGCACGGCGCCGGCGTGACCCGGCAGGCAACCGTCGGCAGCCGAGCCACCAAGAGGATGTCCGGTGGGCGTGGGGGCAGGCAGGAGACGGGGTAGAGGAGCAGTGCCGTTCATAAGGGGCAGCGAGGAAGCCGCACGGTGCGGGTGACGGTGCGGCCCAGCGAGGAACCGATGGGCAGCCCGGCTGCCTAGAGGACACTTAATGGGCACTGGAGCAGGCAGAACGTATCTGCTGTTCGTTAACCGGCACACTTATGTAGCTAGACATGTTGTAAGAAGCCATTGCAGTGTTTTGTTTCTGTGTACAGTACTTTGATTTAAAACGAAATATTAAAATAAATAATAAATAACACATCTTGGAGAACAGTGCGTTTTTACAATTCATAAATTCAGTGGTTTCGGCTTCCCTTTTGTAGCAGTGCACTGTATACTTTAATCAACCATGATCAGTGTGGGTGGAGGAGTGGTGGCGCAGCGGTCAGCCTGTGGCACCGTGAACTCGGCGACGAGAGTTCAAGTGGTATCAGAGCCAAGTTGAGGCCACCCGCCCCCCTCCAATGTATGGTGACCAATCTGCACTGACCATTGTGGTGAAGTATGGTCAAATAAACCCCGTTCCTGACACAGCATGGGGAGGCCTTCATCCATTTATGGATTTAAATGGCTCTGGTTTCTTTCATGTTATTATCAATGTGTAGGAGAGTAGTGGGTGACGTCACGTCACGCTCGCCCTCGGAGAGAGTGGTGTGGCAGAACGTGACGTCAGGCGGACCTTGGGGGACGGTGACGTCATGCCCCCGGGGGGGTATTTAAAGGGGGACCCGGGATGTAACCGGGGTTGGTCGGGGGTAGGAGTGGGGACTCGGGGTAGGATATCCGCACACGAGGCTAGGGGAGGCTACTCCGCCGACCGGCCGAGGTTGGGGTAGTCCCGGACCGGGGCAGGGAGGAGAGCCGAGTTAGCTGGGGTGTAGGGATCCCAGTACCCGGTCCCCTGGGGAGTTATAGGCTAGCGGGGTTTTGGTTCGGCGTAAGCCCTCAATAAACTTGGCGCGAGCCCCTAACTGCAACCTGCCTCGGAGTCGTGAATTGCGCCACAACAAATGTAATAGTGTACGGAGGGGTAATGGTGATGCCATAACCTCTGGTAGAGGTTACCTGTGCATCATTTATTACACTGCTCTGTGTGTCATCCAAGGCGACATTTCCTCCACTCAATTGACTTGAATTTTGGGAACAATTTTATCAACGGTGGTTTTTCAACGACTTGTCACTAATTATGGCCCCTATGGTCTTGTTTAAGTAAAGTTTAAAGAGGTTTTACTTCTGCAATTCATGTGAACTATCGGCACGGTGGTCAGCACACGCCATCAACTTGGCGACCTGAGTTTGCTATTTATATATTTATAAAGTCAAACTTTATAAATATATAAAGTAAACTCGCAGTCCGCACGTACTTTGGACGTGACTGTCCGCGCCCCCCACAAACTCCCATCAGCCAGCAAAACTTTGCTTTTCTAATACCTTACAGTACAGTGTGTACGCTGAACTTCTGTCGCACCGTACGTAGGAGCGGTGCTCATCGGATGTCCGGACATGCAGTATGACAGCGCATCCCGCGCTAATGCGCAGGATACACGGCCGAGGTGGAGGGTGGGGGGCATGACGTCACCACGCACGAACCCAGCTCAACGATGCGACACAATTGACGTCTTCACGCAGACGAACGCGGTAACGTCACTACGGCGCAAGTAGACTTGCGCGGCCGCCAGGCAGCTAAGAATCCAGCCAGCAAAACATTTTTCTCATGAGAGTATGATTTTTTAGCAGTATAATTATCTTGGCACATCAGTTTGTGGTAAAAAAAAAAGGTTTAAACAATTGGCAACCTACTGCTTAAATTGCTAGTGTTAGAAAGTATTATGTGTCTAACGCTGCTGGCGGTCTGTTTCGCCAATACATCAACGTATGTAATTGGCAGGACTTAAATGTCGAACTTTTAATAAATAGACCAAAATAGTAACAACAAAGTTGCAGTTCATAGTTTTGTGCAACATTTGGATTCGACTCGAATGGATCTATCTTTAAAGATGTAGTGTGGGGGCCGCCGTCCACCCCACCGCCCTCGCGAGGCAGGTGGGGAGCGACGTCGGTGTGGTGGGCCGAGGCCCGCCTTCCCGCTCCCTGTGAGCGGGCGGGGCGCGACGTCCACCCCCTCCACTCCCCCCTCCTCCTCGTCGGCCGCCTCTCGCCGGGCCCCCGCCGATCGGGTGATCAGCCCCCCCGCGCTAACGCCATCTCTGAGGAACATAGTTAACCGGCTGGCTCACCACCACCCGGGGTTATCTCGCACACGCCCACGTACACCACAACATACGAAGGCTGCTGCATGCACGTGCGCGCCCCTGCAGGCGCTTGTTTCGCACGGAGGCTAGCGCTAAAGGGCTGCGCAAATTTGCGCGCTCGCCTCGCCTTTAATGCTATTGTTTTCGCGCGGACATGTGCGAGCGTCGGCGAGCGGGTTTTTAACTCCGTCCTCCCCCGCCATAAGATCTGCGTGGCACAACCGCATGGACATGTGGGCGTCAGCGGCCATTTATGGTTTAATACACGCGCACCTCAGGCACACACTCAGATTACCAACACCACACTGACGCTGCAGCCCTGCACTCGCTCTCTCGCGCACACCGTCCCCCCCGCGCAGTCGCACAACACACAAATCGCAGACACCATGCCAATGTTCTACCCACACACACAGAAATCACACTGCGCCGATACTCTGTACTAAACTTTATTAACGGCGCAAATACACACTACTTGGAGGGGGAATATTTCGCAAGAAGGGCTTAGCCTGACTCTGCCTACAAACCCAGTCACTAAAGCGTCCTACCACGTACCTCGAAGCTGGAATTACGGCGTCGCATGGCCGCTGTGAGAGTCGGAGGGAGAAGGACGAGAGAAGACTTTACCTATCAATGCCTCGTAGCAGCACTCGCTGGCATCACGCGGCAGCTGCGAGAGGCTTGAGGAGGCAGGATGGCAGGAAGTGGGTCTTGAAGGCCCGGAGGTTGAAGACAACTGACTGAAATTGTACCGGGCTGCTCTTTTTATTCTCTTAACTTCAAAGGCCCGGGGTGCGATTGTACCGTGCGGCCAATCATGCGCTTACCTGTGGTTACCGCCTCCCCCCGCCCTCCATATGCTGCCCCATGTCCCCCCCCCCCCCCCCGAGTACTGCGCGGCGGCGGCTGCTGTGGCTTGGCGGGCGGCGGCGACCTCCCGTTGCCCCTTTGTCTGGAAGGGCTCCCGTGCTTTTGCCTACTTAATATGCCACCCTCCGTTCCTTTTCGAGTGCTGCGCTGCGGCGGCTGTGGCCGGTGGGCGGCGGCGACCACCCATTGTCCCTTTGTCTCTTGTGTCGTTCTTGCTAAATGTTCTGTCCTCCGTTCTCCCCTCTGAGTTGTACCTCATTGCGGTTGGCCCAGGGAACCTTTTCTTTCTGCGCCCATACAATTTTAAGACAATTTAGGGGCACCGCAATGTTGCCTGTCCTGTGAGGGTCGGCCAATCTCCTGTCACCGGGAAACCGTGGGACTCTCCCTCTAGGGGCCCTTCGAATGAAAACCCGATGTGCCAGGCAATTCCCCGCCAGGACACTACATGGGTGCACTGCATGCAGGAGTGTGTTTAGTGCAGGGGCCGGAAGGGAATCGCGGTGCTTGCGGAGTTGCTCTACGGTCGTGGCACCTCATCCGCCCCTTCCGCTCCCTCCTCCACCACGTCGGTCGACTCCCGCCGGGCCCCCGCCGAACGAGTGATTGGGCACTCCACGTGAGCGCCCTCTCTGAACTGCTGGCTTACCGTCGCACAGAGTTAATCCCCCGCACCCGCGCACACCACGGCTAACGCTAACGCAGCACGCAGCGGCACACTGGCGCTCACACTTGCGAGCGATTATCTCAACGCACGCTCGTGCTGCGGCTCTGCCCTCACTCTCGCCGCGCGTCCGCCCATGCAGCCATTGCACACAGGAATCACTGACACCACATCAATACTCTCTACTAACTTTCATTCGCGGCGCAAACCCCGCACTGCCCGGAGGGAATATTCTACGAGCAGAGCCAAGTCCCCAAATGCTCACACGCCCTTTCATGTATCTCGCGGCTGTACTCTCAGCGTCGTACGGACGCTGTGAGTGGAAGGACGTCCGGCTGGCGAATACACACCCTGCTAGTGTGTGTTCGGTCTGGAGCCATGGGAGGTCGCGGCGCTGCGATCCCCTGACCTCAGTCTGCTCTGCTCGCTTAATATCTCACCCCAGCCCCCTCCCGGATGTTGTGCATGACTCATTGAGGCTGGCCCGGTGACCCTTTGTGCGCCCATACAATTTTAAGCCAATTTAGGGTCACCGCAATGTGACTTATCCTGCGAGGGTCGGCCAATCTCCTGGCCCCCGGAAACCGCGGGACCTTCCTCCTAGGGACCCTTCGGATAAAAACCAGTTGTGCCAGGCAATCCCCCGCCAGGACACTCCGTGTGTGCGCTGCGGGTGTGTGCTCAGTGTGGGGGCCAGGGGGGAGTCGCGACGCTTGCGGAGTTGCTCCGTGGCCGTGGCACCACAGTAGTGACATAGCGCTGACTGTTGTACAGCAGCTGCAACTGGAGGTGGGCACTTAGCGCAGACGCTTCTGAGCATATACGCAGATGTACCGGCAGGGCGGAAGAACTGGGGCAAGGGCCATGATAGACCTCGTGTGGAAGCCACTGAAACCCTCTAGAGGGTTTGAGAAGGGAGGCGCGGCTTGGCTCTGCCTAGCCGCGGTGAGCGAGAGCTCCAGGCTGCCGGTTCTGGGATTGGACTCGTCTCGTCGTGGCTGTTGTCGTCGCCCTCGTCGCTGCTACCTTCGCCCGATCATTACATGGCCGGACAGTAGATGGCTGTCCCAGTCGACGCCGTCGGTGCAACGCGGACCGGGTCATGTCTGGGACGGGGCGCGCGGCAGCGGGGTCATGTGAGAGAAAGAAGGCGCCCGAGTGGTGGCGTGAGCTCGGCAACAACGATTAAAGAGGGCAAAGCGGTGCCTCCTGCGACCACCTCGTCTCCAGCTGACTATGTGTGCAACGCATACCACCCGCACGCACAGACGACACTACAAAGATAAGACTACGTTCAATTTCCACACCGTGTGAAATTGTACGTCAACCATTTCGCGAGATATCACAGCACCTGAGTGTTGTTAATAATTCGCTAATGTACTAATGATGCACTTATCAATTTTGCCATGGAGCCAAGGATTTTTGCCATGTGTCTAATTTTTACTCTTTGGCAGCTGGGGGTTGCCACGAGACAAGTGGGGGCAGCACGCATCCCGGGATCAGTCCCAGATTACTTCGTGTGCACTTTCGAGGCCACTAATGCAGAAAACGTGATTAATAATTCAACAAAACAAACATAATTACCAAGTCCTCACAATTACGCCTTGTCCCTATAAAAACCTTCGGTTCGTTTCTGTGCACGCCCCGTCTTTCTGCATCTGTTGATTGTCTATACATCTGCTGTCTCTCTGTGTGTGTATCTCAGACATCTTTGACGTCTCTCTCTGCCTCCCTGTGTGTAGCAAGGCACCGCAAAGGGAAATGTGTTTTGCTTTACAGCACGATGACAAGTTTCACTACATGCCAGCCATGACCAACGATACCCGCCGCACTTGTGAAAAAACAATAGTTCCCATCACGGTGCTTTGTGAATTTTAAAAGGATGGATTTACCTGCTATAATCCGCAATATATTCGAAGATTGCAGATGTATTTTCGCCACTGTCTCCAAAAAAGCCAAAATCTGTGCAAATTAATGTATTTTTGGAATTACACCCCGGCGGATTTTTGGAAAACAGACTTTTTTTTTCAACGATTTTACTTAACTTGATTCCTGTGTCGTGGTCAAATCTTGTAACTTACATTTCGTCCACTTACCGTTGTCCAATCAATTCAAAATTTTGCACACGTACTCAGATCCGGTGACAATGCATGCCTGTATCAATTAATCAGCTACTTTAAAACAATTTACATTTTGTATGGACGCCTCATTATTTATATATATTTGTGTAGGTAAAAAACGCCGCGGTCCCTAAACCCTCTAACCGCCTCGCCCAAGAAGCAGGCGCCACGTATCTCAGGCACGCCTGCTCCGTGTGAACGAGTTACGGGCACCCTCACTCCACACAAACAAAAGTTGTACATTGAAGATTAATCATTTATCAAGTAATCGAGAAGTCGCATTTCTGGGTCGACCCATGTACTGGCTCAAGGAAGTCACGCTTCAAGGTCGAGCCAGTATGCTGCACCCCAAGCAGAGGTAGCAAACGGGTTTTGATTCCTTACCCGTACCCGTACCCGGCCGCACCAGGGTCACAAACGGGTACCCGTACACCCATACCCGGTCGGGTATGGGTAGCCAGATATCGGGTATCGGGTACCCGATTGCGACCTCTGGGATGAAGCCATGTTGCAGGCGCGGGTGGGTTGATTCTAGGAACTTGAATTGTGAGAAGAGACAAGACGTTGGGAAATGAGTGACAAACGGTTACTCACCAGTGACTCACGGCCTACCCGTACCCGTACCCGGCCGCACCAGGGTCGCAAACGGGTACCCGTACCCGGCCGGGTACGGGTAGCCAGGTATCAGGAAGGGTACGGGTATCGGGTACCCGATTGCGACCTCTGAATAAAGGTAAAACGTTGGATGTTGTACAACATCCCGGGTCAAGGAAGTCATGCTTCCAGGTTGACCCATGTACTGGGCAAAAAAGTCGCACTTCAGGGTTGCCCCAGTATCTACATTTTTCATTACAAAATATATGAAATCGACGTGACAAAAAAAATGTGCCTGCTCTTCGACAGAAATGGCGGTCGCACGCACGAACCGCATCTCCGAGGCTACCCGTGCTCGTACAAAATGGCGGCCGCATGCACGAACCGCATCCCCACGGTTTCCCGCGCTCGCCCAAAATGGCGGCCACATGTGCGACCCGCATCTCCGCGGCTTCCCGCGCTTACCAAAATGGTGGTCACATGCGCGAACCGCATCTCCGCGGTTTTCCCGCACTCGCATCTCAGCATTCAGCTGTACAAACCAAGCTAAGAAGACGCATCAATCACACACTCCAACTTGCAACTTAACCCCTGGCCGCACGCAATCGAGCGGAGAGAACGACGCCATTTGGCGACAATTTTACAGCCCCACGCACCCTTGATCCACACAGAACCCAAGGGGCACCCTCGCACCCAAAAACATTTTTTTTCCAGTTCGTCGAGCAACAGCAGACATGAACCCACCAGCGAGTTCAAACCACACCGGTCCCGTCAATCAAAATTCCTTACATCAACCACGGGATTCCCAAGAGCACCCAACTCAAGAGCAACCACCATAATCTCCCCGAGCCTCCGGCTCACTGTTTCAGACTCGATTAGATCTCCGGCCGTTAGGTCAATCCGTCTGCCACAGCAGGGCGGGACCACCCACTCTACGAGCCATGTGAACATACAGCCCATTAGGCTGGACACTCCACGAAGTGTCTCAATCTCCGGGCTGTCAGGTCAAGCCGTGAGCCATAGCATGACGGGACCACAACTCTCATGTTAGACAAGCAACACTCACAGGGCCACCCTGGTTAGGATCTGCGCTCCAAGATAGGCGACAGCCAGCATCACAATTCCAAATCACTGGCAGCATGTCACCATCTCAATTTAAAGGCTCCATACCAATGACGGCAGAGCTACAACCCAAGGCAGTCATCCCACACACAATCGCAATTTCACACCATCACAACACATGCAATTTTGAATTAGGATCCCCTAATGAATCGATCCAATGCCGAACAGGTACGCACAGTTTGTAACGATCTCGAATACCCAATGGTCACAACAATGCACCTCACAACCCGTATCCGTACGTGCAGTCCGCATCTCACAATCACGAGCAACAAAGCTCCGTACAGTCCGTACATGGGTAACAATCATGATCAAAGTTTCCCACAGTCACACATTGACAACAATCACGAGCGATGCTCCATACAGGATACACAATAACAATCGCGACTCCGCAAAAACAACAAAAACGTTGTTACACGTGAATCATTAACACGGCAACCCACGGGATATTAACGGAGCTCGGGACATCTGACATAACCGAATGAATCATTAACTGCCCCCTCAAGATAAACATCCCGGCGCCGTAATTAACAACAAACAATGTTACAACACAGACACCCACACAGACGCCGCGTCCATCCGCCATCACACACCCTGATTAACACGCTCCGCACCCCAGCGAGTACAAAAAATAAACCCGCGAAAACACCCGCAACCCTGTGCACGCAAGATGGGTGAAGTGACAAGGGCCGGGTTTATGTCGTGTCACGACTCACCTGGGAGGCTGTGACGAGCGGAGGACGGCAGGGTCGAGACTTGAACACCGTGAAGGATCTTGGATGGCGAGCGCGACATCCTCTTGCGAACCGGTCCAGCCTCCCGCACTCCGACAGAGTACGGGGGCGCCACAAAGATGGCCGAAGATCTCCCTCCGCAGGTGTAGAAAATGGCGGGAACAGCATTTTGGTGGGAACTGCGTCCCGACCGGCCGCCAAGATGGCGGCCGCGTGCGTGAATTTCCCGCCCAGGCACCAGCAGCAGCAGCGGGGTCCTCTCCCCGCAGCTCCGGCGCTCTCTCTCGATGGCGGCGAAGCAGCGGCGTGATGTGCGTCCCGCTGCGCCGCCCTCGTTCACCGGGGTTGGAGACCCCGGGGCTGTCCAGAAGATGATCTTCCCGCCGTCCCCGTCGTGTGAAAGCGTCCAGGTAAGTCGTTGTCGTCGTGCGCATATTATACTGACTAGGATAACACCTAACGTTAGCCATTTGTGACACCAAATGTAGTGGGCTCAAATAGGCACACACTCTTCTTGGAAGGCAACACTTTATTAACACCAACGCTGGCCATGTTATATAGAGTGGTAACCACCGTCCTACTCTAGCAAACACACACACTTCTCTAGCGCTGACTCTCAGATACTCTAGCGTGACCCAGCCAGGTGGGCTACTGGCAGGTCCGCTAACTGGAGGCTTGACTCTTCTTGGCGTCTTCACAATGCATCTTCCTTCTTGATACGGGCAGCCTCGAACCTCGTGAGGAGGCTGCTTATATGGGCCTCGGCGTGCCCGGGCCCCACTCTGGTCACGCCTCCCTTCAAGAACCCTCTCGCAGCCTCCCTGCTGTCCACGTGCCCCCCAAGGTGCCCCCCGGGCTCCCGGCCCCCACTGGGATCCGGTCACGTGTCCAGCCGGGGTCACAAAGAGTTCCACGGCCTCAAACCACCCCCGTGGCCTCCCGAGTCCAGAACCGGCCCTGACGTCATTCCCGCCTCCAGCCGAGATGACGTCATGTGTGTGTGTAGACCCGCGTGGTAGTGACGCTCCCCCGCATTGTGACGTCACACGTGTGCGTGTGTGTGTGTACACAGTAGTGACGCTACTGGTCACTACACTTGTGTTGCGATCGAAACGTTTTACTTAACTTGACTCCTATGTTTGTCGTGGTCAAATCTTGCAATCAAAATTTAATCTACTTCCTGTTGTTCAATGAATTCCAAATTTTGCACATGTAATCAGATCCGGTGACAATACATACCTGTATCAAAATCGGCATCAATTAATCAATTAATTGGCTCTTTTTAAGCAATTGACATTTTGTATGGACGGCTTATTAATTAAAGATTTATTTGGGTAGGTCAATAACGCCACTGTCCCTAAACTCTGGAATCGCCGCCACGTGTCTCAGGCACGCCTGTTCCGTGTGAACAAGTAATTAATTAAAGTAAGCGTTGATGTGGGAGCAGGCGCCGCATCATTGACGTACTTCTCGACCGTGAGTTAAACGAAGTTGTTAATAAAACCGTTGTTAAAAAAAAAACTTTTTTGAAGTTTATTTACGTGACTTTACCGAAAGACCCAAGAATATGTTTGAACGTATTTTGTATCCACTGCATTACTTGTGCACAATATCACTTTCCGCCTTCAACACCCGTGCAAACGAGAGGTTCCACCTCACTAAAGCCATGCATGTATTTGTTCCTTTGCCTTTTTATTACCTGAAATCAAGTGGGAAGTTCAATCTCTGCAGGCCACGCCTCTTCCTATTTATGACCCCGCCCCCTTTTCCCTTAGCCCCCCCTTACGACCTTCCTTAATTTGTATTTGTTTACCTTTCTTATACTTTTAATTCCTATCTTGTTTTTTGTCTTGTTTGTGGTTGTAACGGTCAGAAGCTCGTGCCCCGACTGGAAATCTGCACTTTAAAGCTATAAATAAAGATTCACATTCTGATATTTGGCCATCTCTTCCAGCTACTTGCGCCTTTCCTTTTTAGACACGCCCCCTTCTTCTTTGAGTTCCGCCCCTTTTTAGTAGGCCCCGCCCCTCCCCTCACAAGGGGGGGAGGGGGGGTTTATTGAGGGGAGTGGGAGCGACTTCACGCGTGCGCCGTCTGACAATAATTAAGTCGTCTATTCAGGGTCAAGGGCCGGACACGAGTGACCACTTCGTCGCCGGCCCCCCCTCGATCCCCGTGCCCAACCCCCCCCCCCCCCTCGATCCCCGTGCCCAACCCCCCCCCCTCGATCCCCGTGCCCACCCCCCCCCCTCGATCCCCGTGCCCAACCGCCCCCCCTCGATCCCCGTGCCCACCCCCCCCCCTCAATCCCCGTGCCCAACCCCCCCCTCGATCCCCGTGCCCAACCCCCCCCCTCGATCCCCGTGCCCAACCCCCCCCTCGATCCCCGTGCCCCCCCCTCAATCCCCGTGCCCAACCCCCCCCTCGATCCCCGTGCCCAACCCCCCCCCTCGATCCCCGTGCCCACCCCCCCCCCCTCGATCCCCGTGCCCAACCCCCCCCTCGATCCCCGTGCCCACCCCCCCCCCCTCGATTCCCGTGCCCACCCCCCCCCTCGATCCCCGTGCCCAACCCCCCCTCGATCCCCGTGCCCAACCCCCCCCCCCTCGATCCCCGTGCCCAACCCCCCCCTCGATCCCCGTGCCCAACCCCCCCCCCCCTCGATCCCCGTGCCCACCCCCCCCCCTCGATCCCCGTGCCCAACCCCCCCCTCGATCCCCGTGCCCACCCCCCCCCCCCTCGATTCCCGTGCCCAACCCCCCCCTCGATCCCCGTGCCCAACCCCCCCCTCGATCCCCGTGCCCCCCCCCCTCGATCCCCGTGCCCCCCCCCTCGATCCCCGTGCCCAACCCCCCCTCGATCCCGTGCCCACCCCCCCCCCTCGATCCCCGTGCCCAACCCCCCCCTCGATCCCCGTGCCCAACCCCCCCTCGATCCCCGTGCCCACCCCCCCCCTCGATCCCCGTGCCCAACCCCCCCTCGATCCCCGTGCCCAACCCCCCCCCCCCTCGATCCCCGTGCCCAACCCCCCCCCCCTCGATCCCCGTGCCCACCCCCCTCCTCGATCCCCGTGCCCAACCCCCCCCCCCCGATCCCCGTGCCCACCCCCCTCCTAGATCCCCGTGCCCAACCCCCCCCCCCTCGATCCCCGTGCCCAACCCCCCCCCCTCGATCCCCGTGCCCACCCCCCCCCTCCCTCGATCCCCGTGCCCAACCCCCCCCTCGATCCCCGTGCCCACCCCCCTCCTCGATCCCCGTGCCCACCCCCCTCCTCGATCCCCGTGCCCACCCCCCTTCTCGATCCCCGTGCCCACCCCCCTCCTCAATCCCCGTGCCCACCCCCCTCCTCGATCCCCGTGCCCAACCCCCCCCCTCGATCCCCGTGCCCACCCCCCTCCTCGATCCCCGTGCCCACCCCCCTCCTCGATCCCCGTGCCCAACCCCCCCTCGATCCCCGTGCCCACCCCCCTCCTCGATCCCCGTGCCCCCCCCCTCGATCCCCGTGCCCACCCCCCTCCTCGATCCCCGTGCCCACCCCCCCCCCCCTCGATCCCCGTGCCCAACCCCCCTCCTCGATCCCCGTGCCCCCCCCCTCGATCCCCGTGCCCAACCCCCCTCCTCGATCCCCGTGCCCAACCCCCCTCCTCGATCCCCGTGCCCAACCCCCCTCCTCGATCCCCGTGCCCACCCCCCCCTCGATCCCCGTGCCCAACCCCCCCCCCTCGATCCCCGTGCCCACCCCCCTCCTCGATCCCCGTGCCCAACCCCCCTCCTCGATCCCCGTGCCCACCCCCCCCTCGATCCCCGTGCCCAACCCCCCTCCTCGATCCCCGTGCCCAACCCCCCTCCTCGATCCCCGTGCCCACCCCCCTCCTCGATCCCCGTGCCCAACCCCCCTCCTCGATCCCCGTGCCCACCCCCCCCTCGATCCCCGTGCCCAACCCCCCCCCTCGATCCCCGTGCCCACCCCCCTCCTCGATCCCCGTGCCCAACCCCCCTCCTCGATCCCCGTGCCCACCCCCCCCTCGATCCCCGTGCCCAACCCCCCTCCTCGATCCCCGTGCCCAACCCCCCTCCTCGATCCCCGTGCCCACCCCCCCCTCGATCCCCGTGCCCAACCCCCCCCCTCGATCCCCGTGCCTCCCCTCCTCTCGACCCCCGTGCCCCCCCCCTCCCCGCGCGTGCGCCGTCTGAAGCCCGCTGTGGAAGTTACAGGGAGCGGAGTGCGGAGAGAGAAGAGGAGGAGGAGGAAGGAGGCAGCAGCCGCAGCAGCAGCAGGAGGAGGAGCAGCAGAAGGAGCACGAGGCAGGCAGAGAGAGAGAGGGGAGGAGGAGGAAGGAGGCGACAGCAGCAGCGAGAGAGAGTCGAGGGAGGAGGATGGCGCCGCCGCCACCGCGAGGCTCGTGACGCACGACGGGCGCGGCGAGAGGGGCCACAGCGCCACGCCGCCAGCTCGCGTGGGGCCCGGGTCAAGGTGCGTCAGCTGTGTCTGTGTGGCAGTGTGTTTCTGTGTCTGTGTGTGTCTGTGGGAGAGTGTCTATGTGTCTGTGTCTGTCTGTGTGTCTGTGTCTCTGTGTGGGAGCGGTGGTGTAGCGGTTGTCGCGCTGCGCCACGAACCACCCGATTTCGATTCCCACTCACGGCCACCAACACCCAGTGACAAGTATCTGAACTCGTCCTGGGCCTCCCCTAGGTCGACTCAGCCTCAAACGAGTACCTGGTGCGGTGTGTAAAACATCACCAATGGGGAGACAAAGGCGGCCTGGCGTTGTGCTGGCCACCCACCCCTATCGTGTTCCACAGTGCCGGCCTTCATAGGTGCTGCTCGCTGACAGCACTTGCCCCAACAGTCTGTTACAGGCTACACGGGGGAGCTTTGTCTTTGTGAGAGAGTGAATGAGATTCTGTTTGTGAGAGCTGGCGCGAGGGATATAAAATAGACATGGTATTGGTATCGGAGGGTTGTTGTGAGTGTGAGGGATGGTGTGTGAGTGTGTGAGTGACTGTGTGAGGGATGGTGTGTGTGTATTATTGTGAGTGTGAGGCATGCTGTGTGAGTGAGTGTGAGGGATGGTGTATTATTGTGAGCGTGAGGGATGGTGAGTGAGTGTGTGAGTGTGTGAGGGGTGGTGTGTGTGGGGAGCGGTAGTGTAGCGGTTAGCGCGCTGCGCTATGAACCTGGCGACCCGGGTTCGATTCCCGCTCACGGCGAACACCAGTGACGATTATCTGAACCGGTCCTGGGCCTCCCCTGGTCGACTCAGCCTTAAATGAGTACCTGGTGCGGTGTGTAAGCATCGCCACTAGGGAGACAAAGGCGGTCGGGCGTGGTGCTGGCCACCCACCCCCTCGTGTACCGTTCCGGCCTTCATAGGTGCTCGCTAACAGCACTTGCCCCTACAGTCTGTTAAGGCTATACGGGGGATCTTTATTATTGTGTGTGAGAGCTGGCGTGTGAGGGTTATAAAATAGACATGGTGTTGGTATCGGAGGGTTATTGTGAGTGTGAGGGGTGGTGTGTGAGTGTGAGGGATGGTGTGTGACTGAGTGTGAGGGTGGTGTGTGAGTGTGTGAGTGAGTATGTTATTGTGAGTGTGAGGGATGGTGTGCGAGTTTGTGTGAGGGATGGTGTGTGAGTGTGTGGGGTGGTGTGTGAGTGTGAGGGATGGTGTGTGAGTGAGTGTGTGTGTGGGGTGGAGTGTGAGTGAGTGTGTGAGTTTGAGGGATGGTGAGTGTGTGAGTTTGAGGGATGGTGTGTGTGTGAGTGTGTGTGTGAGGGGTGGTGTGTGAGTGAGTGTGTGTGTGTGAGGGATGGTGTGTGAGTGTGTATGTGAGGGGTGGTGTGTTATTGTGAGTGTGAGGAATGGTGTGTGAGTGTGTGGGGTGGTGTGTGAGTGAGTGTGAGGGATGGTGTGTGTGTGAATGTGTGAGTGTGTGTGTGAGGGGTGGTGTTTGAGTGTGTGGGGTGGTGTGTGAATGAGTGTGTGTGAGTGTGAGGGGTGGTGTGTGAGTGTGTGAGGCATGGTGTGTGAGTGTGTGAGGGTTGTGAGTGTGAGGAATGGTGTGTGAGGCATGATGTGTGAGTGTGTGTCATTGTGTTTGTGTGAGATGGAATGTGTACTGTATGTACAACGTGTGCACACGATACGTGCGTATGTGCATCTGTAGACGTACGATTGTACAAATGTGTAGTTTGTGTGTCTACATCCGGCACTGTGTGTTCAAGCCTTCTATAATAGGATACATTTCACGTACAGGGGGTACAGTACACGGTTCATTGTTGATGACAGTGCGTGGTGTCTGTGTCGTCTTCGTCCCTACACGCCGGTTCTCCAGCCTGTGTGTGTGTAAGTGTGTGTGTGTTTAAAAGTGTGTGTGTACGTGTGTGTAAGTGTCTGTAAGTGTGTAAGTGTGTGTGTGTGTAAGTGTGTGTGTGGAAGTGTGTGTGTGTAAGTGTGTGTGTGTAAGTGTGTGTGTGTAAGTGTGTGTGTGTAAGTGTGTGTGTGTAAGTGTGTGTGTGTAAGTGTGTCTGTGTGTAAGTGTGAGTGTGTGTAAGTTAGTGTGTGTGTAAGTGTGTGTGTGTGTAAGTGTGTGTGTGTAAGTGTAAGTGTGTGTGTGCCCGTCGGCCTGTCTTACCGTCTGTCCGTCAACACGCATGTGCACGTACGGTGCTAAAGAATCCCGGCGTACAGAGACATACACAAGCTGGTCGGGCTGCGTGATTTCCTGTCAGTACGCATGCCCAAACAGACGGCCAACACGCATAACGTGTCCGCCTGTGTCTGGCTGCCGAGCTGTCGTGGATATGTCAATGTGGACGTGTATCCTCTGTGCACACACACACACAGAGACTGGCACTCATGTTGTGTAAATACCAGGGCATACTGGGACACACGGAGTCTTCTTATGCGCCACGTATGGGGGAGCTGCCGCCGCTACGTGACCCCCCCACCATGTACGAGCCGCGGGTTACGTAACGGGGAGATCTTCGTGGTCGTGGGTTTGTTGGTGCCCGCTGCACAAGACGTTGCGGCGAGTTCAGTGGAGAAGTGGGCTTATTCCGTGCTGTTGCTGTATGGTGGCAGTGGGATATTCGGGAGCCTGGTGCTAATGTCGAGACGTCTGCTAAGCCATGATGAGAGAGGGCTTCGTTAGTGACGTTTTGCTGTTCCAGTGAAGGAGCCCATGCGGTCCATAATTTTGATTGTATGGCCATATATTTGTACTCCTGTGTTGTGGCTTTAATGTGTCTCTCTGGGTCTGTGCGTATATTTATATGCGTCTCTGCGTATCGCTGTGTCTGTATTTCAGTGAATCTATGCGAGTCTCTGTGGGTTAACTATATGGTCTACCGTTGCGATGGAGATGTGCACATTGGTTTGTTGGTGTTCTGATGCGGTTGAAGGTACAGCAGTGTCTTGGAGGAGTGTCAAAGCCAGGAGAAGGTTTGATGTATGAGTCTCGAATGATGTTTGTTTATTCTGGAGGTCTCTTCTACTGCACCTGTTGATGGTCCAGTGATGCGTTGGTGTCTCTTGGCCTGAAGGCATTTGGGGGGTGTGAAAGTATGATCATGAAAATGTGGCAAGTGTGTAGAGATTATCGTGGGTGCAAATGTGTAGTTGTAGAGGGAAGATTATGCATTACTGATGCTTTCTCGGGATGATGATGCAAATTAGGAAATGCGGGGTGGTCATGATTGGTGATTTGGGGCTCTGGAGGGATGAATGTGTATATTTTGCATTGCGGAGAGATGAACATCTGGAGAAGCTTCGAGGCATGAAGTGGATGGTCTTGGGCATGTGATGATCCTTTGGGGCATCAATTACAGTCGAGAATTATGCTCGCAATAAAGCAAGGGGCATTGTGCACCACCTCCTATGAAGTGGATGTTCAACCATGTGCAAGAGTAGGCTGTCGTTTGCCAATGTGGAAGCTCAAAACTAAAATCTGAACTTAATTGCTGTAATAATGACCAATAGGCCCTATGTAATTACAGTCACTCAGGTGTCCAGAGAGCGTTAATGTATATCAGCTTTCACCTGCTTAATCAAAATGCGTCAATCATTACCATAACAGAATACAGTGGCAGAATTGTATTGGTCTAATTTTATTGAAAATAATTAAGCTTGTTTGCAGATTATTTGTAACATCATCTACAATACTTAATGCTTCAGAGTTATGAATGATACTTAGCCTTAAGCAGATGAGAAACATTGGAATTTTATTTCGATTCATCTCGTTTGATCCAGTAAGTGATGTTTAGGTAAAGAGGAATTGGAAGATGAAAAAACCTGAAAAAATTATGTTATCTTTTCATCCCACTCAAGACCAGTACAGACATGTACACGTCCTTGTTTTATAAATGTATCTCGACTTTAGGGCACATAACAAGAACAGACATATATTGGTATATAAGTGGATACATTTTTCTCTCCTACTGATTGGCCACCCAGTGATTCTCTTCCTGGAGTGTGACCTGTGACCTCAATTATGTAGACGTTACATGTGTACAGACAGGAAAGGTCTGTGTTCTCTGTCTCTGCACGCCTATGTCCTGCGAGCAGTTTTGCCTTGAATTTAAGCGGCTTACGATGTGTACCTGTTCAATATCAATCTTTTTAACTGCATACATGTGTTGTAAATGAAAAGAAATGCACAAGTGTGCTTTGTCTTACTGGCAATGGTGAGAGCACGTGTGCTTTATAATTACTGAACTGTGAGTGCTGTGTATGCCATTTGTATACATGTTCAGTGTGTAGGTGTGCGCTTTGAATGTTTGGCTTTACTGCAGCACAAAGCCACGTCGTCGTTTAACGCAGTATTAGAACACAAATTCTACATGAGTAGATTTCTGCATGAGTAGAATTAGTCTACATTAGACCAATTCGAATTCTGATGAATGTGTTTAATTTTACAGACATCTTATTCTAGGTTCCATCAAACACATTCCTGTGGAGGGAGCTGGCAGGAACGTTGGGTTTGCTCGGTCAATGGCCAGGGTCAACGGCGGCGTGGTGTATTCCACAAATATGCCCGACTGTGAGGGCGGGCACAAGCCGGCGTGAGTAGGTTAAACGTTGAGTTTTATAAGGGCACCACCGGGTGACCAGCCCCTCCCCACCCAGCCCCACCCTCCCCACCCAGCCCCTCCCCACCCTCCCCACCCAGCCCCACCCTCCCCACCCTCCCCACCCAGCCCCTCCCCACCCTCCCCACCCAGCCCCTCCCCACCCTCCCCACCCAGTCCCTCCCTCCCCACCCAGCCCCTGCCCACCCTCCCCTCTCCACCCAGCCCCACCCTTCACATTTTTGGATGCACGACGGACGGACACAATGATCTCCTGTGGGCTGGTGGAACCAGGTGGTTCCCACCAGTATATGGCATTCTTAATTATCTCTTTTGCTTGTTAGGGGGAGTGGTTGTGCAAAGGTTGTGCACCGCACTATGAACCCGGCAACTCTCGAGTTCAATTCCCGGCCATGGCAAACTTCCGTGCCGAGTGATATCCGAGCCAGTCCTGATACTCCCTTCACCAACCCATACTAACCAGCGTGCGGAAATGCGGTCAAACATTTACCATGGCTGATATGGTCAAAGCGAGGCTTTTTTAAAATCTAACAGTGAATGGACAAGACTGCACTCTATTTCGATTTAAAGCTTTCGTGACTGCAGGGATTCATCTTCTTGGTTCTTTCGGTAAAGTCACGTAGAAGGGAAGTAATAAAATAATAAAAATAAAACATAATAAAACAATTCTCACGACGTTTCGGCCACAACGCAAGCAAGCAGCCGTCCTCAGGCCTGAGGCCTGAGGACGGCTGCTTGCGTTGTGGCCGAAACGTCGTGAAAATTGTTTTATTATGTTTTATTTTTATTATTTTATTACTTCCCTTCTACGTGACTTTACCGAAAGAACCAAGAAGATGCACTCTATTTGTATACCCTTTTATATGAATCGGAGAGTAGTTTCAAATGTAATTTAATATCTACGTTGACTTGTCTCGTCGTTCTAAAGCAATATGCCACGTCAGCGAATATGCAAGCATTATATGTACAGCAAGAACTGCTTTGAGGTGTATATATATAATGTAGTGTTGATATATTGTTTGTTCTAATTATATGACATTTACAAAAATAATCATAGTACTACCATTGTACAGATGGTTTTGTAGTTTTCTCATGGCCTCTGCCCTGTGACTGGATGGCCAGTGTACTATTATTTGTTGAGGTTCTCACAATGCATCATTATATTAATGCAACCTTGGTCTTTAATTAAGGCCAACATCTCTGGGCAACCCGGCCACCCCAAGTCTGACTTACTTAAAAAGGCGGTCACTTAGCGGAAGTGTCTGCACTTAATTTATATGATGCCATGTCACTTAACGTTGGTTGGGTATTTAACTTGGAAAGTAATGCCTGTCTTACACACTGATGGTATCACAATGGACTGCAAGAGAATAACAGCATGCAAAACAACAGCAGCCAACGCAACGGAGCATGTCTGTCTGCATGAGTGACGCTGATTTACATGTACCGTACTGTGTTTTATGCGTTATCACCGACTACTTAAGTGTCACCGTGGTTGACCTCTGCTTGGGCGTATATGTTTATCGAAGTCGGACAAAGTGATATTGGGTGGTGCAGTAGTAACCATTGCGTCTCGTGGCAAGAAAGGCCTGCGTTCAATTCTTGACTCTGGCACCTGTTGGCGTGGAGTTTGTACGGTTTCCCACCATTCTGCTTGGGCTTTCTCTAGGTTTAGGTTTTACTCCCATAATAACAAAAAAACATAGGATGTTACTGGTAATGGTTGAAAACATCCCAATGCTGAAAAATTACTTGCAAATTTCTCAATTGGGATTACACACGGCAACATTTGCCCCTACTGTGAAAAATTGGGAAGAAAAAAGTATTGAGACTCATATCCAAGGCTGATCACCCAGACTAAGTCCAGCCTGGGTAATGAAGTGTAATAATACTATTTGTTTCAGGGTAAAGCTTGGCCCCACTTCTCCGGGCATGGTGCTGAACACCTTTAAGAGAGTGATGTGGAGATGAAGTTGGTATGCGGCGTAGGAGTTGAGAACCGGCCACCATGTTCTGGGCTTTTAGGTGCCTGCAGGAGGCAGTACACAGAGCGGGTATTTCACCTATCTGGGAGATGGTAAATATGCAAGGAGGTTTCTGTCATGTTTGTGTGGCATTTTTCCAGGCAATCGTGTTTTACATCTACAACTAACAAAACAAGTGGGCAAACATCTCAAGCAAGTGTTTCCTGCTGGACAACTGTGACAAAGAGCTTCATAGCTCATCATACTTCTCGAGGATAAATAGACTGAGTCTGAGTGTGTGGTGAGTAGTGAATGGTGAGTGTCAATGTCTAGTGAGTGGAGAGTGGTGATGGTGAGCATCTGGATAATGTTTTAAGCAGCTACTTTACTTTTTTGTTAAACTTGCAAGTGCTAACTTAAAACGTAGGTTTTCGTTAATATATGTGATTTAATGTCTTGGTAGAATGAAATGGAACTTGCTGCTGTTTGGTGCTGTAGTTTTAGAAGCAAAAGGTGGATGCTTGTAGTTCAGATAATCGTATATCACATACTTCATGTAATGTTCAATTAATATAAAGTACATCTATAGTTTACAGTGCCTCACCAGTGATAACGCAATTATTCATTAAGTAAACCTCAGCATATGTCTGGACAGAGATATACAATATTTACATTTTGTCACGAAATATAATGGGAGTTTTTGCACCAAAAAGTTATGTTGGATTGTCAACCTTAGTTTTCCATGGTCCTAATATTTTTTTATATAGTTTGGTAGAGCATCAGGCTTCCAATCATGAAACATAAGTTCAAATCCCGGACAGGGTGTACCCAATCATTGAACAGCCCTGGTTAAAATGGTTCAGCAGGTGAAGAAGGCATGCTAGTTAACGAGCCGACGACGAGTTATTGGGCAGAGGTCCCGTTGCGGGCCTTATTCACACTGCTGTGACAAATGCAGGAAATCCGGGGATAGGCAGATGCCGGTTAACTGGAATTCACATTTAGCTGGACCGATGCCTTCCTAATGACAACAATTCAGCGCATCCTGTGCCACACCACTTAGAGCACGTGGCACCAGGGTTAGATCACGTGGCACCGGGGTTAGAGCACGTGGCACCGGGG
Organism: Lampetra fluviatilis; assembly: GCF_964198595.1. Classification (NCBI taxonomy): domain Eukaryota; kingdom Metazoa; phylum Chordata; class Hyperoartia; order Petromyzontiformes; family Petromyzontidae; genus Lampetra; species Lampetra fluviatilis. The sequence continues at coordinate 1,149,223 of NC_136289.1, forward strand.
TTAGATCACGTGGCACCGGGGTTAGAGCACGTGGCCCCGGGGTTAGAGCACGTGGCACCGGCGGCGTTAGACCACGTGGTGCACGCCACCCACTCAGTATATCGCTGCTACGCGCTCTGCTGCTATGCGTTGTTCTCTGCGGCCCTGTGTCGTGCCCAGTACAGTATTTTATTTTCATCCTCTGCGTTTTTTTTAGCTGTGTCCCCAACCCAGCCTGTTCTTTCTGCGTCTCTCTATTTTGTCTTTTCAAGCTTGTTTTGAATCTCTGACTGTGCTTCTTGCTTTCTGGTATTCCATTATTGGTGTCTTTGCCTTCTCAGAGGGCATCAGTAACACTTCAATGGTGAGTACTCAACCACACACGATATAGCACAACACACAATACATCTAACACGTTACACGTATTTATTTTCGATCCGTATTTTATTTCCTAAGTCTTTAGAGGAGAGTAAACGTATTAAACACGTTACGTGCGGCTCAACATGTCTTACAGGGTTGTTGATTTTATCTTGTATTTATATTGTATTTCACTAGTTACGCGCTTAGCCAGAATGCTTTAGCTGGTCAGAGCTGGGCTCCCCCTTCTATTATTAATCCGGCTGTTACAGTACTCTTCTGATCTCGAGCAGAGACGTCAACAGAGTCTGTCTGTTCATGTGTCGACAATCACTGTCACAAGACTGGACCCCGAGTCATCAGAAACCCGCCTGGGACGGGACGATTCCACAGTGAGGGCAGGACCACATTTGCATCGAATGCAATTTTTGTGTTTTTTTTTACCGCAGTGCCGTGCGATGACCGATTGTCATCTTCTTACTACTTATGGCGGTGTCTGACACTGTTATAGCAGCGTGTTTGGCGCTTTGTGTTGTGTTTGTCTTCGTCATAGACACGCACGCGTGTGTGTGTACAACACGTGTGGGGAGCAGTGGTGCAGCGGTTAGCGCGCTGCTCTACGAACCCGGTGACCAGTGACGATTATTTGAACCGGTCCTGGGCCTCCCCTAGGTCGACTCGGTCTCAAATGAGTACCTGGTGCGGTGTGTAAGCATCGCCACTGGGGAGACAAAGGCGGCCGGGCGTGGTGTTGGCCACCCAACCCCCTCGTGTGCACAGTGCCGGCCTGTATAGATGCTCGCTAACAGCACTTGCCTCAACACGGGGGATATTTGTCTTTGTTACAACACTGTTGCAAGTGATGGTTGGCTACGTACGGTGCGAAAGAAGTTCAACACACGTATAGTACTATAGAGTACTGCATTTTGAATTGGCCCTCTATGTAATGCAATGTTTGTAACTTTGTACATTAGTTAAGAACAGTAACTGAACACAGTCGTGTTGAATATTGATTTTCTATTACCCAAATCAACTGGAATTCGGCTGGTCCTGTCAGATTAAAGAAGCTAAGCAGGTCTAGGCCTGGATAGTACTCGGAGGGGTAACCACCATTCATGTCCAGGATGTTGTAGACCGCTGCTGGATAGTAGTGCAGCAGAATCGTGAATTGTCCTGTACTTTATATGGTGCCACGTTTACGCTCCCTGCCATACTTAGCACAAGCAGCTTTCTCCGTGGTGCCGTGATAGGGGCATTCCTCGCCACGCGACGCTGCTCATCGCAGCCCGGAATGGCTGCATCTCTCCCTTTTTGAATCGCAGTCGCGGGACATTTAACGTCAAAACCGTGAGCTGCCACGGGACCGCGGTTCTGCCACGACTTCCCACGCTTTCTATCCAACGACTTCTCACGCCATTCCCACGACTTCCCACACCATCCCACGACTTCCCACGACTTCCCACGCCATCCCACGCCATCCCACGACTTCCCACGACTTCCCACGACTTCCCGCGCCATCCCACGACTTCCCGCGCCATCTCACGACTTCCCACGCCATCCCACGACTTCCCACGACTTCCCACGACTTCCCACGACTTCCCACGACTTTCCACGCCATCCCACGACTTTCCATACCATCCCACGACTTCCCACGACTTCCCACGCCATCCCCCGACTTCCCACGCCATCCCACGACTGCCCACGACTTCCCACGACTTCCCACGCCATCCCACGCCATCCCACGACTTCCCACGCCATCCCACGACTTCCCACACCATCCCACGACTTCCCACGCCATCCCACGACTTCCCACACCATCCCACGACTTCCCACGCCATCCCACAACTTCCCACGACTTCCCACGACTTCTCACGCCATCCCACGACTTCCCACACTATCCCCTACCATCCCACGCCATCCCACGACTTCCCACACCATCCCACGACTTCTCACGCCATCCCACGACTTCCCACACTATCCCATACCATCCCACGCCATCCCACGACTTCCCACACCATTCCACGACTTCCCACGCCATCCCACGACTTCCCACGACTTCTCACTCCATTCCACGACTTCCCACACTATCCCACGCCATCCCACGCCATCCCACGACTTCCCACGACTTCTCACGCCATCCTACGACTTCCCACACCACCCCACGCCATCCCACGACTTCCCACGCCATCCCACGCCATCCCACGACATCCCACGACTTCCCACGACTTCCCACAACTTCCCACGCCATCCCACGACTTCCCACGCCATCCCACGACTCTACCTGAGATAGTCTTTAAAGACGGTAGAGGAGTCAGGAAATTCTGCTTTTTCCCCCACAACTGCAAGGTGCGAATAGCAGGACCAGCAGACGATTGATGCTCACGCCTCTATAGCAGCGGTCGCAGACCTTTTTGGCACCAGGGACCGGTTTCGTGGAAGACAATTTTTCACGGACCGGGGGGGTGGGGGGGGTCATCATTGGGTCTTTTCCCCTTTTCAAAGAAGCTCTCCAGCGACATTTGTTTTTTACTTATGTTGGCTACTAGGGGTTAGAGCTTGTGGGCTTACCAAAAACTGTGACTGACACAAGTGCGCACTGCTGGAAAGAGGCGCGGATGGAAGTGTCAATAATAAAATAATGGGGGCGGCCCACGCGCGGACTCACCGCTCTCACCTCCTGCTGCTGTGTGGCCCGGTTCCTAACAGGCCACGGACCGGTACCGGTCCACTGCCCGGGGGTTGGGGACCCCTGCATTTAGCATCGCCTCTGGGCCCGGTACATTGTAATAGGACTCACATTCATCATCTTTGGGCATTTCACAATTCATTGACGTTAGGCGTATAGTTATTCATCAATTAAAGTCGATTATTACGGTCATGATAATACATTGAACCATCAGGGCAAGAATGTATTATTTACTTGTACAAATTATATGCAAATATGTTAATGTTATATTTAATTTAAAGGAGTTGACAATATCAGAAATAATTCAAATAAAATAATACTAATAACAATTACAATAATAATAATGTGTTATTGAATGGAATCACACTCCCGAGTTATAAATGCACCAAATCTCAGGGAAGAAGTAAATGGTTACACGTGGAATTGACAGGATTTATTTTAGATTAAATGCGCTTAGTGAATTTACACGTGTTTATATTCACAATGTCTTGCCGTGCACAAATGTGGGAAAGTGAATTGCTCAAAGGCAGTGCACATTCTGCTGACAAGTAGGACTCAACATTTCATGAAAACAAACTTTCTCCTGTCCCGTCAAATCGGAAGCTTGATTTTATGAATTAGTGCCACGGCATTCACGATTGCTACACGTGGAACAGACCCGAGTCAGGCAATGATGGTTTGCCTTGATCGGCTGCAATTCTTGGTGACCTAAAGCCAAGAGCCTTGTTTCTGATGTCCCACAGAATTATCAGAATCTCGGTGGCCACATTCATAGATAAAAGTTGACGGTCTCTATAGGTCTATGTCCATTAACATCACGAATGCAGTTTCTGTTTTACTCGCAGGCCCAATTTACAGTAAAATTGTCGAGTGTTTTAAGTCCAAAATAAGCATAACTCGTACCGCGATAAGTGGGCTTGTCGGTCTTTGATAACAACGCTTCACATTCAGCAGCAAAGGAAGGAACCCTGCTGCAAATGTCAAAGCAAGTACGCCATCGGTTGCGACGCACGCTCACCCCGCCCTCTGTTCCTATGGATGAGGCTGCACTGAAGGGAAATCCTGGGCACAAGTTGTGAAACCGTTTTATTGCAGTTAGTTGGAAAGCTTGCAGGCATTTTGAGGCGGAGTTGTGCCGAGGCAAAATCATTGAGATTATTCCGATTATTTTGGCGCTAGAAATGTCCAAAAGATGGGCCACTTTGTTGAGCTATCATTTGTGATAGCCAGGTCGCTTCTGAAAAATAAGTAAATACCTCAGTGGGCTTTGCCTGGCAGGATGGGGATGGTTTAGTTTTATTTGTATGTGTTTGGGTGATTTTTTTTACCTTGCACTTTGCACTCCTATCGTGTTTTTTTTATTGTTTTGTGTTCTAATGTTCTTACCCCGTGCCCCTACTGGATATCTGCGAAAAAGAGCTGTGTAGCTCATCAGATTCCTCCAGGATAAATAAATATTACTGATAGGAACCTCCTGGTTACACCGGCCCACAGGGGATTATTGTGTCCGTCGTGCAGGGAGGGGCTGGGTGGGGAAGGTGGGGAGAGGCTGGGTGGGGAGGGTGGGGCTGGGTGGGGCTGGTTGGGGAGGGGCTGGTCACCCCGTGGTGCCCTTATAAAACTCAACGTTTAACCTACTCACGCCGGCTTGTGACCGCCCTCACAGTCGGCAATATTTGCGGAATACACCACGCCGCCGTTGACCCTGGCCATTGACCGAGCAACCCAACGTTCCTACCAGCTCCCTCCGCATGAATGTGTTCTGATTTTGAACCACAGTGATGCACAGCTTCCCCCATTATGACGCTCGCGTGCGTGCGTTTCTTGCAGTCTGTTATTATAATTTCGGGCAATGCTTTTTTTTATGCACGTCATGTTTTCCAACATGTTAATTGTAATGCCGAGCTGTCTTTACAGAGATCCTTATTAGTGGTTAAAACAATGAAAACAGCAATCGTTGCTAATGCCAGTGGGTAATTCAGGCATCAATTTGTATTTGGTCTATATTTATGCGTAGATGTTGTTCTTTGCACTTAATACTTTCGCTAAAAAGGCATTTTCCAGCATAAAAAGAGGCTCCTGTTACTCGCACCCTTCTGAGTGAGCTACGGTTATGGTTGTGCAATTCTGTACAAATTTGTCCAAATATTGTTCACATGAAGGTAATCAAAGACTTTAAGTAGATTGAACAGATTTGAGGGAAAATGGAATTTGGTTTTGGAATGGCAGCCAACTGTCTTTGATAATTATTAACCGTTACATTTTTACTGAAAGCCAAAATAGTGTCGACTTCTCAAGTTCTACACAGACGTTGCTTTTGTTCACAAATCGTCAATGAGCTACTTATGTCGTTTAAACTTCAAATGCAAAGACGCATTTAGTTTACAGCTGTAATGATTACACATCTGATGCATTCTGGAGTACTTGTTGTTTTCAGACATGGGTTTACATACAGTAAGCGTGTGTATGACATGCAGCCTTGTAGGCTACTGGAATCTATTTTGTTTAGTGGACACCGATTAGGTGTGGTATTGCACATGAAGAGGCCGCTTTGTCAGCACCACACCTAGCCACCTTTGTTTCCCCAGTACTAATACCGACCATACACTGTACATCTTACAAATTTTAGGCTCGGTTGACTTATGAGAGGCCCAGACAGGGTTCATGAACCATTTTCCTTTGTTGTATGACCAGGAATTGAACCCAAGTTGCCAGGATTGTAGTGCAGTGTCCAAACAATTATTTCCCCTGCACCGCTGATTCGTGCCCGCACTAAAGTGGATGCAGCAGGGATTGATTCACACAAGCACGTTAAGTCCTCGCTTAACGCGTTTTCACACAGCGCGTTTACGCCATAACGCGGTTCTTCCATTTTGGGACACTTTTTGCATAACGCGGAATGCGCCCGTTGTAACACACAACGCGCCCATTATGTGGCTTCTGAGCGGGTGATGATGAACTATTTTCTTGAGCTATGCGGCTGAGCGACATGATACAGCACGCGGAATGATACGGTATATGGTGGCGTACCCTCATTTGAGTTCTTTGTCCCGCCATGGGGTGACTGCAGGCCAATTTTACAGTGCAAATGTCGTTCAGTAGAGTAATTCCTCGCTTAACGCGGTTTTCGCTCGGTGCAGCACTTTTTAAGAATGAATCTATTGCCTTAAATCAGGGATTTGCTGCAGATCCAGCAGGAGTGTGTTCCTACTCACAGAGCGACCGCTGCTAAGAAATGCGCAATCATAGGTAGGTATTCACACGCTGTACCCACGCTCGCACGCGCACATCTCTGCCTAACCAACAGGAAACACTTGGGGGTCAATGCATTTTCATGTTTGAGGCATCTTCAAACTGCAACTGGCAACATCACGCGTAACGGAAACACACACAACTCCCCCTACTGCTTCCTTCACCACTCTCCCTCTCCCGCAGACACTTTTCAAACTTTCCACCTGAGTGCTTTGCCGAGTTATGGCTCTGTGTTTGGATTGCAGACATAATTGGCTCATTTAATAATTCCTTCCCATGGGTGCTTTGGGCTATTTCTGATTGGGAACACACACCGCTGCTCTGCCATTACACCGCCGGTGACTGCAATCTCTCTTTCTGTAGTCTAAACATTTCAGAATAAAATAAACATGGTTTGTGCTCCACGGCAGTGCCATGATTACTGGAATTGCCATCCACCCTCACTAGGTTGTTGAGAAACGCTTTGAGTGCCATATTATATCCGTGCGAAAGAAGTTTAACATACGTACATATGGACATATTGACACACGCACATAAGTGGAACACAATGTTTTTAGTGGCTACAAAAAGACTTTTCACATTTTTATCAGTTAAGTATGTAAACCAGCTGTCGAGACTGTATAGTGTTTAGACAATGGCCAGGGAACAACTCAGTTGGAAGTGCAGGGTGGTCCCAATCGTGAAAGCCTGAGTTTGAGACCTGGCAACTGTGGTCGTCTGGGCCCGGCGTCCTTTTTTTGTAGCCGAGAGAATTGGAAACCAAGTGGCGAGGGCTGAGATATTTTATCCATTCGTGCCAGACGTGGTGGTGCGCGTATGCAAACGAGCACTCTGGAGGGGGGGTTGACATCGTCATCATTTGGGCTATGTAAAGTCGGCCAGTAGATGTGATTTCAGCAAGTGGGATCCCTGACCTTGTCAATGCATTTTTTTTATACCCACTAATCGATTCCGACTTTTCAAATTTGCAAATCCTGAAATGCAATGTAGCTTTTCAGGATAAATAAATGAATGCACAAGAAGATGCGTATCATCGTCGTAATTTGATGTGTGCAAGTTTGAGCTCTCAGAACTGAGTAGTTGGGTGAGAAACAAACATTTTTATTTTATTAGGTTTTTTATGCGGTCATTGATACCAAGGCTACGATGGTTTATTAAACTTAAAATCTAGCCATATAATGTCACATAAGTTAACATGGAGTCTTATCCAAATCATAAGCTGGTACCTAAAAGCTCTTGGAATAAGCAAGACAGGGTATGAGACAGAGTTAATCATTTTCTTTTCAATTAATATTACAGTGAGTAGAAATTATTCATAGAATTGTGGGGGATAGAGATGGTTTGGAGGGAGGTGAATAAATATTTGATTAATTATTTAGGACCTAGGTTAATATTGCATGGCTTCCCGATGTCCCAATGTAAACCCAAGTCATCAGTGGTGCTAGTGCGAATGAGCAACCCCTAATAATCCAGTTATTTCATGAACAACCGGGAGTCCTTTACGATTATTCTACGTCGGCTCTAATGGACTGTGTTTAAAAAAATATTACTTTAGACCCCCCCATCCCACTGGGGCCAATAAAATGAGCACCACTTTGAGTGGAGGTCACAACAGTGGTTGTCCTATGGGATACCCATCCCCGTCATAGGAATATGGAATTTCCACCACTGGCTCAGGGCTATAAGCGGGAGATGAACGCCGCCTCGATGCTCATTTGAGCAGGAATCACTTTGACGTTGTTTTAGAAGTAAACTCTACACCGTGCTGCAGATTGATTCAAACCAGCCCTGCCTCACCACGATAATTATTGTTGTACATATCAAAGAAATTTTTTTTTAACAGCGACATTTCTCCCAGGAGTATATTGAATTTAAATGTTAAGAATACAAATTAACATGGTTTACTGTACTTTATAGGCAGTTTGCAAGTGCAAAACAGAAACAAATGATGGTGAGCTGTGAGGCACTTGAAACTGGAAACTTCAATCCATTGATTGAGGATGCTGTACTTGCCATTTACGCTGGTCACAAATATAACCTTTCAAGGAGAATGTCAATGTGACATGATACAATGTGAAATGTAATCGTGCCTATGGGTGACGGGGGAGCATTTAATAGCCCTGAACAGGTCGTCTTTTTTTGTTTTCAATAGTATATATGCAGGAAGGCTTCAATGAGTCTCAAGGTCCTTTTTCGGGAGGAAACCGCATTGTGATGCTGGGCCAGTTTCGGTCGAAGGTTTGCTGTGGATGTGCCAGAAAAAGCACATCACTCGCAGTAAACGCACACTCACAAGAGGATAATATGTCACTCGGAGGTCTGCACAGATGGATTTACAAACCCACATTTTGCACTGCCACCTACCTGGTTACTTCTTGATACTCCAACTGATGCTCCTGCTGTTGTGGAGTGACTCATGCAGCCAGCTATGGCTACAGGGTTTTGGTGGTACATGTTGTTTGTCGTTTATTGTGAAATGTCGGTCACAGTTCCTATGATCACTGTTACATTGCTTTTATGGCTTTATTTTGGTGATTTCGAAAAGTTTTTTTGGTTTGGCCATGTTTGTTTGTTGTAGTATGGAGTTAGAATGATGGCTTTAAATCTAAGTTGTCTTGTGGTTGTTTGACTTGCATCCCACTGGGATTTTTGCACAGAGCGTTGGTGTACGGTGCTTTTTTCTGGAAGATTTTTTGCTATTTTTTCCAATACTTTTTGCGCATAGTCACTTTAAGATGTTTTCTTGTCCATGTTTTTGTTTTTTGTTTGTTGCGGTTGCACCCGATTCAAGAGCCGAATGGTTCTCAGGGCTATACCTAATAAATGAAACTAAAAACTGAAAACTTATTGGGCAGCCTGCTGCTCAACAAGTGCATGTAGCTCATGAATAACAGCCGTTCATAGGCACCTTCATTTATATAGCCGTATTTGTTTCACTGAACAAGCCTGGGCCGGTCTCGGGAGAGTGAGGAATTTGTAAACCCGTTGGCTGCAGTGTAATTTGTGAGGCTGTAGTCAAAATATAGAAGCATCGTGCACATTAATTGGTGACATACATTCATAGTAGGTAATCATTCGAAATATAAATGCTGAGCTGCACACAGGCGAGGGTTGACCTTCTTAACTGAGCCCGACAGAGATTTGTGAATAATTTACAGCGTTGGTTAAGGCTTGTGACACTGCTGCCAAAGTAATGAAGGTTGCACAAGGGAACGTTTTTCTCTCTCTTTTAGGCACCACCTTAATAACATCCTCACAGTTTGGTCTGCGTGCCTGCACGTTGCGCACACATCATGATGTTTTTATTTTACACGCTTTTATTAAACTCACTCTGTCTGTTGTTGTCGTTGTTGTATCTTAAAATCTTGTAACACAATTTTTACCCACTTCCCAATGTGGTATCGACTGCAAACTTGGTATACTTATGTCATACTGATGACAATACTATATTCCATCATAAAAGTTAAAATATGTATATTTTAAAACATACTTTTTTTTATACATGATGTTTCGGCTTGGCTCAAAATTGTCCACGGTCAACTGACGTTGGCTTACGTTGTGGCAAGCTTCGGGGCCACTTCCTGGAGTCGTGGAGTTCTTCCATTACTAGTATGGTACATTTCATTAAAGCGTGTTTAAAAAAAAGTTTTTTTAAAATATTACTTATATGATGACATTCACGGGACCATCCCAATCACTGAGGTGGGGGGGGGCTTCGCCGAGTGGTAGTGTCACTCGCTTCTCTCTGTCGACTTCGTGTCCATCAACGGTTTTCAATGGTGACGTGAAAGTCGCCGAACGATGTGACTCGGGCTGGTCCCCATGGAGTTATTCGCCCGTCAGATATTTACCGTTGGACGTTGACTCTGCTTCTGAACAGCAGTGGTCCAGATCGCCACAGACATTTGCCTTACATGTAGTTTCCCAAATGTTTAACGTATGGACACGTGTAATGCAAAGACACATTCGAGTTTAGAGTGTAATGCCCCGCATTGTCTTGACCGAAAGAAAAGTTTATTTCATGGCAAGACTCTTATCTAAATGTGTTTTTTTGTTATTAAGTGTGGTTACAAAAAATGCAGAAATGCCCATTCCTGCTATGCCATACAAGCTTCATTCCAAGATAGAAACTTTGAACTGTTTTATGGCCATGTGAGGGATGAAATGGCGCTGTTGCAATTTCAAATTCCTTTACATTTTTATAAAAACAACTCCTACACAGGGTGCACGCTTCACCCACAGCACAAGTGAAGGTGGATGTTTTTCCTCAACTTGACAGGATAGGGTTTCCACTCAGCCCAAGAATGTTGTCAGTGCCTTAACCAGGAAAGACCCCGGACATCGGGCAGGAGCGTGAAAACTTGTTTTCGATTCGCAAATGTTTCGCCAGAACAACATTTCCCATGAAACTCAATCTGAAGTCACCGATGTTGGGGCGGAAAAAAGTGGCCTCCCGTTCATCCCTCGCCTGGATGAGTAAGCACCAGTTAGAAACGCCACTCGGTCTCCCCCCGGGCGCTCGTGTTGCCTCACCCCCGGCTCTCGTTGCCGCCGCCAGCAGTGGTGGAGGTGGTGGTGGCTTGGGGAGGGCCACGTAATGAAATGGACCTCTTTACAAACTGCGCCGTGCGCTTGGGAATCCAAGCCTGGCCCGCGAGAGTAATTGGGCACACTTACCCACACACCCCCGTAGTCTTCTGTTCCGTAAAGAATTACTGTATTAATGGAAGCTATTAAGTTGAGCAGCCAGCTTGTGGTGAAGAAGCTGGTTTATTTAAGCGAAGGCCCATGTGGTTTATCTTTACATTTTAATGGCCACCGGCTCACAGCATGATGTAACTACTGTTTTCATACTGCTTCGGTCCCAGGGGAAGTCATTCAGCTCAATTATTTATGTCCATGTTATTGGCATTTCCAGTTTAAAATGGTTAACTTTTACCATTTGTACGAAGCAAGTGTAGGTTTATAGTAAAACAAAAAAAAGCGAGTGCCAATTCATCCGGATGCTCTACCACGCATGGTGGTGGTGCTCATCTCTCTGGGCAATCCGGAGCCATGGTTGGAAATTCCACATTCTTATGACGTGAGCCATATCTCTCAGTAGAATAACAATTGTTGATTTCCCACAGAGGTGTGGGGATGATAATGTTATGTTAATTATGTAACGTAAACGTAGAGTATTACATTTGCGTATTATATGTGGTCAGAACATGTGCATGAGGTTCAGTCTTTTATTTTACGAAGTGAGAACTTGTGGAGATGGTGAGTTTATTGTGCAAAGGAGAGCTCTCTATGATTTAAACAAGTCACCGTTACCTAACATTGGGCTATTTCTTTACCCTTTTTATTTTTATCACCAATTACAGTGCAGGACATTGTACTGATGTAGTCGGGTCACACGGAACGTTGATAAGAATAGGGTTTTCCACTTTTTTCTGGCAGAAAAACAGGTGTTAAGTTGTTAAAACACGAAACTGAAACCTTTTACAAGGAATCATGTCTGCATTAACCACAATACTTGTGGTCAGAATTCAAACAACAAAAAACATACTCTTATAATATATGCATTCTCTCTGGTTCTTTCGGTAAAGTCACGTAGATAGAAAAATAACTAATAGATCACGACATTTCGATAGCAACACAAGCCATCGTCCAAAGATTGAAGGGCGTTGATCAACCAGGTATAGTGTTAACTGTTGTGTTGGCCGACTCTCTGAGTTGCATTACATTTCAAAGTTTGCTAAGTTTGATATTTTTTTTCTTTTTTCTCTCTATCGCCTTGTTCCCTCTGTAAATTTCACCCCCACCCTCTCGCCCGTTACGGCAGCCCCTCCCCTCCCTCCCCTCCCACCCTCGGATTAGGGAAGGTTTGCTAGCTCTGCGATCTTACATTGACTTGCAAATTCCATCCCTAGCCCCGCCCACTTACCCTTGGGTTGTACCCATCTCAAACCTTTATAACCTCTGGTTCAGTAGCTCTCTCGCTACATTTCTTCCTGCCTCAGCAGTCCGCCTGCTGTATTGTTTCACCTGAAGACGATGGCTTGTATTTGCTATCGTAACGTTGTGATCTATTAGTTATTTTTCTATCTACGTGACTTTACCGAAAGTACCAAAGAGTATGAATTCCTGTAGTCACGAAAGCTTCAAATCAATAATATATGCATTGTCTTTGAAACTGATTGGTCCACACCAGAGACAGCTTTGTTTTGAGCCTCGTCTCAAACGGTGTTAGACCAGATCACGCCAAAAGGCGTACAATCAGAGTAATGAGAGCTCGGGGTGAGCATCTACATCATGGGAACTCCTTTGCCAGCACCAACATATGAGAATAGGTTTTCCCCTTTTTTTTGGCAACAAAACAGGTGTTAAGATGTTAAAACACTAAACTGAAACCTTTTACGAGGAATCATGTCTGCATTAACCACAATACTTGTGGTCGGAATGCAAAGTAAAAACACACTCTGAGACATATCTCTGGTGTGGACCAATCAGTTTCAAAGATGATGCATATATTGTCAGAGTATGTTTTTTGTTTGCATTCTGACCACAAGTGTTGTGGTTAATGCACACATGATTCCTTGTAAAAGGTTTCAGTTTGATGTTATAACATCTCAACGCCTGTTTTGTTGCCAGTAAAAAGGGTAAAAACCTGTTCTCATATTTTGGTACTGGCAAAGGGGAGGTCCCATGAGGAACATTTATACATTCTCATCTCCTCCGGTGACTACGAGCTTCACCAGGGAATGGCCACAGGAGGTGAGACACCAACAGACCTTATCTTTCCCAGACACCACTTGGTGCTCTAAAGTATTCCCCCGTTATGCACGAGGGATACCTTCCGGAGATACTCGTGAATAGAAAATTCCACGGATAATGATATTGGCTTACGAAAACCTGGCTTTTATCTCATCGCTTTATCTCATCACTTTCTTTCTCTCGACGCGGTCATGTCGAGTTCCAGATGCGATTCGAGGATAGCTAAAATTTCGGATATCAAGTTCGTGAATAATGAGGGAATATTGCATTTTAATCTTGACTTAAAGCTTCCGTGACTGCAGGAATTCATATTCTTTGGTTCTTTCCGTAAAGTCACGTAGATAGGTAAAAAAAAAATGAACAAACTCGACGTTTCGATCACAACACAAGCGACTGCCACCTAATGACGGTCGCTTGTGTTGCGATCGAAACGTCGTAGTTTCTTGTTCATTTTATTCTTTTTTTTAACCTATCTACGTGACTTTACCAAAAGAACCAAAGAATAACATTGTATCTTCTTGGTTCTTTCGGTAAAGTCACGTAGAAGGGAAGTAATAAAATAATAAAAATTAAACATAATAAAACAATTCTCACGACGTTTCGGCCACAACGCAAGCAGCCGTCCTCATGTGAAAACCAGGTCTGTCGAGGCGACAGCGTCTGAATGAAACAGCACACGTGCTTGGAGCATATATATGTAATAAAAGACTCGGACGCTTCTCTCTGTCCTGTGTCCTTTATTTGGGTTCGATCTCTTTCCCTCACGGTACTCCCCTATATACTCTCCACCCTGCAGCCCCAGGCTGCTGTCGCTCCCGTAGCCCACACTCTGCAGCCCCAGGCCGCTGTCGCGCCGTGCAGACCCCTGCCGCGCCGTGCAGACCCCTGCTGCCGACTCCCCCCTTGCAGACCCGCTGCTCTCTGCAGCCTCCTCGCTGCTCCTCCTGCCCCCGGGCCGGTCACCGTTGGCCGACGGTGCCGATCCTCCTGGCTTGGGTGTGTGGCGACCTCGCCCCTCTCTCTCACCCTTCGCCCTGCGTGGCCTCTCTCTTCTCCTAGTCCCCGATCACTCCCGACTGCTTCCGGTTACCCCCCTTATAGACCCTTACCCTCTCCCCCACGTGACGTAACTCCTCCCCCCATGACGTCACTTCCGGAAAGTCGTTTACGCCCGCATTACATATATAAGCTGGGTTGGAAGGGGGGAAAAGAGCGCCTTGACAAAAGAATATGCATATCAAGATGCATTTCGCATATTTATGGGAAATGCAGGTATGTGATTAGTACTACTTATGTCCGTGCATTATGCAGGATTAGCAGCATCAAAGGGAAGGAATATGGGAAATACAGATATGTGATTAGTACTACTTATGCCCGTGCATTATGCAGGATTAGCAACATCAAAGGGAGGGGATATGGGAAATGCAGGTATGTGAATAGTACTACTTATGCCCGTGCATTATGCAGGATTAGCAGCATCAAAGGGAGGGGATAGGGGTAGCATTAATACGTGACTTTACCGAAAGAACCAAGAAGATGAATCCCTGCAGTCACGAAAGCTTTAAATAAAAAAATAACATTGTGTTTAATGTTATTTTTCAGTGAAGTTTTTAAGCTCTCGCCTTGTGACCATTATTCAATCGAGGCCCTCAGAGCTGGTCACAGGGTTTATATCTCTGGCTTCACAGTACATTATTACTAAAACCTCTTTTCACACATAAAGCAAATGGTAACAGCCTGGTCATCAATCAGCAGGCAGCAAAACAAACCTCTTTGTAAAATGTAATTATACAGTGCATCTATCAAGTTCACGTTCGGGGGTCAAACATCAGGTGAGTTATACGAAGCGTTCCCTTTGTCGACGCGGCAATGTGAATGAGCTGCATTATCGGGTGGTCTCTGAAATTCGGAAGCCCCTCAGCAGAGGCACTAGAGAAGTAGTTCTATTCTGCTCATCCTCGGGTCATCCTCCACGCCGAGGTGACACTGATGTCAGCGGGAGAGTTCCAGCGAGAATCCTTTTAATTCCTGACTTGATGACTTGAAGACGATAGAATGGTAACCGTGTGGTAAGAGGTTCTTGTGTTGGAAGCAAAATAATGTGCTCAGTAGTTGGTATACTTCCCTTATATTCCATCATGAGAAGTTGGTGTTTTATAGTAACACATGAACAGAGTCCCTTTTGCCAGAGTTCTTGATAAAAAAAATAATGGATGTTTGTGGACCCAATGTAAATATGTTCTTATTCACAACATATTTTGTTCCTGATATATTCAGTAAGGGTTTAATATGGCTGGATTGGGATACAGCTTTAGTCCATTAAACCAAATAATAAAAAAATGCCATCAGGTACGTTCTAAATAATGGTTGCACGTGAGAACAAGATTATTTGTAATGTGAGAATAGTGAAATAAAACAAAGACATTAATTCTAAATCTATCACCTTTAGTCTGAGTGCAACAGGTGAATATCTTGAATGTGATGCAGATATTATCGCTATGCAATTTGAAACCTCGATTGAAAACTTATTTGCGTTCTCAGTTTCTTTTCCTTCCCCCGTACCACCGATTATCACGGTTGGCTACGTGAAAGAAGTTCAACATTACATACATACATGCATCTAACAACATCAACGCATGTACGGATATTAATAATAGGATTGTAAAGCCAGAATTATTTCATACCTGGAGGTGACGCCATCGAAGCAGGTTAGGATAGGCGATACACGCATCACTTTAAGCTAGGTGGCCGCATGCGAAGGAATGCGTCAATATCAATACAAGTGTTGCGTGGCACCCCCTGTTACAGCTTGTGAGGTATTTCAATGTGACTGTGCAGCATCTCTAAAAACAACTGGATTGGACAAGTGCATTGGCAATGATGGAGAGATGTTGACTACCTCGCTTGGTATCCAGGAGGTATTGGGTTCGATGCTGACCCTGACGGCTGTATATTTTGAGTTTGCATGTCTCTCTCCACGTGGTCATGTGGATTTTTCTCCGGGTCCTCCGGTTTTCGCCTCCACATTTAGAAACATGCCTTTAGAGTATTTGACTGCTATATATTTCTACGTAGCCACTTCGTTGAGCTATCATTTGTAGCCAGGTCGCTTCTGAAAAAGATAGCTCAGTGGGCCTTGCCTGGTAAAATATAAAATTGTTGTTTTATGTCGCGATGCAACTTGTGAGGCACCACGGGTGCTCCGGTGCCTTTTGTGCATAGCACAGCGGTGGGGTAAAGCAAGTCTAATCCAATGCCTTTGAGAAGGGGGTTGGTGGATCGCGCAGAATTCTTGTGCACGAGACATCCGCCTGCAGTGGTGCCACAAGTGGCAGCGCAAGCTGGTCACCGTGTGAATGTTCTCTTTCTCTCTCCTGTGTGTGTGAGACGTGATCCACAGGCACTCGGTTTTCTTCCCAAGTGTTGCGGCGCAATGTACCACTCCGAGGCAGGTTCCGTTAGGGGCTCACGCCAAGTTTATTGAGGGCTTACGCCGAACCAAAACCCCGCTAGGCTATAACTCCCCAGGGGACAGGGGACTGTGATCTCTACAACCCCGGCTAACTCGGCTCTCCTCTCTGCCCCGGGCTGGGACTACCCCAACCTCGGCCAGTCGGGCGGAGTAGCCTGCCCTAGCCTCGTGTGCGGATCTCCTACCCCGAGTCCCCACTCCTACCCCCGACCAACCCCGGTTACATCCCGGGTCCCCCTTTAAATACCCCCCCCCCCTGGGGGCATGACGTCACCAT
The DNA here is from genome assembly GCF_964198595.1 of Lampetra fluviatilis. Classification (NCBI taxonomy): domain Eukaryota; kingdom Metazoa; phylum Chordata; class Hyperoartia; order Petromyzontiformes; family Petromyzontidae; genus Lampetra; species Lampetra fluviatilis. The sequence goes on from NC_136289.1 coordinate 1,166,005, forward strand.
CCCCTAAGGGCAGCCTGACGTCACGTTCTGCGACTCCGAGGGTGAGCATGACGTGACGTCACCCACTACTCCCCTCCAAGTATCAAATACTTAAACATAAATAAAGCAGGCATCACAAGTAGGAATTTCTCTAGAAGAGTCCGGATGTGTACCACCAGGCTGGATGTTATCACTCCGTTTTATTACATTTGAACAAGGGAGAACACCTTCATTTTCAGTGTCAATTTTGCAAGGGGGGGTCTAAATACTCTGTAACAGAGAACTAATCTTATTTATTTTAAGTTTTTCCCAAGGGGTTAAGCCACTAAGTTTGGTCACGTATATTTATATATACTCCCCTCTGTGCCTCTCTGCTCTGCAATAACCAGGCTCACCCATAACATTTTGGTATCAATGAAAAAATAATTGTAACATTCAAACATTTTAACGTTTACCTATACACTTATCTGAATAAATATCCACATATGACACTAATCAATAAATAACACGCCTGTGCCCATTGCAATACATTGCAGACACTAAGCGCTTGCTACGCCCAATGCAACCTATTGCAGCTTAATGTTCATACAAGCACCCTACGCGTACAGCATTTTAATGAACCAAAAATTACAGGAACATTGTCTGGTCCTTGTGTGATGGACCTGTAGAGTAGCTATTATAATGTACTGACTGGTATTAGAGTGGAAACCCCTCTTATCCGCAGCGATGAGGAGGACAAGCATCGCGGGTCCTACATCGAACCGGAGCACGTTTTAGGATTCTCATGATGCGGTGTAAACTAAAACGACGATCTAAGAGTATTGAGAGAAACGTTTCAAGCCAAAGCCATGCCACTCGGATGCAGCGTTTGTAATTGAATTGCCGTAACGTTTGAGATTAAGCACGTGGCATGGGCACCCAAGAGTGCCACGCAATGACCTGATGACGTCTGGTTTCATAGAGTTGAAGCTATTTCCATGTTGTTGTTGTTGCAGCTTTTAGGATCACCCACTGCTCTAGAAGGGGTATCTTCACCTGGAATACTTTGTACATTTACAGCCATCCGTATATACCTGGAGCCAGTGGCGGGGGGGTGGCACATGCCCCCTCAATGATCCGATCGAAATCCCTAATTTCGATTGCATCATTGGGGTTTATTAGCAATAAATCGGCATTTTGCGACCCCCACTGCCACTGTGTAGCATATTATTATGTGCCAGGGACTCTATGAGATGATAGGACAATAGGCCGAGTCCATAATTGGCAATAAGTAACGGCAAAGCAGTTATAAGTGACTCGCAGAATTGTGCGAAGTTGCGTATACAGCACACGACTTCCCTGAAGGCATTAATTCACCTTCAGTGAGTGCGATGCCGATCACAAATGGTTCGAATTCGACCCTCGATCGGTGGCTGCGCCATCGCCACACACTCGTCGAATAAAAAGCAAGGGACAAGTCCTTACTTACTAACAACTATAAATTTACATTGCTGGAGGGGTTGCCCCCCCTACCTGAAAATCCTAGCTCCGCCATTGCCTGTATGGCATACTGATGAACTTTTATAAGGATGTAAAATATCTGTGATTCCCGTAATTCGGATTGCTTAATGCAAAGTAAGTTTAATGTGGCGCCATTCACACAAGACCTCACAGCACTTTACAGCACAATCCCACTAAAAAACCCTTAATATTAAACTTAAGAGTAAAACAACCATACACAGATTGACATGCAAGAGAAAATAAATGTTTTCAGGCGAGCCTCAAAAACCTCGACTGACAGAGCGTTCCTAACGGACTGGGGTAAGACTTTCCACAAATGAGGCGACTGACTATTGAAAGCTCTGTCACTCACTCATTGACCGCAGATGTGTCCTTGGAAACACTCAGGTGCCCAGATTTGAATGCTTGTCAGGTGTATGAAAATCGTTTGTTGTTGTTGTAGTTAATGTTTCATTCAGGGTCTTTACCATCTACGTTTCACCAGACTTGCCCACTTGAATGCCCTCAAAGACAGGGCAGCTGAGGGAATTGACTATTAACCCTGTGCACACTGCTTCAATGGTGAGCACGGTCTCCATGAGATGTTACCTACCCTTGGCCCCACTGACACGAGATATTGTTCATGTGGATATGTCTTGAGAGAGATAGAAGAAAATATGACCCCAATTCCTCAGCTAAAACCGTACCATTAGCACTCAATGAAAAGATGCTGCTTTGGCTAAATTGTCCCGATTTTGCTCAGATACAAAATAACTCCACTCGCATGCGGCTTCTTATTGTGCCCTTATCGGTGGTGACCCTGCGGCAGCGTAACCCGTTCCTGCATGCTGGGCATGTGTGTCACGTGAAAGGATGCATACCAATACGACTGTAGTGGGTTCAACTGAGTCGCACACTTCGACTTGGAGGCAGCACATTTATTACTTCAACACAACGGGGTAACTTTACCCCTTAACAAGACAACGACCTAGGGTGGTTACCACCCTGGCTAACTATACAGGTTACAAGATAACTATCAACTTTTGACCGGGACCAACAGCAGACTGCCCGGGTCCAGGTGCTGGAACACTTGAAGATCGGAGATCGTAGACGAAGGGTTTCTTCCCCGGGACGGACAGCCAAGCTCCCTCTCGGGACTCGGCTTATATTTCTCTCCGGCGTGGCCGACTCCGCCTCTGGCCACGCCCCTTTTCCAGAACCTTAACGGTTCCCATCACGTGACCCTCACAGCCCCCTCTCGGGGCCCCTCTGTCATTCGAAGCGGTCACGTGTCCTCCCGGGTCAACTCGGCTGTAATGGCCTTACCCGACCTTCCCTTCAGGTCGACACACACCGTGCCCTCTAGGGCCGGTACTGCATTACAGCATGGTGATATCCAGCGATGTCACTACACGACTGATGAAAATAATGAATCTACTTGTGCTGTAGTTGTGGGTGATATTAGTGTACGCGCAATAGAGGTGAAACAAATTCACACGCTCCTCATGTTCCTCTTTAGCAACTGTAGATTAAGTTATCGTTACTCGCGCTGATACCACCGTACAGTATTTTATTTTCACACCACAGTAGGACAGCGGCGGCATGACGTTAGCGAAGCAGCCACGGGCATCTGATTTTGTAATTCCGCACAGAAGCGGTGACCCAGTGGAGAAAGGTCAGCCAAGTGATGGGAAAGTCACGCTCACTGCCTCCTCCTCCTTGGTCATCCATTCACATACCTGCGGTGACTCGCGTGACCCGTGACCCCCGTGACCTTCATCGCGATCAGGAGCGCGTGACACCGGGGACTGCTGCCTTTGCGCGCCTCAATTTGTCGTCATCGCGTACGGACAACAGAAGCACCTTGGCGTGCTCTTCTCAAACGTGTTTACTTTCATTCCTGTTTTGTAGCAGGAGTTTATGTATTTAGCACGGGTTGCTCTTTGTGTGCATCAGTGGATCCCCAGCTGTAGTGATCTTTTTTTCCCAGTTGAAATCTGATGGCCTCGCCGCCCATAAGTTTTAAAACAAATGCACTCAATTTGCAGAATAAACAAAAAATGGACCTGGAGCAGTGGAGTCTGTTTAGAGTGCGACCTCTGGCTGCCAGACCATGGTTTAGTTTTATTTGTACATTTTTTGGGTGATTCGTTTACCTTGTACTCCTATCGTGTTTTTGTCTTATTTGTTGTTGCAATGTTCTTTCCATTCCCTTACTGGACATCTGTGAAATCAGAGCTTTATAGCTCATCGGATTCTTCCAGTATAAACAAATATCCTGATTTTGACATTCCGGTCGCATTGTGGTGCTTGTACCACACACAATTCGTGAAGAAGGTAGAAGCACCGGCAAGGTGGGAAAACGCGCAAGACCCTGGCATACTGAGCAGTGCCCCTGCCCACTCGCAGACGCGTAAGGCTCACAGTCTGCGGGGAGGAGCAAATCTTCTCTTCCGTCTTTATTGCAGCCTAGGGCTCAGACAGTCTGAAACCTCAGCCAGACGGTCTGAAACCTACGTTTAGCCTTGTTCATCACGCTTTTTACTTTATTCTGGCTGATGCCTATTTATATTGGTGTGTAAAAAAAAACCCTGAAGATTTTCAAGCACAAGCAACGCTCGTTGATTCTGTCGTAATTAACACGTGGAATACGATTGAGGATGGCTTTGAAGAATGGGAGACACCCCGAGCTTGTGATGCTATATTCTCGTTTCCATTTGAAGTGATTCCAAAAACATCTTTTCCTGTACCTCCTAAATGAAGCAATTAGTAATGGTCAGATATGACCTCTGAACTCGTGGAGACAAAATAGAACTTATACTTGTAGCCAGCCAGGGATTGCATAGGTCTGATAATTTCCACATAATAAGCCATTTTGTTGAGCTTTCTTTTGTGGGCAGGTCACTTCTGAAAAATAAGTTAATATCTCAGTGGACTTTGCCTGGTAGGATGGGGATGTTTTCGTTTTGTTTGTATTTTTGTGGGTGATTTTTTTTTACCTTTCTTGTACTTTGCGTTACTATCGTGTTTTTGTACGGATTGTTGGTATAACGTTCTTATCCGCCCCTCCTGGACATCTGTGAAAAAAAGTTGTATAGCTCATCGGATTCCTCTAGGATAAATACATTTTCTGATTTTAATGAAATTAGAAAAGCGGTAAAGAACATTCATAATCTTACATGTATGATAATATCAAGGCAGAGATTTGGGATAAGATCTGTGTGAAATGTGATAGGAAAGGGAGGATTGCTGCTTAATATAAATATAATTCGCATTTGCAGCATCTGAACGAAAATGAGTGTGAATGAGTTGTAAAGTGAAATGCCTGATTTTTTTTTAAGAAAACAAATATTGACTTGCTTTTGTTATTTGATTGGTTAATTTTCTTCTAGCGGTTTATACAATGCTAATTGGGAAGAAACTTTACTTTTTCAGTGATGGTGTTACAATGATGGAGCAGCAGCAGATAAACTTCCACACTCATCCTTCATATCAAATTCGTTATGTTCTCAAGCATGGGGAAGTGCCCAGCTACTGTTTACAGCCTTGCAGCAGCTGTGAAAATGCAATATTCCTGAGGCCAGGCACAAGTAAATCCCCACTCACTGTGGACAACTTTTTGTTGATTTCCCAACGACAAATTTCCCAACATTTGAGCAACGTTGGTTGGTAGGGTGACGAGTGAGATTTAGGCTATCGCGTGCATCCAAAACGCAAGTTGTGCGCTCTATCGCCACTATGTCTGTCGGCCACTCTATCCGCTTCAGTGAATATTCACGTGCGCTTTGTGTAAATGTCACAACAGATGATGACCTCTGTTCTGTGTTGCAGTGCACAAAATATACGGAGTGCTTTTAGGCTCCTCACTCGTGGCTACTGAGTATGTCTATATTTTTAATCGAACATTGTGAGTGGCGCAAAAGCAGCGTAATTTAAATGTGTAGCTGTGGCGTAGCTAAAGGTGGCAATGTCCTGGTGAATACATCCCTTCTGCTGAAGTGACTTTACACAGATGAGTAACGTTGTCTTGAAAGTAACAACGTTGTCTTGAAAGAAATAAAATGAAACCCATCGAAAAGCCACCGTCTTCTATTATAAATAAGACCTGATTTCACCGAGGGAGTACAATTGTAGTTAAACGGTGATTGGCCGTTATAAATAGAGCATCTGTGTTTTGGGTGATAGGGCCTGTGCTTGGTTGGCGTGAAGCCGTGCGCGCGCGTGTGTGCATGAGTGTGTGTGTCTTTGTGCACATGCGGGCGCCTGCGCTGAAGTCTTTGCTGTTGTGGTTGCTGCAGGAAATAAATTGGCAAATTTTACAAAACACAGGAAGTCTGTGACTTAAACGCTGTACAAAGGAAGGTAAACACTAAAAATCATCCAACTACCTTATGCGAATCGAGCACATTGGTGGAGTAGTACAGGGTGACATTTAGAAATGAATATGTGCCATTAAAATTTTGTCAATACTTTGTGTTTTTTTCACATTACGCCACTCCTATTTGATGCACTTTAGAAATGTTTAGATTCAATTATGTCAAACGGTTGAATGCACAGTTCCAATACTGAACTCAATTTATACGATCAGTTTTGTACATCTCTGGTGGTGGCATACATCAACTTTGCGATAGCAGAGAGTACTCATATTTTGATCAATGCACTGTAGCTCATCTCTGCTTCTAAAGCACAATCAGGGCACTATCAGGGCCAGAGAGTTCAATGCGGCATTACAAAGGCCTCTTCGTGCAATCCACAGCAGCGGATCAATGAGCAATCATTGGAAGGACGTTATTAACCAGGTAAAGTCTTAACTGGTTGTAATATTTCCTACCTGCCGAGTTTTAGCAGTTATTTCCGACTCTCTGAGTTGCATTGCCAGGTTGGATGTCTTTGCATTGGCGGGCTGGATGTCTCACCGGCACGGCCACCGCTGCTCCTTCCCCTCGATGTGGCGGTGACGCTCGTGATGTGGCGGTGATACTCGTGTTGTCGCGGACTGTGACTTGCTGCGGTGTTTCTGTGTCTCTCTCACGATCACTTTGTGTTGCGGTCCGTGCACTTCCTCTCTTCCGCGCGTCTGTGCGGGTTTCTGGCCCCCACCCTCTTGCCCGGTACGGCGGCCCCCCTTTCCCCCCTCTCCTGTGTCTGTGCAGCACCACGAGGTGGACATCTCCCTTTCCGACTCGTTCTCTGGCCCCGCCGCCCTCTTGCCGATCAGGCAGCCCCCCCCCCCCCCCCAGGTCTATATATAGTGCCGTGTCTGGCAGCCAGATTTCTCTCTCGCCTGAAGACGGTCGCTTGCGGTGCGATCGAAACGTCGTGATCTATTATTTTGTCTACCTACGTGACTTTACCGAAAGAACCAAAGAGGATGGATTCCTGTAGAAGGTTAGGAACTGAGTGGCTGCCATCGTGACTTACGGAGTATACAGCCGGTAACTAAATGAACACAACTCTTTAACTAAACTATTTTTATGTTACCAGGTAAGGCCCACTTAGCTATAGAGCTCTTTTTCAGAAGCGACCTGGCCACAAATGATAGCTTAACAAAGTGGCTTATCGTGTGGATATTTATCGCAGCCAAATACTCTAAACGCATGTTTCTAAATGTGTAGGGAAAAACCGGAGGAATTGGAGAAAAATCCACACGACCACAGGGAGAACATCCAAATATACAGCAGGCGTCAGGGTTGGGATCGAACTCACGATCTCCTGTATACCAGGCAAGGTATTTAACTTATTGCCACAGTGCTATCAGTCGGACAGCTGAGAGCAGTATAATTGACAGTGCATCCACATTGATATCTGCCCTGTTCATCTCTTATTTAGATGTCTTTCTCCACTTTAGTAGAATGGTTGAGCAGGCATATCCTTCCCTTGCCTGGGTCCCATACCAAGCTTGCTGGGCTTGGCTGCCCATGCGAGACGGCAGGGTGGGAGGAGCCGGTCCTCTCAGCCTGTGCTGTACTAATGACTTGGACAACACGGGCCCTTTATTGGCTACAACGTTCGCAACTTTGTTGCGAAAGAGAAGCGTTGAAATTAGCCCGGTTCACCCAAAGAGGGTAATTATTTTTATTTTTGTGCGAACTCTGCAGATTGCAACAGAAAAAAAATTACTTGCAGGACAATCTGCACCGTTCAGCTTTAGACTTGGCTGCAGTATTCATTTGCATCCTTCGTTTTGAAAGTGTGACAAAGTGGGAGAGGAGGGGGGGCGCATGCCTCGCAGTTGCTTGATGATTTCTGACTGCTGTCCCCGTGAATAAGCAACCACCTCCCTCTCCTTCTGTGCAGCCCAAGCTCGTTAACGTCGCCCTCTTAACGTCGTCATGCCCTTGTGTGCCTTGTAGTTGAAGGGAATAAAAAAACAGATAGTGTCTCTTTAATGGGATTTGGTCCTTACTTATAATTAAGGTACGGCGTTATGGGATGCTATTAGGATTTATTACGCTATATAAAATGAAAATAGTATTAATCGATACATAGGTAGCAATGGAAGAATGATTTCAGACGTAACATCTCAGTTTGCAAAGGTTAAACCGTTAGCATGCGAAACAATTTCTCCAGTTAATTTTATTTTCGTCATTTCACGATTGATTGTGTACAGCGCTGCGTATACAGTCACACATTCTTCAAACGAGTGCAGCTGTTGTTCACGGGTGGTGGTTCCCTTACGTGTCGGAAGTCCCCCATGTGTTTCCGCACCGTGCTTGCCTGCTGGCAAGCCCATCAAGGAAAGCCACTGGCCCAATAATTTTTTCTGGCCATGTAAAGAAAGTCCGGTCTGTCTCCCTTGCTTTCAGAAAAAAACACACACACACCAATGTTTTGTTTTGTATTTTCGTGAATTCTCTGACAGTTGAAATGAAAACTTTTATATCCACACTCGCCGAAACCCCCCCGCCCCCACCTCCGAGAAGTCTGGCAGCACTCGTGAACAGCTCCTCTTGGCTCGCAGGGGGGTGGCGAGGCAGCGATTTGGCCTCGGGGGCCCCCGCGGGTTTTTGGAGCCGGGTAATCCCAGCTCTGGGCCTACAGTGGCGCAAAGAAGCTCCGTGCTCACCGCAGCTCGCGGGTAATGGCCACGGCCACGTCGTAATGACGTGCTCCGACACGTATCCGACCCAAGGTGTGTGTTTAGCGGGTTTCATAACAGACTTGCACGGCAACAAGTAATTCCACCCTCTTGCCCCTGCTTTGCCTGTAAACACATTCACGGGTGAGCATTCGTTATTCATGCGGAGAATGTATCACGTTTACAAATGTTCTTTGCTTATTGCTGGTTGATCCAATTTTGAGATTTTTTGGGGAATCTCGGAATATTGCTTTTGTTTGTAACCACCACTCGTTTCTGTGCACACTGTCATTAACGTTCATGTAGGCACGGCGACAGAGACAGTTTTTACCGCGTTGTGGGTTAGTGGAGAATGAAACGTGGCATTTCACGTGTTTTCTGTTATCCTTTCTCTACAACAATAGCTTAAATATGTGTGCAGTGAATATGAACGGAAATGGAAGTCAAGCCAATTCTGCTTGCACTTTGTTTATTGTTTTATCCGTGAATTTGGAATTAATGTTTAACAGTCCATGTTTACGAAGCATTAATACATTGCATTGTAAGGCTAAGGATGGGGCGCTGATGGTTTTTATAAACTAGAAACTGTTTAATCTTGTACAGCTCTTGGACGGCCTTGCCTGGTGTTGAGACTCGTCCCAAGTAACGCACCACCATGTAGGTCACACGGAGAACAGCTTAAAGTAAAAAATACATTTATTTTATTTTACCAGGTAAGGCCCACTGAGCTCTTTTCAGAAGCCACCTGCATAACTGGAACATTTTTGGCACGTCATCCTTTCCACGTTTCTTGGTTGTGACTTTAGAATAATACGTTTTGCTAGGGAAGCCTCTTGGGAGGTTTGGCTTATTGCCTCCAGATTATTTGCGTGTACACGAGGAAGCTTTAGTTCAGGAGGAAACCTGGAAATGCAAAGGGCATCCCGCTCAAACTCCACGTGGCTAGATTGACAACCCACTCGCTATACAGGGACCTCGTCGCCTCCACGTGCGGTACGATGTCTCGTGCATCTGATATTGGCACAGTCCAAACACCCGTGTACACCTTCATAGCCTGTTCTAAGACAAAGCAGGTGAGCCCCGAGTCGGGCAACTTTATCTGATCAGTGCAATTGCGCAATATAATTGTTGAGGTGTTTTGCTTGTAGCGAACATCACGTTATCCACAAAGCAGACATTGGTCTACAGGTGGACATAGACACACGAGGTCACATGTAACAGGGAGACGACATCGATACTGCATTTGTTGATAATGTGTCCTGGATAATGCGCATTCTACAAAAGTGTTGTGCAACAGTTGACACCCTGGCAAGATGGAATGCCCTGTGTTTCGGAACACGAATCCATCACGCTTTAATGGGAGGCAGTATTATACTGTGGGAAATGCATTGTGCTCAGAATCGGCGTGTTTTATAGGCACCTTTATTATGCTTCGTTTGATTAAAACCAAATCGTCTATCCCCCACGGCCTTGGAATTCCACATTCTATCTTTCGCCCGCACATGAGCTCATCACCTCACTTTTGCAGCACGTGTCCCGTCCACCCATTACTCTCCATTCGCTCCCATTCCGTCACTCGTCCTGCCCATCGGTGCATTGTCCCTTCTCGTAATCCGTCCTGCCCAAACCCACTTACTTTTTAGCACTCAATTTGATTTTTTCTTTCAATTGCATTTGGTTCCTGACTAATGTGTTTCTCTATCTGTTTCCGTGTCATTTCCAGCACGCGTTTCTTCACGCTTCTTGGTGTGCTATGTTTGTTTTCTCCCATATGTTATTGTCTGTGTTTCTGATCCAAATGGTGTTTGATCCCAACCCAGAGGCCCATTGTATATTTGGAGTTTCTGTGTCTCTCCCCATGGTCATGTGGATTTTCTTCAGGTCCTTCGGTTTTTCCCTCCACATTTAAAAACAAGCGTTTATTGTATTTGACAGCGATACATTTCCATTGGATAAGCCACTTCGATGAGCTATTATTTTTGACCAAGTCCTTTCTGAAAAACAGCTAAAACGCTCAGTGGGCCTTAGCTGGTAAAATAAAACATAGTTTAGTTTACATAACAGGTTATTTTCAGTGACTAAAACTTTTCTTTAGCAAATTGAGTTTTTCTAAATAATTCTCATCCTGCTGCTGTTTGCCTCTCTATTTCATCATTTTGATTCCAATATGAGCCTTCAATAATTGCCCGAGACATACAAATCCTGTTTTGATTTCCAGCCATGTGCCTCCAGCAATTACTTATTTTGTTTAGCAGACTTCCTGCTAAGCAAATGAAACGGTAAAACAACAATGCAAAACATTTAGAAACATAAAAATGATCCACCAATAAAGGGATCACGTAGTTTTTTTGTCGTATATTTAATAATCTTTCTGATCACCATTTCTGCAGAAGTCTGTGATGTTAAGATTATCCGTTATATAATTTAGCAACTAGAAAATGGCTCAAATTGGTGGTCAGGTGGCTGAGACATCTGATCCCCAAACACCCCTTGAGATTTTGGAATTAAGCTTTAGCAGGCCACTTGGCCAAGCCGAGTTCTAGAAAGCTTATTTGGCATCAAAGTCTTAAGTTAACCCCTTGGTCATCAATAAACGCAAACGTTCTGTTCCGGTGATTGCACAGAATTGGTGACACCGCCCTTGTAGAAGCGGCAGCATCGTGGAAATGGAACCTTGGCGTGCCGTGACGTGTGGACTTTGCTGCTGCTGCTGCTGGATGACCTGTGGTCTGGTTGTGTGCTGGATGAGACTTTTAAGTTGGCCTCGTCTCCTGCGGAGACGCGGGGAGAACGCGAGGCCTCCATTGCCCATGCGTCATTGCGTTCGAGCTTTCGTCAATATTTAATGTTTTTTTCTCTCTTTGCAACTGTCAGCACTTTCCGAATACAATCATTTTAACCATATTCACTGCACAACTACCCAGGATTCTGTGTGAAACACAAATATGTGCTCCCAGGGACATTGGCAGAGTGCACAACTGGACTCCCAACATCACATCCTCTCAGAGCACCTTTTGGCACTTAGATTCTCTGTTGCCATATGTTCCTGGGGCCTGGCACCCAACCATTCGTGGCTCTCCACAAGGGCTGAGATTAAAATTAAATATTAAACACTAAAGTAAAAATAAACTATTTTTATTTTACAGAGGAAAGGCCCACTGAGCTATATAGTTCTATCTTGATTTTAAGCTTTCGTGACTGAAGGAATTCATACTCTTTGGTTCCTTCGGTAAAGTCACGTAGATATGAAAATAAATAATAGATCACGACGTTTCGATAGGAACAACAAGCAACCGTCTTCAGGTGAGAGAGAGAGTAGCATGCCGTTGTGACGAGGCATTATATAGATCCGAGAGGGGGGAGGGAGGAGAGGGCGTAACTTGAGGGTGAAATGCAAAGTGGGCTCAGGTGAAAGAGAGATAAAGGAAAAGGAAGCTTAGATATCAAACTTAACACAATTTAGAAATGGATGCAACTCAGAGAGTCGGCTAACACAACAGTTAACACTTTACCTGGTTGATCACGTCCTTCCAAAGATTGCTCAATTGTGCATCCATCTTCTCGGTTGAAGTTATGTCCGAGTTGTGTGGAAATCCTCCCCGCAGAGGCGGTTCAATCTTGATTTGATGCTTTTGTCACTGCAGGAATTCGTACTCTTCTCCCTCTCACCTGAAGACGATTGCTTGTTGTTGCGATCGAGACGTCGTGATTTATTATTTATTTTCTGATCTACGTGACTTTACCGAAAGAACCAAAGAGTAAGGCAGGCTGCTTGGTAACTTTGATCCTCAGGGCAGTTGGGATAATGCTTTGTGTATGACATATCAGATGAGGTGGGAGTCGCTGTGTGTTGAGCCATGGCACAACCCGCAGATATCAACACAGATGTGAACTAAAGTTATTGCTGTAAAAATGCTCTGTCCAAAAATAATTCGTTGTTCATTTGACCCCGAGGGAGATGCCACCATCATTGACAATAAAACTATCGTACAATCCTGTGTCAATTCGCTGCTGGACAAAGGACACCCCGCACCATGAAGTCATGGGGTTTGCTTAACCATACTTCACCACGCTGGTCAATGTAGGTTGGTGAGGGGGCGGGTCCCAGGACCAGTTCAGATATTGCCCACCACCAAATGTTCACTGTGGCTGGGAATCGAACTTGGATGGCCCGCATTGACGGCGCAGAGTGCTCACTGCATCTAACCATCCGGCGTGTATCCCAAGCTCGGGGTGTGCCCTTACTACAGTGCGTGCACACGCGATGCTGGATTTCCTTTAGTGAGGTCATTTGTCACTCACAATCATTGCCGTTGGCTCGTACTCTTCGCTGTTAAGACACAGACTTTTATTATTCCGTATCAAGTGCTGTATAGAAAAGAAGCTGGTTGTTACGAAGATGAGAACTCACAGTTATGCAATCACATGAAAATGTGTCAAAGACGTCATATGTATAAAAATAGATATTTTATTGTCATATATGGGTCGCTGAAATCTGCCTGTGCCAATGCCATATTTGTGATTCTTGGGATGATATAACGTGCGCTAAAAGTCCGAGCCAGAATAAGGTCAGATGTTGGGAATAATATTCCTTTCCTCGGTTTATTCTCCCCAATTATGTGTGCTCTGGGCACAACGATGAATGCATTTTACGTCAGAACTCTCGTAGTGAACGAGTGCCTCGCCCTCTGTCAGAGAACAGGAGACATTGTGTAGGCCGTGTGTCACGTCTCAGGACGATGAGAGTGTCTTAATCATTGCGCCTTAAAATATGTTGGTTTTAGTGACAAACCAACTGTGCACCTTCGGTAATTTTTCTTCAAATAATTGTGCAATCGAGCCGAGACGATCAAGTTGACTGCACTTGATGAGCCAGTTTTTAATCCTGGGATTACTTGATTTATTACGCGCCCTCTGTAACGGACAGCTCGTATTAAATGTAGGGCAATTTACTGCCCCCTACTGAATGGGAACCCCACGCTGTTACAACGCTGGGTCACTAAGGTACAAGCCAAATTCTCGCTTGGTGGAAACGTCCATTAGTGGTCCACGCGCTGCTGATGAAGTTCAGAACATTTAAACTGGCCAAGGTCCTTGCCTGCTTAAACAAATGGTTTGGAAAAAATTGGTCCAGATGGCTAAACATGTCTTTTTTTTGGCCAGTGAAACACTTGTGTATGCATTCATTAATCACGAGTGCCAACCTGGTTTCAAACCCAGGCTCAGTGCTCTGACCTGGCGCTATTCCATTGAGAGCCGCCTTACCACATTAGGCACCATGAGAAGATTTGGAGAGCTGTGGGTTAATGTCCGCAATCCAGTTTTTTCATTCTCATTTCCAATATTGCATGACCAGCCTTTACCATCTGGTACAAATGCAAAGTCACCCACACTTGCAAGATATAAGAAAATGTGCTGAGTATAATCCTGAAATGTCACAACATCATCAGCATATTCATGGTTGTGGGCAAATATTCATGAGCCAGTTAAATTATTCATGAAGCACAAAAAGAGTTAAAAGCTAAGAATATAATTTTAGGTCCCTCTTTTTAATACAAAAGGATATGTGAAGTCCAATAATCCATTTGGTTACATTTATGGGTCTCACTAACATAATAGTTGGAACCAATTGAACAGAAATGTCATGTTAACCATTTATATAATGCACAGTATCAATGGGTTATATAGCTGACTCGTGTCTTGGCGTTGTGCCAATCGCTATCTTTAATGTGTGGATTGGCATTGGTCATGTGTGATCTACACCGACATCGTCTTAAGGCGGCGGGCAGAAGAAGAGTGGTATGGCGCTCGGTTGATTATGCGTGAGACTTTTATGGCCATGGCCTAGAATTACTGATAAGGATATACGTGACCGACAAGCGAGTGGCGCCCCACTTTATTGAGTAAATATGACCTCAATGTACATAGCGGCTAATGGCTGATGGCATTGTTCCCTATAGAAGGGGAAACTGCACAAGTGGGCAGAATGTGTGTCTCTATGTGTACTCACTGGACATGCAGCTGGGTCTGAAACACATTTCTGAACCACTACTTCTGGTAATGTGCTCCAACTTACCGAAAGAGGTTACATCGTGTGAGATGGTACACCTGAAGCTGCAATTTGTGGGAGTTGAAACATAGTTTCCAAAGGGTACGAATGTATTATAATAACTGTGACATTCAATGCGTAAATGACATCATGTTCCACTTCTGACTGATTTTTACCTGAATTATTGGTAGTTGGCCAACAACCCGAATTATAATAATAGGGTTTTTCCCCTTTTTTCTGGCAACAAAACTGAAACCTTTTTACAAGGATTCATGTCTGCATTAAACACAATACTTGCAGTCAAAATGCAAACAAAAAACATACTATGATAATATATGCATTGTCCTTGAATTCTAAAAACATGGATTGTTTATCTAACAATTTTCAAGTTTCTCTTTTTCCCCCCGCCTCTCCCAACCTTATCCCTCGTATCCTTAGCAATGCGTCATGAGAATACGCATCCGTTTGGAGAGCTAGCAGCAGAGCAGTGCCGTGCCTCGTGTTGTCCAGAAAGGGCTTGGAAGGAAATGTCGCTAGAACTGCTTCTGGAATCTCCGTCGGGTTGCCTCCTCCTCGTTCGTCGGTCGTGGACACACCGGCCACAGTTGTGCCACAAATCAGACGGAAGGAGCATGGCAAGCACGTCAGCCAGCAGCAGCCTCAGGCCTATCGAGTTCTCCTGCGCGTGTGCCGAGGCGTTTGGGTTTTTGCGAGCGAAGGACGCGCGTTAAAGGTCCGGCGTTACGCCTCTGCTGCTGTACGTAGATCATAATTTGTAATTGTTTCGATGCTTAGGGCATTGGTAGTATATTTGCGAATAAAAAAACGGCTGTATAGCGAGGCGGCCGCGGTGCTCAACTGCTGAGCCGGTTTGCGCTCAGTCAGCATGTTCTTTTCGGCAGCCATCGAATAAATCCTGCAATAAAATGCGAAAGTATGCCGTCTTTTATAAAGTGGGGCGTGAAAGAGGATGGTAGTGTCATCCTTCACAATGTAGTGTGTTATACATGGAGTCTCACACACTATAGTTGGAGGCAATACTTTTAATAACAACTCGGGTTCTATAACTAGTAAGGTGTCTATCTGTTCGCTATGTGCGTGTGCGTTAGTGTAGCGAACAGGCCAGTCAGCACACACGCTGTCTGACCCACGATGTCAGGCTACACTCAACCGACGAATGAGGAGCGATGAGCGAAGACGAAGCGGGACTCCAGGCTGATCCCCACAACGGACCCCGATCCCTGTCGGGGCTCCCCCTTTATTTCCCTGGGCGTGGGCTCGCCCTGCCCTCGGTCACGCCCCCTGCTGTATCAAGTAAGGAGCTCCCGGCTCCCAGTCACATGTCCCTTTATTACCCGACGTGTGAAATAGTGGCTGATGCTAATCATAGAGTGACAACGTTTCATGTCACTACAACAACAGTGAGCCCTTGCATGCCTGTGGTTGTCAAAAGCCCAAATTTGAAGAATATTTGCCATTGACTCAGTTGTAATTGTCATTTGTCTTCGGACTAGTGTGCTTACCCATGCCCTGTTTGTGAAATAGATCATGAATCACAATTGGCTCTTAGTTGACCTCGATCAAATAATTTACAGCCATGCAGCACCCAGAAGCGTGTCGTATATAAATTACTGTCTGTCTGCACGACACACAAGAGAATGCAGTGGCTATTTTCACACAATTGTGCGTGACTGCCAAGAGCTTTGATGTGCATTAAGTGAGTCGACTTGACTATATACTTTGTTGCCGAATGTTCCAATTGAACATTGAAACAAGTCAACCGGGGTAGTACACCTCCGGTGAGCGCTGAAGTATTGGTCGAAGTCGAAAGCGTCTAATTATTAGTGCTCTGGTATCTGCGAGTACCGATACAATGTGCATTTTGCATTGGACGTGATGATTGGTTTCATCAGTCCCTTTCCTCAAGTCCCGTGGGACTCAATATAAATTCTTGCAGTTAGGCATCGACATCAAAAATATCTGCGATGGCTTTCCCCCACGTGTTGTTAAGGTCAAGGCGAATTCTATATGCAATGATTGAAATACCTACAGTAAAATCTGGACAGTGCTTACTTTTCCAACTCTTTGCTGTTGTTGTTGTTGTTGTAACGCTCTGACCTGCCCCTACTGGACATCTGTGAAAAAGAGCTTTATAGCTCATCGGATTCCTCCTGCAGTATAAATTCTGATTCTGATAGACACCCACTTAGTTACTCCTCTTCATCCCCTATGGGACGTAAGGCTACGATAGACACCCACGGGGGAGATGAACTCGTGACTCTGCAAAAACTCATGCACAGCCATTTCGTCACTCCACTGCTGGACGAGTGCCTCCCCCGTGCCGTGCTGGTGGTGGTGATTTGACCATACTTCCCCATGCCGGTCAGTTGAGGTTGGTGACTGTGGGGAGCATAGAAGCAGGACCAATGGGTTCTGCTGAGCATCACGCGGTACATCATGTACATCACATGGTACACCACGTGGTGCATCACACGGTGCACCGGTCACTCGCGGTGTGTGCACAGCGGCCGCCCGTCTTCAGCTTTATCCAGGCCGAAACCCCGTTTGGTTTTGTGAGGGTGCCCAGCTCCAGAGCCACCACCACCTTCTTGCCCTGCATGTAGATGCCACACGGAAAGTATCTAATGCTTTATTTGTCAATGTGTTAGGTGTTTGGAAGCTTGTGAAGCCTTTCGATGAGGTCACAGCTGAGTTGCTGAGCTCCGGTGCCAACTTCAGAATCCAAACAGAGTCTTCAAACATAAAATGAGTATTTGCAACAAGCTCCTGGAGCCCTTCTCATGTTTCCCCAATATGTTTTACAGTCAAAAAGAGCAGTGTGAACGTGATCAAACTGCAACTGATGCTCTTATGAAAATGAAAGATTAACAAGAGGAAAAAAAAAATTTCAACCGCAAGATAATGAGAATTTGGAAAATGTCAAATCGAGGTGGCTCGGGGTGAGAGTACGGAGCCGGCACCGCTGAAATCCTGGGCTCCGATCCAGGCATCCGCCTGTCCTTATTTAACCGGGTTCCCACGTGTAGCAAGTTAACTTTATTTTACTATTTTTATTTTACCAGGTAAGGCCCCACTGAGCTATGTAGCTCTTTTTCAGAAGCGACCTGGTCACAAATGAGAGCTCGACAAAAGTGGTTTATGTGCAAATGTATCGCAGCCAAATACTCTAAACGCAGGTTTCTAAATGTGGAGGGAAAAACCGGAGGACCTGTAGAAAAATCTACGCGACCACGAGGAGAGAGACACGCAAACTCCAAATATACAGCAGCCAAGGTCGGGATCAAACCCACAATCTCCTGTATACAAGGCGAGGTAGTTAACATCTCGCCACCGTTGACCCTCTTGGTCAGGGCACCAGTTGTTGTACACCTAAAATATAATTATATTGAGTTTATTTTACATGTGGAATGTCTAAATTCCAGCTCCGAGAATTAAAACCGCGTTGGTTTGACTGTCATGTGATATTCTCTTGGCAGTGTGTATGGGAAAGTGTGCCCCACTCTACTGTGTTCAAAAATACAGAGAGAATCAGAAAAAAAAGCCTTGAAGGATTTTTTTGAGAGAAGTTCTGTAAACATTACCTTCAGCTGGTCTCTAACATCTGGGTCGCACGGCTCTGAGATTTCCCGATGGAGTCATCATCATCTCCTGACATGTCGATAGCACGATGGGAGTACAGTATGTATATATGGCACCAAAACGTGGAGCAAACCCCAGATAATCTTGTTATTTTTGCACAAATGTTCCATGGCAGGAATCCTGAGGAGAATCCCTTTCAAGTGAACTTAAAACTTACTGACTTAGGAATAGGAATCGTATGGTTACCAACTGCAGTTTTGGTACAAATAGTAATCAAAATAGTAGTTTGGGGTTTTAACAATACCAAGGTGACTACTGTCACATCATGGTATAACTTTGGAAGCACTGTGTCCGTTGAGACGGTTGACAATGTTGCGTTTTGTCGATTGCCCAGCCAGTTCCATTGTTGGAATGTGAGATGTTAAGTGTTGCTTCTGGGTCTTCTGGGCTCACAAGTCAACCGTTTGCGCCAAAACCACCGCTTTGTGCAGAAACGCCGCGTGATAGAAGCGGCGGTGGCAGCAAATGTTGTGCGTGAGAGAGAGTGTGTGAGGAAGAAGAAAAAAACATCTTTTTTTTTATTAAGTGGGATTTATAAATGAACTAAAAATAAGTTGGGCAACAACAACAACAAAAGGTCACTCGGCAACATACCTTGTGTTGTCATGGCAACACCCAGAGATTCCTTTCGGGATTGGGTGGCCCTAAAGGGAGTTTTGCCAGGACGGGGCAGTCTTCTCCGTTCAGCCTCCCCACACGAGTGAGAGGGAGGGAGAGCGAGCGAGCGAGAGCACGGGAGAGCGAGCGAGCGAGCCACTGCTCGCAGTCCTCGATTGCTACCGAAGAACCTCGGCCGTCTAGCCGCTTGTTACTGGTGAGTAGCACGCCATGCCCCCCCCCCCCGTCTCGTTCACTGCTCGGTGGCGATATGTGTCGTGGATGCGCCTGTGCGTTGGCTACATTGCTGCGCTGGGCCAGTGTGCACGTGTGTAACGCCGTTCTCGTTAAATTGCGCGGTATTTAGCCCCGGCGGCGTGGCTGGGAGTGTAAGAAGCTGCCCCCCCCATTCGTAGCGTATTCCGGCCGGTGGATTGTGGCTGCTCGTGTCACGGTAGTCGTTCTGGAGAGGCTTGCTTCCCGCTCGTCTGCCGACAGTGCACACAGCGCAGCTGCGTTACGTAAGCGTGCCATTCTTATCTGTTGTGTAAAATGAGAACGGTGTATATTTAATATAACGTGGAAAGGTATTCATTTCACGTGGGAATAGGCTGTGCGTTGCGTGGCCGATCGGTTATGTAACTGCGCATGGCCACCGACGTTGATCATTTTAGTGGCCTTATTAATAAAAAAAATAATTGCATGAGTACGTGTACAGATGGGTCCTGATCGTTTTTTCAAAGAGTGTACTGCAGCCGAATCTGTTACCTATCACCCAGGGAATTTAAATTACGACACTGGCCAACCTTTTTTGGAGGGCCCTGCTTGGAACGTTCAGCCAATTCCTTTCTGGACATGTTTGCCAGTGGGGTGGGTGGAAACCCAAAACTGCACTGATTTATCGTGAACCGACTTTGCTGTACTAGCTCCTTAAAGCAGCTGGTTATCCCAAGCACATGATGACTTTCTATACCTCGATCCACCAACCAGACCTCCAAGATTGCCGCCTTGCAGGCATTTATGTCACAGTAACCTGGTTACCATCCTGTGTCAGCAAATTATCCTCATTGTTCCAATTCTGTAGAACTCGCTGTCCTCGCAAACTAATGATGGTCGAGGTTGTGATTTTTATTCAGGAATCAATTATTTTTTTGTAAATTTGACTGTCTCATTTGTTATCCAATTCGATCTCATTTTCCACGTGAACGTAAATGGCACGTTTGCATACACGTTCCAAACAACAGGCGTGAATAGTAATGTATTGATTCTTAAATCGATGAATCGTTACATTCGTTCTTCCGATAGCGAGCTTAAAATTGTCAGTTATAGCTTTATTTGTCTGCCAAATATGAGTACGATAATAGAGCTGCCAGGTCAGGTTTGTGCGTTTTTCATTGGCTGCCTGTCTAGCACTCTGGCGTAGAGCTTACCTGGGACGCTGTGAGGAGTGTGGTTCCTCTGTAGTTGCAACACACCCTCTGGTCCCCTTTCTTAAAAATGGGGACCACGACTCCAGTTTTCTAAACCAGCGGTACTGTACCCGCCTTCCATGCAACATTGGATATTGCATGTTAACCAGGACACTCCTACACTGTCCAGCACTTTCAACAACTCTGGGCGAATATTGTCCACCCCAACAGCTTTGCTGCTACAAAGGCCCTCGACAGCTGCAGTGACTTCAGAAACCGTAATGGATCCGACCCCCCCCCCCCCCAGCTGTTTCCAGGGTTGCCTCCTGAGAGGAGGGCATGTCCACCGGGTTGAGGAACTTCTCAAAGTGTTCCTTCCATCTCCTTGACTATCTCCTTAGTTGAGTTCAATGTTATGCCGCCCTTCCTACAACAGCCTGGACCACGTCCCGTCGACCCTTCCTAAGATGGTTTGTCAGAACATCTTTGAGGCTGCCCGGTTATCTCATCTCCATGGCCTTTCCAAACTCCTCCCACGCCCTGGGGGTTTTCGCTTCTGCAAATGCTACAGCTGTAGTCCTCTTGGCAAGCCAGTACCTCTCAATTGAGTCGGGAGACCATTTTCCGAGGATAGCTCGTAAAGCCTCGATGAAAATCAATCCTCGGTATTGTTCGTACAAAGATGAAAGTTATAGTCCGTGTGATTTATGAGAACGAGACGCTAAGTATTACATTTATGCTAATGGTACAGACGCAAGAGACACAAACAAGACGGCATTCAATGGAGACAGTAAAACCCGAGAAGGGGATGGAATCTTGAATCAAATTGTGACTGTGGGGGTGAGAATTCATGAAATGTATGTAGAGAGTGAATCGTTTAATGCCAAATGACCAGCACTGGGAAATACAAATTTGGCCTGTTTAGTGGCGCTGGCTCGAGATGTAATGGATATTAACTCCTATGGCAACCAGAAAGATGATTAAAACCCAGTTTTCAATAACTGTAAGATGCGTTTTTTGTTTCTCGTAAGGAAAATACACGTATTGAAATACTACGTCAGAAAAGTCTTTATAAATAGCGGTAATCTATTTTTGTAGAGCGAGCGCCTTTCATCAAGAGACCACCAAGCGGCCGTCCATGTAAAAACGTCAACACTTCGTGTGAAAACAAGAAATGTGGCAAATGCGCTGCCTCGCAAAAGTACATTTCTAAGTGTTCACTTTTTAGCAGTCAGATGCGAAACCTTTTGAATACTGTTGTGTTAATGTCAACTTTTAAGCATGCCCTTGATAAGCCTTGGCATATTTGTTGGGTTTAAATGTACTTGGGTGGTCATGCGCCTCCTCGCCGCTGCGGGCCTCCCAGTTGGCTTCTCCTCAGGGGGACCACTCGCGCGACTTTGGCGGAAGGTAACGTCTCACTAAACGCGGTGATCAATTTGTACATCTGTTTATGATGCCTTTTAATTTCGGCTGTTCACGATTACTTAGGCCCCAAAGGAAGCTAGGCTGCAAGATAAATTGCCTTTCATTGCTGTCCCAAGTGAGTGCGAGTTGAAGTGGGGCGTGCGGAATACCCTTGTTACAAAGGCAAAGCTCATCAGTGCAAATGGGTGCGCGCAGACGAGCGGCAGTGCGGTTGTTTGCACGAGCCGCATTTGAGAGGGTTGTATTCAAAAGCTTTGGCCCCCTGCTCTTTCAGCTACTCCATTATGTATACCAACTTGACAAATACATCATATACGGTTGTTGGCGCGTGTGTATCTGTGTGCGGTGGCGTGTAGTGGGTTAGCGCGCCGCGCTACGTAACCCGGCGACCCGAGTTCGATTACCGCTCATGGCCAACACCAGTGACGATTATCTGAACCGGTCCTCGGCCTTCTCTCGGTCGACTCGGCCTAAAATGAGTACCTAGTGGAGTGTGTAAAATCATCGCCACTGGTAAGACAAAGGCGGCCAGGCGTGGTGCTGGCCACCCACCCCATTGTGTACCGTTCCGGCCCTCATAGGTGCTCGCTAACAACAATTTGCCTAACAGTCTCTTAAGGCTTTGCGTGGTACCGTTGTCTGTCTTTTTTTTGTACAAACTTTTGCTCGTATTTGTACATAGCCTTTTGAGCACGGCAAACATTTCCCAGATATATATGACTTGTTCATAAAGGCCGTCTTCGCCAGGCACAAATGTTCAAGAAATATAATAATTAACCTGATATAATTTTTACAATTCGTATCTATGATCAGACCACTAACAACTTCTCCAAAAATGTGTATTTTTCCGCGGAAAAAAAATGTAATTGTTGACGACTCAATTTAAATATTCCGTTCTTTTTCATTATGAAGAACAAAAATGAATGAACTTGATACTCTGAGGGGAAGACCCTATCTTTTACCGTTTTCGAATTATTCAGATTTGAAATGCATCCATTTTAGTTAAAAACTGCTTAAATCCGAAATCTCAAAAACAATAAAAGATATAACAATGGTTCTCGCTTTAATTTTATTTGCTGTTTAACGCTCTATCAAACGAAAAAAAAATGTTATCTCATTTTAAACGGTTTCTGACTGACTCGTAGAAACGTTTATGGGGCACAAAAAAAAAATCTGATTTTCAGATTTTTCCTGTTTGTATCCTAAAAGCTACCTATGTATCAAACTTCAGCTTTCTAATATGTCGGAAAATACCCTAGAGGTTTTTGAGACATACAGATTAAGGTATTTATTTATATAGATGATGGGTTTCCTCATCATTTGAAGAGTTGGATATCGTTGGCATCCGCCAAGCCAATGGGCCCAGTCGTGTGGGGAAATTGGGTTTTGAGAGGTAGACCCTGCAGCAGTGGGCATCACGAGGACCACAATGCACTTCTTCAAGAAGTGGGGATGCTGTCTGGGTAATGTGCAGAGGTTGTGATGCTTGCCACACGTTTTTTTGAATGTCATTTCAAACTTGTCCTATGTGCCCGTACCGCTGGCAATTTGAAACCTAGTGGGAACGTTGTTGTATGTCCCAAGTTATGCAACTAGGCGCGAGTGCCATTGCATGGGTTTTATTCGTGATCAAAGTCTGAATATGACATGAACATAAATAGAGTGTGAATAAGGACGGCCTTGAAACTTTTAGATAACACAATAACAGAACATTCGTATACTGTCGTGGATATCAATACAGTGACACTAATACGATTGGACTGTTGCTAAATCACCCAGAATGCGCCTGAATCTCATCCAATCCCGGAAGCTAAGCAGGTTTGGGGCTGGATACTGCTTGGACAGCAACCACCATGCATAACACAGGTATTGTAGGCTGCTGTGGGGCTACGTTGGAAAAAAAATCCATTGTTGAACTGTACTATACTCACGTCTATGCTGCGCCCGCCTTCATCAACCCACACCAGATTAGCGTTTTTTGGTCAAATAACTCTCGTGACCTGCACGGCATGGGGAGGACCTCATCCAGCACTAGATTAACAACGCACGGTATCTTGAAGAAGTTCAAGATACAAAAGGCTGTGTATGTTTAATACGAATGTACAATTTTCTTTCTCCATATAATTACCGTACATTGTTTTTGGTGACGGTGGCAAAAAGGCATTGTGTGGGAAGGATACATTTTGTAAATTAGATGGGTTTTCTCTAGAAAGCTCTGGATAATTTGCTGATATCGTTTGCATTTAGGGCAGATGCCATCGTCCTGTCTTTTCCCAAGGTGTGACGCACATCGTGCAATGTTGGTGGTGGGTATGAAGCAGTGCGTTTGCAGCCTGCGATGTTAAAACGAGCACAGGTAATAATTCAGCCATTAACTTGGAGATGTCACCTGGGCAAGAGACATTGCCGTCGATGCGTGGGTTGGAAGCTAGGCCTGGGCTTAAAATGTCCTTTTGGTTGCCAGCATCACGGCGTCAAATGTGGTCCCGTTGCTTGGTTACGACGGTTCACGTTGGTAATCTAAACGCGAGTTAAATCAGGCGAACCTGAAATTACGCTCATGCTTTTGAATAGAATGCAAATTAAGTAAGTGGGCAACTAGGCATTTACTGCGACATGTTGAAATAAATATATGGAGGTTACATTAGCTGTGTCCTGGAATATGTGCGAACCATCTCGATTACACCTTTCGCTATCTCTGAACAAGATGAAATGGACGAACCTACCTGGTCCTCACTTGGCTTAATCCTGAAAGAAACTCGATATTTAAACTTTTCAGGAGAAGGCAAGGGGAATGAAGCTCCGTAGTTACCGTCAAGTGAAATAGTAATACTGGTAGGAACCTCCTGGTTACACCAGCCCACAGGAGATTATTGTGTCCGTCGTGTAGGGAGGGGCTGGGTGGGGAGGGAGGGGCTGGGTGGGGAGGGGCTGGGTGGGGAGGGAGGGGCTGGGTGGGGAGGGGCTGGGTGGGGAGGGTGGGGCTGGGTGGGGAGGAGCTGGTTGGGGAGGGTGTGGAGGGGCTGGGTGGGGAGGGTGGGGAGGGGCTGGGTGGGGAGGTTTGGGAGGGGCTGGGTGGGGGGTGGGAGGGGTGGGGCTGGTTGGGGAGGGGCTGGTCACCCCGTGGTGCCCTTATAAAACTCAACGTTTAACTTACTCACGCCGGCTTGTGCCCGCCCTCACAGTCGGGCATATTTGCGGAATACACCACGCCGCCGTTGACCCTGGCCATTGACCGAGCAAGCCAACGTTCCTACCAGCTCCCTCTGCAGGAATGTGTATCGCAGCTTCCGGGATAATGAACGAGTCACCGACCGTGTTTGTGTTTTTTGCCCCGCTTTGCTTTTCACAGGCAATGTTTACGGTGACGGAGGTCGCGTCGCTCAGCGACTCTCAGCCGGCTTACCGTATCCTCAAGCCCTGGTGGGACGTGTTCCTCGACTACCTGGGCATCGTCATGCTTATGCTGTCCATCTTCGCCGGCACCATGCAGTTCTCACGTGACCCGCTCTGCTGCCTTCCCAAGCTGGACGAGAACGTGACGTGTCTCTCCGACTCGGCCATACAGAAGTCCCTGCTGGCCACGGCCTCGCCCAATGCGCCAACAAAAGGTTCGAGCTTTGCACCACGCTTGAATTCTCATCCCACTTCCGACTCAATTGTCGTAATGGCGTCGCGTAAGTGTCGGTTTTCCGTTCGGAGTTTTGTCAGTCACCGTGTAGACCAAGCGGTGGTTCTCAACCTTTTTTGTGGGTACTGTACACCCCGAGTTGACTTTTGTTTCAACTGCGTTACTCCCCCCCCCCCCCTGCCTGACCCAACATGGTACTGTGAATAATGAATATGAATATTTTAACCAATTGTCCATTTTGTGAGGTATCCTAACTAGCTAGTAACTGCAAGGGAATGAAACAAAATTCAACGGAAGCCACATTGTTTACGACCAATGAATTGAGGAAAGTATTTTACATAATTCTAGGTTACCATATGGATTTACATTTTATCGTAGTTATTTTATATTGGCAGATTCATACATGATTTTTCACTGATGACTCTCACTTACGATATAATGTCACATTTATAAATCACCTAATGCACCTCCTGGGACATTGCCACGTACCCCAGTGGCCCGCATGCCCACACGGTTGAGAACCACCGCTGTACACAACCGACACTCCATGAGCATATCGTTGACTGCCACGATCAAGCCTGTGCCGCTTTGCGTGTCCAAGTTTGCCCAGCTGCCAACCCATTCTCAAAGCGGGGACTGTTTCTACGTCGTAATGCTTCTCAGGCACGAGTGTTGGCCACGTCGCCCCGGATGTTTCGCATTTTGCACATAATGAACATGCGCAACATCACGCGGCTTGTGCAAAAGCGCCGTTCCTCTCACCACCGCTGCATGCGTTGTCATGGGTCTAGCAGGCGGGCTAGTCTGATGTCTCGTCAAGGCCACCAAGGATAAGGAAAAACGGCGCCTTCGCGACACATAATCTCCTCTGGATAGATTAACGAAAGGGGTTTGAACGCACGGCAGGAATGCCGTTTTGATTGGAAAGGACCGGGGAGCGCAGTTATGAGGAGTTGTGGCCAGGGGTTACACAAACCTTGCACAAGATCAATCTGACACTTAATTTTTATTGACTGCCGAAAGGACGGTCTGCAACAAGTATTACACTTGAAAAAAGAAGTTGACTAAAATTTTAATCACACTGATCTTTTGCCAGCATAAATCATAGCAATAATAATAAAATGTCAGATTGTATTATTCTTTATGACCTAGTCTCACTAGGAGTGTCAGACCAGAGAACAATACCAAAAAGCGAACAGGACATGTGTATGTACGTTGAACGTCTTTCGCACCATACGTAGCACAAAGACATGCAGATATCAAAGAACATTAATATCTCTGGTTGAGCAGCGATATCTCCGGCACCTTTTCAAAGACAATGCACATGTTATCAGAGCATGTTTGTTTACATGTTCGACCACAAGCATGCGTGGTTAATGGCATACTTGATGCCTTGCAGCAGGGTGTATATTTGGTGTTTAAACATAAAATGTAAAGCCTATTCTCTTTTTTTTATCATCACAAAAAATATATACTATTTGGTGTTTTATTCATGCAAGAAACGCGTGTCGTCGTCAGTGATTGATTCGTCAAATTATGCCAAGTCTACGCAAGAGGCATGTAACTATTTGCCCCCCCCCTCTCGCGAGTCAATCAACTGGCAAGATTTGGAGATGCAATTTGATTCAAGAATCGACTTGTTTTCTCCCACTTTGTGGTTCAGGTAGCGTCCTCTCGTGGTTGAGGGGGTCGCATGCCCCCGTTCTATGACTCGTTGCACGCGTCGTGCACCCGTGTAGCGCGCTAATGTGTAACATACGCTTTTGGAATCATTGCAGGTCTCCTGAGCATCTCTTAATGCCTCAACAAATGGTCGAATTCTACATTGAATTCTCATTGTAAATGGCATGTTCTAATGATAGGGATAATTCTATTTGACTTAAACTAATGGCTTCTTGTGAAAGAGTCCACATCAGGTGGCGTATTATTATTCCATGGTTGACCCCTGAGTGGAGTTGGGCTGACTTGAATTTGGCCATGGTTTCAACTTATGTCCTTGCTATTGGAAGTCTGTTGCTCCACCAGCTGAGCTATATCACAGCCCCAATACCTTACATCTGTTTAATTAATGAAACATAACTTGTATTATTTTCTATAATTGCTTCTTGATTAAACGGTGGCATCTTTTTGCTGGAATTTCATTAAAACTCTAACGAAGTGTGTGTCGAATACAACAATTAAAGATCAACGTGTGTAGTGTTTGAGACTGAGAATACAACTACTGACCGTGGAACGACTGAATGTGTTCCCTTTGCTTAAATTGACTTTTGCTAATTAAACAACACTCTGTGGCAAGCGCATTTCAGCTGCACGATATATAGCCCAGTGGTGGCATTGGACCAAATTCAGTGTTCACCATGAATACACCAGCACCTGCAGCCCTTAGCCATAGCAACAGTTCATCCGATGTTAAACCACGGTACGCAGTTAACGAGGAAGTGGCTGGCAAGAGAGAGAGGCTTTTGAGTGAGCCCGGCTTGAAAATTGGGAGCCTGTGCTCAAGACACGGATGCAGTAGAATGGGCACTGCGTGCTGCCCCCAGCCATTGTCTTCACAAAGAGCTCTCCCAGGGCATCGGATGTCATAATGTTCTGAGGCCATGCCCCTACTGGACATCTGTGAAAAAGAGCTTTATAGCTCATCGGATTCCTCCTGTCTAAATAAATGTTCCTATTCTGATTCAGAGCTCGAATTCATGATGCCAATTGTGTACTGGCGTGCATTTTAGTTTACATTCTATTGTGTTTCTCCTAACAAGCACACGTGTAATGGTTATGCTTTTGTGTTTGTTTCCACCCCAGATTCTAGTCCCAGTGGCAGACAAACGGGGATGGAATACATGCAATACATCTTCGTGAATCAGAAATGCTACCACGATGTTTTGCCTTGGATATCCAAGTACATGCCTTTCCTTGCCTTAATTCACACGGTCATCCTGATGGCGAGCAGCAACTTCTGGTTCAAGTATCCCAAGACGAGTTCCAAACTCGAGCACTTTGTCTCCATCCTGGGCAAGTGCTTCGAGTCTCCGTGGACCACCAAGGCCCTGTCGGAGACGGCGTGCGAGGAGTCGGAGGTTACCGGGACCGCTCCGCAGCACCAGAGCAAGCTGTCCGACCACGCGTCTCCTCCCAAGAGCAACTTGGGCTCGGTGAGCGCCGGCGATGAGGGCAGCCTCAACCCCAGCATGCCCATGTTCGCCAAGGACCAGGAGAGCGTTCCGCTGGCGCCGGTGGACAAGCAGATGCACGAGACGTCCATCCAGAGCGGCGTGAGCGTCACCATCTTGGACAAGAAGGACGGCGAGCAGGCGAAGGCGCTCTTCGAGAAGGTGCGCAAGTTTCGCCTCCACGTGGAGGAGAGCGACATCATCTACCAGCTGTACACCTTGCAGAGCCTCGTGAAGACTCTGAAGATCCTGCTCATCGTGGGCTACACGTCATACTTCGTGGATCAGATCCAGTTCTTGCACGAGTGCGCGCCGGACGTGGAGGAGCTGATTGGATACACCACGTTCTGCTGCACGCACACGCTGGCCTACCTGCTCCGCAAGGTGCTCTACACCTACATGGCCGTGGTTGTGCTCTATGGCCTTGTGTGCTTCTACACGCTCTACTGGCTCTTTAAGCGGCCCCTGAAGGAGTACTCGTTCGAGAAGGTGCGCGAGGAGAGCAACTTCAGCGACATCCCCGACGTGAAGAACGACTTCGCCTTCCTCATGCACATGATCGACCAGTACGACTCGCTCTACTCCAAGCGCTTCGCCGTCTTCCTGTCGGAGGTGAGCGAGAACAAGCTGCGCCAGCTGAGCCTCAACCACGAGTGGAGCTACGAGAAGCTGCGCCAGCATGTCACCAAGAATGCGCAGGACAAGATGGAGCTGCACCTGCTCATGCTGTCGGGCGTCCCCGAGGCCGTGTTCGACATCCTGGACCTGGAGATTCTCAAGGTAACGATCTTTTCTCTTGCCGGGGGGGGGGGTTTGGAAGCCCCTGTGTTGTGTCCGGGGGCAACCCAGGGGATTTGCAGAGCCAGATAGTACGCGCCCGCGTAGAAACCTTTTCATCAGACTGCTGCCGGATGAGGGGGCCTCCCCCACCGACGCCTCGTAGGCCATGAGGAATATTTGACCGTACTTCACCACGCTGGTCAGTGGCGGCTCATTGAAGGTGGGGTGCAGGAACAACGATGGGATTTTCTGCACTGCCCATAGCGCCTCCTGCTGCTGCATCTGCCTTATTGCACGTGGTGCTCACCCATCCGCGCACGGCACTATCCTTGCTCAACGCTGCCAAGTTCACGGCGTCTGATGGGGGTCGGGTGCATGCCGGGTGCACTGTTCATCGAGTTGGATGAATTGTCATTTATCCATTGAATTTACTCGTCTCGTATTACCTTAAGCGAACGCGAATGATTTAATATGGTGGTACGCAGATCGTTTTATGCCGATGGTGGCTATAACTGAGCACCACGCGAGCACGCACACTGCTCACATTTTAAACATTAGAGATCAACGGGCAAGTACTTATTTAGTTTTATTATACTTATTTAGTTTTTATTTCGCCATCAAGATTGAGCTCCAGATAACCAAGCTAATGTTGTGGTGTTGTACGTCTGGAAGTTAAACTTTTTTCGCGTTGTACCTAGTCAGCCGTGCTAATCGCAGTTGCAGGCAAAGGACAACGAACTAAACACAGAGGAGTTTTAAAGAAATTCGTTTTCAATCTTGATTTAAAAGTCCATAGCTCCAGTGGTTTCCTCTTATTGAATGCTCGGTTGTAACAGACTGGACTGGAATATGGATAGCTGGTATCGATGATGTTTGAAGACAGGATTTGCAAATCTTTAAACGTGTACAGCTTGGAAAACATGTAAACATACATGTATTCGTTTACAACTTAGAATGACACGTTGTTCACGGTGACGTCTGCATCTCGCATGTGCCATAAGGCACAGCGCCATCGCACGCCGACCGTTCTCTTCGGGAGTTAGACAGAACACCGCCTTATTTTTATGCTCCAGTGCTTTTAGTCAAATAAACAATTCACCAAACGTAAGCTTTAATAACGACAATGTTAGCATCATTCTGTCTGTAAAAATTATGAAGGATTCTCATTTTTAAATCCTTTATATTAAGTTCGCTTGCTTGCTTGCGTGCTTGCTTGCTTGCGTGCTTGCTTGCTTACGACCGTGCAAATCTTTCGGTCGTTTTTTAACCCACTTCCCGTGATCCAATCGAGCTGACATTTTCCACACAGACTCGTTGTGCGAGACAATTAATGTTCGTGAAAAAAAAAAAATTACACTTTTTAGGCAAAAAAAATGTATTTTACATTTATTCAAATAGAACTCATTCATGGCTTTGGCTGAACGTCACAGTGTAGGAGCCCAGAGCGTGACACCTCCACAGGCCGTGGCGGAGTAGCGCAGTGGGTAGCGCCCTCGCTTCCCATGCCAAAGGTCGCGGGATCGATCCCCGCGTCCTCCACAGGCGAATATATTTTTAAATCCTTTATATTACGTTCGCTTGCTTGCTTAGGACCGTGCAAAATTTTACACTGTTTAGGGAAAACAAATTAAATATTTAATTACCAATTGCTTAATACTGGCAGACAATCATCTGACCCATAGGTGGCAGTCATCTCATGCCAGAGGACGAGAAGACTAGCCGCCACGCATATAAAGGATTTATAGTGAAAAACTTTGTTTTTACGGGTTTACTTGTTAATTGTAAATTGTGATGCGAAATATAAAAAAAATACTGCAAAGTTTAATCTTTGATTGTTAATATTTTCGTAGTCTTGCGCTATATTGGTCTCTAATTTATTAAATCACGTGTTGTTACGTGCGTGATGCTATTGAGCATTTTGTTTCGTAAAATATGTTATAAAGCGCGGAAACAAATACACTCAGATGTTAAGCTTTTATTGGGTTTATCTTGCAAAAACGAATCACGTTTGCCCCAGATGCTCGTACGTAACTGATCACCACTGCCCTTTCACCTATTATTGATTATGGAGACAATCAGTAAAACCAGCTGACATCCGTGTGGACTTGCGATACCCCCCACCACCATCCCGCTGTCACTATGGGCAACCAAGTTGGGCAACAGTGGACGCATGTCCTCCATGCATGATGCAAACGGTGGCGTATCATATATCACATTCATAATACATTGTGTGGCCTACCTTAACGTGTATAGTTCATGACACCATGACTGTAATTACCTTGTGTAGAAATTTGACATTTTTTATTCCATGCCACGTTCAGCGCTGTCCCATTTAGCCCGCCGCGTACATGTTCTCCATAGAGCTGGCATTCACATTGTGGCTTACACAGCACCGTCAAACGTACACCCTGACCATACCCACCACCTTCACTGTCAGTCAACAGCCATCAGTCACACAAGACAAAGACCCCCCCCCCGTTTCGCATTAACAGACTGTTGGGGCAAGTGCTGTTAGCGAATAGCACCTATGAAGGCCGGCACGGCGCATGATAGGGGTGGTGTGTAGCAAACGCCTCGCCCAGCCGCATTGGTCCTCCCAGTGGGGATGTTTACACCACGCACCAGGTACTCATTTGAGGCTGAGTCGACCTAAGCGAGGCCCACGACCGGTTCAGATAATCGTCACTGGCGGTGTTGTGCCATGAGCGGGAATCGAACTCGGGTCACCAGGTTCCCAACCAAGCGTATATTTACATACTTTAAAACGCACCGAACTTCTTTTGCACCGTACGTAGCCAACCGAACGCAACGAATCGGAGGTTGTGTTGAGCATGTTTTATTGGAAGGACATATAAACAGTGTGTGTGTGGGCACCTGCTCCACAATAGAGGCCACCAATTGCAGGGGAGGATATTTCACTGGGTCTTGCTATCTTTAAAAAAAATACCCACAAATAGCATCTGACACGGGACCGTGTAGCAGCAGCAGCAGCAAACGGCTAGCCGCCCATAGTGACTCCCCCCCCGCCATCCCCCTGGCCACGAGTATCTCAACCGCACAGACTCCCATCCCGCACACGAGATAGTAGACACTGCGTGCCGTCTAACCATTAGTAAAACACGAGAAAGAGAGCAGTGAGGGGTTACTGCAAAAGCTCGGAATATATAACCACTGCTTAAAATATTAGACCAATGGCTCATTGGGTTTCACGTTCGTATCTGTGTACAGTCGGTCAGTGCATTGGATGTTACGCTTAGAGTTGTAAAGGCCATCCGTGTTGAAAATAACCGCGTGTGCCAGGCGTGCCGTTAACCAATTATATTGTCAAAGTCAACGGCCCCATGTCGTGCAGAGCGTGAAGTTGTTCTCTACTCCTGTGGAGTCAATGGTGGAAATACGTCGAGTATGATCATACTGTTGACTTTACATCAAGTCATGGTGACCAAGTGGTACCTATTTTATCATCCCAAAGGGGATGATGATGGGCTGAATTACCACTGACTGGGTTTTGCACCCGTATACTTGTTGATAAAATTACTGCTGCACTACTGTAGTTATTATATTACTAAATAGTACACTCTTGCAAGGTTTTAACCACTTAAAAGCAATTTATCACGGTGTAAATCATAGTGAACAATTGTGTGTGCGTAACAACAAAAAACTAAGTTGAAAATAGTTCCACGAGCGAAGTGTCCCATCTTTTATGCTGTCAGCAATATTGGAATGCTGCGTTCTCATAGCGAAAACCAATTGTTGTTGAATACAATTGTAATTGCTTTCGCGAAAGCCTGCGAAACGTCTTGAGCGTTCCCGATCCGAACAAAGCCAGCGCATCCTGTAAATGTACACGTCCTCCCGAGTTGCGTTACTGTTGCGGCACAAATCTAATGTAAAATAAGTAATATTAAACACGCTTTAATGAAATGTACCGTGCGAGTGATGGCAGAGCTCCACGACTCCTGGAAGTGGCCCCGAAGCTTGCCATAACGTAAGGGGCCGTGGTGATTTACAGCCAACGTGAGTTGAGCGTGGACAATTAAACCCGGGAAAAAGATTGTTTAATTTTTTTTTTATGATAGAATATAGTATTGTCATCATTATGACATACCTATACCAAGTTTGCAGTCGATACGACATTTGGAAGACGGTTGAAATTGAGTTACAAGATTTGAGGATACGACAACAGAGTTAAATAAAAGCGTGTAAAATATAAAAAATACATATTTTTATTTTTTTATGATAGAATATAGTCTTGTCATCAGTATGACATAAGTATACCAAGTTTGCAGTCGATAGCACATTGGGAAGTGGGTAAAAATTGAGTTACAAGATTTTTTTAAGGATACGACAACAGACGGAGTGAGTTAAATAAAAGCGTGTAAAATAGGTGACGGGTAAAAAGTGACTTTTCTAAGCCAGGGCCGTACGCGATCTACTGCTGTCCGCTCAGCAACGGCTGGCTGTACCGCGGTGAGCCAAATAAATAATGCACGAGGAGTATGGAACTACAGTGCAGCTTTATTTCCGAAAGGTATTCGGACATCGCCTGATCAGCCTCACAGACCGTCGGGAAGGTGGGGGGGGTTATCAAGCACCTCTAAAGTTATCAAGCACCGATGAACCCCATCGCATCGTACAAAGGGGGGCTAGCTGCACGACCCTGCACGTGTCTCCCGATTTCTGGCGTCCCCCCCCCGCAAGCTGCTTGTATTGGTCGAGTTAACCCAGGGGACACCTGGGACAGTTTCAGATAAAATCTGCCACCGCCCAGTGATGTTCGGCAAAGGTTTCGTATGCGTCTGAAAAACAAGTTTGCCTAGACTAAAGTATGCATCTATCTTTGACGTCCTGGCAAAAAGGACTTCAGTGCCCCTATTGTCTGTCGTTGATCTAAAGCAGCAACAAAGGGAGATCATTAGCCGGGCCTTGCTGATCATCTGACTGCAGAACGAATCAACAACGTCAGGAGTTTGGGACGAGATCGCGATGACATCACCAGACATCGCCAGAATGATGCCCAGTTGTCACTGATTATTACAACTCCACAAACATTACACACTCGGGAATTGTATCTCACAAATCTTACATCGGAATCATTAATAATGAAGGTGATGTTGTGTTAGATCATGTAAGTGTAAATGCGTCGTTAAACCCGCCACCACCCGACGCAGCCAACCAGTAAAGGTTTGTCACGTAAACGAAGCGTGCCACTTAGTTGCTACTATAGCCCACCGGTGTGCTGGAGAGTAAATCCACAACAATTTAGAATGTGAGTAAGCGTGACGTTTCGCTGGTAGTTTCATCCGGCTACTTGGGGCGGCGATTGTGTCGAAAAACCTTTATTACGAATAATATTGGTCGCGAAACCCACGTGTCAAACCATCTGTTTTCTGATCACTGCAGTGGTGGTTATAGCCCGATAGGATATCAGAACAATCTCTTTGTATAAACATCGCTGAATGGATTTTCAAATACTTTGAGTTATAATCTTATGTAAGACTACGAGTTACACTCAAGGTAAACATTGTATACATTACTTCACTCGGAATTTTTTTGATGAGAGAATTCTTTTGAGATGGGTGGTGGTGGGAATCCGGTTTCAAGTAGGAATCTGTGTGGGTGGCTTTCCTGTAAAGGAAAGCCACCCACACAGATTCCCACCACCACCCATCTCAAAAGAATTCTCTCATCAAAACGCTATACCACAGAGCCCATGGCATTTCTGACCAACACTACCTGGCCGGTGAATTAAGACATGTACATCGGGCCCTCAGGATGAACGGATACTCTGACCGCACTATCCGCCAAGCTGTTTCTCCCACCACACAGAAACAGCCACATGAAACTTCGACCAAAACTATCACGTTACCATACATAGCAGGCGTGACCAAAAAGATCTCCAAAATTCTAAACAAACATAAGATCCAAGTCCGATTCAGTACAGTGCATAAAATCCGTGATCTGATTCCATCTGTGAAGGATGTCGTTCCTGACTTACAGTATCCTGGAGTCTACAAATTGAGTTGCAGTTGTGGTGATTGCTACATTGGAGAAACGAAACGTCATGTTTCTGATCG
The DNA here is from genome assembly GCF_964198595.1 of Lampetra fluviatilis. Lineage (NCBI taxonomy): Eukaryota > Metazoa > Chordata > Hyperoartia > Petromyzontiformes > Petromyzontidae > Lampetra > Lampetra fluviatilis. Next base: position 1,201,342 of record NC_136289.1, read on the forward strand.
TGTCCGCGAGCACAAGTCAGATCTGAAACACGGCAGAACTGATTCTTCGGCCGTTGCCGATCATTGCTACAACTCGGTGGGCTCTCATGAAATTGTCTTTTCCGAGACCAAGGTGCTCTGCAAACCTCCTGGCTACCATCAAAGGTTTGTACACGAAACCATACAAATATACAAACACAGACATAATTTCAACCGTGATGATGGTTACAAACTGAGTAATCATTGGAAAGATGTGATTAACCATGCAAAAAAGATTTAACTACACTTATTTGGACCATCTTATATGACAGACAACTATAACAGGTTATTGATAGACAGCCAGGCTTGTTTTACCATGTTTAGTTGTTTCTTTTTTCACACTATTGTTATGTAGGCCAGGCTTAGTCACAAACCGTACCTCTCCATAACAAAGGCTCAGCCTCTTAAGCCTCACCTTACCATATCAATAAAAAGTGTGCCGTACTTGGCCCTTCCCCCTCTCCAACCATTATATATACGGAGTGGTAGCGCTTGTAATCTCTCATTTACTTGATACAGCTGTCGTGGCTGTGACGGTTCCACCTGAAGACGGAAGCTTGTGTTGCCTCCGAAACGTCGTGATTTTTATTTTATTTTACTTTTATTAATTTTAATGTTTTACCTACGTGACTTTACCGAAAAAACCTAAGAATATGAATCCTTGCATTCACGAAAGCTTCAAATCTAGAAAGATTGTTCTGATGTCCTAAAGCGCAGCATAAATATACAGCATACTCATTGCTTATGCAACACAAATCTCCATTGACTATGAATGTAATGTAAACTCCAGACTACGTATAATGTATATGTTGTTTACAATGCGTTTATTAACGGGAGCGTTTGAAAGTCATGCACAATTAATGAATGACAGGCTCGCAGTGGTGCAATGCTTAGACCCAGAGCGCCTCTTAGTGGCCATGCGTCAGAATGCAGGTCATAGCTTTATATTTTTGAACTCAGTACAATACGAAACCATGTTTTTTTAATTTTACCAGGTAAGGCCCCACTGAGCCATATAGCTTTTTTTTAGTAGCAACCTGGCCACAAATGATAGCACATCGAAGTGGCTTATCATGTGGAAATTTATAGCAGCCAATACTCTCAACGCATGATGTGTATTCCATTTGTGGAGGGGAACACCGGAGGACTGGAGAAAATCCACGCAATCACGGGGAGAGAGAGAGAGAATATGCAAACTCCAAATATACAGGCGTCAGGTTCAGGATCGACCCCACGACCTCCTGTATACCAGACGGGGTAGCTAACATCTCGCCATTGTGGGGTGTCAGTAAACAGATTGCTTGCAGTCATGTGAACTTGCATAAAAGCTCCCCACCACTTACTATTAATGACAAGAGTAGTTTAAAGTATACCAAATATGTGCACATTCATGACTAGTGCAGTGCCAACAGGGTTGTCTTTGTGTACGTTCACAAGGGAACAGTGACATGGTGGTTTGCACACCGCAACATGAACCCAGTAACCAGGGTTCAATTCCCAGCCATGGATAACATCAGTGGCGAGTGGTACCTCAACCCATCTTGAGACCTCCCCCGTGTCAGTTCAATATTAAACGAGTGCCTCGTGTGGTGTGTGAACATCATTAGTGGAGAGACAAAGGTGGCTGGCGTTGGTGATGACCACCATTCTCTCATTTGCCGTTCCAGCCGTAATAGGTGACCACAAGCAGCACTTGCCCCAACAGTCTGTGTAGCTTTACGGGGATCTGCTTGCAGGAGCCATTTATAATCCCACGAATTTTCATGTAAATCCAGCAGCGTCCTAATTTAAAAAAAATATATATATATGTAGAGAAGCCCTGACCCATGCCTTTGAATCCATTCCTACTAATTGTAAACATCATCACCAACTCGGGTACTGAAGTCACTCAACGCGGTCCCAATTCCCCGAAGGGCTCCTCCGCAATACCCGAGCTATGAGGCCTTCAAAAGCATCCTCCTTCATGTGCCCAGTCGGCTACATATGGTGCGAAAGAAGTTCAATATCCATATATTTTCATCTTCGGTGGGAGCACAGGCAACCACTATCACCATTTTATAGTGTCTGTTGCTAGACAGGTAAACGCGCAACTCTGGAACATACAACCTCGCCACCATGTTTTCACACCGTATTCATTATTGTGGGAAACACACCACCATCCTGTGTTGTATAATGTTAGTCTGTCCCATGTAGAGAGGTGTCCCCCATATCTCCTGTATTCCACAGTGATGATTCTGATTTCCCCGCACCTCCGATGAGCACGATTGGCTACGTATGGTGCGAAAGAAGTTCAACATACATGCGTACACTGTGCTAGTCTGCATTTTGACAGAACAATGGTCGCCACTGACATCCAGAGTGTCTGTGTTCCAAATAGCCAGCTGTAGCAATTGCCTTTTATATTCTGGGGAGCTGTCACAGGCGAGGATTTCGGTCACTCAGCTCGGCCGAATGTGGTTTGGACAGAAGAGATAAAGGCTTCTCTGTCTCCTTTCGGCCTCCAGCACATGTCTGTCAAATGGTGGCCTGCAGCTGGTACTTGAGTCATTATATGTTTGTGTGTTTCATGCACAGCGATAACCAGCCCATCACTCTGCTCTCGCCTGCTGCTGTGCAGAGCGAGGCATCCAGTCCCACTCGTGGTGTGATCTCACTGACGCTTATTCTGCGGAATACACGAAGGATGTCCCAAAAAAGTAGATGTTGATGCGCAGGAATATCTTGAACATTTGTCCTACGTCCAGCATAATCACCATCCTGTTATATGCAGTGGCATGCATTATGCCCAGCCAGGGCCCACCTTTCCACCTCGGAGGGATTCCTGAGCGTCACGCGTGACCATTTTGCAAAGAGCATCATGACATCCTAATAAGGGCTGCAGATCAGGGAGTGCCAGATTAGGACTAAACAGTGGATGGGGCAACAGAGTCCACCCAAACTGTAGCATGGCTCCAGTTGCCCTCGGGCTTGTGCGTGGTCTGGCACTGTGCCGGAGGGGGGGGCAAGAGGCCTTCTGCCTTTTCAATGTCTGGGGGTGTATATTGGCTATAAACGTACGTTCAGTTTTGCAGCGATTCAGAAACATGCACACGTGAAGCATTTTCATGACAAACTTAGACAAAAACGGACGTATTATGTTTAGGGTGTCCCTCATATTTCCATGTAGGATAACGATTAACTGCATGTATTTTAGTTTTTCAACACGTGGCGTTATAGGCATCCTCGGCCACGGGAAAAAAAACCAATCTGTTGTCGAGAGACTGGCCCCCTGCATGGGAACGTTCTGCCGATACTGGCCAAAAGGCGGCCCCATACATTTAACTGCTCGACCTGAGCGATGTGTGTTCTGATACTTGCATTTGCCTTTTGGCGTTGGTCTCTGGTCTGACACTGGTCGTGAGCCTCGGCCATATACAAGACTGTCTCTTGTGCAGTCCAATCAGTTGCGAGGACAATGCATATATTATTAGCAAATTATGTTTTTTGCATGTTTTTCCACAAGCCCCGTGTGATTAATGCAGGCTTTTGATGCCTTGTGATAGATGTGTCTATTTGGTGTTTGAACATCTTAACACCTCCTGTTTTATTGTCAGAAAAGGTAAATATAGCATTCTTATTTTTCATCATCGTAGATAATATGCATTGCCCCCCATGGAAATAAAACCATGGTATATACTCAATAAAACCAATGTGAATATGACTACACGCTTAACACATGTTTAGAAACATGAATTTAGATCATTTGGCTATTGCTATAAATTTCCACACGATAAGCCACTTCGTTGAGTTATCATTTGTTGCCAGATCGTTTCTGAAAAATAGCTACATAGCTCAAATGGGCCTTACCTGGTAAAATAAAAAATAGGTTTATAATTCCTCATTCTCATTTTTTGATGAAACCTCAAAGGTAATTTGTTGGAGTCGGCTATGTGATTTGAAACTCGAGAAGAGCATCAGAGAAAAAAAATGTACGTAAAATGATTGGTTGTGAGTTTGCCAGATTTGGCTAAATATCGGCTGGAGCCTGTCAAAAGCACAACCATCAACAACTGCCATTCACCACTAAGTGACGGTGACGTCACCACGGTGCCTTTGCCAGGCCAGGTACACTTAGAGACCACGTGAGTGTCGAAGGCTCGCTGAGAGGAGGTCTCGGGACAGACCCGGCTGGTGCCATAGGTTGGCTGACTGAGATGACTGGTAGATGCATCAGCTGTACCCCCTACTGTGCCTCCAGGAAGCACAGCCCAGCCGCCGCCTGTCTCGCCACGAGGATACTTCGGGACACTTTGGGCCATTTGCTCATTTTCTGTGGGAGAGCATTAGGTCAAATCTGCTACTCAGGGGGCAGATTCTTAGGTTTTCCCAGGGCTTGTTTAAAATAATTGACCACGTGGTCCTGGAATGGTGAGTAGCTTGAAGCCATTTTTTTAAAGCACTAAAAACGTTGATAAAAAAGTTTTAGTTGCTCTATAATTTGAATGTGTCACTCAAGCACCGACTGAAAATGCAGTGACACGGCCGGTGTTTAACTCATTTATTCACGAATGATGGAATGCCATCCATACTTTGAACTTCTGTGTTTTGTATTGTTACATTATATACTTTGAAATCCTCGTTCTAATTTACAAAACATCGAAATCAGCGAGTCTCAAGATGGTTTACAACTCAGAGTGGGGGGCCGGGGTGGGGGGAGGATAAAAAAAAAGGATTTTAGGAGAGGTGGTTGAGGGCTCTGAGCTAAAGAGGTAAAACGGAGTGAGCCGTCGTCGGAGCAAGAAGAGGGAACTGGTGAAACCTGACTTGGGACATTGGGAGGGAGAGAGTTGCAGATGAAAGGGGCAGCTGCAGAGAGGTGGCGATAATTAATGCGTGCGTGGTGTGTTGGCTGAACAAGAGGGAAAAGGCGTGCCCGGTGCATGCTTTTAACATGCACCGTCTGATGAACTTTCTTCGCACCATACGTAGCCAACCATGATAATTTGAGGTGCGCGGTAAGAACTAACTAAACACAAAAAAGCAGTTCTAAAGAAATTCGATTTTAATTGAAACTGCATAGCTCCAGTGTCTTCCTAACATCGGAAGGAAGAGCGTTCGAGATGGCCGCAGAGGTGCATACAAAAGTGCGCGATGCGGTAACCGTCTTTGTTCGGTGGTTAGCTAAATGCCGCTGCTGCAAGGATGAGCGGAGTTTGCGTGATGGTTTATGCTCCTTGACGAGATCAGCAGCAAGCTATCGTGATTGTGTTGACCAACTTCTAGGTTCATTAGCACGGATGTTCTTTACGCGTCACAAATAACGTTTGTAACGATTGTTCATCGTCACCAGCGTGACACCGCGTGTGTTCATGACGTCCTCTCGTCCCTCGCAGCTCGAGCTCATCCCGGATGTGAAGCTGCCCGCCAAGATCTCGCAGATGAGCCGCCTCCAGGAGCTCTGGCTGCACCACTGCCCGGCCAAGTGCGACGCGTCGGCGCTGTCCTTCCTGCGCGACCGCCTGCGCGTGCTGCACCTCAAGTTCACCGACGTGGACGAGATCCCGGCCTGGATTTACACCCTGCGTAACCTAAGGGACCTCTACCTCATCGGCAACCTCAACTCTGAGAACAACAAGGTCATCGCGCTGGAGTCGCTCAGGGAGCTGCGTCACCTCAAGCTGCTGCAGCTGAAGAGCAACCTGGCCAAGATCCCGTCCAACCTCGCGGACATCGCCACGCACCTGCAGAAGCTCTACATCCACAACGATGGCACGCACCTCCTCGTCCTCAACAACCTGAAAAAGCTGGTGAACCTCACCGAGCTGGAGCTGCAGTACTGCGAGCTGGAGCGCATCCCGCATGCAGTGTTCAGTTTGATGAGTCTGCAGGAGATTGACCTGAAGGGAAACAGCATCCAGACTATTGAGGAGATTGTGAGCTTCCAGCATCTCAAGAGGCTCACCTCCATCAAGCTTTGGCACAACAAAATAGCGGTCATACCGGCGTCTATCGCATACGTGAAAAATCTCGAGCGTTTAAATCTGTCCAACAACAAATTGGAGGCGTTTCCGAACGCGGTCTTAAACTGCGTCAAGCTCCGGCACCTGGAACTGAATCACAACCAGATCGAGTCGATTCCGCTGGAGGTGGGAACGCTGCAGAATCTGCAGCACCTGTCGCTGACCAATAACCGGCTGAAGGAGCTGCCGGCGGAACTTTCCAACTGCTCCAGGCTGCGGATGCTGCTGCTTTCCGGCAATCAGTTGAAGGACGTGCCAGCGGGCCTTGTCCGCCGTCTGCCACAGCTGCACTTGGAGATCAAGGGAAACCCGATTGAGACGACGCTTCCTGAAGTTCAAATCCTACTCGACTCTGGAGGCCCCACGTACTCCTAACTTTTGACGTGCCCAACGATGGAACGCACATTTTTCCACCTTATTCCCAATGCATAGTTTATTTTAGTAACCACCCTGCACTTGTTACTACGTATGTAAGGCTTCGGATAATTATCTTAAAATAATGAAAGAGCCAATGTTTGCATGACAATTTTTTTTTTTTATTCGAGGTCCAAAAGTTTCGAGGATTAGCGCCGTGTGATTGGAGCGTGACATTGACGGAAATGATCAGCACAGTGGTTACAATCACAGCCGTGTAATGGGCTGGGGGAGCAATGTTTGCACAAACAGAAAACTAAATCAAATTCAGAAACTATTTATTGCCACGTTGGTGAGATAAATTTTGCAGCATCCTCCATTTCAAAGTGGCGCGCGTGTGATTACGGATCTTAAGGTGGCTTAATAGTGATTGAGGTGACGTGTTAACTCAGAGATTTAAAATCATGGAATGACCAGGATAGCAAAACACATCGCAAACTACAAATGTAGCTGTAGTTATAGATTGTCATCTGAAAGTTCAAAGTAAGATTGTTTTCCAGCCATCGATTCAAATTGATTCGTATGCCAATGTTAGGAATTGAACAAATATTTCACAAATATAACCGAACAAAGGAAGGAATATTCACGCGAAAGTACGAAAAAATACAATTCCAAAATGTGATAACCAAAGCGAGTTTTTGAATTGTGACCCCAAATTGGGACAGTTCATAAAATAATGAGGGAATTGGTGCAGGGGTTTAATTCGTCCATGAGTTGGTCAATCTGGCTTTGGAGAGTGATGAGGGGACAACATTTGAATTCCGTATCATCCCAATCTCACACGATTTGTTCACCCATCTCCTGAACAAATTTGCCATTCCTGTCCCTTAGTGTCGTGCACAAATGATTTGTCCCATCCCATCCCTTGGGAGGCAGCAGACAAAAAGTAGTGCAAAAGACAAAAAACAGTACAGATGGAAATTCAGAGATATGGTAAAAAAGGGGATGCTGCACAATACACGAAATGTCAATAGCATACAGACCAGACGAAACAAACCATGCTCCAAATACAGAACGAGAATGTACGCATGTATGTTGAACTTCTTTCGCGCACCGTACGTAGTCAACCGTGCTCAGTGGAGGTGCGGAGGAAGGACAACAAATGAAAACAAATCGTTTTCAATGTAGATCAGTGGATTGCTCCTGCGGCTTCCCGATATCGGAAACAAGAGCGTTCCAGACGTCCGCAGAAGCGCATCTGAAAGCGCCGCGCGATGCGGCGACCGTCTTTGTTCGATGGCCAGCCAAAAGCCGACGCTGCTGCTGCTGCGAGGAAGGCCAGAGGAAGTACCCTTGGCGAGAGTGCAGATACAATCGGCGCATACCAAGGCCTTGCTCTCCTCCCAACACGGGGGAGGCTCGGCGTCAAGGGGACGGTGCACTGAAGGGCCAGTGGTCAGAATATATTTTTTATCTGTTAATAATAGTTTGATTGCAACCAAAATCTAGGGTAATTTTTTTTTTTCATTTCCACAATCAATGTCATTTTATGAAATGGAAATCGTCAAAAATGTCTCTTACGATTAATTATTACGGTGGGGAAAAACATTGTCCCGACGAGACAAAAAACTGAGAAATGTGATACAAATGTGTACAAACAAGAGGGATAATCCCTTGAATCGAATCAGAAAACCGCATCACCTAGTTGAATTAATTGTATCACTGCCACGTACACGTGCGGTAATGTACACGGGGGTGTGCATGGGCATGCACGCATGTGTTACATTATTGTTCAAGATGTTCCGATCTCTCTCCCCACAAACACTTGCACCTTCCCCAAATCCCCTAAGCTCAACTCCCGTCTCATCTCATCCCATCACACGTTTCTCTCTGCCGTCCCATCCCGTGAAGTTCTAAAATCAATGATCCTGTCCTTGTCAGTTCCCGTGGATATCGTCCCTTTTGCCGCCTATCACCATCATTTATGTTCATTCCCTGCCCGCGGGAGCCCCATCGCAATCCTCTCTCTCTCGCCGGGAGATGCCTTGGACTGACCAGTAAAAGCCACTGGTAATGCAATGCCCACTCTCAACCTTCAAAACACTGAAATATTGCACAATATTCAGGTGTTGTCAATGTCCTGGGCAGATCTAGTCAGCTAAGTGTTTTACTAGAAGTGCGATTCAGACGGAAGTCAACACGTCGTGCAATGTCTTTATTCAGGTGGCTAGCTCGCGCCTAGAGTAGGGGTGGTGGGCGTTGTATCCACGGTGGATCAGAGCCCCACATTGGGTGCTTATGGAGAGACTTGTCACATGCTGCTGCTGCTCACGTCGTCTGCCTGATCTCTCCCTCCCCACAGAATCACCCGTCAGTCCAACAAACCCCTGCGCTCTCTTTCTGCCACGCATTCGGATTTCACGGTTGGCGGTGTCATGGCTTGTGTATGAATATTCTCAAGAATTTGCGCCTCTTTACACTTTGCATACATTTCAAGCTGTCATCGTTTTTTTGCATTTATAATCTTGACATTGGCTGACTATTTGCACTTGATTTAGTTTATTTTTGCGATGTACAAATAGCGTGGGGTATTCAATCTAGGATGTCCCCACAACACTTGAGGGGGGCGGCTGGGGGGAGGGGTGGGCACAACGGTAACACAAATGAGGTGCAAAGGAGGACGTTAACAGCTGGTATAATGTGGGGGTGATGGTTTCATTGATTACAATTAAAACCAACCCGAACATTTGTTTATTCACACAGGGGAGATACCTCTGCAAAAATGGTGAATGTGTAACGGTCCCTGGCAGTTCTACCGTGATGGACTGCGTGGTGAAGTTATATTAATGTCGGTTTGCCGTTACGTCCACGTGTGTTCACTTGCAGTCTTACAGTGGTCACTTGTCGACTGCCATTAACAGTGTTTAATGAGACCTGCCATGTGTCATGTGTTGGTTGCATTGCCATCAACCTGTGCACATTTGGTCACGGAGGAAGGCATAAAAAAGTAATGTAAAAATCTATATTTTCTGTAATGATATTTGTGATAGCAAAATTTAAATCAATAATCCAAATCCATACCATACCTTAATGAAAATCCAGTTGTTAACTTTTAGAGCCCTGCAGATGGATAGCCCAGAGCCCACGTTGTTTTGTCAGCACGCGTTTCATGGACCAATGCTTAAATAAGAGGAAACATGTTTAGAGTAATTCCAACTTTGTTTATATATGCATAGCAAAGATGACTTTGTATATCAAAGCTATCTTTTCATTTGCTTTATCAAAATTTGCACAAATGTATGTTGCTGTTCCTATGCTGAAACTTAAAATTAGATTTTTTTTTCTATTGAATCATGTCATTGTTTTTATTCCGGTTACGTTCACACACAAGCTGAAATATATTTTCAGCCTGGTTGAACTGTTGTCGCAGTTATTGTTAAGGAACACCTGATAAGGCTGTCACAGCCTTCCATTGCTCGTGCAATTAGTCTGAGTTGTAATATGAATACTTTTAACTTTGGATAGAAAGAGAGCGACTCAGAGGCACGAGGAACGACAGATAGATGTGAAGAAAGCCATGCGATGAGCCATCACCCAGCTCTGCAGTCCTCTATTAAGGTGCTGTCAACCAATTGGTATTTATTATATGTTGGGAGGAAATCGCAGCACTCGCAGAAAACCCACATTAAACTAAACTATTTATTTTACCAGGTAAGGCCCACTGAGCTATGTAGCTTTTTTTCAGAAGCGACCTGACCGCAAATTAGAGATTAACAAAGTGGCTTATCACGTGCAATTCTATAGCAGCCAAATAATCTAAACGCATGTCTAAATACGTGGAGGGAAAAACCAGAGGACCCAGAGAAAATCCACGCAACCACTGGGAGGAACATGCAAGCTCCAAATATACAGCAGGCGTCGGGGTCGGGATCGAACCCACGGCCTCCAGGCGAGGTCGTTAACATCTCGCCACCGCAACACCAACCGGTGCCAGGGGGAACCACCATCCCATACAGACGGAGCAGGTGGAGTCCACATTTTCCTCCATACTGCATTCTCCTGGCGAGCCAGGTATGGCACCTTGACGTCCACGGGAAAGAATTTTCACATTTTCACGATCCACCAACCCTGCTGCCTCCAGTGTGCTTGATTGCAGGCTGCAGGCTTCTTGTGCGTAAATGTGCGTGTTTTAACATTAAACACTCACGTTTTTTGGATCCATAGGAAGCACATTTATCAGACAAACCCTATAAAAAATGTTTCACAATAGGACATGCCTTTTCCATGTTACCTGCATCAATTGTGGCACATTCCATAGTCTGCACAATCACAAAAAGGTGGGAAATGTGTGCTTCAAACTATTTTGCGCAATTGAACACTTATTTTACATGGACTGCTATTGTTCAAGTCATTATGGATAACAGGACAAATATGAGGGTGTTCAATACATCGTGCCATTTTTCAGAGAACGCCATTCCAGACTATACTTAATAAGGTCCCGTGATATAGCTGCTCAATCCGAGATATTCATACTTTGATACCTGCATTGCCTTTGTGCCGTTCTCGCCTTTTGTTATCGTTCTCTAGTCTGACACTGGTGAGACTAGGCCATAAAGGAGGCTGCTGTCTCTAGTGTAGGCCAATCGGTTTCAAAGACAATGCCAAATATTATGAGGACATGTTTGTTTGCATGTTCACCACAAAGTACGTGTGGTTAATGCAGACCTAATTCCTTGCAAAAGTATTTCGTGTTTTATTGGAAGCACGGGTAAAACCTTTATTTATTTTTCATGCTTAATCATGCTGATAAAATCACTAAAATATTTTCGCCTCGGTGGCTTCCAAAGGTTGGAACACCAGCAGCAGCAGAGACATATTTTGGTTTGTGCTCAGGCTATGGCCCCACCACTGCTTTTTCACAGCATCGTCACCATTAAACCACCTTCCACTTTGAGCTTCTCCCGGAGGTCTGCGCAGACGGAGGACCAGGTCTGGGCTGCATGCATGACGTTCCAGATCATGACTTAAAGCTTTCGTGACTGCAGGAATTCATATATCTTTGGGTCTTTCGGTAAAGTCACGTAGATAGCTTAAAAAAATAATAAAATAAAAAAAACTACGACGTTTCGATCGCAACAAAAGCGACCATCATTAAGTGGAAAAAGGGGGGGAAGCCACGAAAGGCAAGCTGTTTTAAAGGTTTAAACTGGGCGTAGCCCAAGGGTCCTGCAATCAGAACGAAGTGGGCGGGGCACAAGTGCCGCGGGGCCAGCACAAGCGGAGATTGTTATGTTAATGTGAAATCGGAGACTTAAGAGAAGGGTAGACGCATGAGCCGTGGAGAAATTAACAATTTGTGGTACGCCCAAGCTCTCAAGACGAATGGATATTTGGACTACACAATCCGTAAAGCTGTCACCCCAACTGTTGGGAAGAGAGCTATCTGTGGACCCAATCAAAACCATCACCTTGCCATACATAGCAGGGGTCACCAAAAATATTTCCAAAATCATGAGCAAACACAAGATCCAGGTTCGATTTAACACAGTGCACAAAATTCGTGATCTGATCCCATCTGTGAAGGATAAGATCCATGACATGCAATACCCCGGCGTCTTCAAACTAAACTGTGTCTGTGGCAGTAGTTACATTGAGGAAACTAAGCGACGTGTCTTGAACCGTGTTCGTGAGTATAAGGCAGAGATGAAACACGGGAGGACCAACACTTCAGCCATGGCTGATCATTGTTTTAATGCGGTTTGCTCACGAAATTGATTTCTCTAAGACGAAGGTACTTTGCAAGCCCACTGGCTATCAAAGATTCGTTCATGAAGCCATCCATATATACAGACAGACACAATTTCAACCGAGAGGATGGGTACAAACTCAGCAATCATTGGAAGGACGTCATCAACCAGTTTAAGTCATAACTAGCTGTGATATTTCCATCTTGTCACCTTCTGATGTTAGTTTTATTTTACTAAAGATGGGACGAGAAATTCCAGTCCCTGCAGTGTTGCCCCTGCATTGAGCGTACCACAAGCTGTTAATTTCTCCACGGCTCATGCGTCGACCCTTCTCTTGATTCTCCGATTTCACATTAACATAACCATCTCTGCTTGTGCTCGCCCCAGGGCACTTGTGCCCCGCCCACTTCGTTCTGATTCCAGGACGCTTGGTCTACGCCCAGTTTAAACCTTTAAAACAGCTTGCCTTTAGTGGCTTCCCCCCATTTTTCCACCTGATGACGGTCGCTTGTGACCTCGTAGTTTTTTGTTTCTTTTTGATATTTTTTGAACCTATCTACGTGACTTTACCGAAAGACCAAAATAAATATGAGTTCCAGAACATCCCATCCAACATGTCCCAACAGTTCCACCTTTAACATGTAGTAAAGTCTTCGCGACCAATATCATTAACAGAGGTTTTTTGGGTTAGATCGCGTAAATATGAATGTCGTTAAAACCGCCACCACCCGATATAGCGAATTAGTAAGGTTTGTCAAGTAAACAGAACATGCCAATTCGTTACTATTATAGCACACCGGTGTGTTGGAGAGCAAGCCCACAACATTACAAATCGAGTTCCGACGTTTCTCCAGTAATTACAACTAACATCATCAGGCCGCAGCCAGATTTGTGGAGAAATCCTCCTGTTTGGTTCTTAAATAGAGGGATACATGTGATGTGTAAATGTGGGTTTACTCTCCAACACACCGGTGAGCTGTACTACTAATAATAATGAATTGCCATGTTTTATTTACGTGACACACCTTACTAATTGTTATTTGGTTCTTTCGGTAAAGTCACGTAGATATAAAATAAAATTCAAATAATAAAAAGCATCAGACGACCGCTTGTGTTGCGATCGAAACATCGTGAGTTTTTGTTTTATTTTATTTTCTATCTACGTGACTTTACCGAAATAACCAAAGAATATGAATTCCTGTAGTCATGAAAGTTTTAAGTCAATCTTACTAACTGTGTCGGGTGGTGGTGGGTTAAACGACACATCTATAGTTCCACCTTGGCACATGCAGCATGTCCATATATTAATGACAAATATTAGACTCCATCTAATATTAATGTCTCAAAGTGGTCGATGTTTGAAGTGGAAACATCGACTGGCCTACCACTTCATTTGTTATAAAACAAAAAACTAGCATCCTGATCACAGCCATTCCACTCATTTGTGAACGTTGTTTATCTTCAACAGTGTATGAAGATAAGCAGTGTACAACAGCTTGCTGCTTTTCTAATGTGCAGTTGTGCAATGACCCCCCCTCCCCCCCCATAGTTGGTCACATGACAAATGTGACCAACAACATCTACAACATATAAAGATATCAAGTGAATTCCCGACACGTACTTTTTTCCCAGGGGAAACATGATTAATCTCAATAGCAAGATATGAACATCTCAATCGGGGTGTGACAGCCTCGTCGGCTTACTACGACCTCATTGGAGGAATCCAGATTGGCTTTTCGCAAATAACCTCCAGATTGGTTCGGGCAATGCGGTTTGGAGAGAGACCTCCGGACAGATAGCCGGATCTGCATCTGCTGGTGGAGATGCAAACCTGTCAACCCGTTATCAGTGCCTATCTTATTACAGACCAATTTAGGCCTTATTGGTCATCATGTGTCCTTACAAATCTCAACGTTCATCCTACAAAGTCCCATCATTAGGGAGAAACACAAAGAGAATGTGTTTTTGTTTTCGCTCGTTTTGAAACGGCTGTACGCCCTATGGATCTGATAACTCAAATTATCCCTGCACAAGAATACGGGTAAAGCGTACGGGTTGACACGGCATGGAGATGTTTCAACACGCGCCATTTGACCTGCGGTGTCGGTGCCACGTTGGCCATGGAAGACGTTCCACGTGGTGCTCTCCCCGGCTAGACGAGTTGGGGAGCTGCAGGCAACGATGATTTGTTCTGAGCTTCCAGAAGGTAAGGTGGGGTTTTCCACCTCTCCCCGAATTTTGTTTTTGTCGGAGACTGCTTCCTCAGAGGAAAAACACTCGGCAATTCCTGAATGCATTGTGGTTATCTTGTCTGAGGTCACCATCAAAGTAAAGTTGAGCGAATGTGACCGGCTGACAGCAGCAGCAGTGAGACGGATGAACAATTGGTAGAGCGGCTTAAACTTCATGAGGACTCATCGGCACAAAACAGTCACCAGTGCTCACCACTGCAAGTTCTGCCTCTGAGCACCATAAATGTGGAGTTCTCAACTTCCACGTTTCTGTTCAAGATGCGGGATTTTTTTTATTTCCCCTCTCGTCATTTACAGATTTGAGTGAATAATTTGAGGATAACCAGCCCCGTCCGACTGGGTGTCCGCCGAGCGACGACGCTGTCCATGGCTCTGCCGCACGTGTCCACTGCTCTCATCCATCCCGCCCTGTCATTAGGAGCGGTGGTGACGCGAGGCCGGACGGGCGCGCGCGCGCTATAAATAGACGCGGTGCATCGCCACGAGCGCGACCCGCGGGGGGGGGGGGACGGGGGTGAGAGTGGGTGGGATGCGGGGAGGGGGGGATCGGTAGGGGGGTGGTGGTGGTGCTGAGGCGTTTGGTCGGGGTGGGGGTGGCGGGTTTGTTGTGGTGGGGGGTAATGGAAGGTTGGTGGGGTTGGTGATTGGGCAGGTTGGTAGGGCGGTGGTAAGGGGGGGGTAGGAGGGTGATGAGTGGGGGGTGATGGGGGGAGTGATGAGGGGGGTTGGTAGGGGGGTGATGGGGGAATTGGTAGGGGGGTGAAAGGGGGGTTACTAGGGGGGTGATGAGTGGGGGGTGATGGGGGGGGTAGGGGAGTAATGGGGGGGGGGGGGGTTGGTAAGGGAGGTGATGGGAGGGTTGGTAGGGGAGTAATGGGGAGAGGGGGTTGGTAGGGGAGTAATGGGGGGGGGGGGGGTTGGTAGGGAGGTGATGGGGGGGGGGTAGGGAGGTGATGGGGGGGGGTAGGGGGGTGATGGGGGGGTTGGTAGGGGGGTGATGGGGGGGGTTGGTAGGGAGGTGATGGGGGGGGTTGGTAGGAGGGAGATGGGGGGGGGTAGGGATGTGATGGGGGGGCGGGTTGGTAGGGGGGTGATGGGGGGGATTGGTAGGGAGGTGATTGGGGGGGCGGGTTGGTAGGGGGGTGATTGGGGGAGGTAGGGGGTGATGGGGGGGTTGGTAGGGAGTGATGGGGGGGGGGGGCGTTGGTAGGGGGGTGATGGGGGGGTTGGTAGGGGGGTGATGGGGGGGGGGTTGGTAGGGGGGTGATGGGAGGGGCCGGTTGGTAGGGGGATGATGGGGGGGATTGGTATGGGGGTGATGGGGAGGGGTTGGTAGGGAGGTTATGAGGGGGGTTGGTAGGGAGGTGATGGGGGGGGGTTGGTAGGGAGGTGATGGGGGGGGGTGGTAGGGAGGTGATGGGGGGGGGGGGGTAGGGGGGTGATGGGGGGGGGTTGGTAGGGGAGTAATGGGGGGGGGGTTGGTAGGGGAGTAATGGGGGGGGGGTTGGTAGGGAGGTGATGGGGGGGGGGGGGTGATGGGGGGGGGGTGGTAGGGGGGTGATGGGGGGGGTTGGTAGGGCGGTGATGGGGGGGGGGGTTGGTAGGGAGGTGATGGCGGGGGGGGGTTGGTAGGGGGGTGATGGGGGGGCGGTAGGGGGGTGATAGGAGGGGGGTGGTAGGGGGTGATGGGGGGGGTTGGTAGGGGGGTGATGGGGGGGGGTGGTAGGGGGGTGATGGGGGGGGAGGTTGGTAGGGGGTGATGGGGGGGTGGTAGGGGGGTGATAGGGGGGGGTGGTAGGGGGGTGATGGGGGGGGTTGGTAGGGGGGTGATGGGGGGGTGGTAGGGGGGTGATGGGGGGGGGTTGATAGGGGGGTGATGGGGGGGGGGGTTGGTAGGGGGGTGATGGGGGGGGGGTTGGTAGGGAGGTGATGGGGGGGGGGGTTGGTAGGGGGGTGATGGGGGGGTTGATAGGGGGGTGTTGGGGGGGGTGATGGGGGGGGGTGGTAGGGGGGTGGTGGGGGGGGGGTTGGTAGGGAGGTGATGGGGGGGTTGGTAGGGGGGTGATGGGGGGGGGTTGGTAGGGAGGTAATGGGGGGGTGGTAGGGAGGTGATGGGGGGGGGGGTAGGGGGGTGATGGGGGGGTAGGGGGGTGATGGGGGGGGTTTGGTAGGGGGTGATGGGGGGGGGGTTGGTAGGGAGGTGATGGGGGTGGGGGTTGGTAGGGGGGTGATGGAGGGGGTTGGTAGGGGGTGATGGGGGGGGGCTGGTAGTGGGGTGATGGGGGGGGTAGGGGGGTGATGGGGATGGGGTTGGTAGGGGGGTGATGGGGGGGTTGGTAGGGGGGGTGGTGGGGGGGAGGTTGGTAGGGGAGTGATGGGGGGGGGGGTTGGTAGGGGGGTGGTGGGGGGGGGTTGGTTAGGGAGTGATGGGGGGGGTTGGTAGGGGGCGATGGGGGGGGGGGTTGGTAGGGGGTGATGGGGGGGGGTTGGTAGGGGGGTGGTGAGGAGGGGGTTGGTAGGGGGGTGGTGGGGGGTGGTTGGTAAGGGAGTGATGGGGGGGGGGGGTGGTAAGGGAGTGATGGGGGGGGGGGTGGTAGGGGGGGTGATGGGGGGGGGATTGTAGGGGGGTGGTGGGGGGAGATTGGTAGGGGGGTGGTGGGGGGGGGTTAGTAGGGGAGTAATGGGGGGGGGGTTGGTAGGGGAGTAATGGGGGGTGTTGGTAAGGGAATGTTGGGGGGGGGGGTTGGTAGGGGGGTGATGGGGGGGGGGTTGGTAGGGGGGTGATGGGGGGGGGTTGGTAGGGGGGTGGTAGGGGGGGGGTTGGTAGGGGGGTGGTGAGGAGGGGTTGGTAGGAGGGTGATAGGGGGGGGGTTGGTAGGGGGGTGATGGGGGGGGTTGGTAGGGGGGTGATGGGGGGGGGGTAGGGGGGTGATGGGGGGGGTTTGGTAGGGGGTGATGGGGGGGGGGGTTGGTAGGGAGGTGATGGGGGTGGGGGTTGGTAGGGGGGTGATGGAGGGGGTTGGTAGGGGGTGATGGGGGGGGGGCTGGTAGGGGGGGTGATGGGGGGGGTAGGGGGGGTGATGGGGATGGGGGTTGGTAGGGGGGTGATGGGGGGGTTGGTAGGGGGGTGGTGGGGGGAGGTTGGTAGGGGAGTGATGGGGGGGGGGGTTGGTAGGGGGGGTGGTGGGGGGGGGTTGGTTAGGGAGTGATGGGGGGGGGTTGGTAGGGGGTGATGGGGGGGGGGTTGGTAGGGGGTGATGGGGGGGGGGGTTGGTAGGGGGGGTGGTGAGGAGGGGGTTGGTAGGGGGGTGGTGGGGGGGTGGTTGGTAAGGGAGTGATGGGGGGGAGGTTGGTAAGGGAGTGATGGGGGGGGGGGGTGATGGGGGGGGGGGATTGTAGGGGGGTGGTGGGGGGGGGTTGGTAGGGGGATGGTGAGGAGGGGTTGGTAGGAGGGTGATGGGGGGGGGGGATGGTAGGGGGGTGATGGGGGGGGGTTGGTAGGGGGGTGATGGGGGGGGGGGGTTGTAGGGGGGTGGTGGGGGGAGGTTGGTAGGGGGGTGGTGGGGGGGGGGGTTGGTAGGGGGGTGGTGGGGGGGGGTTGGTAGGGGAGTGATGGGGGGGGGGTGGTAGGGGGGTGATGGTAGGGGGCTGATGGGGGGGGGGGTTGGTAGGGAGGTGATGGGGGGGTGGTAGGGAGGTGATGGGGGGGAGGGTGATGGGGGGGGTTGGTAGGGGAGTAATGGGGGGAGGGGGTTGGTAAGGGGAGTAATGGGGGGGGGGTTGGTAAGGAGGTAATGGGGGGGGGGTAGGGAGGTGATGGGGGGGTGGTAGGGGGGTGATGGGGGGGTTGGTAGGGGGGTGATGGGGGGGGGGTGGTAGGGAGGTGATGGGGGTGGGTTGGTAGGGGGTGATGGGGGGGGTTGGTAGGGGGGTGATGGGGGGGTTGGTAGGGGGTGATGGGGGGGGAGTTGGTAGGGGGTGATGGGGGGTTTGTAGGGGGGTGATGGGGGGGTTGGTAGGGGGTGATGGGGGGGGGGGGGTTGGTAGGGGGGTGATGGGGGGGGCGGATTGGTAGGGGTGTGATGGGCGGGGGCGGTTGGTAGGGTGGTGATGGGGGAGGTGTTGGGGGGGGTGGTAGGGGGGTGATGGGGGGGTTGGTAGGGGGGTGATGGGGGGGGGGGGGTTGGTAGGGGGGTGATGGGCGGGGGGGGGGGTTGGTAGGGGGGTGATGGGGGAGGTGATGGGGGGGGGGTGGTAGGGGGGTGATGGGTGGGTTGGTAGGGGGGGTGGTGGGGGGGGTGGTAGGAGGTGATGGGGGGGATTGGTAGGAGGGCGATGGGGGGGGGTTGGTAGGGAGGTGATGGGGGGGGTAGGGGGGTGATGGGGGGGGTTGGTAGGGGGGTGATGGGGAGGGGTTAATAGGGGGGTGATGGGGGGTAGGGGGGTGATGGGGGGGGGTTGGTAGGGGGTGATGGGGGGGGGTTGGTTGGGGGTGATGGGGGGGTGGTTGGTAGGGAGGTGATGGGGGGGGGGGTTGGTAGGGAGGTGATGGGGTGGGTTGGTAGAGGGTGATGTGGGGGGGGAGTTGGTAGGGTGTGATGGGGGGGGTTGGTAGGGGGGTGATGGGGGGGGTTGGTAGGGGGGTGATGGGGGGGGGCTGGTAGGGGGGTGATGGGGGTTGGTAGGGGGGTGATTGGCGGGGGGGGGGGGTTGGTAGGGGGGTGATGGGGGGGGTGGTAGGGGGGTGATGGGGGGGGGGTTGGTAGGGGGGTGATGGGGGGGGGTTGGTGGGGGGGTGATGAGGGGGGTTGGTAGGGGGGTGATGGGGGGGTTGGTAGGGTGTGATGGGGGGGGGGGTTGGTAGGGGGGTGATGGCGGGGGGGGTTGGTAGGGGGGTGATGGGGGGGGGGCTGGTAGGGGGGTGATGGGGGTTGGTAGGGGGGTGATGGGCGGGGGGGGGTTGGTAGGGGGGTGATGGGGGGGTGGTAGGGGGGTGATGGGGGGGGGTTGGTAGGGGGGTGATGGGGGGGGGTTGGTGGGGGGGTGATGAGGGGGGTTGGTAGGGGGGTGATGGGGGGGGGTGGTAGGGGGGGTGATGGGGGGGGTTGGTAGGGGGGTGATGGGGGGGGGGGTTGGTAGGGGGGTGATGGGGGGGGGGTTGGTAGGGAGGTGATGGGGGGGGGCTGGTAGGGGGGTGTTGGGGGGGGTTGGTAGGCAGGTGATGGGGGGGGTTGGTAAGGGGTGATGGGGGGGGGTTGGTAGGGGGGTGATGGGGGGGGGTTGGTGGGGGGGTGATGAGGGGGGTTGGTAGGGGGGTGATGGAGGGGTGGTAGGGGGGTGATGGGGGGGGGTTGGTAGGGGGGTGATGGGGGGGGGTTGGTAGGGGGGTGATGGGGGGGGGAGTTGGTAGGGGGGTGATGGGGGGGGGGTTGGTAGGGGGGTGGTGGGGGGGGTGGTAGGGAGTGATGGGGGGGGGGGTTGGTAGGGGAGTAATGGGGGGGGTGGTAGGGGAGTGATGGGGGGGGGGTGGTAGGGGAGTGATGGGGGGGTTGGTAGGGGAGTGATGGAGAGGGGGGTTGGTAGGGGGGTGATGGTAGGGGGGTGATGGTAGGGGGGTGATAGGGAGGGTTGGCGTTGAGGTGGTGACGTGTTGAGGGGGGGGGGGTTAGTGATGATACGAGACTAAGGGCTGGGATTGGTGGTAGTGGTTGTGGGTGGGGGGCCTGTAGGGGAGGGGGGTCTCCGCATTCGCAGTCTGGGCTGCTCGTGACGTCACAGTTTAGCAGTGCGGATTTTGCGCAGCTCCATATTGACGCGCCCAGTAGCAGCAGCAGCGGCATCACTGCAGCAGCAGCCTCTCGCAGCCGCGCACACAGCCGCAGCAGCAGCAGCCACAGCAGCAAGATGTGAGTATCCGTGCCGAGCGTTTTGTGTCGTGTGGACGCTGTCGTGTGCGCTGTTGCTGGAGCAGTCGGGTTTCGTGTCGCGGCGATGTCGGGCAAAGGGAGGCATTGGGCTGGGGGTGGGGCGATCCGGCGTCGTTAATTCCGCGGACATTCTGGATGCGCAGCAGACGGACGACGCGAGACAAACAACGAAACGGCAGCAATGCGTGCAACATTCGTGTGCT
Source organism: Lampetra fluviatilis (assembly GCF_964198595.1). Lineage (NCBI taxonomy): Eukaryota > Metazoa > Chordata > Hyperoartia > Petromyzontiformes > Petromyzontidae > Lampetra > Lampetra fluviatilis. Next base: position 1,221,842 of record NC_136289.1, read on the forward strand.
GCTCTCGTATGAAAACAACAAAAACAACGGGCAGTGGTGGTGGAGATGGCACGGAGGCGTAACTACGAGTGCGTGACTGTCCTGTGTGTGCCGACATGGCGCAGTCGAATGGCACGGAGAGAAAGCCGCGAACGCTATGGAGGCTGTGGATGGCGCGATGCAGTAGCAGGAGACCGCGAGGGTCGATATTGGTGCCTGTCTGAAAATTGAGCGGTGGAGAATCCAGTCCCGGCTGTAGCCCTGGCCGCGGTGTGGACAGCGCCCTGGTGCTGAAATGGTGACCGCCTCGCTTTAACCAGCGTGGTCGGTGCGCGTTTATTTTGTTCGGTGCGAACGTGGTTGGTGAATTGCGCTGGAGTATCTCGCCAAAACCCACATCTCAATCCACTCATCACCCCCCTTCCAAAAAAAAATAACCCGACCCTGCTCCTAACAGCAACCCTCAACCGCCACATTAGCTCGAACACTAGCCCTGCACGGAACACTATTATCCAGCAATTCTACAGCTTTCGTCTTACCCCAAACAATGACGGATCCTGCTCTCAACACTAACCTTTAACCCCTTCCCCAAAACGAACCCTGCCTATAACCATATATCCGACAATAACGTCATCCATAAGCCTTGCACATTTTCAAAACACTATCCCTAACACAAAAATCCTACACATAACCTAAACCTCACATCTAACACCCTACTCACAAATATAATATTACATAATATTAATCATAAGTCGTCCCAACACTGACGGAACCCATGACCCTAACCAGGTTCTGCATGGTGGTATCACACAGCAGCAGTGTCCAGCGTTGTTATTGCGAGTGCACGTGGAGAAGCAGCACAATGAATGATGCACACACGAGAAGGTTGGCGAGATGGATGGTGGTGGTGAGTTTTGTGGCGCAACACTCACCCTCACCGTGTGACACGGGAACAGAGGTGAGACACGTGCTCTGATGGATAATAATAATACACAGTTGGACCACGCAGCCACAAGAGAGCGATTGATGGTGGTGGTGGTGGTGATGATGATGAAGAGAGTAACATTAGCAATGAGGAGATCTCAAGAGCGAACAGGACATTTGGTCGGGGCGGTACAGTACGCAGCTGGTGCGTGCTCAAACATTGCCGCTGTTGGACGAGAGCAAATGTAATAATTTAAATGTAATCGGTTGAAAGATTTCAGTCGTTGTACATTATAAATGCGAGGTATGTGAGGTGTTGTGCCGTGGCCATCGCCCTCCTGGTTGGGCAATAGACTGTGAATGCTGCGAGTGGTGTTGCAGCCTCTGTGGCTATTAAAATGGTTGACAATCCCGGCCGGGTCTCTGCTGAATGGAGATCAGCGCCTCCCTCCGCGTCGTGCCATGCTCCGTGATGTTGTTTATCGCAGACGAGATTCTGCCCACGGGGGGGGGGGGGGGTGACGCAACGTTGGGTCTGTCCCTTCTGTTTGCATCGTAGCGAAGAAAAAAAAGACACCTTTCGTGGATGCCGATGTGAAGGGAAATGGCTGAAAACTGTTTGTGGATAATGGCGTTCGTTTCACGGAGTCTGTGTGAGATCGTGGCAGTCGGATGGGTGACGCAGCTGATTCCTTGCTGCTTCTATACGTTTGGCAATACTGTACGGGTGGCGATACAAACCTCGTTCCTTGTCTTTTGACAGTGTAACCTTTGCACCCGCCTGAAAAAATGAATGCCTTCATAACGAATGCACCTTAAATTATTGCATCGCACAGCGCGATTTTAACTGCCCAATTACGGGACAATGGGCCTTGGCAACAAAACCCACAAAACAATCCCTGCTCAGTGAGGGTTTGTAACGAGATGGCAGGTGGCCTTTGTGAGTAGGGGAGGAGCGTTAGGCTGATGAATACCGGTTGTTGACGTGTTTGTTCATGATGGGCCTGCAGGACAACGCGGATGTGTGTGTGTGTGCGCGCGTGCATTAATGAGACTCACAGCGTCGCGAATTGTGGGATAATCCCCTCGTGTTTCGAACTGCACCGGGCGTAAATTGTTCATGAAAAAAAATTTGGTAACGTGTGAAATCAAAACTTGTTTCCCCTTTCACGCGCGGAGTGGGTGCTAATGAATGTGCAGCATAGAAGCATTCCTTGACGGTGTAAAATGAGCCCAGCAGTGAACTCCCCAGACTTCACCATTGTTGGCAGATCACTAATAAGGCATCCAAATATGAAAGGAGCAATTAGCAGAATCGTCATTGGATTTCGGCTCCAGGTTGGCTGTCACGAATTTCCCCTGCAAGAAATCACGTCCGTGCCCAGGATTAGCAGACAGTTGGCTTGTGAACTGTGGGTGATGATGTGCTGCTGTGCATCGTGGTTGGCATTGACTGGCATTGCTGCAAGGGCATGGTGAATCATGAGCTACAGATAATGATCTGTTTACATTTCCCTGGGCCACACAACTCCACACCTCGCCTGGGTTTCGATGAGAATAAACACGCATTTCACGTTGTCACTCACCACGTGGGTGGCGACTGATAAACTGAATAGGCCCCTCTGAGCACTGACCAGCATGGTGAAGTATGGCCCAACGACCAACTATACTGTCTACATGACACGACGCGCTGTGAATCATGATCTGTGTAGAGTATTGTTATATTTTAAAGCGGTCTATGTAACATCTTTTTTGTTGTATATACAGCACGGTACAGCATGTGTCAAATAATTATTTACAAAAGCCAGAATACAAAGACTCCGTTAACTTTAAACAAAATGTTTAATTCGCGGGCCATGTTGCAGGACCAAGGTGTGAGACATGGCTGCCCGTGTTCAGGCAAGGCCTGGCGCTTGCTGTTAATGCAAACCACGGGCCCCGTTGTTGCTTGCGACCTTTGCCAAGTCGCCAATCGGTGGGGAACTGTTCCTCTGATGCAGTCGCAAGAACACGTGCATGGCCCTCTGTGCACGGCTGTGATTGCCTCAACACCCAATGCGAGTCACGTGTGCAAGGGCAGCCATTAGCTGTGGGCGCCTGGTGAGGATGTTCAAAGGCGTGGTGAGGGGCGTGGCAGCATGGTGAGGGGTGAGGTGTGCGTGGGCATGGTGAGGGGAATGGGTACATGGTGAGGGGTTTGGGGCCATGGTGAGGGGTGAGGGGTGTGGGCGTGGTGAGGTGTTTGGGGGGGTGGTGAGGGGTTTGGGGGCGTGGTGAGGTGTGTGGGGGCGTGGTGAGGGGTGAGGGGTGTGGGCGTGGTGAGGTGTTTGGGGTGGTGGTGAGGGGTTTGGGGGCGTGGTGAGGTGTGTGGGGGCGTGGTGAGGGGTGTGGGGGCGTGGTGAGGTGTTTGGGGGCGTGGTGAGGTGTTTGGGGGCGTGGTGAGATGTTTGGGGGCGTGGTGAGGTGTTTGGGGGCGTGGTGAGGCGTTTGGGGGCATGGTGAGGTGTTTGGGGGCGTGGTGAGGTATTTGGGGGCGTGGTGAGGGGTGTGGGGGCGTGGTGAGGTGTTTGGGGGCGTGGTGAGGTGTGTGGGGCGTGGTGAGGGGTGTGGGGGCGTGGTGAGGCGTTTGGGGGCGTGGTGAGGCGTTTGGGGGCGTGGTGAGGCGTTTGGGGGTGTGGTGAGGCGTTTGGGGGCGTGGTGAGGTGTTTGGGGGCGTGGTGAGGTGTTTGGGGGCGTGGTGAGTCGTTTGGGGGCGTGGTGAGTCGTTTGGGGGCGTGGTGAGTCGTTTGGGGGCGTGGTGAGTCGTTTGGGGGCGTGGTGAGTCGTTTGGGGGCGTGGTGAGTCGTTTGGGGGCGTGGTGAGTCGTTTGGGGGCGTGGTGAGTCGTTTGGGGGCGTGGTGAGTCGTTTGGGGGCGTGGTGAGGCGTTTGGGGGCGTGGTGAGGCGTTTGGGGGCGTGGTGAGGCGTTTTGGGGCGTGGTGAGGCGTTTGGGGGCGTGGTGAGGGGTGTGGTGAGGTGTTTGAGGGCGTGGTGAGGGGTGTGGGGGCGTGGTGAGGTGTTTAGGGGCGTGATGAGGGGTGTGGGGGCGTGGTGAGGTGTTTGGGGGCGTGGTGAGCGGTGTGGGGGCGTGGTGAGGGGTGTGGGGGCGTGGTGAGGAGTGGGGGGGCGTGGTGAGGAGTGTGGGGGCGTGGTGAGGAGTGTGGGGGCGTGGTGAGGAGTGTGGGGGCGTGGTGAGGAGTGTGGGGGCGTGGTGAGGAGTGTGGGGGCGTGGTGAGGTGTTTGGGGGCGTGGTGAGGTGTTTGGGGGCGTGGTGAGGTGTTTGGGGGCGTGGTGAGGTGTTTGGGGGCGTGGTGAGGAGTGTGCGGGCGTGGTGAGGAGTGTGGGGGCGTGGTGAGGTGTTTGGGGGCGTGGTGAGGTGTTTGGGGGCGTGGTGAGGAGTGTGGGAGCGTGGGGAGGAGTGTGGGGGCGTGGTGAGGTGTTTGGGGGCGTGGTGAGGTGTTTGGGGGCGTGGTGAGGTGTTTGGGGGCGTGGTGAGGTGTTTGGGGGCGTGGTGAGGGGTGTGGGAGCGTGGTGAGGGGTGTGGGGGCGTGGTGAGGTGTTTGGGGGCGTGGTGAGGTGTTCGGGGGGTTGTGAGGTGTTTGGGGGCATGGTGAGGTGTGTGGGGCGTTGTGAGGGGTGTGGGGGCGTGGTGAGGGGTGTGGGGGCGTGGTGAGGGGTGTGGGGGCGTGGTGAGGGGTGTGGGAGCGTGGTGAGGTGTTTGGGGGCGTGGTGAGGTGTTTGGGGGCGTGGTGAGGTGTTTGGGGGCGTGGTGAGGAGTGTGGGGGCGTGGTGAGGAGTGTGGGGGCGTGGTGAGGAGTGTGGGGGCGTGGTGAGGAGTGTGGGGGCGTGGTGAGGTGTTTGGGGGCGTGGTGAGGTGTTTGGAGGCGTGGTGATGTGTTCGGGGGGTGGTGAGGTGTTTGGGGGCATGGTGAGGTGTGTGGGGGCGTGGTGAGGTGTTTGGGGGCGTGGTGAGGGGTATGGGGGCGTGGTGAGGTGTTTGGGGGCGTGGTGTGGGGGCGTGGTGAGGAGTGTGGGGGCGTGGTGAGGTGTTTGGGGGCGTGGTGAGGGGTGTGGGGGCGTGGTGAGGTGTTTGGGGGCGTGGTGAGGGGTGTGGGGGCGTGGTGAGGGGTGTGGGGGCGTGGTGAGGGGTGTGGGGGCGTGGTGAGGGGTGTGGGGGCGTGGTGAGGGGTGTGGGGGCGTGGTGAGGGGTGTGGGGGCGTGGTGAGGGGTGTGGGGGCGTGGTGAGGGGTGTGGGGGCGTGGTGAGGGGTGTGGGGGCGTGGTGAGGTGTTTGGGGGCGTGGTGAGGAGTGTGGTGAGGTGTTTGGGGGCGTGGTGAGGTGTTTGGGGGCGTGGCGAGGTGTTTGGGGGCGTGGTGAGGAGTGTGGGGGCGTGGTGAGGTGTTTGGGGGCGTGGTGAAGTGTTTGGGGGCGTGGTGAGGGGTGTGGGGGCGTGGTGAGGGGTGTGGGGGCGTGGTGAGGAGTGTGGGGGCGTGGTGAGGTGTTTGGGGGCGTGGTGAGGTGTTTGGGGGGTGGTGAGGTGTTTGGGGGCGTGGTGAGGTGATTGGGGGCATGGTGAGAGGGTATTGGGGTAAGATTAGTTGTCAAGGGCGCCGTGATCATGGAGCTTGTTGCGAATTAGTACAGCAGCGGGACGCCCCTGCTTGATGTCATCGTTGTAACTGCGGCCCACGCCAATCGCCCCGGGTCCTTGCGCGGTGCAGTTCCCGTGTTTGTTGTTTTGTTTTCCGTTTGAACGAGAGATCGACAACAAATGACCAGTGGCTGTGTTTGGCCGGAGCTGAAATCGACGCTCGTAGTCATTGTCCTCCCAAGGGGCCGTCCATAAATGACGTCACGCGATTTTGGACGATTTTGACCCCCCCCCCCTTTTGTCACACGGCGTCACAATATGTCAGAGCCCCCCCCCCCAAATATGATGTCACAAAGCTCTGCCCCCCCCCCCCCAAAATTAAACATGCTTCAAATCGCTTTAAACTATCGTCATTGTAGTGCGTATTTAATGTGGCGCTGCTCTCTGATGTTGTCGGAGAAAACATTTATAAAAAAGTATAATTAAGTAGAACGTGTTGTCTATATTTATTTAAAGTTGCTCATTTTGATGTGACGTCACATTTCTCACTCCCCCCCCCCTCGTCACACATCGTCACAAATGTCTGACACGCCCCCCCCCAGGTGCGTGACGTCACTTATGGACTGCCCCTTAGTTTCTTGTCCTTCCCCCGCACCTCCGACGAGCGCAGTTTACGTACGGTACTAATGAAGTTCAACATACAGTGCACAACATTAAGACAAAGATCCCCGTGTAGCCTTGACAGACTGTTGGGGGCAAGTGTTGTTAGCGAGCACCTACGATGCCATACACACACACAGAGAAACTCGCCTTTGTGAGGAACCGGGCCCGCGTTGGCTGAAGCCATCTCTCGCCACTGTGACAATACTGGACCAGTGACGTGCGATGAGGTCAATGGCTGGGGAGGCACTGGCTCGTGTCAGATTCACACACTGAGGGGGGCGTGTCCTCAAAGAGGAGGGCGTGTTAGACACGTCCCCCTCAGTGAGGCAGATGTGATAGCTGCCTCCCCTGGTGCTTTTTCATTGCAGTTTCACGACGAGACCAGCGAGCCTAAATATATTTATACACATACGTGAAATAAGTTACCCTGAGTATAGAAGGCGAGGACATGAAATGAAGGGGTCTACAAACATTACATTGGTGACATACTGAGATAGTAACAGGCACGCGCTTATTGCCCTCGCTCCATCCAGTTGCTGAGGGGTTGCGCAATCAGAGGGGAGGCTGAGCTCGTCGCTGCCTCACCTCGTCTCTTCCTGTATTTGCAGCGGAGCTCCGCAAATTTGGCGATTTTAACTATAAAAATGATTGGAATCGTACAGAAATGACATTTATAACACAGATCAGTGGAAAAATATTAATATTTTTTTTCGTAACAGCTGTTTTCATTGGAGTATGACAGGCGAGGCTCTGTCCCCCCTGCCTCCCCTGACCGCAAGTCCCTGTACTGGACATCTGTGAAAAAAAAAAAAATTTAGCTCATCGGATTCCTGCAGGATGAATAAATGTGCTGGTTTCTGGTTGCCGGTCGGATTGGATCCACGGACACGTTGGGCTCGCGCCGCCTCGGCTCTTGGTGCCGATGGGCCACCGCACCGTCAAACACGGCCGTGTGGGTCGGCCACCGACTCGCCAAGACTCCGGGTCTCCCTTCTCTTTAGCCTCCCCTCTGTTCTTGCAAACTCGTTTGTCCTCTCCTCTCGGTGTTTTTATCTTCTCATTATTATTTTTACAGACAAAATGCAATTGTGTATAATTTACTCTTTGCGGGAGCCTCTTGGGATTGCCTTTCACCTGAGCGAGACACGGATAACTCGTATGCAGTCATTCGTTTGTTTACAATTTAGTTGTGAATTCTGCCCTTGCGTATGATGGCAGCAGCAATGTCAAGGAGCTAGGTCTGTCGGTCACGACGAGAGGGCTTCAGGAGAGAGAGTTTGTGTGGTTTTGCTTTGCTACTACAATGGGTTTACTCTACGCTCCATAGTGTGGGTTGCTGGGCCACAATCGCACTGCTGTGGCTTTTATTTAATGTATCTCTCTGGGTCTCTATGGGTATTATTTCTATGGGGTTCTATGCATCTCTATGTGTCCCTGTCTATCCAAATTAGTCTCCGTGGGTTTTCTGCATATATAGAGGGCAGGATTGTGAGTGTGCTCACGCTTCCCAGCCAGTGAGCCCCCAAAGGATGCCGTCATATTTGTTGCCATCTCTGCTTTAAAATAAAATGCAGCTCCCTCTACGTATGTATGTTGGACTTCTTTCGCGCCGTACGTAGCCAACCCTGCTAATCCATTCATGCCCCAAGATGTCACTACTGTACATTATACAATATCAACGACTGCACTCTCTTACCGGAGACCACATCAGTAAATGTCTAAAACATTTATTAACTTCAAAATAAAATATGTTGCAACACCAATCATGGCACGTGGAACTCGGGAACGCTTGATTTTCCATTTTTAATCGGCTGAATGTTTTGTCTCTGCATCCATGTTGGTACTGTACACTGGGTTTGCTATACATACAGTACTCTGTACTGTACAACAGGGGGTAGTAAAATCTGGCTGTCGCCTGATGATGCTACTGGTGAAACGTCGTACTTGAATTGTAAATGTTGTGGATTTACTCTGCAACACACCGGTGAGCTGTTCTAGTAACGCATTTGCACGTTCTGTTTATGTGACAAACGTCCCTAATTGGCTGTGTTGGTTGGTGGCGAGTTTAACGACGCATTTATATTTACGTGATCTAACCCAAGAACCTCTATTTACTACTATATTTACCCAAGTATGTCAGTGTGTAACACGCGTGACGTCACTCCACGTTGACCAGCCCCCTTCATTAATAATCATGAACGGGTTACGTCCTCCACATGGACCCGCCCCTCATTAATAATCATGCGCAGGTTACATCACTCCACGTCGAACAGCCCCCCTCATTAATAATCATGAACAGGTAACATCCTATTCTTTGGTTCTTTCGGTAAAGTCACGTAGATAGATAATACAAACAAAAAACCCACGAAATTTCGATCGCAACAGAAGCGGTCGTCATCAGGAAAAGGGGGGTTATCCTTCAAAGGAAAACTGTTTATAAAGGTTTAGAGGTGGGCGTAGTCCAAATGTGTCAGGTGACGTCCTCCAAATGGACACCCCCCCCCACCATGAATAATAATTAGCGGCTGACGTCACTCCACATGAGGGGGCGAGGCGCCTCCTCCCTCCTCCTGGGCGTCAACTGACAACCCTCACTACAAAGGCAGAACCCTCACGTCACACGATCTCCGTAACGCTATTGAGACGTTGAAGTAAAAAGGACGTCATGATGAACAAGGGATTATAACCTTTAAATGAAATAAGTCTGTGTCACCGCGCCCTTACAAATTGCACACGAATGGATGCAATGAATATCACGTGGCGGTCTGCTTTTCGCTTCAAGTTTCAGATTTACTGCAATACACCCGTCCTTGGACGGGCAACAGTACAATAGGGGTTGTCACGGATGTACACACCCCTGCCATGGGAATGTAGAATTTCCACCACTCGCTCAGGATTGTGAACAAGGATCAGCACATACCCACGCAGTGTTAAGTGACAAACCACGGTGGCCTTCCTGTGCATTTTAATGCATCTGCGTGGTGAAGTATGGCTAAATATCCCTCACAGTCCACAAGGCATGGCAAGCAGGCCCTGATCTACCAGTGGTAGTGACGTCGCCACAGCGCCTCTGCCAGGCCAGGCGCATTTTGAGGCCACTTCAAGTATCGAAGGCTCGCTGACAGGAGGTTAAGGAGCTAGATCCCAATGTCGAATATCTGCTGGCCACGATGAGAGGGCAGCCCCAGGTGCCATGGGTTGACTGACTGAGATGACTAGCAGATTGCACCAGCTGTGTCCCCTTCCGTGGATTGACAGCGCGGCTGTACGGGTTGCATTGCCCAATCTACACGGAGAGTGGAGACTGTGGATGAAGAGTTCGGTCGCGGCTGGCTTTTGAGAGGGGCCTTGATTTGATTCGTAATCTTCCTCTCCCCTTGTTGTAGTGCGGCACAGCGACACGAACACGTGTCATACCCCGTGTGTTCTCAGTGGTGTCCCCCTGCTGCCGTGCCCACTCGCTGAGAGATGCAAAATCGTGCTGCTGATGCTGCTGCTGCCTGCAAAAGTGCTATCCAGTATCGTGATCGAATGCAACTGCAGGAATCCGTTCAGTTGCAATAGCTGCCATAAGCATCTCACGAAGCAAACCTGACAGTTTTGTAAATAATGTATAATTTATTAGATAAGAGTCGGTTAAATAATGTGAAAAATAAATCGCCACATTTTTGTCCGTCAGTCTTCTGGACCGATGCTTTCTGGCAGAATGTGTCCAAACAGCATTTTAATTCGTCTCGTCGGCAGGGCATTGCCTCTGAAACAAATGTTGCGGAACTGCCTGGTATCATCTGCAATATCCGTCCTTGCAAACCTTGGGGGTCCATTCAGTGAGTGCAACAAAACCCGTACACGATGTAAGTTCGCGTGGATCGCGGTGGGTAATATTGGACATGGTGATTTCATTCTAGACACCCCACTAAAATTATAGGCAGACATAGCGAAAACAACAGTTTATCCCAAAAGCCTCTACGTCTCCCTAATCTCAATACATGTTGGAATACTGGTGGTAGCATCGTTATGTCTCTGGAGAATAGTTGAACATTTAAATGAGAACTCTGATAAAACTGTCAATATGTATGTAGGTTGGACTTCTATCGCAACTATGCTAATCGGAGGTGCGGAGGGGAAAGGATAATGTTGTGATTTATGAGGTTTTCGAATGACATTTGTAGTGGCTATCTCTGTAGTTACATTTGCGATGCATCCTTGGCGTCATCACGTGAGAACCCCTTGCACTTCTACCTTCTCTTATCCGCGCTGATATTGGGAGCGGTTATTGTCTGATATTGTTTTGCTTGGTGATCGGCGCATTTTCTTCCTCGATGCGAAGCAGTGTGGATAACGAATTAGTTGTGATTTCTGGGTCACTCCTCTCATCTGTGGGTAAGCACTGATAGTTTTTTATTCTTAGGTTTGTTTCGGTAAAGTCACGTAGGTAAAAAATTAAAATTCATAAAAGTAAAATAAAATAAAAATCACGACGTTTCGGAGGCAACACAAGCTTCCGTCTTCAGGTGGAACCGTCACAGCCACGACAGCTGTATCAAGTAAATGAGAGTTTACAAGAGCTACCACTCCGTATATAATATATAATGGTTGAAGAGGAGAAGGGCCAAGTACGGCACACTTTTTATTAATATGGTAAGGTGAGGCTTAAGACTAAGAATAGACTGCATAACAAAAGACTGAGCCTTTGTTATGGAGAGGTACGGTTTGTGACTACGCCTGATAGTTTGTGTGGGTAATAGGAAGAAAATACACTGATCGATTTTGGGGCACGGGTATTAAGAGTAGCAGATAATGCAGTAGTTATCTCTCTCCAGGAGAAACTATGAACTCCTCGTATGTCTGGTGGTATTGGTAATGGAGTTGTAAGGCTGCGATGGACATGATTGTAGCGTTAGTAAATGTTTGGTGGTCCCATTGTGGAATCTGCAGAAAATAACGTCCTCTGCTTACGAAGGATGCCATTTTGCACCATGCCGCCACTTCAATGTTGCGGCGTTAAAAATAAATTAAGCAATGTTTGTGTAAACCGTAGCTCTACGCTTGTCAGATGCTGACTTTGCCACATTTAATATTACAGCCCAAGAGATACTGACTGGCGGGATATTCGTGTTGTTATCTTCATTCGATTTACATTTGAGTTGCTGACAAAGCCGATTCATGCGGGTCATTTAACCAATGCCTTTATGCAGAGCAGCTGCTGTTGTAGTGGTTGTAAGACGTTCGAATATGCATGTCTTACACAGAGGTGCTCCTTTCAAGGTGGGTGCAGTGTTTGTCACTGCCGAGAATGTGAAAGGTGCAGGTGATTATGTGCTCATTTGCATTGGTGGGGAGCGGTAGTGTAGCGGTTAGCGCGCTGCGCTATGAACCTGGCGACCCGGGTTCGATTCCCGCTCACGGCTAACACCAGTGACGATTATCTGAACCGGTCCTGGGCCTCCCCTAGGTCGACTCAGCCTCAAATGAGTACCTGGTGCGGTGTGTAAACATCGCCGCTAGGGAGACAAAGGCGGTCGGGCGTGGTGCTGGCCACCCACCCCCCTCGTGTACCGTTCCGGCCTTCATAGGTGCTCGCTAACAGCACTTGCCCCTACAGTCTGTTAAGGCTATACGGGGGATCTTTGATCTTTGATTTGCATTGCTTCTTTCATGATCCACTGCATGGGTGCATTGGTAAACCCCGTGCGCTATGGTTGTGTATTTATCAGACAAATTAAATGCATTAATTTAATATACCTGCGTGTGTCAATCACTGCACAAGCAGCAGAGATCACGACATTATGAAAAAGAATGGCCATTTTAGTGGGAATGCTCTATTTATTTACGATTCATATGCGGACAGGGTATAACCCCTTCAATGCGGAGTCTTGAATCCAATAAAGAAAAGACTCTCTTCGGCTGTTTTTTTTTATCCAAAGCAGGATTATATTTGAATGGGAATTTTAAGCAGTGAAAACATTTTATCGAGCTCCTCTTGAGAGCAAGAGTCAACGTGCACGCGGTGATCTCTGGATTTTACAATATCCATGTTTGGTGCCGATATGGGTGGCAAGGTGGCACCACGAGTGTTATCACTTGTGCCGCTCAGCAAGAGGGTCTGTGTGGAGTTTGTACATTCTCTCCCGCCCTCTTCTAGATGCGTTTCCTCCAATTTCCTTCAATGGCAAATATATATATATACAATGTAACTAGTATGGGCCAAATATGCCAATGCTTAAAAATCCTGGAACTAACCCAAATGGGATTGCACATAGCAACGTCGCCCCCTAACGCAACAACTTTGCAGGACCCTTCGGAAAAAGAGATGCAACCCAGTGAGGCCTAATTACTACAGCAACTGTGTTCAAGTCGGAGATATTAGGCTTCGTTATCTTCATTTATTTATGTTTGGGTTGCCTCTCCGACTCACCCTGAACTTCGGCTCGCGTGCTTGTGTCGGGCTTGGAGGGGTTTCACTATAGCCCCATATCATTTGATTTTAACATAATTTGATTAGACGAAATTTGATATAAACATCATTTGATTAAACGACATTTGATTGAAATGTCGCTGGATTGGTTTTAGACGTCACCGAGCCTCTCTGTGGCTAAACAAACCCCCCTCCCGCCCCCACCTGGGAACTAACGATGGCATCTGACAAGTGTGAAACATGTTTTTGAAGGTGACCATGACTGTTGGCGTTTATTTATTTCATTATGAGGCCATTTCTCACCACTTTGTAAAAGAGAAATTGCTCAGGTGCCACGAATGCATTCTCATACAAGACAGTTGTCCAGACAACGTCCGGGTCACCTTTGTCAGCTAAATTATCGGCTGGTTTAATTGCAACGCCTAGACAATGTAATTGTGATTAATAATTGTAATCATCATTTTACATGATTCTTCACTTAAAATCTATTTGCTTATGATACATGCACACTATGCAACGATTGATGATTCATGCAAGTTATATTCTAATGTCACTTTAAACTAAACACAGAATATGGCTCAAATGAAGCAACGGAACTTAGACGGCACAAATGAGACGAAGAAAGAATTCTTGAATAAAATCTGCCTGGATATGAACCGTCCATCTGGTGGGATCCACCCGGATTCACATTATGAAGGTGAAACTCATCCCTCAATCCGAGAGTCCAGAACACATTCGCATTTGTTAGTCATAACAGAGGTGTCATCGCAATCGTGGTTGCAATTTCTTTACGTGATATGCATTTATAATAAGTGAGTTATCGTATAAATCACTGTTATTAGCCATGTTAAGACATCGGTACGACTAAGGTTATGCTTCCATGGGTGATGGCAGTTTCTGATGTGGCCCATGGACTCAGGGTCGGATTACGGCGTGGGGGCCTCCGAGATTAAGTGAAAAGTTTTTAAATTGTGAATGCTGAATTTCATTTGCTGTTAGCCTTGTAACAATACATTTTATTTTTTATTTAACTTTGTTTCATTTTTAAAATATTACTGGAGGCCTCACAGTACCTCGAGTTCAGGGGCGTCCAAAATCTTAATCCAGCCCTGCATGGACTGTCTGCTCTGAGTCAGCATTGTGGGAATGAGCCCCCTGGGGTGAAGACTGTAAAGCAATCTCCAGTGATCTCAAGCATACTGACTACGTTGCAAATACAAGGCAAGAATAGCGGATGTTGCCCACTTATACAAAAAGCTAAATTACATGTTTTTAAGTGTACCAGGTAAGGCGCACTGAGTTTTTTTTAGAAGCGACCTGGCCAAAAACGGTAGCTCCAAGAAGTGGCTTATCACGTGGAAATGTATCGCAGCCAAATACTCTAAACGCGTGTTTCTGCATGTGAAGGGAAAAACCGGAGGACCCGGATATAAAGCCACATGACCACGGGGAGAGAGACACGCTAACTGCAAATATAGAGGTGTTAGGGTTGGGGTTTGAACCCACGACCTCCTGTATGCCAGTCGAGGTAGGTAACATCTCGCCACCGTGACGTAATTGTAATAATTAAATAAAGGATATTAATAAAAATTGCATCATCAATTCCCAAGCTTCGGAAAGGCAGTAAAACAACAGCAAAAACAGTCAGGCCACACCAAGACAACACAGAGTCCCTCAATAAAAATTGTACATTCAAATTTAACCGTCGATACATTGTTAAGGATTACATTTTACAAGTCACATTAGCAAATGCGGCTGTATCCAGCACTAAACTTTTGCTTCAAACATGTTTTTGTTGGTCCAAAACACGTTGGTGCTGCAATGGTTTGCAAAGGCTTTGTCGCCGACTCCGTTATCAGGCGCAATAACCACGCTTCGACCGCTGAGCCGCACGCCACTCATCATGGCTCGCATGCGGGGGGACATTTTGGTCGTACTGTAGCATGACTGACATGGGCCAGGGTCAAATAGATAGGCCAGCTTCACCAGCATAGATTCATGGAATGGTTCTGGTCAGAATGAGCCCTCGTCTGTATGATGAAATGAATGTACTCAGGTAAGTTGAAATGGATGGGGTGATATATTTACTGATAGATGGATGAATACAGTATATACGGCATGATTGTATACACAGAGGTGTGATGTTAAGCTACAGTTTAAAACCTTTTGGTGCCTCTTTAAAAAAAAGTATATATATATACACAGTACTGCAATATACCTAATGGGCCGACCATAAATGACGTCACGCGATTTTGGACGATTTTTGACCGCCCCCCCCCCATCGTCACATGGCGTCACAAAAAGTCAGACACCCCCTCAAATATGACGTCAGAAAGCTCTGCCCCACCCTTCCCAAAAAATAAAACATGCTTCAAATCGCTTTAATCTATTGTCATTGTAGTGCGTATTTAATGTACCGCTGCACTCTGATGTTGTAGGAGAAAACATTTATTAAAAAGTTGTTTTAATTAAGTAGAACGTGTTGTCTATATTTATTTAAAGTTGCGCATTTTGATGTGACGTCACATTTTTCAACCCCCCCCCCCCCTCGTCACACATTGTCACAAATGTCTGACACCCCCCCCCCCCTAGGTGCGTGACGTCATTTATGGACGGCCCCTAACATATTAATGAATTTAAAATACAGCATATCAAAACAATCGAGCAATATTAAATTTAATTCATGTATCCCATCTGAAGATAGAAATGCATTAACAGTGTGTGTTGCACGCGATGTGTGTGTGTGATTTGGATCGTGTTGGCGAGCGTGGTGATTAATGTTGACGCCAATGTTCTTGTTTGGTGACACGTGTCCACGCGTGAATGACCTGGGTGCAGCAACCCACGTTGATTGGTGGACTGCAAATCCTACCTGTCACGGTCGTGAAACTATTTGTTCTTAAAAAATAATATCCAGGATATTGAAAAAAAGCATACACCGAACACTTGCAAATACAAGGCGAGAGTCGCGGATGGTGTCCACCTATACAAAGAAACTAAACATGTTTAAAAAACAAATTCAGAAGCGACCTGGCCACAAATGATAGCCCAATGAAGTGGCTTATCACGTGGAAATGTATCGCAGCCAAATACTATAACCGCAATTGTTTATTGCTGCGGTTGTTTCCAGCTGATGACGGGCACTTGTGTTGCGCCCGAAACTTCGTGATTAAATGTATTTTCTACCTACGTGACTTTACCGAAAGAACCAAAGAGTATGGATTCCTGCAGTCACGAAAACTTAAAATCTAGATCGCATGTTTATTTTTTTAATGTGGAGGGAAAAACCGGAGGACCCGGATTCTATTGGCACATCGAATAGCTTTGATTCAAATAGCAATGGATAGCTTCAAATAAGATGTGCCTAAAAGGGATCTTGTCTCCTGTTGCCGGTGAACTTACTTTCTTTGCCTCGTGAAGTTTAGCATTCATAAACATGACGTTTATTAAAACGAGGCTGTAGAGGTCACCGGCTTTCAGGACTGAAAGGCCACGCGAGGAATGTTGTAACAAGACTTGAGCTGTCGTATCGCATTTGTTGGTGCTCATCATCGCGTGATATAGCGTCCTTCAAGACCTGCAGCGATGCGCTCGCAGGATAATCAATCAAAGTTGCGTGTGTCTCTCAGTGCCTTGCGACTTCCTTGAGTGGACAGAAGATACAATATTGCGGATTATTGCCAACTAAATGCAATTAATTACTTGAAGCAGTGAGCCCTACGTGTGAAAAAATAACAGCCATAACAGATGGGGTTTGTGGGGGTTGGATCGCGTAAAAATATAAGTGTCGCTAAACCCGCCACCACCCGACACTGCCAATTAGTAAGGGTTGTCATGTAAACAAAACGTGCCAATTAGTTACGAGTTCAGCTCACCGCTTGTGTGTTCGATAGTAAACGCGCAGCATTTACAATTCAAACCTCTATTATGAATAGCATTGGTCGCGAAAGCCTACGCGTTAAAATAACAGCCAATTTGGCAGTTGTGAGGCAACGGAGATTGCATCGTCTCGCGGTGTTATCGTCAGCACGCTATGGATGATGCATTACCATAATGTGCTCCCGCAGCACGGAGATGTCCAAAAAAGAGTATTTACTTTCGGCATGAATAATGGCTGGCTTATTATTCCACAAGCGCGACCGAACAACAACAAAATAAAAGAACCATCAAAGGACACGAGTCAAATGACATGAACTAATTCTTGTTGGCAGTAAAATTGTTGGCTACGATGCATGGCGACACAGGAACGAACAACAGCTGGGCACGCACGGCTTACGTTTGAGGACAAAGCGGGTGCGAGTAGACGCAGAGAAAACCAGTCAAGAGGCGTACAACAAGAATGCAACTGTTCATACTGGCAAAGCAACATGATGTGTGTTTACTGGCTCTTCGTGATTGGGGTGCATTAGCACAGTCCTGCGTAGCCCCTTGCCACTGACCCCACAGCCACTGTGCTCGACTAGGAATGTGATACAGAGCGTCTGTCCCCTGCAAACCGTGGGGCAGCCATGTCACGGCCTCAAGGCTCGTGCGACGAGCGAATTAGCCCCTCCAATCAAGTGAAACACGCATGCGTCCGCTGGCTCCGGTGCGTCACGCGCGCTGTATGTTAAAGTGCATTTGTTGACAACATGTTCTGCTCGACTGAAGGCAATGTGAGCGTGCCAGTCACAATGCTCGCATTCATATTTGTTTGTTTTGAAATAAAAATCTCCAATGGTTTTAAATATATTATATATTGGTTCGGAGCAGAAATAAGCACGATGAGCACGATGAGAGCATTAAAAATAATCAGCGCGGACCGAATGGAATATATTTCGCTCGCGAAATAATTTGTCAAAACGCCGTTGCCAAGAGACAATTCTTGGCCGTTTCTTTTTTTTCTTCTAAATCGTAAAGGATATTTTTCTTCCGTTCTGATTTCCATGCTGTTGCCAAGCAACTGGTCGTCTGACTCATTCCTCCTCAGCCGCAACGTGGATGTGACGATAGAGAGAGAGAGGCTCCGTCTCTCTCTCTCTCTGGTGGGAGGCGCGGGGGTTGAGAGAGCCGGGGGAGTGGGCGGGCAGCAGATCCGGCGTCGCTGCCGTCAAACAACCTCCCCTTGCATAACAACGGACGCGTCAATACTGGCTGGCTGGAGCAGGGCTTTGCACGGTGACTGGATTAACAGATTTTTTTTCGGTAAAGTCACGTCAATAGAAAGTACAAGTAAATAAAAACGACGACGTTTTTTTATCCTGGTGTCGATCGCTTGTGTTGTGATCGAAACGTCGTCGTTGATTTTATTTACGTTTATCTTTTTCTATCTACATAACTTTACCGAAAGAAGCAAAGAATATGAATTCCTGCGGTCACGAATGTTTTAAGTCAAAATTTACGCGCGTCTCTGTTTAAGCCGTCTTGTTTATATTCGCTCTCGTTGTTATGATTCGTTTCGCGCCTTCACAATGAATCTCCAGCATCCTCTGGACTGTCCCACCTCTCGTTACGCAAATCCGCACAGCAAAGCCAAAGTCTGGGCTCTCTCCTCACCGCACGTTGGGTGATATCAAGTGAGCGTGCACTTCACGTGAAGAGGCGTTTCTAAAATTAAAACGATCCTTCCCTTACTCTTTGTTTTTTTTCGGTAAAGTCACGTAGGTGAAAACAAAATATAAAATAAAACAACTAAATTAAATCACGACGTTTCGTCATCAGGCGTGACTGCTCCAGTAAAATTACTGTAGCGTATGAAGATAACTATTTAGAGACACATGTTTAGAGACACATGTTTATATAGTAACTCTCTTCATACGCTACAGTAATTTTACTGGAGCAGTCACACCTGATGACGGATGCTTGTGTTGCTTCCGAAACGTCGTTATTTTATTTAGTTGTTTTATTTTATTTTGTTTTCACCTACATGACTTTACTGAAAAAAAACCCAAAGAGTATGGATCCTTGCAATCACGAAAACTTCAAATCTAGGATCGTTCCCTTATTACCAAATGCACCACGCGTAGGCTTAGAGTTCATGGATCGATTGGCGGATGGAAGGATGGACAACTTATAAATGCAAGAGGGCACTCGTGTGTAATCTGATCGGAAAACGTGCGGGGAAATTTCAAACAGCCTCAATTCAATACACCGTCTGAGAGACGCTTACACATAAAAAGTAGCGAAGAGGCCATGTTTGCTGTGTTTAACGTAGCTTTACATTCCTCGCGTTGAGATTTATTGGTGTTCATTTTCTCATTTTTTTACGTATCGATCTTGCGTTCATAGGTCCGTGACGAGACAAAACGTCCGCTTGTAAACTTCCATAGAGCGGTGCGCCAACTCCACGTTCGAGACCGACGCGAGTGGGAGTCGCGTAGCCTCTGCATGCAGCCGCATCTCTCAAATTACTGGAGACGGTAAACGTCAACTAATCGTTTCTCCCAGATCCTCCTATCGCATCTTGTTTGCACGAGCAGAGATGCTCGGAGCACGAGAACCCTACACCTTCCAAATTAATGCATTATGTTCTTACTCATGTAAAAAAAAAATGTGTGCAGTGGTGACTGGGCTGAAACAAAAATTTTCCACGCGCGAGGGCCCAGGCCTAGTCACGGGTGGCTGTTTGGCCTCAAAACCCAGAAGCTCAGTAGTGCAGGCTCATGGCTCTGAGTCGCCTGGCCACCTCCCACTGTGTGCAGCAAGGCCGTAATTATAATATATATTGGGGGGACACATCCCCGCCAATATTCAAATACGCTCAAAATGCCCCCCCTCCAATATAGTTGTACTTTATTAATCTCTAATCTCTGCCATTACATACAATGAAACAAGAAATGGTAAAAACGTAAAAACAGAGCAATGTAATACAATACACTATGAGACATTATTGTAAAAAATAATTAAAAGTCCATCCCATGTGTTAATAAATGTTTTAATATTTAGGAGGAAATGGCAGGAAATGAGTTTTCAAATTTAGATATTTGTATGGGTTGGGACCCCCAGACACCCTGGAAGATTTGGTCCCCCCCATGTTGACTCCATGGCTACGGCCTTGGTGTGGAGGGAATTTGAAGGCGCTCTCCTGGTCTCCGACAATTCCTAACTCGTCTTATGCTGCAATTGCGGAGCAAGGCAAAACAGGCACTGCAAGGAGGAGTGAGTCGCGCGCTTGGTTTCGTAGTTTAAATGTACCTTCTGCCATGTCTCAATCTATACCGGAATATATATATATAGCCTTATCTCTGGGGATTCAAATGATGGCAGAAAGCGTTCCGTGATGTTGACTGGTTCGAATAGAACATTTTCAAAGGCACGCCACGAAATAGAGTTGAATTTTCCTGGTAATTGTATCTACGGTGACAAACGGGTTTCCACATGGAGCTCTAGGCCACTTATCTCATTTGAACTTGTAAATTTGGAAACAGCTGTTCTAAATCCATGGCTGCTCATTAAAATAGGATTCAGAATTGTGGAAAATTCTAAAATAAGCTCATTTTGTATACTCTGGCCTGTGGATGTTCATATATTTAACATGTTTCACATATACCTGTATTTTTCTCTACCCCCTTTCTCAGAGAGACGTTATCCTCTCAGCTGGTTTAAATAAAGAGCCAGTGCTCTCTCAGCGAGTTTAAATAAATTCTATGACCTTTATCAAAAACAAATTCTGATAGCACTACTGACACAGTGTGAGTTTTGAAGGCATTTTGGGTACAGGATACCAACGTGGTCCATTCCAGTTTTTTTCTAAAATATCCCCAAGACGCTGCCAACATATTCGAACAATTCAAAATTTAATTTTCCCGTGGATTTCTCTCGCACGACAGAGTGACCTCTTCGCCTAGCAGTCCCGGCCACATCATATTGCTTTTCCCATCAACCCTTGCATTCAAGAGACGTAGCCGCTGACAACAAGGCTACGTGGCAGCAGCGTGGCTAAGATTGTGCTTGGTCAAAAGGTCGAGTTCAACGTTCGTGAACTCAAAAGCAATGCGTTGGTTGCCGCGAGCCTCTGTTGGAAACTACACATTCCCAGGGCAGGGCCAGTGTTTGTAAAGGACGACCACTATTGACTTCCTACAAAGAGGTATTTATTGAATCTATCCAAGGATAATTAAACGTCAAATTACGAGTACAACATCTCTCACCACAGACGTTACAGGCTAAATTATGATAATGCATAGCTATAAACCCATACGGTTTACCCCGTATTCTTGTAGAGGGAAATTTAGTTTTCGGGTCCAGACGGCATACAGCCGTTTCAATACGGGCAAAACTCAAATTGGCTGTTTGTGTTTCTCCCTTGTGATGGGACTTTATAGGTTGAACGTTGACATCGATAAGGGGCACGGGGTGACCAATGAGGTCTCAATTGGTCTGTGATAAGGTAGGCAACGATGATGGGTGGACATGTATCTGAATGTGTTTAATGAAGCGGCATTTCTGCGTGCGTTCATTCACACGACGACGAAGGGGCCGTCCATAAATGACGTCACGCGATGTGTGACGAGGGGGGGGGCGGTTTGAGAAATGTGACGTCACATCAAAATGCGCAACTTTAAATAAATAGCGCCACATTAAATACGCACTACAATGACAATAGTTTAAAGCGATTTGAAACATGTTTTTTTTTTGGGGGGGGGGGCAGAGCTTTGTGACGTCATATTTGAGGAGGGGGGTCTGACGTCATTTATGGACGGCCCCCAACCACAATGCAACAAAAAAAAGAGCCGCGTCATGAAACGCCGACGGACCAAGTCACGTGGCCAGGCCGCGTCAGCCACGCACCGGTTGCGATAAATCGTCGACCTATTCCACCCCCGCTCCCCCCGCCGTTAATGAATCTCCCGGGTGAACGCGCGTGAATCATCGCTGGCAGGGCGGTTGCTGAGTGGGTGGGTGGGCGGGGGGAGAGTGGGGTCCGTTGCCGTGCTGCTTAGACTCAAACGAGACACGCGGGCGGCGGACGTCACAGGCTAAGGGCGTGACGTCACGTCGTTTCCGCTGCGTGGCTTCTGCAGAACCCCTCGTTCTGCGGTGACGCACGCGGCCACGGCGCAGCGTGCGGACAGCGGTGGCTGCTGCAGCTGCAGTGTCACTTTATTCCAATGGTTGTCGTTGGCATTATCGTCGTCGTCGGTCAATCGTGGCCGATCCACTGCTGGATGAAGGCCACCCGCAGGCCGTCGTATTAAAATGGAGTGCTCGCTGCGTGTTGGTTCCGTCGGGTGGTTGAGGTCGAAGCGACGTTGTCATGGAAAAATATAAATAAAGCGACGTGGATGTGACTTGAGAATGTGACAAAATGGCCACACGATGAATAAATCCTCTGCCAGAGGCAGTGCGGAGAGACAGGGGGCGGGGGGGGTACCGCAGTCGGTAGCTGTTTTCGAGTGAAACGCGTAGCTGTGCGTCGCCACGGCGCGCGTCCCGAGCGACAACAGCGCAGACGCGGGAGGAAGGCGATGGGCAAAGAGACGCGGCCGCCGCAGAGCGATGGCCGGGGGGGGGGGGGGGGCACGTTCAGGCGGGGGGACGCTGCGCGCTGAAAGGCAGACTGGGGGATTCGTAGCGAAGTCAACGAGCGCACTGCATTGTTGCGGTGCGTGCGGAGCGGAGCAGACGAGGGATGAGCCCTGGCAGGGGGAAGAAGAAGGAGGAGGCGGAGAGATTGGGGCGCGTTCCCGAAATGCAGCAAATGACGCAGAGCGGATCGACATTTGCGTCGGGAGGTTTGGAGGAAAACACCGAGACGTCGTCTCGTATCTCATCAGGGTGCCTGACGGCAACAAGAGGTTACGTTCGGCGTACGGAAAATAGTAATAATAATATGAAATGTAAAATTGTAAATTTAAATTTTTTTATTTTATTCAAGGCTGTAATTGGGGTCGGACACATCCCCCCCAATATTCAAATATGCTCAAAATGCTCCCTCCCCCCCCAATATTTTGCTATAAAATAGATTTGTGTTTATATGATTGTGCTTATGGTTGTACTTTATTAATCCCTAATCTCTGCCATTACATACAAATGAAACAAGAAAAGGTGAAAAAGGAAAAAAACAGACCAATGAAATACAATACACTATTAGACGTTATTGTAAAAAATAAATAAAAATTCCATCCCATGTGTTAGTGAATGGTTAAATATTTTAGGCAGGAAATTCGTTTTCAAATTTAGATTTTTTTTCTGGGGGGGGGGGGGACCCCCAGACCCCCTGGAAGATTTGGTCACCCCCCAATGTTGACTCCATGGCTACGGCCTTGATTTGATTTGATGACAGGGACTCTGTAATACGAAGCTCTGTTTATTCTGCTTTAGAATCGAGGTGACGTGGTGATTGTTGTCGTTCCAGCATCTTTAACGCTGAATATCCTGTGCACTGAGTGGCTGGTCCCGTGTTCAGTAAATAACCTTCAATCATCACCTCAACGACAGATATGCTTATGTCAATATTCGGGACACGTTAATCATCAAGGATATAAACATGCAATTCATGGCCACGCTTTAATGTAACTATTGCATGACTTGTTATAGATTTCAGATTGCATAATCTGCTTAAGAACCTGTCTTTCCGTATGACTTTTCTCCTGTAAGGAAATTAATATCGGGGTGTTCCACTATGCCAAGCCCTTCACGGTGATGTTGGGTGCGTTCTTCCAGCATCACGGCTTCACATCTCCTGTCACTGACCACGAATAAGCCCAGTGACAACTCAATCCCCTAGCAGCCGCTTATGCTGAATCTTCACTTGCCTTTGGGGTGCCCAGGAGCATACAAAAAACTAAACTATTAAACTAAACTTATTGTAACAAGTAAGGCCCACTCAGCTATATAGCTCCTTTTCAGCAGCGACCGGCCCACAAATGGTATCTAAACGAAGTAGCTTATACTCTTTGGTTCTTTTGCTAAAGTCACGTAGGTAGAAAAAAAAATAGATCACGACGTTTCGATCGCAACACAAGCAATCGTCATCAGGTGGGACAACCACTGCTGAAGTAGGTTTTCTTGCTGTGGTTGTCCCACCTGATGACGATTGCTTTGTGCGGCCAATACGCTAAACGCATGTTCAATTTAAATGTGGAGGGAAAAATCGGAGGACCCGGAGAAAAATCCACGCGACCACGTGGAGAACATACAAATTCCAAGTATACAGGCGTCAGACTCGGGATCGAACCCACGACCTCCTGTATACCAGGCGAGGTAGTTAACATTTCGCCACTGTGGCGAGACGCACACCCACATGCCTAGTGTAGTTCTGTCTCCTCCGAGGCGTTAGTCTTCACTCCATACAAGCTTGGCAGGTTAAATAACGTTTATTTAAAGAGGCTGGCAGATTTAATCCAAGTGTTTATGAACATATGTAAGGGTTAAAGCAATTTCGATTCAAGAACAGTGTTCCGTGTGTAAATAAAATATTAACTCAAAATGACTGCAAGTTGCTGTGGCGTTTACATTTTCTTCGTTATCTTAGCAAAACACTTCACGAAAGTAAAACACGAATTTAAAAAAATACGATTTCTTTTCACTGGAATCCAGGTCTAGGTTTCATATGCACAGGACATAGAGCTCATTTTTGTATTTCAACTTCTAATGCGCTGTTACAGTATTGGCTCACTCTCGTAGAGAGAGAATGACTCAGAGACGAGCAGGAAGGCAGCCATGAGATGAAGGTAGCCAGCGCCAACAATTGCCCGTGCTCTGCGGTCCTATAGATATGAAGATTTATTGGCCAATTAATGAGTGCTTACGTATGGGAGGAAACCGGAGCACCCAGAGAAAACCGATGTGTGTGTGATGGGTCAAACACTCTATTCCACACAGATGGAACAGGTGGAAGTCCACATTTTAGCTGTGCCGCCTTCTCCTGGCGAGCCAGAGTACGGCTCCTCCTCAATGCCCACAGGAAGGGAGATTCGCAACATTTGTGTGGTGATCCACCAGCCCTGGCTGCTGCCGCCCCAGGGCTGGATGATCATAGGCCGCGTGCGAAGCCACCGCCGCCCGGCAAGTTGGCGAGCCTGAGATCGATGTTTCGACAAGCACGCGATTTCATGATGTACTATCCCTGAAACTCCGCTAAATGAATATGCGATGGCATGTAATCGATTATTGCAGTGACGCGTACTTCATTTGTTGCAATGCTCACGCTCAAACTGCGAGGCCCGCGTGGTGTTGCACAGCGCAGCGAAGAGTTGGCGGATCACGTCCACTTGTGAAACGCACCAAACGCCACGATGTCGCGAGGCAGCCCGTGTGGTGGCAGCACAGCAAGTGTGTTGGCCGACCCATCAATGCGCATCTTGGCGTTATCCAGTCACGGGCGTGAGTTTTCTCGATCTAATATCACATTCCACCACCGGAATGAATAATAATAATCTACATCTCCATTTGGTCAGTCCACTGGTGGATTAAGTCTTCGCCATGCCGTGTTAGTCACGGTGGCTGTTGTGACCATACTTCACCACACTGGTCAGTACGCGTCGGTAAAGGGGGGGAGGGGGGTGGGAGAGCCCGGGACCGGTTCCGGTTATCGCTCGCAGCTGTTGTTAGCTGTGGCTGGGAATTCACAAGAATTTGGAAATGTCAGTCTCGCAAATCACGACTTGTGCATTATTCTGTGCCGAAATTCACCACCAGAATGCACCCCACCGTAATGTAACCCCAGGAATACACCACCAGAATGTACCACCGGAATGTAACCACCAGAATGCACCACCAGAATGCACCACCAGAATGCACCACCAGAATGCACCACCAGAATGTACCCACCAGAATGTACCCACCAGAATGTACCACCAGAATGCGCGCACAGTCTGGGAGAGTGACGATTCCTCAAAGGGCATTCTCCAGGTTGAGAGTCCCTTCGCCTTCCTATCCCCCCTCGCCACACCCGATCTCTCCTGAGAATGCCAGTAACCTTCTCCCTGCCCCCCACCCCCAATAGATATTTCCAGCACAGTCGATCGGTTATCCGGACGCTTTGGGAGGGCGTGCCGGATTTTCAAAAAGGCAGGATAATCACTAATCATCATCATCATTATTATTTAAAATATCTTATTTTTGCACATTCTTATATAACATGTTTTTAGGTGTTGCGTGCATGTTTTTTTTCTGTTTTAAATGTGTTTACTATATGGAATAGGCATAAATTATAAAAAAAAATTAATATCTTACTTTAAAAAGTCATTGTATTTACTTACCACTCCAATTTCGAAGAGCTCTGCAAGGGTTGATGTATATACGCTGCAGTATTTTCATTGTTTAAGTTGTATGTAGTGTATAATGTACCGTATATCTGTCTGCAATCAAGCGTAGCTGCTTTTTTTTTATTGTCTCACGCATATGGCGGTGTCCATCGCCGGACTGGTTGCAGCCTTTTGAGCGGCTTTGCCGGTTTCGCCAGATAATGTTGGAAGCAGAAGCAGCAGCAGCGGCAGCCCGATAATTAATCGATGATCGACTGTGTCAGCTCCCACTCCCTCCCCCACTACGGAAGACCACCCTCAGGGTGGACACGGAACATTCCACCCCCCCCCCCACATCGACACGGTTGCTTTCCCACAGACCGCTGCCAATTAGCTGAGTAAATAAATCGATGATTTCTTACAATGAAATGTTGTTCAGTCGTCATATAGATTGGCCGAGCTGATGTCATCACCGCAGATATAAAAGCTGCGTATTCAGAATTTTAGAGCAGTGTCATTTTACGACCAAACGTTACATAAGTGAGGGAATCTTGGCAAAAGGTAAATACACATTTTTAGTTTTGCTCACGTTTTTCAACGAAAGGTTGAAAACATTGTCATTTGCTCTGTCAACCCATCCTAGGGGTGGCGTGATAACTGATTCAATCCCAACAAAACTTTATGCCAACGCTGTGTTGGTTGTTATTCGGGACTTACACTATTGAAACTGTCCACAGATTAGCACGATTAGCTACGTATGGTGCAAAATAAGTTCCACACACACACACACGTACATATTGATCACAGGCTTTCCCAAAACATTGAGAAGAAACCGGAGCTCTTAGACCTCACTTTGGGTGTCCCGACTCTGCCCGCCTTGGCCGCGTCTTCGTCGGCAGAGCCGCACGTCGCGGCCTTTGGAGAGGCTGCGTCCTGTGCGCCCCTCACACGAGAGAGCGAACGTCACTGCCGCTAATTGTACTCTGTATGGGATATTAGTTGAACTTTCCCCGCTGTACGTAGCCAACCGTGCTAATCGCAGGTGCGGGGGGAGGACAACGAACTAAATATAAAAGCAATTAGTTTGTCAATCTATATGATGATTTAAAAGTGCACAGCTCCCAGTGGGAACTTAATATCGGAAGAAGAGCGTTCCAGACGGCCGCAGAAGCGCATCCGAAAGCGCGCGATGCGGTGACCGTTTTTGTTCAATGGCCAACCAAAAGTCGGTGTGAGGATGGCCGGAGTTTACGTCATGATAGTTTATGTCGGGGTTTTGTTTGTGGGAAGTACTTTTGTGTAAATGAGTGTAACCATATAATTGATTCGTTCAGCAACCAGGAGCCAATGCAGCTCGGCGAGTACTGGGCAGACATGGTCGGATCTTGCAGTAGCTGCCACCGGTGTGTGCTAGATATCATATAGTTCATATTTATGCATATATTTTTATTTTATTTTATAATAACGAATTACGCGGGCGCATGTGGCATTTATGCCGAGCTGCCGAAAATGTCCCAGGGATATTGCAGAGTTTGGGCATTTAGCTACTGAGGCTGCACACTGGGGACCTAACGTGAGCCTTACCAAAGAAAATGAAGTTGATGGCAGCGGTTAGGGATGATGGGGGATTGTGTCCGTAGGGAAGCAGATACGTGGAGGTCATCGAAAACTCAGTGAAATGAGGCAGTAACGTGCATTATGCATGCGGTTGCGTGACAGATGTTTTACGTTAACTGGTCGGGGGGGGGGGGGCATGTTTTAGATTGTCTACATGCCCCACTTTGGGAGAGCAGTGAGGTCACCTTTTGTGCTTAAGAGACGGATGTTTTCGGCGAGAGCAATGGCTGTGTAATTTATTGCTGTGCGATAACTGGCACAGGCACTCTTAACACGGGCGGGGAGGGGGTGGGGGAAGAGTTTTACCAATATGGGGAAAAATAAGGAATGCAAATATTGGGCTTCTAAAAATCTTTTCACGAACGCTAAATGCACAAATCTGCCAACACTAAACAGCGCTTCCGTGGTGTTACCGTGTTTGGTAGTCGTGGCGCGTGATTGTTGCCATTGTGGTTGCATTAGCACGGTGGGCTATTCACGGCGCGAAATAGGTTCAACATACTTGGATTTTTGGAGTGCGTTGGCTGTAGGTGCGGTGTTGCTGTGGATGCGGCATTGTGGTCATTATTGCTGCCGCACGGTGGTTGCGGTGTTGTTGAAGTGGTAAATCGCTGTGGTACTTGTGATTGTGGTGATTGTTGTACGTACACAGTACATGTATGTACGCTTAACTTCCATCGCACCGTACGTAGCCAACCGTGCTAATCGGAGGTGCGGGGGCATTTTTTTCTCTCTCACGACACATCGTGATTTGGAGGCCGTTTCCTGGTCCAGCTGGCTCCTCGGCCGACCCCTCGCTGAGCCGAGCGTGACGGCGCGCGGGCAAAACTCTCGTGTCCGTCGCGCAATCGACCCATGGGCCTCATTTTCTGGTTCCGCTGGTGATGGCTTTGGTGAAAGTAGGTGGAGAAGCCGGAGGTTGCGATGAGAATCACCGACTGCGAGTCAAGGACACGGTCTGCCCGTTTGACGACGATTGCTTACGACGTTGAGAATCGAGAGGAGCGCAGTGCCTGTGATCGTGGAGCGTGGCACGTGGCTATTGGCTACTGGCGTGACCCAGTTAAGCCAATTCGGTGGCATCGTCATTTCCACATTTGAACTTTTTTTCCCGCCAATTTCAACACATTTTGTTATGTAGGCTAGGCGTAGTCACAAACCGCACCTCTCCATAATAAAGGCTCAGTCATTTGTTATGTAGTCTATTCGTAGTCTCAAGCCGCACCTTACCATAATAATGAAAAGTGAGCCGTTCATGGCCCTTCCCCCCCCCTAAACCATTATATATACGGAGTGGTATCTCTTGTAATCTCTCATTTACTTGATACAGCTGTCGGGCTGTGACGGTTCCACCTGAAGACGGAAGCTTGTGTTGCCTCCGAAACGTCGTGATTTTTATTTTTATTTTCATTTTACTTAATTTTTTACCTACGTGACTTTACCGAAAAAACCTAAGAATATGTAATATAAAAACAGCGACGAGCAGCTGCATGCTGAGTGATATTAAACGTTGATTGTTCAGGGATTACCGTTACTCTGAGTAATCAGATTACAGTAATGGGTCTCTTCTCAAAACTAAGGAGTCAAAGCACATTGGCGAATGCTTTAATGGACAGAGATAGCTGCGCTGTGAGATTTCCATTATTACCAGAGCTGGAAATCGGCAATTGAGGCCATACCCTCGGCCTGAAATTTTATTTGAAATAAAATTTTATTTGAAATAAAATTTCAATTTTTAAACGAAATTTCTCGTGTAGATGAAGTTTTTTTTTGTTCTGCGGCAATAAATAACGAGGCTTATATTTTCAATCGTGCACAAGCTGGCCTCTGACGAGCACGGCTCACGAGTTCAACACATTAAATGCGGGGAGAACGCTGAACACAAAAAAAAATCTACATTTGCAGCGGCTCCCCGTGCGCCGGGAATGATAAGTCATAAACACGCAGGACCCAAGCAGTTGGAGCAGGAAGGATTACCGCTTGTTGGATTAACGTCACTGAAAGAGGTTGACGTCAGCTGCTATTTCAGGAAAAGCAGCTCAGGTGCGGGCGGCTTGATATAATCACGCGGACGGGATGCGATGGAGGGAGGGCCCACTTGGAAGGCTGGTAACGCACGGTGCCAGCAACCTTGCGTGGGTTGCGTGCACTAAACCGCATCTGTCGACCGATACGAGAAAGCGTTAATTTAGCCAAATTCACGGTGGGCAAGATTTGCCACGAAAACAAAGCCAGCGTTACTTGAACGCATGAAATAATTCACGAATGTCGGGTGATATTTTTTTTAAATGTATGAATGCATTACACGTGACTGCAAGGGAATCCTGTGGAATCATTCGCCTTGCATATCGATTGTAGTTAATGAGCAACGCTTTGTACAAAGACAGCGGTGTTGTCCATGGATGGACTCGCCCTCTCCACGTGAAGGTGGAATTTATGCCACCGGTTCAGAGGTGTAAGCAGGAGATGAACACCACCCACCGCTTGCCCCGTGTGAGTGGAAAACCGCCTTGACTTTGTCGACGATAACTTTGCGTATT
Organism: Lampetra fluviatilis; assembly: GCF_964198595.1. Classification (NCBI taxonomy): domain Eukaryota; kingdom Metazoa; phylum Chordata; class Hyperoartia; order Petromyzontiformes; family Petromyzontidae; genus Lampetra; species Lampetra fluviatilis. The sequence continues at coordinate 1,251,781 of NC_136289.1, forward strand.
ATGATCACTGTTACATTGCGTATGGCTTTATTTTGGTGATTTGGTTTGGCCACGTTTGTTTGTTGTAGTACGGAGTTAGAATTATGGCTTTAATCTAAGTTGTCTCGTGGTTGTTGTTGTTTGACTTGCATCCCACTGGGATTTTTGCACAGCGTTGGTGTACGGTGCTTTTTTTCTGGAAGACTTTGCAGTTTTTTTCCTGGATTTTTTTGTTTGCGCATAGTTACTTCAAGATGTTTTCTTGTTCATGTTTTTGTTTTTTGTTTGTTGCGGTTGCACCCGATTCTTGAGCCGAATAACTCACAGGGCTATGCCAAATAAATGCAACTGAAACTGAAAATGGCAATCGTCGTCGTGTGTAGAGGTCACGTTTTACCTCGGCGGGCTTCACCCAAATCCCACTCAACATTCGTACCGCGCGGCCGTGACGCACACGCCGCTTGCTGCTGCTGCGTGGCGTGCGCGCCTCGTTAGTGGACGTGCGTAGTGTCAGCCACCCGAGGCCTGCGTGCCTTCTGCCTGGCGCGCCCGCATTCACCGGACGATGAGGTGGGACTCTTGGCCACCTGGCATTAGCCAGCTGTCGTACGGGGCACGCGTGATGATTCGTATATAAATGTAGAACATCAAAGAAAAGACCACTCAATTTTACTCACGACGGTGCAATTGTGTTTGTAGCGTTTGCTTGTTCAAATGTGATCCATGTGAACATTCGCAATGCAGTTCGTATGGGGAATGAGCTGGAGCAGTGTGGACCAAAGAGAGGCAACCCGGAGTGAAAACTGATTAGTATTCCCGAAGGGCTCACTTCCGCTTACAAGTAATAATGTATTAGATGAAGCATTCGATACAATGAATGAATGGATCGATGTGTTTATTTATAGTCTGGTTATCGGCCATTCAGATGCAACGTCGTGCGCGTGTAACGGAGACTCTGTGTAAATTGTTGCATGAAAATAACCACAAATGTCACATGCAATCCAATTTCGTTTTTCTTCCTCTTGCTAATCCGTTCAAAATGTCTTTGGTGCGTGTCTCCGGCTACACCCTTAAGGGCAATACAATGCGACTCTGGCATTTGCAGCAGTGCCGGATTAAGCTAGTGCGGGGCCTGTAGTATATGTTATAAAGGGTCCATAAATAAAAAAAACACGTAAATATTAAAACACAAATGTTTAACTTGTACAGTAAAGTAATTGTATTTTTTCATTTTCGATACAGCCAGATAATACGACAAATCGCTAACATTAAACACCCAGTCGTTCATAAAAGTTTAAGGCGGTATAGTACTATAGTAATAGAGCAAGTGCAGAATCACAAATCCGGAATTGATATCTTGAAAGCATTTAACGTGAGGTCCTTGAAAGTGCGGGGCCCGTAGCATATGCAGCTACTTATGCTACTACATATGTAGCTACTTGTGCTAATGGGATAATCCGGAACTGATTTGCCGACTGATGCCGGTATCACAATGCTCGTGGACCTACCACGCCAGCCATGATGGTAGTGCCACAGTCCGTGAAGAGCGGGGGCGAAACTTTAAATGACGTCCATCCAGTCTTCCAGTCCAGTCCATCGTCAACGGCACATCCATTAAATCCGCCTTGGGACATTCCCCTCCTAACCCCCCCCCTGCCAACCCCTCCCCCTTCATCCCTGCTTGTCCTGTAGGTCCACACCCGAGGCCGGAGCCCCTGGCGGTGCTGGCGGACCCCCGGGGGGGCCGCCCCCCAACCTCACCAGCAACCGGCGACTTCAGCAGACCCAGGCGCAAGTGGACGAGGTGAGATGATCAGGGCGGTGGGATGCCACGAGCGGCGGTGGTGGCGACAAGTAGTCGTGGTGGAATGATTCCTCCTCCCCCATTGCACTCACCTGGCGCCCACGGTGATTCACGGAATTGCCGTCATCAACGCGGTCACGATTGGGTTCGCTCCACCTACGCACAGAGCGGCACTTAGCTTGAGGGATAAACTTGGATACTCCAGGAAATGAGTGGCTTCTATATATTTTTATTTTTTTGCTCCACTATTTTAATTAAATGAACCACATTAACAGAAGAGAAGTACTCGTCGTCCATGTGTGGATCGCACTAGCGAGACGACCCATTTGTATTCACGTTTGATTTGAAATGTAAAAACGTTCGCGTGACATTTTCAGTGCTTGTAGTTTGCAATAACAACAAAAAATTGTTACATTTTTGATAAAAATTTGCAGCAATTTCGAAAAATTATAATGAGCATCAGCCAAATTACGATCTCAACAGACACATCTGCAAAAGATGGGAACATACCGTGGATTGCCATTAGAAGGTGGTTCAGAAAGTGTGAACTAATCTCCGTCTGTTCCTCCCACATGTAATAAGACTTATTAACTGGCTGAAAACATCTTTATACAGGGTCTTCTAAAAAGAATGACCCAATTTCAAAGCAGTATATTTTACGATGGCAACATGTTACAATTACACAAAAGTTACACACGGTTTAATGAGTTATCAAGTTTTGTTAACCATTTTATAATGCTCCATGTGCCCTCCACCTGCTATACGGACAACATCGAGACGTTAGTTGAATTCGTTCCAAACGCCTCTCAAAGTGTCTTCTTCCAAAAATGTCACCGTTGCCGTGATTATGTTTTTGAGGTCTTCCAGATTAGTCACTAATGGTGGCACAAAAACACGGTCTTTGACGTATCCCCACAAGAAAAAGTCGCAGGGTGTGATGAAACGCACGCTGCACCGCAATTACGGATTCAGTCTTGCTGAACTGCAGAACGCAAAACGCCCCTTGTGTTGCGGGGTCACCATCTTGCGAATGACTGAGGCTAGGGGCTGTTTGTGCGCTGGGAGAGGCATCTTGCGGTAATCAGTTGAAACTCTATGCACCGCCCTTTCAAGTGGTAAGAGTTTCATTCGTGGACGGTTCGTGTTTGCAGAGATATAGCGATTTAAAATCGGGTCAATCTTTGTTAAACACCCTGTATATATAGAGAACTGCAGAGCTTTGCCAATTTTTGGTAGCGCCGGCTCTCCCCCTGGCTGCTACCATCCCGCTCACCCGTAGTTCCTCGCCGATTATGCGATGCAATTTGCACGAATGCAGCTGTACCACGGAGCTACAGGTTCACATTAACAAACGGATGGTGTAGGAGACCGGGTGTTGTGAATACCACCCCGCGTTGAGCGCTGTGCGCGTGTGTGCGCGTGCCCCGGGGCAGGTGGTGGACATCATGCGAGTGAACGTGGACAAGGTTCTGGAGCGTGATCAGAAGCTCTCGGAGCTGGACGATCGCGCCGACGCGCTGCAGCAGGGAGCCTCGCAGTTCGAGAGCAGCGCCGCGAAGCTGAAGCGCAAGTACTGGTGGAAAAACTGCAAGGTAACGGTGCCACCTTCGTCTCCCGCGCCTCCACCTCGTAGCTCGCATTGGTCACCGCCCCACCCGCCAAGCTGGCGTGGTTGCTTGCCGCGGTACGATGCGTCGGGCTCGACAAATCGTTTGGTGCTACCGCATTGGCAGCGGCGCTACGAGCACGAATAACAACAAACAAACTCGTCAGTGACACTGTCCTCGGCCGTAAATGCGCGTGTCACGGTAAATCAGCGTGTCCTGGCAAATACGCGTGTCACAGTGAATATGCGTGCCACGGTAAATAAGCGTGTCACGGTAAATACGTGTGTCACGGTAAACACGCGTGTCACGGTAAACACGCGTATCACGGTAAATATGCGTGTCACGGTAAATAAGCATGTCACGGTAAACACGCATGTCATGGTGAATATGCGTGTAACGGTAAATAAGCGTGTCACGGTAAATACGTGTGTCATGGTAAATATGCGTGTCACGGTAAACACGCGTGTCACGGTAAATACGCGTGTCACGGTGAATATGCGTGCCACGGTAAATAAGCGTGTCACGGTAAATGCGCGTGTCACGGTAAATGCGCGTTTCACAGGTGATGACATTTTGGGCAATTGCATGACGTCATTGCACCGAAGGAACGTTACTTGAAAATGCCACCTTTTTGAACGTCATAATAATAATTTACATTAATAAACTGCCCTCAAACAATCGTTCTCAGGGCGCAGATACCGCATCGCAGCTCACCAAGCTCTCGAGCGGTTACAATAAGGAACGGGCATTTGATTGCTGTGCCACGTGAGTTGCTGTTGGCGTGCCGTGGGAGACAAATGCATGGGTCTCTTTGCGTTCTCTCCGTTTTCCCTGGCAGATGATGATCATTCTGGGCGTGATCTGCGCTCTGGTCGTTCTCGTCATCATACGTGAGTACCCAGAGTCACGATTCTCCTCGTGGGTTTGTCGCGTCCCTTAAGAGCAAGGGGATCAGAAACCTTTCAAATAAAAAGAAGAGACATTGTTCTTCGTTTTCGGCTTTGACCAACATTTTTGTTCGAGAGCCGCATCACACACGGCGAGAACAACTTGTTGCACAGACACAGCAGCAGCAGGCGTACAGCAGATGACAACACACATTCTCACTTAGATACACAATATAGACGATGGAATGAACTGCATCTTCTTCGGTAGTTTCTCCCCGCTTCGTTATTCCTACACAGTGCAGTTTGACTCTTGTTGACATTTCCTTGTCACCGAGACGCTCATGGAGCAACTATGGGTTAAATCGGGTGAGATTTACGACGGCGGATTCCGCAGCCAAAGAGCCACACGTGGGGATCCCGAGCTGCGGGTTGCCGACCTCTACTTTCGAGGGACAGCACTGATGGGAATTGCATTCAAAGTTCTACCCCCTTCATGTATTGTAGGGGATTCGTGTACGGGCCCCGTTCCACGGGCCTGAAAATTCCATTCCCGTCGATGTCAGCACTCACCGAGCTCGCGCGGCAGCTGTGCATCGCCGTGCAGGAGCGTGTGGTTGTTTGGCGGCGTGGCCTTGGGGCACATGTCCAGAGATGTGCCACTGTGTCACTTAGCGACCGTGCGCTTGACAAACTGAGCAACGACGAGTACAAGATACGTTTAGGATGTTCATGATTCAGCGTTAATCGCTGAGGTGGCTCGCAGAGCCAGACTGACACCCCCTGTGATTCCTGAAGTGCTCACGGCTCAAAGGCACAGAATACGTCTCGGGGTTTACCGCTGCTTCAGCGTAAATGCCTGGGACTCAGGAGGCCTACTTTAAGGATGGCATTGCCACGGCTAAGCAGCTTTATCACCAAAAAGAGAGATATTTTTTAATTACATATTTAAAGTAGAAATTTGGAGATTGAATTGCTTCTAGATAACCAGAGTGGTGACTTGTTAAGAACCGTTCTGCCTTCCTGTTGTCGATGATCGATTTCTGTGAGAGCACAAGTTGGGAGCCGTAGTGCCGTGGCTGCCGCGGCGGATTTTCCGAGACGGCCGTAATCGGTGTGACGTTGGGGGGCAGTGCTTTGAGCATCAGGATGTGAGCACCCGTGGGAGGAGGGGGGCGGGGTGGTGGTGATGATGATCCAAGCTAATGCGGCAACATGTTCATGGTTTGTAGTCTTGCCAGCATGGCCTGTATATGTCCAAGCGGCGATGAGTACGTATTGTGCACATTGTGTCGTCTGCACCCTTTTCGTGCTGGTTTCTGCTCTAATTGGTTGGGTACATTGACGTACTTTTACATGCTCATTTCTCACATTAACATCATGCTAATCCCTCACATTAACATAGCCACTTTAGTGCCCGCGTTTAGGAGGCCGCTCTCCTATCTTAGTGATTAACATCACTAGCCCCGGCCACTTCTTTATAACCCTTGATCTACTCACATTTCAAACTTTTTAAAACAGTCTGCCTCAGCAGCAGACCATTCTTTCCCACCTGATGATGGACGCTTGTGTTGCGCTCAAAACGTCGTGATTTATTTTATTTTTTTGTTTATACCTACGTGACTTTACCGAAAGAACCAAAGAGTATACATTTACGTGTTTGTGATTTCAATTTGAAAGTGACGTACATACGTGTACGTCACTTTCAAATGTTGTGGGGGGAAATGTGCATTTCATTTCAGGGATATATATATTTTTTTACAAGTGACGTTGCGTACAAAAGAGGGGTGTCTTGGGAACAATTCGAAATCTGATGAACGCAGCGTTGAGCCAGAGAGGTATGTGCACCTCGTTAAAGCAGTGGTAACTCCACATCGGGTGGCCTTTGGGCATCATCCAAATGGCTCTTGCGTGCTCACCTCCATTGACAGCCCTAAGCAATCATGGAAATACCACACACCTCTAGTACGGGCCGATAGTTCCATAAAACAAACCACACTTTATTTCCCACAAAGCGGTACTTCATGTATTAACCCTGTAGTGCTGATGGGCCAGATTGAGTGGTGTGTGTGTGTGTGACACCACTGCGCCGGATATTGTTTGAGAATTTTTTTTTTAAGACGAACGGCGCACATCCTTTGGTCGTGACGGCTTGTCTGTCCGTCCCTCCCAGCCGCTAGAAAGAAAATAACTTTGATTCTCATGTAGAGTCTTGTCCTCTCTTCATCGTGCTCTCTCCTTCTCTACACTCACTCTGGCTCTATTTATATCTGATTCTTTATTCATCTGTCTCCTCTTCTGCCTCTTCCTCTCCTGCCTCCACTATTTCTCACCCGCTTCCCTGCCCCCCTTATCACTTTCCCCGTGTCTCTCCCTCACCCTCACTTTCCTTAATCACAGCTCTCCATTTCCCGTCTCAACTGTCTATTGTCTCTCCGTGGTCCTCCCTCTCGCTGTGTGTCGCTCTCGCTCGCTCTTCTCTTTCCATTTCACGATCTCGTCTCACTCTCTCCCCACCCTCTCCTTTCCGTTCCTCTCTCTTTCTTCCCCTCTCCCTCCTCTATCGTGTCGCCACGGTGTCGAGATGTTAACAACCTCTCCTGGTATACAGGAGGTCGTGGGTGCGATCCCGACCCTGACGCCTGCTGTATATTTGGAGTTTTCATGCTTTCCCCGTGGTCGTGTAGATTTTTCTCCGAGTTCTCCGGGGTTTTCCCTCCACATTTAGAAACGTACGTTGCTATACATTTCGACATGATAAGCCACTTCGTTGAACTATCATTTGCGACAGTCAGGTCGCTTCTGGACCTTACCGGGTAAAATAAAACATAGTTGATAGTTTTATAGTTTAACACGTAGCAGGCTTTCGCGACCAATATCAACCATAATAGTGGGGTTTTCTTGTGTTAGATCGCGTAAATATATAAATGTGTCGTTAAAACCCGCCACCACCCGACACAGCCAACTAGTAAGGGTTGTCACGTAAACAGAACGTGGCCAATTCGTCACTAGTACAGCACACCGGTGTGTTGGAGAGCCAAGCCACAACATTACGACGTTTCGCCAGTAATTACAACTAGCTTCATCAGGCGATGCACGACCCCGGCTTCGACGCCGTGGGACGTGGGCGACGCCGTCGCGAAGACGTGCACGACGGCGTCGCCACCACTTCTATGCCAGCCAGCCGGGACAGACAGGAATCCAGGAAGAAAGCCAGCCAGCCAGCCAGCAAAACTTGTTTTTTTTCTCTCTCTGTGGTAAAGTATGAGAAACAAGATGACAGAGCGTGGCACTGCCGTGGAGAGAGCTCCGGCTCAACCGCGGGGCGGAGAGATGATGGCACGTCTCACGTTCTGTGGCTTTCTTTAGAATGGCTCTTACGTAACACTGATCATTCACTGCTCTCGTTCCACGGGTTGATACGAGCTAATGCCTTATGCCCAAAGAGCCTTGCAGATAATAGGCTCACATTTATTTTAGCACTCTCACCGTCATGAATTGAGACTGCAGACTAGGCTCATTAATTTTTTAAAAAACATGAGTATGTTTTTTGAAAACGCGTTTTTCTTTAATGCTCACGCGAGTCAAAAACAAATACCGTCGTTTTGCAGTAATTTTACATAATTTTTTAAAAATAATATAATAAATTAATAGGAAGTACATGTGCTGCTCGAACAATAATTTCAAGCACTTTTATGTATTACTTTTAGTCAAGATCAAAGTTAATCCACAAGTCCCCGCAGAAAGTAAGAGTTAATTAATTACGTTCATTCCTCAACCTGGTGAGGAAACCACTTACCTGGTCACCCAGGTGCATTCATGATAAAGCATAACTCAACCACGGCTTACAGCATTTGGCCTCTGCTCTCAAGCCAAGCCTCCAATACTTCGCCTCAAAACGAATCTCTCAGCTGGCAGGTTCCTTGACAATGCGCAAATCGCCGTCACTTGGTCCTGGCACCAATGCTGTCCTTGACTACAACGACGAAACCGAATCAAGAACGTTGCGCTATCATCCCCGCTGCAATTCACTGCGAACTGGCACACACATATCCAACACTCGCACCGCGTGGCATTTTCATCCCCCCTTCCCACTCACTTGTGGCAGGCCCAAGAGCTGTGGCGTTCGCGGAATGTTCGAGATATTGCGGGCACTGCTTGCTCTTGGCTGGACGACAAAGGACACTGTGTGGCTTTACATTTCACGGGGTGTAAGCGGTCATGGGGAAATAAACATGTGGGTGAGACTTGTGAGAGGATAATGGGAGAGTGATAAGAAGGGCTTGCGTTGGTGGAAATGGAGGACTCATAGGCTGCACGTGCACATTTATGGGATTAAGACTCGAACTTAAAATTCATCTTTTAGCTCTGGAACTCGTTATATGTGTCAGAGATTGATGAACTGAGCAGACTTGTACACGGACGGGAGGAGTTGTTTGTCAATTGAATCCCGAACTTGGGTCCAACATTCCAGGTGATTATCTTCTTGCGACACGCAATCCCTGCGTACGTTATGAGCAATTGAAAACTCATTGGGCCGGTAGACGCGACGATGTCCGCCAATTGTCTCAGCGATGGGAGGCGTGACATTGCGGCAACACTTTCTTCTGCCTTTGCGCAAACGTTGTGCCCATTGTTTTTTTTTTTACGAATCGTTCGGGCATCATTCTGCCAGAGTTAAACGAACTACCAATGTGGACGCGCTGGTATTATCTCTCGAAGCCTCCGGGGAATGATTGACCGCTTGAATGAGTCGCTTGTGCATTGCATTCATTTTATGCTGCAACGCCTGCCGGTTATTAAGCCCGCAACTTGAAATGTCCAAATCTGGCTGTCGCCTGATGAAGCTAGTTGTAATTACTGGCGAAACGTCGTAATGTTGTGGCTTGGCTCTCCAACACACAACGGGTGTGCTGTACTAGTGACGAATTGCCATGTTCTGTTTACGTGACAACCCTTACTAGTTGGCTGTGTCGGGTGGAGACGGGTTTTAACGACACATTTATATATTTACGCGATCTAACCCAAACACCTCTATTATGGATGATATTGGTCGCGAAAGCCTACGTGTTAAACTAACTTGAAATGTGTTTATCTATGTATTGCATTGAATACAAATTCTAACGTGTTGTTTTTCTGCCCTCTTGTCTCCCCCCCCACTTCCCACAGTTTATTTCTGTCTGTGATTGTCCGAGCCCAACTGGATAAAAACAGCGCAAGCTAAATGAGATCTCTTCCATAAAATAACCACCTTGTTCCCTCCCCTTCCTCGCCCCATGTCCCCCTTCCGCTCTCCACCCGGTACCTCCCCAGCTTTCTCTTCTTGGGCTTGTGAATGTGATGACCCCTAACCCACCTCCTGGTTCCCAGCGTCCCCCTCTCTGTAATGTACCCAAAGCAGTATTGTAGTGTTGAAACACAATAAGCTCCCAGAAAAAAAACCTTTCTAATGTTAGGAAGTGATCATTGTTCATACCTCTGCAAACCAGCAAGGATGTGCAAAGTCGATCTGGCAGTAACGGCGTATACTTTATGAATAGACGCACTGCATTTAGAAATTATTTATGACCTTTTGTGATCCTGTCCCACTCACAGTGCTGGATGCCCGAGAGAATTTGTTTACTCTTAGACTTTAACTGGCTGCCTGCAAACGTAACTCTTTGTGTATTTTAAAGGTTTGGAATCAATAAAAAAAACTATGATATTCATCATGTAGAGGACAAACACAAGTAATGTATATTGACACGGTTAGACATTTTTTTTTCACAATTAATATATATAGCCACCGCTCCTGAAAATCGAATGGCCGAGTGATTATTTTCGACCAGTAATCGCGATTTGATTCCTTGGGCATCATATTCTCCCGGATGTTAATTTACTGCAAACACGGTACGGTTTTTTTTTCTTCTTCTTTTTTTCGGGATCAAACTACATTCCCTGATGCATGCTTTTATTCAAGACGGCAGTAATTCCCACCTCTCGGTTGTGATATGTACGCAAACAAAACAAGAAAAAAAGAGAGAGTCTTCAGTAAATTCTTGCCCAGATTGTGGGTTTTGGGGGGGGGGGGGGGTGTGGGGGACACACCTATTTGAGAATTTGAGCGACGAGAGAGGCCGCGTGGACTGTGTGTGGCATTGGCGCTGGAAGGGGCTTTAAGGCATCCGTCGTCTGGGGCAGCGCGCGCTGCGGCTGTTGCTGCCGCTGCTACGTTGGAGAACGTCCACGCTAGAGACACTCACGCAGGCTCCTCCTCTACGTCGCTCGCCGTCATAGCCCTTGAGCGGGCAAATTTTGAACCGTTTTGAAGATTAAAAACAAAAATCCTCCGCACGCTTTTCCAAATACGTAAGTCGGAAACAACGATTCTGTCTAAAGTAATATTCGCTGATCGGCGAAGAGCAGACCGTCAGCAGACGTGCAGATGTGACCCTCCACATACCCCTACGTATCGTTTACCCCCCCCCCACACCCCCGCTGAAAACGACACAATTGTGCAATTGGTCTCACCTGGATACGGTATACTGCAAACAGACTCGGTGCCCATATTGTAACGTGCAACGTAAGTAGCTGTTGTGTTGTCTGTGCCGTGGGGTGTTCTCTCCTTGTGCCACGGTGCACGCGGCGACGTCGCGAAGGGCTCTGGGATGAACACGCTGAGCTGTGCGCTGCCCGTGGTTTCAAAATTGTGAGTTAATTGATTTAAAAATAAAATTGCAATGTGTTTCTGACGTCTAGATGAGTTCTAAAGAGCAATATACTGTGAGCATGTAATCGAGGTGACACTAGTCCCTTGGAAAACAGATTCAAGTTGGCCGTATTTCCCACCGTTTTGCTGGTTTGTCCCCGATGGCTGAACACCGCTCAGACTACAACAATCTGGCCAAGACGTTGATGTGCATGCCATGTCCATCACTGCTGTTTTGAATAAAGGTCAAACGAACGTGTGTGATTTTTTGTTAACGGTTGACTGCAAAGTTTCGTTTCGCCTACAGTGCTGTTCGTATCGAAAGTATGTGTTTGACTATCAGATATTATATTGCATATCGCTTGAAACCCTGTTGGCTGTTGGGGGGGGGGCATGTACGTCTGTGAGAAATTTGTAGCTCAGAGAAAAAAAAAAACACTCCATCGTGATACAAATGGTGTCTGTGTAATCACTCATGTTTTACCACTGCAGGACAACACTTTATTCAGCTGTGCTTTATGTGCAGAAGCGGGGAAAGAGAATTTACTCGTTACGTAGAAATGTAGAGGTTCGCAGCAAAAAATATATAGAGAGAGATGTACCGTTGTGTGGTTTATTTTAAGAACCATATTTATGTCTCTTGTAGTACTGTATAAAGAATAACACAAAAAAAATCATGCCATTTGCTCACGCGAAAAACAAACACGCTCACAACAAATGACTGCATTTCATCCTTCGTTCAATTTGTGGACGCCAGTTACTGCAATGCCGAATAGTCATTCTGCAATACCCTGCAGATATTAAGGGGGTGGTGGTGGTTCGGTATTTGTGGAGAGCTGCGCTGTCCCCCTCAAATCTGCCTCCCATTCGCTGCCCCTCGCTTGCCCTGCCACCTCATGGCCGCGGAGCGTTGTCTGCCTCGAACCGCCGCGTGCGACCGTCCGCCGCATCCTCCACGCGATCACGATGCCGTCACAAAATATAAAAAAACGAACGCGAGAGGAAGCCGCCCGCATCGCCGCCGCCCATTCATTGCCGCCTTGCCGCCTCGTTGCGCATCGTCGAAATTGTGTTTCTCTCTCTGTCTCTCTCCCTCTTGACACGCGCGCCGCGTTCCGAAAGATGCAGTCCACATCTCTGAAGCTGACGCGCCTTCCGTGGCGCGTACATTTGCACCTCGGATCGGGCAAAGCATTTCGAATGCCCTCGTTTAGTCTCATTTCGTTGTTGTTGTCGTAGTAGCAGTGATGATAATAACAACGATGCATTACGCAGAGGCCTGCCATAGAGCAGAGGACTAAAGAGGTCGCGATTGTGAAGTAATGTCAGGGAGAGCGATCGGGCGATTCTTTTCCAAGGCTCTGCTGCTCATTTACTCTGGGGGAGTGCGGCATTGCTCCCCCTCCTCCCCCTCCTCCCCCCCCTTCAGATGCAGTTTTCTCTGTGACGTATGTAACTGTCCATAACATAGGGGTATTTTGGATTAGGTCGCGTAAAAATAAATGCGTCGTTAAACCCCCCACCAGCCGACACAGCCAATTAGTAAGGTTTGTCACGTAAACAGAACATGCCATTTTGTTACTAGTACAGCACACCGGTGTTTTGGAGAGCAAATCCACAATATTTACAACCTGAGTTCGACGTTTCGCCAGTAAATTACAACTAGCTTCATCAGGCGGACAGCCAGATTCGTGGAGAGATCCTCATGTTTGGCTGTCGGGTGGTGGCGGGTTTAACGACACATTTATATATTTACGCGATCTAACCCAAATACACTATTACGGATGATATTGGTCGCGAAAGCCTACGTGTATGTAACTGTAATGAAATATGGCATGTGATGTGAGACGTGTGTGTATTATTGTCCAGTGTTGGATTCGCCCTTGACCGTCTCTTTCTGAGCATTGTGACACGGTTTCAGGGGCTGGTGGTTAGCCACAACGGGGCCACTGAGCTGGTTTGCATGTAAATGCAAGGGATTGACCAAAGCGCACCGTTTGTTATGAAGTGAATGCTAAACAGCCAGTGTCCCACCTCCAAATCGTGCATAATTATCATCAACTTAATGACGAACAATGGCACCTGCCCTCAACGTGGCCACTGTTTTAAAGATATTGAGATCCCTAAGGCGATACGATATGAGCCTCAACTGGAGGGCTCACTCTCGATTATAAGGACAGGTCATCGCTTCCTGAGCACATTCTTTTCCCTCCCAACAAAAATTCACCGCCCGTGGACATGGGCCACCTTACTTGGAGCGTGCACCGCAGCAGGTGGGGGTGGGGGGGGGGCATCGTCCCCTGGGGCGTGCGGCTTCCAATTCACGACGACCGGTAGCCGTGTCGCAGCCACCCGATGTCGCTGCGAAGGACCCTGCGCGCACGGGCACTGGAGTGCCAAATGTAATCGCACGACGGTCGAGAGCCCGAACCGTTTCCGCGGCTTCTTCTCGTCGCGCCCCGGTGGCCGTGCGCGTCCAGACGTTGAGTTTCCTGCTGTATAATCTCTCCACGGGGGGGGGGGAGGTGTTGCTCAGCTGCGCACACTCCAATTAGATTTGGAACAGTCGACACCTTGGGTGATTGGCGGCGTCGGCGTTGCAGTTCTGTAATAGTTTCGAGAGAGGGAGGGAGGGAGGAAGGGAGGCCCTCTGAGTGAGCGTTGTGTATCGGTCATGATCCCTTTCCTCGAGTCGCCCCCCTCCCCCCCCCCCAGAAGAGATGGGCAGCCGTGAGCTTCCCTCCAATCGGAATGATTACAACGGAGGCGAATGTGTTTTCCCCCTTCACGATGCATGGTTGTGGTGAGATAATTTCGAGGTTTTTTTGGTTTGTGTTAAAATGAGCCCATAACGCATACCTAAATGGCTAAATGTACTCATAGCTGAATGTGTTATTTGCTTCATGCTGTGTATCTATGGAGGCAATGTTATCGGTTGATCGGCAGGCCTAGAGGAGACGGGGGGGGGGGGTTGCCACTGCTAGGCGGTGACACGTCGCGCTCCGGCCTCAGAGAGACACCCCAGGGGTGGACGCGAGGGTTTGATGCGGTCAGGAGGCCGACGATGTCCCGACTGCCATCAACAGCCTTGCACGCGGGGACGGTGACTAATACGTCGATAGCATCGTGAAGCAATTCAAACGTGCATTGTATTTATAAAAAAAAACAACAGCACCAACAACAACTTGTTGCTCTATAGCAATGGCTTGTCATGATGTTTAATAAATGTGTTCTCGTCGCAGTGGTGTGCGTCTTGCTACCGATAGCAAGGAAAGGTTTTGCATCTTTACGACATCCCCAGGCGCACAGTTTCTGCCCGAGTGGATTGTGTCAGTCGCGTCGGGTGTGTGTCTTGCGATGCTTTTGGTCAACCCATATCACGCATTTACTTATTTCCTGTCTTTGTGTTGCTGCTGCTGCTGCTGCCATCATGAAAAGTGCTTGCTCAGTAAAACCTCCTCGTCCTGTGTATTAATTTGTGGATTTCTGTGCGCTGATCGTTTCCTTCGTTTTGCGTTCACCCAGTCGCTTGCCTCGTGCGACATTTGCTTCGCGATGACGCAACACTCCCCTCGTGTCTCACGTTGAGTCAGCACGTGCAACATCTACGACAACCGTGAAAATTGGAAAAAGGACATTTTTCAAAAATGTTACGCTGCCAAACCCCCCCCCCCCCGCTACGATCCTATATATTCCCACCGAAATAAATGTGTATTGCTCACGTCCACGTACTAAGTGTGGCAAATATCCAACAATGATTCAGGGTCACATCGACGTGACAGTGAAATTGGGCCTCGAAAGTTCAAACAATGGTTACAAGCTGACAAGTCTCACTGGGAAGATGGCAATGTCACGAGGCGATGCTGGGAACGGGCCCTGTTAAGCCACGTGACGGGGCTGGGTAGACGCATCGCCCCGAAGGAGCGTGGCCTGGATGGGTGCACATAGGGGCCTGGGGAGGGTGGTGTTGGAGTACGGCAGCAAACGCAACCACGCCTCAAGAATGCCGCTCAAACAATGAATACCCAACTCTGATGATGGCTTCGGGATGTATGCTGACCTTCTTTCGCACCGTACGTAGCCAACTGTGCTAATCGGAGGTGCGTTTAGCAAGGTGCATTCCCCAGCTGGAACGTTAACTATGAGTACTTTGAAAACTCAACAGTCTGAAAAACGTCATATCCATGTCTCTGGTATGAAAACAATACTCATTCAAATCAAAAGTCCAAAGGTATCTCTGCTTAATGGGTGTCAGGAGTTTGCAGGTAGCTTATCTCCAGATTACAAGACGCTCCGGAAAGTGCACCCCAAAACTTGTGCTCAGTATCGATACAGTGACATAAACCTTGCCACACGTACAAAGACAAAGAGCCTCTGTATAGCAGCCTGAGCAGACTTTAGGGCAAAATGAGCACATTTGAAGGCCGGCACAGCACAGAAGGTAAACTAAACTGTCATTTTTTTTAATTTTACGATGTAAGGCCTGCTGAGCCCCGTAGCTCTTTTTTCAGAAATAACCTGGCCACAAATGGTAGCTCAACGAAGTGGCTTATCATGTGGAAATGTATAGCAGCCGCACATTCATCTAAACCCGTGAGGTTGATTCTAAATGTGGAGGCAAAACCCGGAGGACCCGGAGAGAAATCCACAACAACGGGGAAAACGCGCAAACTCCAAATATACAGCAGGTGTCTGGGTCGGGATCGAACCCACAAACCCGCGAGCTGGCGAGGTAGTTAACATCTTGCCGCTGCGGTTGTGGGTGGACAAGACTACACTCGGCCGCCTTTGTCTCCCTAGTGGCAATGTTTACACACTGCACCAGGTACTTATTTGAGGCTGAGTCGACCTAGGGGAGGCCCAGGACCGGTTCAGATAATCGTCACTGGTGTTGGTGGCCGTGAGCAGGAATCGAACTTGGGCCGCAGGGTTCGTAGCCCAGCGTGCTAACCACTGCGCCACCCCTCCACACACACAACACAAACAAGCAGCTCATCAACAGTCACGCTCACTTAGACCAGTGGACTGACTGAGATGGGTTGTGTGCGCCAAGGTAGTACTTAATTTATTGGCCCAGAAGTGATTATTTGGATGAGTTATCCTTCGACAGGATTGGAACTCAGAATTTGATCGTTGAAAATCTTCTGCACACCGCTTACTGCCGTTGAGTTCAATCGTTCATTATATTGGCCACACAACCCAAACTATGGGCCGTATCGTGCCCCACTGTGTAGCCTGGGTTCCTTCAACGGAGGCACAGCAAAGCCACACGAATTCGTCACCCAAGCCCTGCCGTGGCCAGCAGACCTCGACATCGCCATTTAGCTCCTGGACGTCAATAACAGCACTTGTGTAGCCTCAAAAGGAAACACAAATATAATAGGCCAACGTTCGGGTAATGACCCTTGATTGATAAAAAAAAAATCCAAAATCGATTCACTTAAATACACCCGAAGGAGTCAGCCTGCTCATCGTGTTTTAGACAATGAGCGATTTCTCGACCTGGAATTCAACTGTCATACAGACTGCTGGTCACCAGTGCCGGATTAAGATAGTGTGGTGGGGCCTGTAGTCTATGTTATAAAGGGGCCCTAAATAAATAAATATACAAAAACTCTCTTTTTACTTGCATAGTAAAGTCATTGTTTTTTTTCATTTGCTATACAGCAAGATAATACTACAAATAGCTAAACTTAAACACCCAGTTGTTCATAAAAGTCGAAGGCAGTATAGTAATATAGTAATAGAGAAAGTACAGAATCACTGAACCGGAATTGACAGCTTGAAAGCATTTGCCGCGGGGCCCTTAAGGGGCCGTCCATAAATGACGTCACGCAATTTTGGAGCCCTCCCCCCTCGTCACACGGCGTCACGAAAAGTCAGACCCCCCCCTCAAATATGACGTCACAAAGCTCTGCCCCCCTCCCCAAAAAACATATTTATATTTTGAAAATTAAACATGCTTTAAATCGCTTTAAACTATCGTCATTGTAGTGCGTATTTAATGTGGCCCTGCACTCTGATGTTGTAGGCGAAAACATGTATTGAAAAGGCGTTGGAAAGCAAAAATTTAGCATAAAATTCACTTGAAAATATTAATCGTCTAACTAAAACTGCAGATGTTCAGGATATTATATTGAAGTTCTCTTATAATTATCCTATATTAAAAGTAATTATAACTATAAAAAAATACTTGAAACGTTGTGCTGTTGCTACAATTAACAACAGCACAAACTCTACACGCCGTGCTAGACCGGGACCAATATCATCGTGAAGTCGCACACGCCGTTAGGCAGCACTAAAGAAGAAGAAGAGTAGAATGAAGCAAAATGGAGAGTACAATTATAACAATCACATATTCATTCCACAGAATGAAAAGCCCTGGTAGAATCATTAAAATCAAAATGTTGAATAACTAAATTTATGCTTATTCATGGAATAAAAGGTGGCCTTAGTAGATTTAAATAATCAAATAGTTAATAATGAAAATTTATCAAAATTAGTGTTGTCATAACCATTGCATTTAATTAAGAAGAACGTGTTGTTTATATATAAAGTTGCGCATTTTGATGTAACTTCACATTTCTCAGCCCCTCATCGTCACACATCGTCACAAATATCTGACCCCCCCCCCCTAGGTGTGTGACGTCATTTATGGACAGCCCCTAAAAGTGCGGGGCCCGTAGCATATGTAGCTACTTTTGCCACTAATCCGGCACTGTTGGTCACGGCTACTTAAACGTCGCCCTTGAGCGATTTAGCCTTGAGCCAATCACCCTGAATGTGCTTCACCTCATCAGATCTGGGACGCAAAGCGAGGTTCACCCTGATTAGTACGGGGATGGGGAGAAGGTCTTGGTAACAGCAGGCGTTGGGGGTGCCCTAGGCTCTGAGGTTGCCAGGAGATGGCAGCGTTCACTGGTTTTTGGACCTTTCAAGGCCAACTTCCTCCACGACTATCACGCTCCATCATTGCCCGTGTGCTTACCTACGAACTCCTTGGAGCGATCAAGCCGCCTCACATGGACGCCTTGGCGGTAAAAATGTTTGCATCGCCTCACAAAGAGGACAATTTCCAGCATTGTTATTCTTTGTCAAATTAAAATAAAAACCTCATTACGGTTAATGCAGACGCACAGAAATGTCGACTTGTAAGTGCTCATCCTCCTACTCATTGGTGACGAAGATGCTTATGGGAATGATGCTTGGAAAAGTGCTAGACCTATGGCCATCCTTGCTGCTGCTGTTTGCAAAAAAAGGGAGAGAGCTCTCATTCCCTTGCTCCTGTCGTACCAGAGGTTGCATTCCTCGCCGATGTTACAAGGGAAGGTTTAACTACCGTACAGGTGGTTCCAATCTCGATTTGAAGCTTTTCGTGACTGCAGGAATCAATACTTTGGTTCTTTCAGTAAAGTCACGTAGTTAAAAATAAAATAAAATATTTCGAACTACGCTACCGCGCTGTATTGCTCTCTCCGATGTACGACGTTTCGCCCCACATATTTGGGGGGGGGGCTTGTCAGGAACCGAATTCAGAATATATTCTTCACGAACTCAGTTCCCGAAGAAGCTCGCAGCACACGGAGCAAAACGTCTGGCATCGTGCTGAACAATACGCGCGGTACAATCCCAAACACATCCATAGATCCAGAGAACCAGGGAACCCCATTCATCGCGAGTTGCAAGCGGCGAACGTTCTGTCGATGAAGCGTGCCGGCCTGGGTTCGTAACCTCACCCCGACAAGTCAGAGGCCCAGAAAAACGTCCACGCCGAGCGCCGCATGGCCAACTGTACGGCGAAACCGTCTCGTACGCGTGTACGTTGAACGCATCGCACAACGCGCAGGAGCTAATCGGAGGTGCGGGAGGTCTGGCGAGGCGTGGATGCAACGTGCGCAGCAGGTGATGTCCCGGGCAAGGCGATGTCCCGGGCAGGAAACGTGGCGTGTGGGCACCAACGTGGCGATGCACGCGCACCCGGAGCCCACCGAGTACAACTCCGCACAACGGCTGTGATTACGAACACAACGTTGTCCCTTTAATAAAATGAAGCCGTGCTGAAGCTTCGTGGTTTTGCTTTATTCCGGTTGTTACCATTCCTCACCGCCCCCCCCCCCCAAAAAAAAAACCTCCCACATCAAGGAGGCCTTCGAGATGAATCATCAACAGCACCCTGCAAACCATTGGCGCTGTGCCTATCGACGCTCTCAGATGGCTGTGATTAATCGGAGCGCGTTTCGTGTTGTTTCATTGAAGGTGTCAGCACGCCCGCGTTCGATAATTCCCTTTTACAGCATTGCCTACGTCATTATGCCACACATCCCTCTCCGGCCTCTCTTAATACTCCGTTGAAGGGTCGTTGCCCGACACGTTGGCCATTATATACCGTTAACCTTTTAAGGCGGACGAACGGGTTGATTGTTGTTGTTATTTGTGCTTTGTGCCCCACTGCCAACGCAGCAGCAGCGTCACCAAATAACTTGTTCACGCGACAGCTTCGGGGTGTTGCGAGTAACACCGTCCACCGTGATGCATGTTGGTGTAGAGGGAGGCAGACTGGCGGTGTGGATCTGTGCGTGTTTCCGATGACCTCGGAGGGATGGGTTTTCCGCATGCAAATCACGTGTCCTACTTTGTGCAAAATTCTTCCGCGCTGCGATCGGAATTAAACGGTGAACTTGAAGTTGGAGGTTGCCATTGTTTTATCTGACTCGATGGTAATGAGTGGCAAACGAGAACCCGATGTATGTATGTTGAACTTTTTTCGCACCGTACGTAGCCAACTGTGCTCATCAGAGTTGCGGGGAAAGGACAATAAACTAAACACACACAAAAAGTTTGAAATAAATTAGTTTTCAACCTCGATTTAAAAGTGTACGGGCTCCAGTGGCTTCCTAATATCGGAAGCAAGAGTGTTCCAGACGTCCGCAGAAGTGCATTCGAAAGCGCGTGATGCGGTGACCGTCTTTGTTTGATGGCTCGGCCAAAAGCAGCTGCGAGGATTACCGAATTTCTCGTGATGGTTCATCGTTCCTTGAGATCAGCAAGGTACATGCAGATCACGTGATGCGGTTGGACTAACCATGATAACGGCTGCTGTTGGTTTGCTGTTTATAAAGCACACAAATTACGCGATTACTCGTTTTCTTGCTAAAGTTAATCACTCGGAGGTGCGGATGATGAGAATCACTGTTATCATCAACTCGAAAAAATCACAACCTGCCCGCGCTCGGCTAAAGAGACAAAAACCAGAACGTACCGCACTGAACGTCGGCTAAAGAGACCGCGGTTGCTGTGTAAACTCTGTGTGCACACACATTTCAAGAGCATCTTTTTAACTTCCGTGTGCTTTTTCCCCTCAAGCATCTCCTCTCGATCCCCATTCGCCACGGTTGATCAGCAATCCGTTGACAGCTGCCGTTATGGAATCCGAGTGGTATCAACACCGCCAGCCAACTGCACGAGGGGAAACTTAAAAATGATCACGGATAATATGAATGTACCGAGCTGTGTAGCAAGTCATCAGAGAGTGTCGCTTGCCGCTGCTTGTGAGAACAGGGCCAGAGTAAAAACACATGTAAACTTAAACCAAAAAATATTTTTGATTTCACTAGTTAGGGCCCACTGAGCTATATAGCTCTTTTTCAGAAGCGACGCGTCCACAAATATTTCAACGAAGTGGCTTATCGTGGGGAAATTCATAGCAGCAAAATACTCTAAACGCACGTTTCTGAACGTGGAGGGAAAAACCGGAGGACCCAGAGAAAAATCCACGCCACCACGGGGGAGAGTGACACGCAAACTCCAAATATATAGGCGCCAGGGTCGGGGATCGAAACCATGCCCTACTGCATACCAAGACAAGGATGATAGCCGCACAAAAAAAACACAGCAAAGGGGTGGGGTCCGAGCACGACTCGAGTCGATGTGGAGACTTCCCATTTTACTATCAGTGACAAGGTCTGGTCAACGCAGTCATTCATTGTGAACGTCACCTTCTCATTACCACAAAAAAAGTGATATAAACAAGTGAAAACCACGCAGATTAAAAATAAGCTCCAATGTCCAACTACAGTATAAAATACATTCAGTAAATCCACTGCAAGAAAGATACACGTGACACTTTGATTACAAAAAAAAACGCCCAAGAATCCAAAAGCTTAATAATTGCTATGATAAAAAAAACCACGCACAAAAGGACTTTAGCGCATCACGTTGTTAAGAGGGACACTGATGGACACAACTCGGGATGGAATGGCAGCCAAGAATATGAGGCATGTGAAGGAATGCGGTGATGGCATGCCTGTGAGATGAATTCGGGACACGTCGGCTGCGTTGCGAGCACAGTGAGACTTGCGTCAGTCGCTCAATGTTTGGGCTAGGTCTCGGAGTCGTCACCTGTCAACATTTGTCGTCAAGTCCCTCCGCCGCCTGACCGAGCCAATCAGATTAATTGCCGCACGTACAAAGTGTTCAACGACGCGCGAATGATTATTGTTTCACAGCTCACCGGTGAGTTAAAGAACAAATCTCGCAAACAAAACTTAGCAGCAATTAGATAGGCGACCTTTCATTTGAAACTGCGTCAACCATCATCAGGCAAGATCTAGGAAATTAGAATCACCATACCACCTAAACTAAAACTATTTGTTATTTTACCGGGTAAAACCCACAGAGCTGTACAGCTCTTTTTCAGAAGTGACCTGGTCACAAATGATAGCTCAACAAAGTGGCTTATTACGTGGACAATTATAGCAGCAAAAATCTCTAAAAGCATGTTCTTAGGTTTTTTCGGTAAAGTCACGTAGGCAACACAAGCTTCCGTCTTCAGGTGGAACTGTCACAGCCACGACAGCTGTATCAAGTAAATGAGAGATTACAAGAGCTACCACTCCATATATATAATGGTTGGAGAGGGGGAAGGGCCAAGTACGGCACACTTTTTTATTAATATGGTAAGGTGAGGCTTAAGAGGCTGAGCCTTTGTTATGGAGAGGTACGGTTTGTGACTAAGCCTGGCCTACATAACAATAGTGTGAAAAAAGAAACAAACTAAACATGGTAAAACAACTATGGGAACCTCATTTGCCAGTAAAAATTATGATAATTGGTTTTTTTACCCTTCTATCTGGCAACAAAACTGACACCTTTTTACAAGGAGTCATGTTTGCATAGACCGCAATACCTGCAGTCATAATACAAACAAAAGACAACTCTGATAATGTGCACTGTCCTTGAAGTTGATTGGTCCACACCCGAGACAGCTTTCCTTAGAGCCTAGTCTCACATGGGTTGGACCAGATGACGCCTTTTTGGTCCAACCCATGTGAGACTAGGCTCTTAGCTCTAGCTGTCTCGGGTGTGGACCAATCAACTTCAAGGACTTGATACAGCTGTCGTGGCTGTGACGGTTCCACCTGTAGACGGAAGCTTGGGTTGCCTCCGAAACGTCGTGATTTTTATTTTATTTTACTTTTATTAATTTTAATGTTTTACCTACGTGACTTTACCGAAAAAACCTAAGAATATGAATCCTTGCAGTCACGAAAGCTTCAAATCTATAATCTAAAAGCATGTTTGTAACTGCGGAGAGAAAAAACCAGAGGACACGGAGAAATATCCACACGACCACAGCGAGAACATGCAGACTCCAAATGTCCAGGTGTCAAAGTCGTGATCGTCATTTCCTTAATTTAATTTAATTTTATAAAACTAGAATACATTTATTTAAGAAGCCGGGTCTGGTGACGCGGTTCATTTTTGCCTTCCTGAATCGTGTCCCGATGTCTGACGTAGTCTCAAACGAAATGTCGCACATAATCACATCTGGGGAGCTGAAACTATAACTGGCCCCTTGTTAAACGCTTGTAACTGTACTCGTGAAAATACATGTCTTCGGCTTTGACGGGTGACGAAGTGATTCTGAGTAACAAGTTATGCCATCATGAATCATGACATTGGCTCCAAAAACCTACGTGTCAAACACAACTTCGGTTTGGCAGGGGTTGGAAGTCTGATTACATAACTCATTTGGCTGCCACTAAGATGATCCATCTCATGCCTTCATCCGATTGCGGCCAGGCGTCGACTCAGTAGGTGGCAAGTATATTGTTAATCCAGGAAATGAAGCGAGAAACATCCGTGTAGATTCCAAAGTAGCGGGGTCGGGCGCATCCAAGGCCCCACGACACCAATCCCTTGAGCTTTTTGCTGCATATGAGGGGGCCGCCAGAGTCACCCTGCACACGCGCACACGCGTACACGCGAACACCAAAGACAAAGAACCCCTGTGTAACCTAAACAGATTGTTGGGGCAAGTGCTGTTAGCGAGTAGCACCTATGAAGGCCGGCACGGCACACGAGGGGGTGGGTGGCCAGCACCACACCCGGCCGCCTTTGTCCCCTCAGTAACGATGTTTACCCACCACACCAGGAATTCATTTGAGACTAAGTCAACCTAGGGGAGACCCAGGACGGGTTCAGATAATCGTCACTGGTGTTGGCCGTGAGCGAGAATCGAACTCGTGCCGTCGGGTTCGTAGCGCAGCGCGCTAACCGCTACACCACCGCTCCTTACACACACACAGGAATTGATCAGTCTGCCGAGTGATTTTGATCATCTTCTTGGTTCTTTCGGTAAAGTCACATACAATGGAAATAATAAAATAATAAAATAAAACTTAATACAATAATTCTCACGACGTTTCGGCTGCTTGCGTTGTGGCCGAAACGTCGTGAGAATTATTTTATTATGTTTTATTTTATTATTTTATTATTTCCATTCTACGTGACTTTACCGAAAGAACCAATAAGACGAATCCCTGCAGTCACGAAAGCTTTAAATCGAAATTTGATTTTGATCATTTCCCATTGTGCCACTTGACTTTGTCAGTTTATTCACGAAGAATGTCTCGTCTGAACATCATCCGAGCAAGGGGCATCACGGCGTAATGTGGAGTCAGGAGCGGACCACCTCTGGTCCACGACATCACAGACTTAGCCGAGCCTGCAGTGACTGGCCCGTGTATGTGTGCTGCGTCAACTGAACGCCGTCTTTCCCATACCTCCGATTAGCACGGTTGGCTACGTACGGTGCAAAAGAATGTCAACATATATACACACGTACATTAAACTGCTCAGGATTTCATAAAAGGGCCTTGGAACTTAGTAAAATGATGATATTCTTTTACCTCCCCCCTCTCCTCTTGATTCCTTCTTTAGTAAGTCTCCTGGTCAACGACTCACCCGGCAGGCATCCTTCCCTCCTTGGTCAAAGCCAGCGCACAGCATGTTGACTGTGATCAATCCGCGGTAGTACAGCGTGCTGTTGCAGAGCGCATTGCTCACAATGGGCACAGTGACGGCTCTGAGAACGTCCGAACCCTGCAGAAGAAACAAACAAACAAACCGAGCACGCACGAACGCAGTCAGATATTTGCGTACACACACGCACACACTACATACTGGGCTCCATTCATGGCGTGAATTCTTATGCCATTTGGTCATGTTTGCAACACAAATCTGGCTGTCGCCTGATGAAGCTACTTGTAATTACTGGCGAAACGTCGTACTCAGATTGTAAATGTTGTGGATTTTCTCTCCAACTCACCGGTGTGCTGTACTAGTAACGAATTGGCACGTTCTGTTTACGTGACAAAACTTTCTAATTGGCTGTGTCGGGTGGTGGCGGGTTTAACGACATATTTATATTTACGCGATCTAACCCCAAAAATACCCCTGTGTTATAGAGGAAGACCAGATTGGACGTCTCAAGTCACTGGTGCTCGTCGCAGCTGGGATTGAGCACAGCATTCCGGGATGATAGCACGGCGCAGGAATCACTCAATCACTGCTTTCACCCCACTCAAATGCACATGGAAAATCCAATTACGCATCGGAAATATCCTTTTCGCAAATATGAAACTAAATTCTCAGTTGAACGTTTACTTTGGAAGAGATTAATACGTTCTCCATTGCCGGCCAAGTTATCCTGATGCGCTGAAAGATTGTTGGCCCAGACACCGCGGTAATTAAAGTGATGATCCGCGCACTCTGACTCACCAACAGGCCGTGTATCACCACCACCAGCGCCATTTGACGGATGACGCCCAGATACCCAAAGCTGGCACCAACTTTCTTTGGCGGCGCGACTGCGGTTCACTCTACTGGCCGAAGTTCCACACTTAACACAGCCCTCCACTAAGTTTGATGTCCTCACGTTTGTGTTGACGTGAGTGGCGATATGTTAATTACCTCGCCTGGTATGCAGGAGGTCGTGGGTTCTATCCCGACCCTGATTCCTGTATATTTGAAGGTTTGCATGTCTCTCTACCCGTGGTCGTGTGGATTTATTTTCGGGTCCTCCGGTTTGTCCCTCCATATTTAGAAACACGCATTTAGAGTATATGGCTGCTCTACATTTCCACGTTATAAGCCACTCGATCTATCATTTGTGGCCATGTCGCTTCTGAAAAAGAGCTCCATAGCTCAGTGGGCCTTACCTGGTAAAATAAACTAAAATAGTTTTTTTATTGTTGCCATCAGTGGATTGTATTCAGTGTTGGTTCCTTCTTAACGTGATTATAGACTGCGGTGGTTTTAGTGTTCGCTTCAAAATGAGCCCTTAATGACCTCACATCTGCTGAGCCCTGACTCTAGGGCTAAGCAGAAGTGAGACTCTGGGTCGCCATGACCATCGCTGTTTCCAAGTGTGCACATCAACATTGAAATGCATAGTTCAAAGAGCAAATAAAATCCATGTAAAAGCTACCTGGATTATATAAAATCGCACTCGTAAGAGTTCCAAAATCCCACATGGGAACGGAACATTTTTGATTATTGAAATAATAAATCAAGTATGATGAGGGTAAAATGTAATTCACAGGGAAACTATAGCTGACAATTTATGTGCATGCAGATCAGCTAAAGAGTGAACGTTCTCTTATTCCCACGGACAAGCGGAGTTCTATTGAGAACGTATCCCGTAATATGGTCCACGCTTGACAAATTTGAAATATCACCCACAAAAGACTCAACCGGAATCTACAAAGCAATCATCGGCCCCCGACTGCGAAAACTCGACAGGGCCTTCCTCAAAGAGTGTCATGGGAATGAGTGCGGCTTTCCTGGGTGAACAAGTCTCATACGAACAAAAAACAAACATAACAATAATCTCCAATTCATCCACGGATGCGAGGAGTTATTTTCATGGATAGGCCTGGCTAAAGCGCTCTGACCAATAGTGCCGCCCACATCAGCGCGCGGACACCGATGGGGGTTCGCCTCGTAATTGGCGCGTTGCGCGACAGTTTCCGCGCACCCAAACCGCGAGTCATTCACACCTTGTTGCTGGTTTCCTGGAGGGTGCCCCAGCCCGACACGTTGCACAGCGTTCCAGGCGGTAGGGCGCTCGTCTGCAGGGCCACCAATTGGACGTTCGCGTTGAGGGCGACGTTGGTTGAGAGCTGCGGGGGCCAAGGGGCGAGATGGGTGGTGACGCGACTACGTCCGGCGGCGGCGTGACGAGCACGGCAGCGCGTGACGCATTTGGAAGTTTCGCGTGCGTGGTACGCTCATTCGGCTGGCTAGCTTTAAGCGCAAGTGTGTTGTTGCGTTTCAGCAGGCGTAGAACTTGCAAGGGTGGCCCGGGTTTACGCTGGATGATGGTTGCTTTCCCTCGGCGGTTTTCGCAGAGAGGGAAGACCGCTCGTAATCGCTCCGAGATGCACGAGGCATTGACTACGGAGAGAGGCCAACGTCGCGTATAAGCGATGTTTGCAATGGTCAATGGCAATAGTTGGGGATTGAATGGAAAATGAAGTTCAAAAATCAAACGTAGATTTAAAACTAATTTCTGTCAAACTGCTTGTTATTGTCAGTTTAACACGTAGTAGGCTTTCGAGATCAATATGATTAATAATAAAGGTTTTTGGGTGAGATCGCGTCAGTATAAATGTGTCGTTTAACCCGCCACTACCCGACACAGCCAATTAGTAAGGGATTTGTCACGTAAACAAAACGCCAATTAGTTTACTACTTCAGTCCACCAGCGTGTTGGAGAGCAAATCCGCAACATTTACAATTTGAGAACTGATGCATTTGAGTACTCAAATTTGTGTCGGGTGGTGGAGGGTTACGACACATTTATACTGACGTGATCTAACCCAAACACCTTTATTATGCTGTTATTGTGTTTAGTTTGTTGTCCTTTTCCCGCACCTCCGATCAGCAAGGTTGGCTACGTACGGTGCGAAAGAAGTTCAACAAACATACATATAACTTATTCTTGTTTTTTTCGGTAAAGTCACGTAGAAGGGAAATACAAAAATAATTAAAAGTGTATTTTTTTTATTACAATAATAATTACAATTTCATTTTTATTATTAAAATAATATTTTTTTTTATTTTGTCTTATTTTATTATTTCCCTTCTACGTGACATTACCTACCGAAAGAACCAAGAATATGAATCCCTGCAGTCACGAAAGCTTTAAATCGAAACACATAACAACTTACACGGTCAAACACAAATGCACATAATTTTTTGTTATAATCCATAATTGGTGCATTTTCGGAAAACGAAGCATTTCCCGCGGGGAGTTTCCCACTCGTCTCGCGAACGCTCCAAAGCAGTGGATCGACCGGGGCTGAACAGATGCGTTACAACTGAGCGCTAACCACGAGCTCGTTCTCACAACATTCCCGCTGCGCAGAGACACACGCGACGGGGAGCGAGGCTGCCCACGCCGCTCGTCCCCGTGCACCGCACCTTCACGAGCATGACGTCGTTGTCGTTGGTGACGTTGTTGAACTTCTCGTGGCGGACAACGCGCGACACCGAGAAGGTCCTCTCCGTGCCTTCCGCCTTGGACATCGAGTGGTCTCCCAAGACGACCTTCAGATTCTGTGCGCTGGGAATCCGCGCGCGAGTCGATTCGTCGTATACTCAACGCGTGCAATGGCTTCACCACGTTTCAGCACCACCAAGAGTGCAGTTTGCTCTCCTGCGTGTTGTTTTCACGACTTCAATTGGATATAACGCGACGGACGTATCGGGCAACACGTTGTTTTTTGGTTTATATAACGCGGATGCGAATTGGATATAACGCGATTGAGTGAATGGAACTACGTCGCGCGAGTCGGACTAAGCGGTCGTTACGGCTGCCTCGGCGTAGCATCGCACAAGGCAGTGGGATGCTGCTGGATGATTCTAGATGCCACCCACGCGCCCTCAGTCCTTGTTCAGCCTTTGTACGCGTCTCACGTGTTGTCACGGACTGTGCTTTACCCCCTATATTGTTTATTATAAAGCGATTTTTTCAATAACGCAACTCCCGCGTTATAGGAGAACAGACTACGTGGCTATGCTGCAATACTCGCACATTTATTTGCGTACCCAGGGAGGCCTCTCTGAGGCACAGAGGGATCGTTCGTTGAAATGTTTATACACAAGGCCACTCACGTGTCTTTGGCATTTGGCAGGAAACCGGAGCACACAAAGACAAGCCATGCACACGAGGGCGCGACACTCTAAAGGTGCACAGAGATAGGTTTCACAGCCGATTTGCTGTACTGCTTTCACCTAACAAGTGACAGTTCATCCTGGTATATGTTGGCATTCGTGATATAATGGGTGGCGCCGTGGTAATGACTGCACTTGCGGTCTCATCTCAGCTACTCAAGCTCAGTTGCTGACGATGCTCATCAGCGACGTTCCGTGTGTGTGACGTGGCTGGTAAAAATCGTGACACAATAATGGTGACGTTGGATTATTACCACTCGCTCGTCATTCCTTGTGCGACTGTGCGTACGCATGGCGCATCGCCTGCAGGTTAGGTCTGAAGAGATGCTCACGAGCTGCGCTTTCCTCTCTAGTTCTATATCTGGGGAGGCAGGTGTAGTCCTGGCCACGCTTGTCTCTCATACACTGCACAACGGGTAGGAGCGCTGGCGAGGATTGGCAGTGAATTCATTTTCGTTTGTCTCTGCTTGTGTGTGTGTGTGCACCCTCAATTCCCGCTCACGGCCACCAACACCAAGCGACGATGATCTGAACCCGTCCCGGGCCTCCCCTAGGCCGACTCAGCCTCGAATGAGTACCTGGTGCGATGTGTAGTAAACATTGTCACTAGGGAGATAAAGGCGGCCGAGTGTGGTGCTGCTCACCCACATCCGCGGTTGCGAGATGCCAACTACCTCGCCTGGTATACAGGAGGTCGTGGTGTTCGATCCCGACCCTGACGCCTGCTGCTGTATATTTGGAGTTTACGTGGATTTTTTTCCTCCGGGCCCTCCGGTTTCCCCCTCCACATTTAGAAACAAAATGCGTTTAGAGTATGTGGCTGCTATACATTTTCACATGATAGGCCACTTGGTTGAGCTATAATGTGTGTAAATATCGCCACTAGGGAGACAAAGGCGGCCGGGCGTGGCGCTGGCCACCTACCCCCGCGTGTGCCGTGCCGGCCTTCATAGATGCTCGCTAACTAACAGCGCTTGCCCCAACAGTCTGTTAGGGCTACACGGCCCTCAGAACCCCGATTTTGCAGCCGTTGCACGAGAAGCGACGCACGCTTTGTAGCAGTGCGCGGAGGTGATGACCCAGTTGGTCCGGATGAGGGCCGCCCCGCAGATGTGCACCCCGTTGTAGCGCAGCGAGGCCTGCGACGGGATGGCGTGCGGCGCCACTTCAGAGCCGCCCACGATGAGCGTCGAGGGGAGCGTCGCTGCCGCCAGACGCCCTGGAACGCGCAGCGCGAGTTCATCGCCGTTACGACGACGTCCGCCGGACGCGCAAACAAAAAAGACGAAGACTCAACACGTTCCGTACAATAACGCCGTGTGTGGCCTTAACAGGAGGAAAGGTGGAAAGTAAGAGAAAGAGAGAAAGTGGATCATAAACTTTGGAGGCTGCACCACACACATCATGGCATCACCAATGAATTTGGTAAATTTTGACATCGCCCGATTAAATGCTCTTGAAAGTAACTTTGTTGCATTATTCGAAATGGTTGCGCAACCTCGCGTGTGACGCAGATCAGGCGCCTTGCTTCTGTCGTGAAATAGTTGCTGGGCGATGGAACTCAATGATGGGCCAGTTCATCTACGAATACAATGGAAGCTGGGAGTCGCGAGCCTGTCCTCCTGCATCACCGGGGCAGCCTGGCCCAGAGAGCCTGGCCGAGCATCTAGGTCGGTGGTTCTCGACCGGGTGGGTAATGCGGACCCCTGGGGGGGTACGTGGCAATGTTCCAGGGGGTGCGCGAGGTGATTCATAAATGCGTGAAATTTATGTCATACATCAGAGACATTGATGAATAATCATGTATGAATCTGCCAATATACAATAACTACGATAAAAAATGTAAATCCATATTGTATAAAATACCTTTCTAAACTCATTGATCGTAAACCATGCGGCACATTACGTCACGCATGCAGAGCGCCCGGTGAATGTTTCTTTTTTTTATTCGCTTGCAGTTGCTAGCTAGTTAGGATACCTCACAAAATGGACAACTGGTTGAAATATTGATGTTCATTATTCTCACATTTATTTCTCAGAACCATGTTGGGTCAGGCAAGGGGGTGGGGGTAACTCGGTTGAAACTAAATTAAACAAGGGGGGGGGGGTAGAGTCGTCAACAATGGTTGAGAATAACCATCGTCTGGGCAATGGAAGGTGCCAGCAATGTGTACAGTGCTTCAACATTTTGTCTCCTAGAATGAAAGAATTCTCATTATTCCTTCGTAGAACAATTGCGCTAGGAATTTTCTGGGGTTTTTTTTCCCTCGATAACCTCCATTGAATTAATGCAACATTTTCGTAATGTATGACATTCTATTTACATTGGGCTATTTTTCAACGCAATCTCCATCCTCTTCTATGCACGTGCTCTAACGTGGAACCAGAGCCAGCAGTCAATCACCGTGAAAGGATTAATCAGCGTCGGGTAACCATTTGCAAACGGCATCCTGGATGTAATTCCTTTAAAATGCTGCCCTTATGTCAGCTGCCCGACAAAGTGCTGAGCAGATAAAATCTGAGTGCCAGATCTGGGCCGTACGGTGGCTGGAGCCCCACAGTCCACCAAACTGTCCGAGGTCACCAAATACGACCCCGTTGAGAACTTGAATTGCTCGCCACGTCTGATTGACTTGCGGACATTTATTTTGAAGTAATTGGTGAACATTTTGGACGAGTTTACATTTTGCACCCAAAGTAATCATTTACAGCCTCCTTTGTCAATCCACTGCCTCCCAACACTTTGCAAGTCATGAGGCGCATTTGACCATCCTTCCCCATGCGGGTCAGGGCAAGTGATTGAAGGCGAGGGGCTCTGTATTGGTTCAGATAACACGCACCACCGATGCTAGCCGTGGTCGGGAATTGAACTAAGGTAGCCGGATTCACAGCACACTGTGCAAAGTGCTGTGCCACTCAGCGTCACCAATACCCACCC
Source organism: Lampetra fluviatilis (assembly GCF_964198595.1). NCBI lineage: Eukaryota > Metazoa > Chordata > Hyperoartia > Petromyzontiformes > Petromyzontidae > Lampetra > Lampetra fluviatilis. The sequence goes on from NC_136289.1 coordinate 1,283,201, forward strand.
GTTGTCTAGAATGTTGTCATATGAGCTTATCTGACACAAATTAAATTTTTACTTTATAAAATTACTATAGTCCCACGCAGTTTGAACAAAAAAAGTATTCATCATTAATATTATTCACTGACCCCCAAAGTATAAATTGCACGGTTGGAATTGGTATCACTCAAAAGCTCAGTCAGCTCTATGCAGCATGCATGTGTAGTGTCAACGATTCAAAGACAAAGTTTCTAGGAGGCACTTTCTTAATTATCAACTTCCACGGTCTCGTCCGCACACTCTCCACAGTAGCTCAGTCTCGCCTGTACACAACACTAGCCGTCTAAGATCGACGGCCTTGACTGAGATAGCCAACTACTGTCCTTCCTAACGTAATATCTAGCGGAGACGTTTAGCAATGACGGCGGCGAAACGACAGCAAGGACGAGACGAGTCCACTCCCAGAACCGGCAGCCTCGAGCCCCCGCTCTCAGGCCCTTTTATGCTCCCAGCACGGCCTGGCTCTGCCCTGACCGTGCTTCCCTTCTAGAACCCACCAGCAGGTTCCAGGGGCCTCCAGATGGGGTCCTCCGTGACCCTTACCCTCGTTCCTCCGCTCTGCCAACACAGCCGTGCTCACGCTCACCGGCGTGTGGAATGTCTGTCCACCGCAGTTGCCGCTGCTGTCCACCAGCCGGCGCTATTACACTACAAATTTATTTGGCTCCCAGTCTGCCCCACAAAGACCGCTGGATGAAAGCAACTCACTTAACAACACGAGGTCAGAAAAGGAAATCTATGAGCATTGCCGAGTGCTGTGATTTGGAACTCTGCTGTGCTGTTCATCGCAATGCCGTGGGTGCTCTAATAGTGATGCTTGCTTGAGGAAGAAATCCAAAGCAGTGTTTTTGTCAGAACCAACGTTGGGTTCTGTTGGTCAAGATGTTACTAATCATCTGGTAGTCGTCTCTGATGATCTTCCCATGTAATGCTTTGTTTGCATGAGAGACTGATCACTTAAATATTTTGTTTAATTTCTCAAAGCAGTCATTTATTTAATTTGAGGAACTGATTGAATGACGCGCGAACATCTGTTACTGGTATATCATTGGACTCTGTTTGATATTTTCTTAGGACTGGTTCTGTCAGCTCTTATATGCTCTGTTCTTTTATTTGGTGACTTTATGGACGAAGGGACTTTTTTATATGGTCAAATAAAATACTGTTCTGTAAACAAAACCTTAAACATTTCCTGTACCATATTTAAAATAAAACAAACACTTAAACATAGAAAACTATGAATTACTGCATTGTGAAATAACATTTGTGTTTAACAGAAACATAAAAAATATATTTGTAATTTCCGATATAACTAGCACATCTTTGACACGTTACATTACGTGAATATTAATATTTTCTTTTCTTTGACAGCATAATTTCTCAATTTTTTTTGCAAAGGGTGCTAAATGTTGTTGCTATACAGCATCAGCCTGACTGGGTAAACGATCAATAATGTTATACTTACCCATGACTGCAGCAATGCAGGCTAGCACGAGAATACCCTTCATGTTGGGCGATTCGGACCGCAGGCCTCTGCAGACGTCTTTCTGTCAGATGCTTTACCCAGGACCACCTGGAGGAAGAGCGATGCTGGTGCCAATGTCAGCTTTTATGCAGCTCTCGTTGAGTCACGTAATGCAAGCTCTAACTCTAATACGCATCAGGATTATGGGTGGAAATGCCATTTGGGACGTGAGGGCTTATTCATAGCAAAGAGCCTTGATTGTTCGTAGCTGTCAGTCTGAATGCCAAGGTGTGGTATTGTCTGCAGTGCTGATGGCAAAAGCTTGCCTGGCGTGCACGCACGTATGGGAGCATTGGTGTTTGTCGCGTAGTAGTTAGCACACTTTTAGAAAACCGGCGACCCGAGTTCGATTCCCACTCACGGCCAACACTAGTCACGATTATCTGAACCGGTTCTGGGGGAGGCCCCCAGGTCGACTCAACCTCAAATAAGTACCTTGTGCGGTGCTTAAACACCGGCATTTGGAAGACAAAGGCGCCACACTTATGCCTCATGTGCCGTGACGGCCTTCATAGGCGCGTGCTAACAGCACTCGCCCCAACTGTCTGTTAAATGCTATATGGGGGATCTCTGTCTTGGCCTGTGATCGGTTGACTAATGTTCATTACCATTGTGGCTTGTGCAATTCATAGCTCGATTACGAATTATGCGCGAATGCATTTATCTATTAACTATTGATAAACATTTTTCCATTTGACCAGGTAAGGCCCACTGAGCTATGTAGCTCTTTTTCAGAAGCGACCTGGCCACAAATGATAACTCAACAAAGTGGCTTATCATATGGACATTTATAGCAGCCAAATACTCCAATCGCACGTTTCTAAATCAATATATTTTTTTAATCGCTGAAATAATTTTTTGACATACTCTACAATATCTCGTTTCCAGAAAATATATTGACAATTATGTATAGTTTATCCCATTTGTATACTGTATTGTATGTATATATTTTTTACATTTAGTTACAAACAATACATACATTTAGAATGTTATTTTTATTAATCAAGCAGGTCTTTGGAATACAGACAGCATATTATGGATGAACACTGGAGTTCACACTATAGATTCCACAAGATCACTGTACATATTCATAATGAATTTAAACAAGTTAAATAAATTTCAAACAATGCTACCGAAGGGGCGTTGGTTGGACGTTTGATATTCGTTTAAACGTTCGCAACGAACGCGCTGAGCCACACCATTCCAACTGTCATGTGAAGGAAGGGAATTCCAAAAATGTGTGGTACCACTGGTTGCACTGCGAATCAAAAAACGAGTTTGTGAAAACCCAGAAAAAAAATCCTATAACTCACTGGCATGCTATAATGGCAAAAACCAAAGCACTTAGCAACATCATCCGAACAGTAATAGGAAGGAAGAGGATTGCGAAAATGTGTTGTATCATTGGTCTGACTGTGAATTCTACCAAAATTTTGTGAAAACCCATACATATTTCATATAACAAACTATACAGGGACTTCTTTACTTACGAACATTCGACCTATAAACTTTCAGAGATCGAATAAATCCATCCATATGTCCAATTGCCCGTTTCGACTGAGAATTGTAAGTTCAACCACCGCGCAATAGATGGCAGTGGAGGCATCTATATCTGCAGAACATGACAAACCAGTGGCATCGTCATCTACATGAGATTATACAACTTTTAAAGCCATTCCCCGTGTTTAGTGTACACGCCTTAAAACGTTTTTGGAATCGACAGGAGTAAAGTTGGACTTACGAACAAATCGACTTACGAACAGACCTCGGGGACATAACTCGTTCGTAAGTAGAGGAGTCCCTGTAATGCTCTAACAGAAGAAAGAAAACACTGAGCCACACCATCCCAACTGTAATGTAAGATAATCATGTCAATGCGTGGTACCACTGTAGTTTCGCTATGGAATCCGAACAGCAAATTGTGAACAGCTAAAATAAATGCTATAACACACTATAAATGGTGTGGTCAAGTGCTTTGGGTTTTGCCGTTTTCGCATTATAGTGTGCTATAGGATTTGATCAGTGAGTTTTGACAAATTTGTTTTAAATTTCACGGTGAAACCAATGGCACCACGCACATTCACAATTGTCGTCCTTTGTATTACAGTTAAACGAATATCAACCCTCCAACCGACTTTTCTTCGGCAATAATGTCGAGGACAGCTCTGTTAAACGAACTAAACACACTCGTAAACAACACTGCCTTCACAGACTAATAATATATAATGAGCGATGTTTCAGGCAATTGCTCTTCTTCATCAAGCCAGACGGCACAGAACGTGACTCGCAACTGAGTTAATTTAGCCCTTCAATTGGTTTATGAAGCGACTCGAACCCACCATGGTGAATTTGGAATTTCCACCATTGGACGTAAGGAGAGTACTATATTAGTGCCGCCCCATGATAACGTAAGTGGGAAGACACATTGTGTTTGATATCATTCACTTTCACGAGAATTAACATTTTGTTCCTCATAAATATGAATGTTTATTTGTATAAGGTCACGCTCATTACACACAAAGTGCTTGCTACAAATGAACCACGATACCTTGCTGATCTCGTCAAGGAGCATAAACCATCACGGGAACTCCGGTACACCTCGAGGCGGCTTTTGGCGGCCATATAACTAAGACGGTCACCGCATCACGTGCTTTCAGATGCGCTTCTTCAGCCGTCTGGAACGCTCTTCCTTTCGATATTCGGAAGCCACTGGAACTATGCACTTTCAAGTTTAAATTGAAAGCTCGTTTCTTCAGAACTGATTTTAGTGTTAAGTTTGTTGTCCTTCGCCCCGCACCTCCGATTAGCACGGTTGGCTACGTACTGTGTGAAAGAAGTTCAACATAACATATATTAAAAGGCTGAGTTTGAGCAAACAAACAGTAGCAGGTGTTTCACCTGCGTCTGTTTCTCCGTTAAGAAGGTAACGTAGGACGTGGCATGCCCTGCATCGACTGGCACTTGCATATAGCACCAGCCGGCTCTAGGGCATGAAATTAAAGCACCGTCAGTAACTATTCTCTAACATATGCACGCGAGGTGTTCAGCGGTTCCACTGAGATGGGCATAGTTGCAATTGGCACGATTTCATAGTTGCCAAAGGGGAAAGTCCATCGAGACAATGTAAGATCGTTCAAGACGCCGGCGTGCGTTCAAGTATACTTTCATCTTGCCGTTGGTTATTTACTCTGCTCTCTGGTTTACACATTACTAACATCAGATTTGACGTCTTCAGTTACCCCCCTCCATCCCCTTATATGTGTTGAAATCCATAATAGAGGTTTTTTGGGTTAGATTGCATAAATATAAATGTGTCGTTAAACCCGCCACCACCCGACACAGCCAATTAGTAAGGTTTGTCACGTAAACAGAACATGCCAATTCGTCACTAGTACAGCACACCGGTGCGTTGGAGAGCAAATCGGCAACATTTACAATCTGAGTACGACGTTTCGCCAGTAATATTAACCGCCATTGTCTGGCTGTATTATGGATGATATTGGTCGCGAAAGCCTACGTGTTAAACTGATGTGTTGAAATTGTTATATATAAGTTAAACTGATGTGTTGAAATTGTTATATATAAGTTAAACTGATGTGTTGAAATTGTTATATATAAGTTAAACTGATGTGTTGAAATGTTTACGTACGTTCGTAGCGGTAAAATGACCAAACAGGCCACCGCAGAGTGGACATGTAGGAGAGGGTTCACGCGATTGGTGCGTTTGTGTAATATTCTGAAACATCACCACGTGGAGTTGATGTTTCTGACAGTATTTGTCAGCTGAACGCATCAAACCGTTTAATTCAGGTTCGCATTGACGTGCAATTGTGTAAAGTGTACAACGTATGGAGCAGCACAATAACGCGTAAACGTGTGTAGATAATGACATACGGACATGCAGGAACGAGTAATCTGTGTGAGTGGTAACGCACGATCATTTAAACTGGAAGCTCACTTTGTCCTAGAATCTAAAAATATCGTCTCGTGTGGACGTGCGCTCTTATAATGACTCTGGAAACTGTCATTGGGTAACGCCACTACCAGGTCTCTTATCCATTGCTGCATTATCACATTTAATCCTCGATTGAGTAACGGCAGCTCTGAGTGGTGCAAGAGTTCGTCACGGGGACAATGCAAGTCTGTAGCGCTGATATTTAGTGTTGGTAAGTCTGGTCTATTATCACACGCGGCTTGGCTTTCCGGTCATTAGCATTCAAATATCCTGAATGTAATACAACCGATTACGACGTATTTTCAGCATTCGAAAAGCACGGTGACAACGCTTCTACTTCGGTGCAAGACATGTTCCCTTGTTGAGCATTTTTGATGAAGAAAAAAATAATTCGACGATTTGATGTCGGGAGAACAACAGCAGCAGCATCCTGCGTACGAGACGTGTCGCTCTTCATCGATTCTGGGATTTTGCGTAGTCCACAGAGCGTTATTTCCTTGCCCAACTCCACCGTGGCATGGAACATCTCTGAGCCATTCACGGGCGGATGGAGGAACAATGGTAAGACAAAAAGCAGTCCCGCCCCTGTTCTTACCCCCATTATTCGTGACCTCTTTTTCTTCTTCTTCTTTGAAAGCGCAGCTGTTCACACACACACAGTAGGTGGGGGAACGTACAACACCTGGCATTCCTGGGATATAGTGGAAATTTCAGGGGTGCGAAAGGCCGCAGCAATGTCTGTTTTTCTTGAGGCTCAAGCTGATTTGGTAATAGTTAAAAAAAATTCAACTTCTCTGCGGTGATATTGCAATGCTTCTTTCGTTCATGAGTTGTTGTTTCTTAACAGGGGCTGCAACAATGGGGATCGAATGTTTTACTTCGCATTTACCACCTATTGTTTAGCGATACATTTGAACAATGGAGTTTTTGATGGCCTGCACAACAAAGAATGCAGGCGTCTACAATTGTTCCAGTCACGGAGTCAGTCAAAGCGATATCCTTTGCAAAAGGGCATTCTCTTTGTTCATACCTTCTGAATGGTCATGTTAAAATTGCTTCCTTCTGCTTAACGTGTTCGTATTCAGCGGATTATTGTCCATATTTAGGTTCCACTTTTAGCGTGCAGAAGGTTGCCTATTTTGAAAACTCCGTCGTCCCCCTCTTGGCAAATGTTAAAAGAAAAAAATATTCCACTACAAGTTGAAATAACTACCTTTTTGCCAAAACTATGCCTATTTCCTAGATACAGATAATAATACGGATACAGCATTGCACGTTGTAAAATATTCGCGTGAACAAGGAAAAACGCGCAGAATTCTAAACAGAATACAGCGTCGTGAAGTTGTTTGTTGGTAGCGACAGCATCATGTTTGCAGAAAACGTTGCTTTCCTCGACACTGGCCTTCGCGAACGGTATCTGCAAGGTCAGGTGGGCGCAGGGAAACAGACCCAAACCCTCCAGTTGGTTAAACTCACACCGGTCAATATTGGCTTATCCGTGGATCGCAAAAAAACACGATTTCATGAAGGCGAAATAACGTAATACCACATTACAGGTACGTTTGCAATACGTCTTGCACATCAACTTGATAGAGTATTCTATTTGATGTGAAACCATGGTTTGAGCACCTGGACATGTAATCCGGAGGTCACCGGCTACATCTCCCCGGCGCGGCAGCTGGAACAATAGGCAAGTTTATTGAATCCGCCAATTTGTCCGCACAGCAGTATACATTAGTACACTACACGGTAGTTAGATTACCAGCAGGCCACGTGTGGTGGAGGAGAGCGTGGGTACCTCCACTTTGTGGGAGCCACGTGGCGAGATGCTAACTACCTCGCCTGGTTTACAGGAGGTCGTGGCTTCGATCCCAACCCTGACGTATTTATATTTGGAGTTTGCATGTCTCTCTCCCCATGGTCGCGTGGATTTCTATTTGGATCCTCCGTTTTTTTCCCCTCCATACTTATAAACATGCTTTTAGAGTATTTGACTGCTATAAATTCCTAGGCGATAAGCCACTTCGTTGAGCTATCATTTGTGACCAAGTCAATTCTGAAAAAGAGATACATAGCTCAGTGGGCCTTACCTGGTAGAATAAAAAAATAGTTTCAAGAGTTTTTAGTTCCATCCAAGACATCTGACCAGCGTGGAGGAATAGACCAAAGTCCCTTCTGGAGGGGCTCTCAAGAGCTCCCTCTAGGGCAGGGCTCGGCAACCTGCTGCTCTGGAGCCAAATGCAGCTCTTTGGCTTCCACCTAGCTTAAAAAAAACACGTAAATCTTAAACGTAATTTTACGAGAAGATAATTTAATATATATGGCAGGGAATGGGTCACTATGGAATGTCTTGGTGAATACAAAATGTGCAAGAGTCAAACTGTATTATTAAAGAATAACTAATTTAGGGGAAAAAAACTAAATAGACGCAGTTTATTCCATAATATTTTCTGTATACCTGCTGTGTTTGTATACAAGTAGCCCTACGTGTGGTGCCGCCCTCTAACTATTTTGGTCAAAGACAAAAACAACAACAGAAATGTATCTTCTTCTTCTGCTATGAAAGGTTGCCGAGCGCCTGCTCTTGGGGCTCTCTCTCTCGAGCTCCCTCTCGCGGGGGCCCCTTTCGCCCGCAGTGGCGTGAACGGCCAGCGCAGCAGGGTCACGGCGCCGCGGTGACACACTCGCGGCTCACAGCAAAAAGGGCCCTCTGTATGTTCTCGTTTTGCTCTCTGCAAAATTAGTTACTTGTCAGATGAGCAAGCGAGAGAGAGAGGGGGCTCATTGAGCCACAGTGTATATTTGGAATGTAGACACTGGGGTAAATAAAAGAGATACATCTGAAATGGCTTGAATAGAATGCAACGTTTAGAGTATATGTCTGCTATAAATTTCCACGCAATAAGCCACTTCGTTGGGCCATCATTTGTGGCCTGGGCGCTTCTGAAAATAGTTATATAGCTCAGTGGGCCTTACCTGGTAGTTTTTTTTTTATATATATAAATGTCCATCCAAATGCCAAATATTTCTTGCGGCAGTAATATTTAGAGCTAGATATAGGAGCACGCAGTCTAAGACTGTCAAAATCAATGATAAGTCAATTTGTTGAAGAGACAATTCAGTACACAAATCTCATAAGCACCAACATACAGTCGTTGAGAAATTCAAAAAAGCGTCGTAATGTTATTTCCTAAAACCAAAAAGATACATAGCAATCGGATATTCAATAACACTGTCTTTACTCGGGAATCAGCCCAGGTGATGCTCATTGCTTAAAATGTCCCTGACCATGGTAGGCTATCATATAAAGATAACCGTGACACTATTGATATAACCTTGTGGTGTTGACCGATACACCGCACATGCGGTGTTCTGCCCGCTATATAAACCATTGCTTCAGTCATTAATCGCGAATTGCGTTGCCTGCATGAAACAAGTGGCACGATGATTGCTCTCTTCCTCTTGGGACTTGTTGCTGCTGGTAGGTTCTGTTTCGTTTCCTAGCAGTGTTCAATGGTTGGTGTTTATGCTGTCGACAGGAGTTCTGAATTTTTGTTTTACTTGCCATGCCATGTGTTTTGGTTTCCTCCCACGTATATTAACACTCGACAATTGACCGAAACATCTCGGCATATGGAGGACTGCAGAGCTTGGGCAATTGTCGGCGCTGGCTCTCCGTATAGCTGCTGCCTTCCCACTCGTCTATGGTTCCTCGGCGATTGTGTGATGTGATTGCATGGTCGAGGTTCCATAAACAGACTAAGCCCGCTTCATCATTTTACTCTTTGATTTGCACTGGATGTACCATACAGGACCCACCACTGTGACCTCTACTTAAAATCAAATCTCACATCACTTGATGCAAGAAAAAATCTACATTGGGTTCTGTACATCCGTTAAATATTTATTGGCAAATCTGCACTATACTTAGCTAATTTATTAACCCCATTGTCAAATTCTTTAGGTTTTTCGGTGAAGTCACGTAGAAATAAGAATAAAGTTGATAAAAATAAAATACAAATAATAATAAAAAAAAAACACGAATGTAGACTGTAGCCTGGTTCTAAATCGGAGTGAGTGTACTGGCAGTTTATAATGTAGACTGTAGCCTGGTTTTTAAGCTGGTGAGCGTATTAGCAGTCTATGATGTAGACTGTAGCAATGGTTATTAAACTGAGTGAGCATACTGGCAGTCTATAATGTAGACTGTAGCCTAGTTCTAACCTGAATAAAATCAAATGAAAAACCCAAGACACCCAAGACGTCCATCTAATTGACTTTTAACTATCCAAAAACAAGCATCGGTGTAAGGTGAAAAAGCTTTTGCCGTTGTAGCACTCGCATTTTGAACAACATTGCAGTAATCTTCTGAAGCATTTACAAATGTGATTTGTAACTTTAATCCTTTGAATTTGAATGTTCAATGTTATCGAGGGACTGTGTGTTGTTGTCTTAGTGTGGTCTGGGACTGTTCTTGCTGTTGTTTTTCCGCCTTGTTTAAACTTGGGAATTGGTGTACTTACGCAATTTTAACTGATATACTTTATACTCTTAGGTTTTTTTTCGGTAAAGGCATGTAGGTATAAATAAGTAAATACTTAATACAGTAAATTCAGCTGTGACGGTCCCACCTGATGACGGAGACTTGTGTTGCCTCCGAAACGTCGAGATTTATTATTTTAGTTATATTATTATTTATACAAAGCTTATTATTTATTTATTATTAATTTATTTATTTTTCCCTACGTGACTTTACCGAAAAAAACCTAAGAGTATGAATCCTTGCAGTCACGAAAGCTTCAAATCTAGAATGATATACTTTATTTATTTTATGTATTTATATTTAGTGATTGGCTTACCTTTCCTATACTTTGCACTCGTATTGGTTTTTTTGCAGTGTTTGTTGTTGTAACTTTCTGACCCCATGCCTCTACTGGACATCTTTAAAAAAAATGTTCATAGCTCATCGGATTTCTCCAGGATAAATACATATTATAATTCTGATCAAACTAAACATTATGATATGCCGTGGTGCCAATATTACAATAGTAGATTAATTTGTGTAGGAAGTTGGGCAACGTTGGTGTGATTAAGTTGGAGTCCGTGATAGATGTTTGATTGTACAGGAGTATGTATGTGTGTATGTTTAACCTCTTTCATACCGTACGTAGCCAATCGTGCTAATAGGAGGTGCAGAAAATCGGAGGTGCGAGAGTAAAGGTATATTTGTATCATATCCTCATCTCAGAACATCCACTACATATATGTCACGAGTCATTTGACAAATCTTTGTAGCTGGGAAAATCCCCCAAAAAAGTCACTCGTTCTTGCAACAAAATGAACTGGGTTGGCAACACTGGACGCACGTGACTTTACACCGGTGGCCGGCTCGCTTGAGCTTGTTGGCTGCGGAGGTTCGTTCTAGATTTGAAGCTTTCGTGACTGCAAGGATTCATACTCTTAGGTTTTTCGGTAAAGTCACGTAGGTAAAAAATAAATAATAAAAATATAATTGAAATAATAATATAATAATAAATCACGACGTTTCGGAGGCAACACAAGTCTCCGTCACCAGGTGGGACTGTCACAGCTAGATTGAGACATTAAAACACTTGAGACAGTACATCTAGCTGTGATGGTCTCACCTGATGACGGAGACTTTATTTTTTTACCTACGTGACTTTACCGACAAACCTAAGAGTATGCGGAGGTTGGAATAAAACAAAAATATACATTAAGGAGCTCTCAGGGAATACTCACGTCTGGCGGCGTTGTCAAAGGGGAGTGCCTCCCTCAACTCCCGGTTCGCAGATCGTTTTTCTCTGCTTCAAATAAAGTGACTCTTTTGAAAATATAACAATGAGCTGCGTCGCCATGGCGTTACACGCATGTGTGTATGTTCGTAGGATATTCGTAGAGTCTCAAGTTTTGATATCCACGGATATGAACCGCAAGGTGAAATGAGTCATTGCACCTTTGGACGTGACCTGGGAAGCAAAATCATTAGCAGTGTGATTTAGGTGTCCGTGTGGACATGGTTGCCAAGATTATTGTCCCATGTACGTATGTCGAACTTCCTTGCGTTCGTAGCCAACCGTGTTAATCGGATGTTGTGGGGGGGAAGAACAACAAAGGGGCCATCCATTTAGTACGTACGCATGGAGGGAGGATGGGGGTTAACCTGAATGCGTACGCTTGCGTATGGGGGGGGGGGGGGTCTACTGACAATCTACGTACGCATAGGAAACGGGGGGTGGGGGTGGTGAAACCTCGATAATAATTTGTCTACATTGGCCTTCAAATGAGTTAGATAGTCCGGCGGTGGACTATCTGTTTGCTTAAACGCGTTAATATTATTAATCCTTGATCGTTTCTGCAATGGATTAAATATCGGCTGTTCAATAGGATTGGGGGGGGGGGGGTGCGTCAGGCGTACGTACGCAGGTGGGGGGGGGGTGTTAAAAGTACGCGTGCGTACAGGAAGGGTGTGAGGGGTCAAGTTTTGACCGATTTTTTGCGTACCTACTTAATGGATGGCCCCAAACGAAGCACAACAAGCGGTCGCAATTGGGAGGTTGATGGGCGATGCTCGTGTTGTACCGTGTGCCCCCCCCCCTTTTAGTGGGGGCTGACGTCGGCTGCACGAGCCAAGGGGGGCAGTGCGTGGACTGGCGCAACTACAAATGCACGGCTGGGGTCGCCACGGGTCTCTGCAACGGGGACGCCAATCGCCGCTGCTGCCTGGCGTGCAGCTCCACCTGTGAGTGTCCGTGCGCGTGGGGAGATGCCTCTGTCAGGGAGTCGAAGGGGCCGTCCATAAATGACGTCACGCGATTTTGGACGATTTTTTACCCCCCCCCCCTTCGTCACACGGCGTCAACAAAAAGTCAGAACCCCCCCCCCTCAAATATGACGTCACAAAGCTCTGCCTTCCCCCCCACAAAAAAAATCAAACATGCTTCAAATCGCTTTAAACTATTGTCATTGTAGCGCGTATGTAATGTGGCGCTGCACTTTATAAAAAAAAGTCTATTTAATTAAGTAGAACGTGTTGTCTATATTTATTTAAAGTTGCGCATTTTGATGTGACGTCACATTTCTCAGCCCCTCATCGTCACACATCCTCACAAATGTCTGACCCCCCCCCCTCCTAGGTGCGTGACGTCATTTATGGACGGCCCCTAACATAATACAAAAAATACAAATACCATAACCGTTGACCAGAATTAATTAGAATGAACAAGTGAGCGTATTGGCGGTACACCGGTGGTGCCGCGGGGAAAAAATGAAAATAAAACTTTAAGGCCATGATTTGTTTTCCTCCCGCGATTCACAACCCCAGGTCATACAACCTTGCGGGGTGGCGAGTCAAAATCAGTTCTCGTGATATCAAAGCAGTCGAAAGACGAATGTCAGTTAAACATTTTGATTTGAGACTGGTTTATGAGGACCGGTGTGTTAAGCTGCACCGGTGTACCGCCAATACGTCCATTTGTATTTGTTACATGTTCACCGGATTGTGTACGTTTAACCAGTAAAAAAAACAAAACCATTGTTAACTAGAACTGAACCCTAAAAACGTATCAGGAACCAATTGCACTATAACCGTTATTTTCCCGGTTTCGGTTTAACCCGAACCGATGAGACAAGCCAAAGGTTCAAATCCCAGTCCTCTGTGCCGTGTTAAGGTCACGGATTTGCTGATGCCCAGCCTCCCTTCGCTATTACTCAGAGGCGAATAAGTACACGGTACAGATCGTGCATCACCATTAACCTCCGCACACTAACGCACAAATCCTCCCCCCCCCCTAATAACACGCTGTATTGCGAGTCCCAAATGGAACTACACAGCATGAATTTGCGTGTACCGCAGTGCCGGATTTATTCTAGTAGCACAAGTAGCTACATATGCTACGGGCCCCGCACTTTCAAGGGCCCCGCGCTAAATGCTTTCAAGCTATCAATTCCGGTTCAGTGATTCTGCACTTGCTCTATTACTATAGTACTATACCGCCTTCAACTTTTATGAACGACTGGGTGTTTAAGGTTAGCGATTTGTCGCATTATCCGGCTGTACAGCAAATAAAAAAATACAATCACTTCACTATGCAAGTAAAAAAAAGTAAAATATTTTTCTATATTTAGGGCCCCTTTATAACATATGCTACAGGCCCCGCACTAGCTTCATCCGGCACTGATGTACCCGCACGTTACGCCTGCAGGTCTTTCCAATGAGCAGAGCTGGTCGCAGAGCGACGGTGGCTGCACGGGCAGTGGTGGCACGTGCCAGATCAACAGTAACTACTGCGCTGGCTACTACGCCAGCGGCAAGTGCGGGGGGCCCTCAAACCGGCAGTGCTGCCTCAGTGAGTGACCGCTCACCGAACAACCCCCCCCCCCCAGGGGGCACGCTCGTCGCACATCGTTCGACACGCGGAAATCCTCACGGTCACGAGGTGAACCCGACGGACGGGGCGTTGGAGCAAGTGGGACGATTACCTTCGGTATATGTGCAGGAGAGCGGCGAGTAAGCCTCGCAATTAGGCTTTCGTGGGTTGACTCTCCAACACACAGGTGTGCTGAACTAGTAACGAACTGGCACGTTTTGTTAACGTGGCAAAACTTACTCATTGGCTGTGTCGGGCGGTGGCGGGTTTAACGACACATTTATATTTACGCGACCGAACACGAAAAGAACCCTCTATTATGAAGCGAGTAAGATCGCCAAACATTTACAGCTGAGCCCCGTGTGAGTCTTCAGAGTGATTTGAGGCTAACCCGGGTAAAGAGCCGTGGTGATATTTGTAAAAACTGCTTTTGTTTCTGGCGTGGTTTCGACGACATTAATGTTTCAACTTGCTGACACGTGCGTTCTAAACGGAGGCACCCAATTATGTGGTATATACTCCATGAAAGTGCAAATTTGTTTGGTGTGTTTATTTTATATTTCACTCAGGCCATGCTTTAAATGCAGTACAATTAGACTAGTTTTCATCACAAACACTGGAGCAGCCTCACGCTGCTGTAAACATATGGCAGGATACAAGGTGCTTGCCGTTAAAGGATTCAAATCTCTTCTCGTATATACAGAAACACTTCTCATTCTATTGTGCGTGCACTACAGGACACCTTCCTGTTATCTGTGCACTGCATTATTTCTGTTGCACGAGCATTTGCGCAAGCAAGGTGCTTGGATGTGGTCTCCTGAAAGCGATTAAATCTTCCTCTTATCGGAGTCTTTGTTCAGATGAAAAGGAGTGGTCCAGAATTAGTGGCAAATTCATCTTAATGCTTGGGCAAAAGGAATAAAATGTGTGAATAAACACAAATAACTGCATGCGCCCATAGCCCATCCTATCATCAAATTGGACGAGGAGTTTGCATGAGTACTCTATCATATGTGCCGTGCTGTTTTGCTGCTAAAGAGGTAAATACGCCCCCTTAAAATCACGCCACTGTGCAATTAATGCGCACACCCTTGATCGAAGGCCATGCTGAATTCTGGTTAAAACCCAAGGGGCTGTATTGGTAGAAATGTGCAAGCACATCCTGTACCAAAAAATACCCAATCACTGTCATCACACGGTGGTTGTTACATCGGATATATGATGCTACACATGACAACGGTGGTGAGTTTTTTGCAGCCTGTATTAAATGCTGGATTGCTCTCAAATGGCCGCGTAATGTAAACATTTTAAAACGGAACAATTGTACGTTAATACTCTAAGATATGATCAAGGATGGCACGCCACCTATTAATAAATCAACGTGTGCTTTTTGGTCAGTGCCTTATATACTATAAAAAAACTAACATCTGTGTTTTACGACTGCATGAAACCCATAATCATCTCAACTAATGGCACAAAAGACTCAACAACACCATTGGAACCTCATTTGCCAGTAAAAAATATGATAATTGTTTTTTTACCCTTCCATCTGGCAACAAAACTGACACCATTTTTACAAGGAGTCATGTTTGCATAGAACACAATACCTGCAGTCATAATGCAAACAAAAAACATAACTCTGATAATGTGCACTGTCCTTGAAGTTGATTGGTCCACACCCGAGACAGCTTTCCTTAGAGCCTAGTCTCACATGGGTTGGACCAGATGACGCCAAAAGGCGCACAACTCAAAGACAATTCACCATCAGAGTATGAGAGCTCGGGGTAAGCATTTACACCATTGGAACCTCATTTGCCAATACAAAATATGATAATTGTCTCGGGTGTGGACCAATCAACTTCAAGGACAGTGCACATTATCAGAGTTATGTTTTTTGTTTGCATTATGACTGCAGGTATTGTGGTCTATGCAAACATGACTCCTTGTAAAAAAGGTGTCAGTTTTGTTGCCAGATGGAAGGGTAAAAAAACGACTCAAAAACATTCAAGTCATAAGCTAAAGTTAGTTTTGTGGGGCGGGTGGGGGGGACAAGGCCATCTGCTGTTGACTATAGGCATTGCCGTAAACCCGTGGTTCTTAACCTGCACCCCCTGGGGGTGTGAGATGCCCTTTCTAGGGGTGCGAGACGTGGCCAGATATTTGTTAGAGGGATAAATCATCGCAACACAAATCAAGCACGGGCACGTAAGTACAACAACTACTTTGTCTAATCAAACCCTACGCATTTATTACCATTAAACATTGTTTTCTTATGATTGAGGACCCAAAGGGGTGTAAGTAAAGGTTAAGAACCACTGCCCGTAAACGCTAAAGCGACCACTCTTTTGTTGGCAGAGAGCAGCGGCAACTGGGCCACGATCTGCGCCGGTCAGTCGTCCAACAGGGTGAGAGGCTGCGACAGTAAAGGATGCGGCCACTATGGCGCTCCGAGGTAAGGAACCCGGCCTGCGTCCGTTCATTCGCCGAAATCGTAGCCTGATTCTGCGCTTTGAGATGTACTTCAATATGAAAGGCGCTTTCTAAAATCGAGGTTATTATTATGATGCTGATGATTATTATTATTAGTCAGCTACGGTGCTGTGATACTTGACCAGGAAACAAAAACACAACAGCATGTTTTGCAACATAGGTGGAGATACCTTTAGGAAATTGAGTCTTGTGTTTACTTTAACTTTTTAAACAGTTCGAAATCAAAACTAAATTTGGATGAAGTTATAACTTACTGGTTCACCGATCCGTAACCTGCCGTGAACTGTTGTGGTTTACGGTAAAGGGATGTATCAAAGTAGACTGAGTTTTATGCTCAAGAAAAGTTCGTTTCCATTGAAATGGTGTATTTATAAAATTACAATGGCATTATTAGCTTAGCTAGGCAAATAAGAGATGTTTTCTTCCTGCAACTGTGTTTGCAAAGAAAGGGCACGTTTGCAAATGCTTATTTATGATATTATAGACAAAAGGATTAATGCAAGAGTCATTGTTTTTAAATAGCAACCTATCCAAAAATAGCTTTGACCTACATCTCACATATGAAACTACAATAATATCCGGTATAAATATACATTTTGCAGAAGATTAAAAAAATCCTGCAAACACTCTGAATATTGTACACACATTCGTGATTTCAAACGTAGTGAAGCTCAAAGAATCCGCAAACACTCCGACATTCGACAAGGGCAAAATTCCAAAACTTTCCGCTATTTTACGATGAACAAATTGCCTCCACGCTCAAACAATGCGGGCTTAGCGCTTCGTAGCTTTCGATGGCTTTGAACCACTGGTGCTAATTCCACATTCAGAATCAGAATATGTATTTATACTGGAGGAATACAATAACGTCAGTACAAAAAAACACGATAGGAGTGCAAAGTACAAGCAAGGTAACCATAAAACCCAAAACATATACAAAGAAAACTAAACCATCCTCCATCCTACCAGGCAAAGCCCACTGAGGTATTAACTTATTTTTTAGAAGCGACCTGGCCACAGGTGATAGCTCATTAAAGTGGCTTATTACGTGGAAATTGACAGCAGCAAAATTAATCAAACTAATTTCAATGGATGCTGGCCTCTCCGTGTGATGACCACGATTGACTTCCCACACAGCAGTGCTGTGCACATTATATCGACCCCACAGGGGACAATGCGCTGCGTCGACCCCCAACTCGGTTTGAACTGACAAGAGTCGTTTGATTGCGAATCGAGAAATATAATTACGCCACCACGAAGCATAAAAAAGAATGTACCACCTTTTAACCCGAATCACTTTACTTTTATCCAGAGCCATGGTTTACGAGTTTGGTCAAAAACACAAGTTTCCTTTGGTTGCACCCAGAGCCGTCCCTATAGTCACGGTGAAGCTGGGCGACTGCCCTGGGCCCCGCGCCTTGGGGGGGGGGGGGGGTGTCAGCTGTAATACTTCCAGTTTACTTTGAAGGCGTTGGGGGGGCCCACACGCTGTGATATACACCGTGCCCGCCCCCCCCCCCCCCCTATCATAGCTGTCGACCCATACGGTTTATCCCGTATTCTTGTACAGGCAAATAGAGTTTTCAGGTCCATACGGCGTGCAGCCGTTTCAATACGGGCAAAATTTTTTTCTAATTGTTTGTGTTTCTCCCTTGTGACGGGACTTAGTAGGATGAACGTTGAGATCTTTAAAGGCACGGGGTGACCAATAAGGTCTGAATTGGTCTGTACTAAGGTAGGGCACTGGTAAGGGGTTGACAGGTATGCCCTATGGACGGCCTTGGTTGCACCGATATTACTTAGGTCACGCACACTGCTGTATTAACCCTCTCAACGCTGTTTGAACCCGACGCAGGGGCGACCGTCAGCACATGGGAGCGGACGTGGTCTGCAATGACGGCTCGGTGGTTTACTCTCCCTTCACGGGGACTCTGCAAGGCCAGGCCAAGCCGTACGGGGATGGCAGTGCCATCGATGATGGAGTGAAGCTCTCTGGCTCCGGTAAATCGTCACTCACACCTTCATAGCTTCCAATTTTGGTTGATTGGCGGCCTAAGTCGGTGGTATTTTGCCATTGTGGGGGTAGGGGGGCAAATTAATTAATAAATGGGGGGGGGGGGGTGCGGTGAAAGTTTATTCACACCACACGTGGCAAATGTGTTCAGTGTTATTGAGGACCTGCCGTAAAAGCTCCAATCCGCAGAGGAGTGTGTATGCAGTCCTGTACAGAAATGTATACAAATGGGATGATTCAAACAATGGAGTACAAAAATGAGAGAGAGAGAGAAAAACAATTGATTGCGTAATTAAATTGGGACCGGGGAATCTCGACAATTCCTCATCTCCAGGGGGAGGGGTGTGAATTGTGTACAAGCCTGGGTCACAGTGCCTTTGCAGTGGCTGCTGGAACACTGTGCGTCTGTT
Source organism: Lampetra fluviatilis (assembly GCF_964198595.1). Lineage (NCBI taxonomy): Eukaryota > Metazoa > Chordata > Hyperoartia > Petromyzontiformes > Petromyzontidae > Lampetra > Lampetra fluviatilis. The sequence continues at coordinate 1,302,015 of NC_136289.1, forward strand.
CTTGTCAACTTGTTGTGATGTGGGGAGTGGTGGTGGAGCGGTTAGCGCTACGCTGCGCTACAAATCTGGCGTACCAGGTTCGATTCTCATTTTATTTTATTATATTTTATTTTATTATTTTATTATTTCCATTCTACGTGACTTTACTGAAAGAACCAAGAAGATGATCAAAATCACTCGGCAGACTGATCGATTCCTGTGTGTGTGTAAGGAGCGGTGGTGTAGCGGTTAGCACGCTGCGCTATGAACCCGACGGCACGAGTTCGATTCTCGCTCACGGCCAACACCAGTGACGATTATCTGAACCGGTCCTGGGCCTCCCTTAGGTCGACTCAGCCTCAAATGAGTACTTGGTGCGGTGTGTAAACATCGCCACTGGGGAGACAAAGGCGGCCGGGCGTGGTTCCGGTCATCTACTCCTTCGTGTACCGTGCCGGCCTTTATAGGTGCTCGCAAACAGCACTTGCCCCTACAGTCTGTTAAGGCTATGCGGGAGATATTTTTTATTTGTGGTGATAGTTCACACAATGCGAGGAGTAAAATATTATTTAAGGATTTGTACTTCTTTTTTTTACAAAAATACTGTAATCATAAATGTATCTGTCACTGTCAATAATTGTATACTCCTATACAGTACGTTACTCTTAGTAAATGTGAGTGTGAAAGCAAATTTCTACGTCAATATCACTGGTCAACAGAAAAAAACATTTTTTTTCTGGCCTGGACTTTTGCAGCTGTTTTAAAACTAATTTCAGGGTGCTGATTCCAAATCTGATCTCAGATTTGCTCTATCACATCTCATGTTATGCTATCGGCATACCCCATTTTCATTGATTTTACCCGAAATTAACTCTGTCACTTATGATTGCAAGTTGTTGCGAGTCAGTGACTGCTTTAGTGTTAAAATATGGTGCTGTATTTTTAGGATAGTGTGTTTATAATATCATTTCATGCAGATATCCACATTTATTTAATATTTTTCTTCTGCAGTTTTTATTGAAAATGCCAGATTTGGAATCAGCACCACAAAATTACATTACAACCGTTGGAATACCTTATGCCAGAAAAGTGTGTTGACCAGTGTATTCGTTGTTAAAAAAAAAGTGTCCAATCGTTTTAACTTAATATGAAAAATCATAAAATATCCTCGACGTTTCAGAGCTGAAGAACCCCCAAAGACGATGTATCCCCCAGAGACGCAGACACCACAGATAGGCACACACACACACATAGATGACGCATGCAGACTGCGCAAGACAAAGACACCAACACACACGCGCGCATGCAGACGTATACACAAACACAGACTTGCAGACACAATGCAGATTACATACACGGACACTTGTGTCGGGGCCTTCAGTAGCGCTGATTAATAATAATTACGACAGTATCGTCAAAATCACACATTCCGCCCAAGCTGGAATCGTGTCATATCTGAGGTGGAGCCCTCAGCTACTACCCCACTCTACAACGAAGAGAAGACAGGTCGATCGATGATCGAGTGCTCACCGAATCCCCCAGTTACATCCGTTATATATCACAAGGTCGCACTCGTTAAACACAAAGTGGCTGACGACAAATGAACCACCAATGGCTTGCCGATGTCGCCCAGGAGAATAAACCGTCACCAAGCAAACTCTGGTCATCCTCGCAGCAGCGGCAGTGGCTTTTGGCTCGCCATTGAATAAAACGGGTCACCGCATTGCGCGCTTTCAGATGCGCTTCTGCGGCCGTCTGGAACGCTCTTTCTGATATGAGGAATCCACTGGAGCTATTATGCACTTTAAAATCATCTAGATAAAAAACGAATTTCTTTAGAACTGCTTTTTGTGTGTAGTTTGTTGTCCTTTCCCCGCACCTCCGATCAGCACGGTTCGCTACGTACGATACAAAAGAAGTTCAACATCCATAAATCATCACTCTTCTATCGCTACTTACCATGGCTACTGTTCCTGTGAACTTCGTCATTGATTTCTCCACCCATGCTGAGATCTTGGTCTACCAGACACCGGCTGTGGTTGTCTTATCCACGGTGTGTTCCAACCACCACACTGCACTGCTAGTCTTCGTCATTCCCTCCCATCGGCTCTTTCCCCAAGTTTCTGAAAACCACTCTTCAACCTAAGAAACGCGTTAATTCTTTATCTACTGCAAGATTTGTTGCCAGCTGCTTGGTATTTTTTTGGGGTGGGGGGGATTTGGGCCCGTGCTCAATAACAGTGATAACAAACGAAACATCAATGCCACTTTCATTCTTCCCTTCTTTGTTTAGTTTCTATCCAGGCCTCAAGATCAGCTCTGCCATAATGAATTGTATACATCAGCATGGCCATGAGAAGAGGATGTATAGTTTGTGGTTGCATGCTGAATGATTGTCCAAGTGTGGTGTGATTCATAATAGAGGTTTGTGGGCTAGATCATGTAAGTATAAATGTGTCGTAACCCTCCACCAACCGACACAGCCAATTAGGAAGAGATTTGTCACGTAAAAAAAGTTAATTAGTTTACGTGACAAATCCCTTACTAATTGGCTGTGTCGGGTGGTGGAGGGTTACGACACATTTATACTTGCGCGATCTAACCTAAACACCTTGATGATGAATAATATTGGTCGCGAAAGCCTACGTGTTGAACTATGGTGTGATTTTTTGTCTAAAGAATGTGTGGAACGGTTCTTCGATCAATTGAGCAAGAACGCGTGATGTTATTATTACCACATTGGTCACGCGTTGGTCAAATGCACCTTTGTCATTATTCCCGTGGTTGTGTTTGCGTCCAGGTTACTGCATCATGATGTTCTACCTCCGTCCCGACAGCTACACGGGCTCCGTCACCAGAGGCCAGCGCATTGGCTATCTACTGAACATGCAGTCTGTTTACCCCGGGATCACGTCTCACGTGCACGTCCAGATGTGCGACAAAAGTGACCCCACTCCGTATCTGTGAGCAGACGCTCGGTCCCCGCGGTGCCGAACGTTTTGCCCGGTGTTCCATTTGCCAGCCCCAATAATTAGCACGCTGCCAGCGCCGCAGAGATCTGTTCACGCGAGTCCCATGCTAAAACGAAATGTCGTACAGGAATCTTTAACATAGAACTCGAATGCTGAGAGGCCATAATGCTATGTCCATTTCAAATCAATGAACCAACAGCACTCAAATACTGGGCTCCAACTTGAGATTTATAAGATTCTCATCAGCAGCGTATTTTGTTTCCTCAACACGATCACCAATGAACAATAAAATACATTTTAAAGAGGTAGTTTTTGTGTCCAATTTGGCTGAACCTCACTCTAAGATGGGCAGAATCATGAAGCTTTGCTGAAGAGAGAGTGGTATGGAGATCACATGAGAAGCTGTTGGGGCAACATTGAGTAAAGGCTTCCCATGTCCCGTCACGGTCATTATGAACACCACGTGAGGCTCTAGTGGCGTGCGGGTTTCAGGACGGAAACGCGTCTTGTTCTGTGTTCAGGTGCCCACAGCACAAAGTTACTCTATGCCGCATTGTTACGGTGAAATAAAAGAGACTTTGATTTGTCAAGTCACTGCAACGAACAACCTGCGCGTACATCTTTTTTCATCATTCTGTCAAGTCCCTCCAAGACCTGATGCAATATGTTGAAGAACGTTCTCAAACACATTTTAAAATATTAATACATTTAAACCTACAATATTGTTTTATCGATATAAAATAGAATTCGAGTAAAATATTTTTTTCAGTTTATTGTCTTCTGATGTGCATTACACGAGGATTACAATGTTTACCCCTCTCTGAATTATTATTATTCGCAAATCTGTACCTGTAAACATTACACAATAAAACATATTTGACTGGCATTGCTACGTTTGGCATGAGTTGAGGACATAATAGCGTAAGTTTAACATAACATTTCTGGGGGCACAATGGGAACTGAAATTTCCAGCCTTAAGTTGTTTCAGCTGCTGGCTGCTGCCACAGAGTGGAAATTTAGTCTTCAAGGGACCATTCTCGGATTCCGGATATTGTACACAGCTGGATTTTAAAAAAACCCGCAAAGATGTGCATCGCATGTACTGTATAACTGACCTCGTCCTTATCCAGGCCACCAACACGAAATAACCGAAGAAGGCCGAGAGCTTTAATATTCGTCCAATGTGAATTTGTGTGAGTGTGTGTTGGTAAATCTATGATGGGTTCCGGTCTGTGATCATTGTTATATTGTAATGGGGTTTCTTGTCACAGATTTTAATGTATTGTACACACCTACTGTCCATCAAGGCATCTGGAGCCAGTTACGCTGGGCATGAATACATGGTTCTGCCTTCATTCAGTTCCTATCATCTTACTGTTATATATGGCGAGATGTTAACTACATTGCCTGGTATACAGGAGGTCGTGGGTTTGTGAGTTCGATCACGATCCTTACGCCTGTATATTTGGAGTTTGCATGTCTCTCTCTCCGTGGTGGTGTGGATTTTCCTCTAGGTCCTCCGATTTTCCCTCTACATTTAGAATCAACATGCATTTAGAGTATTTGGCTGATATACATTTCCACATGATAAGGCACTTTGTTGAACAATCATTTGTGGCTAGGTCACTTGTGAAAAAGAGCTATGTAGCTCAGTGGGCCTTACCTGATAAAATAAAAATAAAAATACAAATAGAATAAAAAAATATGTATATTCCTCTAAAGAAGAATGAACATCAAACGAAATTATGCATCCACTTAGAAGACTATACGAATATATTTGACTGCATAAATTAATGCAGGCATCCACACGTTCACGAACTCCTAAACTAAAGAATATATATAAACATGAGTCATACACATTTTTAATTGCATAAACAAAAAGAAATAAAATACATATCACGACGCAGGCAAGGAGAAGGGTTCTTGCCAAAGTTTATTCACATTAACATTACCATACGTTTTATCGAAAGTCAGATTGTAAATATAAAGCCATGAATATAAATGGTGAAAATACTGGCCAACTCAGAATTTTGCTGATGATACGGTCATTATATCAGCCAATGAACATGAATTCCAGAATATCATTGAAGAACTTAGCACAGTATGGAGAAATTCAAAGTTGGGCCCTAGATAAAAATATGAGCAAAACAAAGCTCAGTTACGACAAGTCCAGTAAACACTAGAAGTTATCAAAGGGACACAACTGGATAACACGTCAGAGTATTACATTCAGGACAATTATAGAAAGCTGGGTTGGTATCAAAATAATTAAATACAGTATTCCCTCGATATTCGTGAGGGATACGTTCCGGAGATGGTCGTGAAAATCACATTTCGCATTTCATAATATTGGCCGACGAATGTCGTACACACAACGTCTGCAGATCATTCTAAAGCTTCCATAATTTCTCTATCTCGCTCATGTCTTTACCGCGTCACTTTATCTCTCATCGCCTTATCCCATCACTTTATCCCATAGCTTCCCCGCATCACATTCTCTCTCATCACTTTATCTCATCACTTTCTCTCTCTCGATGTAAAGTCGTGCAGATTTCCAGATGCAATTCGCAGATAGCCAAAGTGGCAGGAAAGCAAGTCCGTGAATAACGACGGAATACTGCAGTCAAGTGAGAGCATGTTAGAGTGCTTTTGGAAAACCGAACTTAATTATAAAAGCCAACACTAAAAATGTGCCTAAAGAACAACGTTTTCAATCAGTGCCCATGACCTGCTGTGACATGGCTCAGAAACGTGGACATAACAAAGGGCGAGGATGTTGCGTGTTCACCTCCTGCGGTTAATGCGGGCAACTGTGTTGGTTATTCACCTGCGAAGCTAAGCAGTGTTGAGCCTGGATAGTGCTCGAATGGGTGAGCACCATACATGGCGGAGCTATTGATTGGCCGGTAAAGAGCATTGCAGCAAAGTCGGTTGCTATACTGCACTTCTATGCTGCCTGCCTTCACAGACCCGAAATTATCAGTGCGGTGAAGCATGGTCAAGTACGCAGGTGTTGGGGAGGTTGTCATCCAGTAGTCGATTGGCTAAGAGGCTGCACGTGTAGATAAGTGATGACGATCTATTTCAGCCGCTCAAACAACGTATCATGACATCAACAGCTGAAAAACGATTAGTGTAATGACAAATGACAACCATGTGGGCACTGAAGCTTAAATAAACGGTAAGTCATGGCCAAAGGTATATCAATGCATCAATTAGCTGCAATCGCCTCGACTATCTACAAGGGGTCAAGTATTTTGGGTGACTTTTTTAAGTTTTGTCAACATATTAATCTCGAACTAAATCTATAGCTCAGCCTGTATTTAATGTCAGCATATTGTGAATGGAATTTTTATGTTTATAATTCAAGACTTTAACAAACCTGCCTCTGATGCACTACATTGTTCGATGTACATCAATCTAAATGGTTTAAACCGAGATACAAGTGCCAGGAAACGTGCCGCAAAAATCTCTCCCTTGTCTCTGCTAAAATTTTAAAGCCCCAAAAATGTAGATGGATTGGTTTTTGATGTATCACATTGATACACATTTAGGATTCCTACCCATGAATGGTTATTTTCATTGCGTTGAGTATAATATTGTGCACTTGCAGTGTAAGCATCATTGCATCTTGTTTGATTGGCTAAACAGCAATTTTATCAAATCACAAACCTGATCAAATTTTAAATGAAAGGTGACTCGCCCTTAGGCGGAATTTAGAATGATGTGTATTTCGTAATTAAACATTCAGAACCAGACTTGTCTATCCTAATCAATCATTGACAAGAAGGCTGCACACGACATCAAGAGCTGGACAACGATAAGTGTAATGACACGTTCAAAGATAGTGGGCACTAAAGCTTAAATAAAAGGTAAGCCACGGCATCCGTCTAAAAATGGCCAATAATATTAATGCTGAACCGAAGCAGACATGTCACCTAATGCATCAATTAGCCGCAATTTGCTCCATTACCCACAATGGGTCAAGTCTTTTGAAATATGTTATTCAGTTGTTTTGTCAAGATATTAATAAGAATCAGAATATTTAGCTGTGGGTCTTCCAATATTGATATGGACAATGACGAGACCCAGTCTGTTGTTTTACATATAATCTGGCCCTAAATACAGCGACTGTAATCACTAACACGAGACGGCTAATCCTGTAATATTTAATGTCAGCTTATTGTAAAATAACATTGAATACGCATCGTGACCTTCAAGCCTAATGCACAATTTGCATAAATGTTGCTATATAATACGAGGCGTAAGAGTCAGGAAAGCAGAGGGCAGTGCTTCTGAAGCCTCTACAACATTTCATCGGTCTTGTTAAGGGAGAAGAACAGGAGGACAATGAATATTCTCATTCTACTTGTCCTTTTGGGACCTGGTAGGTTCTGTTTTAAAAAATAAATGTGTAATGAAGTAAACTTGCAAATATTAAGATGCCAGAAATGCAGTGTAGTTATGTAGTTTGAATGAGTGTGGAGTATCCTAAGCACTTCCACAAATCTTCTCATTGATAACATGTACATGCGAGGTACATTTAAAATAAAATAAAATTCATTACCCGTTTAAAATATCATTGATATCAGTAAATATGTACGACAGTAGAATTTCTCAAACGTCAGTTATTTCGCTGACAGTAATTTGTTTGTCTTAAAATTAGTTTTACTGTACTCTATATTGAAACAAATGCAAAAATAATGCAGTGATTATAAATATCCACAGGTCGATGTTTCGTTTATGTGATAGACAATCATGTTACCTAACATTTTGAACATTTGAATATAGCATACACGCTTATCGAATATAGATTTATACAGCGCCTTATTCTGAGGACACTTTACAGCAATTGTAAAATTATACAAAAGATGATAGTGGTTGAAATAAAGAGTGGGGTGATTACAAGTGGTGGTGTAGTCATGGTGACAGCAGAACACGCGGGAGTGGTCAAGGTGGGGTTGGGGTAGTGATAGGGGTTGGGGTAGTGATAGGGGTTGGGGTAGTGATAGGGGTTGGGGTAGTGATAGGAGTTGGGGTAGTGGTTGAGGTAGTGATAGGGGTTGGGGTAGTGATAGGAGTAGTGAAAGGGGTAGTTAAAGGGGATGGGGTAGTCATAGGGGATGGGGGTAGTGATAGTGGTAGTGATAGGGGTATTCAAAGGGGGTGGGATAGTGATGGAGTAGGCCTGGATGTAGCTGGATGACATTGGTGGGGAGTAGCAGAGATGGGTTCTAAGGGAGTAATGTAACCAAGTGATTATAAATATTAATAACGCACTCTTTTACTGCTAAAATTAAGTCAGTTAGTTTCTGCACCACTCACCACAGGGATGTATTCGTACAGCATTAAAGTCAATTGATAAGTGTGAAGGAGACAGACCCTCCGGCCTCTCCTGGGATATCTCTCATTTTCAAATGTACCTCAAATTTGACACGTTCAGTAAATGATACTGTGCGGTCTACACTGAGGGGAGAATTTGAATAAAATTGGGAAATGTTAAGTCACTTCTATTATAGAATTTGCCAACAACATTATTTGTAACGAGAGGTAAACATGGGTTGATGGCTTGAAGAACGTTTATGCTTTGATATTAGACGTGTTCTTCACTCAAAAAGTGACCACAGTTTTGTTTATTTTGCACCAGGACTATAATATGTTTTATACAATTGAATGCCTATTTGCAGGATGAGAGATGTAAACCCATACTTTTTAATATTACCAATCTTTGAAAATATGAATTGATAATAAGTACAAGACGTCCCAGGATAGACTTTTCTTCTAGGTGTCGCTGTTCATCACTAACACGCGCTATGCATTCCAGGCTTGGCTGTGGCTCAGTACGAGGAAGACGTTCAGTGTGAGAGCGAAGAGGGAGTGTGTCAGTACAATAATGAGACGTGCAATGGCACGTACGAGTTGGGTAAATGCGGTGGACCAATCAACCGGCAGTGCTGTCTCGGTGAGTATCTGCAAGTCTACATTCAATGTGTAAGGGTGGTGTTGTGACACATTGAGGTTAGGGTGAGGATATGGAGACACAGACCCTGAATTGATAAAAGAGGTGGGAATGCAGCCGGGAAGAAGGCGGAAGGGGATTGACTGAGGAGTTGAAGGAGAGAGATTTTGGCAGCAAGGAAGGAAGGAGGAGGAGTTAGAGCAGTGGCTCTTAACCTTTACGCCATCCTGCACCCCTTTGATTCTCAGAAGGGGCATCTCGCACCTTGGGGGTGCGTGCACCCCAGGTTAAAAACCACTGCGTAAAATGGACCTTCTGGAAAGTTCTGAAGAGATCTGCGGGCAGTGGCTATGGGACGCGTGCCCGGGGCTCTAGAAGAGAAGGGTTCCTGTCAGTGCCTATGTGTTGTAGTTTGAGGAACTTAAATAAAGTCCTTACCCGAAGATCGCCTCGTGTGGATTCCCTTTCACATCTCTTAAACATAACATTTCGTGAAATGAGTAGCTGGCAGTTTGGTCTGAAGTTTACATATTGAGGAGTGCATGGAATAAAAGTTATGCAAAGTATTTTAATGCATTAAATTAAAACAAAATCTGCTTTGATGTACGAGAGCTGTATTGAATAACGGCAGAATTCAGGGTAGGCTGGAAAGGCAACTCGAGGATAGTTAATTAATTAAACATAAAAATACAGTGTATATATGTTGAACTTCTTTCGCTCCGTACGTAACCTACCGTGATAATTGGAGGTGCGGGAAAAGGCAATCAACACAAAAAGCAGTTCTAAAGAAATTAGTTTTCATTTTAGATGTAATAGTGCATAGCTCTAGTAGCTTCGTAATATCGGAAGGAAGAGCGTTCCAGACGGCCACAGACGCGTACATTTAAAAGCCGCTGCTGCGCCGATGACCAGAGTTTTGCGTGATGATTTATGCTCCTTGAGATTAGCGAGGTACAGTATGTCATCGCCACGGTAGACTGATGCAATGGGATGCCGGTCACCCGCATGCTCTAATCCTCGTGTTTATTTACCCTCAGAAAACGACAATCCGCTCAGATACAGCCTCCAACTACCGCCTTATGGCCATGGTAAGTGACTGGGATTTTTTTTTAAACGACTCAATGGTACTGTATTTATTACATTCGTCTTCTTGATTGTTCACAATAATCTGCATTTTCTTCTTTCCCGACTGGGAGAACTGCTTCCTGTTCGCATTTTTTCCGTGGACAGAGTCGCGTGGCAAATTCTCTTTTTTATATCCGTGGGATAGATGAGATTTTCCAAACATAGCACGAAAATCTACGTTCACTGAATCGATACGGTGTCTATTCATGAAAAAAAAACCTTGCAAGTGTTTGTTCTAATTCTAATATATTGGCATTTAATCCTTCATCTACTGATAACATGTGCACCAATAACATCTATGGCCAGGGAGCTGTGCATATGCAAAGTGTACGCATCACACGTGCAGGTCACACGCCGTTGCCATCGGCACCGTGCGTGCGCTATGCGTGATGCCACCAATGTGCACACACGGACTGCACATGAATCGCACATCCTGCGTAACACAAAATTCCCGTTGCTGTTCAAAACCTCCATATAGATGTCAATTCCACTCCAACACATCGCCAAAGCAACGTGGCGCTTCAGTAGCCACTGGAATCCATTTTCGTTTCGGTTTTTATTTGCAAAAGTAGTCATATTGTTTTCAAGTTACGAGTGGGCCTTCACCGACTCATTTACCCAGCGTTCACTTTGGGGAAATTTGTCATGACACTTATCTGTGAATTTAACCGAAAAAAAGTTTTTCACGAAAAACAATAAACTTGATTTTCATTATTGTTTTCTATCTACGTGACTTTACCGAAAGAAGCAAAGAATATCATCCTATATACCTGTCAACCCCTTATCAGTGCCTACCTTATTACAGACCAATTTAGACCTTATTGGTCACCCCGTGCACTTTAAATATCAACGTTCATCTTACAAAGTCCCATCACAAGGGAGAAACACAAATAGACATTTTTTGTTGCCCGTATTGAGACGCAGTATGCCGTATGGAGATGAAAACTCAATTTCCCTGTACAAGAATGCATCCTATTTGCATGTATTTGCAAATGTTTCATGGATAAGTGGGTAAAATCCACGGATAGCTCGGATAATAGGATCTGCGATGTCCATCCCTCCACATTATAGCAAATGAGAGGAGTTCTGCATGATCTCAATTTAAATCATGACATACCATATACGCAGTAATATCATACATATTTTTAATTGAAAATGTATGCAAATGTTGACAAGTGTTGAGATTTATTATTTTTACAGGGTCATAGTTTAAGAATCCTTGGTTTGTCAACAGTTATTAAAATAACATTATTCCACTACATTATATTGCATTGCCATACGAATTTCTTATACGTATTTGCCACTGAAAGTCGTCCATCCAATTATGACATTTTACCAAAGGGCAGCAGACATTTAACAGGCTGCTGAGATTTGGTGATGTCGAAACTGGCCCAGTAATTTGGCTTGTTCAAACAAATGGTAATTTGGACACATTGATTCAGAAGGCCAACTGGGTATCGTGTCGCTACTTAGGAGCAATTCCGTTTTTTTTGCTTTGTAAACCCTTCTTAATATACGATAGAAAGTATTAAATCAAATAAAAATGCACACGTCACATTTTCTGTTGAAAACTTAACACTTACTAAGTGGTATGCATGATAGAATTAAGCAACTCCATTCTTTACAATGAAAGCCATAATGTGGGTTAAGAAATGTAAGAAAAAGTGTGGCTTGAGATAAGATGTGTCTGTTGCTGGGAAAATTATTTCAGTGTTGCATCTTTTACACCAAAAATAAATATACCACACGATATAATAATGTTTGCTAGCATGCAGTATTTAATGTTATTCTGTCTTAATATTCTCATTTAACAGTGATTACTCAATGCAAACAGGGTGACTTTTGCCAGTCCCTTGGTGAAAAGTGTCAGGACATTTGGAACCCTAATTTGAAATGCAATGGCAAATACAGACCGAAAATGTGCCCCGAACCAGGACATTGCCAGTGTTGCCTACGTAAGTATCCGCAAGTCTGAATTCGTGCATTAGACACAACTAATGCACGTGGGAAGATACATTGAAACAATCACTCTGTAGTCCACACACTTCGCGGTACATATATAGCACAAATTATAAGTTACGTATGCATTCTCTTCCACTGGGCAAACTAACGGCAGTATAATGTAATTTGATTTGTGTAAACATTCGTTAGAAGTAAATGTTTAAAGTGATCGAAGGATCACATTGTATTGTATTACTTCTGACGGGATTGACTTATTTATTTAAAGTAAAACCCGAACCGGTGGGATGCAAGTTACACTTCAATGTAGCTAAAGCAGAGGGTTAAGCCAATTGTAGGTTAAACCAAGAGAGTCAACGTTCAAAATAAATATGAGCAGGCATTTGATATTAAGTTAATTCTAGTTAACAAATTCAAATAGCCGGAAGAGCACATAAATAGTTGTCACCACTTCAGACAAATAATTAACCAGATTAGCTATCATTATCATCAGCCATGGTAAATTCACTGCTGGACGAAGGCCTCCCCAAGCCACCGCCACCTCTCAGGATGCTCTTGATGTGACAGTCCACCCAGCACCTGCACATGAACTGATTTAATGATGAAGCGACATCCAGAGGAGGGAACACGCCAGGGAAGATTTCCACCAAAGGGATGTAACGATGAAATCAGCTTGTGTTCAGACAGAAGCTACGTGATAGGCATTTTATCCTCGATCTATAATAGACGGCGACGCCTTCAGCAGACCATCTCGGAGTAGATTGAGCGTAGCTGATGATGATGATGACAATGACTTAGGTTTCACACAAGCAAAGAACGCATCTTGGAACGTCTGCCTCGGTTTTATTTGTTACAAAGCCCGGAGCCTAAAGGGCGTTTCCAATAAGCCATTTTTGTACGTTTTAAAAAAACAATTAGTGCAGTGTTCTAACAATAAAGCGTGTTATGAATAAAGCAATGTTTTTGCATAAAAAAATGATATCTCACCATAATATAGGTTTTGTTAGTTACATCGCATAAAATATAAATGCGTCGTTAAACACGCCACCACCCGACACAGCCAATTAGTAAGGGTTGTCACATAGCCAGAACATGCCAATTCGTCACTAGTACAGCACACCAGTGTGTTGGAGAGCCAAGCCACAACATTTACAATCTCCAGTTTTCGATTGAACTCCTGTTTCAATTTATTTTGAGTTGATTATGCAGTATCGACGACACTGGAGGTAGAATTGTAAACAATTTGGAAAATGGAAGTCGCCTGCATTCTAGAAGTTCACAACACCATTCTATTCAATGAAAGGCATGGATTGAGGACTTATACTTTGATATTACGTGTCCACTGGCAAACATCTAATGTTGTACTTTTCTTGCATCGGTGCTAATCAGATTGTTTACAAAGTAGAGTTATGTTTATTAGTATGGAGGATTGAAAGGCATTCTACTTTAATATGTCTGCTGTTGCTGGGTGCAAACAGGGTGCCAAGCAGATGAAAGGTGTAAAAAGGTTGGTGGATCGTGTCAGTACAATAATTACAAATGCCATGGCATAAACATGCTGAACATGTGCCCTGGAGGAAAAAACTGTCAGTGCTGCGTCCGTGAGTATCCACACGCCTTCAGTCCTAAAACTCTTGAAAATTCATGAACCCTAATTTATAAAATGTTTAGTTATAGTAACTAAAATCCCGGGCTTGCCGGATTTTGCACTTATCCGGACCACGGCAGACGACACCAGTAAAATAACCGAGTTGTCGTGCAGTGCAGGCACACGCCCAGCAGGTGTCGTGCAGTGCAGGCACACGTACAGCAGGTGGCATGCAGTGCAGGCACACGCACAGCAGGTGGCGCACGCCCGGCAGCTGCGTGTAGTAAGCCCCGTTCACTCGTCTTAAGCTCTCGTAAAGACCTCTTCAATTCTTCTTTCTCTTCGTCTCTCGTGCTGGCTCTTGTTTCTACTGTTGTGTGAAGGCCTGGCAACATGCAAACGCTGTGTATCAAGTTCGTACTCTTTCTGATGTCAAAGTTGACGTAACACTTTCTTGGAAGCGAATCGTGATTTTTCTTTAGTTTGTACTTTCATTAGAAATGTAGAAATTCCAATACTGGTTTAGGACTGCCATTCTATAGGCAAGCACTACCGAGTGCTCATGTTGAATACGGAGACACTTATGACCTTATTATAACAATGTCAAAAATGTATAGCAACTAATGCAGCCAACATGCATAAAGTGTAGAATATGTTCTGAATGTGCACATCGATATATCTTCTTAGGTTTTTTCGGTAAAGTCACGTAGAAAGTAAAATAAAATAAAAACAAAAATCACGACGTTTCGGAGGCAACACAAGTCTCCGTCATCAGGTGGGACCGTCACAGCCAGATTAGCTGTATCAAGCTAATACTAACTCTTGATACAGCTAATCTGGCTGTGACGGTCCCACCTGATGACGGAGACTTGTGTTGCCTCCGAAACGTCGTGATTTTTGTTTTTATTTTATTTTACTTTCTACGTGACTTTACCGAAAAAAACCTAAGAAGATGATTCCTTGCAGTCACGAAAGCTTCAAATCTACACATCGATATACATAATTATGTACTTTGTGTTCTATAATGCCATACAGCAAAATGGAAACCCTTCTGTCACGGCCAAGTGGTGAACGTCGTAAGAGGATGCGAGGGTAAATATGGATGCGGTCACTACAAGGCACATCGGTAAGAGTCTTCACTCGCTCAGAGGCTACGTGAGGCACACCCATTACTTCTGGCGATTACAATGGTCCAGCCCCACCCTTTACAAATTTACCATATTATGTGTTCGTTCTGTGCAATTGAAAAGAGTGGTTGTCAATGTCTGTAATTGAAAACGTTATTCAGTCTTCCAAGTAAGTCCAAACACTCTTGTTATACAGTAGTTATAACTTTTTATGTCATTTGTGATTACGAAACTGTTCGTAATATTTTCCAGAGACAGTTTTGAGCTAATATAGCAGTTTTTTTAGTTTCCTTATACATTTTATAGTAAGTTATCTTCAGATGATACACGTTCTATCTTTGAGAATACAATCAAACCATCCTTGTGCAATGTGTAAGCAGACAATAACGTCTTACACTTCAGAAGTTCATCTCGAATTTCCCACGCAAGATGTGCATATTTTGCTTAACACTGAAATCCTACCGTGCAGTTGAAAAAGCATCGGGAGTTTTTGAGGCGTTCAACATTTATTTATTTTTGTGTCCTTTCTGGCTTTCTCCGAATTTAGGCTTCATGAGGTTTTATTGTATTAATTTTACGGGACATTTTACATTGCAGCACACACTTAGTCAAAGGTCATTTACCATCGCATAGGTAAATGTCTCACCTTTATGAAGATGAAGCAAACAGGTTTCATTCATAAATCAGTAAACAACAGTTGAGGAAACACCCACTGCCGTTATTTTCAATGGCTTTGTAATTGATAACAATAAAAAAATCCACGTGAGTTTGGATCCAATCACTGAACCAAGCGATGGAAGGCCTGATTAAAACCCTTGTGGTTATGTGATGGACCTAATTAAGATATGATTTGCTTAGCCGACATTGTTACCATAGCACTTGACATAAGTCCTTATTGAGGGTTAACTAAGCCCATAAACCCTGCAGGGTTAATTAAATAACCACGACCTTGTAGGAAGTCGAGAGTGGTTGTTCCTTGGAGACACTGACCTCCACCCAATTGACATCAGGGATTCAGGGCCTCCACAGTGATGAGCATCATAACAATATTGAGACACTGGGCATATTTTATTTTATTGAGATGCACACTAATTTTTACATGAACAACTACGATACGAACAACATGCGTACCGTACAGTATATATATTTTAATGTGAAAATAACCTCCTATTTTTAATTGAATACAGTCCACATGGCATGCACATGGGAGTGGATATAATTTGCCCGGATGGATCGAAAGTGAATGCACCATTCAAAGGAGAACTGAAGGGTTGGGCCAGGGCCTACAAGAAAAACAATGCAGTCAATGATGGAGTGATCCTTTCTAACTCTGGTAATGTTACACACTTTTCATAATTAATCCCATTTTGCACAACGCTATTCAATTATTGTATATGTTTATACTACTTGTTCTTGCAGTTCATAGGCTAAGCTTCTCATGATGAATGTGAAGACTAATACACCTCTTTAATGCATTCAGTAAACATCATTAAAATGTGATTCTCCTATACGCATATATATGCAGTGCTATGAACAAACACATGAGTTTGGGTGAATAAACAGATAGAATATAGCCCCACAACCTGACAATCATTACGGGCCTAGAAAGATGTTTCTGGGTCTGTGAAGTATAATCCATGCGAGATGTATGGATCTGCAGTGGTGGAAGAATGATTAATATCAAAAACAAGACATTTAATCAATGTGGACCAACCAATAAATGCTTGTCAAGTTGTAACTGAACAAAAACATAGATAAGTAATAGCTTTGCAGCTTGAAACATATAAAAAAACATCTATGGTGTGGAAATGTGTGGGTTCATCCACGATAATACATAGTGCATTATTGTCTGACATTGAGTTTGAAGTGAGAACAATGTATTTTACAATGACATTTAAATTCCAATACTAACATGTTCGGTGTTTGTCTCTTTGATTGTGTGTGTGCAGTCTTCTGCATTAAGATTTTCCATATCCACGCTTACCACTATAAAGGCGCAGTTGACAGTGATCAGGCAATTGGGTATCTGCTGAACGTGCAGAAAGTTTACCCTGGAGTCACCTCCCATATCCACGTCGAGATGTGTGATAAATCCAGGAATCCAACATTTTACTTAAATTAACAACGGCATGAATTGATGAAGACGGGGTCTTTTTACGTTTCATTCTGGGACTAGTTTAAGGTTTTGCTAATATTAATCACAATAAATTACAAATATTGTGCAATGAAATATGAGTGATATTACAGGACTTCCTCAGTATCTATAGTTACATCTATTTTCCAGAACCACTAGACCACACAACCTCTAAGCTGCACTCTTAATTTGCACGGAATTATCTCAAGTGAGAGCCCAATATTTGAAAGGAGACTCTTAAAGCTACAATGGCTTCAATTGCATTATTAGAGTTTGATAAGATTTTAGTCATATTTTCATTACTTTACGCAACATTCTGAATCCCAAAAGCTTTTGAAGGATCCTAATTGAGATGTTTTGTAAAATGAGAGCGTTTGTTGCGTTTGAGGAAAAACAAAATCCTGAGAAACTCCCACGATTAACGTGTTTAGAACACTAAAACAGTGTGCAATTAAAGTAAATCGGAACTTCCCTAATTAGCAACCCACTAGCAGTACGCTGCTGTTCCTCAAGATGAGTGTTACAAGAAGGTGATAATCGTGTTATAATTGTATGGTTTTACACATGGCCAAGTTTACCCCAATTTGCTTTCGTCCTGGTACATAGAAAAGCATTACAATTTAAATGAACGCTTCTGGAGCGCACTAAGTGTGGTTAATTTCACTCCTACCTTTGAATAAATTCAGAAGTGTTTTTTTAATTGAACTGGTCATATTGTATAATAACTGTAATCCAGTGCTTTAGGAGGCAAGGATTGGGTGAGTGAATAGATAACTGAAAATTCCAAGGAGACATCATTACAGCCAATGGCTTTGTGAACCATCAAGTGGGAAATTTCTAAAATACCCCTTTCTATGTGTGGATTTTCTCTGAGAACATTTTTCTTCCCACATGCAAAAACATTCTTTTAATACATTTTAACAGACTTTGCTAGGACAAATACATGACAAAGTCACCATCAACAATGCTCAACCCACTGCTGGATGAAGGAAACTGCCATTATCAATAGTATCCATATACATATTTATTTTTAATTCTATTCGGGATAAAAGTTTAGATAGTCACCCACATCTGGTCGAGTGGTAGCATGGCATGACATTCTTAGGGTGACTAGTGTAGTTCTAAAGCATTCATGTCATGCATCCTGTGTATTAAGCATATCTGATATGATGCAAACACCTGTAATATCATGAAGTATTCATGCATTTTAAATGGTACTTTATTAATGGTATTTTTGATTAATGGCTTGCGGGTGCCGATGCAGTATTTGTACCGTTTGCTTGTCGATGAGATTGCAAATAGTCTTTTGAGATCATACTGTATTGTAGGAAATAAAGGTGGTTTCTTTCTGCTATCGTATCATTTTATTTGACTAGTCAGTGCTTGCTTGTTGTATGGGCCAATCCATGGGTGGAGTTTGCGGAGGGGGGGGGGGCAATGCCCCGCCCAAACTGGGCATCTTCATTAATGTATTTTCAGAATTCTTTGGGTCTTTCGGTAAAGACATGTAGATATGTTCCAATTAATAAATATAAAATGAACAAAAAACTACGATGTTTCGATCACAACACCAGTGATCGGTAAACGGGGAAAGCTGCTAAGAGCAGATTGTTTTAAAGGTTTAAAATGAGTGTAGACCCTTGGGTTGTTGGATGAAGAAAACTGCCACCATCAATAGTATCCACATAAATCTTCATTTTTCATTCTAGTCGGAATAAAAGACCATTGGGCTACACCCATTTTAAACATTTTAAACAGCAGCTTTCCCCCTCTGTTTTTCTCCTGATGACGATCACTTGTGTTGTGATCGAAACGTTGTAGTTTTTTGTTTGTTTAAATTTTATTAAATTAAATCTATCTACGGCCTTTACCGAAAGACCCAGAGAATATGAATTCCTGCAGTCACGAAAGCTTTAAGTCAAGATTTATTTTCAGTAGTTTACAATAAAAAATAAATGTATTATATGCAGCTGCAATTCCAAATGTGAGGGACAAAGCGAACCCCTGTTCTCCTCCAAATATAGAGGTCAAACTCCGCCTTTCGGCCAATCCATGTGTAATGAGTCTACCAGACGAAGATTGAGATGATACACCCTTCTTTATTTTCCGCACGAGTTCACGTCACACGCATCCACTCCACTCCGAATCTCCTTAAGAAGCGCCCCGATGACCCCACCTCATCTGGTGACGTCAACACTCTCTCCCTGGGCGTTTTCTCTCTCACCCCACCTTGTTTTTCCTTTCCCTCATGATGGATCACGTAAGTATTATCACTACATCACCGCCCCCCCTCCCCCGACGAAAAAGTCATCCTCAACTCAACACAACTCGTGCAAATCCAAGGGATTCAGGGTAATTCCGATGGTAGGGGAGTAGGGAGATATGAAGGGGGGGGGATACAAATTTACTTTTGTTTTTCAATAAACAAGCAATTACAAGACTCAACCAGAGTCTTGTCATTTTGTGTGTGTAGGTGTGGGGTGTATGTATACAGGGCAGAATTTAAGATAGTAATAAATGAGTAACCGTAAGAGAAGATAGTACACACAACGTTCAACCGGACCTTCCAACCGTAACAAGCGAACAACCGATGACAACCTCCGGTGTGAAGGAATGACAATATCCTTTTCCTCAGTGGTTCTGTGGTCTTGCATGCGGTGGTTGTTCATCACCGTGGGAGCATCACCCGAGCTCATGCCCGAGTAACGAGGACATGTAGCCATGGCTCCGTTGGATGCTGCAACACCTCCTTGGTCACGGGCGGTCCTGGGGAAGGAAGGCAACCTTATTAAGGTTGGTTCGCCGCGGCAAGTGGCTTCCCCGACCTCTGCAGTGATGATGGTGAATGAAGGGGTGAAGGTGTAGGTGTTTGCGGTAACCTGGTTTTTAGTGAGTGTTTTGGGCGCGCTCTTACTCTCTCTTACAATCACACTTTAAATTAACAGATAAAATGTCCACTTCTGATTGGGACCATGTAGATAACATGACAGTCTCTTCAGCTACTTCAATGTCAACCAAATGTAAAGTTAATTCAACCTCATGTCAAAAAAGAAGCCAGAGCCACATGTTGAAAGTTAGATGTTAACAAGATTGTCATCAATCAGAGTAACATCCCAATTTCCGACAGCCTAAAATCGGTACTAGCTAAAGGGTTGAATATCGCAGTAACCCCTAAACATATCCCAGTAGATGATATAATCCCCCAGGTTGACGTAGCCCTCCCAGGCTTGGGACACATCCCGGCAGACATTGCTAGATCTGAAATTGCTGCTATCCTCAAAAACGCTAAGAAACCCATTATCAACATTAGCAAGGACGAGCATTTAGAACTCTCTAAATGACAAAACAAAGATGACATTGTCATCCTCTCAGCTGACAAGGGCAATGCCACTGTCATCATGGATAAAACGACTTACAACAACAAAATTCAGGACCTTCTTAATGATGGCGGCTATACCAAAATCAACAGAGATACCACCAATTGCTTAGCTACTAAAACCAACAACATCATCACTAAATCGACTTCTCTAATCGATCAGACCAAGCAGAGCTCCCTAAAACCTTCGGCTGCTAGACCACCCAGATTTTATGGCCTTCCAAAAATCTACAAAGTAGGTACCCGGCTCCGTCCTATCATCTCCACGATTAACTCACCCACCTACAAACTGGCCCGATTTCTGTCTGAGACTCTGCTTCCTTTCACTGGCAAGTCCACCTCAGCTGTACTTAACTCAATCAACTTGGTTTCTCTAATCAAGGACATATCACTGTCTTTGGATGATTTGCTTGTCAGTTTCAATGTAGTCTCTCTGTTCACAAATGCACCTGTACTTGACACCATTGCAATCATTGAAGACTTAGTCCAACAACGACTGAATCCAGATGTACCAACTTTGGTAAGGACTGTCTTTCCAAACATACTTAACCTCGAATGGTACATTATACAGACAAAATGAGGGTACCCCAATGGGTTCTCTCTTATCGCCAGTGGTAGCGAATGTTTCCATGGAAAAATTTGAGACAGATTCCATCCAGACATCCACCCTACGTCCTTTCTTGTGGAAGAGATACGTAGATGACACGTTTGTCATCTGGCCACATGGCCTGCCAGCACTAAACCAATTTCTCAACCACATCAATTCCATGCACTCGTCTATCAAATTCACCATGGAAGTGGAAAAGGATGGCAAGCAACCATTCCTGGATGTTTTGATCGAGAAGAAACCTGATGGCTCGTTCTTGACCTTCGGTCTACAGGAAAGCCACCCACATGGCTGCCTATCTAAAACCTGACTCCCACCACCATCCAGCCCAGAAGAATTCCATCATCAAAACACTACACAATAGTTGCATCTCCGACCAGCACCACCTAGCCAGTGAGTTGGAGCACGTACACCAAGCCCTCAGGATGAACGGATACTTTGACAGTACAATCCGCAAAACTGTCTCCCCAACCATGTGGAGACAACCTTCTGAGGATCAAACCAAAACCATCACTTTACCGTACATAGCAGGGGATACCAAAAAGATTTCCAAAATCTTAAACAAACACAAGTTCCAGGTTCGTTTCAATACAGTACACAAAATCAGTGATTTAATCCCATCTGTAATAGATATGATTCCTGACATGCAATATCCTGGTGTCTACAAACTGAGCTGTGGTTGCGGCAGCAGTTACATTGGGGAAACGAAACGACATGTGTCAGACCGTGTCCGTGAACACAAGGCGGATCTGAAACACGGTAGGACCAATACCTCTGCCATTGCCGATAATTGTTTTAAAGCTGTGGGCTCACACGAAATAACATTTTCCAAGACGGAGGTACTCTGCAAACCCACTGGCTACGTTCAGAGATTTGTTCATGAAGTCATCCAGATATATAAACACAGACACAACTTCAACCCAGAGAATAGGTACAAACTGAGCAATCATTGAAAGGACGTTATTAACCAGGTAAAGTCTTAACTGACTGTGATGTTTCCATCCAACCTGCATATGTCAGCTGTTATTTCGACTTTCTGAGTCTTTCTCTCTATGCCTCTCTCTTAGATCTCTCATGCTCACATGTCCGTTGCATTTCACTCTCATGCCTTTGGATTGCACTCTCATGCTCACATGGCTTTTGGATTGCACTCTCATACTCGCATGCCCTTCTGATTACATTCGTTGAGTTGCACTCCCTCGTTTAGGACGCCGCTCTTCTCCTTCTTTTCTACAGTTACATGCTAATTTATCACATTAACATCATGCTAATACCTCACATTAACATAGCCACTTTCATGCCCTCGTCTCGGAGGCCGCTCTCCTAGCTTATATTTACATGATAATTTCTCACATTAACATCACTAGCCCTGGCCACTTCTTTATAACCCTTGAGCTACACCCATTTAAAACCTTTTAAAATAGTCTGCCTCAGCAGCAGGCCATGCTTTCTCACGGATGATGGACGCTTGTATTGCTCCCGAAGGTCGTGATTTATTTTATTTTATACCTACGTGACTTTACCGAAAGAACCAAAGAGTATTGGGTGCTCCTCAGGATTTAGATGGGCAGAATGTATATACCATCGCTGATGTCCCAATCGGACACGTACACATTGAGGCCTAAGAATCTCTACCACTTTTACAGGGCCCTGCCACGGACAGTTAATTTTGGGTGAGGCCCCTAAGCGGACCTGTGGAAAGTGTAGCCACCCACTATCTCCCACTATGAAAGGCAGGGGCGTCACTCCCTTTTACCTAACCCATTCATTCGCGGAACGGGCAGAAGCCACTGCAGTTTGTGCCGCTTCCCTCGACGTCTTCCACTGCTGCATGACCCATCATACTGCTATAGGCCATTTTGCAGCTCCAGCTGGGAGGTAAAAAAGCTGGTGCTCCATGGGAGGGTCCGGCTCCCTACCATACATCAAATAGAATAGAGAATATTCCATCGATGCATGCAGGGCCAACCGATATGTCGCCAGAACCCCGCCTATGTGTAAGTCCCAGTCTGTCTGAGTGTCATTGACCACCTGGTGCGATTTAGGCATTATACCATCCCATCGGTTTGGGTGGTATGGAGAATTGTGTACTTTCTTAGTGCCTAGGATGTCGCACACTTCCTGTATCAGTTTTGAGGATTTTTTTTTACCCTGGTCTGATAGAAGTCTATCAGGGGCCCATTTATCCATAACATATCCACGTACAAAAGCTTTTGCTATTGACTGAGTGGTTGATCTGCTATGGGCCACGCCACCGACCATTGCGTGAAATACTCCACCACTACTAGCAGATATTTGTGACCTCTGTCGGTGCGAGGTAGGGGTTCCAGACATACAGTACCCTGGCGTCTACAAACTAAGTTGCCTCTGTGGTAGCAGTTGCATTGGAGAAACCAAACGACATGTCTCGGACTGCATCCGTGAACATAAAGCAGACCTGAAATACGGTAGGACAAACACCTCAGCCGTGGCAGATCACTGTTACAATTCAGTGGGCTCACATGACATTGACTTCTCCAAGACAGAGGTTCTCTGCAAGCCATCTTGCTACCATGAGAGATTCGTTCATGAGGCGATCCACATATACAAACACAGAGACAATTTCAACCGAGAAGATGGATTCTGGCTCAGCAATCATTGGAAGGACGTAATAAACCATTTCGGATCTTAACTGATTGTTGTTCACGTTTACGGTGACTTTCAGACCGTAATCCACTCACTGGCATTAACTGTGTTCTCCACAGGGAATGCATTACTTGCTCCGCTGTTGGTCTTCTGTCACCACTCTCCCATTCACATGTTTCATTGCTTTAACATTCCCTCCCTTTGTTAATGCTACCCCCTGCCCCCTCCCTTGAAACCCCCCCCGCCCACCTCCTACGCATTTCCCATGAATATGCTAAATTCCTCTTGATATGCACATTCTTTTGTTAAGGCGCTCTTCTTACACCCCCAACTCAGCTTATATATAAGCTCCCAGCTTGGCACTGTCTCATTCTTCACCTGAAGACGGCTGTTTGCGTTGTAGCCGAAACGTCGTGAGAATTATTTTATTATGTTTTATTTTTATTATTTTATTACTTCCCTTCTACGTGACTTTACCGAAAAAAACCAAGAAGATGAATCCCTGCAGTCACGAAAGCTTTAAATCGAAGTGTCAGATTTTGTACCAGTTGAAAGGGTAAAAACCTATTACTATAACGACTGAATACTGCAGTCAAGTGAGAGCATGTTAGAGTGCTTTTGGAAAACCGAATTTCATTATGAAAGCCAACACACAAAAAATGTGCCTAAAGAACAAAGTTTTCAATCAGTGCCCATGACCTGCTGTGACATGGCTCAGAAACGTGGACTTAACAAAGGGCGAGGATGTTACGTGTTCACCTCCTGCGGTTAATGCGGGCAACTGTGTTGGTTATTCACCTGCGAAGCTAAGCATTGTTGAGCCTGGATAGTGCTCGAATGGGTGAGCACCATGCATGGTGGAGCTATTGATTGACTGGTAAAGAGCATTGCAGCAAAGTCGGTTGCTATACTGCACTTCTATGCTGCCTGCCTTCACCGACCCGAAATGATCAGTGCGGTGAAGCATGGTCAAGTACGCAGGTGTTGGGGAGGCTGTCATCCAGTCGTCGATTGGCTAAGATGCTGCACGTGTAGATAAGTGATGACGATCTATTTCAGCCGCTCAAACAACGTATCATGACATCAACAGCTGAAAAACGATTAGTGTAATGACAAATGACAACCATGTGGGCTCTGAAGCTTAAATAAACGGTAAGTCATGGCCAACGGTATATCAATGCATCAATTAGCTGCAATCACCTCGACTATCTACAATGGGTCAAGACTTTTAGGTGACTTTTTTATGTTTTGTCAATATATTAATCTCGAACTAAATATTAAGCTAAGCCTGTATTTAATGTTAGCATATTGTGAATGGAATTTTAATGTTTATAATTCAAGACTTTGACAAACCTGCCTCTGATGCACTATATTGTTCGTTGTACATCAATCTAAATGGTTTAAACCGAGATAGAAATGCCAAGAAACGTGCCGCAAAAATCTCTCCCTTGTCTCTGCCAAAATTTTAAAGCCCCAAAAATGTAGATGGATCGGTTTCTCATGTATCACATTGATACACATTTAGGATTTCTACCCATGAATGATTATATTCATTGCGTTGGGTATAATTTTTGGACTTGCAGTGTAAGCATCATTGTATCTTGTTTGCTTGCTGTCGTATTTTTGTTAACAATGGCTAATCAAATAACAAACCTGATCAAATGTTAAATGAAAGGTGACTCGCCATTAGGCGGAATTTAGAATGCTGTGTATTTCGTAATTAAACATTCAAAACCAGACTTGTCTATCCTATTCAATCATTGACAAGAAGGCTGCACACGACATCAAGAGCTGGACAACGATAAGTGTAATGACACGTTCAAAGATAGTGGGCACTACAGCTTAAATAATAGGTAATCCACGGCATCCGTCTAAAAATGGCCAATAATATTAATGCTGAACCGAAGCAGACGTGTCACCTAATGCATCAATTAGCCGCAATTGGCTCCATTACCCACAATGGGTCAAGTCTTTTGAAATATGTTATTCAGTTGTTTTGTCATGATATTAATGAGAATCAGAATATTTAGCTGTGGGTCTTCCAATATTGATATGGACAATGACGAGACCCAGTCTGTTGTTTTAAATATAATCTGGCCCTAAATACAGCGACTGTAATCACTAACACGAGACGGCTAATCCTGTAATATTTAATGTCAGCTTATTGAAAAATAACATCGAATACGCATCGTGACCTTCAAGCCTAATGCACAATTTGCATAAATGTTGCTATATAATACGAGGCGTAAGAGTCAGGAAAGCAGAGGGCAGTGCTTCTGAAGCCTCTACAACATTTCATCGGTCTTGTTAAGGGAGAAGAACAGGAGGACAATGAATATTCTCATTCTACTTGTCCTTTTGGGACCTGGTAGGTTCTTTTATAAAAAAAATAAATGTGTAATAAAGTAAACTGGCAAATATTAAGATGCCAGAAATGCAGTGTAGTTATGTAGTTTGAATGAGTGTGGAGTATCCTAAGCACTTCCACAAATCTTCTCATTGATAACATGTACATGCGAGGTACATTTAAAATAAAATAAAATTCATTACCCGTTTAAAATATCATTGATATCAGTAAATATATACGACAGTAGAATTTCTCAAACGTCAGTTATTTTGCTGACAGTAATTTGTTTGTCTCAAAATTAGTTTTACTGTACTCTATATTGAAACAAATGCAAAAATAATGCAGTGATTTTAAATATCCACAGGTCGATGTTTCGTTTATGTGATAGACAATCATGTTACCTAACATTTTGAACATTTGAATATAGCATACACGCTTATCGAATATAGATTTATACAGCGCCTTATTCTGAGGACACTTTACAGCAATTATAAAATTATACAAAAGATGATAGTGGTTGAAATAAAGAGTGGGGTGATTACAAGTGGTGGTGTAGTCATGGTGACAGCAGAACACGCGGGAGTGGTCAAGGTGGGGTTGGGGGTAGTGATAGGGGTAGTGATAGGGGTTAGAGTAGTGATAGGGGTAGGGGTAGTGATAGGGGTTGGGGTAGTGATAGGGGTTGGGGTAGTGATAGGGGTTGGGGTAGTGATAGGGGTTGGGGTAGTGATAGGAGTTGGGGTAGTGGTTGAGGTAGTGATAGGGGTTGGGGTAGTGATAGGAGT
This sequence comes from Lampetra fluviatilis, assembly GCF_964198595.1. Classification (NCBI taxonomy): domain Eukaryota; kingdom Metazoa; phylum Chordata; class Hyperoartia; order Petromyzontiformes; family Petromyzontidae; genus Lampetra; species Lampetra fluviatilis. The sequence goes on from NC_136289.1 coordinate 1,328,598, forward strand.
AGTGAAAGGGGTAGTTAAAGGGGATGGGGTAGTCATAGGGGATGGGGGTAGTGATAGTGGTAGTGATAGGGGTAGTCAAAGGGGGTGGGATAGTGATGGAGTAGGCCTGGATGTAGCTGGATGACATTGGTGGGGAGTAGCAGTAGGAAGAGATGGGTTCTAAGGGAGTAATGTAACCAAGTGATTATAAATATTAATAACGCACGCTTTTACTGCTAAAATTAAGTCAGTTAGTTTCTGCACCACTCACCACAGGGATGTATTCGTACATCATTAAAGTCAATTGGTAAGTGTGAAGGAGACAGACCCTCCGGCCTCTCCTGGGATATATCTCTCATTTTCAAATGTACCTCAAATTTGACACGTTCAGTAAATGATACTGTGCGGTCTACACTGAGGGGAGAATTTGAATAAAATTGGGAAATGTTAAGTCACTTCTATTATAGAATTTGCCAACAACATTATTTGTAACGAGAGGTAAACATGGGTTGATGGCTTGAAGAACGTTTATGCTTTGATATTAGACGTGTTCTTCACTCAAAAAGTGACCACAGTTTTGTTTATTTTGCACCAGGACTATAATATGTTTTATACAATTGAATGCCTATTTGCAGGATGAGAGATGTAAACCCATACTTTTTAATATTACCAATCTTTGAAAATATGAATTGATAATAAGTACAAGACGTCCCAGGATAGACTTTTCTTCTAGGTGTCGCTGTTCATCACTAACACGCGCTATGCATTCCAGGCTTGGCTGTGGCTCAGTACGAGGAAGACGTTCAGTGTGAGAGCGAAGAGGGAGTGTGTCAGTACAATAATGAGACGTGCAATGGCACGTACGAGTTGGGTAAATGCGGTGGACCAATCAACCGGCAGTGCTGTCTCGGTGAGTATCTGCAAGTCTACATTCAATGTGTAAGGGTGGTGTTGTGACACATTGAGGTTAGGGTGAGGATATGGAGACACAGACCCTGAATTGATAAAAGAGGTGGGAATGCAGCCGGGAAGAAGGCGGAAGGGGATTGACTGAGGAGTTGAAGGAGAGAGATTTTGGCAGCAAGGAAGGAAGGAGGAGGAGTTAGAGCAGTGGCTCTTAACCTTTACGCCATCCTGCACCCCTTTGATTCTCAGAAGGGGCATCTCGCACCTTGGGGGTGCGTGCACCCCAGGTTAAAAACCACTGCGTAAAATGGACCTTCTGGAAAGTTCTGAAGAGATCTGCGGGCAGTGGCTATGGGACGCGTGCCCGGGGCTCTAGAAGAGAAGGGTTCCTGTCAGTGCCTATGTGTTGTAGTTTGAGGAACTTAAATAAAGTCCTTACCCGAAGATCGCCTCGTGTGGATTCCCTTTCACATCTCTTAAACATAACATTTCGTGAAATGAGTAGCTGGCAGTTTGGTCTGAAGTTTACATATTGAGGAGTGCATGGAATAAAAGTTATGCAAAGTATTTTAATGCATTAAATTAAAACAAAATCTGCTTTGATGTACGAGAGCTGTATTGAATAACGGCAGAATTCAGGGTAGGCTGGAAAGGCAACTCGAGGATAGTTAATTAATTAAACATAAAAATACAGTGTATATATGTTGAACTTCTTTCGCTCCGTACGTAACCTACCGTGATAATTGGAGGTGCGGGAAAAGGCAATCAACACAAAAAGCAGTTCTAAAGAAATTAGTTTTCATTTTAGATGTAATAGTGCATAGCTCTAGTAGCTTCGTAATATCGGAAGGAAGAGCGTTCCAGACGGCCACAGACGCGTACATTTAAAAGCCGCTGCTGCGCCGATGACCAGAGTTTTGCGTGATGATTTATGCTCCTTGAGATTAGCGAGGTACAGTATGTCATCGCCACGGTAGACTGATGCAATGGGATGCCGGTCACCCGCATGCTCTAATCCTCGTGTTTATTTACCCTCAGAAAACGACAATCCGCTCAGATACAGCCTCCAACTACCGCCTTATGGCCATGGTAAGTGACTGGGATTTTTTTTTAAACGACTCAATGGTACTGTATTTATTACATTCGTCTTCTTGATTGTTCACAATAATCTGCATTTTCTTCTTTCCCGACTGGGAGAACTGCTTCCTGTTCGCATTTTTTCCGTGGACAGAGTCGCGTGGCAAATTCTCTTTTTTATATCCGTGGGATAGATGAGATTTTCCAAACATAGCACGAAAATCTACGTTCACTGAATCGATACGGTGTCTATTCATGAAAAAAAAACCTTGCAAGTGTTTGTTCTAATTCTAATATATTGGCATTTAATCCTTCATCTACTGATAACATGTGCACCAATAACATCTATGACCAGGGAGCTGTGCATATGCAAAGTGTACGCATCACACGTGCAGGTCACACGCCGTTGCCATCGTCACCGTGCGTACGCTATGCGTGATGCCACCAATGTGCACACACGGACTGCACATGAATCGCACATCCTGCGTAACACAAAATTCCCGTTGCTGTTCAAAACCTCCATATAGATGTCAATTCCACTCCAACACATCGCCAAAGCAATGTGGCGCTTCAGTAGCCACTGGAATCCATTTTCGTTTCGGTTTTTATTTGCAAAAGTAGTCATATTGTTTTCAAGTTACGAGTGGGCCTTCACCGACTCATTTACCCAGCGTTCACTTTGGGGAAATTTGTCATGACACTTATCTGTGAATTTAACCGAAAAAAAGTTTTTCACGAAAAACAATAAACTTGATTTTCATTATTGTTTTCTATCTACGTGACTTTACCGAAAGAAGCAAAGAATATCATCCTATATACCTGTCAACCCCTTATCAGTGCCTACCTTATTACAGACCAATTTAGACCTTATTGGTCACCCCGTGCACTTTAAATATCAACGTTCATCTTACAAAGTCCCATCACAAGGGAGAAACACAAATAGACATTTTTTGTTGCCCGTATTGAGACGCAGTATGCCGTATGGAGATGAAAACTCAATTTCCCTGTACAAGAATGCATCCTATTTGCATGTATTTGCAAATGTTTCATGGATAAGTGGGTAAAATCCACGGATAGCTCGGATAATAGGATCTGCGATGTCCATCCCTCCACATTATAGCAAATGAGAGGAGTTCTGCATGATCTCAATTTAAATCATGACATACCATATACGCAGTAATATCATACATATTTTTAATTGAAAATGTATGCAAATGTTGACAAGTGTTGAGATTTATTATTTTTACAGGGTCATAGTTTAAGAATCCTTGGTTTGTCAACAGTTATTAAAATAACATTATTCCACTACATTATATTGCATTGCCATACGAATTTCTTATACGTATTTGCCACTGAAAGTCGTCCATCCAATTATGACATTTTACCAAAGGGCAGCAGACATTTAACAGGCTGCTGAGATTTGGTGATGTCGAAACTGGCCCAGTAATTTGGCTTGTTCAAACAAATGGTAATTTGGACACATTGATTCAGAAGGCCAACTGGGTATCGTGTCCCTACTTAGGAGCAATTCCGTTTTTTTTGCTTTGTAAACCCTTCTTAATATACGATAGAAAGTATTAAATCAAATAAAAATGCACACGTCACATTTTCTGTTGAAAACTTAACACTTACTAAGTGGTATGCATGATAGAATTAAGCAACTCCATTCTTTACAATGAAAGCCATAATGTGGGTTAAGAAATGTAAGAAAAAGTGTGGCTTGAGATAAGATGTGTCTGTTGCTGGGAAAATTATTTCAGTGTTGCATCTTTTACACCAAAAATAAATATACCACACGATATAATAATGTTTGCTAGCATGCAGTATTTAATGTTATTCTGTCTTAATATTCTCATTTTACAGTGATTACTCAATGCAAACAGGGTGACTTTTGCCAGTCCCTTGGTGAAAAGTGTCAGGACATTTGGAACCCTAATTTGAAATGCAATGGCAAATACAGACCGAAAATGTGCCCCGAACCAGGACATTGCCAGTGTTGCCTACGTAAGTATCCGCAAGTCTGAATTCGTGCATTAGACACAACTAATGCACGTGGGAAGATACATTGAAACAATCACTCTGTAGTCCACACACTTCGCGGTACATATATAGCACAAATTATAAGTTACGTATGCATTCTCTTCCACTGGGCAAACTAACGGCAGTATAATGCAATTTGATTTGTGTAAACATTCGTTAGAAGTAAATGTTTAAAGTGATCGAAGGATCACATTGTATTGTATTACTTCTGACGGGATTCACTTATTTATTTAAAGTAAAACCCGAACCGGTGGGATGCAAGTTACACTTCAATGTAGCCAAAGCAGAGGGTTAAGCCAATTGTAGGTTAAACCAAGAGAGTCAACGTTCAAAATAAATATGAGCAGGCATTTGATATTAAGTTAATTCTAGTTAACAAATTCAAATAGCCGGAAGAGCACATAAATAGTTGTCACCACTTCAGACAAATAATTAACCAGATTAGCTATCATCATCATCAGCCATGGTAAATTCACTGCTGGACGAAGGCCTCCCCAAGCCACCGCCACCTCTCAGGATGCTCTTGATGTGACAGTCCACCCAGCACCTGCACATGAACTGATTTAATGATGAAGCGACATCCAGAGGAGGGAACACGCCAGGGAAGATTTCCACCAAAGGGATGTAACGATGAAATCAGCTTGTGTTCAGACAGAAGCTACGTGATAGGCATTTTATCCTCGAACTATAATAGACGGCGACGCCTTCAGCAGACCATCTCGGAGTAGATTGAGCGTAGCTGATGATGATGATGACAATGACTTAGGTTTCACACAAGCAAAGAACGCATCTTGGAACGTCTGCCTCGGTTTTATTTGTTACAAAGCCCGGAGCCTAAAGGGCGTTTCCAATAAGCCATTTTTGTACGTTTTAAAAAAACAATTAGTGCAGTGTTCTAACAATAAAGCGTGTTATGAATAAAGCAATGTTTTTGCATAAAAAAATGATATCTCTCCATAATATAGGTTTTGTTAGTTACATCGCATAAAATATAAATGCGTCGTTAAACACGCCACCACCCGACACAGCCAATTAGTAAGGGTTGTCACATAGCCAGAACATGCCAATTCATCACTAGTACAGCACACCAGTGTGTTGGAGAGCCAAGCCACAACATTTACAATCTCCAGTTTTCGATTGAACTCCTGTTTCAATTTATTTTGAGTTGATTATGCAGTATCGACGACACTGGAGGTAGAATTGTAAACAATTTGGAAAATGGAAGTCGCCTGCATTCTAGAAGTTCACAACACCATTCTATTCAATGAAAGGCATGGATTGAGGACTTATACTTTGATATTACGTGTCCACTGGCAAACATCTAATGTTGTACTTTTCTTGCATCGGTGCTAATCAGATTGTTTACAAAGTAGAGTTATGTTTATTAGTATGGAAGATTGAAAGGCATTCTACTTTAATATGTCTGCTGTTGCTGGGTGCAAACAGGGTGCCAAGCAGATGAAAGGTGTAAAAAGGTTGGTGGATCGTGTCAGTACAATAATTACAAATGCCATGGCATAAACATGCTGAACATGTGCCCCGGAGGAAAAAACTGTCAGTGCTGCGTCCGTGAGTATCCACACGCCTTCAGTCCTAAAACTCTTGAAAATTCATGAACCCTAATTTATAAAATGTTTAGTTATAGTAACTAAAATCCCGGGCTTGCCGGATTTTGCACTTATCCGGACCACGGCAGACGACACCAGTAAAATAACCGAGTTGTCGTGCAGTGCAGGCACACGCCCAGCAGGTGTCGTGCAGTGCAGGCACACGTACAGCAGGTGGCGTGCAGTGCAGGCACACGCATAGCAGGTGGCGCACGCCCGGCAGCTGCGTGTAGTAAGCCCCGTTCACTCGTCTTAAGCTCTCGTCCAGACCTCTTCAATTCTTCTTTCTCTTCGTCTCTCGTGCTGGCTCTTGTTTCCACTGTTGTGTGAAGGCCTGGCAACATGCAAACGCTGTGTATCAAGTTCTTACTCTTTCTGATGTCAAAGTTGACGTAACACTTTCTCGGAAGCGAATCGTGATTTTTCTTTAGTTTGTCCTTTCATTAGAAATGTAGAATTTCCAATACTGGTTTAGGACTGCCATTCTATAGGGAAGCACTACCGAGTGCTCATGTTGAATACGGAGACACTTATGACCTTATTATAACAATGTCAAAAATGTATAGCAACTAATGCAGCCAACATGCATAAAGTGTAGAATATGTTCTGAATGTGCACATCGATATATCTTCTTAGGTTTTTTCGGTAAAGTCACGTAGAAAGTAAAATAAAATAAAAACAAAAATCACGACGTTTCGGAGGCAACACAAGTCTCCGTCATCAGGTGGGACCGTCACAGCCAGATTAGCTGTATCAAGCTAATACTAACTCTTGATACAGCTAATCTGGCTGTGACGTTCCCACCTGATGACGGAGACTTGTGTTGCCTCCGAAACGTCGTGATTTTTGTTTTTATTTTATTTTACTTTCTACGTGACTTTACCGAAAAAACCTAAGAAGATGATTCCTTGCAGTCACGAAAGCTTCAAATCTACACATCGATATACATAATTATGTACTTTGTGTTCTATAATGCCATACAGCAAAATGGAAACCCTTCTGTCACGGCCAAGTGGTGAACGTCGTAAGAGGATGCGAGGGTAAATATGGATGCGGTCACTACAAGGCACATCGGTAAGAGTCTTCACTCGCTCAGAGGCTACGTGAGGCACACCCATTACTTCTGGCGATTACAATGGTCCAGCCCCACCCTTTACAAATTTACCATATTATGTGTTCGTTCTGTGCAATTGAAAAGAGTGGTTGTCAATGTCTGTAATTGAAAACGTTATTCAGTCTTCCAAGTAAGTCCAAACACTCTTGTTATACAGTAGTTATAACTTTTTATGTCATTTGTGATTACGAAACTGTTCGTAATATTTTCCAGAGACAGTTTTGAGCTAATATAGCAGTTTTTTTAGTTTCCTTATACATTTTATAGTAAGTTATCTTCAGATGATACACGTTCTATCTTTGAGAATACAATCAAACCATCCTTGTGCAATGTGTAAGCAGACAGGACATTACGCTAAATTGATCTGATGATAGAATCTGATTTATTTTTCTGTCAGATAATTGCATTTGGTGCTGAGTGGAGCGAGGCACATCGCTTATATTGAATTTCATGGCTCAGAGTAAAGTTCTTCCAGTAATAGAAAAAATGATATTACTCTTACATCAATTGTATATACCGTAGTACAATAACGTCTTACACTTCAGAAGTTCATCTCGAATTTCCCACGCAAGATGTGCATATTTTGCTTAACACTGAAATCCTACCGTGCAGTTGAAAAAGCATCGGGAGTTTTTGAGGCGTTCAACATTTATTTATTTTTGTGTCCTTTCTGGCTTTCTCCGAATTTAGGCTTCATGAGGTTTTATTGTATTAATTTTACGGGACATTTTACATTGCAGCACACACTTAGTCAAAGGTCATTTACCATCGCATAGGTAAATGTCTCACCTTTATGAAGATGAAGCAAACAGGTTTCATTCATTAATCAGTAAACAACAGTTGAGGAAACACCCACTGCCGTTATTTTCAATGGCTTTGTAATTGATAACAATAAAAAAAATCCACGTGAGTTTGGATCCAATCACTGAACCAAGCGATGGAAGGCCTGATTAAAACCCTTGTGGTTATGTGATGGACCTAATTAAGATATTATTTGCTTAGCCGACATTGTTACCATAGCACTTGACATAAGTCCTTATTGAGGGTTAACTAAGCCCATAAACCCTGCAGGGTTAATTAAATAACCACGACCTTGTAGGAAGTCGAGAGTGGTTGTTCCTTGGAGACACTGACCTCCACCCAATTGACATCAGGGATTCAGGGCCTCCACAGTGATGAGCATCATAACAATATTGAGACACTGGGCATATTTTATTTTATTGAGATGCACACTAATTTTTACATGAACAACTACGATACGAACAACATGCGTACCGTACAGTATATATATTTTAATGTGAAAATAACCTCCTATTTTTAATTGAATACAGTCCACATGGCATGCACATGGGAGTGGATATAATTTGCCCGGATGGATCGAAAGTGAATGCACCATTCAAAGGAGAACTGAAGGGTTGGGCCAGGGCCTACAAGAAAAACAATGCAGTCAATGATGGAGTGATCCTTTCTAACTCTGGTAATGTTACACACTTTTCATAATTAATCCCATTTTGCACAACGCTATTCAATTATTGTATATGTTTATACTACTTGTTCTTGCAGTTCATAGGCTAAGCTTCTGATGATGAATGTGAAGACTAATACACCTCTTTAATGCATTCAGTAAACATCATTAAAATGTGATTCTCCTATACGCATATATATGCAGTGCTATGAACAAACACATGAGTTTGGGTGAATAAACAGATAGAATATAGCCCAACAACCTGACAATCATTACGGGCCTAGAAAGATGTTTCTGGGTCTGTGAAGTATAATGCATGCGAGATTTATGGATCTGCAGTGGTGGAAGAATGATTAATATCAAAAACAAGACATTTAATCAATGTGGACCAACCAATAAATGCTTGTCAAGTTGTAACTGAACAAAAACATAGATAAGTAATAGCTTTGCAGCTTGAAACATATAAAAAAACATCTATGGTGTGGAAATGTGTGGGTTCATCCACGATAATACATAGTGCATTATTGTCTGACATTGAGTTTGAAGTGAGAACAATGTATTTTACAATGACATTTAAATTCCAATACTAACATGTTCGGTGTTTGTCTCTTTGATTGTGTGTGTGCAGTCTTCTGCATTAAGATTTTCCATATCCACGCTTACCACTATAAAGGCGCAGTTGACAGTGATCAGGCAATTGGGTATCTGCTGAACGTGCAGAAAGTTTACCCTGGAGTCACCTCCCATATCCACGTCGAGATGTGTGATAAATCCAGGAATCCAACATTTTACTTAAATTAACAACGGCATGAATTGATGAAGACGGGGTCTTTTTACGTTTCATTCTGGGACTAGTTTAAGGTTTTGCTAATATTAATCACAATAAATTACAAATATTGTGCAATGAAATATGAGTGATATTACAGGACTTCCTCAGTATCTATAGTTACATTTATTTTCCAGAACCACTAGACCACACAACCTCTAAGCTGCACTCTTAATTTGCACGGAATTATCTCAAGTGAGAGCCCAATATTTGAAAGGAGACTCTTAAAGCTACAATGGCTTCAATTGCATTATTAGAGTTTGATAAGATTTTAGTCATATTTTCATTACTTTACGCAACATTCTGAATCCCAAAAGCTTTTGAAGGATCCTAATTGAGATGTTTTGTAAAATGAGAGCGTTTGTTGCGTTTGAGGAAAAACAAAATCCTGAGAAACTCCCACGATTAACGTGTTTAGAACACTAAAACAGTGTGCAATTAAAGTAAATCGGAACTTCCCTAATTAGCAACCCACTAGCAGTACGCTGCTGTTCCTCAAGATGAGTGTTACAAGAAGGTGATAATCGTGTTATAATTGTATGGTTTTACACATGGCCAAGTTTACCCCAATTTGCTTTCGTCCTGGTACATAGAAAAGCATACAATTTAAATGAACGCTTCTGGAGCGCACTAAGTGTGGTTAATTTCACTCCTACCTTTGAATAAATTCAGAAGTGTTTTTTTAATTGAACTGGTCATATTGTATAATAACTGTAATCCAGTGCTTTAGGAGGCAAGGATTGGGTGAGTGAATAGATAACTGAAAATTCCAAGGAGACATCATTACAGCCAATGGCTTTGTGAACCATCAAGTGGGAAATTTCTAAAATACCCCCTTCTATGTGTGGATTTTCTCTGAGAACATTTTTCTTCCCACATGCAAAAACATTCTTTAAATACATTTTAACAGACTTTGCTAGGACAAATACATGACAAAGTCACCATCAACAATGCTCAACCCACTGCTGGATGAAGGAAACTGCCATTATCAATAGTATCCATATACATATTTATTTTTAATTCTATTCGGGATAAAAGTTTAGATAGTCACCCACATCTGGTCGAGTGGTAGCATGGCATGACATTCTTAGGGTGACTAGTGTAGTTCTAAAGCATTCATGTCATGCATCCTGTGTATTAAGCATATCTGATATGATGCAAACACCTGTAATATCATGAAGTATTCATGCATTTTAAATGGTACTTTATTAATGGTATTTTGATTAATGGCTTGCGGGTGCCGATGCAGTATTTGTACCGTTTGCTTGTCGATGAGATTGCAAATAGTCTTTTGAGATCATACTGTATTGTAGGAAATAAAGGTGGTTTCTTTCTGCTATCGTATCATTTTATTTGACTAGTCAGTGCTTGCTTGTTGTATGGGCCAATCCATGGGTGGAGTTTGCGGGGGGGGGGGGGGGGCAATGTCCCGCCCAAACTGGGCATCTTCATTAATGTATTTTCAGTATTCTTTGGGTCTTTCGGTAAAGACATGTAGATATGTTCCAATTAATAAATATAAAATGAACAAAAAACTACGATGTTTCGATCACAACACCAGTGATCGGTAAACGGGGAAAGCTGCTAAGAGCAGATTGTTTTAAAGGTTTAAAATGAGTGTAGACCCTTGGGTTGTTGGATGAAGAAAACTGCCACCATCAATAGTATCCACATAAATCTTCATTTTTCATTCTAGTCGGAATAAAAGACCATTGGGCTACACCCATTTTAAACATTTTAAACAGCAGCTTTCCCCCTCTGTTTTTCTCCTGATGACGATCACTTGTGTTGTGATCGAAACGTTGTAGTTTTTTGTTTGTTTAAATTTTATTAAATTAAATCTATCTACGGCCTTTACCAAAAGACCCAGAGAATATGAATTCCTGCAGTCACGAAAGCTTTAAGTCAAGATTTATTTTCAGTAGTTTACAATAAAAAATAAATGTATTATATGCAGCTGCAATTCCAAATGTGAGGGACAAAGCGAACCCCTGTTCTCCTCCAAATATAGAGGTCAAACTCCGCCTTTCGGCCAATCCATGTGTAATGAGTCTACCAGACGAAGATTGAGATGATACACCCTTCTTTATTTTCCGCACGAGTTCACGTCACACGCATCCACTCCACTCCGAATCTCCTTAAGAAGCGCCCCGATGACCCCACCTCATCTGGTGACGTCAACACTCTCTCCCTGGGCGTTCTCTCTCTCACCCCACCTTGTTTTTCCTTTCCCTCATGATGGATCACGTAAGTATTATCACTACATCACCGCCCCCCCTCCCCCGACGAAAAAGTCATCCTCAACTCAACACAACTCGTGCAAATCCAAGGGATTCAGGGTAATTCCGATGGTAGGGGAGTAGGGAGATATGAAGGGGGGGGGATACAAATTTACTTTTGTTTTTCAATAAACAAGCAATTACAAGACTCAACCAGAGTCTTGTCATTTTGTGTGTGTAGGTGTGGGGTGTATGTATACAGGGCAGAATTTAAGATAGTAATAAATGAGTAACCGTAAGAGAAGATAGTACACACAACGTTCAACCGGACCTTCCAACCGTAACAAGCGAACAACCGATGACAACCTCCGGTGTGAAGGAATGACAATATCCTTTTCCTCAGTGGTTCTGTGGTCTTGCATGCGGTGGTTGTTCATCACCGTGGGAGCATCACCCGAGCTCATGCCCGAGTAACGAGGACATGTAGCCATGGCTCCGTTGGATGCTGCAACACCTCCTTGGTCACGGGCGGTCCTGGGGAAGGAAGGCAACCTTATTAAGGTTGGTTCGCCGCGGCAAGTGGCTTCCCCGACCTCTGCAGTGATGATGGTGAATGAAGGGGTGAAGGTGTAGGTGTTTGCGGTAACCTGGTTTTTAGTGAGTGTTTTGGGCGCGCTCTTACTCTCTCTTACAATCACACTTTAAATTAACAGATAAAATGTCCACTTCTGATTGGGACCATGTAGATAACATGACAGTCTCTTCAGCTACTTCAATGTCAACCAAATGTAAAGTTAATTCAACCTCATGTCAAAAAAGAAGCCAGAGCCACATGTTGAAAGTTAGATGTTAACAAGATTGTCATCAATCAGAGTAACATCCCAATTTCCGACAGCCTAAAATCGGTACTAGCTAAAGGGTTGAATATCGCAGTAACCCCTAAACATATCCCAGTAGATGATATAATCCCCCAGGTTGACGTAGCCCTCCCAGGCTTAGGACACATCCCGGCAGACATTGCTAGATCTGAAATTGCTGCTATCCTCAAAAACGCTAAGAAACCCATTATCAACATTAGCAAGGACGAGCATTTAGAACTCTCTAAATGACAAAACAAAGATGACATTGTCATCCTCTCAGCTGACAAGGGCAATGCCACTGTCATCATGGATAAAACGACTTACAACAACAAAATTCAGGACCTTCTTAATGATGGCGGCTATACCAAAATCAACAGAGATACCACCAATTGCTTAGCTACTAAAACCAACAACATCATCACTAAATCGACTTCTCTAATCGATCAGACCAAGCAGAGCTCCCTAAAACCTTCGGCTGCTAGACCACCCAGATTTTATGGCCTTCCAAAAATCTACAAAGTAGGTACCCGGCTCCGTCCTATCATCTCCACGATTAACTCACCCACCTACAAACTGGCCCGATTTCTGTCTGAGACTCTGCTTCCTTTCACTGGCAAGTCCACCTCAGCTGTACTTAACTCAATCAACTTGGTTTCTCTAATCAAGGACATATCACTGTCTTTGGATGATTTGCTTGTCAGTTTCAATGTAGTCTTTCTGTTCACAAATGCACCTGTACTTGACACCATTGCAATCATTGAAGACTTAGTCCAACAACGACTGAATCCAGATGTACCAACTTTGGTAAGGACTGTCTTTCCAAACATACTTAACCTCGAATGGTACATTATACAGACAAAATGAGGGTACCCCAATGGGTTCTCTCTTATCGCCAGTGGTAGCGAATGTTTCCATGGAAAAATTTGAGACAGATTCCATCCAGACATCCACCCTACGTCCTTTCTTGTGGAAGAGATACGTAGATGACACGTTTGTCATCTGGCCACATGGCCTGCCAGCACTAAACCAATTTCTCAACCACATCAATTCCATGCACTCGTCTATCAAATTCACCATGGAAGTGGAAAAGGATGGCAAGCAACCATTCCTGGATGTTTTGATCGAGAAGAAACCTGATGGCTCGTTCTTGACCTTCGGTCTACAGGAAAGCCACCCACATGGCTGCCTATCTAAAACCTGACTCCCACCACCATCCAGCCCAGAAGAATTCCATCATCAAAACACTACACAATAGTTGCATCTCCGACCAGCACCACCTAGCCAGTGAGTTGAAGCACGTACACCAAGCCCTCAGGATGAACGGATACTTTGACAGTACAATCCGCAAAACTGTCTCCCCAACCATGTGGAGACAACCTTCTGAGGATCAAACCAAAACCATCACTTTACCGTACATAGCAGGGGATACCAAAAAGATTTCCAAAATCTTAAACAAACACAAGTTCCAGGTTCGTTTCAATACAGTACACAAAATCAGTGATTTAATCCCATCTGTAATAGATATGATTCCTGACATGCAATATCCTGGTGTCTACAAACTGAGCTGTGGTTGCGGCAGCAGTTACATTGGGGAAACGAAACGACATGTGTCAGACCGTGTCCGTGAACACAAGGCGGATCTGAAACACGGTAGGACCAATACCTCTGCCATTGCCGATAATTGTTTTAAAGCTGTGGGCTCACACGAAATAACATTTTCCAAGACGGAGGTACTCTGCAAACCCACTGGCTACGTTCAGAGATTTGTTCATGAAGTCATCCAGATATATAAACACAGACACAACTTCAACCCAGAGAATAGGTACAAACTGAGCAATCATTGAAAGGACGTTATTAACCAGGTAAAGTCTTAACTGACTGTGATGTTTCCATCCAACCTGCATATGTCAGCTGTTATTTCGACTTTCTGAGTCTTTCTCTCTATGCCTCTCTCTTAGATCTCTCATGCTCACATGTCCGTTGCATTTCACTCTCATGCCTTTGGATTGCACTCTCATGCTCACATGGCTTTTGGATTGCACTCTCATACTCGCATGCCCTTCTGATTACATTCGTTGAGTTGCACTCCCTCGTTTAGGACGCCGCTCTTCTCCTTCTTTTCTACAGTTACATGCTAATTTATCACATTAACATCATGCTAATACCTCACATTAACATAGCCACTTTCATGCCCTCGTCTCGGAGGCCGCTCTCCTAGCTTATATTTACATGATAATTTCTCACATTAACATCACTAGCCCTGGCCACTTTTTTATAACCCTTGAGCTACACCCATTTAAAACCTTTTAAAATAGTCTGCCTCTGCAGCAGGCCATGCTTTCTCACGGATGATGGACGCTTGTATTGCTCCCGAAGGTCGTGATTTATTTTATTTTATACCTACGTGACTTTACCGAAAGAACCAAAGAGTATTGGGTGCTCCTCAGGATTTAGATGGGCAGAATGTATATACCATCGCTGATGTCCCAATCGGACACGTACACATTGAGGCCTAAGAATCTCTACCACTTTTACAGGGCCCTGCCACGGACAGTTAATTTTGGGTGAGGCCCCTAAGCGGACCTGTGGAAAGTGTAGCCACCCACTATCTCCCACTATGAAAGGCAGGGGCGTCACTCCCTTTTACCTAACCCATTCATTCGCGGAACGGGCAGAAGCCACTGCAGTTTGTGCCGCTTCCCTCGACGTCTTCCACTGCTGCATGACCCATCATACTGCTATAGGCCATTTTGCAGCTCCAGCTGGGAGGTAAAAAAGCTGGTGCTCCATGGGAGGGTCCGGCTCCCTACCATACATCAAATAGAATAGAGAATATTCCATCGATGCATGCAGGGCCAACCGATATGTCGCCAGAACCCCGCCTATGTGTAAGTCCCAGTCTGTCTGAGTGTCATTGACCACCTGGTGCGATTTAGGCATTATACCATCCCATCGGTTTGGGTGGTATGGAGAATTGTGTACTTTCTTAGTGCCTAGGATGTCGCACACTTCCTGTATCAGTTTTGAGGATTTTTTTTTACCCTGGTCTGATAGAAGTCTATCAGGGGCCCATTTATCCATAACATATCCACGTACAAAAGCTTTTGCTATTGACTGAGTGGTTGATCTGCTATGGGCCACGCCACCGACCATTGCGTGAAATACTCCACCACTACTAGCAGATATTTGTGACCTCTGTCGGTGCGAGGTAGGGGTTCCAGACATACAGTACCCTGGCGTCTACAAACTAAGTTGCCTCTGTGGTAGCAGTTGCATTGGAGAAACCAAACGACATGTCTCGGACTGCATCCGTGAACATAAAGCAGACCTGAAATACGGTAGGACAAACACCTCAGCCGTGGCAGATCACTGTTACAATTCAGTGGGCTCACATGACATTGACTTCTCCAAGACAGAGGTTCTCTGCAAGCCATCTTGCTACCATGAGAGATTCGTTCATGAGGCGATCCACATATACAAACACAGAGACAATTTCAACCGAGAAGATGGATTCTGGCTCAGCAATCATTGGAAGGACGTAATAAACCATTTCGGATCTTAACTGATTGTTGTTCACGTTTACGGTGACTTTCAGACCGTAATCCACTCACTGGCATTAACTGTGTTCTCCACAGGGAATGCATTACTTGCTCCGCTGTTGGTCTTCTGTCACCACTCTCCCATTCACATGTTTCATTGCTTTAACATTCCCTCCCTTTGTTAATGCTACCCCCTGCCCCCTCCCTTGAAACCCCCCCCGCCCACCTCCTACGCATTTCCCATGAATATGCTAAATTCCTCTTGATATGCACATTCTTTTGTTAAGGCGCTCTTCTTACACCCCCAACTCAGCTTATATATAAGCTCCCAGCTTGGCACTGTCTCATTCTTCACCTGAAGACGGCTGTTTGCGTTGTAGCCGAAACGTCGTGAGAATTATTTTATTATGTTTTATTTTTATTATTTTATTACTTCCCTTCTACGTGACTTTACCGAAAAAAACCAAGAAGATGAATCCCTGCAGTCACGAAAGCTTTAAATCGAAGTGTCAGATTTTGTACCAGTTGAAAGGGTAAAAACCTATTACTATAACGACTGAATACTGCAGTCAAGTGAGAGCATGTTAGAGTGCTTTTGGAAAACCGAATTTCATTATGAAAGCCAACACACAAAAAATGTGCCTAAAGAACAAAGTTTTCAATCAGTGCCCATGACCTGCTGTGACATGGCTCAGAAACGTGGACTTAACAAAGGGCGAGGATGTTACGTGTTCACCTCCTGCGGTTAATGCGGGCAACTGTGTTGGTTATTCACCTGCGAAGCTAAGCATTGTTGAGCCTGGATAGTGCTCGAATGGGTGAGCACCATGCATGGTGGAGCTATTGATTGACTGGTAAAGAGCATTGCAGCAAAGTCGGTTGCTATACTGCACTTCTATGCTGCCTGCCTTCACCGACCCGAAATGATCAGTGCGGTGAAGCATGGTCAAGTACGCAGGTGTTGGGGAGGCTGTCATCCAGTCGTCGATTGGCTAAGATGCTGCACGTGTAGATAAGTGATGACGATCTATTTCAGCCGCTCAAACAACGTATCATGACATCAACAGCTGAAAAACGATTAGTGTAATGACAAATGACAACCATGTGGGCTCTGAAGCTTAAATAAACGGTAAGTCATGGCCAACGGTATATCAATGCATCAATTAGCTGCAATCACCTCGACTATCTACAATGGGTCAAGACTTTTAGGTGACTTTTTTATGTTTTGTCAATATATTAATCTCGAACTAAATATTAAGCTAAGCCTGTATTTAATGTTAGCATATTGTGAATGGAATTTTAATGTTTATAATTCAAGACTTTGACAAACCTGCCTCTGATGCACTATATTGTTCGTTGTACATCAATCTAAATGGTTTAAACCGAGATAGAAATGCCAAGAAACGTGCCGCAAAAATCTCTCCCTTGTCTCTGCCAATATTTTAAAGCCCCAAAAATGTAGATGGATCGGTTTCTCATGTATCACATTGATACACATTTAGGATTTCTACCCATGAATGATTATATTCATTGCGTTGGGTATAATTTTTGGACTTGCAGTGTAAGCATCATTGTATCTTGTTTGCTTGCTGTCGTATTTTTGTTAACAATGGCTAATCAAATAACAAACCTGATCAAATGTTAAATGAAAGGTGACTCGCCTTTAGGCGGAATTTAGAATGCTGTGTATTTCGTAATTAAACATTCAAAACCAGACTTGTCTATCCTATTCAATCATTGACAAGAAGGCTGCACGCGACATCAAGAGCTGGACAACGATAAGTGTAATGACACGTTCAAAGATAGTGGGCACTACAGCTTAAATAATAGGTAATCCACGGCATCCGTCTAAAAATGGCCAATAATATTAATGCTGAACCGAAGCAGACGTGTCACCTAATGCATCAATTAGCCGCAATTGGCTCCATTACCCACAATGGGTCAAGTCTTTTGAAATATGTTATTCAGTTGTTTTGTCATGATATTAATGAGAATCAGAATATTTAGCTGTGGGTCTTCCAATATTGATATGGACAATGACGAGACCCAGTCTGTTGTTTTAAATATAATCTGGCCCTAAATACAGCGACTGTAATCACTAACACGAGACGGCTAATCCTGTAATATTTAATGTCAGCTTATTGAAAAATAACATCGAATACGCATCGTGACCTTCAAGCCTAATGCACAATTTGCATAAATGTTGCTATATAATACGAGGCGTAAGAGTCAGGAAAGCAGAGGGCAGTGCTTCTGAAGCCTCTACAACATTTCATCGGTCTTGTTAAGGGAGAAGAACAGGAGGACAATGAATATTCTCATTCTACTTGTCCTTTTGGGACCTGGTAGGTTCTTTTATAAAAAAAATAAATGTGTAATAAAGTAAACTGGCAAATATTAAGATGCCAGAAATGCAGTGTAGTTATGTAGTTTGAATGAGTGTGGAGTATCCTAAGCACTTCCACAAATCTTCTCATTGATAACATGTACATGCGAGGTACATTTAAAATAAAATAAAATTCATTACCCGTTTAAAATATCATTGATATCAGTAAATATATACGACAGTAGAATTTCTCAAACGTCAGTTATTTCGCTGACAGTAATTTGTTTGTCTCAAAATTAGTTTTACTGTACTCTATATTGAAACAAATGCAAAAATAATGCAGTGATTTTAAATATCCACAGGTCGATGTTTCGTTTATGTGATAGACAATCATGTTACCTAACATTTTGAACATTTGAATATAGCATACACGCTTATCGAATATAGATTTATACAGCGCCTTATTCTGAGGACACTTTACAGCAATTATAAAATTATACAAAAGATGATAGTGGTTGAAATAAAGAGTGGGGTGATTACAAGTGGTGGTGTAGTCATGGTGACAGCAGAACACGCGGGAGTGGTCAAGGTGGGGTTGGGGGTAGTGATAGGGGTAGTGATAGGGGTTAGAGTAGTGATAGGGGTAGGGGTAGTGATAGGGGTTGGGGTAGTGATAGGGGTTGGGGTAGTGATAGGGGTTGGGGTAGTGATAGGGGTTGGGGTAGTGATAGGAGTTGGGGTAGTGGTTGAGGTAGTGATAGGGGTTGGGGTAGTGATAGGAGTAGTGAAAGGGGTAGTTAAAGGGGATGGGGTAGTCATAGGGGATGGGGGTAGTGATAGTGGTAGTGATAGGGGTAGTCAAAGGGGGTGGGATAGTGATGGAGTAGGCCTGGATGTAGCTGGATGACATTGGTGGGGAGTAGCAGTAGGAAGAGATGGGTTCTAAGGGAGTAATGTAACCAAGTGATTATAAATATTAATAACGCACGCTTTTACTGCTAAAATTAAGTCAGTTAGTTTCTGCACTACTCACCACAGGGATGTATTCGTACATCATTAAAGTCAATTGGTAAGTGTGAAGGAGACAGACCCTCCGGCCTCTCCTGGGATATATCTCTCATTTTCAAATGTACCTCAAATTTGACACGTTCAGTAAATGATACTGTGCGGTCTACACTGAGGGGAGAATTTGAATAAAATTGGGAAATGTTAAGTCACTTCTATTATAGAATTTGCCAACAACATTATTTGTAACGAGAGGTAAACATGGGTTGATGGCTTGAAGAACGTTTATGCTTTGATATTAGACGTGTTCTTCACTCAAAAAGTGACCACAGTTTTGTTTATTTTGCACCAGGACTATAATATGTTTTATACAATTGAATGCCTATTTGCAGGATGAGAGATGTAAACCCATACTTTTTAATATTACCAATCTTTGAAAATATGAATTGATAATAAGTACAAGACGTCCCAGGATAGACTTTTCTTCTAGGTGTCGCTGTTCATCACTAACACGCGCTATGCATTCCAGGCTTGGCTGTGGCTCAGTACGAGGAAGACGTTCAGTGTGAGAGCGAAGAGGGAGTGTGTCAGTACAATAATGAGACGTGCAATGGCACGTACGAGTTGGGTAAATGCGGTGGACCAATCAACCGGCAGTGCTGTCTCGGTGAGTATCTGCAAGTCTACATTCAATGTGTAAGGGTGGTGTTGTGACACATTGAGGTTAGGGTGAGGATATGGAGACACAGACCCTGAATTGATAAAAGAGGTGGGAATGCAGCCGGGAAGAAGGCGGAAGGGGATTGACTGAGGAGTTGAAGGAGAGAGATTTTGGCAGCAAGGAAGGAAGGAGGAGGAGTTAGAGCAGTGGCTCTTAACCTTTACGCCATCCTGCACCCCTTTGATTCTCAGAAGGGGCATCTCGCACCTTGGGGGTGCGTGCACCCCAGGTTAAAAACCACTGCGTTAAATGGACCTTCTGGAAAGTTCTGGAGAGATCTGCGGGCAGTGGCTATATAAGGGGTATAGGACGCGTGCCCGGGGCTCTAGAAGAGAAGGCTTCCTGTCAGTGCCTATGTGTTGTAGTTTGAGGAACTTCAATAAATTCCTTACCCGAAGATTGCCTCGTGTGGATTCCCTTTCACATCTCTTAAACATAACATTTCCTGAAATGAGTAGCTGGCAGTTTGGTCTGAAGTGCATGGAATAAAAGTTATGCAAGGTATTTTAATGCATTAAATTTAAAACAAAATCTGCTTTGATGTACGAGAGTTGTATTTAATAACGGCAGAATTCAGGGTAGGCTGGAAAGGCAACTCGAGGATAGTTCATTAATTAAACATAAAAATACAGTGTATATATGTTGAACTTCTTTCGCACCGTACGTAACCTACCGTGATAATTGGAGGTGCGGGAAAAGGCAATCAACACAAAAAGTAGTTCTAAAGAAATTCGTTTTCATTTTAGATTTAAAAGTGCATAGCTCTAGTAGCTTCGTAATATCGGAAGGAAGAGCGTTCCAGACGGCCACAGACGCGTACATTTAAAAGCTGCTGCTGCGCCGATGACCAGAGTTTTGCGTGATGATTTATGCTCCTTGAGATTAGCGAGGTACAGTATGTCATCGCCACGGTAGACTGATGCAATGGGATGCCGGTCACCCGCATGCTCTAATCCTCGTGTTTATTTACCCTCAGAAAACGACAATCCGCTCAGATACAGCCTCCAACTACCGCCTTATGGCCATGGTAAGTGACTGGGATTTTTTTTTAAACGACTCAATGGTACTGTATTTATTACATTCGTCTTCTTGATTGTTCACAATAATCTGCATTTTCTTCTTTCCCGACTGGGAGAACTGCTTCCTGTTCGCATTTTTTCCGTGGACAGAGTCGCGTGGCAAATTCTCTTTTTTATATCCGTGGGATAGATGAGATTTTCCAAACATAGCACGAAAATCTACGTTCACTGAATCGATACGGTGTCTATTCATGAAAAAAAAACCTTGCAAGTGTTTGTTCTAATTCTAATATATTGGCATTTAATCCTTCATCTACTGATAACATGTGCACCAATAACATCTATGGCCAGGGAGCTGTGCATATGCAAAGTGTACGCATCACACGTGCAGGTCACACGCCGTTGCCATCGTCACCGTGCGTGCGCTATGCGTGATGCCACCAATGTGCACACACGGACTGCACATGAATCGCACATCCTGCGTAACACAAAATTCCCGTTGCTGTTCAAAACCTCCATATAGATGTCAATTCCACTCCAACACATCGCCAAAGCAACGTGGCGCTTCAGTAGCCACTGGAATCCATTTTCGTTTCGGTTTTTATTTGCAAAAGTAGTCATATTGTTTTCAAGTTACGAGTGGGCCTTCACCGACTCATTTACCCAGCGTTCACTTTGGGGAAATTTGTCATGACACTTATCTGTGAATTTAACCGAAAAAAAGTTTTTCACGAAAAACAATAAACTTGATTTTCATTATTGTTTTCTATCTACGTGACTTTACCGAAAGAAGCAAAGAATATCATCCTATATACCTGTCAACCCCTTATCAGTGCCTACCTTATTACAGACCAATTTAGACCTTATTGGTCACCCCGTGCACTTTAAATATCAACGTTCATCTTACAAAGTCCCATCACAAGGGAGAAACACAAATAGACATTTTTTGTTGCCCGTATTGAGACGCAGTATGCCGTATGGAGATGAAAACTCAATTTCCCTGTACAAGAATGCATCCTATTTGCATGTATTTGCAAATGTTTCATGGATAAGTGGGTAAAATCCACGGATAGCTCGGATAATAGGATCTGCGATGTCCATCCCTCCACATTATAGCAAATGAGAGGAGTTCTGCATGATCTCAATTTAAATCATGACATACCATATACGCAGTAATATCATACGTATTTTTAATTGAAAATGTATGCAAATGTTGACAAGTGTTGAGATTTATTATTTTTACAGGGTCATAGTTTAAGAATCCTTGGTTTGTCAACAGTTATTAAAATAACATTATTCCACTACATTATATTGCATTGCCATACGAATTTCTTATACGTATTTGCCACTGAAAGTCGTCCATCCAATTATGACATTTTACCAAAGGGCAGCAGACATTTAACAGGCTGCTGAGATTTGGTGATGTCGAAACTGGCCCAGTAATTTGGCTTGTTCAAACAAATGGTAATTTGGACACATTGATTCAGAAGGCCAACTGGGTATCGTGTCCCTACTTAGGAGCAATTCCGTTTTTTTTGCTTTGTAAACCCTTCTTAATATACGATAGAAAGTATTAAATCAAATAAAAATGCACACGTCACATTTTCTGTTGAAAACTTAACACTTACTAAGTGGTATGCATGATAGAATTAAGCAACTCCATTCTTTACAATGAAAGCCATAATGTGGGTTAAGAAATGTAAGAAAAAGTGTGGCTTGAGATAAGATGTGTCTGTTGCTGGGAAAATTATTTCAGTGTTGCATCTTTTACACCAAAAATAAATATACCACACGATATAATAATGTTTGCTAGCATGCAGTATTTAATGTTATTCTGTCTTAATATTCTCATTTTACAGTGATTACTCAATGCAAACAGGGTGACTTTTGCCAGTCCCTTGGTGAAAAGTGTCAGGACATTTGGAACCCTAATTTGAAATGCAATGGCAAATACAGACCGAAAATGTGCCCCGAACCAGGACATTGCCAGTGTTGCCTACGTAAGTATCCGCAAGTCTGAATTCGTGCATTAGACACAACTAATGCACGTGGGAAGATACATTGAAACAATCACTCTGTAGTCCACACACTTCGCGGTACATATATAGCACAAATTATAAGTTACGTATGCATTCTCTTCCACTGGGCAAACTAACGGCAGTATAATGCAATTTGATTTGTGTAAACATTCGTTAGAAGTAAATGTTTAAAGTGATCGAAGGATCACATTGTATTGTATTACTTCTGACGGGATTGACTTATTTATTTAAAGTAAAACCCGAACCGGTGGGATGCAAGTTACACTTCAATGTAGCCAAAGCAGAGGGTTAAGCCAATTGTAGGTTAAACCAAGAGAGTCAACGTTCAAAATAAATATGAGCAGGCATTTGATATTAAGTTAATTCTAGTTAACAAATTCAAATAGCCGGAAGAGCACATAAATAGTTGTCACCACTTCAGACAAATAATTAACCAGATTAGCTATCATCATCATCAGCCATGGTAAATTCACTGCTGGACGAAGGCCTCCCCAAGCCACCGCCACCTCTCAGGATGCTCTTGATGTGACAGTCCACCCAGCACCTGCACATGAACTGATTTAATGATGAAGCGACATCCAGAGGAGGGAACACGCCAGGGAAGATTTCCACCAAAGGGATGTAACGATGAAATCAGCTTGTGTTCAGACAGAAGCTACGTGATAGGCATTTTATCCTCGAACTATAATAGACGGCGACGCCTTCAGCAGACCATCTCGGAGTAGATTGAGCGTAGCTGATGATGATGATGACAATGACTTAGGTTTCACACAAGCAAAGAACGCATCTTGGAACGTCTGCCTCGGTTTTATTTGTTACAAAGCCCGGAGCCTAAAGGGCGTTTCCAATAAGCCATTTTTGTACGTTTTAAAAAAACAATTAGTGCAGTGTTCTAACAATAAAGCGTGTTATGAATAAAGCAATGTTTTTGCATAAAAAAATGATATCTCTCCATAATATAGGTTTTGTTAGTTACATCGCATAAAATATAAATGCGTCGTTAAACACGCCACCACCCGACACAGCCAATTAGTAAGGGTTGTCACATAGCCAGAACATGCCAATTCGTCACTAGTACAGCACACCAGTGTGTTGGAGAGCCAAGCCACAACATTTACAATCTCCAGTTTTCGATTGAACTCCTGTTTCAATTTATTTTGAGTTGATTATGCAGTATCGACGACACTGGAGGTAGAATTGTAAACAATTTGGAAAATGGAAGTCGCCTGCATTCTAGAAGTTCACAACACCATTCTATTCAATGAAAGGCATGGATTGAGGACTTATACTTTGATATTACGTGTCCACTGGCAAACATCTAATGTTGTACTTTTCTTGCATCGGTGCTAATCAGATTGTTTACAAAGTAGAGTTATGTTTATTAGTATGGAGGATTGAAAGGCATTCTACTTTAATATGTCTGCTGTTGCTGGGTGCAAACAGGGTGCCAAGCAGATGAAAGGTGTAAAAAGGTTGGTGGATCGTGTCAGTACAATAATTACAAATGCCATGGCATAAACATGCTGAACATGTGCCCTGGAGGAAAAAACTGTCAGTGCTGCGTCCGTGAGTATCCACACGCCTTCAGTCCTAAAACTCTTGAAAACTCATGAACCCTCATTTTTAAAATGTTTAGTTATAGTAACAAAAATCCCGGGCTTGCCGGATTTTGCACTTATCCGGACCACGGCAGACGACCCCAGTAAGATAACCGAGTTCCGACTCGAGCTGATGGCTTACAGTGCAGGCACACGCACAGCAGGTGGCGCACGCCCGGCAGCTGCGTGCAGTAAGCACCGTTCACTCGTCTTAAGCTCTCGTCCAGACCTCTTCAATTCTTCTTTATCTTCGTCTCTCGTGCTGGCTCTTGTTTCCACTGTTGTGTGAAGGCCTGGCAACATGCAAACGCTGTGTATCAAGTTCTTACTCTTTCTGATGTCAAAGTTGACGTAACACTTTCTCGGAAGCGAATCGTGATTTTTCTTTAGTTTGTCCTTTCATTAGAAATGTAGAATTTCCAATACTGGTTTAGGACTGCCATTCTATAGGGAAGCACTACCGAGTGCTCATGTTGAATACGGAGACACTTATGACCTTATTATAACAATGTCAAAAATATATAGCAACTAATGCAGCCAACATGCAAAAAGTGTAGAATGTGTTCTGAATGTGCACATCGATATACATAATTATGTACTTTGTGTTCTATAATTCCGTACAGCAAAATGGAAACCCTTCTGTCACGGCCAAGTGGTGAACGTCGTGAGAGGATGCGAGGGTAAATATGGGTGCGGTCACTACAAGGCACATCGGTAAGAGTCTTCACTCGCTCAAAGGCTACGTGCGGCACACCCATTACTTCTGGCGATTAAAATGGTCCAGCCCCACCTTTTACAAATTTACCATATTATGTGTTCGTTCTGTGCAATTGAAAAGAGTGGTTGTCAATGTCTGTAATTGACAACGTTATTCAGTCTTCCAAGTAAGTCCAAACACTCTTGTTATACAGTAGTTATAACTTTATATGTCATTTGTGATTACGAAACTGTTCGTAATACTTATCAGAGACAGTTTTCAGCTATTATAGCAGTTTATTAGTTTGCTTATACATTTTATAGTAAGTTATCTTCAGACGATACACGTTCTATCTTTGAGAATACAATCAAACCATCCTTGTGCAATGTGTAAGCAGACAGGACATTACGCTAAATTGATCTGATGATAGAATCTGATTTATTTTTCTGTAAGACAATTGCATTTGGTGCTGAGTGGAGCGAGGCACATCGCTTATATTGAATTTCATGGCTCAGAGTAAAGTTCTTCCAGTAATAGAAAACATGATATTACTGTTACATCAATTGTATATACCGTAGTACAATAACGTCTTACACTTCAGAAGTCCATCTCGAATTACCCACGCAAGATGTGCATATTTTGCTTAAAAATGAAATCCTAACGTGCAGTTGAAAAAGCAGCGGGAGTTTTTGAGGCGTTCAATATTTATTTATTTTAGTGTCCTTTCTGGCTTACCCCGAATTTAGGCTTCATGAGGTTTTATTGTATTAATTTTACGGGACATTTTACATTGCAGCACACACTTAGCCAAAGATCATTTACCATCGCATAGGTAAATGTCTCACCTTTATGAATATGAAGCAAACAGGTTTCATTTATAAATCAGTGAACAACAGTTGAGGAAACACCCACTGCCGTTATTTTCAATGGCTTTGTAATTGATAACAATAAATAAATCCACGTGAGTTTGGATCCAATCACTGAACCAAGCGATGGAAGGCCAGATTATAACTCTTGTGGTTATGTGATGAACCTAATTAAGATATGATTTGCTTAGCCGACATTGTTAGCATAGCACTTGACATAAGTCCTTATTGAGGGTTGACTAAGCCCATAAACCATGTAGGGTTAATAAAATAACCACGACCTTGTAGGAAGTCGAGAGTGGTTGTTCCTTGGAGACACTGACCTCCACCCAATTGACATCAGGGATTCAGTGCCTCCACAGAGATGAGCATCGTAACAATATTGAGACATTGGGCATATTTTATTTTATTGAGATGCACACTCATGTTTACATGAACAACTACGATATGAACAACATGTGTACTGTACAGTATATGTATTTTAATGTGAAAATAACCTCTTTTTTATTGAATACAGTCCACATGGCATGCACATGGGAGTGGATATAATTTGCCCAGATGGTTCGAAAGTGAATGCACCATTCAAAGGAGAACTGAAGGGTTGGGCCAGGGCCTACAAGAAAAATAATGCCGTCAATGATGGAGTGATCCTTTCTAACTCTGGTAATGTTACACACTTGTTATAAATAATCCCATTTTGCATAACGCTATTCAATTATTGTATATGTTTATACTACTTGTTCTTGCAGTTCATAGGCTAAGCTTCTTATGATGAATGTGAAGACTAATACACCTCTTTAATGCATTCAGTAAACATAATTAAAATGTGATTCTCCTATACACATATATATGCAGTGCTATGAACAAACACATGAGTTTGAGTGAATAAACAGAGAGAATATAGCACCACAACCTGACAATCATTACGGGCCTAGAAAGATGTTTCTGGGTCTGTGAAGTATAATCCATGCGGGATTTATGGATCAGCAGTGGTGGAAGAATGATTAATATAAAAAACAAGACATTTAATCAATGTGGACCAACCAATAAATGCTTGTCAAGTTGTAACTGAACAAAAACATAGATAAGTAATAGCTTTGCAGCTTGAAACATTAAAAAAAATCTATTGTGTGGAAATGTGTGGCTTTATCCACGATAATACACAGTGCATTATTGTCTGACATTGAGTATTTTACAATGACATTTAAATTCCAATACTAACATGTTCGGTGTTTGTCTCTTTGATTGTGTGTGTGCAGTCTTCTGCATTAAGATTTTCCATGTCCACGCTTACCACTATAAAGGCGCAGTTGACAGTGATCAGGCAATTGGGTATCTGCTGAACGTGCAGAAAGTTTACCCTGGAGTCACCTCCCATATCCACGTCGAGATGTGTGATAAATCCAGAAATCCAACATTTTACTTAAATTAACAACGGCATGAATTGCTGAAGACGGGGTCTTTCTACGTTTCATTCTGGGACTAGTTTAAGGTTTTGCTAATATTAATCACAATAGATTACAAATTTTGTGCAATGAAATATGAGTGATATTACAGGACTTCCTCAGTATCCATAGCTATATCTATTTTCCAGAACCACTAGACCACAACCTCTAAGCTGCGCTCTTAATTTGCACGGAATTATCTCAAGTGAGAGCCCAATATTTGATAGGAGACTCTTAAAGCTACAATGGCTTCAATTCCATTATTTTGATAAGATTCTAGTCATATCTTCATTACTTTACGCAACATTCTGAATCCCAAAAGCTTTTGAAGGATCCTAATTGAGATGTTTTGTAAAATGAGAGCATTTGTTGCGTTTGAGGAAAAACAAAGTCCTGAGAAACTCCCACGAATAACGTGTTTAGAACACTAAAACAGTGTGCAATTAAAGTAAATCGGAACTTCCCTAATTAGAAACCCACTAGCAGTACGCTGCTGTTCCTCAAGGTGAGTGCTACACGCTGATAATCGTGTTATAATTGTATGGTTTTACACTTGGCCAAGTTTACCCCAATTTGCTTTCGTCCTGGTACATAGAAAAGCATTACAATTTAAATGAACGCTTCTGGAGCGCACTGAGTGTGGTTAATTTCACTCCTACCTTTGAATAAATTCAGAAGAGTGTTTTTTTATTGAACTGGTCATCTTGTATAATAACTGTAATCCCGTGCTTTAGGAGGCAAGGATTGGGTGAGTGAATAGATAACTGAAAATTCCAAGGAGACGACATTACAGCCAATGGCTTTGTGAACCATCAAGTGGGAAATTTCTAAATTACCCCCTTCTATGTGTGGATTTTCTCTGAGCACATTTTTCTTCCCACATGCAAAAAACATTCTTTAAATACATATTAACAGACTTTGCTGGGACAAATACATGACAAAGTCACCATCAACAATGCTCAATCCACTGCTGGATGAAGGAAACTGCCACGATCAATAGTATCCATATACATATTTATTTTTAATTTAAAGTGTAGATAGTCACCCACAGTAAAATCTGGTCGAGTGGTAGCATAACATGACATGTTCAGGGTGACGAGTGTAGATCTAAAGCATTCATGTCATGCATCCTGTGTATTAGGCATATTTGATATGATGCAAACATCTGTAATATCATAAAGTATTCATGCATATTAAATGGTACTTTATTCTATGGGAACCTCATTTGCCAGTACAAAATATGATAATTGGTTCTTTACCCTTCTATCTGGCAACAAAACTGACACCTTTTTACAAGGAGTCATGTTTGCATAGACCGCAATACCTGCAGTCATAATAGAAACAAAAGAACATAACTCTGATAATGTGCACTGTCCTTAAAGTTGATTGATCCACACCCGAGACAGCTTTCCTTAGAGCCTAGTCTCATATGGGTTGGACCAGATGACGCCAAAAGGCGCACAACTCAAAGACAATGCACCATCAGAGTATGAGAGCTCGGGGCAAGCATCTACACTATGGGAACCTCATTTGCCAGTACAAAATATGATAATTGGTTCTTTACCCTTCTATCTGGCAACAAAACTGACACCTTTTTACAAGGAGTCATGTTTGCATAGACCGCAATACCTGCAGTCATAATACAAACAAAAGAACATAACTCTGATATTGTGCACTGTCCTTAAAGTTGATTGATCCACACCCGAGACAGCTTTCCTTAGAGCCTAGTCTCATATGGGTTGGACCAGATGACGCCAAAAGGCGCACAACTCAAAGACAATGCACCATCAGAGTATGAGAGCTCGGGGCAAGCATCTACACTATGGGAACCTCATTTGCCAGTACAATGACTCCTTGTAAAAAGGTGTCAGTTTTGTTGCCAGATAGAAGGGTAAAGAACCAATTATCATATTTTGTACCCCGCCCAAACTGGTCATCTTCATTAATGTATTTTCAGTATTCTTTGGGTCTTTCGGTAAAGTCACGTAGATACGTTCAAATTAATAAAAATAAAATAAACAAAAAACTACGACGTTTCGAACACAACACCAGCGATCGTCAGGAGGAAAATGGGGAAAGCTGCTAAGAGCAGACTGCTTTAAAGGTTTAAAATGGGTGTAGACCAGGGGTGGGCAAACTCTTTAACTCGCTGGCCACAATGGGTTCTAAAATTTGACAGAGGGGCGGGGCCAGGAACAGATGGATGGAGTGTTTGTGTGAACTAATATAAATGACACGTAAAAATCATTACGTGAAAGGATTTGGCCTTTAACAGGTAGCAAAGCATTTATTTGCAAGGCAATTTAACAAATTGCACGAATATGAAGGTTAGAGCAGCCATACAGGCTGTGTGTTGGATATTTGGCTCCAACCTCGCTGCAGCAACACATCATCACTTTCAGTTTCAGTGGGAACAGTGTTGTTGATCTCCCATTTTTGCCAGTGCATCCAAGTCTGGAGTTATTTTGGTTGTGGCAATGCTCAGGATAGATCTGAGTTGCTGATCCGTTATCTTTGATCTGTGACGGGCTTTGTTGGCGTTCATGACGCTGAATGTCTGCTCACACACATAAGTCAAGCCAAACAAAGTCAGTATCTTCTGTGCAGTCCTCCGGAGGTTTGGAAACGTGGCTCTGTTAAGTGAAGCATAAAAGCCATTCAGTTTAGGACGGAGTCAGACTGAAGATCTATCAGTTCCAACTGCAGCTCCTGTGGTGCTGTTTCAGGGCCTTGTCACAGGGGACAGGACACCAGCTGAAGTGACTGTTCAATGTTTTCGAAATCAGAGAACCTACGTCAGAATTCTCCGTGCAGGTCCTCAAGTTATTTGCTGTATTTTTTTGCGTTTCGCGGTGCCTCTTCCTGCATGGCAAGTGTGGGGAAATGAGCGAAAGATTTGTTCGCAATTTTTCTAGAGAACAAAGTGAGCTTGGATTTGAAGGCTTTCACATGTTTGTACATGTCGTGAACAAACTGATATTTCCCCTGCAGTTTCACATTCAGTTCATTCATGTGTGAAAATATGTCCACAGCAAACGCAAAGTCACTAAGCCAGTTCTTGTCGCTTAGCTCAGGGAATTCGTCAGATTTCCCCATCAACTCCAAAAATGTGATGATGTCCTCTTTCAGCTCCCACACTCGTTGTGAAACTTTCCCCAAACTTAACCAGCGGACACGAAAGTGGTACAGCAAGTCCTGATGATTCGCATCAGTTTCCTCCAGGAACGTAATAAACTGACGGTGCTGAAGTCCTCTTGCTCGTATAAAGTTCACAAGTTTTACGACTGGATTCACGGCATGATTAAGCTGCAATACAGACTTACACAGGGATTCCTGATGAATGATGCAGTGAAGGAAAATAAGATCCTGGACAGGGTTTTCCTCTTTCACTTTATCCTGGATTCTTTTCAGTAGCCCAACATTTCTTCCAGTTAAATTTGGCGATCCATCCGTTGTGACATTGACAAGTTTACTCCAAGGTAGCTTCATTCTTTCGATGACAGCAGATACCTGGTTATACAAGTCCTCTCCCCGCGTTGTTCCTTTCAGGTACTCCATGGTCAAAAACTCCTCTGTTATCGCAAAACTGTCGTCAATGCCTCGGATAAAAATGAGGAGCTGAGCAGTGTCTTTTACGTCCGTACTTTCATCCAGTGCTAGTGAATATAATTCAAAGGAATCAGACTTTTTGTTTAATTGACTGGCTATATTTTCATCAATCAGTTCCACATGGTGAGTCACAGTCCTGCGTGATAAACTGACTTTTTAAAATTTGCTTTTGATCTCCGG
Organism: Lampetra fluviatilis; assembly: GCF_964198595.1. NCBI lineage: Eukaryota > Metazoa > Chordata > Hyperoartia > Petromyzontiformes > Petromyzontidae > Lampetra > Lampetra fluviatilis. Next base: position 1,359,735 of record NC_136289.1, read on the forward strand.
ACACAAGATGTCTGCTGTCTGTACCATGCATTCTTTTACAAACTCACCTTCGGAGAAAGGTTGCTAGCCTTTGCTATTTCGAATGCCACCAAAAAACTTGCCTTGGTAGTTGACTCTTGAATCGCAGTTTGTCGGTGAAAAAAATGTTGCTGAGTCTGTAAATTAGCCGCCAACCTCTGAGCCGTAGCCGCCCGTTCTTGCGTTGACTGCTTGCTAGCGTAGTTAGCATGCTTCGTAGCAAAGTGACGGCTGATGTTGTACTCCTTGAAAACTGCGACAGTTTCTCGGCATATCAGGCATACAGCCTTCGATTGGACTTCAGTGAAAAAGTATTTTGTTGTCCACTCCGTGTTAAACACTCGGCATTCATTGTCCACTTTTCGTTTCCTTGATCCGCTCATTTTACAGAAGGGCTCACAGGGCAAAGCGAAAAAGTGAAGGGAGCACCTTATCTAACTCAGCAATGTAAACAAACCCTGAAAATGGCGCTGACGGCCCACAATGCATTGCGAGATCATGTGCCCTTTCGAGCCCTATACAGTAGAGCCTCTGGTCACGAACGCTTTTGACCACGACCAAATCGGGTTCCGACCAAAAAATGCACAATTTTTTTTAATCTGGTCACGAACACAAACTCGGGTGGTGATCAAACACGGCGGCGGCCGATTTCCCCTTCCTCGCCATTTTTTTTTGTAAGCACCAAATTACCTGTTGTTTGTTTACAAACAACACAAAGCGTGACAGTTATGTATATAACTTTTGTTATATAAAATTCCTAGTAAGATATTAATTTTGTGAGTGTAGTCATACCCCTCCCCCCTCATTCAAGCCGTAATTTAGAGAGCGAAAGCGCTGAGTACGTAAATCGCTAACATAAGAACCCGTTAATCTCTTCTCGCATCATTCATACGATGATGCGGTGAAGTAAACATTCATACGATATTACGGTGAATGCTTCCAAAAACAATACTGTACCCAAATATTACTGTTAACTTACTTTCAATAGAAACATGAATTGCTCATACGAATATTATCTTTCTCTCCCAGAATCGACCGACTGATGTAGCAGATGAAACAATCATCTTGTTGAACGATTCTAAACTTTGACGCAGCAATGTTAGTTTTCTCTGTTGTTCAAGGTTTTCTCAGTGTTATTCAATGATTTTACATTTAGTTTACTATTATACTATGAATTCTACGGCATAATTAGCTATTTTTAAATCCTTTATATTAGGTTCACTTGCTTGCTTGCGTGCTTACGACTGTGCAAATCTTTCGGTCGTTTTTTAACCCACTTCCCGTGATCCTATCGAGCTGACATTTTGCACACAGACTCGTTGTGCGTGACAATCTATTTTCGTGAAAAAATTTTTCCATAACTTTACACTTTTTAGGATTTTTTTTTTATATTTAATTACCAATTGCTTAATGGTGGCAGGCAATCATCTGACCCATAGGTGGCAACCATCTCAAGCTAGAGGACGAGAGGACTCTAGCCGCCACGCATATAAAGGATTTATAGTGAAAAACTTTGTTTTTACGGGTTAATTTTTTGTGCATAAAAATCTTTAAAAAACAATTTTTACATACAGTTCGTAGGAGTCTGGAACGGATTCATCGTATTTAAATACAATCCAAAGGGGAAATTAGGTTCGAGTCACGACCAAATCGGGTTGCGACCAAAGTTATGGAACGAATTATGGTCGTGACCAGAGGTTCTACTGTACACCACACTCCCGGTCAAAGTGCGCCATCTATTGGGGAAATGGGGCATTACAGGAGGAAGGTAAAATTTACTTGAATAATAATAATATTTGGAAAAGTTCGGCGGGCCGGATTAAAAAGCCTAACGGGCCGTATACGGCCCGGGGGCCGTACTTTGCCCATATCTGGTGTAGACCCTTGGACTGTTGGATGAAGGAAACTGCCACCATCAATAGTATCCATATAAATCTTTATTTTTAATTCTAGTCGGGATAAAAGACCCTTGGGCTACACCCATTTTAAACATTTTAAACAGTCTGCTCTTAGCAGCTTTCCCCCTCTGTTTTTCTCCTGATGACGATCACTTGTGTTGTGATCGAAACGTTGTCGTTTTTTGTTTATTTTATTTGTATTAATTTGAACCAAAAGACCCAAATAATATTAATTCCTGCAGTCACGAAAGCTTTCAATCTAGATTTATTTTCAGTAGATTACAATAAAAAATAAATGTATTATATGCACCCGCAATTCCAAATGTGAGGGACAAAGCGAACCCCTGTCCCCCTCCAAATATAGAAGTCAAACTCCGCCTATGGGCCAATCCATGTCTAATGAGCCTACCAGACGAAGTATTGAGATGACACACCCTTCTTTATTTTCCGCACGAGTTCACGTCGCACGCATCCACTCCACTCCAAATCTCTCTAGGAAGCGCCCCGATGACCCCACCTCATCTGGTGATGTCAACACTCTCTCCCTGGGCGTTCTCTCTCTCACCCCACCTTGTTTTTTCCTTTTCCACATGATGGATCACGTAAGTATTAGCACTACATCACCCCCCCCCCCCCCCCAAAAAAAAAGTCATCCTTGACTCAACACAACTCGTGCGAATCAAAGGGATTCAGCGTAATTCCGATAGTAGCGGAGTAGGGAGATATGAAGGGGGGGGGATACAAATTTGCATAAACAAGCAATTACAAACTCAACCAGAGTCTTGTCATTTTGTGTGTGTAGGTGTGGGGTGTATGTATACAGGGCAGAATTTAAGATAGTAATAAATGAGTAATCGTAAGAGAAGATAGTACACACAAGGTTCAACTGGACCTTCCAACCGTAACAAGCGAACAACCGACGACAACCTCCGGTGTAAAGGCATGACAATATCCTTTTCCTCAGTGGTTCTGTGGTCTTGCATGCGGTGGTTGTTCATGACCGTGGGAGCATCACTCGAGCCCATGCCCGAGTAACGAGGACATGTAGCCATGGCTCCGTTGGATGTTGCCACACCTCCTTGGTCACGGGCGGTCCTGGGGAAGGTAGGCAACCTTCTTGAGCTTGGTTCGCCGCGGCAAGTGGCTTCCCCGACCTCAGCAGTGATGATGGTGAATGAAGGGATGAAGGTGTAGGTGTTCGCGGTAACCTGGTTTTTGGTGAGTGTATTGGGTGCACTCTTACTCTCTCTTACAATCACACTTTAAATTAACAGAAAAAATGTCCACTTCTGATTGGGACCATGTAGATAACATGACAGTCTCTTCAGCTACTTCAATGTCAACCAAATGTAAAGTTAATTCAACCTCCTGTCAAAAAAGAAGCCAGAGCAACACGTTAAAAAGTTAGATGTTAACAAGATTATCATCAATCAGAGTAACATCCCAATTTCCGACAGCCTAAAATCGGTACTAGCTAAAGGGTTGAATTTAGCTTTAACCCCTAAACATATCCCAGTAGATGATATAATTTCCCAGGTTGATGTAGCCCTCAAAGGCTTGGGACACATCCCGGTAGACATTGCTAGATCTGAAATCGCTGCTATCCTCAAAAACGCTAAGAATCCCATTAGCAACATTAGCAAGAACGAGCATTTCGAACTCTCTAAATAAAAAAAACAGAGATGACATTGTCATCCTCTCAGCCGACAAGGGCAATGCCACTGTCATCATGGATAAAAACGACTTACAACAACAAAATTCAGGACCTTCTTAATGATGGCGGCTATACCAAAATCAACAGAGATCCTACCAACTGCCTAGCTACTAAAACCAACAATATCATCACTAAATCGACTTCTCTAATCGATCAGACCAAGCAGAGCTCCCTAAAACCTTCGGCTGCTAGACCACCCAGATGTTATGGCCTTCCAAAAATTTACAAAGTAGGTACCCCGCTCCGTCCTATCATCTCCACGATTAACTCACCCACCTACAAACTGGCCCGATTTCTGTCTGAGACTCTGCTTCCTTTCACTGGCAAGTCCACATCAGCTGTACTTAACTCAATTAACTTGGTTTCTCTAATCAAGGACATCTCACTGTCTTCGGATGATTTTCTTGTCAGTTTCGATGTAGTCTCTCTGTTCACCAATGTACCTGTAATTGACACCATTGCAATCACTGAATCCAGATGTACCAACTTTGGTAAGGATTGTCTTACCAACACATACTTAACCTGGAATGGTACATTCTACAGACAAAATGAGGGTTAACCCAAGGGGTTCTCTCTTATCGCCAGTGGTAGCAAATGTTTACATGGAAAGTTTTGAGACAGATGCCATTCAGACATCCATCCTACGTCCTTCCTTGTGGAAGAGATACGTAGATGACACGTTTGTCATCTGGCCACATGGCCTGCCAGCACTAAACCAATTTCTCAACCATATCAATTCAATGCACCCGTCTCTCAAATTCACCATGGAAGTGGAAAAGGATGGCAAGCTCCATTCCTGGATGTTTTGATCGAGAAGAAACCTGATGGCTCGTTGGGACCTTCGGTCTACAGGAAGGCCACCCACATGGATGCCTATCTAAAGCCTGACTCCCACCACCATCCAGCCCAGAAGAATTCCATCATCAAAACACTACACAATAGGGCCCGTTGCATCTCCGAAAAGCACCACCTAGCCAGTGAGTTGGAGCACGTACACCAAGCCCTCAGGATGAACGGATACTTTGACCGTACAATCCACAAAGCTGTCTCCCCAACCATGTGGAGACAACCTTCTGAGGATCAAACCAAGACCATCACTTTACCGTACAGAGCAGGGGTTACCAAAAAGATTTCCAAAATCTTAAACAAAACAAGATCCATGTTTGTTTCAATACAGTACACAAAATCCGTGATTTAATCCCATCTGTAATAGATATGATTCCTGGCATGCAATATCCTGGTGTCTACAAACTGAGCTGTGGTTGCGGCAGCAGTTACATTGGGGAAACGAAACGACATGTGTCAGACCGCGTCCGTGAACACAAGGCGGATCTGCAACACGGTAGGACCAATACCTCTGCCGTTGCCGATAATTGTTTTAAAGCTGTGGGCTCACACGAAATAACATTTTCCAAGACGGAGGTACTCTGCAAACCCATTGGCTAAGTTCAGAGATTTGTTCATGAAGCCATCCAGATATATAAACACAGACACAACTTCAACCCAGAGGATAGGTACAAACTGAGCAATCATTAGAAGAACGTTATTAACTAGGTAAAGTCTTAACTGACTGTGATGTTTCCATCCAACCTGCATATGTCAGCTGTTATTTCGTCTCTCTGTGTCTCTCTCTCTATGCCTCTCTCTTAGATCTCTCATGCTCACATGTCCGTTGCATTGCACTCTCATACTCACAGGCCCTTCTGATTACATCCGTTGGGTTGCACTCCCTCGTTGAGGAGGCCGCTCTTCTTCTCCTTCTTTTCTACAGTTACATGCTAATTTCTCACATTAACATCATGCTAATCCCTCACATTAACATAGCCACTTCCATGCCCTCGTCTCGGAGGCCGCTCTCCTAGCTTACTTTTACATGCTAATTTATCACATTAACATAGCCACTTCCATGCCCTCGTCGAGGAGGCCGCTCTCCTATCTTACAGTTACATGCTAATTTCTCAAATTAACCTTAATTTGGAGCTTTCGTGACTGCAGGAATTACTCTTTGGATCTTTCGGTAAAGTCACGTATAAAGATAAAATAATAAATTAAATAATAGCATACGACGTTTCGATTGCAACACAAGCAATCATCATGCTAATTTTTCTCTAACCCCTCCCTCTCTCCGCCCCCACCCCCTCTCTCTATTTAAGGCCTCGTCACAGAGACGTTCTCTCTCTGTGTGCCGATGTGTGTTCTCTCTCTATGTATCTTTGTGATATCTGTCTGCTTATATGTCTGTCTATAGTTTTCTGGTTAGATTTTTGTTGCTATTTATTTTATACCTGATGATGATTGCTTGTGTTGCAATCGAAACGTCGTATGCTATTATTTAATTTATTATTTTATCTTTATACGTGACTTTACCGAAAGAACCAAAGAGTAAAATTTCGATTTAAAGCTTTCGTGATTTCAGGGATTCATCTTCTTGGTTCTTTCGGTAAAGTCACGTAGAAGGGAAGTAATCAAATAATAAAAATAAAACATAATAAAATAATTCTCACGACGTTTCGGCCACAACGCAAGCAGCCGTTCTCAGGTTAAACCAGGTCTGTCGAGGCGACAGCGTCTGAATGAAACAGCACACGTGCTTGGAGCATATATATAAGCTGGGTTGGAAGGGGGGGGGGAAAGGGCGCCTTGACAAAATAATTTGCATATCAAGAGGAATTTAGCATATTTATGGGAAATGCAGGTATGTGATTAGTACTACTTATGTCCGTGCATTATGCAGGATTAGCAGCATCCAAGGGAGGGGATATGGGAAATGCAGGTATGTGATTAGTACTACTTATGCCCGTGCATTATGCAGGATTAGCAGCATCCAAGGGAGGGGATATGGGAAATGCAGGTATGTGATTAGTACTACTTATGTCCGTGCATTATGCAGGATTAGCAGCATCCAAGGGAGGGGATATGGGAAATGCAAGGTATGTGATTAGTGCTACTTTGCCCGTGCATTATGCAGGATTAGCAGCATCACAGGGAGGGGATAGGGGTAGCATTAATAAAGGGAAGAAGTGTTAATAGTATGTAGCTGCAGTAACTAAAACCACCACGTAAACAACTAAAGTATAAACTGCATAGTATCATCATTATACTAAATATACTCTACAATAACCTGAGTTACTAACAGTAAGTAATACATTACAATTCTACGTCGTAAAAAATATAATATGCTTCCATCTAAACTTGCAGTCACGAAAGCTTTAAATCGAAATTAAACCACCTCTACGGGGAGGGATTCCACATAACTTTGAGATCCTTCAACAAAGCTCCGTGATAAGAAGGCTCAGCTAATATAGTCTCTCACCTTTCTAAAGAGATGCCGCGACTCTAAGGTAATACCAAACGCATTTACACTAACATTTGCTGCTGTAACTTCTTCTAATGCTAAACGAATTATTTCTAGAACTAGCTTAGCTCTTATCTCAGAGAAAATCAGACTTACACGCACCGATCTAGATCAGTTAGACAAGACACTCTACAAATCACACTTATCTTTGAGTGCAACAATGTCCACATCGGATTGGGAACATGTAGACAAAATGACTGCCTCTTCAGCTGCCGCTATGTCGACCAAATGTAAGGACAACTTGATTTCAAAATTCAACCGCCTCTCAAACAAGAAACCGGACCCACAAATTGAAAAGCTAGACGTTAACAAAGTCGTAATTAATCGCAGTAACAGTTCTATTTCTGAAGGTCTGAAATCCGTTTTAGCTAAAGGACTAAACTTTGCAGTCACACCTAGACACATACCAGTTAATGATATAATTGCCCGAGTAGATGTAGCTCTCAAGGGCCTAAGTCACATCGCTGCAGACGTAGCAAGATCTGAAATCTCTGCAACCCTCAAAAACGCTAAGATGCCTGCTAGCAACATCAGCAAAGATGAGCGTTTTGAATTAGCTCAAATGAAAAAGAGGGATGACATTAAATTTCGATTTAAAGCTTTCGTGACTGCAGGGATTCATCTTCTTGGTTCTTTCGGTAAAGTCACGTAAAAGGGAAGTAATACAATAATAAAAATAAAACATAATAAAATTATTCTCACGACGTTTCGGCCACAACGCAAACAGCCGTCCTCAGGTGAAAACCAGGTCCATCGAGGCGACAGAGTCTGAATGAAACAGCACACGAGCTTGGAGCATATATATAAGCTGGGCGCCTTGACAAAGGAATTTGCATATCAAGAGGAATTTAGCATATTTATCGGAAATCAAGGCGCCCAGCTTATATATATGCTCCAAGCTCGTGTGCTGTTTCATTCAGACTCTGTCGCCTCGACGGACCTGGTTTTCACCTGAGGACGGCTGCTTGCGTTGTGGCCGAAACGTCGTGAGAATAATTTTATTATGTTTTATTTTTATTATTTTATTACTTCCCTTCTACGTGACTTTACCGAAAGAACCAAGAAGATGAAGGGATGCCATTGTTATCCTCTCAGCCGACAAAGGCAATGCCACTGTCATCATGGACAAAATTGAATACAACAACAAAATTCAAGAACTACTCAACGATCTTCTTAGGTTTTTTCGGTAAAGTCACGTAGGTAAAACATCAAAATGAATGAAAATAAAATAAAATAAAAAATCACGACGTTTCGGAGGCAACACAAGTCTCCGTCATCAGGTGGGACCGTCACAGCCAGATTAGCTGCATCAAGTGAGGCAATGATTCAAGATGTAATCCCTTAAAAGCGAGTTGAGGGGGGGAGGAGAGGGAGGGGGGAGCTCATCAGACTATGGTAGCCAATGAATGGAACGTATCGGGAGGGAGGGGGGGCGAGGCCAAAAGGGTGGGCGACGGCGTGCAAGCGATTGTGCGCAAGCGGCTAATTACTGCACACGCCAACACAATGGAGCGATTATGCGCAAGCGGCCAACTGCCGCACACGCCAACACAATGGGCAGAGAGGGGGAGGGAAGCTCTAATACACATGATAGACAAAAGAACGAAAATGCCCATGTTAATACCAATGCTGGCTGAACAATGAAGAGAGTACTGTTAAAAAATAACTGGGGATGTTAACACTCGGTAAAGTAAAGTAAAATAGTGCCTGTCAGATAAGATGGTCCAAAAAATTGTAATTAAGTCTTTTTTTTGCGTGGTTGATAACATCTTTCCAATGATTACTAAGTTTGTACCCATCATCACGGTTGAAATTATGTCTGTGTTTGTATATTTGTATGGCTTCGTGTACAAACCTTTGATGGTAGCCGGGAGGTTTGCAGAGAACCTTGGTCTCGGAAAAGACAATTTCATGAGAGCCCACCGAGTTGTAGCAATGATCGGCAACGGCAGAAGAATCAGTTCTGCCGTGTTTCAGATCTGACTTGTGCTCGCGGACACGATCAGAAACATGACGTTTCGTTTCTCCAATGTAGCAATCACCACAAATGCAACTCAATTTGTAGACTCCAGGATACTGTAAGTCAGGAACGACATCCTTCACAGATGGAATCAGATCACGGATTTTATGCACTGTACTGAATCGGACTTGGATCTTATGTTTGTTTAGAATTTTGGAGATATTTTTGGTCACGCCAGCTATGTATGGTAACGTGATGGTTTTGGTCGGAGTTTCATGTGGCTGTTTCTGTGTGGTGGGAGAGACAGCTTGGCTGATAGTACGGTCAGAGTATCCGTTCATCCTGAGGGCCCGATGTACATGTCTTAATTCACCAGTCAGGTGGTGTTTGTCAGAAATGCCATGGGCTCTGTGGTATAGCGTTTTGATGAGAGAATTCTTTTGAGATGGGTGGTGGTGGGAATCCGGTTTCAAGTAGGAATCTGTGTGGGTGGCTTTTCTGTAGACAGAATGTCCCAAGGATCCGTCAGGCCTCCTCTCAAACAGAATATCCAAGAATGGTAGTTTACCGTCTTTCTCCACTTCCATGGTGAATCTGATGGATGGGTGTCTGGAATTGATGTGGTCCAAGAAGTGGTTCAATGCTGGGAGGCCATGTGGCCAGATGACGAAAGTGTCATCCACATACCTCTTCCACAGGGAAGGACGTAGGGTGGATGTCTGGATGGCGTCTGATTCAAACTTTTCCATGAACATGTTGGCTATACCTGGTGACAAAGGGGAGCCCATAGGGGTACCCTCATTCTGTTTGTAGAAGGTGCCATTCCAGGTAAAATAGGTGTTGGTGAGGCAATGCCTAACCAGCGCAGGTGCATCAGAATTCAATCCATGTTGGACTAAGTCCTCAATTATTGTTAGGGTGTCCGGTACTGGGACTTTGGTAAACAAAGATACTACATCAAAGCTGACGAGGATGTCATCAGGAGATAGTACCATGTCCTTAACCATAGAGACTAATTGGGTTGAGTTGAGTACTGCCGAAGAGGTCTTGCCTGTGAAAGGGAGCAGAGTATCTGATAGAAAACGGGCTAGTTTGTACGTAGGAGATCCCACCAACAGCCTCGTCACTAAAACCAACAACATCATTTCTGCTTCAACCGCATTAATTGATCAGACCAAACAGTTCTCGTTTAAACCTTCTGCAGCCAGGCCACCAAGATTAAACGGCTTACCAAAGATGCATAAAGAAGATACACCTCTTCGTCCCATTGTCTCTACTATCAACTCCCCCACCTACAAACTGGCTAGTTTTTTGTCTGAAATCCTACGGCCTTTCACTGGAAAAACCACCTCTGCGGTACTAAACTCTACCGACCTGGTATCGACAATCAATGGGATTTCCCTGTCCCCAGACGACCTGCTTGTCAGTTTTGATGTGGTTTCCTTATTCACCAAAGTTCCTGTACCTGACACCATCGCAATCATTGAAGACTTGGTTCATCAAGGACTGAATACTGGGGTACCCCCCCTGGTGAGACACTGCTTAACCAATACATACTTCACCTGGAATGGAACTTTCTACAAGCAAACTGAAGGCACCCCAACGGGCTCCCCCCTATCTCCGGTTGTAGCCAACATTTTCATGGAGAAATTTGAGACTGACGCGATCCAGACTGCCACTCTACGCCCAACCTTATGGAAGAGGTACGTAGATAACACTTTTGTCATCTGGCCACATGGCCGACCTGCTCTAGACCAATTTCTCAACCACATCAATTCCATACACCCAGCCATCAGATTCACCATGGAAGTCGAAAAAGATGGCAAGCTACCCTTTTTGGATGTCCTAATTAAAAGGAGACCTGATGGTTCAATGAGCCACTCTGTCTACAGGAAAGCCACCCATACGGATGCTTACCTAAAACCGGATTCCCACCACCATCCATCCCAGAAGAATTCCCTCATCAAGACTCTATACCAGGGGTCGGCAACCAAAATAACAAGAAGAGCCATTTCTTTCCAATTCGGTACAAAATTCAGTATTTCAAGAGCCGCAATGCATCTGAGTACATACTGTACATACGTACATATTGTCAAGAAGCAGCCCGTAAAGAGCCGCATGCGGCTCCGGAGCCGTAGGTTGCCGACCCCTGCTCTATACCATAGAGCCCAATGCATATCCGACCAGAAACACATTGCCAGTGAACTCAAACACGTACGCCAAGCTCTTAAGGCTAATGGTTACTCTGACTACACAATCCGCAAAGCCATCACTCCAACCATCAAGAAGGATCCCGTTGAGGAGCCTTTCAAGACCATCACCTTACTCTACATTGCTGGGGTCACAAAGAAGATCTCCAAAATCCTGATAAAACACAAGATCCATAAAATCCGTGATCTGGTCCCGTCTGTAAAAGATGTGGTTCCAGACATACAGTACCCTGGCGTCTACAAACTAAGTTGCCTCTGTGGTAGCAGTTACATTGGGGAAACCAAACGACATGTCTCGGACCGCATCCGTGAACATAAAGCAGACCTGAAACACGGTAGGACAAACACCTCAGCCGTGGCAGATCACTGTTACAACTCAGTGGGCTCACATGACATTGACTTCTCCAAGACAGAGGTTCTCTGCAAGCCATCTGGCTACCATGAGAGATTTGTTCATGAGGCGATCCACATATACAAACACAGAGACAATTTTAACCGAGAAGATGGATTCTGGCTTAGCAATCATTGGAAGGACGTAATAAACCATTTCGGATCTTAACTGATTGTGTTCACGTTTACGGTGACTTTCAGACCGCGTTCCACTCACTGGCATTGTATTCTCCGCAGGGAATGGATTCTTTGCTACGCTGCAAGTTTTTTCCCACCACGACTCACCCATTGACACGACGGTTAATGGTACAGTGTATAATAACAAATAGTATAACATTTATATGCTTAATACAATGTACAAAGAAATATATAGTATCGTAATTGTTTAGTAAACATATAGCAGTGTGATATACATTAGGGTGGGTAGAATAATACATAGTGTAATATTACAATGTATAAGGTGGTGTATAGCAATACAGTATATCATTTAATGTTGGGTTTGTCTATGGCAGTATATAGTACGGTGTATACTCGTGTGATGTAAGAGAATAAAGTTTAGATAGAAGCATATATTATAATTTTTTCGACGTAGAATTGTAATGTATTACTTGCTGTTAGTAACTCAGCTTATTGTAGAGTATAGTAAGTATACTGATGGTGCTATGCAGTTTATACTTTAGTTTTTTATGTAGTTTATACTTTAGTTTTCTACGTGGTTGTTTAGTAACTGCAGCTACATACTATTAACATTTCTTTCCTTTGTTAATGCTACTCCCTGCACCCTCCCTTGGTGCTGCTGATCCTGCATAATGCATGGGCATAATATGACTTTGAAACCCCCCCCCGCCCACCTCCTACGCATTTCCCATGAATATGCTAAATTCCTCTTCATATGCACATTCTTTTTGTTAAGGCGCTCTTCCACCTCCAACCCAGCTTATATATAAGTTCCTAGCTTGGTAGTGTCTCATTCTTCACCTGAAGACGGCTGCTTGCGTTGTAGCCGAAACGTCGTGAGAATTATTTTATTTTATTATGTTTTCTTTTTTATTATTTTATTACTTCCCTTCTACGTGACTTTACCGAAAGAACCAAGAAGATGAATCCTTGAGTAATTTGGAGGAGAAGTTACGTCCCTGATCCGTGAGCAGTCTCTCGGGTGCTCCTTTATCCATGACATAACCATTCACGAAAGCATCGGTGATGGACGCGGCCGTCTGGTCAGGCAGAGGCCAGGCAATAGGCCATCGAGAAAAATATTCTACCCCGACCAGAAGGTATTTGTTGCCCCTAGCGGATGGAGGGAACGGCCCAAGGATGTCCAGAGCAACTAATTCGTTTATACGGGATACCTCAATGGAACGCAATGGCGGCACATAATGTTTCCGAGGCGGTTTCCTCTTCGCACAATCATGGCATGACCGGACAAAGTCGTTGACGTCTGCCGTCATGCCGGGCCAAAAGAAATCTTTCTGCATTGTGGCCAAAGTCTTTGGCACGCCGAGGTGCATTAATTTGTCAGCGTGCAGAGCGCGAAGCAGATCATGGCGAAGGGATGTAGGTACGACCAGGCGTGGTCGGTCAGACAATCCATCGGTACACATTAATAGTCCCGCCTGGCCCCGGAACATCCGCCACTTCCATCCCGCCAAATGAGCTCTCGGTTTCCCGATCAATTTCCGCAGCGGAGCCAGAGAGGCATCGGCCTCCTGCTCGCATAGCCAAACCGAGTGCAGCAGCCGCAGGGTATCATCAGTATCCACTGGCACATCCTGGCCATCCTCGTTCGACATCGCTCCCATAACTGGACAGGGCGAGGTAAGCGGCGCCCCGCAGCGGTGCATACCCGTCAGACAAGTACACGGGGAATGGGTGGTAACCTGGAGAGCGCGTCCGCGTTGGCGTGGCGAGCACCCTTGCGATATGTGATATCGAAGGAAAATTCCTGTAACGATTCCAACCACCGTGCCAATTGGCCTGATGGTTGGTCCAATTTCAACGAGTATTGCAAAGCCGCGTGATCAGTGTGAATGAGGAATTTCCTTCCATACAAATGTAATAACAGCCATAGAGGGTTCACGTGGGGATTGGCTTGCCGGTCCTGCTTGTAGCCAATAAGGGTTAAGATAGGGACCATGGCCCAGGCGTGATCACGACATGGCATCAGGAGTGATTGGCCTAGCCATTCGGGGCCCCAGCTAATGGGGAGCTGGATGAGGGGCGTGGTCCCGGGATTGACAGGGAACCATCGAGAATGGTCGAAGCTGTCCATGGACGATTGGCTGGGGGGACCACGTGACGAAGGTATTAAGAGAGAGTGAGGGAGAACGATCGAGAGCAGACTGGAAACTGACAAGAGCAGGGTCACGCGCGGACGAGGCTCTGGGTGCCACGTGCGCGGTGGGGACTTGGTGCGAAGTCTGTCCTCTCTCCGTTGTCTGCCAGCAACGGAGAGTGAGTGAGCAAAGTGTATTGTGGAGTGGAAATAAAAGGACTGATCCCGAAGCCGTCTCAAGAAAGATTATTACACAGGTACGGCCGGTACAGGCGAACAAAATGCACGATCACCAAAAGTTCCCGCATTGTCATGCAATATCGTGTTTCTGCCGGGGACAAAACCCTACTGCCGTATGCAACCACTCGTTCAACTCCGTTTTTACATTGCGATAAAATGGCCCCGATGCCGATATCGCTAGCATCCGTGTCAAGGATGAACGGCTGGGAAAAGTCTGGGTAGTCGAGCGTAGGCACCGTGGCGAGGTGATCTCGGAGCGAGTGAAAAGAGCGTTCCTCCTCCGGACCCCATTTAAACCTTTGATTTTTGCCCGTCAGAATAGGCAGTGGTTTAGCCAGCGTGGCAAAGTTCTTAACAAACCGGCGATAGTAGGATGCAAAGCCTATAAAGGGCCGAACGTCGCCCACCAAAGTGGGTGTAGGCCACTCTCGGACACATCGTGTTTTCTGAGGGTCAGTGGACACGCCGTCCGAACTGACAATATGACCTAAGTAACGGACGGAGTGTTGAAAAAGGTGGCATTTCTTTGGTTTAAACTTTAGGTCAGCCGAGCGCATCCTCTGAAAGACAGTCTCCAGGCGTTGGAGGTGTTCCTCGAACGTGCGGCTAAAAACGATAATATCGTCTAAATATATGAGGCATGTCTCCCACTGTAGTCCCACCAGTACCAGTTCCATCAGGCGTTGGAACGTCGCTGGAGCCGCATTTAAGCCCATGGGTAAACGGTTAAACTCAAAGAGGCCTTGTGGCGTGCGGAATGCCATCTTGGGTTTCGACGCGTCATCGAGGGGGAGCTGCCAAAAGCCCAAGGACAGATCGAGGGTGGAGAAGAATTTTGCCCCTGACAAAGCGTCCAATGAGTCATCCATCCGTGGTAAAGGGTATGCGTCCGCCACGGATATCTTATTCAACCGGCGGAAATCGACGCAAAATCTCGTCCCACCATCCTTTTTCTTAACCAGTACCACCGGCGCACTCCACGGACTGTTGGACGGCGAAATAATATCAACCGCCAACATTTCGTCTACCGCGCCGCGCACGTGTTCCCTTTCTGCAGGGCTCATGCGATGCGGATGCATACAAATCGGAGGTGTCGCACCGGTGTCAATATGATGCGACAAAAGCGACGTGCGGCCGAGATCCAAATCATTTTTACTGAAAACGTCAGCATACTGTAGTAACAACGAATGCAAAGCAGACCTCTGCGCGTTTGATAAAGATGAATTTTCTCCGCACAAGTCTGCGATCCATCGTTCCTGTGAACGATCGCGTGGCGGTCTATCGGTGTGTGTTTTAATATGTGGCTTTCCGTCAAAAGTAGCGAAATCGGTAGTGGCATGAGCCAATACCGATCCAGCCGGGACAACGACCCGGTCTGGCCCCCCATTCAACACCTGTATAAACGGGGCCTGACCCGGCCGTACGATCGTTTGGGCCGCCACCAAGGAAAAAGATTTAGACACCGAATTCGATGGGGATAATAACACACCCATTGTACCATCCTTAACC
Organism: Lampetra fluviatilis; assembly: GCF_964198595.1. Classification (NCBI taxonomy): domain Eukaryota; kingdom Metazoa; phylum Chordata; class Hyperoartia; order Petromyzontiformes; family Petromyzontidae; genus Lampetra; species Lampetra fluviatilis. Next base: position 1,375,304 of record NC_136289.1, read on the forward strand.
TGAAGGGGTTTATGGTAACGCAGCGGGATAAGCATTTGTGAGCCCGATGGAACTTCTACTGTGGCAGCGACCATGGCGTTAACAGCGTTACCCGGCGGCGAACGGGCCAGCAGGGAAGGCAGGAACGACATCCTATGACCCCCCGGCATTTCTAAACAATCCTGGTCGACCAGTATCTTAAGTGGCATGCGGCACAAGAAATCGGTGCGTAATAGGCATGGGACGGCCAGTGAGCGCGAGATTAACACCGATCCTTCTGTGGTAATATTACCGATAGCAATTCGCACATCAACTTGACCAAAAATACCAAGGCTACCCCCATTCGCGGCTACACACGCGTCATTAACCCTGCGGATTCGTGACGTGGGAATAGACAAAAGATGAAAAATAACATCTGAAATGATGGTGGCAGACGCACCAGTGTCCACCAAAATCCGGACATCGATGCCGTCGATGGTACCCCGTACCGTCGACGAACCCGACGCCGCAGCCACAACCCTACGAGCCAATGTTTTCCATTGTGTAGTAGAGCGTGCTAATGACACCGAAGAATCACAATTATCATTGGAAGTGCAACTATGTGTGTGAGTGGATGAATGATGTGACACGACCTGCCGGGTGTCCGATTTGCGCCGACTCGCCCGAGGGTGTCGCGGCTCCGTGCCCGGTGGAGGAGATGGAGGCCCACTCGTCGGAAGCGGCGAAGGCAGAGGTCGGCAGCGGCCGTCGCAGGCAAAATGGCCTCGTCGGCCACACTTGAAGCACGTGGCCATCGTCGGCCAGCGGTCAGTCGACCCGGCCCCCGCACGTGGTTTGCTTGCGTAGTCACCACTCCGGTCGTTCAGCCACCGTTTCGGGATCCAGTGTGGAACAGCAGCCACCATCTCGTCGTCGCCAGAGTCGTCGGAGCAGTGGACAACCCGTCGTGGAGACCACCCTAAAGGTGGGCCGTCGATTTCGGGTTTCCTGGTCCATTCCGCCATTTGATCCCAGCGCTTGATGTTAAATTTAGCGTCCAAGCAGCCCGCCACCCATCGCGATGTAAGCGGTTCATGGCCGCATACCGGCAGCGAGATGTTGAGTTCCTGGGACAGCTCCAGCATATGGGAAAGGATGAGAGGATCGAGGTGATCCGCCGTCGCGTCGGGGTAAGCGGCCATGGCCAACTCCACCAGCGCCCCCCGGTAAGCCAAGGTCGACTGCTCCGATCCTCGACGACGTGACATAAATTTCCTCGTGGCCGCCGTCGGCGGGTCGTAAAACATTTCTGCGAAAGCATCACGAAGCGTCTTCTTCTTGGATCGGAAGACCGCCAGAGAAACATCGTCCAGCAGCGTGGGCAGCGCTTCCAGCGCCTCCGCCTCCGTCCATCGCACGGATCTGAAGGCCGACTCAAAGCGCCACGTAAAAGCACTCCAATCGCCCCCGGCGATAAATTCCTTAATCTATGGAAGACGATGTCCACGGTGGCAGGCAGACGCCGCGGGCATCTCCACTTGCGCTTCCCGCGTTCTGCGCGTCTCCGACAAAATGGCGTCCGGCGGCCGCGTGGTAGCAGCCTCGCGCAAGATGGCATCGAAAGGCTCCGTCGCCGCCACCCCGCCCAAGATGGAAGCCTCCCCCGGCGTGGCAGAAGCAATGGCGGACATCGTTTCCCGCCGAAGATCCTGGTCCTCGGCATCGAGCTGAACCACAGGCGGCCGACCCAGGCCCGTAGAGGACGCGACCGCCATCACCAGAATGAGCAGAATCGCGCGGAGTGACTCGATCTGCTCCGCCATCAACCGCCATCCTTCGTTTGCCCTTGAGGTGGTTGCCTCTTCCTCCCTTCGGCGATGAGCGGCGTCGAGGAGAGCGGCCGTCGGAGGTAGAGGAGCCGTAGCTCCTAGCAGATCGTCGTCGTCCGTCTCCGCAACTTCCTCCGATGGAGGGTCGGGTGGGTTCTTCTTCTTGAGGTGCTTGGACATATTGAAGATCGTCCAAACGGTCCCAGAAGAACTTCTGACACCAATGTAATAACACGCTGGAGACGGCTTGTAGAATCGGTCCTTTTATTTCACTTCCTTTGCAGTTCACAAACACTCCCCGTTGCTGGCAGGCAACGGGAAGCGGGCAGACAGTCACCAGAGATCCACCACCACGTGGCACCCGGAGCCCCACTCGCGCGTGGCCTCTCCCTCTCTTAGTTCCGTGTCTGACCCCGTGTCTCTCCTCTCTCCCCTTATTTAATGCCTGGGTCACGTGGTACATTCCAGCCAATCCTCAATAGCCTGTGCCGAATGTTCCAGATCCCCCATCAACTCCCGGGACCACGCCCCCGACTTGTCTTCCCATTGGCTGAGGCCAAGACCAACGAAACCAATCACCTAGCTGACATCCCGTGATCACGCCGGGGCCATGCTCCCAGGCTCTCCCCCCATTGGCTGTAAAGCGGGACCGGCAAAGCCGATCACCACGTGAATCTGACATAGGCTCTTATTACAGGTGTAGTGACATCAGGGATGTCACTGTATGGTGCCGGCCCAGAAGGGCTGTGCTGTTCAATTTTCTTACATCGTGGACAGTGCCGTGTGGGTGGCTGTATGTAATACCAGCCCTAGCGGGGCTTCGTGAGCACTGGGATAGTGTGGGAATCACGCACAGCATGTGATGGGGGCTCCCACGAGAGGGAGCAGGAGAGTGTCAGCCCAGGGACAGGGTTGCCCCGGGCCACGGCACTCTGGTTGACCCCGTAGACACGTGATCCGGAGTGTCCACACAGGGGACCCCAGGTGGGGGGGGGGGGGGCTAGTGGGTGATCACGTGTCCAGGGAGAGCTCTGGAGAAGGATCGAGAGGGAACGAGAATGTTTGAGAAGGCGGGCGGGGCCGAGGGCGGAGCGGCCCTGACCGTAGGGGGATATCAGACGGGTCCCTGAGAGGGACCGGGGTCCCTGCAATCTACAAGCTGGAAGCTCAACACCTACAAGCGGTAAGCAATATGTCTCAAGCTGGAAGCTGTTCGTCTTACGAGGCAACCACGTGGTCAGAGACCTGAGTGAGGGTCCGACCCTTCATAGCAGTAACCCCACTGTATAGTGTAGTTAGCTGGGTGGTCACCACCCTAGGCTGTATTGGGTAAAGGGGCCGTTACCCCTTTGTTTCACGGTATTACAATAAATGTGTTGCCTCTAAAAGGAACAATGTATGTGACTCAGTTGGACTCACTACATAGGTATGGCTGAAATTGCCGCACAAAATGCACAACAGCCAGGAGTTCTCACCTGGTTATGCAGTAGCGTTGTTTGCCCGATGGCAATACCTGGTTGCCATATGCTATTACCACCTCTCTTCCCGACTGCACCTGAGTAAAGATAGCCCCAATCTCCACATTGCTTGCATCTGTATCCAGCGTGAAGGGCAATTAATAATCTTGGCATGCCAATGGTGGTGCCTCCGTGAAGAGCGTCCACAGATTTCTAAAAGCTGTCCTCTTCTGTACCCCATTGGAACTTCTCCCCCTTAGCTGTGAGTGTGTGTAGGGGTTTTGCAATGGCCACAAAATCTTGTACGAACCGACAGTAATAAGAAACAAAGCCTATACATATTCTAACATCTGGTACAGATACGGGGGTTGGCCATTCTCTAACACACTGTGTCTTCTCGTGATTAGTTTCTACCCACGCTGTGCTAACTATGTGCCCCAGGTATCTGACAGAAGGCTGTGCGAGATAGCATTTAAAAGGCTTGAGTTGAAGATGTGCTTCCCTAATACATGAGAAAACCAGCCTCAGCCAGTCTAAGTGTTCTTGGAAGGATCGTCCAAACAAAATTATATCGTCCGAATATATCAGGCAAACGTCCCATTGGAGACCTGTTAGTACTAGTTCCATGAGCTGTTGGAATGTGGCTGGGGCCGTTTGTAATCCCATGGGGAGACAGTTAAAATGAAATAACCACTCCGGTGTCCTAAAGGCAGCCTTGTTTTTCGAATCCTCATCCATTGGTAACTGCCAAAACCCAGATAATAGGTCCAATGTATCAACGTATTTGGCAACCGCTAAGCATCCAATGAATCGACAATCTACGGTAGTGGATAAGCGACTGCGATCTTGACCTTATTCAGTCGACGGAAGTGGATGAAATACCGCAATGAACCATCTAGTTTTTTACCAGGATGATAGGGGCCCCCCATGAGCTCGTGGATGGCAAAATAATATCAGCTTTTAATATCTCGTTGATCACGTTTTGTACGTGAGCTTTCTCGCACGGCCCCATGCCATATTAATTTTGGCGGAAGGGCGGCGGGTTTCCCATCTTTATGTGGTGTGACATTAAATTAGTATGCCATAAATCATACGGTCTCTTACTAAATATATCCTCAAAATCCTGTAACAATGTCCGAAGGGCCTGACCCTGTGGCTCGGACAAATTAGCATCCTGCACTGTCATAGCTTCCAGCCAGGGCATAGCCTCCTCACACGCAGGATCAGTTTCATCTTCCATTATTACTGCCTGCACTTATCCGCCCCATGCTGGCATGGGCCGGACATGCGCCAAAACCGTTCCCCCATGTTTCGTGATAGGTGTATCTGCCGAGTTAAAAACTTAGATAAATAGTTTCTGGTGGCGACACAAGATGGTGTCCGCACCTACCAGGGCGTGTCGGTCCATGATCGCCATCGCTGGTGATACTAATATAGGTGTTTCTAGTCGAGCCGTCAACAGCAGAGTGCGATATCAAAAGATTTATGATGCTGGGGATACCATGAGCATTTCCTTGATGACTGCCTGCACCTGAGCCGACGTCCGGGTGCCATTGTCCGGGCGTAAAAATTATAGCATTTCGATCCACCCCTGGTTCATAACAATTTTGATAGGGAGTTGATTTAGATAGTCTATCCCCAGCAAACAGGGAACCATTAATGTGTTGGAGACAAGTACGGGTCTCGAAATGACCAGTTCTCCCACGCAGATTTTGGTCTCCAACTGTCCTACAATTCCCATGCATCCCCCATTTGCCGTTACGCAGGATAATTGTATGGGTCGCAACCGCTGGGCCCTGTGGGGAAACACATCAAAAACATACAAGGATATAATAGTCGCTGAAGCTCCTGTATCGACCAGCATCCGAACCTCAATTCCCTCACTGAGCCTACCACCACCGACATTCCAGCTGCGGCTACTACCCTCTTTGCCAATTTGCACCATTGTGTACCCGAATCTGGCCATCGTTGTAGTGAAAAGTCGTGTATATACGATGATGGCTGTGATCATCGGAATGTGGTGGGTGTATCGACTGATGGTGTGTATGAGAAGTCTGTGATGGGGACTGTCGAGGTGTTCGGGGTGCCGCGACTCGCCTGCTGGTTGTACGTAGGGGTAGAGAACGGCTGTTGGCGCGAAGGCAGCCCTAATGGAGCAGCATCGATATGTTACCTGTGGGATATGTGGCCCGTATGGCCACATGACAGGTCGCTGGGTTCCGAGTCCGGCTGGATGCCCCAAGTCCCTGGGGCGTCCAGCGACGGTTCCCCTGGGTAGGGCCCTGAAATGTCCCTCTCACAGCCGCCAACATCTCCCCCCCCAGGTGGCCCGACATCCCCCTCTACTTTTGCGTCCTTTTCTTGGTCCAATATTGACCGGACACCCTCCAATTCCTTGACGTTGTGGCCTCATAAACCTCCTCATCAGCTCTTGTGATCTTCGCGATCCACAATGAGGTCTGCTCGTCCTCATGAGTGACCGCCAAGATTATTGTTAAATCCTGTGCCAGCGCTAGCATCAAGGTGGGCCACCATAAAGTCCAGGGCCCTCGCGTCCAAGCCCAGGAAAGCAGCTTGTGCTAAGGCTATGAGAGCACTCCTGGAGGCCAAGGCTGACTCCCTCTCTACCCGCCGACGGTTCTGAAATCGTCTCTTTGTGCTGGATGGTGGGTCAAAAATATCTGAAATCTCTGCCACATCACAATAAGCAGCTTGCAGGGTTTTCTTTTTCTCTGCGGGGATGGAGGAAAATATAAGCAGAGCGTCTTCACTAAGGGTCATGGGGAGAGCCTTCAGTTCCTCAGACTCCGTCCACTCGAGGTATGTATATGCTGCCTCGAATAAATTAACAAATGCTCCCCAAGTCCCCTCCTTTAACTACAAACGTTTCTACGTTGCCTAACCGACATGGTCGATCAACGCCCTTTCCTCGTCGCTGCTCTGAAATTAATTCCTGCGGCCGGGGCGGCGGCTGTTTCACGCGCTTTGGACCGTTGTCCGTAAGCTTCCCTATGTGGCTCCAATGCTCTGCCGCAGAGGCTCGGAGTGGCCATTTCCGCTGAGCCTCGCACGTTTAATGCCAATTCCGCTCCGATGGTGGCTATCGTTGTCGACCCCATCAAAGTTAATTCTACTCCCTCCGGAGGTTGTCCTTCTCTGTCTCTTTGCATTCTGGACTCTATCGGTGGCAATTTCGAAGCCTCTGATGGGCTCGCCAGCCTGGTGAGGGTGGATCTCGCTGGTCGTGGTGCTACGCTCTCATCCGTCAGCAGCGCTGGCTCCTCAATCCCCAGCGCCAATGTCTCCAGCACTCCATCGTGGGCGATGACCATCTCGGCCGTTGCTGTTGCCCATGGAATCCCCACTATGGGGCTTCCAGCTCAAACTATTGCAGGAGTAGCGTTACCGTCTCGGTGAGTTGATCGACTCAGTCTCTCCAGAGCCTACTTCTCTCGCGGGGTCGACGGCTCTCTGACGAGTTGCTCCTCACCTTTCGTCGTCTTCTTATGTTTCGGGAGCCATCCCGACCCTGTCTGTAGACCGTGCTGTCTCCAGATAACGGCCGTGTGGGGCACTAGGAGTGGAAGAGGAACATGTTCTTCCTCTTTATTGGGGTCTTGGTCAGGGTCCTTCAATTACTCTGTCGAGGCATCTTCACGATCCCACCACTGCCACCAGTTGTAATGAGTCCACCAGATGGAAATTGAGATGACACACTCTTCTTTATTTTCAGCGCAAACTCACGCCGCACGCGTCCACTCCACTCTGAATCTCTCCAGGAAGCGCCCCGATCGCCCCGCCTCATCCAGTGGCATCCCCAGTCTCTCCCTGGGCGTTCCCTCTCTCTCGCCATGCCTTCTCTTTCCTGTCCCTCATGACGTCATCTTAACTGTAACCTGGGATGCCGTGAGTATTTCTACCCCCAGATCACGTAGGTATTAGCACTAACATGCTATAACAGACCCCCATAATGGTCCCCACTACATCAGCATTCCCTACCCCCCTGCAAGCTGATGTTAATCACTGCACTGAGTTGACAGGGAGAAACTCTCGAGGTATGAAGAGAAGCGATTGGTGGTTGGAGATGAGGAGAATATGGTCCAAGGTGTGAATAAAGGGAGATTTGTGGCTGGGAGTGAGGAGCCAGGAATTAGGGGAGGAAGCCGTGGGTTTCTTTTTACTTATTTAACAAATGCTTTTACACAAAGCACCAGATACACAAGAAAAATAAAATGATAATTGGTTTTTTATCCTTCTATCTGGCAACAAAAAAAAACAATTATCATATTTTTACTGGCAAATGAGGTTCCCATAGTGAAGAAAAATAAATATATATGTTGATATGATGTGAGTGGATGTCAGCCCACGTAGCTATAGAGCCATGTGACAGCCTCCTCTAGCACGTGTAGGGCAACAAATCTGCCCGGCACGCCCTGACGGACTTCATAGTCAGAGATGATGTGTGCTACAGTCTCCTACACTGCAGGCTGTTACCTAGTACGCCCCATCGGTCACTCCGCAAGCGGTTCAATTGAACCTACTAGCACCTTGGGAAGTCGAAGTCAGGCATCTGGACAGACGGATCACTGATGAGGTCGTTGTTAGGCACATCCACGCATCTCCATTCCTCGCCCCAGGCAGTTTGGGTATATCGCATACTCGGAGTCTTTGGGCTGTGGTAATGCCCACACTGGGTCTCGGGACTTCAGGCGCATTGCTGGAGGCTTGAAGATACCGACATGAGGGGGCAACTCCAGTCCCACATGTTGCACCTTGTCCAGCATCTTGGCCACTGTAGCTTGATGTGAGCTGATTGAGTTCATAGGGGTGTACAGCATTCAGCTACAGATTTCAGGACAAAACCCTATCAGGTCACATCATAGATCAGAGCTCCTGATTTATGACAATGCCATCCGTCAATGCTGGAAATAGCATTACAAAAGATATTGAGCAGGAAATCCACCATGACAGATGAGACCCTCCACGCCATACGGCAACACCCCATGGAGCACCACCTCAGCGAGCCACCAACCAATGGTGAGCTGAGGCGTGCAATCAAGCTGATAAAGTCAAACAAAGCCTGTGGTCAGGATGGCATTCCAGCTGAAGTCTTTCAAGCTGGCAGCCACCAGCTCACTTCAAGGCTCCACAAGTTGATCCTCCATATCTGCGAGGAAGAAGACCTTCCCAATGACCTCAAAAATGTGACTATTGTAACAATCTTCAAGAAGGGGGGCAAGTCTTACTGTGAAAGCTACAGGGGGATCTCCCGCTTCTTTAAAGCAGGAAATATCCTGGTCTGCATCCTGCTCCGTGGTCTGGATACCGTTGCTTAGGAGGTCCTGCCGGAGATACATTGCAGATTCTGACCATCCTCGGGCACTGCAGATATGGTATTCGCTGCCCGACAGATTCAATAACTCTTATTGGCATTTATCGACCTAGCCAAGGCATTTGACTCCATTCTGCGGTTCCTGCACGACAACATGATCGCCACCGTGCTAAGTGGGGGATATGAAACAGATGCCTTTCAGATGCGAATGGGTGTCAAACAGGGCTGCGTGATTGTCCACACATTATTCACCATCTATCTGGTCATGTTCACGCTACTTGTCTGCGATCGCCTTCCATCTGGCATCAGTAACCAAGACCGTCCGGATGGGAAGCTCTCCACCCTCTACCTGCAGTTTGTGGACGACTGCCGTGCGGGGACTGACACCACACAGGACATCCAGATGCATTTACGAGATGTGCCTTAACCGTGAACATCACCAAAACCAAGGTCCTCCACCAACTGCTATCGGACCAACCAAACATCCCCTCGACTATCTATGTCGATGGAGAGGCCCTTGCAGGAACAACCTGGGAAACCACAGCTGTAGTGCTGCGAACTGCCGCCCGCTCACTGATCTACTTAGTAGCATAGTATTGTACTCAGGCCTGGACCGGGAAGTCGTACACAAAACTGCTAGATGCACAATTGAATAATGCAAAAATAATAACTAGAATACTGAAACCGACATTAATCACCTGGCTCCCTGTTATGGCGATCATTCTGTCACCAAAATATCTACAGACATTCCAACTGCAAGAGAGTTGACACGTTTTCTTACCAAGGACAACAACATATCCATCAACCAAGACCTCAACAACGTACCTCGACGATGACTCAAGTCCCGATCCCCCTTCTGGGATCACACTCTCACCATCCTAGAATCTCACTCCGAGCCAGAAGAATGTTGGTGAACAGAGTGGAACAACGCGGATATCCAGAATAAGCACCTTATTCGAAACCCAAACATCGCACCTCCTGGTTTTGGCATTCCTCGAAGACACGGGTGGAACCATCAATCACATCATAATATCAGCAGGCCGATGTGCACATCTCCGTCATGTATGGCAAATTTAACATATGCCACAGTATTACTGTGGCCTTAGAACGCAAACTATCATCATATTTCAATCTAATGGAGTCTGTGCTCCTTCAACGAAGACATAGCAAAACTACACAAACTCTCTCCTGAAGCCTTCTCGTCACTAGCAAACCCCGACATATGATTTTAGCTCCTGAACATATTTCCATACACACGAGTAGAATAGGAGTATTCACAACGACCAATACACAACTAATGGTATTGGTTATTCCCCTCAGAAGCTAAGCAGAGTTGAGCCTGAATGGGTGAGCATCAGACACAAAAACGTTTTCAGGCCTTACGGAGCTTCGTAGTGGCTAGTAAAGAGCATTGTAGCGAAGTCTATTGCTGTACTGTACTTATATTGCAACTGCCTTCAACCCGCAATGATCAGTGTAGTGAAGAATGGTCAAGTAACGCAACCCCACACAGGTGTGGGGAGGCTGTCAACCAGCTGTCGATTGACAAAGAGGTTGTACGTGTAGATAAGTTATTAATGTTCATTTTAGCTGTCGAAACAACGTATCGATTGTCTCCATTAGCTACAAAGTGGCAAAGTATTGTTTATATATACTTTTTTGTTTGGCGCCGTTGTCGAGTCAACATATTCATCTGGCTCTATATATAGCGATTAAAAGCACTGCAGTGATAAGGATAAGCCTGTATTTAATGTCAACATACTATTTTGTGAGAGGAATTTGATTCTGTATAATGCATGACTTGAACATGCATTACACTCCATTATTGGTTGGACATCCATCAGTTTAAACCGACGTGAAAATGCCAGCGAACGTGCCATACAAATCTGCCCCCTCCCCTCCCCCGTTTCTGCTGGAATTAAAAAGGCTTAAAATCGAGATGATTTGGTTTCTGATTTGTCACATTCACACACAATTCCTACCTGTGAATGGTCATTTTCATCATGTTTGGTATAATGTATTCAGTATTTACAACGCAAGCATGTTGCAAATACTGAATACGCAAGTATGTTATTTTGATGTTATACTTCCTTGCTTTACCGTGACCCCTGCAGCCACTGCTGTAGTTTTTTTTTCTACAATCTACTTCTTCTTTCATATATATCAATAGCAGCAGATAAAACATGTAATTGTAGATTTGTTATCCACTCAATTGTCTGTTCAGACGCAAAATGGATATTGTTCATTCCTCCTTTAAAGGAGTGAAGATAACAACAGCAGCAGCGGAGTGTTTGTGATGCGGTCAATGGTTTGGGATTGGTGCCGCACTCGCAGGCCGCCGAATCTTTGATGCGCCATTTGTGCATCAGGTGGCCGCATCGGCCATGCACGGTCCTGATTCGGTTGATGGTCAACCATTGGTGGCGTGCAAGGTTGAAACCTGGAGGTTCGAGGTTAGGGTCCTGTATGAGATGTTTATTTTTTACGTCGGCCGCAGTCCAGTCTGGCTTCCATCTCTCACCTTTTCACCGTGTTAAACAGGAATCAATTCTTGAATCAAACCCAATCTTAAATTAAATGAGATACAGGTGGATCCTCAGTGGTGCATTACTTTAAAACAAATGTATTGAAGGGTGACTCCCCATTTTGGCATAATTTAGAATGCTTTATATTTCGTATCTGAACATTCAGCACAAGACTAATGCGTCCTAATCAACTATTGACAAAAAGGCTGTACATGTACATTCGCTAGAACTAAATCACTATTTCAGCTGTATAAACAACATAATGATATCAAGAGCTGGGAAACTATTATTGGAATGACAAATTAAAATAATGTGGGTACTAAAGCTTAAATAAAAGGTGAGTCATGGCATGTCTAAAAATGGCCAATACTGAACCGAAGCAGAAATGTCACCTCATGCATCAATTAGGCGCGGTTATATACAATAGGTCAAGTTTTTTGGACGATGTGTTTCAGTTGTCTACTCAAGATATTAATCGGGCCCTCAATACAGCGAGTGCAATAACTACAATGAGAAGGATAATCCTTTAATATTTAATGTCAAAGGAATTCAAATATTTTTAATGCAATACAAGCATGACTGGCAATTTGCATGTTGCTATATAATGTTTGGCATAAGAGTCGGGAAATCAGAGGGCAGTGCTTCTGAAACTTCTCCAATATTGCATTGGTCTTGTTGAAGGAGAACAGGAGGACAATGAATATTCTCATTCTACTTGTCCTTTTGGGACCTGGTACGGTCTGTTTAGTTCTCTATATTCAAACAAATGCTAAAATAATAGTGATTGGAAACATCCAATGATCGAAGGATCGTTTTTCTGATAGTCAATCACGTTACTTCACATTTTAAAATAGTAAACATGCGAATTTAAATGTGTTAATAATGCACGCTTTTTCTGCGAACATTAAGTCAATTGGCTTTTACACCGCTCGCAGTGATTTGTTCATAGAAGTTTTAAGTCCACTGCTTTCCAGTTTGTCTAAGTGTGAAGGAGACAAACCCTCCTGCCTCTCCTGGGATCTCTTATTTTTAGATGGATTTCAAATTTGACATATTCAGTAAATGATTGTATGGTCTACACTGAGGGCAGAATTGGAAACAATTTGTAAAACGTAAAGTCACTTGCATTATAGAATTTGGTAATACCATTCTTTTCAATTCGAAGGAAACGTGTTGGGAACTTGAAGACAGTGTGTGGTTTTATATTCTACGTGTTCTTCACTCAAAATGTGATCACAGTTTTTATTTTTGTTTTGCACCAGGACTAAAATACGTTATATACAATAAAATAACGTTTTTCAACATGGGAGATGTGAAACCATATTTGTTTGTATTAATAATATTTGAAAATATGAATTGATAAGAAGCACAAGACATGCTAGGATACACTTTGCTTTTCGGGATTGCTGTTCATCACCAATATGTGTTAATGCTGTGCATTCGCAGGCTTGGCTGTGGCTCAGAACGAGGAAGACGTTCAGTGTGCGAGTGAAGGTGGAGTGTGTCAGTACAATGATGATACGTGCGATGGCACGTACGTCGTGGGCAAGTGCGGTGGACCAGTCAACCGGCAGTGCTGCGTCCGTGAGTATCCACAAGTCAGCATGCATGTTTAGAGCAGAGCCAACACGATGTTTGGGGGGCTGCGTCCTTTATTCGCCTCCAGCCCACACTTTCCCACAGCCCTCTCCCAATCCGTTCCCTGCCAGAATGCCCCAGCCCCTTGATGCCCCCTCCTATATCTCCTCGCCTGCTTCTCCCCCTCTCCCCTGTTCCCGCCCCCCTATCTCCCTCATTTCGGCAGGAACCTTCTCCATGCCCCTTAACTCACTGTCTATCTCCATTCCAACTCGTGACATCCCTTACACATGCATTAGACGCAACACCAATTATTATAATGGATTGCTCGGTAAGGACAGGTGCAGACTTGTGCCTATATTCCAACACTGCATAGAGGAGGTTTGGCGGATCACACAAATGTTGCAAAACTCCCTTTCCGTGGTGCTATATCCAAGCTTGCCTGGATAATGCAGTATAGCAAAGTGCAGAATAATCTCCATTTATCCCTTCTGTATGGGATAAAAAGTTGTTTTTTTATTGGTGTTTTTGTTTCCTCCCACGTGTATAAACACTCATTAATTGGCTGAGAACATCTTAAACTATGTGCCTCAGTGTTTTCCAGATTGTGCGGTGTTGTGAGATGCAGTTTGTTTGAATTACTGTACATGATATAAAAATGGTCCTAAAATTATCACTTTAAAGTTTAACATTTTAGCTGTGCACGTAGCATGGATTAAGAGTTACGTAGAATATTCTCTTACACATTGCATTTCACAAGTCTACTCTGATGTATGAGGTTAATGGTAAACGGCTGCATAATGTTATTTCGTTTCTGTTTAAACATTTAGTCAACGCATCCACTAAATTTGTTCCAACAATGAACCTCTCCTGTTCAGGTTCCCATTTTTTCCATTCTGCAACATTTAAGGTTTATGTCATCGAGTGTAACGTTGGATATTTACTCCATCTGAATAATGATCTAATTGCTGGCATATATGATTTTTTTTGTATATTAATCTGCATAACATTTCCCACAAATTTTACTATTCAGTCTATATTATGTTTTAGGGTTCCACATTTATCGCCAAGGTTATGCTCTGTCAGCTGTACCCCAATACCAATACCCGTCAGTCGCCACCAAGTGGCGGTGACGTCACCAAGGCGCTTGCACCACAACGCTTGCACCAGGCTAGGTGCACTTTAAGGCTACGTGAAGGCCCGCTGGCAGGAGATCACGGGACAGACCGAGGTGCCATGGATTGACTGACAGATGCATCACCTGTGCCCTCTACTGTGCCAACTTGCTGTGTTTTAGTCGCACAGCACTCAATGACGTGCTAGTGGGAACCAAGTAACCTAAAATTAGAGTAAATTAAACACATGTTATGAAATACTACCTAACTCAATTCATAATGACAGCAACCATCTTTAGGCAATTAGACTAAAGCAATCGATCAATTAGTATAATAATGTTACTACAACAATCTCTTCCATCAACCGGTATCACTTAAATCCTCATTTTGCACATTTCCACAATGCTAATTTCACTAAGCCTATTGACCAATTAAGGCTTAAGTCGAATCACCACTGCATAACTGCAGCTTAATTATGAACACATTCCACCTTCATGTAACTCGTGAAAGCCTATGTTCACGAAACCGTAAAATGGAGTCTCTATATTAATCAGACTCACCAGCACGCTGTGCTGATGATATTATAGCACCTACTTAAGAATTCGGATCTGGAAGCTCTTTCAAGCGAGAGCTGAGCTTGTGTTAACTGATAGTGCTGGATGTAATCTCAAGGTAAACGTTGTACACATTTTTCAACATTTTGCTCGCTTTTCTACATTGTGTTTTTTCTGATAAACCAAACCAGCATATTTGGCCACGTGACAACTTGATTAGATTGACTGTCAGGTGGAGGGTAAAAGTTAGAAATGAACATACCTATGCAAGCTAACCCTAAAAAGATACGAATTAAAAAAATTTTCGCAAAGGGCTACCATTTCTGAATGAACAATAATACACCTCATTTATTTATTTCAGCCTCCCATTTGATGGGATGTACCCTATCAAAATCAGTTATTGTGCTTACGAATAGGATACCTTCATTGTTAAGAATACAGTACTCTACAGATAAACCTCTCAACGCCAGACATGAATCCAGACATTTGGTTGGAATTGAGGCATGTTAGAGAGGCTACCTGAATAATTCACACTTCGTGGCCAGACCGCTGGTCGTGTACTCATGAGCTGTGCTCGGCACCACATCATGCTGAACAAGCCTACCTCGTGATCTGATGATGATGATGATGATATGCACTCTTTTATTCATATTTTTATTCTGAGTGAATTATATACATACATTGTGTTTATGTGCACATGTTTAACAAATAAATGTGTTAAATATATTTAGAAATCGAAAATAAAAACTGTAGAGTGCGAGTTAACACCACGCCGTGAGGTAATCGGATGCTGTTGGATGTCTGAGACAACCACGTACTGTCTCTCCCTCTTCACAGTTTCTTTAGAGGTTGATTCTTCAGGCACAACAACACATCCCTTCGACCCTCCAGATCAAGAGACTCCACATGGATTGAAATTTGATAGTAAGTAACTTTGATTCAACTGTACAGTTTTGATATTTAAATTGTAAAATCTTTCATTATAAACATTGAGTCGTTATTTAACGATTAAGTGTTAGGTGATAGTTAGGTGTAAGTATAATAATGCAGTAATGTTAAACTTATTTAATAATTTTTGGGATGCAAGACAACCCGTTCCTAGAAAGCGGTTACCCACAATTAGTCTTCCTTCAAAAATATTTCTGTATTATGCAATTATAACAATCCAATTTCACCATTGTAAATGTATGATCATGTAAATGTTGATAAGTGCTGAGGTTTAAGAATTTTACAGTACCATAGTAAAAAAATCCATGATTTCCATTTGAAAATAAACTAGTATATGCTCAAGTGAAATGAACACATACTCGTTTGGTGTGAAAGGATAAGGGGAAATGATCACTTTGAAGTTTACACATTTAGCAGTGCATTCGTAGAGTATTCTGTTTCACTAATTGATTTTCCCAAATCTGCTCTGATGCATCAGGGCTGTTTAGCATAATTGAAGCTGTGTATATGTAATTGAATATTGGCAGGGTTTGAGTTTCTTGTGGTTGAGCTGTATAAATTACTAGATCATTGCGGCAATGTGGACTTTGTTGTTGTGCTGTATATTCTGTCGCAGAACTCGGTGATTGTATTGCGGGACAGTAGATATTTTATCGTTGTGTGGCCATTGACCAGACCTCATGCACGCGTGTTGAGGAAAAATGTTTTAGATAAAAGGGGAATGGGAGAAAGATTGACTCGAACTCAACGCAAATGAGCGGTGGAAGCTTTTGTTCACGCCAAGAGAGAAATGCTACATGAATGCAAGAACACGAAGCCAAAGCATCACAACTGGTTCCAATTCTTTTATAGTTGATTCTGTTATTGCATCTAGTGCAGGTTATACTATTTCATAATGTGAAGGCAGTGCGTACTTCAAATGTAATATCATATATATATTCCTCTGCTTGATCTGAGTAATGCTTTGATTGCTGAAATTCGTAATTTTTTCCTCAAGAAATATCCGCAAATTTCATCCATTAGTTTTAATATTCTGTCTCTGTAATGTGATATGGTTTCACCTTTCATGTATGAGCTCAGACTAGCAAGGCGGAATATGGCGTATACTGCAAATGCTACCTGGGAACCAATGTAAAACCTCAGGGCAAAACACTGTTCGCATGCTCCACAGCTGTGCCTGGCACCATATGCTGTACCACAGTCAAGCCATATGCATTAGTCTATCACCTAATGTGATGGTAATGCTGCAATGCTCTCTGTTCAGAATATTTATTCCTTCGAGTTCATTAATTACCTTTCATTTATTTTACGTGCATACGGTTTACGAATTAAAATCTTACGCGTATTTAGCAATCTAAAATAAAACAAACAGGAGGATGCAAGTTGACATCACACCCGTGAGGTAGTCCGATGCTGTCGTCGAAGCCGTACTCGTGGGTGTACTCTGCCCGTACTCTCTCTCTCTTCACAGTTACTACAAGAGCAACACCTCCCTTCGACCCTCCAGATCAAGAGACTCCACATGGATTGAAATTTTTAAGTAACTTTGATTCAACTGTACAGTTTTTATATTTAAATAGAAAATCTGGCAGTTATAAACATTGAGTCGTTATTTAGCTATTAAGTGTTGAATGTTAGGTGCTAGTTAGGTGTAAGTGTAATTTAAATGCAGTAATGTTAACTTATTCCATTATTTGTGGGATGCAAGAAAACCCCGTGCCAAGAAAGCTGTTAGTCCACCTTCAAAAATATGTATGTATTATAACAATATAATTTCACCCATGTGTTCATTTATAAACATGTAAATGTTGAAAAGTACTGAGGTTTAAGAATTTTACAGCACCATAGTTCAAAAATGCCTGATTTCCATTGGTATGTAGTGAGTCCAACTGAGTCGCAGACATTATTCTTTAGAGGCAACACGTTTATTTAACATCAACACCTTAACACAAAGGGGTAACTGCCCCTTTACCAGATACAGCCTAGGGTAGTGACCACCCAGCTAACTACACTATACATAGGAGTTACAGCTACAAAGGGTCGGACCCTCACTCGGGTCCTCGACCACGTGTTGATGCCTCGTAGGTCGTAGAGCTTCCAGCTTGTAGACGTAGAGCTTCCAGCTTGTCGAATGCAGCGACCCCGGTCCCGCCCGACTTCTCGAGCATTCTAGTTCTCTCTCGATCCCCCTCGAGAGCTCTCCCTGGATACGTGATCACCCCCTAGCCCCCCCACCTGGGGCCTTCTCTCCAGATCCCGTGTCTACGGGGTCAACCAGAGTGCCATGGCCCGGGGCAACCCTGTCCCTGGGCTGACACTCTCCCTCTCCCCCCTTGTCGGAGCCCGCACTGCACGCTATGCGTGGTGCCCGCGCTATTCTAGCACTCACCAAGCCCCGCTAGGGCTGGTACTACACCCGGATCACGAAAAATGAGTCTTTGAGCGAGTCCGTGATGCCGGGCCCAAGGGGAGATGGGCTCGCTCACCCTGGAGGTCCCGGGGGGAATTTGCAAATGTTCCGCCGAACCCGGCTCCTCACGGAGAGCAGTAGGCCGGGTTGACGGATCCTCCGGGCTCGAAGCCTGTGGAGACGGCATGCGTGGCCGCTCGGGAGTTTTACTATTCTGTCTCTGTAATGTGTTATGGTTTCATCTTTCATGTATGAGCTAAGACTAGCAAGGCGGAATATGGAGTATGCTGCAAATGCCACCTGGGAACCAATATAAATACAGTGATACCTCGGTTCACGAACTTAATTCGTGAACTGACTCTGGTCGTGAACCGAATTGGTCGTGAACCGAGGCACATTTTCCCATAGGGTTCAATGTAAATCCGGTTAATCCGTTCTGACCTTTTTTTTTGGTTTTTGAAGCACAAAAATATGAAACAAATTACAACACACATTAGTACTGTACAGTATAGTAATGTATAAAGAGAGAACACTAACCTTGCTTGAGATGACTTCAGTAAGCACTCAAACGGGTGAACTGTACAATACAGTAAGTACAGTATTGTACAGTACAGTAGTACAGTACAGTACTGTATGTGCTAAAAAGCACACCAAAAAGCAAAAAGTCACTGAAAGTGTCTTCACAGTACTCACAGTACTTCTTTCTGTGTCTCTTCTTCTCTCCACGATCTTCCTACAGGAAGTCATGACCATGTGACAGCCTGGAAATAGCATTAAAATGGCTACGGGTCCTGTTCGTGAACTGAAGCGGAGTTCGTGAACCGGAGCATATTTTTATGAACTTTTCTGTTTGTGAACCGAGTTGTTCGTGAACAGAAGCGTTCGTGAACCGAGGTATCACTGTATATTATTTGGTTCTTTCGGTAAAGTCACGTAGAATTTTTTGTTAAAACAAAACTCAAGACGTTTTGATCGCAACACAAGCAGCCGTCATCAGGCGGAGAGAAAAGGGGAGCAAGCCTCCAACTGCAACTGTTTATAAAGGCTTTAAATGGGCGTAGCCCAAGTGTCAGAAGGAGTGGGGGACAAGAGCTGTGGAGCAGCATGAATGGACGAGCCAAAGCTGTGAGTGGGCGGGGCACAAGAGCCGTGGAGCCAGCGCTGAGCAGCGCAGTCCAAGTGTGTCAGCGGCATGGGCGGGGCAGGCAATGCTAATGTAGGAGCAGACAAAGGGGGAGAGAGAGGGAGCAGGGCTAGGGGGAGAGAGAGGGCAGAGATATGGGGAGAGAGAGGGGTAGTGATAGGGGGAGAGAGGGGGGGAGAGATAGGGGAGGAGAGAGATAGGGGAGAGAGGGAGGGTAGTGATAGGGCAAGAGAGAGGTGGTAGAGATACTTGGGCTGCGTTCTTTTTTATTTTTTTTACGATCAGTGGAAACAAGAAGATGCTCGGTGTATTCGGCACTTTGCTTCGTTCATCATTTCGTAAATGTTTTAATTAAATTTACATTTTTAAACTCTGCTTTATGTAAAGCCCCACCTCTCGCTCACTCTCTCGTTCACTCTCTCGCTCACTCACTCGCTCTCTCGCTCTCTCTCGTTCTGCACGCAGCTTTCTCGCAGGCCAAACACCCTCCGACAGGTAGCTTATATCTCCATGCAGAGCTCTCCATCATCTGCCACCGAGCACACGGTCTCCTCCATCGCCCACTGCTCCTTGAAGGCCGGCACGGCGTGGGTCAGCCGCGTATGGCGAAACTCCAGCCACACCCTGGCTCCGACCAGAGCGCGGAAGATACCCAGGCTGCTGGCCGGACGTTTCCCCTCCAGGGCCACCTTCCTCGCTCTGTAA
The DNA here is from genome assembly GCF_964198595.1 of Lampetra fluviatilis. NCBI lineage: Eukaryota > Metazoa > Chordata > Hyperoartia > Petromyzontiformes > Petromyzontidae > Lampetra > Lampetra fluviatilis. Next base: position 1,394,859 of record NC_136289.1, read on the forward strand.
ATGGCGAGCTTGGCGTAGCCGACGAGCACGTTGACCAGCCCCTGTAGATGTTGGGGTCCGTCTCCCTTTTGGTATCCAAAGATCATTTCAAGCCTTTATAAACAGTTGCGCTTGTGTTGCGATAGAAACGTCGTGAGTTTTTATTTTTTTATTTTCTATCTACGTGAATTTACCGAAAGAACCAAAGAACATGAATTCCTGCAGTCACGAAAGTTTTAAGTCAAAATGTAACCAATATAAAACCTCAGGCCAGAACACTGTTCGTATACTCATCAGCTGTGCCTGGCACCATATGCCGTACCACAGTCAATCCACATGCATTAGTCTATTATTATTATGACCTGATCTAACGGTAATGCTGCACTGCTCTCTGTTAAGAATATGTATTCCTCCGAGTGAATGAATTGCCTTTCATGTATTTTATATGCATACGGTTTACGATATAACGTCTTACACGTATTGAGAAATCTAAAATAAAAACAGGAAAGTGTAAGTTAACATCACACCCGTAAAGTAGTCCGATAATGTCACGTCCTCTGCCCGTGCTCTCTCTCTTCACAGTTACTTCAAGAGTAACAAAACATCTCTTAGACCCTTCAGATCAAGACACCACCCCGCCAAAAACATCTAGTTGTAAGTGTCAAGGATATAACTGTACAGTTGTGATTTTTTATTGCAAATATTTAAGAATAAAATGTAGCTATTACTCAGCTCTCGTGTCAAATGTTACGCGCTAATTCAGCGTGAGTGTAATTTAAATGCAGAAATGTTAATGATTTCATTGTTAGTCAGATGGAAGACATCCCCTATGCCTAGAAAGCTATTACCTCCAACTAGTCCGCCTTCGAAAATATTGCTGTATCTGCAATGATATGAATCTATAGCGTAATTCCATCAATAGGTCAGTTGATAAATATGCACGTGTTGAGGTTGAAGAATTTTACAGCAGCATAGTTTACAAAAATGCCTCATTTCCATTTGAAAATGGACTCGAATTATGTACTCAAGTGAAATTCTAGTTTCGTGCGAATGGAAACATTAAAATGATCACTTTGCAGTTCACACATTAATCGGTGCATTTGCTTTCACTATTTGAATTTGACGAATCTGCTCGGACGCACCGAAGTTGTTCAACATAATTGAAGCCGTGCATATACAAATATTTAATCATCGAGCATTTAAGTGTGTTGGATGTCACCCGCGTACTCTGCCCATGCTCTCTGTCTCTCTTTACAGTTTTTATCGAGATTTATCCATTGACGACAAGTCGCCACGTGGACCATGAAGAATCAACAACCAAAGAACCAACAACCAAACATCATCGATGGCCTACTATTAATGGTGAGTGACTCAGATGAAGCTGTGGAGTCACGATGTTTAAAAAGCAAATATGTAATACTTCCTATTATTATATTAAGCGTTAAATAGTACGTGTTAATTAAGTGTAATTTAAATGTAGTGATAGTTTATTTACTTAATTATTTGATGGATGCTAGAAAAGGGTTGGGCCAAACTTGTACGACGTTGAGAAACTGTGTTATATTATGTAAAACATTATGCAAATGCATCTATGTTCAGTTTGCAGTGATGTAATTCACGTTAACTGGTAAATGTGCAAATGTTGACCACTGCTCAAATTTTTTACAATTCCTTTGTTTAAGAATCACTGATCTCCACTCGTAAATGGAATTAGTACGTGCTCAAGTGCACATACCAGTTTCGTGTGAAAGGAAAAATGTAAATAATCACTTTGCATTTCGCACATTTAACACTGCATTTGTACGGTATTCTGTTTCACCCGTTGAATTTCACAAATCTACTCTGATGCATCAGTTCTTTAGCACAATTCAGCATACCACCGTTTAATTTCCATGTAAAAATTAGTTGGAACAAAAACTGTGTTACAACTGGCTGCACTTCTAAGATAGTCTTGTTATTTTATCTACTGCAGGAAGTTTGACTCTTTCATAATGCAAAGATATTCGTTTACTTCATCTGTTTAATGGTTTGATTTCTCAAATGTATTATTTTGTTCTCATAAAAATATGCACAAAATGAATCCACTAACTGTAAGATTCTGTCTCTGTAATGTGTTATGGTTTCATCTGTCATGTATAAGCTCAGACTAGTAATCCGAAATTGGAGGTATGCTGAAAATGTTACCTGGGAAAACATAGAAAATCTCAGGCCAGAACACCGTTCGTGTGTTCATCAACTGTGCCCGGTAGATAATGCAGTCAATCCACATGGAATAATCAATCACGTGATTTGATGGTGGTGATTCTGTGCTGTATTTTTTCATGTACATATATGTTTAACGAGTTAAAAATGTGTTCAATAAATGTAGAAATCGAATTTAAAACAAGGACAGCACAAGGTCAGTGCCACACAGTGCGGTGGTCTGATGTAATCGGTGACCCCGTGCCCTCGGATGTCTCGGTCAACTGTGTACTCTGCTCATGCTGTCTCTCTTCGAACGTTTATTTTAGATGTTCTTACTCCAAGCGCAACAGATGGTCCCACACCGAGCAAACCGCCAATTAAGTACACTAGTGATTGTAAGTAACTTAGTTTAAACTGTAGAGTAAATGTTTAATATTTTGTTCATTGTTATGATTTTATTCGTTGTTAAATGTTCCATGCTAACTAAGTGTAAGTGTAATTTAAATACAGTAATATTAAACTGATTTAATTATTTGTGCGATGCAAGAAATACCCCATGCTGAGAAAAGGTCCGGCTTTGTTATTTTGTTCCTATGTGCTAAGGTGTAAACATTTTACGGCATCATAGTTTAACGATCCCTGCTCTCAATTAGTCAATGGACTAGTATGTGCTCAAGTGAACTGATCACATACTAGTTTGGTGTCAAAGGGTACATTCAAATGATCACTTTGCAGTTCACACATTTAGCAGTGCATTTGGAAGTAGTCTGTTCCACTCATTGAATTTCACAAATCTATCAGAATTGGAAGGCAATCGCCCCATAATGGAAATGCTTAATTTCATGCATATTTTTATTGGTAAATATTTAAAGGTTGAAAAGTCCTGATGGTTATTTTTTTAGATCTACATTCGTGACTGAATGGTTTATGGTTAGAAAAATAAAGGTATCACTGTATTGTTTTGCATTCTGTCGAATTTACCAGATTTTATTCCACCATGTATGATGTGTCAGGCCATTCATTAGCACTCATTATCAGTTGGCTGAGATGTAATGAAATATAAACTTGTCCATTACTTGAATTATTAAAACAATCGTTTACAGGATGCACTAATCCAGAAGATCCTTTGATTGTTGGATCGACTGCATAGTTTAGGCGATTAAACGAGCTTATTACTGGTTAGATCTTTTTTTTATCAGTGGTCCTCCCATACGGAGCTTAAACCCCACCATGGAAATGTGAAATTTCCACCACTGGCTCAGAGCCATCTAAAGAGATGAGTTCTGCACCCATTGTTCATTTAAGCAAGGACAGCATAAGAACCTTGATTGTTAAGTTGTGATGCAAAGTCTGTAAGGTGGTTTTCTTTCCCACCAGTTTTTTCCTGGTGTGAATCAGACCAAAGACACCTGCGTACACTCCATTGTCTCTAGGCGTGTTCAATGGCGTTAGGATTAGGGTCACCATTTGAGGGAGATAACTGGCTTTACGAAAGGGACATTGGGGATTATAGGGGGTGGATTAGAGATGACACCCCAGCTGTTAGTTAAGTAAAACAAATTCGTATCTGCTCTGCGGAGGTGATGTAATTATGGGGATAAAACACGAGACAACTTAGCTGAACACACGAATAATCCGCTTAGAAATCCTCACGTTTGTTTTATTTTTGTTTACCCACCCTATGGATAACATTTAATAGTATAGTGTGTAACTAATAATGCACGATGTGACTGTTAAAATTAAGTCACTTGGCTTGGGGAAAAAAATAAGCCACCTGCTGCATTCTAGAGGTATGCTAAAGCATGACAGGCATAACATGGGTTGTGGACTTGAGGAAACTTTGTTTTTTGATATTAGATGTGTCAGTCACCGGTAAAATCATCTCAGTTCTGCGTCTATTCCACCATTAATATACAGTATATACTTTACACAACAGAATGCTGATTAGTAGTATGGAGGATAATGTGTCATTCTGTTTTCATATTTCCAAAATTCAGTATCTACTCATGGCAAATGCGATCAAGGTGGACATTGTCATGCTATTGGTGAAAAGTGTATGGACAAGAACAACCCTGAGATGTATTGTAAGGGCAAATACTACCCCGGCAAGTGCCCTGGATCAGAAAACTGTCAGTGCTGCATCTGTGAGTATCCCTAAGTCTGAATTCATGCATTAGACACAACACTAAGGGAAATGAGCTGAGAATAGTTTCGTGTTAGAGGATACATTGAAATTATCACTTTGTAGTTCACAAATGTAATAGTACATGTAGTATGGATTAGTGGTACATATAAGATTCTCTTCCAATCCACGAATGTAACAAATCAGCTCCAATGCATCAGAGTGGGATAGCCTAACAACAGCAAAATGAGACTTAAGATGTTGTCTTCTTCGCCTGGTATGCATTGCATGGGTTCGATCCTGACCCTGACGCCTGTATATTTGGAATTTGCATGTATTTTTCTCGGAGTCCTCCACTTTCACTCTACACATTAAAAATTATGCGTTTAGAGTATTTGGCTGCTATAAATTGCCACTTCATTGAGCTATCATTTGTGGCTGCGTCACTTCTGAAAAAGAGCTATGTAGCTCAGTAGGCCTTACCTGGTAATATAAAAATTATTTACTTTAGTTATAACTCAATAAGCAGGTTGAGAAAAACATTAAAGCCTCTCCATTCGCAGATTTTCTTTTGCGAAATTTTATTATTCGCGATTTTATGTGGATACCAGTTTAACTTTCGTCCTTTTACCCCTTCAACTGTGGCAACTTCACATCGTATCGGAGGTTGTTTTCGACTTGCGCGGTACAGTTGTCGATTGTGGCTCATGTGCCGCCATCCACAACGCTGAAGTTTTTACTCTTCTTTATGCGCCATTTGCCTTTTGCGCTATTTTTTACCTTACTTGTGTTTTTTTTTCCATTCGATCATGGGTCTCTAAAGGTCAAGTGAGTGGATTGAGTGTAAAATGCAGAAAAAAGTGATGAGTGTAGCTCAAAAAGTAGAGTTGTTGGCTAGACTTGCTCGTGGTGATCAGACTCAGCATCTTTATTTAGATTGCAGGAGGAATCCGATGAGCTATGAAGTTATTTTTCACAGATGTCCAGTATGGGCTGGTCAGCAAATTACGACAGCAAACAATACAAAAACACGAAAGGAGTGTAAAATAGAGAAAACTAGCAGGAAGTACCCAGCTTTGCCTGGGGGAAAATATATATTTAAAAACTTGTCTTGTCTTAACATATACATCCACAAATACTAAGCTACTGTATTGTGAAAGCTCGGCGTTCCGTTTGTCTGTCCATTTGTTCGTCAACAAAATTATAAGAGCCTTTCAAAAGTCATGAATAAAAAAGTTAAAGAAAGTGGGGGGTAAATAGTTGATCTAAAAGGTTTCCAAAAAATGTCCACACCCCCCCCCCCTCCAAAGACCTTATTTTGTAGGCATATATACCTACACACCCTACATACAAGTCAGTAGTATCTAGTGACTCTATAGTAGTACCTCCTGACTTTAAAGTAGCATCTAGTGACTCTATAGCAGTATCTACTGACTCTATAGAAGTAACTGCACAAATAGGGGTGGGGGAGAAGAGGACATCACACTGTTCAGGATTTACCTAAGCGTGTGGTTGTGCAACAGTAACTGATTTTTTTTATTTTTGGCATTTTTAACACGAAGGAGAACCTCCCTCCTGTCGCCGCTCAGCAAGCTAGTTTGCGTTTTCTACTTTTGCGCAGATGTTTGAGATAATAACCGTTGTAAGTGCCTTGCCATACAAGTGTCACTCCGTACTGTATTGCATCAAACAGATTTTACTTATTTCTTTAAAGTAAAACCCAGACTGTCGCCATGCAACTTAGGGGGTGCAACGTAGCCAAGGAAAAACCAAGGTCGATTGTTTTACCTACAATTGCCAAACACAAAAAAACACGTAAAAATATATATACATCTGCATATAGCTGATGCGAGTCGAACTTTAAGCAACAGATTAAAATGCTTGGATGGGTAAATTGACTCGTGGATGTCAACACTTTAAATAATGAATTAATCAGCATATCAATGAATAATGCATTGAAAAGTAGGGGGAAAGGTGAAACAGCATCTTGAGGAAGATAACTCTTATAAAAAAATACATATGGGGGTGCTATACTGAAGACTAAATTTACAGAACTACATCAAACAATTATAAATTTAAAAGCATTATTAAAGCTCGTATCCTTTTCATTGTGTTTGGTGGAAACCAACCAGTGAAAATGCTCACTCTGTGTTCCACCTGGTTAACGTTAGAGAGTTACAAGGTAGGTGTGGTAACCAACTCCACGAAAGGAGGGCAGACTGGTGGCCTGCAGTTTGGACCGAGGTGACATTGCAGATATTTGTGTGGAGTAGAGGCCGACCAAAACTGAATTTCTGGTTTCGGCCAAAAACGAAACCAGACCGAAAGTAAAAAATTGACTTTCGGCCGAAACCGAAAGTAAACCAAAAGTAAAAAAATTCCTTTCGACCGAAACCGAAAGTAAACCAAAAGTTAACTTTTTGGCTTCGGCCGAAACCGAAAGTATGTCGAAAGAGGCCATTTGCCAACTTTCGGCGCCGAATCCGAAACCAAATTTCGATCGACCTCTAGTGTGGAGGTGCTTTGTTGGAGGTCCTGTAGCTGAATGAATAGGACATTAGATGGTCATCTAAGATTTGTTTTATATCCCATTGGTTATAGTGTGTTTCCAATTAGCTATCCCATTGTTTACTGGTTATTTTTTTGTAATAGTGGACAATAGATGGTATTTTAATCGTTTTAATTATGCTTTTATTACTTTCAAATTAACTGTTCGTCAGTTTTACATTCTATACTGATGGCTGGTTTGGGAACAATTGGGAAAATACAAGTTGCCTGCATTCTAGAACTATGCAACTTAATAATTTTAAATAAAAGGCATGAAATTGGTTGGGAACTATGATAAAGATTTTCTTTTGGTATGACGGCGTTCTTTCCTTGCAAAATTATCTCAGGTTAGCTTTTTGTTTTCACCAGGATTAATAATAACTGTATACAAAATAGAATGCTGTTTAGTAGCATGAACGATAGAATGTCATTCTCTTTAAATATTTGATGTTGGTGGCGGGTTTTAACAGCGTGCAATCAGAATCAAACGTGTTCCGCCATTGGTGGAGAATGTCAGTACGCTGGTGAGGAGTGCAAAGGAATGTACATCAGCAGGAAGTGCCATGGAAAAAAACACTGTCGGTGCTGCGCCCTTGAGTATCTCCAAGTCTGCTTTCATGGCGATAGATATAAAAGTGGAGCCCATAGCCTCAGTGACATGTTGTATGTGTCTTGCTTTCTGGTGGGAATGAGACCAGAAAAGGACAGAAAGGCAGCCTTCCTATTCAAACTGAATACCGTTCAGCCGGTTGGACTGAATGAAAGCCTGACCTTCATTTAACACGTGGTATTATTATCGAGTGCGAGATTAATTATATCCCTCTATGTAATCCAACGTGTGCTTCAATTGGTGAAACCTCAGATTGAAGCACACATTTGTTTACATTACAATTAATTTACCAGTGAAAGTGGACAGCAAAAGCTAAAAAGATAACCGTTTTTAACTTGTCTCCCATAAATTCCTCTACCGCGATCCATATTTGGGTTTGGATTAGTTTATGAAAACATACATTAAACCGAATGAAACTAATGATAAGAATTTGGCATGAAACTACACATATGTGTCATTGTATTCGCTATGAAAACTGACGTTTTTATTATTACACGCTTTTATTTTACTCACTCCGTCTGTTGTATCCTCAAAAAAGAAATAATGTAACTCAATTTTTACCCACTTCCCAATGTGCTATCGACGGCAAACTTGAAATACCTATCATACTGATGACAATACTATTTTCTATCATAAAAATCCAAAACATATTTTTAAACATTTTACACGCTTTTATTTAACTTACTCTGTGTGTTGTCGTATCTTAAAATCTTGTAACTCAATATCAACCGTATTCCCAATGTCGTATCGACTGCAAACTTGGTATAGGTATGTCAAACTGATGACAATAATATATTCTATAATTGAAAATGTAAAATATATATCTTTAAACAATCTTTTTTACGGCTCTAATTGTCGACGCTCAACTCACGTTGGCTGTAAATCACCATGGTCCCTCACGTCACGGCAAGCCACGGGGAGCCACGCCGAGGGGCGGGGGATGTGGAAGGAGGGGCGATGGGCGAAGGGGGCAGGAGGAGGGGCAGCTCGGACAGTACATTTCATTAAAGCGTGTTAAAAAAAAAAAGTATTTTAAAATAATGTATTAGTTCCTTCAACCTGCTTACAAGGTTCAGGAATTTGTAACCTTTAAAAGTGCCTTTGATCCTAACATTTATTGAGAGGGACTGTAATCATAATGAAATAAAAATTTTGCTCAGGAATGCAACATTCAGAGCTTTATGCTAAATGTTGTATTGACCTTAATGCAATATAGTTACTCACAATGCAATGTTTCATTACCATTTTTATTGTACTCTGAATGCAAATTAGTTTAATTAGTAATACACGTTTGGTATTGAAGGTTTTGACTGTTACTCAGTAGCTGCTAATAGGTTACTATACGTATGCAAAATTACAAACTGTTCAGGATTTTATTTAGTCTCATCAGACCCCATATATAAAAGACAGTCTCCAACTTTTATCGACTCTATCTCTCTAGTCTATCTGCTATGCAGAATGATCATTGCCCAAAACGGTGCCTATTGTGTTTGTTTTCCTTTAAGGCAGTGTGAGAAGGCAATAGACCAACATAGAAAGCTGTTTCGTAGCATGTAAGATCGCACGTCATTCTGTTTTAATACTTTTACTGTGCTAACAGCATGCCAACAAAGTATCAACTGTACAGAAAGTAATGGAAGGTGTCAGTACACTGGCGAGGAATGCAGAGGCACATACGTCGAGAAGCAGTGCCCTGGCCCAGGTCACTGTCAGTGCTGCAGACGTGAGTATCAAAAAAAAAATCTGTATTCATTTAGACACCACACTAAATGAAATGAGCAGCTAATAGTTTGGTCTGAAATGATAAGAGTGAATAATCAATTGTATGTCACACATTTATCAATATATGCAATGTAAATTAGAAAACAGGTACAGTATAAGATGTCTTTCACACCAGGGTAATGCCGAGCACCGAGTGTCACACAGACCACCGCCTTGTCCGCTGAAAACTCAAACTCAGCTTCCACTTTAAGCCCAAACCAAAGAAAGGTAGCGCCCCGAGGAAGAAGCTCAAAGTCTGCAGCCTTCAGTCTGCCGCGTTGAAAGCAGTTTTCCAAAAAGCCTACGATCTAGGCTAGAGGAACCGAGCTGCCTAGCAGACTCGCCTCCGGTTCCTGAAGTGCTGTGGGACCGCATAACAACTGTTGTTCTGCAAACATCTGAAGATACCCTCGGATTCTCCACGAAGAAAAACAGAGATTGGTTCGATGAGAACAACTTAGAAGTCCAGGAGCTGCGGTCAAAGAAGAGATCAGCACACCAGGCCCACCTGGCCCAACCATCCTGCCCGCATAAAAAAGCAGCCTTCCGCCTGGAATGCAGCACCCTCTAGCGCAAGCTTCGAGAGATTCAGAACGAGTGGTGGACCATCCTCGCAAGTAAGAACTCGGGTTTACGCTGATACTGGCGACTACAGGGGATTCTACGAAGCTCTAAAAGCGGTATATGGCTCATCATACCAAATCCTGAGCCCCCTGCGGAGTGCAGACGGGAAAGAACTGCTCACTGAAAAGGACTCAATCCTGAACCGCTGGTCTGAGCACTTCTACACGCTATTCGATGCTAGCCGCTCAGTCCAAGAACCAGCGATTGACCGCATCCCACAACAACCAGTGAAAACTAGATGTGGCACCAACATTACAAGAGACTAAGGAAGCCATTAAACAGCTGAAGAGTGGTAAAGCTGCAGGAGTTGATGGCTTACCTCCTGAAGTATGAAAGAACGGAGGCTCAACACTGCACACCAAACTCCATGAATTCTTCATCCGCTGCTGGGAGCAGGGTAAACTCCCTCAAGCCCTCAAAAATGCAGTCATCATCACCCTGTACAAGAACAAAGGGGAGAAATCAGACTGTTCCAATTATCGTGTCCGTCGCTAGCAAAATCATCGCAAGAGTACTGCTGAATAGACTGGTACCCGCAATAGCTGAAGATCACCTCCCAGAGACCCAGTGTGGCTTCAGAGCCAACTGGGGAACCACAGACATGGTGTTTGTCCTGAGGCAGATTCAGGAGAAGTGCCGGGAGCAAAACAAACATTTCAGAAGGCCATTTTGGTACAATGCATCTCTTTGTTCAAGTTTCACTTATTTGCTATTGTGAAAGACATTGCTTCTTCAAGTGTGACATACGGCACTTCCTCCTTTATCTGAATAATGGTTTGAGTCATCGGACGTAATTTTTTCTACGCTATAAAAATACTCAGTAGAATTTTTCCACTAACTTAAAAAAAATTATCCAACCACAATCAAATTCAACCACCACTGACAGCTGTCTCAAGGCAAATTAATCTTGCCACAACTTGACAATTTGCAAAAACTGGTCCAATCCGAGTATTTTCCACAGGCACTGAGAGACCACTTGATATCTTGACTGAACCTGAGCCGGGCCATTGCATCTCTGCGATCCAGTCGTTCAAAGTACTGTATTCTGACCACCACCTTATTATTTCGCTACAATGACCCGGGCCTATCGCAATCAAAACTACCCTGTATTCACACATTCTAAGCAGCATCAATTTTCCAACCGTTGAGCATCTACTCGCCAAATCCCTCTCCATCTTATCCCCTTCACCCAACTCATCAGCTTGAAGCTGATCACCGTTGGACAAACTGGCCCCGCTCAAATCTCGATCTTCATCAAGTAAAATGAAAACTCTCAACGGTTGCGATAAAATCTTGCCCACGTAATCCTTGGCGTATGTCATCCTCGGATAGATTCCCTCGCTTCCCTTCACTCCCTCCACTGACTTGTTTTCACCAGCAAGGTCAGCTACAAGATTTCTTACCTCTACCACCGTACATTTACTTTCAGTAATCCACTGTATATTTCTTCACTCTTGTCACCCTGTACTACAGCGTGTGGTAGAACACTGCAGTGTGAATCACAACCTCCTAAATATGCCAAGGACTAGGACCATCACTGCTAGGTGTTGTTTCTCTGTGGCAGCCGCCTTACTCTGGAAAGCAATCCTGTTGGATATTCGAAGCAGCGTTCAATCTACACATGTTTTTTTTAAGAGACTTAAAGGCTTTCCCTTTTTTGCCTGGCTTTTGAGTAACACCGCTCTTGGCTCTTTGCCTCAGAGTCACGATTAATTATGTCTGTGAAATGTTGTGTGCACAATGTTGCATTATTATTACGGATGCATTGGAAATAATTGGGAAAATGTAAGTCGCCAACTTGAAGAAAGTTAATTGTTTATAGTGTTCTTATCTGGAAAATTGTCTACATTTTGCTCTTTTTTTTACACCAAAACTAAAAAAGGCATGATGCAAAATAGAATGAGTTTAATAGCACGGAGGATTGTATGTCATTGTTTTAATATTTGAGTTGCTGCTTGGGGGGGGGGGTTAACAGGATGCAAACAGTATAGTAAACAGTGCTCCAGCCGTGGTGGAAAGTGTCAGTACGCTGGCGGCACATGCAATGGCGGATATGTCAAGGATAAATGCCTTGAAAGAGACAACTGTCAGTGCTGCCTCCGTGAGTATCCACAAGCCTGCATTCATGCATGGCACACAACACTAAATGAATGAGCAGATAATAGATTGGTCTTAATGGGACAGATTGAAATGAAACAGCTCCCACTAATTCAGAATACTTTCATCTTCCCATTTATCAGAGGTGTGGACTCGAGTCATGTGACTTGGACTCGAGTCAGACTCGAGTCATGAATTTGATGACTTGCGACTCGACTTGGACTTGCATAACAATGACTTTGTCCCACCTATGAGATGTGGACTCGAGTCATGTGACTTGGACTCGAGTCAGACTCGAGTCATGAATTTGATGACTTGCGACTCGACTTGGACTTGCATAACAATGACTTTGTCCCACCTCTGCCATTTATTGTTATGATGTATTTTAAGTACCGTATTGAGTTGTGTTGCTTGATTTCAAGTTTATTTGTTTAACCAGGTGAGAATTCATCTCTTGATTCTGCAGAGAAGCTTTCTTCTGCTGCCTCATATATTTGAAAGCTAAATAAAGGGACCAAGGGCCCTGACCACCCCTACGTTATCACGGAGTTTACGCAAATTATCTTGCTTATATCCCATATGGAATCGGAGATTGGACAAGTTTTGACCTATGCAAGTTATAGAATGGCATAGGCCGTTTGGTACTCAGGCTCCAGGTCTCTACATTTCTTGAGCTCAGCAGTCTCCAGAATGTTATAATTGAAAAGTTTTTATGGAACAGATGTGCCTTGGGTGGTGTAATTGAGAAATATTTGTAGATTCAGAGCAAATGAGATGTTGTAATTTTGCTGTAATTTAGGATGCGTGGATGTAGCAAGTGTGATATTAATAGTATATGAATTCAACCAATTGCTATGCTTTAAGGGTGAACTAATGAGGGATTAAAAGTGACATTATGGGTATATGTTCTGCTTGCCAACATATTGGAGGTTGGGCAATGCTCCTCTCACGCCGAGTGACTGTGGCTGACCGATTTCTCCCCTTTCACGTGATGGGACTGCATGTAGCCTGTAAGCAGGGTGGAAAGTGTCAGGCGCTTGGTGAGATTTGTCAGGAAAAGAACAACCCGAACGTGACATGCAATGGAAAATACTACCCGGACATGTGCTCCCTGGATGCAGAAAACTGTCAGTGCTGCATTGGTGAGTTATAAATAAGTCTGAATTATTACATTAAACACAGCACTAAGTCATATGACCTGAGGATACTCTGGTCTATTCTTAAAATGTACTGATAGTCAATTTAGCATTCTATACTGAGGGCTGAATTGGAAACAATTGGCATAATTTAATGTACATGTATTCTAGACTCATGCAACACCATCATTTTAAATAAAAGAAATAGAATGAGTTGTGGACTGAAAAATGAATGTTAGTCTGATATGGCAGATATTCTTTCCAAGCAAAGTGATATATTTTTTATTTTTTATATCGGGACTAAAATAACTGTATGCAAAATATAACCAAAATGTGGAATTAGTGTGTATTGTATCTGTACTTGCCACATAGCTATGGTTATGTATGCATCTGTGCTTTAAGCAAAAGGGGCATTTTTGTGTGATTCATAATGTGAAGGACAAAACATTTATCTCGAATAAATTTGGCAGCTTGTTTGTCTCTCAAGATGAGGCCCTCCACTAATTTTGATTACATTTGTTTGGGTAGTTATTGCCACAGACTATTTAAAAAAGCGATGATATTGATTCCATTGAAAATCACGACGTTTATATGCGCATGCCTAGTGCCAAAATTGCAAAATATTAATCATCAAAAATTGCCAAGTTTGTAGAGCAGACTTCAAAGATTAAACGTTTTGTTTCAATATTTCTAAGTTCTACCATTTGTTTAACAAATAAACTTTTATATTCTTCCGCACACATGCAGCACATACATACATACAGTATATTTGCACGTGCTGAGTGGGTGCAAGAGCGCGGTTGCGTCTCAATAGCAATGGTGTGGTTAGCACCAATGTGCAGGAGTATCAACAACAACCGCTATTCACCACGAAGTGGCGGTGGACATCACCACGGCACTTTTACCAGGCTAGGTGCACCTTGAGGTCAGGTGAAATGTCGAACGTTCACTGACAGGTCACGGGATAGACCCAGATATCGTGGGTTGACTGAGGTTACTGGCAGGTGCACCACCTGTGCTCCCCACTGTGTCAATTGGATGCGTTATATAGGCTCTAAGTTTTGCCCATTGTGAGCGTCGCTCCTGTGGTTTTCGTTGTTGTTGGGGGGCGACTGCCTCCAACTTCCCAGTAGCATGCTTTACAAGCCTCCTCTATAAAAGCCGATATTGACACCGCTAGTACCAGTCATCAGCAAGTCCAATTAGCTACAGATCATCCTGTACTGCTTCAGCCCATTTCTTCTCTAGCCATGCCATGCCTGTCTAGCCCACTATATCTGGCCAAATGGAAGCTGCTTGAGCATATGGGCTACACACGTACAGTGCAAAGGAGGTTCAGCATACATACATGAGCCAGCCAATGCAGCCTCGCCTGCCAGAAGAGCTCACTGACAGGACTGTGTCCAGATCTTTAAAGGATGTTAGCTCTTCATACCATCATGTCTGGTTAAACCCAGGATGGTTCATAGGCAGGCCAGCCTGAATGTTTAAAAACGGTGCAGACGTTCATTAACCCTTTAAGAATTTTTACATCACCAATTCCACAATGATACAGGATGGAGTTGTAGGAAGCCAATTCTGATGTAATTTGTGTAATGAGAGAGAAGAATGGGTGGGGGGATTGAGTCATAGGTCCCAAACTGGAGACTTGAGAATTTACAGTCTGTGTAATACAAAAAAAGAATCCTCTTTCATAACATAAAGGAAATAATGTAATGCTAATTTAATATTTCTACTTTTGCTGGGTGCTAACAGAATGCAAACAGAATATAACGTGTTCCATATTTGGTGGAGTATGCCAGTACATTGGTGAGAAATGCAGAGGAACGTACATCCCATACCCGTGCTCTGAAAAACGCCACTGTCAGTGCTGCGCCCGTGAGTATCTTCAAGTCTGCATTCATGACGACAGATTTGCCCAACATCTTCTATCAGCTTGCTGTGCAGACATGTCTAAACCAGTGGCTCACCTCTTTAACAGTGGGGACAACAGCGTCAGTGACATGTTGGTAGTGTCTTGATTTATGGTGGGAATGAGACCATAAAAAGCACACAAGTCGGCAGGCCTATGTGAACACTCGTCATTCACTTAAAACATAGCTTTGTTATTGAGTGCTAGACAAACCATATCCCTTTGTAAGTTCATATATGGTGTGCCTACTAATGGAATGCACATTATTTAATGAACACATTTTATTTCTCAGTAAAATTGGACAGCAAGAGATAAAAATACACTCATATAAAACAAATGTATGTTCCTCTACCCTGCTTGCAAAGTTCAGGGATGTAAAATATTTGGAAGTTCCTTTGATCTTCACATATTTACAATTGGCCAAGAATACATGACGATGTGAATTATGCTAATTTTTGTTTGTTGACCTCAATGCAACAGGGCTTCATGTAATGCAGTGTGACAGCAATATTTTATTCTGTAGCTTTTAATACAAATTCGTTTATTTAGAAATAACATTTTGACTGAAGAATTTTGTCCATTGCCCAATAGTTATTAATAGCTAACTATTCATATATAATCTAAAAAAACTGTTCATAAGCAAACATTTTAAATAAAAAATGGTGTAAAGCACATTCTCCAACTCTCATTATCCACTCTATCTCACTGGCTGCTGTATGTGCTATGAAGTGCCATTGACCAAATCGTCACCTATACTTCCTTTTGAGCCACGGTTATTGACGAATGTGAGTTTTGTATGTGTGCATGTGCACTGTTGCCAACGCGGTATCACAAGATAATTTGCTCTGAACTCCATTGTTGCTGTGTGTGTTCTGCTGTATGTATGTTGAACTTTTTTGCACCGTACGTAGCCAACCGTGCGAATCGGAGGTGCGGGGGAAGGACAACATACTAAACACAAAGAGCAGTTATAAATAAATTAGTTTTAAATCTAGATTTAAAAGTGCATAGCTCCAGTGCCTTCCTAATATCGGAAGAACATTCCAGACGGCCACATCTGAAAACGTGCAATGCTGTAACCGTCTTTGTTCGATGGCTAGCCAAAAGCCACTGCGAGGATGACCGGACTTCTTTTGGCTTAAGGTTAGGTATTCAAAGCGCGATGGTAAGTAACCTAACAAAGGGGGAGAGCGGGGGCTAGAAGTTGGAACTGAGGTGACACAACAGATCTGTCTACTGTTTGGAGGACCTGTAACTGAATCACCAGCGAAACGTTGTACTCAAATTGTAAATGTTGTGGGTTTCTTTTCCAAGACACCGGTGCGCTGAAGTAGTAACTAACTGGTTGTGGTCGTGTAGTGGTGGGTTTTACGACCCATTTATATTTACCCGATATAACCCACCCAAAAAAATGTGTTATGTGCTGTTTATCTGTGTTAGATATTGTAATTTCCTAATCCAGGCTATCAATTCCACTTTGTGCTTGCTGCCATGTAACGACAAATTAACCTTAAGGCGGTACTCCGGGGTACCATAGTACCCGGCTCTCGCATAATGTCCGTGATGCAGTGATCTCTAGTCTGTTAATGGTCGGCGATGCGGCAATAGACTCATCTCGACAAGTTGTACACAATTCAATATTCAAAGTTAAATTTTTCCATAACGGATTTTTATGCTAATGTTTGGCGTTTCGAAATCGCGGAGTAGCACTGATTTTGGATTGATTGGTACCCCAGTCGCGGAGTTAAGCACACCCCTGGAAAAAATAGCGTCCCAGAAAAAAAATATTTAATTGCCTCGGCCATTTTGTATAAGTTAGTACCTCGGCGTACCCCCATAAGGATAAAATGGCGCGCACGTGATGGACAGAACAGGAACTGACCTCATAATAGGGAGAGTTGGGGCCAAGGCATGGGATAGAGTTGAATGGCTGTCAACACATACGTTTACTCGTATTCTTGTACAGGGAAATTGAGTTTTCAGGTCTAAACGGCGAAATACGGACAAAAAAGCGTATTTGTTTGTGTTTCTCCCTTGTGATAAGACTTTGTAAGATAAACATTGAGATTTATAAGGGCCCGGAGTGACCAATGAGGTCTGAATCGGTCTGTAAAAAGGTAGGCACTTTATAAGGGGTTGACAGATATGGAGTTGGCACCGCACAAGTTAAGTTAATTAATTAAATCATTGCTGTGTGGAGGTGCTGTAGCCGCGATGCAGCAAATATTAAGTGAATAACGCCTTTGGAGTTATTTTTTAATCCCTCATTGACTACAGCATATTCAATCAATCAATCTTGATTTGTTACACGGAAAGTCCCATTTAGCCAGTTATCCAGCTAGCTTGCAAAGAAGATTCATGGTGCATCAGCACAGAACAACAACATCATAGCGATCCATACAGAGGAAGAGGCAACAAAGAATCAAAACTCGTCAGAGGTGGAGGAAAAAAGAGCGCTTTAAAGACGACAAAATAACATTATTAACAAAATAAAACAGGCGTATTGCACAAAACCAATGACGAGGTAATGCAGGGTTGAAGAGGAGATGTGCACGAGGCGAGGCAAACTCGACTGAGCGAGAAAATCAAACCTCACGGGAATGGTGCCGCAGCAAGCGGGTTGCGTACAGAGCAGCAGCCGAGCTGTGTGCATTCTGAGCCAGGAGTGATTTAAAATTACGGAGGCAGAGGGAAGGGTAGAGCACCAAGTCTAAGTAGAGAGGTAAGGGCATTCCAGTACAGACGTGGGGCAGCAGCGTGAAAGGACGCGTCGCAAAAGCTAATTTGAATAGCTGGTATTTTAGAAGAGGAAAGCACTTCTGAGGTTTCCACTGGTAATTTTCAGAGTTATGAGGTCCTTTTGATATTTGGCGGGTTTGTTTAATAATAAGCCATTAACATTATTTTGCCTTTCAAAAAAATGTATTGAATATTTTTTGTAACGGTAATATCTAATTTCGAAATATATACTTTGTCAATTTTACAGTATATGCTGATGGATAAATTATAAACTCAGGAATGTTTAAGTAGCTTACGCTGTAGTTTTATGCAACGCCATTATTTTCAATGAAAGGTATAACATGGGTTGATAACTTTATGGCTTCATTTTAATATGACGTGTTGTATGGAAAAAAATCTCAGTTTTGCTTGTGTAAACTAGCACAAAAAATACTGAATATACAATAGATTACCATTCAGTAGCATGGAGGATTGAATGCAATTCTGTTTTAAAATGTATGTTGTTGCTGGGGGATTTTGACAGCATGCCAAGAGTATAGTGAAAAGTGTTCCAGTGTTGGTGGAAAGTGTCAGTACACTGGTGACAAATGCGATGGCATAAGTGTCAAAGAATTTTGCAGTGGAGTCAACTGTCAATGCTGCGTCCGTGAGTATCCACAAGCCTGCATTCTTGCATTCCACACAACATGAAGTAAAACGAGCAGAAAATCGATCAGTTTGAAAGGGACATTAAAACGAAATGGATACCACATGAATTAACACTAACCCCTTTTTGCTGCGTGCATATAGCCATGTATTGTTCTGATGTCTTTAAATACTGAGTTGCATTTCTTCTTTTCCCAAAACCTTTTGTAAATTCCATCTTTGGGTTGGCATTGTCGTCCCTTTTCATGTCTTGTTCTTCATTTCGTGTACTCTTTGCTTTTTACCTTGCCTCCACTTTCCATGTACTGTACATTACTACACTAGTTAGTCTAGTATTTAAAGTGCAGATCAATATCCAGATGTCATCATGGTCTCTACACTCAACCAGATCATGCAGCCGAATGCACAGGCACACGAGCTCCAAGATTTTTCCAACAGTGTTTCACCATCTGGATTTGTGTCTTCCCTTGGTCACGGGACCCGTGGAGACCATTCCAATGCCTTCCTTCCCCATATAGCACACACCCACCGCGGCCGTTTTTGTCTTGATCATATCTATAACTCTTAGCTGCCCTGTCCCCTTCCCGACTTCTGCATTGCTTAATCTTGTCTTGCCATGAAAACCCTAGCATCCGCCACAAAGACCCATCCTCATATTGATTATAGGGACACTAGTCATTTTTGGAATAACGTTATATGTATAAAACATATCATTTAAAATTCCTGTGGAGGGCTTCTCATTGCTTCGCACCTCGTCCGCCGCCCCTCCTGATGTCGTCTTCTTTCCCCCGCCCCATGTGTACAGATACTACTGACTCATTGTATGCAGGGTGTGTAGGCATATATGCCTACAAAAGAAAAACATTTTTAGGGGGGGGGGGTCCAAAATTGTTGTAAACCTGTTGGATCTAGTTTTTACCCCCACGTTTTAATTGAGGCCTTCTGAAAGGCTCTTATAATTTAGTTGACGGACAAATGGAACGCTGGGTTTTTATAAAAAAATTGCAACAAACAAGCAAACGTTGATAATGTGTTCTTAATGTGTACTTATATACCTAACCATACACTGTACGTTGTGTTATGATACTGTACAGCAAAATGGGAGCCCTTCTGTCATGGCGACGTGGAGAATGGCGTGAGAGGCTGCGAGGGTAAATTTTGGTGTGGACGTTACAGGTCCCATCGGTAAGAGTTTTCATTCGCTCAGATCGAGACTACGCGAGGCAAAATTTTTACTTCTGGTGACTGGAACTGTCCAGTCCATCTGTTCCAAATTTGCTGGAGAAAATTGGCTGTTTTGTGCAATTGAAAATGATTGTTGCAAATTATTGTTGTAAAATGTTATTCAATATCCCAAGTAATTTCCTGTCCTCTTGTTCTATCTTCAGCAATATTTTGTTTGTTATTATACTGTGTATAACGATTTTAAGAGACAGAGTTTTTCTCAAGTAGTAGTTAATTGTCTCAATAAATATGCAGCAGATTATCTTTAGATGACAGTCTTGAAGAATGCAATTAAACCATTCTTGTGAAATTAGTGCAAGCAGACATGGTGTTATGTAACACTGATTCGATGCTAGAACCTGATTTAATTTTACGTAAGAATGCATTGGTGTTGAGTGGAGGACAATCATTTTGCATTTCATGGCTCTGAGTAAATTTATTCTCGTAGCTGTAGAATGACTATTCCAGTACTCATGTAGACTTAAATTGTAATGACTGTATTACAAGAGTGTCTTACACAATACGTGCATCTCTCATTACCTACACAAGATTGGCATGTTTCTTTACAGCCTAAGTGTGCGAACCGTATTCCAATGGGGGTTTTTGGTGCTTTTATTGATGTATTTGTTTTGGTGTCCTTTCTGGCTTACCCCGAATTCAGGCTTCATGAGGTTTTACTGTATTAATTTTACGGGTCATTTTACACTGAAGCCCACACTTAGCCATAGGTCATTTACTATCGCATAGGTACGTCTCACCTTTATGAAGATGAAGAAAACAGGTTTCATTTTTACATCAGTGAAAAACTGTTGATAAAACACCCACTGCCGTTATTTTCAATGGCTTTGTAATTGATAACAACAAATACACGTCACATTTTAACGGAGGCATGGGAAGGCCAGATTAAAACCATCTTATTTGATGGAACCAATTCGAATATGATTTGCTCAGCTGGCATTCTTAACATAGCACTTAAAGTCATCGGAACGCAGTGAGTGCAAGTTCATGTCGAGGGTTGACTTCGCTCAGCAACCCTGCAGGGTTAATACATTAACCACGTATTGGTAGGAAGTCGAGAGTTCCTTGGAGACACCGACCTAAACCTAACAGACATCAGGGATTCAGGGCCTCCACAGCGATAAGTTTCATAACAATCAGTGGCGGCTCGTGACATTTCCACTAGGTGGGCCTGTTGTTGAAAGAATCATATTCATATTTTTAAACAAAACAATTAATAGAAACGTTTTTTTATGATAATTTTTTTTCATCTCCAGCTGCTTGGTGGGGCGACGCCCCAACGCCCCTAGTGGACAACCCGCGCCTGATAACAATATTGCGACACTTGGCATATTTTATTTGATTGAGATATAGCCATGATAGGAACAATATATGTACCGTATATGTATTTTAATATGTGAAAATTATTTATTTTTCATTGAATACAGTCCACATGGCAAGCACATGGGAGTGGATATAATTTGCCCTGATGGATCCAGAGTGAATGCACCATTCAAAGGAGAACTGAAGGGTTGGGTCAGGGCCTACAAGAAAAACAATGCCATCAATGATGGAGTGATGCTTTCCAACTCTGGTAATGTTACACACTTGTTATAATTAATCCCATTTTGCACGATGCTATTCAATGATTGTACATGTTTATTTTACATGTTCTTGCAGTATATAGCCTAACCTTATGATGAATGTGTAGCCTATTAAACCTTGATGCATTATGTCAACATCATTACAATGTGATTCCACTATACGCATGTCCATGCCATGCCATACACAAAGTGTATGGCATGGCATGGACAAAGAGGATACAGCCTCACGACCTGGCAATCGTTGGGGCCTGAGAAAATTATGTACGGGTGTATGAAGTAAATTGTCTTCCATTTGGGATTTATTGACCAGCAGTGATGGAAGAACGATTAATATCAGAAACAAGACATTGTATCAGTATGTAGACCAACCAGTCAATGCCAAGTTGTAACTGAACAAAAAAATTATATTCAATAACTTTGCAGCTTGAAAAAATACATTTATGTTTTCGTGCTGTGGAACATCTCTTGTGTATAAAGGTGCAGGTTCATCCACGATAATTCCTATTGCCCTATTGTTTGACAATTTGAGATTGAACTGAGCACAATATATTTTAAAATGATATTTAAATTCCAATAGTAACATGTTCGGTGTTTGTCTCTTTTATTGTGTGTATGCAGTGTTCTGCATAAAAATTTTATACATCCATGCTGATCGCTATACCGGCCCAGTTGACATTGGCCAGAAGATTGGGTATCTGCTGAACGTGCAGAGGGTTTACCCTGGAATCACCTCCCATATCCACATCGAGATGTGTGATAAGTCCAAGGATCCAACATTTTTCTTAAAATAACAAAGGCATGAATTGCTGAATACGGGGTTTTTTAAGTATCATTCCAGATCTGATTTTAGGTTTTGATATAGTTGCTATTAATCACGTGCAAATAAATCACAAATGTTGTGCAATGAAACGAGCGATATTACAGAACTTTCTCAGTTTCCATAACTACATCTATTTTCCAGAGCCAGTTGACCACACAACCACTAAATTGCACTCTTAATTTGCACGAAATTATCTCAAGTGAGAGCCCAATATGTGAAAGGAGAATCTGACAGCTATAATTGCTTAAATTTCATTGTGGGAATTTGATAAGAATATACACAAGGTGTATACATATCGTAATTACTTTACACAGCACTCTGAATGCCAAACCTTTTGTGGGATTCTAATTGGGATGTTTCGTAAAATTATTTAGACCATTGGAGGAAATGAAGACCCAAGGAACCCCCATGACTAACCTGTCAAGAACACCAAAACGGCGTGTAATTAAAGAAAATCAGATCCGGTATGATGCATGAACCCGTAATTTCATGAAATGTTCATGCATATAATATAACTGAATTAACGGTATTTTGATTATAATGGGTTGCGGGTGCCAATGTAGCATTTTTACTGCTTGCTTTGCTCATAACTTGTCGATGTGATTGCAAATACTGTAGTCTCTTGTGATCATATTGTGCTGTAGAAAATAAAGGTTGTTTCTGGGATAGGCTCATTTAATTCCCTCGTGAGTGCTTGCCTGCTTGTTGTCCGGGCCAATTCATATGAAACATGCAGCTGATGCTGCTGTCCATCATCGCCACACAGTGGTGGAACATATTACATATAGCATATTATTGTATTCACATATACTACAGTATGTATATGCAGGTAATGGTAATCCTGTATTGTGCAAAGTTTTCCTTGTCCAATAATAGTATCATGATACGTTCTAATTTAATAATGTGAGAACACGTAAAGCCAATGTGTATGCTGTAAATCAGTGGTTCTTAACCTGGGGTGCACGCACACCCTGGGGATGCGAGATGCCCTTTATAAGAACCAAAGGGGTGCAAGCTGCGGTAAAGGTCAAGAACCACTGCTGTAAATAATATCACAAAGTTTACAGTCATAAAACCGGTTCAGTCACATGCTGAACAACACACCCACTCTAGCCAAACATCCCGACACACTTCTTCTCCACCTCGAACCTCCCCTTCCTTGGAAAAGTTACAGAGAGGGTCATCTTCTGCCACCTCTCCAAAAGCGCCTCTCATCCATGGCGTCCATAACCGAGTGCAATCTTCTTTCTGCTGGAGTCATTCCACTAAAATGACCTCTCTTCAGACGAGATGTTAATGGCGCTGCGATGGCGAGATGTTATCGGCTTCACCTGGTATAACAGGAGGACATGGGATCGATCCCGACCCAGACGCCTGTATATTTGGAGTTTGCACGTTGTCCCCGTGGTCACGTGCATTCTTCTCCGGGGTTCCACCACATTTAGAAACACGTGTTTAGATTATTTGGCTGCTGTAAATATCCACGTGATACGCCACTTCGTTCAGCTATCATTTGTGGCCAGGTCGCCTCTGAAAGAGAGCTATGTAGCTCAGTGGCTTTTACCTTGTTAAATAAATTAAAAAAGTAAAAAATAGACCGTGGATACCTGGAGCGCCTCAATGACTCTGCAGTCGTCTCTAACACACTCCTCCCCCTCGTTCTACTCTTTCCTCTTAAATCGCTCCTTCTGGGATTCCATACAAGGACTCGTTCTGAAATTGTTATTTTACATTCTTTGAAACCTAGTGCCTAATTATCATCAACCATGGTTAACTTCACTGCTGAATGAATGCCTCTCCGATCTGTAGCCAACTCACGATCATGCGATGTGATAATCCCCCTTGCATCTGCACGAGATGAAAAGGTCGCTATATAAATCCTAAATAGAAGATAATTTTCTTACCCCGTTTCCTCAGTCGATGGTCACTTTGATGTGTTCCATTCCTTGGCTGCCATTCAACGATTATACTGGACAATCTGCCATCATTCCTTATAGCGACGTGTCCTGCCAATTCCTTTTGTTAACAGTTTTTAACCTGCAAAAATGTTTCAAATCCATACGGTTCCAGTCTCAATGTAATTTCAACCCTATATGCATGATTTCTTGCGACCTTTTCAGCTTTTATTACATTTTGTCATTCATGATATGTTTCAGTAAAACGAAATATGGATGTAAGATTAACGCATAGGCTTTCACGACCAATATCCATAATAGAGTTTTTTAGGCTAGATCGCGTAGATATATAAATGTGTCGTTAAACCCTCCAACACACGACACAGCCAACTAGTAAGGGTTATCACGTAAACAGAACATGCCAATTCGTCACTCGTACAGCACACCGGTCTGTTGGAGAGCAAAGCCACAACATTTACAATCTGAGTACGACGTTTCGGCAGTAATTAAAACTAGCTTCATCAGGCGGCAGCCAGATTTGTGAAGTCTAACTGTTTTGTTCCTTATATAGAGGCGTAGATGTGTTGACCCCGCAGCTGCGCTCTTGCACAATGTGGGGGGGGGGGATTACTGAGGCAACCTACATTATGCATGTGCATTATTTTAATAATCAAAGGGCTCGCATTATGCATTATGCACATGCCTCAGTAATCCTCAGTAATCCCTCCCCCACATTGTTTAAGAGCGCAGCTGCGTGGTCAACACATATACGCCTCTATATAAGTTTTGCACACTCGAAATGAAGGACGTAGGCAGGTGCTCCAAATCGAGGGCAAGCACATTTATTGTGGTTAATAGCAATCTTGTGAAGAACAGCACCGTCACTCTGTAAAATGCAACAGCACGTGTGTCACACAGCATTACTCCCGAGTCGCCATCAACCATGTGACTGGTGTCCAAATCCCGTTAATCATTAACAGATTTCTCTTAAACCCAATTCTACTACTGATAAACCATCTTTGTCTTTGACAATCACATTTGCACCTCACTTCGAATATTCCTTTAATCCTAAACTGTATGTCTATTTATCCCATGCAATTATATCGGTATCTTCCACCCATTATATGTACTGTATGTGTACAGTATACGTACTGTATATCACAATTGTACAGCTTACTACTTTACATGTGTTCTATTCTCAATAGCATTGCAAGTAGTCATACTCTGGGTACATGGGCATGGTTATAGACTAAACAGTATTAGAGTTAAATAATTACAATGACAGTAGGTAATTACAGTGCGTCTTCCTGACAATGCATAGTGCTAAAACACCTCTAACTGCATATATCACAAACGAACAATTCAAAGCCAAGCTTAACGTCTAGAACAAGTCTAGAACAAGTCTAGAACATTTATATAACGATCAAAAACAACCTTTGGGTCCTTTACCTGTGTAATAAAGGACTCTTTCACTGTGTCTGTCTCCGTTGTCCTTTATTTGGGTTCGTACAACTTCGCCCCGCACGGCCCTCGCTCAGAGCCTTCTCCACCTCCCGCTCGGCAGCCCTTCTGCTGCCGTCGCTCACGTAGCCTTTTCTCCTGGCTCCCGATGCAGCTCCACTGCTGGCTTTCCTCTCAGCCTCTCCGCCCATTCTGCAGTCTCTCGGCTGCTCTCTCTGCAGCCCCACCGCTGCTCTCCGTCTCCCCCGTGCCCGGACACCGCTGGCCAACGGTGCCGAGTCCCGTCCTGTGGTGATCACGCCACTTTCCACCCCCTGCCCTGCGTGGCCTCCTCCCATCTTTATTCTTACACTCTCCTCCCGTCTCTTCCGGTTCCCGCCCTTAAGAGCTCTCCCTTCTCCCCACGTGACCCAACTCCTCCCCCCTGTTACGTCATATCCGCGAGGCCGTTTACGCCCGCATTACACCTGTAAAATTCAACAGCATGTGTGTTACAAACAGCATTTCTCCCGAGTCGCCATTAAACACTTTCTTTCGGAGTGGGCAGGTAGTAACTTGGTTGTACATCACATTCGTGCACGACAGAAAGCTCGCGGTCACATGATGCACTTCAACCAATCCCGGAACGTACATGTTTGGGAGGGGCGATGCACGACAGACAAATAATCCCTGGTGGGCAGTGTGAAACTGGTGTTCCTACTAGTATAATTCCACTCGTTGAGTCATCTTTCAGCGATGAGGACTCCAAACTGATTTTCTTCTCACCCACTCCGTTCGACCACCACTCGGCAGGTCACAACACTTTTCTCTTGGCTTCCTCCACGCACTGCTCAAATTTCGAAGTCCATCCTACGGTTCCAATTCTAATTATCTTGATAATTTCCATAAATATTTTGATTTTACACTTGATGATGATTGCTTGTGTTGCAGTCGAAACGTCGTGAAAATTTTATTGTTTTATGTTTGAATTATTTTTTTTCTACGTGACTTTACCAAAAGAACCAAGAATATGAATGCCATAAACATGTTAACTCTTATCGACTACAACTTTGATTGTAGTGCTGTTCATTGCTGACATGTTGGTCTTCTGGATCTGTGCTCAGCAACCATAACGAATGAAAACAAGCCACGCATATTCCTTCGAGTAAAATTGTCCACTGGAAAAATATCACCTCGTGGAGATGCCTGGGATTGACCCCGGGGCCTCACACATGCGAAGCATGCACTCTACCACTGAGCTACATCCCCATTGTGGCTCTACCTGGGCTCAGTTCCACCTCGATACGGGGTGAAACTTCGTCATCAGCTTCTTCCTCTCCCTCGTCACCCCACTCACTCTCCTGTTGGCCCTGGGCCCTGTACACATCGAGTCTGCACAGAGTCCAAGCAAAATGTATTTATTTGAAAGAAATAGAAATAACAAGCATACATGTGGATGGATACTACGATGCTTTCCCAATTTATTTATTATTGGAAATATTTAAATGGAAAATAAAAAAGTGTTTTGGATACTTTTAAGCACTGGTTTTCATCTCCAAAAATTTAAGTAAACCATTTGATCACTGTGTGCATCGCTAGTTATACAAATAGCAAGTTCCTGAAATCAACACAAATTCACCCTCAGGTATCGTTCATATAGGGTTATACTGGTAGAAAGCACCTGGTTCCACCAGCCCACAGGGGATTATTGTGTCCGTCCGTCGTGAATCAAAAAATGGGAGGGTGGGGCTGGGTGGAGAGGGGAGGGTGGGGAGGGGAGGGGCTGGGTGGGGGAGGGTGGGGAAGGGCTGGTCACCCCGTGGTGCCTTTATAAAACTCAACGTTTAACCGACTCACGCTGGCTTGTGCCCAACCTCACAGTTGGCCATATTTGCGAAATACACCACGCCGCCGTTGACCCTGGCCATTGACCGAGAAAACCAACGTTCCTTCCAGCTCCCTCCGCAAGGAATGTGTTTACGAGAGTTCATGTGCACCCCGATTACAGGGACATGGACACAGCCAATTGATTTTGAAAATCAACCTTTGTTGGAAACATAAATTGAAAAAAAACTTCCAACATGGATTCCAGATCCAACATGGAGATGCCGGGGATTGACCCCGGGGCCTCACACATGCGAAGCGTGCACTCGACCACTGAGCTACATCTCCATTCTGGTTCTCCCGGGGCGCAGTTCCACCTTGGTACGGGTGAAACTTCGTCATCAGCTTCTTCCTCTCCCTTGTCACCCACTCACTCTCCTGTTGGCCTTGGGCCCTGGACACATCGAGTCTGCACAGAGTCCAAGCAAAATGTATTTCTTTGAAACAAAATAAATAACAAGAATACATGTGGATGGATACTATAATGCTGTCCTAATTAATTTATTCTTGGAAATATTTAATTCGGAAATAAAAGTGTTCCGGATACTTTTAAGCACTTGCTTTCATCGACAAATGTTTAAGTAAACCATTTGATCACTGTGTGCATCGCTAGTTATACAAATAACAAGTTCCTGAAATCAACACAAATTCATCCGAAGGTATCGTTCATATAGGGTAATATTTACGAGAGTTCATGTGCACCCCTATTACAGGGACATTGACACAGCCAATTGATTTTGGAATTCAAACTTTGCTGGAAAAATGAATTAAATAAAAGCTTTCGACATGGAGATGCCAGGGATTGAACCCAGGGCCTCACACATGCAAAATGTGCGCTCTCCCACTGAGCTACATCTCCACCACGCTGGCAGCCAGGCAGGTAGCCAGCCCCCTTAACTATCGGCCCCTCCCTTTACCCCCCCTCCCTTAGGCCCCTCCCCTGACCCCCCTTACCTTAGGCCCCTCCCCTGAACACCCTCCATATCCTTAGGTCCCTCCCCTGACTCCCCTTCCCTTAGGCCCCTCCCCTGAGCACCCCCCCCCCCATATCCTTAGGCCCCTCCCCTGACCCCCCCTTAGGCCCCTCCCCTGACCCTCCCTCCCTCAGGCCCCTCCGGTGACCCCCCCCCCTCAGGCCCCTCTCCTGACTCCCCCCTTCCTTAGGCCCCTCCCCTGACCCTCCTCCCTTAGGCACCTCCCCTCTCCGTACCCAGCAGTAGTTGTCCACCAATCAATGACCCTCCTCCCTTAGGCACCTCCCCTCTCCGTACCCGGCAGTAGGTTTCCACCAATCAAAGAACTGTTTATGTTATATATTTATTTATGCACGACAGACAGTCAGACAGACAGACAGTCAGACAGACAGACAGACAAAAAATCCCTGGTGGGCAGTGTGGAACATTGTTCCTACCTGTACCATGTGACGTATATCCGTGCGGTAATTCAATAACCCTGCCAGCCACCTACAGGCTCGACTCAGTCATCACATGCTGCTGTACACACATGCATTTATGCACTGCACAGCACATCAGGACTTTCACAGAACCACACTTTACTCCCTTGCTGCACAAGGACATAATTAAAAGAGTAATCCATTCCTAATGTGCCACATAAGGAACAAAACAGTTAGACTTCTCCACAATTATAGTTGTCGCCTGATGAAGCTAGTTGTAATTACTGGCGTAACGTCATACTCAGATTGTAAATGTTGTGGTTTGGCTCTCCAACACACCGGTGTGCTGTACTAGTGTAATGTGAGGTTATATCCGGGTCGTTGACGGATTACAACTCTCGATTTAAAGCTTTCGTGACTTCAGGAATTCATCTTCTTGGTTCTTTCGGTAAAGTCACGTAGAAGAGAAGTAATAAAATAATACAAATAAAACATAATAAAATAATTCTCACGACGTTTCGGCTACAATGCAAGCAGCCGTCTTCAGGTGAAGAATGGAACACTGCCAAGCTTGGAGAGTATATATAAGCTGGGTTGGAGGTGGAAGAAGAGCGCCTTGACAAAGGAATTTGCATATCGAGAGGAATTTAGCATATTTATGGGAAATGCGTAGGAGGTGGGTGGGGGGGTTTCAAAGTCATATTATGCCCATGCATTATGCAGGTTTAGCAGCATCAAATGGAGGGGGTAGGGGGTAGCATTAACAAAGGGAGGGAATGTTAATAGTATGTAGAAGCAACGAAACATGTCAATGGGAGAGCGATGGTAGGAGACCCGCAGCGGAGCAAATAATGCATTCCCTGTGGAGAACACAAGATACACAGTCAATGCCAGTGAGTGGACTGCGGTCTGAAAGTCACCGTAAACGTGAACAACAATCCGTTAAGATCCGAAATGGTTCATTACGTCCTTCCAATGATTGCTGAGCCAGAATCCATCTTCTCGGTTGAAATTGTCTCTGTGTTTGTATATGTGGATCGCCTCATGAACGAATCTCTCATGGTAGCCAGATGGCATGCAGAAAACCTCTGTCTTGGAGAAGTCAATGTCATGTGAGCCCACTGAATTGTAAGAGTGATCTGCCACGGCTGAGGTGTTTGTCCTACCGTGTTTCAGGTCTGCTTTATGTTCACGGATGCGGTCCGAGACATGTCGTTTGGTTTCTCCAATGTAACTGCTACCACAGAGGCAACTTAGTTTGTAGACGCCAGGGTACTGTATGTCTGGAACCACGTCTTTTACAGATGGGACCAGATCACAGATTTTATGTACTGTATTGAATCGGACCTGGATCTTGTGTTTAATCAGGATTTTGGAGATCTTTTTTGTGACCCCAGCAATGTAGGGTAAGGTGATGGTTTTGAAAGGCTCCTCAACAGGATCCTTCTTGATGGTTGGAGTGATGGCTTTGCGGATTGTGTAGTCGGAGTAACAATTAGCCTTAAGAGCTTGGCGCACGTGTTTGAGTTCACTGGCAATGTGTTCCTGGTCAGAGATGCATTGGGTTCTATGGTATAGAGTCTTGATGAGGGAGTTCTTCTGGGATGGATGGTGGTGGGAATCCGGTTTTAGGTAAGCATCCGTATGGGTGGCTTTCCTGTAGACAGAATGGCTCATTGAACCATCAGGTCTCTTTTTAATTAGGACATCCAAAAAGGGCAGCTTGCCATCTTTTTCGACTTCCATGGTGAATCTGATGGCTGGGTGTATGGAATTGATGTGGTCGAGGAATTGGTCTAGAGCAGGCCGGCCATGTGGCCAGATGACAAAAGTGTCATCTACGTACCTCTTCCATTTGGTCGGGCGTAGAGTGGCAGTCCACTCACTAGCATTGACTGTGTATCTTGTGATCTCCACAGGGAATGCAATATTTGCTCCGCTGCGGGTCTCCTTCCACCGCTCTCCCATTGACATGTTTCGTTGCTTCTACATACTATTAACATTCCCTCCCTTTGTTAATGCTACCCCCTACCCCTCCCTTTGATGCTGCTAATCCTGCATAATGCATGGGCATAATATGACTTTGAAACCCCCCTGCCCACCTCCTACGCATTTCCCATTAATTTGCAAAATTCCTCTTGATATGCAAATTCCTTTGTCAAGGTGCTCTTCTTCCACCTCCAACCCAGCTTATATATACTCTCCAAGCTTGGCAGTGTTTCATTCTTCACCTGAAGATGGCTGCTTGCGTTGTAGCTGAAACGTGGTGAGAATTATTTTATTGTTTTATTTTTATTATTTTATTACTTCCCTTCTACGTGACTTTACCGAAAGAACCAAGAAGATGGATTACAACTCGTCACGATGATTGGCTCTGCCGGTCCTGGTCCATAGCCAATGTGGGGAAGCCTAGGGGTGTGGCCCTGACGTAATGGAAAGGTGACAGCTGTTTGTAGAGGATTGGTTCCGCTGGCTTTAGCCACAGCCAATGGGGAGACGAGTCAGGGGCGTGGTCCCGGGAGCCTACGATGGAGTCTGGAATATTCCATAGAGGCTAACCAGAATTGGTGGAAACGTACCACGTGACCCGGGTATTAAATAGGGGTGGAGACGAACAACACGTGGTCAGAACTGGAACGAACAGAGGAGGAGGCCACGTGAGAGCGGGGCTCCAAGTTGCCACGTGGCTGCGCGTCTCTTTCTCTCTATCCCTCTCACACTGCCGGTCAGCAGCGTGAAGGAGAGCTGTAATGAAAAGTGAATAAAAGACCGGATTCCAGAAGTTGCCTCAGCGACCTTTATTACACTAGTGACGAATTTGGCATGTTATGTTTAAGTGACAACCCTTACTAGTTGGCTGTCGTGGCGGGTTTTAACGACATTATTACTTATTATTTTTATATCTACGTGACTTTACCGAAAGACCAAAGAGAATGAATTCCTGTGGTCACGAAAGCTTTAAGTCAAGATTTAATGACACATTTATATATCTACGCGATCTAACCCAAAACCCTATATTATGGATGGATGGATGTAAGAATAGGTGTTACCCTTTCTGGCTATAAAAGAGGTTTTCAAATGTTAAAACACCACAAGTATATGTGGCTAATGTAGACATGATTCCTTGCAAAAGGTTTCAGTTTGGTGTTTTAACATTTTAACACCTGTTTTATTGCCAGAAAAGATCTATTCTCTAATTTTGATACTGGCAAGAGAGGTCCCATGATGAATATGGATGACTGCACTGAAGGGGACTGATAAGTCCTCGTGAAGACAAAACCAGTCTACAGTTTCCTCTCTGATTTCCCTGCTGCCTGTTGGGAAGGCCACATCTTAACTCCTTGAGTTGGTGGTCTAAACCAGCGGCCCCCAACCTTTTTGGCACCAGGGACTGGTTTCGTGGAAGATAATTTTTTCACGGACCGGGGGGGTGGGGGGGGGGGATTAATCATTGGGTCTTTCTCCCTTTTCAAAGAGGCTCTCCAGCGACGTTTGTTTTTTACTCATTTTGGCTAGGGTCCGCTTGTGGGCTTACAAAAACAGTGACTGAGACAAGTGCGCAGTGCGGGAAAGAGGCACGGATGGAAGTGGTAAATAAAATAATGGGGGCGGGTCACGCGCGGACTCACCGCTCACCTCCTGCTGTGCGGCCCGGTTCCTAATAGGCCACGGACCGATACCGGTCCGCGGCCCGAGGGTTGGGGACCTCTGGTCTAAACTATAATGTGACCACGCGTTCAGCTCCTGATCTGTTGGTCTAGACCAGGGGTCGGCAACCAAAATAACAAGAAGAGCCATTTCTTTCCAATTCGGTACAAAATTCAGTATTTCAAGAGCCGCAATGCATCTGAGTACATACTGTACATACGTACATATTGTCAAGAAGCAGCCCGTAAAGAGCCGCATGCGGCTCCGGAGCCGTAGGTTACCGACCCCTGGTCTAGACAATACCGCTATAATTGCACATGTGTAGGGGTGTTACGGAGGGGCTGTATACATAGGATCACACGGGAAACAAACACAGTGGGTGGGGCTTCATGAGTGCACGGGGAGGTGCTCTCAACGACGTCCGCACCGGGCAGCCTGGGGGGCTGGCCCAGAGTTGTGATCCCCCGGGGCCCCACCCCTCAGCGGGGGGTTTTGGTATAAAAGGGGATGAGCCGGAGAGCTGGGGGAACAATGTTAAAGCTAAACCAGTGAAGACCGAAGATCGTCTAGCTAGAGCCCTGGACTCCCCTGGGTCGCCGCCCTTGTCAGGGCCGCGCAGGATCGAGCCAGCGGCGTGGTCCCGAGAACCAGAGCTAGTGCTCTGGGACTCCGGGTACCGTAGCCCGACTTACCAGTGTCGGGCCAGACAGCCTCCCCTAGCCCGTTAGTGGAGGACTAGGAAGTAGGTCAGAGATAGCTAGCAGTGTATTCCCAGCTAGCCGGGTGAGGGGGCCGATACCCCCTCCAGTGTTGTATGTCCACGGTTGTGACAACTGTTGCGAAATAAATACGTGTGCCTCAACCCCGGCGTCCAAGAGTCCTCAACGATATTACATCTGGTGACAGAAGTGAACGACCACGAACATGGACACGCGCCGGACAGCTCGAGCCGGGGTACCGGAGGCGGAGGACACCGCTGAAATTGTGGAGCCCGAGACGGCTGAAGAAGGCATCGAGCAGCCGGGGCCGGACGCATCCTTACCGCAGCATCGGGATGAAGGGGAGCCGTCAACAGAAGGACTGAGGCTGGCTCATGCGAGACTGGCGGAGCTGCTGTACGCTGCTGCCGCCACGCTCGAACACATCACACGGCTGGGGGCTGGTGGACCGCCACGGGGCGAGGACGGCCGACGACCGGTGCGCCTTCCCGCCATTTCAACGGAGCCCAACTTTGAATCTCCCGCCATCGCCGCAGCAGCTGCTGAGGGCGTGGCCGGCCTGAACCTCGGGTCCGACATCGGCCTCACAGGGGCTGCCGCGTCATCACCAGCAGACAGAGCGTCACCACTGGTGCGAACGGCGATGCCATCCGTCGTTCGCGCCGAAGCCCAGCCGAGTAACGGGGACAGCGGAGTGCGAGCTTCCACGGCGGCCGCTGCGCTACACCAACGGCTACCTCCACTCAAAGAGTTTGTGGGCGAGGAGGGTGACTGGGGCGGCTTCCAGCGGCGCTTCCTCACGCACCAGGAAATGGCGCAGTGGTCGGATGCCGAGGCTCTCTGCGCGCTGCCGGCGCTCCTCGACAGCGACGCCCTCGCCGCTCTTACATCGGCGCCGAAGGACAAACGCTCCACGCTACAGATGGCGCTGCAGTTGCTGGCTGCGGTCTACGGACCATCGTCGGAATGCAGGCAGCTCTTTTATGATCGCCAGCGGGGTGCAAAGGAGTCGCCCCTGGTGTACCGTACGAGTCTCCTGGCGCTGGCGAAGACGGCCTTCCCACGAATGGACGACGAAGGCGTGGACGCGATGGTAACGGAAAAGATCCTCCTGCTGGCGGACGACCTGGACATCGCCGTCGTTGCACAGGACGACGCAGAAATGGGTTCCCTCCAGGCAGCGCGGCTCCTCCACGCCAACCTACTGTCGCAGCGACGGAAGGCCAGCAGGGCAGCGGCCGGGTGTACTGTGGCTGCAGCCACCATCCCGGCGGAAGAAGTTTGCGCCATCGACCATCGACTGCAGCAGAGGGCGGGAGTACGGGCGGGCCGGGACGGATCGAGCCGCTCCGACCATCCGTCATCGCCGCCTGCGCTCCCGCGCTGTTACAACTGCGGCATCCGGGGCCATGTCGCCTCGGGGTGCCGCTCTCCTCGGCAGCGCGGGACGACGCCTCGACAGGACGCCGGCCCTCCTCCCAAGCTCCATCAACATAACCCGGCGAGTCGCGGCACCCATCATGTTTGGCCCAAGCACACACCCATCACACACTCGCACACCGCAACGGACGGGGGGCCGACATTGCGCACCGTCGCGCCAACACGCACCGCTATGGGAACTCAGATCGAACCCAGGCAGTGGTCCGTGTTGGCCCATCGCGTTGTGGCTGCATCGTCAGGGTCGTCAGCCGTGGTGGGGCACATTGACGGGGTTGAGGTGCGCATCATGGTCGATACAGGAGCATCGGCGACCATCATTTCGGAAATAATTTACAATATTCTCCCTGTCCAGAGCCGTCCTTTACTGCCGGTTAATGTCCCATTCTATGCTGCTAACGGGGGATCACTTGGCATCATTGGACAGATTCGAGCACAAATTTGTATCGGTGATATCAAATTGTCCGGCCCGATTTTTGTTTCCTCCTCGCTGGCGGTTCCGTGCCTGCTGGGGACGGACTTCTTGGGCAAAATGCCGATTCGTAGTTTAATAGACCAGGGCTGCATTGAGCTCCCGTCGGGACGACGCATGGCGTTTCTGCCGTCCCCCACTGCGGCTCGGACGGCGTTCGCGACGGTACCGGCGTTCGTCGTTAAAACGGTTCGCGTACCGCCGGGGGCACAAATGTTGGTGCCTCTCAAACTTTGTCGGCCCTTCGCTAAAGGCATTGGGGACCAGGGAATTCTGCTGGGGCCATCTAGGGCCGGGGTTAGCGGACCTCATTTAATTCCGGCCCAGACCATCGTCAAAGGGGACGGGGACCCTTTCATCGCGGTCCTCAATGTGGGGTCGCAGACAGTGGTGGTTCCTCAAGGGACCGTGCTTGCTCACGCAACGCTGGTGCCCTGTGAGGAACCTGTCGCGAATCACGTAGGCACTGTCCCTCTGCCGCATCCACATTCGGACACCGATGAAGGGTGGCTCGAGGCGCTTTGTGCGGGATCGACGGACCTGTCGGATTTAGAGCGTCAAAAGCTTAGGACACTGCTGCGTGAATTTTCCGACGTTTTCAGTCAGAACAAATTCGATTTGGGCTGTACCCATCTGCTGCGTCACCATATTGATACAGGTGACAGCGCGCCAATACGCCAAAATCTTTTTCGGTTAAGTCCCGCCGAAAAAGACCATGTCAAATCGGCTGTTGATGACATGTTAGCCGCCGACATCATTTCTCCCTCTACCAGCCCGTGGGGAGCGCCGATCGTCCTGGTTAAGAAACAGGATGGCTCGTTGCGGTTTTGCGTCGATTTTCGCTGCCTCAACAAAATTTCTGTTGCCGACGCATACCCGCTCCCACGGATTGACGAATCGCTGGACGCCTTGGCGGGAGCGCGATTCTTCTCCACATTGGATTTGCTTTCGGGATTCTGGCAGCTTCCTCTGGACGATGATTCTAAGCCTAAAACTGCATTCCGTACACCGCACGGCCTCTTCCAATTCAACCGGTTGCCGATGGGACTTTCCAGCGATTGATGGAATTGGTTTTGGCTGGATTGCAATGGGACTCGTGCTTAATTTATTTGGATGACGTTATCATCTTTAGCAGAACATTTGACGAGCATCTCCAGAGGTTGCGGGCGGTTTTCCTCAAAATGCGGGCTGCTAATTTGAAATTTAAACCCCAAAAATGTCATCTGTTACGCGAATCTGTGCGTTATTTGGGACACATCGTTGGACGCTCAGGTATTGCTACTGATCCCGCCAAAACGCAGTGCGTCAGCTCCTGGCCGACTCCCACCTCTGTGGGAGAGGTCAGGAGTTTCATTGGATTCGCGTCGTATTACCGACGCTTTGTCGCGGATTTTGCGACAATTGCAAAGCCCCTACACGCTTTGACGTCAAAGGGGGTCCGCTTTCATTGGGGACAGGAGGAGGAGGCTGCTTTCCGCTCCCTTCGGGACGCTCTGGTTAAAGCTCCTCCCTTGGTTTACCCCGATTTTTCTAAACCCTTTGTGCTCGACACCGATGCGAGCAACACAGGTATTGGGGGCATGCTTTCCCAGGTGGTTGACGGCGTGGAACGGGTAGTCGCGTACGGTAGTCGGGTGTTGTCTCCAGCGGAGCAAAGATATTGTGTCACCCGTCGGGAACTGTTGGCAATTGTCTATTTCATCCAACAGTACCGCCCATATCTGTACGGTCAGCGTTTCACCGTCCGTACAGATCATGCGGCACTACAGTACGCCCTGCGAGTTCAACAACCATCGGGACAATTGTCTCGATGGTTGGAGGTTCTCCAGGACTTTGATTTTGAAACCACGTACCGTAAGGGCGTTCGCCACACCAATGCGGACGCTCTGTCGCGCATGCCAACCACCCCCGAATGCGCATGCCTCCTGGGGTCGGGTCGTTGCAGGCATCCGGGTGAAATATCTGTTCCGGTCCTGGCGGCCGCCGACGACGCAGCGTCAATGACGAATTCGATCGCTCAACAGGGATCAGATTCCCTGTTGGGGTTGCCTGTCACTGAATGGGGGCGCCTACAGATGGAGGATACCTCCCTCCTCGCGTTGCGTCGTCGCGTCGGGGATGCTGGGTGGGGGAGGGGTGATGCCGACGCATGGGAAATGGTCACGGGTCTGCTGATGCATTGGGACGGGAAATCCCATCGACACCGGCTGGTGGTCCCTTCTGGGTTACGGGGTAAGGTGGTGTGGGCCGCTCATGAGCGCCTCCTCCACCTGGGGACCCAAAAGACCCTCGCCTTGCTCCAGCTTGATTTTTTTTGGCCGGGCATGACAAGGGATGTCGCAGATCTGTTGGGGTCATGCCCTCGGTGTGCGCAACGGAAACCCCCAGCACGGGAGTCTAACCCGCCTTTGCAGTCTATCAGAGTCTCCAGAGTCAATGAACTTGTCGCGCTGGATATTCTGGGCCCATTCCCCGCCACCCCCAGGGGAAATAGATATTTGTTGACCGGGGTGGAGTACTTTACGCGCTGGCCTATGGCCTGGCCCCTGGCCAACCAGTCGGCAGCAGCCATCGTGGAGGCCTTTGTCCAGGGATACGTCCTGGACAAAGGTGCTCCGGAGCGGCTGCTGACCGACCAGGGCAAAAAATGTTTCCGGCAAACTGCTCCAACAAGTCTGTGAGCTCCTGGGCACGAAAAAAATTTGTACCTCTCCCTATCACCCGCAAACTGACGGGATGGTCGAGCGTCTGCACCGAACCATCACGTCCATGTTGTCACAGCAGGTTTCGGACTCACAGACCGATTGGGACCTGCAAATTCAAGGGGTCCTGGCAGCATACAGATTGGCCCCCCATGCGGCAACGGAATTTTCCCCCTTCTTCCTCATGTATGGCCGCGAACCTGACCCACCTGTTCGGGCCCAGCTGCAGATCCCCGCGCCGCAGGGTAAAACTAAATTGGCCGACCATGTTAAATTTAACCTTGCGAAATTAACAGAGGCATGGGATGCTGCCATGCAAAATTCCGACCTACGTCAGAAAGCTAATGAGCGGCTCAGACTGGGTCGCGCGCACGTGCTACTGTGGAAGCCAGGGGACAAGGCATGGCTGCACTGTCCCCAGGTACCACTCGCGACCTCCTCTAAACTGGTGCGGCCGTGGCGGGGCCCTGTCGAGGTGGTTGAGGTTTTGCGGCCTCAGTGCGTACGCATCAAATGGGGGAAGCGCCGGTGGTTTGTGCACCCCTCCAGATTGAAACCTTTCGTTGCGGTGCGAAGTCCCACTCCACACACGCGTGGCCAAACATGTGGGGGGTCGACCGACTCAAAGGGTCCGTCTCCGCTGCTCTCGCCTGACGTGTTGCCGGCTGTCCCGCCCCCAGGTGCACCAGGAATGACGGGCTCACGCCCGACAACCCCTACGGGGGATGCCGAGGGTCTCGCGACATCGAGAGGAGACTCACTCGGAAATGGACAGTTGCCACCCGACGGCCCGCCATCCGGGGTTGCCCCGTGTGACGGGCCTGCTGCAAGGACGCGCGCAAGAATGCGCAGACTCCTGTGATGCACAAAAAGAGAAAAAAAAAAAAAAATTCACATGTTATGTTCACTGTGTGCTGCGTCGGTGGTGTGTTCCTGGCACATTGGATTGTACGTATGTTGTGTTCACTGTGTGTTGTGTGTGTGCTGGGGTTCCCAGCAAATTGTATATACGTTGGTTTTACGGAATTCGTATTTATTCGGGGGGGGGGGTGCGTCGGGTTATTTTCCCTTCTTGCTTTTCTGGTTCTTGTTGTTGTTCTCGTTCGCGTTATGGTTGAAGAAAATTGTGAGGCACACGCGGGGTCGAGGGGTAAATAAACTTTTATTGTCGTTGTTGCAGCCGGGACGGCTGCGAGCTGTACAGGGGGGGGTGATGTAGGGGTGTTACGGAGGGGCTGTATACATAGGATCACACGGGAAACAAACACAGTGGGCGGGGCTTCGTGAGTGCACGGGGAGGTGCTCTCAACGACGTCCGCACCGGGCAGCCTGGGGGGCTGGCCCGGAGTTGTGATCCCCCGGGGCCCCACCCCTCAGTGGGGGGTTTTGGTATAAAAGGGGATGAGCCGGAGAGCTGGGGGAACAATGTTAAAGCTAAACCAGTGAAGACCGAAGATCGTCTAGCTAGAGCCCTGGACTCCCCTGGGTCGCCGCCCTTGTCAGGGCCGCGCAGGACCGAGCCAGCGGCGTGGTCCCGAGAACCAGAGCTAGTGCTCTGGGACTCCGGGTACCGTAGCCCGACTTACCAGTGTCGGGCCAGACAGCCTCCCCTAGCCCGTTAGTGGAGGACTAGGAGGTAGGTCAGAGATAGCTAGCAGTGTATTCCCAGCTAGCCGGGGGAGGGGGCCGATACCCCCTCCAGTGTTGTATGTCCACGGTTGTGACAACTGTTGCGAAATAAATACGTGTGCCTCAACCCCGGCGTCCAAGAGTCCTCAACGATATTACACATGCAAGACACCATATACATTCTCACACACGGCGCTCTAAAAGTAGACTCATACAACAACACCAGTTCGGAACAAAAAAATAACTTCAACATAATTTCAAATACACAATTTGTTTTACTACAGAAAATAAAGAACAGCCTTTCTGAAGAGACACCAAGAGCACTGGTAATCAGGGGGGAGAGTGTATCCAGCACAATTCACATGTGCCGGTGTAGCGGAGGAAATGGGTTTTGTAAACGGTCCTAATCTACAGGATGGTCCAGATGTATCGTGACCCCCAATTAATTGACCCCTAATTTGTTTTCCTTTGCATATTCATTTCTGTTTTACATAACCCTTAAAAAAAATCCAACGCCAGCGTTATTGACATGCCACACAGACGCGCCCTTTACACTTTCGCGGTGTGTCGCAAATGTTTTTAGCCATGAAAGATGCGGACCAAGAGAGTGCTGGTGCAATCAGCCGGCGCCACAGCAGCCCTCGATGTCGCGGGTATTGCAGTGCATGGTCGTGTTTACATCACAGTGATGTAATGTGCTGATGCGGTCTTGGCGACCGGGGTTAGCGGTAGGGAGACTTTTAAACAGTGTTGGATTTTAGGTCCTAAAAAAAACGTTTTCTTACGTCCCACAGTCGATTGGCAGGTCACGTGTGGTTGGGGTAAAGTAATCCCATCACTTTCAATACGTCTGGTCACCGTGGAAGAGTAGGCCAATTACCCTCCAGAGGGGCTCCCTTAAAATGTGGACCCCATCAAGACAGTACAGTCTACATCTGTCACAGTGACGCTTCTTTTATTGGTCGTAAAAAACCCTTTAACTCCTGAGATTCCCGAAATTCCATTACTTTTAACCACAGATGTTTGAGGTTAATGTCGCTGCGCGCGATGGATTTCAGGATCCAGGGAAACTGCCCCACGCACGTCAACGTGAATGTTTTGGAGTTTCGCAACAAATGCCCTTGCTTCCTTAATCTGCATCCGTGTCGTCACCGTCACGTGCTGAATCAAGGGCGCTGGCCCAGTGCCTCAAGGAAGTACTGCTCTTCGTGCCAGAATGATGAGTCAACACCACTGCCGTGAGCTTACCAATGAGCGCGGGAGACTGTGTCACCGCGGTTTATAGTTCAGTGCAAGGGCATAGCCATGGAGTCAACATTGGGGGGGGACCAAATCTTCCAGGGGGTCTGAGGGTCCCCCTGCCCAGAAAAAAAAAAAATCTCAATTTAATAAATAATTTCTTGCCTAAAATATTAAAATATTCACTAACACATATGATGGACTATCTATTTATTTTTTACAATGCCTCATCGTGTATTGTATTACATTGCTCTGTTTTTCTTTTTTATCTTTTCTTGTTTCATTGCATGTAATGGCAGATATTAGGGATTGATAAAGTACAACTGTAATAACAGCCATAGAGGGTTCACGTGGGGATTGGCTTGCCGGTCCTGCTTGTAGCCAATAAGGGTTGAGATAGGGACCATGGCCCAGGCGTGATCACGACATGTCATCAGGAGTGATTGGCCTAGCCATTCGGGGCCCCAGCTAATGGGGAGCCGGATGAGGGGCGTGGTCCCGGGATTGACAGGGAACCATCGAGAATGGTCGAAGCTGTCCATGAACGATTGGCTGGGGGGACCACGTGACGAAGGTATTAAGAGAGAGTGAGGGAGAACGATCGAGAGCAGACTGGAAACTGACAAGAGCAGGGTCACGCGCGGACGGGGGCTCTGCCAGCAACGGAGAGTGAGTGAGTAAAGTGTATTGTGGAGTAGAAACAAAAGGACTGATTCCGAAGCCGTCTCAAGAAGGATTATTACACAACCATATCCACAATAATATAAACAGAAATCTATTGTATAGCAATATATTGGGGGGGACATTTTGAGCATATTTGAATATTGGGGGGGGGGATGTGTGGGGATGTGTCCAATCCCAATATATATTATAATTTCTGCCTTGATTTCTGTGACTTCGCAAAGAGCAAAATTACGTACAGTCAGTCTTCGACTTACGAACACTCGCACTTATGAACCAGTTTCCATGAAATAATTGTTTTTTGACCATTAACTTAACACGCAAACTTTTACTTGTGTAATAAACGACATCCACCACTTGTTGTGACTTGCGTCTTTCTTTATTAGTTACGACTGCTCGGTTTCACACCCTCTTCCCAGATGGTCTCTCTCTCTTCCACACCGCGGCACACACTCGCTGCTTCTCCACCCGCGTGTGGCTTCTCTCGCCCTCGCGTTCCCCACACCCCGCTCCGTGGCGGTATCGGAGAACACTCACTCGCTGTCCTCAAGGCTGTCACGTGGTCGGTGGCTGACGAGGCGGAGGAGACGCAGTCCGGACCCAGGCTTCCACACCCAACCCCGAGTCCCCCTCTCGCCTCCCCTTATATCTCTCCGAAGCCCCGCCTCTAACCATGCCCCCCTCAGAACCTTCCCGATGGTTCCCGCGTACCCCCGCGAGCTCTGCCCGTGAACTTCGGCCCAGACAGAACCCATAGCCCTGATTGGCTATCGCCGTCGGTGTGCTCTCTCATTATATTACCACCCCCCCCCCCCCCCCGGGAGAAAAAAACCAAGCCGTCCCGGCTAGGAAAAGGTAAGACCAGGCAATGGAGAGCAATTCCGAAGATACTGACGAGCACAACAACACAACAAGCATAACGAAAACGAAGAACATGACAAGCACAACAACCCAACAAGCATAACGAACATGAAGAATGCCGCATGACCGAGCAACACCAGAATTTAACGAAATCGGACGGACTTAGAACGGGTCCGCGACGCCGGACCATCCCTATCATTGCCG
The DNA here is from genome assembly GCF_964198595.1 of Lampetra fluviatilis. Taxonomy (NCBI): domain Eukaryota; kingdom Metazoa; phylum Chordata; class Hyperoartia; order Petromyzontiformes; family Petromyzontidae; genus Lampetra; species Lampetra fluviatilis. The sequence continues at coordinate 1,437,064 of NC_136289.1, forward strand.
TGCGGCCCCGCCGGCTCTGACGTCGGGAGAGGTGGAGGCACCGACGGTGCAGCGGCGGGCATGTCCTCCATGGGGCCGGCTCGCGTGGAGCTGTCAGCAACAGAAGTCCTCAGGACCTAGGCGGCTGTGGGCAGCAAAACAGAGACCTTCGAGAGATCAACCGGCAAATGGTTAAGCGAGTCGGACACATTGGACCCCGGCATGCCAATCTTTGGAGATGACGAACCGACGCGCGGGATGTATGGACGAACCAATGACGGGATCCACCAATCCACAGGCACTTGCCAAGGCCTGTGCAATTTCGGAGAGGTGCCCACCGGCACCTGAGGGCAATGGAGCTAGGCCCGATCACTCATAGACCACGACATCACGCGGCCAGACCGTCGCACGCAACACTCGTTGCGCTCCTGAGTTTTGGCTGTACCAATTCGCGCCGCTTCCCGTGCTTCAGCAACGCGACATATGGAATCATGAACGTGTCCGGGAAGGGTCTGCTTGGGCTCCTTCACGGCCGTCCCTAATTGTGCGTCAATGGGCGGGACATTCTCCCGGCCGTACATGAGAAAAAAAGAGTAGCCGGTGGAAGCGTGTGGGGCCATCCGATAGGCGGAGAGGACGCCGGGTATGTGCAAGTCCCAATCGGCCTGTTTTTCACTGACAATGTGGCAAAGCATGGCGGTCAAGGTACGATTTAGGCGCTCGACCATCCCATCCGTCTGCGAATGGTACGGCGACGTCCGGATCTTTTTAGTGCCCAATGCGTCGCAGACATTGCGCAGCAATTTTGATGAAAGATTTCGACCTTGATCTGTGAGCAATTGTTCTGGGGCACCCTTGTCCATAATGTAACCATTTAAAAACGCCTCGGTGATGGAGGTCGCTGATTGGTCTGGCAACAGCCACGCCATCGGCCAGCGTGAAAAATATTCGACCCCCACCAAGAGGAATTTATTGCCCCGGGGGGATGTTAGGAACGGGCCCAAGATGTCAAGGGCTACAAGCTCATTAATACGGGTAACAGAAATAGACCGTAAGGATGGGACATAGTTTTGCCGCAGTGGTTTCCGTCGAGCACAGTCGGGGCATCCGTGGATAACCTCAGCAATTTGGGCCGTCATGCCAGGCCAAAAGTAATCTCTTTGCAACGTGAGCATGGTTTTCTGCACGCCCAAGTGTAATAGCTTCTCGGCATGCAGCACTCGAACCAATTCATGTTGGAGCGCAATGGGAACAACCACACGCCACCGGCCAATCAGGTCTTCCCTCGACATCAAAAGTCCGTCTTGCATCTCCACTCGATCGTCGTCATCCGCCACAGAGGAGTCTAACGAGCGATCAGCACGGCGCTACAAGGAAACTAAAGAGTCGTCCAATAATTGCTCGCGCACCCACACCAAGCGCGGAAGAAGCAAGACGCCGTCAGCTGGCCCTGTCACCGTGGACATGACAGGACGGGGGGGCGGAGGGACGCGCGTGCACCGGCCGGTACCCGACGAACACGCACACAGGGCACTATGAGACAACCAAGAGAGTGTGTCCGCATTACTGTGCCAGGAGTCTTTACGGTAAATAACATCGAAGGAGAACTCCTGCAAGGTCTCCAGCCAGCGAGACAGCTGGCCACATGGTTGCTCAATTTTAAAGACAGTTCCCTTCTCCTCACACAATAGCGGCTCTCACCCGGTGAAAGGACACGGCTGCCATACGCAACCATTCTTTCTTCACCATCCTTGGATTGGGACAAGACGGCGCCGATTCCCATATCGCTGGCATCGGTGTCCAATATAAACGGCAATTATAAATCTGGGTAATCGAGCGTCGGCGCAGCCGCTAAGCGATCATGAAGGGCCACAAACTCAGCCTCCTCAGCCGGTCCCCAGCTGAACCTCTGATTTTTAGCAGTGAGTATGTGCAGAGGTTTAGTGATCCTAGCAAACTGTGGAACGAACCGACGGTAATATGACGCGAACCCCACAAAACTGCGAACGTCCCCGACACAAGTGGGGGTAGGCCAGTCCCCGACAGCGCATCGAGGGAGTCATCCATCTGTGGCAGAGGGTACGCATCGGCCACGGACACCTTATTATGTTTTCGGAAATCAACGGAGAATCAGAGGTTGCCATCCTTATTTTTGATAAGAACGACCAGCGCCCCCCACGGGCTGTTAGATGGAGAAATGTCAGCGGCTAGCATCTCATCCACCGCGCTCTGCACCCGTCCGTTTTCTGTAGGGCTCAACCGGTGTGAGTTTTGGCGGATAGGGCTGTTATCCCCAGTATCAATGTGGTGGGACAAAAGCAACGTGCGTCCCAAATCGAAATAATTTTTACTAAAAACGTCGGCGAACTCGGTGAGCAGCGCCCGCAATTCCCCGCGTTGAGTAGTAGACAATGACAGGTTCTCGCCGCATAGTTATGTTATCCAACGATCGTCCGATAACGTGGCCGGCCGAATCGCGCCCACCAAGCGACCGGACACGTCATCCTGGCGGATCGTTAAATCGGTAGTGGCATGGGCCAGTACCGTGCCTGCAGGGACCACCACCCCCTCCGGACCCCTGTTGAGCATTTGCAAAAATGGGTCCTGCCCAGACCGGACAATCGTTTAAGCGCCGACAAGAGAGAGACCCTTAGTAGTGGTTTTGAAGGGGGCCAAGAGCATACCCTCATTCGCATCTGCGCCGCAGAACCCCTTTCGATACCGCAACGGAACAAGCATCTGTGATCCCGGAGGAATTTCGACGGTGACATCCGCCAGTGCCTGAACGGCAGCCCATGTCGGCGAGCGACAGAGTGGGGATGGCAAAAAAAAACAATTTACGTCCCGCGGGTAACTCGAGATACCCTTGATCGACAAGAATTTTAACAGGCATTTTCCTGAGAACATCCGTGCCCAACAAGCAGGGTACTGCCAAAGATCTCTAAATCAAAATGGGGCCTGACGCAGCAACGACGCTGGCGTCAGAAGCTGGCTGGACCCACGGAACCGGAATAGATAGGAGCTGGAAAATTACATGGGAAATAATAGTGGCGGATGCGCCCGTGTCTACCAAAATGCGAACATCTACCCCCTGTATGGACCCGGGCACCGTCGAAGATCCCGCCACCGCAGCCACAACACGTCGCGTCAGCTTCCTCCATTGCGTTATCGAAAAAGGTGAATCCCCAGCCACCGAATGCGAATCGCGAAGAGGTGAACATCCACGCGCGTCAAGAGATGCATGAAGGGACGATTTAGGCCAGGTGTCCGATGTGTACCGACTTGCCTGCCTGGTGTTGCGATCTGCCGATGGGGGAGCTGGATCCAGAGCCGGAGCAGCAGGAGGCGTCAAAGGACGAGGCCGACTCCGGCAGCCCCGGGCGTAGTGGCCCAGGCGGCCACACTTGAAACATGCGATCGCAGCTCGCCGAGCAGTCCCCTCTTCGCCATTGCGTTGGTTGTAGGACCCCTGACGGCGAGAGACAGCCCCCCGCCGCGGGTCCCAACGAGGAACGGTGGCTATCAGGTCCCCGCCACCCACGTCGTCCAGGACGTGGATGACCTTCAATGGTGACCAACCTTTAGGCTCACCGTCACGAGTCGGGTCTCCCGTCCACGCAGCCATCTGGGCCCAATGTTGTAAGTTATCCTGCGCGTTGAGGCACTTGGCGGCCCAGCGGGACGTCAGCGACTCATGGCCGCATACAGATAGTGAAACCCACATGTCCTTCGCCAGTTACAGCATCTTTCCCAAGATGAGAGGATCGAGCGTTTCAGGCTTGGCATTGGGATAAGCAGCCACCGCCAGTGCCAGTAAGGTGCCGCTTACGCTGCATGAATTTCTTCTGGGTATCAGACGGCGGCTCGTAGACCTCGGCCATCTCGGCATACGCATCCTTCAAGGTTTTCCTCTTGCCTGGAGAAATCGAATGGAAATCCGCCAGCGCCTGGTCGTCGAGTACGGTAGGTTGCGCATCCAAGACCTCTGTTTCCATCCAGTGAACCGAACGGAACGCCGATTCAAAGCGCCATGTGAAAGCGCTCCAGTCGCCACCCACAGCGACAAATTCCTAGATTTGAGAAAGACGGTGGCTGCGCCCCACACCCCCGCATCCAGTAGCAGCAGCCACGCATGGCGGCCCGCCATGCGGCTTCGGAAAAATGGCGGACTCTGGAGAAATGGCGGGCTCCGGAGAAATGGCGGGCTCCGGCTGCGCCGCTGCAGCCGCGCCCAAAATGGCGGCCTCCCGCCGCGTGGCGTCCACCGCATGCGTAATAGCGGCGGTGGATTCCTGAGAGGGATTTCCAAAGATCCCCTGAAGAGGCCCCTGCTCGCCGCTCCTCGGCGACACATCCCGTGGCCGCTCCGTGGCCGCGGATGACGCGACCTGCGTCACAGGCTGGAGAAGAATGGTGCGGAGCGAGTCCAGCTGCTCCGCCACCTGCTTCCAGCCGTCGGGCGCCCGCGAAGACGAGAAAGGCCCCTCCGCGCCGTCCATTTCTGGCGCGGCGACCGCCCCAACCGTGGTTGCAGTAACCGGGTCCACGGTACCCGGGGTCGGCAGGTCCTGGGTGGCCGAGTCGTCATCGTCCGAAGACGCCACAAATAGGTTATTCTTTTTGAGGTGTTTAGACATCTTCACGCTCTGTAGCGTTGGCAACTTCAAAAAGAAGCACTTCTGACTCCAGTTGTAATAAAGGACTTCCACCACTTGTTGTGACTTGCGTCTTTCTTTATTAGTTGCGACTGCTCGGCTTCACACGCTCTTCCCAGATGGTCTCTCTCTCTCTCTTCCACACCGCGGCATGCGCTCGCTGCTTCTCCACCCGCACATGGCTTCTCTCGCCCTCGCGTTCCCCACATCCCGCTCCGTGGCGGTGTCAGAGAACACTCGCTCGCTGTCCTCGAGGCTGCCACGTAGTCGGTGGCTGACGAGGCGGAGGAAACGCAGTCCGGACCCAGGCTTCCACACCCAACCCCGAGTCCCCCTCTCGCCTCTCCTTATATCTCTCCCGGTGGAGCGAAGCCCCGCCTCTAACCACGCCCCCCTCAGAACCTTCCCGATGGTTCCCGCATACCCCCGCGAGCTCCGCCCGTGAACTTCAGCCCAGATGGAACCCATAGCCCTGATTGGCTATCGCCAATGAGGCAACGCCTATGCAGCCTTCCGTCACACAGCGGTGTGCTCTCTCATTACACTTGCAAATTGAACCACATCACTATTTTGTTCAGCTGAGCGATCCTCCGCGAGATGTAAATGAGTCAGCCTCGTGCTGGGATTGAGTGCTTGTGTGTGTAGGCATTTAAATACAGTAGATGACTGTGTTCCGACTTACGAACAGACACGGGAACTAATTGTGTACGTAAGTCAAGGACTGTTCGTATTCATGTATGTTAAACTTATTTCGCGCCGTATGTAGCCACTATCTCTCTGGATGTGGTATGAAGGACCATTGCCCAAATCGTTACGTATATTTCCTTTTTGAGACAGGGTTATTGACGAATGTTTTTTTGTAATGTGTGTGCATGTGCACTGCTGCCAACGCGGTATCACCAAGTAATTTGCTTTAATTTACATTCTTGCTCAGTGTCTTCTGTTGTATATCATGTAAACATTATTTAGTACCATACCTAGCCAAACGTGCTAATCGGATGTGGGATGGGAGGACAACAAACTAAACACAAAAAGCAGCTCTTAAAAAAAAAGTTTTCAATCTAGCTGATTTAAAAGTGCATAGCTCCAGTGGCTTCCTAATATTGGAAGAGCGTTCCAGACGGCCGCAGAAGCGCATCTTGAAGACGCCGATGCGGTGACCCGTCTCTGTTCCATGGCTATCCAACATCTCGCTTCTGTGGGAATAACCGAAGTTGATGATTGATACTCCTTGTCGAGTATTCTACCCGTGGCGCCACGCCAACAACAGCAGCTGCTGCAAAAGGAGGAAGTGTGACCGGAGGTGATGTGGTGTGCCGCACAGCGTTAATCCATTTATTTACGTAACAGCATCGGACAAAATCTGGGGCGTTACAAAAACACGCGGAAAAACTTGTTCCGTGTGTGAGTTGTATAAAGTGGGGCACACGACTCAAGGCGAAGTCGGTGAGAGTGCAGCCCCTCACACGACGGCCATTACGTCTTGTTGGTCACAGCAACAGCTCAACTCAGGCGTGACAATGAGTCTCCTCGTCCTCATTGTACTTTTGGGTCCTGGTAGGTTCTGATGTACTTTGTTGTTGTAAATAATGTCAGTGCGTTCGAGGCATGATTATATAAATACCACAGTGCAGGTCCACTGTGCCGTGCTAGTGTGTACTTTATGCAATATTATTCAAACCTCGTCTCAAAAAGGTGAAATATTTCCAGTCTTTGACAACAACAAATTATTATATGAGCAAAAATTAGTGACAGGGCACACTTGATTTCAGGCATCGCCGTTCGTTCCTGATGATTGTTTTTTTAACCAATAAGCATTTTCAGGTCTGGCTGCTGCCGCCTACGCCAAGGATGCGCAGTGCGAGGGCGATGGTGGTGTGTGCCAGTACACCAACGTGGCTTGCGATGGGAAGAACGTCAAGGGCAGGTGCGGCGGACCCGCCAACCGACAGTGCTGCATGCGTGAGTCCGCATTTCACACGCCGCGGCAACACCGCTTACATGACGCGGGCCGCGAATGGTGTCGTCTGAAAGGGGTCAATGTGAATTGACCCCGTACGTGCGTGTAGCGTGGGTTCAAGGTTGCGAGCGAAATTAAACGAATTTCACCAATGTGTGCTCCTGATGTGTAAGAGTTGGACGGCATATGAGGGCTGCGCCACTTTTTTTGTTTAGCATTACTAACTTCCAGCAGTGTTTCTTTCCACTGCTGTGTGAAGGCTTCCTCCGCCCTTGCTGCCGCTAAACATCACGGTCCTGGGATGCTACAGCCTTGCATCTGTAGATATACCGTACTGATCCCACGACTCTTATCTCCGCTTACATTCCATCGTGATGGCCATGCAAATTGGCCACCATCCCTTCGAGCAATGGTGTCCTGCCCAAGCCGACTTGTTTTTTTCTGAAGGAAATGTCTCCGATTTGCATTGTTTCTAGACACTTGCACTTATTAAATCTTAAGTGTAATGTTTAGAATGCATTTCCGTGCTCTTGTTAGATGTCATGTTTTGAATCCACGCCATGGCTGTTAGTATGCAGGTATTGATTAGGGAATATTGAAAAAAAAAATTCAGTCTTATAAAAGTGTAGAGGAGTACCGCGAGGACCGAACGAGGGGCGAGTGCGTCAAGGGGGACGTAAAAGGAGGAGCCCGAAGAAGGGGGATAAAAACGGGGGATCGGAAGAGGAGAGGGAGGAGAGAGTTGGAGGGAGCGGTGATAGCGAGCGCCCGCGACGGGGGGAAGTGTGGAGAGAGAGAGAAAGAATAAACGGCGGGCAGCCCTGAACATAATCTGGTCTACGTGTGATCCTTGATACCCTGCACGACAAAAGTACCATTGTTTTATAGAGTGCCTGGCCTGCACCATCGGAATGCAGAATTTCCAGAACTGGCTTATGGACTACTATTACTGATGAACACTTCCCAATGCTCATTTTGAGTATGGATGCACTCTGGCTTATTTTGTAACTACCATGACTACCCGGCTTCGCCCGGGACTTGGATTCACCACGCCCGGCCGCCTTTGTCTCCCCAGTGGTGATGTTCACACACCACACCAGTTACTCGTTTGAGGCTGAGTCGACCTAGGGGAGGCCCAGGACCGGTTCAAATAATCGTCACCGGTGTTGGCCGCGAGCGGGAATTCGAACTCGGGTCGGTGGGTTCGTAGCGCAGCGCGCAAACCACTACACTACCGCTCCCCCCAAACACAAATGCACGCGCGTCCATAGGTACACAAACACGCGCTTGCTGCAGACACACACAACTTTCAGGGTGCGTACGGCAGTAAACGACTCAAATAATAAAGCAATGCTGCGCGAAGAACGCTTAAGACCTGCAACACATTTGTATTTCACTTTATCCGCGATCAGCAGGCACACTCCGTTACGCTTCCGCACACGGGTCACATGACAGATGTGACGTCACATTTCACTTGCCGTGCAAAATATATGCATAATTGCGCCCCCCCCCCCCCCCCATAAAAATACAAAAGTCTATTTTTATAATTTTTCATGGTGTACAGTCTGGAAAGTACCCACATGGCAAATTTCAAGTTTGTTGCATGTCGGGAAGTACGCCAAACATTTTGAACAGACACATTCATAAATTTTCCTTTTATATTTTGTAATAACATTGCAAAATATAGCAAATTCTTGTGGCAAATAAGAAAAAAGTGAAGATTGTGTATTCTTGAGTATGAAAAATAAGAATAGGTTTGACCATTTTTGGCAATATAACAGGTGTTAAGATGTTCAAACACCAAATAGATACATTGTGCAAGTAATCAAGTCTGCATTAACCAAGCATGCAAACAAACATGCTCTGATAAATTACGACGTTTCGGGCGCAATACAAGCGTTGCTTGTGTTGCACCCGAAACGAAATGTCGTGATTTATTTCATTTTATACCTACGTGACTTTACTGAAAAAAACAAAGAGTATGGATTCCTGCAGCCACGAAAGCTTCAAATCAAGAACGCTCTGATAATATATGCATTATCTTTGAAACTGACTGGCCTACACCAGAGACAGCATTCTTTATGGACTTGAATCACCAGTGCCAGACCAGAGAACGCCGAAAGGCGAAAGAGTGCAAAGCCAATGCAAATATCAGAGCATTTATAGCTCGGGTTGAGCAGGTACACTGGAAATCTATGGGACTTTTCTGCCAGTATTAAAGTATGAAAATTTTATCAGAGCATGTTTGTTTGCATGTTTTGCCACAAGTAAGTGTGGTTAATACAGACTTGATTCCTTGAAAAAGGTTTCTATTTGGTGTTTGAACATCTTAACGCCTGCTCTTTTATTGCCAGAAAGGGTAAAACCTATTTTTTTCATACTTTGATACTGGCAAAAAGGTCGCATAGAGAATATGTTTTTAATGTGCAGTTCTGTAACGAAACGTGTTCTTTGTGTTCAAATTTAGCAGCAGCAGCCACTGGCAATGTAAAGTGGAGTCCGATTTGTGATGGACAAACGGCCAACAAGCTGAGAGGCTGCGACAAATATGGTTGTGGTAGCTATGGGGCACGTCGGTAAGACTCCTCATTCACTCGTCACACACACTGGGGCTATACGAGGCCAATTAATTTAGTCATTGTAGGTCAATTAAATTGTTCAGTCCACAATTCCTTTATTTTTGTTCACAACAGGGGTGTTCGTTGAGTGTAATCGAATTAATGTTTTAACCATTAACTATCCCTAGTGCCCTCTAGTTATAGTTCATACATTTAAGGTGATGGCTAGTTTGTGATTACTGCAAAATGTACTTGCGACATTTTAGGGATACATTACTCATTAATGCATGTATTTTTATATCATTATGCATTTTTTTTATGATCGCCGTTTTTGCACATTTGGCTCAATTCTCATTTGCAATTAACACGTGTTTCCACGTGACAATATCGCCCCGCGGGGAGCTAAAAGATTCCAATGTGGCCAATGCTTTAAAAAAGTTACCACCCCTCTGGTTTCCACACGTGACATAACCAGAAAGTTGCATGTGCAATTCCATGCCGACAGAGCCATGAACCCTGCATGGTAAATAAATGACTACCATTATGCTGGAAGTGGACATTGGGTGTCCTATGTGAGGGGGGAGGGGCTGACTCCAACCAGATTTTCATCAATAGTTCAGAGCCATCAGCAATCAGAATCTGTATTTATCCTGAAGGAATCTGATTAACTATGAAGCGCTTTTTCACAGATGCTCAGTAGGGGCGGGTCGACAAGTTACAACAACAAACAATGCAATGACGAGCATGATAACAATACTGTACTCACTTGTGCATTACGGCTCTATTATTTATATACATAATCTACTTTGCATTGATAATTAATCAAGGGCACATAGGAACTATACCCCTTATATGCTCTATATTTTAACATGCAGAATTTGACCTCTTTTCTTTACTACAGATCTGGCCACAAACACATGGGAGTGGATGTGGAGTGCCCGGATGGCTCTGTCGTGAATGCACCATTCTCAGGGAAAGTGAAACGCCAGGCCAAGCCCTACAAGAAGGACAATGTCATCAATGATGGAGTGGAGTTTTCCAACGACGGTAATTCTACATTCTTAATCAATCCTTCATCTCGCAGTGCACCAGGGTAAACACGTTACGTGTTGATGTTGCTGCGTCAGCAGTGGTGCACAATTAAGAAAAAGAAATCCTCAACACCTTCATCAATTATACTGCCTTAAAAATGCACAGGAATCCCCCGCTATATGTAAGGGATACATTCCTGGAAAATGCTACATCACACTAAATTACTTAAAGCAGACTCTGGTTTCCTGCAGACATGTTAAAATCAGGGGTTACGTACCTCCTCAACATTTCTGGAAATAAAATGCATGACTAAATGTCATGAACAGTACGAACATGCATGTCATAAGTTAACATTAAGTATGATTCATAATGAATCTAAATAATTAGATCAATCTTAACAGAGATGGCTTAAGAGCTTTGCTGATCGAGTCCTCTTTGGGGTGAGCAGTGGTGGAGTTACTCATACGAAGGGGCAGGATTACCTGCTTCTCCATCTGACGATGACGCTGGAGCCACAGGAATGTTGTTATATATATTAGGTCTTGGAAAATAATTAAAAAGAAATTATGTAAATGTATGTAATTAAGCAAATTATGCATTTGTGTTAATTGGGTTCTGCTTTGTTGTCTCGGAGTTTTAGCAGTCGTGAAAATAAAATGAAGGTGTAATTGTATGAAGTTATGCAAGTGTATGTAATTATGCCAATTAGGCTCGGCTTTCTTGTCGAGGGTTGTATTCACAATCGTGATAATACAATGAAAAATATGTAATTTATGAATAATGCTAATGTTCACTATGGGAACCTCATTTGCCAGTAAAAATATGATAATTGGTTCTTTACCCTTCTATCTGGCAACAAAACTGACACCTTTTTACAAGGAGTCATGTTTGCATAGACCGCAATACCTGCAGTCATAATACAAACAAAAGAACATAACTCTGATGATGTGCACTGTCCTTAAAGTTGATTGATCCACACCCGAGACAGCTTTCCTTAGAGTCTAGTCTCATATGGGTTGGACCAGATGACGCCAAAAGGCGCACAACTCAAAGACAATGCACCATCAGAGTATGAGAGCTCGGGGCAAGCATCTACACTATGGGAACCTCATGGTAGGTTTTTACCCTTTTAACTGGTACAAAACTGACACCTTTATTCAAGGCATCATGTTTGCAATGACCACAACACAAGTAGTCAATAAAGCAAACAAAAAGAAGCAACTCTGATAAGGATAATAATATGCACTGTCCTTGAAGTTGATTGGCCCACACCCGAGACGGCTTTCTTTAGAGCCTAGTCCCCATTGGTGTAGGGCCAGATGACACCAGAAGGCGTACAACTCAAAAACAGTGCAATATCAGAGTATTGAGAGTTCGGGGTAAACATTTACACTATGAGATCTCTTTTACCAGTGGCAAAATATAAAAAAAAAATATTAAAAGGGTAAAAACCTACCATTATATTTTGCCACTGGTAAAAGAGATCTCATAGTGTAAATGTTTACCCCGAACTCTCAATACTCTGATATTGCACTGTTTTTGAGTTGTACGCCTTCTGGTGTCATCTGGCCCTACACCAATGGGGACTAGGCTCTAAAGAAAGCCGTCTCGGGTGTGGGCCAATCAACTTCAAGGACAGTGCATATTATTATCCTTATCAGAGTTGCTTCTTTTTGTTTGCTTTATTGACTACTTGTGTTGTGGTCATTGCAAACATGATGCCTTGAATAAAGGTGTCAGTTTTGTACCAGTTAAAAGGGTAAAAACCTACCATTATATTTTGCCACTGGTAAAAGAGATCTCATAGTGTAAATGTTTACCCCGAACTCTCAATACTCTGATATTGCACTGTTTTTGAGTTGTACGCCTTCTGGTGTCATCTGGCCCTACACCAATGGGGACTAGGCTCTAAAGAAAGCCGTCTCGGGTGTGGGCCAATCAACTTCAAGGACAGTGCATATTATTATCCTTATCAGAGTTGCTTCTTTTTGTTTGCTTTATTGACTACTTGTGTTGTGGTCATTGCAAACATGATGCCTTGAATAAAGGTGTCAGTTTTGTACCAGTTAAAAGGGTAAAAACCTACCATTATATTTTGCCACTGGTAAAAGAGATCTCATAGTGTAAATGTTTACCCCGAACTCTCAATACTCTGATATTGCACTGTTTTTGAGTTGTACGCCTTCTGGTGTCATCTGGCCCTACACCAATGGGGACTAGGCTCTAAAGAAAGCCGTCTCGGGTGTGGGCCAATCAACTTCAAGGACAGTGCATATTATTATCCTTATCAGAGTTGCTTCTTTTTGTTTGCTTTATTGACTACTTGTGTTGTGGTCATTGCAAACATGATGCCTTGAATAAAGGTGTCAGTTTTGTACCAGTTAAAAGGGTAAAAACCTACCATTATATTTTGCCACTGGTAAAAGAGATCTCATAGTGTATGGGAACCTCATTTGCCAGTAAAAATATGATAATTGGTTCTTTACCCTTCTATCTGGCAACAAAACTGACACCTTTTTACAAGGAGTCATGTTTGCATAGACCGCAATACCTGCAGTCATAATACAAACAAAAGAACATAACTCTGATAATGTGCACTGTCCTTTTGGCGTCATCTGTAAAAAGGTGTCAGTTTTGTTGCCAGATAGAAGGGTAATGAACCAATTATCATATTTTTACTGGCAAATGAGGTTCCCATAGTGTAGATGCTTGCCCCGAGCTCTCATACTCTGATGGTGCATTGTCTTTGAGTTGTGCGCCTTTTGGCGTCATCTGGTCCAACCCATATGAGACTAGGCTCTAAGGAAAGCTGTCTCGGGTGTGGATCAATCAACTTTTCAAATCTAGAGACAAATATTTAATCTTCAACAGAAGTAAAGAAACATGGCACTCGCCATGCAGTCATCCTGTCAGAATATTGAATTATGCTATCGATGAAAATGAACAGCATCTTTTAAAAGCTGCGTCATCCGATATGATAATCAAAGTTAAAAATTGTTGAAGAAATTTTCGCGGATAATATTTTTAAGCTTACTTTGGTTTTTCTCTCTCAACAATTTCAAATAAAATCTGCTTATCTGCAGTACACAACGCGCTCCCATCAAATTAGGGCACAGACTAAATAATGAATGTATCATTAATGACATCTGTCAAGCGACGATATTAACATGGGGCAGCAGTACAAACTGTATAAAGTTATCACTGAAGGCCTACGAAACAGAAGTTATTGGGGCCTACAAGAACCTTAATCCGGCCCTGAGTTTTGTCCAAATTTCTGTGCCAGGCAGCCAAGCTCATGTTAGCTACGACCGTCAGGCACCGAATATAGACGTGGGGAACAGATATCGTTTCACAACTTGGATATTTTTTTACACTGAAAGGTAATCGGTTATCCAAAGGTGATAATTAGCCAGCTGAAGAAGTACAGAATAACCATTGCGGGCATCAGAAGCTCGCTCGGAAATAACAATCAACGCACCACTTGCATTACAAGCGGACGACAAATCGTACTTGTTTAAAAGTACGTGTAACATTTCCTGGTTTACTCTGTGTTTCTCCAGACTTCTGCATCAAGATTTTCTACATCCATCCTGACCGCTATACCGGCTCAATTTCCAGCGGCCATAAAGTTGGGCGTCTGCTGAAAATGCAGAGCGTTTACCCTGGAATCACCTCCCATGTCCACATCCAGATGTGTGACAGCTCCAAGGATCCAACACCTTACATAATCTAACTGAGGCATAATTTTCACAAGAATTACTTTGCTTTTTTAGCTTTTGCTATATTTGTAAATCATATCCCAAATAAAAAATGGATTGACAAATTACTTTGTGCAATGTAGAAGCACACACACCTCCGATTAGCACTGTTGGCTACATACGGTGCAAAATAAGTTCAACACACATACAATGAAACACGTGTGATATTACAAAGCATTTACTCGGCATCTATAATACATATATTTTACAGATTTAGACCTCACAACCACAAGATTATACACTTCTTTGTGCATATGGCTAAGTATAAACGTTAAAAAAGAATAGAAATAATAAAATAATAAAACATAATAAAACCAAGAAGATGAATTCCTGCAGTCACGAAAGCTTTAAATCGAAAGTTAAAAAAGAAGTTTTGATATTTAGGTTCAGTTTATTGTACCAATTGACGGTGTTTGTAGAGGCAGTCTGTAGCTCCTTCATTCCTCCATTGGACAACCTATGGCAGTGGTATGGTCCATTGTTTGAGGCATACAGCTGCAGTCACATTTGGAGCTTTACTTTATTTTCAATTTGTGCATCTGATGTGATCTCAGTGGGACACTCCAACCACACCTCTGAGTCACTGATTACATGTCACCTGGCCAAGTTTAACCCAATTTTATGCCGTCCTGGGCATGCCTGGTTAAAAGCATAATACAGTAAATATAAACTTATGCTTCTCTAGTGCACTAAATATGTGATTTATATCAGTCTTGATTTGGAGAAAATAAAATAATATATTGTAAAATTGGCTTGGGAACGTGTATAACTACCAATCCAGGGATTTGGATGCAATAGTTGGGGCAGATAATAGTTTGGTTAAACTCCAAAAAACACCTGTCCAGGAGATTGCAGTGCAGCTAATAGCTTGGTAAACTTCCCGATGTGTACATTTTCTCTGGATACTCGCATTCCTTCTTACAAGCAAACCATTCCTTAAATACAATTGGCCATGAATCAAAATGCAGGCATCTTGAGCACCTGAGGTTCTACAAGGACCAATGACACAAACGTCATCAACCATGGTCAATCCACTAACGGATGAGGGCTGCTGCAGTATGAGAATTAGTATTGATTTTCAACTGTTTTGGATTTTTGATTCTCAGCCGGAATGAAAGTTCAGATCGTCAACCACAGTAAAATCTGGTCATCTGGTCGCATAGCATTACATTATATGTTCATGGCCACTTATGTATTTCTAAAGCATTCGTGTCATACATGATATGCGTCGCACATGCACCTTACAAATCCAGGATGCTGCACAGACCTATACGAATCTGTATGCTGTGTTAGCATGCGATCTCATAAAATTAATGGATCCTATATTTGTATTAATGTTACTTCTTGGTTTTCGGATGCCTATACAGTATTTGTACTGCTTCCTGTGGGTTTTAATTGCTGGCGTGCTTGCACAAGACCTTATGAGATGCTCATGTTGTAGTGTAGAGAATAAACATTTCTGGAATGGGCTGGTTTGTTTCACTTGAGTGCTTGCTTTGTATTCCAATTCATCACTGTCACGTTCTGCTGATGCTGTTCATAATTGTTGTGCAGTGATGAGTGTTACAAATAGCATGTTTAATCAGATAATTATTAAAGGCAGATACTGATAACCCAGTACAGTATTTTACTCTGCAATTTCATCATCCAATTACTGAAATTCAAGGACACCAGCATTCAATCCATGTATAGTTTTGGGAATAGCAAGTACTTAAAATGGTCACCTAATTTGCATTGAGTCTCAAATCCCGATGAGGTAAATCAAATAGATGCAACAACAAGTCACGAAAATGTAGAAGTAGACCACATGTATGAAGATATTCACAAACTTCTAAATTAAAGGAAAAAACTGTTAATGGGTGCTTTCAATGCAAAGGTAGGCAAGAGGAAGAGACTGGGAGTGTGGTGCCACGACCGCAGAGCAACTCCGCAAGTGCTGCGATTCCCTCCCGGCCCCTGCACTAATCACACACCCGCACGCAACGCACACACGTAGTGTCCTGGCGGGGGATTGCCCGGCACATCGGGTTTTAATCCGAAGAACCCCTAGAAGAGAAGACCCACGGTTTCCCGGTGCCAGGAGATTGGCTGACCCTCGCAGGACAGGTTACATTGCGGTGCCCCTAAAATTGGCTTAAACTTGTACGGGCGCAGAAAGGAAAAGTTCACTGGGCCAACCGCAATGAGGTACAACATTGGGGGAGGATGGAGGGCGGAATATTAAGCAAGAAAAGCGTAAGCCGGGTGCCCTTCCAGACAATGGGCAACGAGGGACAATGGGTGGCCAACAACACGGAGTACACGGCAACAGGGGGGCGGTAACCACAGGTAAGCACACGATTTGCTACGCAGGGCGGCGTCACCCTGGGCCTTTGAAGTTTAAGAGAATAAAAAGAGAATAAAAAGAGTATCCCGGGACGATTTTGGGCAGTTGTCTTCAACCTCCGGGCCGTCAAGACCCACCCCCTGCCGTCCTGCCTCTTCGAGCCGCTCAAAGCATCCGTGTGATGCCAGCGAGTGCTGCTATGAGGCAGTGATAGGTGAAGTTTTCTCTCGTCGTTCTCTCTCCGACTCTCACAGCGTCCGTGCGACACCGTGAGTACAGCTATGAGGTACGTGGTAGGACGTTTGAGTGACTGGGTTCGTAGGCAGAGTTAGGCTAAGCTCTTCTCGCAAAATATTCCCCCTCCAGGTTGTGTATATTTGCGCCGTTAATAAACTTTAGTACAGAGTATCGGTGCAGTGTGATTTCTGTGAGTGTGGGTAGAACATTGGCCTGGTGTCTGCGATTTGTGTCTGGTGCGACTGCACGGGGATACGGTGTGCGCGAGAGAGCGCGCGCAGGGCTGCAGCATTGGTTGATAATTTGAGTGTGTGTGTGCGAGGCGTGCACGTGTATGATTCCTTACCCGTACGCAAACGGCTACCCGTACCCGGCCGGGTACGGCCGGGTACGGGTAGCCGTTTGCGCGGTGGTAAGCTAGCCAGTGAGCGATGTCCTTCAGAGATTGCGCAGGCGCGGTGGGGGGGATCACTCGATCGGCGGGGGCCCGGCGAGAGGCGGCCGACGAGGGGGAGGAGGGAGGGGAGGGGGAGGGGGCGGACGTCGCGCCCCGCCCGCCCAGCGGGGGCGGGGGTGCGCGCGTCGGCCTCCACAGGAGAATGGTTTGTAAATTTGGCATCGGAGGAATGAAAACGATTACTAATCCGCAGCCCAGCAGGCATGAAGGTAATGACACCCTTTTTGTTCAATTTTGAATCCGTAAACTGGACGTGGAGGAACCCAAATGGTGAATGTAGAAAATAGAAGTTTACACGGCATTTCACTCTGCTGTGTAAATCAGTCCAGAGTTTCATACTCTTAGGTGTTTTCGGTAAAGTCACGTAGGTAAAACATTTTAAATTAATAAAAGTAAAATAAAACAAATTAAAAAATTCACGACGTTTCGGAAGCAACACAAGCCTCCGTCTTCAGGTGGAACCGTCACAGCCACGACAGCTGTATCAAGTAAATGAGAGATCACAAGAAATACTACCCCGTATATATAATGGTTGAGGGGGGAAGGTACAGGAACGGCACACTTTTTTATTAATATGGTAAGGTGAGGCTTAAGACCAAGAGTAGACTGTATAACAAAGGACTGAGCCTTTGTTATGGAGAGGTGCGGTTTGTAACTAACACATGGCAAACATGACAAAAGTGTGAAAAAAGAAAAGCAAGTAAAAAACTAAAACTGGTAAAACAACAAACTGGCTGTCTATCAATGACCTGTAATAGTTGTCTGTCAAATAAGATGGTCCAAATAAGTGTAGTTACATCTTTTTTGCATGGTTAATCACATCTTTCCAATGTTCATAATCAACGATTTTTGGGTTTAGATCGCGTTATTTATAAATGTGTCGTAACCCTCCACCACCCGACACGGCCAATCAGTAAAAAAAGTGTCACGTTGACAAAAGACAAATAGTTCACTGCTTTAGCCCACCGGTGTGTTGAAGCGTGAAACCACAACATTTACAATTTGAGTACGACGTTTCGCTGGTAATTGCTTCCAGCATCATCGGGCAATTCGCCAGAATGGTGAGGCTCTGCTGTGTCTCCCGTTCTTATATAGAGCAGCATCAGGGTGACGTCATCATTAACTCATTAACTCATCAGGTGCAAAGATTTGAGGGCGAATTGCCCGATGATGCTGGAAGCAATTACCAGCGAAACGTCGTACTCAAATTGTAAATGTTGTGGTTTCACGCTTCAACACACCGGTGGGCTAAAGCAGTGAACTATTTGTCTTTTGTCAACGTGACACTTTTTTTACTGATTGGCCGTGTCGGGTGGTGGAGGGTTACGACACATTTATAAATAACGCGATCTAAACCCAAAAATCGTTGATTATGAACAATATTGGTCGCGAAAGCCTACGTGTTAAACTGATCTTTCCAATGATTACTCAGTTTGTAACCCTTATCACGGTTGAAATTATGTCTGTGTTTGTATATTTGTATGGCTTCGTGTACAAACCTTTGATGATAGCCAGTAGGTTTGCAGAGCACCTTGGTCTCGGAAAAGACAATTTCACGAGAGCCCACAGAAGTTGTAGCAATGAGCGGCAACAGCCGAAGAATCAGTTCTGCCGTGTTTCAGATCTTACTTGTGCTCGCGGACACGATCAGAAACATGACGTTTCGTTTCTCCAATGTAGCAATCACCACAAATGCAACTCAATTTGTAGACTCCAGGATACTGTAAGTCAGGAACGACATCCTTCACAGATGGAATCAGATCACGGATTTTATGCACTGTACTGAATCAGACTTGGATCTTATGTTTGTCCGATTCAGTACAGTGCATAAAATCCGTGATCTGATTCCATCTTGATACAGCTGTCGTGGCTGTGACGGTTCCACCTGAAGACGGAAGCTTGTGTTGCCTCCGAAACGTCGTGATTTGTATTTTATTTTACTTTTATTAATTCTAATTTTTTTACCTACGTGACTTTACCGAAAAAACCTTAGAGTATGAATCCTTGCAGTCACGAAAGCTTCAAATCTAGAGTCCAGAGTTTGCTTGTCTCGAAAAAACGCTGCTGAAATTATACACTTCCAGAAAGCCGTGCGGCTGATGGAATGAATTTTTTTCATGTGGAGACGGATAAATGGAATGTTTTTAAATAAATGATTTCAAATATTTGTATTAAAAGAAGTCAATTTATTTCCACATGGTATTGCTTCGAGTGGTTATTGAGTCATACTATTTTACAATTTAGTTGTGATGGTGCTGCTGGTTTGTAAATGAGTCGAGTTAATGTATAACTGTCTGCTCTCTTGAAACTTATATTATATTGTTCTTTCGGTAAAGTCACGTAGCTGGAAAAATAATAACAATACAATAATAAAAATGTAAAATAAAGTTAATACAAAATAAAATATCACGTTTCGATCGCAACACAAGCGGTGTTGCGATAGAAACGTCGTGATATTTGATTATTTTTTATTCACTTTTTTATTTTATTGTTGTTATTTTTCTTTCTATCTACTTTACTTTACCGAAAGAACCATAGAATATGAATTCCTGCAGTCACGAACGTTTTTACGTCTCTTGAAGCTGTTCCTGTATTTCTATCTCCGGTCACGCCACCGCGTGGCCAACCACGGCATCGTCATTGTCTACGTGCATGACGTCATCATGCAAACCGCCGTGCGTGCGGCAAACGTCATCACGCTTCATTTCACGTTGGTGACGTCATCCCTTCGGTTGGCAGTCGACGTTACGAAGTGAGAACTGCGACCCTCAAAGGAATGCGCCAAACAAATCAGTCGAGACGCCGGTGCATGGCAGCCAAGAGAAGTTGATGCGAACGCTGCACGCAAGAGGTCAACAACGTTTCGGCGCAACGGCCCTTGCTGACTATGATTGGCACGTCATCACGCTGTACTTGCTTAGCGTGATTACGTCATGATAAGCTTGGCGTAATTACGTCACAGCTATCGTGACGCCATCACGACAAGCACTATCCTTTAAAGTCGGGACGTCATCACGAAGACACGTGACCGTGTTTGGGGAAGACGATCGAGATTGTACCGCGGTGAATCAGCGCGCGTTTAAAACGTTTACAATTAATAACGTCAACATATTAAAAAAAAACATACGATATACAGCACTCACGAAGATGTCGTCTCCCAGTGTAAAAGGCGTGTTGGTGGACGATAGCGCGAGGTGAGACGCTCTTTGTCGATTTGGTCGGGAACACGAGTGGCGTGGTACGCGGCACGCAATCCAGGCAAGACGGGAAAAGCCTCGGGGACTTAGGCCTCGCGTCAGGTTTGAATGGAAGACGCGACCGAGAACGCAGAGCAGAAACCTTGTAAACGCAATTCGCCTGTGCTCTGTGCTGCCTGAAGTGTAGTATCCTAATGGATGGCTTGGGTTTAATCCAACGTGTCTTAAGTTTCATTGAACGTGTATCATCACGTACAGTTGGTGATGTATGCGATGCGAGGTTTATCGCCGTCTGTGATTGAGGTATTTCTGGGACCATGCAATAATGTTTGTTTATGTTTGTGCTCAAAGCTCAAGCTCACATCCCTGATGATGGTAGGACACTTTTTAATAACAGATTTTTAACTAATGAAAATTGTAGGTACAGTACTTAATTATCAAGCTAAAGTATACAGTGAACACGTTGAATGTATCAGTGTGTGCTGTACATCGTTCTGCGTGAATCAGCCGCTTTTGGGCAGAACTGTTTGCATACCTCTGGGCGTGAGCGCTTGTTTGACCGACAAAGTCTGATGGAGTGGGTTTCGGCGAGCCCTCTCTGGTTCTGAATTTCAGCCTTCTGCTTGTCAGCTGTAAACACTGCCTTGTAAATACAGACCAGAGTTGATGCTAATCTACATTTTGCATTCATTAACATATTTAATGTACGATCTGTTTCTTAAGTCAATGATACCAGGTAGTAAATGACAAATGAATACAATAATTTAACAAGGTGAGTTTATATCTTGAAACAAATTGATTGTGCAATATCATCGTCAATAAAAAAAAATCTAAATATTTAACAAAAGAATAAGACCATATTGCTGTATGGTTTACACAGTTATACAGAGGTTTCCATTGTTGAAAAATATGTATTTGCTTCAATCAATGCAGAGTAAATCTAAATTGTCAGTGCTTCCTCGCGTGTAAGCCAAATTGAAGCTGTGGATGCTGTAATTGATACGGGTTATTGTGGAAGTAATACGTGCATATTGCCAACAGCTCTGACAATTCCCTGCTGCCCGTGCTCAAGACCCTACTCTTCTTCACCATCCTCATGATCACCATGCCTATCGGCCTCTACTTTGCAACCAAGGTCTATGTCTTTGAGGGTAGGTATTTTCCTGTTTTACGTGATCTGCATTTGAATTGCGATCACCACGTATATGATGACATAATATCTTGAAGGGTTCGAACTACTGGTACATGTTATTCCTGATTTTGGAGACATTTTATGGGTTGCCTAATCTGGCATCTGGGGAAGAATATATCCATGATCATCTTATGCTCAGGTGATATCGTTTGAGCTTTCATATCATTCCCTGTTTTATCATTATTACCGTGGAAAACATAAAAACAATTAGACGTGGAGGTGCAAGTCCCGGAAAATAGATAGAATTACGAACTAATAGGATACCTTTTTGGGTGCAATCAAGCCCGCAGTAAGGGCAGATGCATGGATGCATTTTCCACTCGCATTTAAGTCCTCTATCGGCGTGGCAGTGCGGCACGATCGTTGCCGTGGGAAGGACATCCAGGAGAAGCTTGTCCTTGGAGCAAGACCAGAGGTCGCAAACGGGTTTTGATTCCTAACCCGTACCCTACCCGATACCCGGCCGGGTACGGGTAGCCGGGTATCGGGTAGGGTACGGGTATCGGGTACCCGATTGCGACCTCTAAGTAAGACCACCAGCATCGTCATCAACACTTACACTTTTTTGTTATCAATTATGGTCCAGTTGTGCTGTCGCCATCCTCACACGTCTCGCACGAGACGACCCTTTGGAACTTTCAAATTAAATATTGATCTCTGAAAACTGAGATCACAGAACTAATAGGGTGCTTACATTGTATTTTATCCACCCTAGGGAATGCACATCATGCTGTGCTGTAGAGATAATCACATTGCATACCTAAATATTTGTATTAATTAAGTAAATTGTCACATTTTTTATTATGTTTTTTGTGTGAAGTCTTAAATGCATCTAACTGTGCTTAAACTACTTGAATGCTGGTTTGATCACAGGAAGTTGCCATGATTTTAAATTTGGATTTTACTGGTGTCAATCAGTGCCCGCAGTGTTAGCCGTCTGATTCACCCAGCCACCTTATATTATGTGGCGTAAACATCTTCGGATTTGGATACAGATTTGCATTTATTGGGCACTCAAACGCCCTAGCATCTCAAAGTGCCTTCCATCCCATTCATTCAAATGCTCATCTGTAGGGGATGCTTGTGGTGCACAATGTAATGCAACACTGGCCTGCAAAGTGGGCATTAGTAGGGGGTGATGTTGGACCATGACGGTGGCACACTTGGTCTACTCTTATTTTTTAAAACGTCGCGGGATATTTAAAGTTCCCTGTGATGCAGACAGCGTATATTTAATGGTTAATATACCTGCAGTACTTACCAGGGAGATTTGGTGATTTAACTGCAAATCTCTGCAACAAGTAGCAAATGCTTGGCGATGCTGCTATTGTTATGGAGACTTGTTAAGGATTAGAATGTGCGAGTGTCATTGGTGTGACTGATAACATTTCTCTACACTTGCAGGATCACTGGGTATGTCAAACCGCGACAGCTACTTCTATGCAGCAATCGTGGCAGTGGTGGCGGTGCACGTGGTGCTGGCCATGTTCGTTTACGTTGCATGGAACGAGGGTTCTCGGCAGTGGCGTGACGGCAAGCAAGACTGATGACTCAAAGTGGAGGTCCCTATCCAGGTTGGGAGACAAGATCGTGACCTGCAGGTGCAAATGTCGAGACTGCCACAGAAGCAGCAAAGCTGTTCATAGTTCTAACGTTGCTGACAGCCTGTGTAAATTACCACCTAACGTTTTAACGGAGCATTCCGAAATCATAAAATCATGCAACATACTGGGGAAATATCAGGTGGCTGCTTGGTTATAGGTGGTATTTAACATGTTTCTTTCTGAAGAATATATGCCGATTGCAAATAGGAAATACTCAAATTCCAACTGTTGTTTATTTGTTTTGCCGTTATGGTTTCAGTAGGTGGCGCTCTGTTTTCTTGTAAAACAGAAGCCTCCATATTTGTAAATCAAGCATTTTTTGGAACGTTATCGCCTGAATGTTGTGTCCAAGTGTTATATATTGTATGTCGTAATTGGTGACCCCTTTTTCCCAACTTTCCAATTAAACATACTGAAACCATATCTTTAAATGCTTTTTATTATGTATACTGTCTGAAATAACATCGGGCAGATTTTTCTGTGAAGTGTGAGAGATGACAATTTTTCTATAAAACACCACAGCTGGCCGTCAGCCTTAAGTTTCAGATACCAAAAAATAGATCAATGATTGGTTCAAGATGCTTATTATGAATTTTGGGGTGAATGTTTTTCCTTACTTTGTCTGCATTGGAGTGAGTTCCATTCTTTGCAACATGCTCCTCTCAAGAGGTTTGTCAATATTGGAAGGTAAGTTTGTTCCAGATAAATAATGTATTAATTCACACGACTGTTAATGCACTGCAACACAGGAGGACAAGAATGCTTTCATATTTTAGCGACACAATTGGGCTTGACTCTACAGATTCTATGTATGTACATTGAACTTCTTTCGCGTTTTACGTAGCCAACTGCTAACCGCAGGTGCGGGGGAAGGACAACAAACTAAACACAAAGAGCAATTTTAAAGGAATTCCTTTTCAATCTTGATTTAAACGTGCATAGCTTTAGTGGCTTTCCAATATTGGCTGCTTGGTTGTAATATGGATGTCTGGTGTAGATATTTGAAGACAGGATTTTCAAACATTTGAACGTGTACAGCTTGGAAAATATGTAAACGTATCTGTAGTCGTTTACAACTTAGAATGACACGTTTTCTGCCATGCCTTGTAATCAAAAGATTATTATTTCAACACCATATACATCTTCAACAGTTTGTAGCCAAAAAAACCTCAAAACACTATCAGTAGTGTCCTTGCTTGACCAGAATAATATGTCGTATGGCAGTATTAGCAAACATAAAAATACACAATAGGCAGTAACTTATCAGTTGGTGGGCCTATTGGGCAATTCCTATGATGTGTGACGATGTCATATTGATATTTAGCTAATCGAGGGTGGGTTGGTGGAGCATGCAGGTGTAAGAACAGCCATAGAGGGTTCACGTGGGGATTGGCTTGCCGGTCCTGCTTGTAGCCAATAAGGGTTGAGATAGGGACCATGGCCCATGCGTCATCACGACAGGTCATCAGGAGTGATTGGCCTAGCCATTCGGGGCCCCAGCTAATGGGGAGCCGGATGAGGGGCGTGGTCCCGGGATTGACAGGGAACCATCGAGAATGGTCGAAGCTGTCCATGAACGATTGGACGGGGAAACCCGATATCGGCGGGCCGCCTTTGGGGTGGTCTCCGCGACTGGTTGTCCACTGCTCCGACGACTCGGGCGACGACGACGTGCTGGCTGCTGCTGTTCCGCACGGGATTCCGGGACAGCGGCTGCGCGACCAGCGTGGCGACTACACGGGCCGTCCGCGCGCAAGGGCTGGGTCGTCCGACCGCTGGCCGACGTCGGCCGCGTGTTTCAAGTGCGGCAGACGAGGCCATTTCGCCCGCGACGGCCGCTGCCGGCCTCTGCTTTCGCCTCTTCCGCCGAGGGGACCTCCATCTCCTCCACCTGCTGCGGAACTGCAACAACCTCGGGCGAGTCGGCACAAATCGCACACCCGGCAGGTCATGTCACATCACTCATCCACTCGCACTCATTCTTACACTCCTAAGGATAATTTTACTTCTCCTGCTCCATTGACACGCTCTGCTACACAGTGGAAGAAATTGGCTCGCAGGATTGTGGCTGCGGCGTCGGGCTCGTCGACGGTACGAGGTACCATCGATGGCGTTGACGTCCGTATCTTGGTGGACACTGGCGCATCGGCTACCATCATTTCGGATGTAATTTTTCATTTGTTGTCCATTCCTGCGTCGCGGATACGCAAGGTTAATGATGCGTGTGTTGCCGCCAATGGGGGGAGCATGGGTATCTGCGGACAGGTGGATGTGAGCATCGCTATCGGAAATATTACCGCCGCAGGACCTGTGTTAATTTCTCGCTCGCTAGCTGTTCCATGCTTGTTGGGTATGGATTTCCTGCGCCGGATGCCGTTGAGAATACGGGTCCACCAGGACTGTTTGGAAATGCCGGGGGGTCGTAGGATGGCATTCCTGCCTTCCCTGCTGGCCAAGGCGCCTACAGGTAACGCAGTTACTGCTGTAGTTGCGGCTACGGTGGAGGTTCCATCGGGAGCGCAAATGCTTATCCCGCTGCGTTACCGAAAACCACTTCAAATGGGAAGGGGTGCGAAAGGCGTGCTATTATCCCCATCAAATTCCGTATCAAAATCTTTTTCCTTGGCGGCGGCACAAACGATCGTGCACCCAGGTCAGGCACCTATCATACAGGTCTTGAATGGGGGACCTGATCGCGTTGTTGTCCCGGAGGGATCGGTGCTGGCTCACGCCACTACCGATTTCGCCTCTTGTGAAAAACCGCCGCGCGCTCGGATGCCCGCAGATGGGCCTCCGCATGATCGTTCACAAGAACGCTGGATCGCGGATTTATGCGGAGAGAATTCTTCCTTGTCAAATGAACATAGGAACGCCTTGCGTTCGCTGTTGCTGCAGTACGCTGATGTGTTCAGCAGAAATGATTTGGACCTCGGACGCACATCGCTTTTGTCGCACCATATTGAAACCGGTGCGTCGCCGCCTGTCTGTATGCACCCTCACCGCATGAGCCCGGCGGAAAGGGAACATGTGCGTGGGGCGGTAGATGAATTGCTGGCGGCGGATATTATCTCGCCATCCAATAGTCCTTGGGGCACGCCCGTCGTTTTGGTTAAGAAAAAAGATGGTGGTACGAGGTTTTGCGTTGATTTCCGCCGGCTGAACAAAATCTCGGTAGCGGACAGGTGCTAAATTCTTTTCCACCCTCGACCTGTCCTCGGGCTTCTGGCAGCTTCCCCTCGATGACGAGTCAAAACCCAAAACGGCATTCCGCACGCCGCAAGGCCTCTTTCAATTTAATCGGTTGCCGATGGGCCTGAACGCGGCTCCGGCCACGTTTCAGCGGCTCATGGAATTGGTGTTGGTGGGACTGCAGTGGGAAACGTGCCTCATATATCTAGACGATATAATTGTCTTTAGCCGCACGTTCGAGGAACATCTCCAACGCCTTGAGACAGTTTTTCAAAGAATGCGTGCGGCTGACCTTAAGTTTAAACCGAGGAAATGCCACCTCCTGCAACACTCCGTCCGTTACCTGGGTCATATTGTCAGTTCGGACGGTGTATCCACTGACCCTCTGAAAACGAAGTGTGTACGTGAGTGGCCCACACCCACTTCAGTGGGTGATGTTCGGCGGTTTATTGGATTCGCTTCCTATTATCGCCGCTTCGTTAAGAACTTTGCGACGTTGGCAAAACCATTACACGTTCTGACTGGTAAAAATCAAAGGTTTAAATGGGGGGTGGAGGAAGAAAGTTCCTTTATGGCACTTCGGGACCACCTCGCCACAGCGCCTACGTTAGCTTACCCAGATTTTTCACAGCCGTTCATCCTTGATACGGATGCTAGTGATATCGGCATTGGGGCCGTTTTGTCGCAATGTAAGGACGGGGTTGAGAGGGTGGTGGCGTATGGCAGCAGGGTTCTGTCCCCTGCGGAAACGTGATATTGCGTGACAAGGCGGGAACTTTTGGCAATTGTCCATTTTGTTCGATTGTACCGACCGTACCTGTATGGACGGAAATTCCTGGTCCGCACTGATCATGCGGCTTTGCAATATTCCCTCAAATTGGATCAGCCGTCAGGCCAATTGGCCCGGTGGTTGGAATCGTTACAGGAATTTTCCTTCGATATAACATACCGAAAGGGGGCCCGTTACGCGAACGCTGATGCGCTCTCAAGGCTGCCGCCCGTTCCTCCGTGCACTTGCCTGACGGGCATGCACCGCACCGCCCACGTCGCCCTGTCCGGTTATGGGGGCGATAGCGAATGAGGACGACGCAGGGGCGAAAGCGAAAGAGGAGGACCAGCAGGTGTCGGTGGACACCGATGATACCTTACGGCTGCCGCACGCGGTCTGGTTGCGCGAGCAGGAGGCCGATGCCTCGCTGTCTCCGCTACGTAAATTGGTTGGGAAACAGAAATCGCAATTGGCGGGCTGGAAGTGGCAGATGTTCCGGGGTAAGTCGGGATTGCTAATGTGTACCGACGGGGTGTCTGACCGACCACGCTTGGTGGTGCCTACTTCGCTTCGCTACGACCTGCTCTGTGCTCTGCACGCTGATAAGTTTATGCACCTCAGCGTCCAAAAGACTGTGGCCGCGATGCAAAAGGATTTTTTCTGGGCCGGTATGACGGCGGACATCAATGATTTTGTCCGCTCGTGCCATGACTGTGCGAAAAGGAAGCCGCCTCGGAACCACTATGTACCACCGTTGCGTTCCATTGAAGTGTCCCGTATCAACGAATTAGTGGCTCTCGACATTCTGGGGCCGTTTCCCCCGTCGGCTAGGGGCAATAAATGCCTTCTGGTCGGGGTGGAATATTTTTCTCGATGGCCGATGGCCTGGCCTCTGCCCGACCAAACGGCAGCGTCCATCACCGACGCTTTCTTGAACGGGTATGTCATGGACAAGGGGGCACCTGAAAGGCTGCTCACAGATCAAGGCCGGAATTTCTCCTCTAAATTGCTTAGGGAAGTTTGTGACGCGCTAGGTACAAAGAAAGTTCGCACCTCCCCATACCATCCACAAACAGATGGTATGGTGGAACGATTCAACCGTACCCTTTCCGCTATGCTTTGTCACACGGTCAGTGAAAAGCAAACCGATTGGGACTTGCACATACCAGGCGTCTTGGCGGCATACCGCATGGTTCCGCACACGTCCACGGGATACTCACCGTTTTTTTTTATGTATGGCCGTGAAAATGTTCCATCCATCGATGTGCAACTGGGTAAGCCGAGTAAACAACCGTCCCGCTCCCTGCCTGACCACGTGCGTGACTCGCTTGAACGAGTAACGGAAGCGCGAGAGGCTGCCCGGTGTGCGACGGCCCGTGCTCAGGCAAGGAACGAACGGTACGCGCGTCGATCGCATACTCGCATGCCTTGGTCAGTGGGAGACCTGACGTGGCTCCACTGCCCCCAGGTACCGGCGGGCACATCCCCTAAACTGCACAGGCCATGGCGGGGGCCTGTGACGCTCGTAGATGTTCGGAACTGGCAAAGTATCCGCGTTCAATACGGTAAACGTCGGTGGTATGTTCATTCCTCGCGACTTTAACCCTATGTTGACGCGCGTGTCGGTCCTTCATCCCCAATAGCTGACCTGCCGGGTTCTGCTGGGCCGACTGCGCCACTTGACACGCCCGTTGATCCCAGGGGGGACTGTGTTGTGCCTCCTGCAGATGAACAGGTTCTGAGGGCTGAGGAAGCCCCCGCTGCCCCCCCTCCAACGGGGCCCGCCCAGGACGTGACCAAGCACCAACAACCGACTTCTTCTTCGAGCCTGCCACCTCCTGTTCATCCGGAAGCAAAGCGACCTTGCGCTGGGAGCGGAGATGGTCCCGCGTCGCGTACACGGTCGAAATCTCTTCCGTTTCGTTAACGTTTGATCGTTCGCTGATTTCCTGTCGTTACCGCGCTGCCTAATGTATGTTGTGATTTTTTAAAATAATTATTATGGGTGACTGTTTTACATGTTGTTAGGCGCGGGAACGCCGGTTCACCCTCAAATTGTTAAACGCACCTTGGTGCCCTAATAAGATGTTGCGGAATTGGTTTTTCACCCTTTTCCCAGCCGAGACGGCTAAATTTTTTCACCGGGGGGGGGGGGGGGGGTGATGTAATAACAGCCATAGAGGGTTCACGTGGGGATTGGCTTGCCGGTCCTGCTTGTAGCCAATAAGGGTTGAGATAGGGACCATGGCCCATGCGTCATCACGACAGGTCATCAGGAGTGATTGGCCTAGCCATTCGGGGCCCCAGCTAATGGGGAGCCGGATGAGGGGCGTGGTCCCGGGATTGACAGGGAACCATCGAGAATGGTCGAAGCTGTCCATGAACGATTGGCTGGGGGAACCACGTGACGAAGGTATTAAGAGCGAGTGAGAGAGAACGATCGGGGGCAGACTGGAAACTGACAAGAGCAGGGTCTCGCGCGGACGGGGGCTCTGGGTGCCACGTGCGTGGTGGGGACTGAGTGCGTAGTCTGCCCTCTCTCCGTTGTCTGCCAGCAACGGAGAGTGAGTGAGCAAAGTGTATTGTGGAGTGGAAATAAAAGGACTGATTCCGAAGCCGTCTCTCGAAGGATTATTACACAGGGATGGGGACCATGATACACCTACTGCACAGTAAGAAGCCTGGTTTCAGAAGTGTGCAGTATTCTCTGCTCGTATGTGTAGATTTACCTCAGGGCAGTTGATTTTCTCTCGCAAACTCAGTGCAAGAAGGATTTGCTTTTATATCCTAAGGATCATGATGGTTTTTACATTAGAAAGTCCAAGTCTCAATACTTTCAGAGAGGTTCCTGCTACATTGAAATGTGTATTATTTCAATGTGATTTTTTCGGGCCTTGTTTTGATCATTTCAATTTTAATAGGGTTGTTTTGACATCAAGTACTGTATTACAGTCACTTAGAAATCTAAATAATATTCACATAATCTCTATTTATTGGAAAATTACTTGGAAACTTTAAATGCGGCTGTGCAGCTTTACACATAGTACACTTTTTAAAGACTTCGCTAATGGACACTGAAAACGCTTTACTGCCATGTCAACTGGCTGTGTCCGGTTGGTGGTCGCAAGCTGTTTGTGGTAGTTGTACGTATGCACTAAACCGGTGTACAATTTTTGAAGTTATCTATATGTTGTAAAAAAAAATGTTCTCACAAAGGAGGATGTCATGGTTTAGATAGGGGATGCACTCTGCTGGGTAGACTCCTGTTAATGAGTCAACGGTCATAATTTTTGTCTTTTCACGTGTAAGGTCAGAAGAACTTGCACTTTGAAATCCTGTACTCTGGGGTGTGAAAATGGCTTGAGATAAGGTTGGGCAAGGTTGTTACTTTAGTTCATTGCCAAATTGTGCGCAAGCACAGGTTACATGCAACCGAGTTAGAGGTTTTGTGGGGAAGATATGCAAGGTGCGCACATGCCTCTGAGTTCTTGATTGTAAAGTGCCTCCGATTTGTGAGATGTGTGCATTAATAAATTGTGTCTATTATTTATCACAAGGAAAATGTACGTGGAGAATTGGTTTTTTGAATTATTAAATGAATCAAATGCAGCTACAGTGCTGTATGATTTGTAATTGATTTTGTGAATCATAACGTAGGTATCGAAAGCCTCTGTGTTTAATTTAGAGTGATGTACTTTATACAAAGAGTTAACAGTTCTGAAGACTTTTTCCTAACAACATGTTGGATCCTGGTAAATAGTCTAAGCAGATGTATTTTAACATAATAGAGATAATTTGGTGTCTGCTGGTGGACTGTTACATGGTTCATAGAACATCAAATTTGGATGGTTTTAGAAATATGTAATATGATAATCATTCGTGAGAGATGTGTTCACCCTACACTTAGCAATGCATAGCTGTATTATTGAGTGCTTGACAAACCCGATCCATTTTTTTTGTTCAGGTGTCTGTATTTTAGTTTTGTATTTATGTACCTGACCCTTTCTCTGATTTATCCACCTAGGGCAGTTACATTTTAATTTAATTTTGTCTTGACTCTCTGTTTGCTATGAAGAAGGATCATTGTCGGGAACGTCACCTATTGTATATTTTTTTCCTTGTAAGGCCACAGCGTTACGATATTGATGAATGTTCATCATAAAGTAGGTATCCATGCTGAACAGCAGGGGGCAGCGCTGCTTCTATCGTATGGCAAATCGGCAAATCACGCGTCCAAGTTTTAAGTCTGTGAGCCGTGCGATAGCTTCTGGACTGATACTGCTCAGTCGGCTGGAGAGCGGGCGTAGGATGCAGTGGTTCGCAATACGGTGGTTCCATTGTCTGGTTCGGGCGGCCCGCAGTCACACTGTGTTGCCTTTAATGTTCCACTTGAGGAGGTGTGACGCATCGACCAGTTGCTGTTCTGAAGCTAAAGATGAAGCACCGTAGTTTTCTTGGCAGATCAAAGGCGTGCAGGGCACGCAGAGCCTTTGATGTTAATGTAATTTTCAGCAGAAACTGGATTCCTATAAAAATACTTGTTATGGGTCGTGCACAATATGTTAGTTTGAATCATACGATATTTGACTGAAATCAGTTGTGAAGTGACTTGACAATTCAGTACTATACTAGAAATTCCATTTAGACGAAAGCTCTGCGTTTTTTCTAGGCTGTGTACCGTACTTTATACTCAACATGTGTATTATGCACAGAAAAATATGAACAAATAACATCGCAGAATGTACGAGACAATACAATTGAGAGGGGAAAAAAATAATCCAAGTCATTCTGGAATGAATGAATTGCATGCGTTGCGTGCAGTCTTTTCACATCAAGTTTTGTTTTTGAAGGTTTTTCAAAAACAGAACCAGTCCAATGAAAAGGATCGTCACGTCCGGTATAAATGAGTTATAATGTAAAAGGAAAACCCAAGTCCCTACCCCCTTCCCCCCACCTCATACAAATTTTCACTCTTCCCCTTCCCTACACGGGGTTCCCACTTGGTTGGGAGCAGCGGGCCCCTATCTCACCTCTCCTGTGACTGTTCTGGACGCGCCGATTGGAAATTTTTGCGGAAAGAAGAGTATAAAAAAAGACGAAGAGAGAGTGACGAGCAGTACGCATATCGCGGGGTAAGATGATCAAGTCGACTGGCTCAACAGAGAGGGGGGACCACGCTTTCCCGATTCGCAGTCAGCGAGCCCTGCGATAGAACTCCAAGTGGCGTGATGGCCCATTGAAGTTTATTCATGAAGGGGGTGTAAAAATGACGTAGGAACAATGTGTGGTATCGTGAGATCACTTGGTTTCGTCCGTTGATGTTCATGCCCGTGACAGAGCAGGTGGCCGAGTATGAATTAAAGGGCATTTGTAAATCACGGAATAAAAAAAATCCATACATTGTATCTGCATATCACCATTGACAAATCAATTCTCCACTTACAAAAGCAAATAGCCATAATTTGCTTCGCACACTGGTCCACTTCCTCACTTTTAATTGATTATGGCAAAATCAAGGATTTTGGACTGATACACCTTGTAAAAATGTCAGACTAACGGCTATGGGTTGGTTGTGTAACCTTACATTCAATGTTACGTAATTTGTGTTTAAGCTAGTATAAAGCAACTAACAGCACACAAACATGAGGCTGTTCTAATGAGGGGAATGAAAACAGTATCAACAGCAAAAAGTGGTCTTTGCACTCACCACCAAGTTGTTTACACAGCCCACAATTATGACATTTCGCTGATTATGTAAGTTTTTACCAAAGCATGTTGTAGTCTGAGAAGAGCTACAGAACACTCGAACGTCACAGTAGTTGCATGAATTTATTGTAGGTTAATCATCTAATGCTATCTTTGACATTTGCCACATCACCCCCATCTGACCACGTGTCTTGTTGCACCGAGTACTCAACTCATAATCAGGAGATGTAGAAATTAATTCCAAGAGAGGGATTGGCTCTGCCCATTATCCGTCAAGGATGAATAAAACGAATGCAACATTGCTCGTCTTATCCAAAGATTGATCCCACCATGGTAACGTGGAGTTTCCACCACTGGCTTATAACCATCAACAGAAATTTGAGTAATCCAATGCTTATTTAAACAAGTATTTAATAAAAATATAAAATAAATTAAATCACGGCGTTTCGATTGCAACACAAGCAATCATCATCAGGTGTGAAAATCATCAGGTGTGAAAACTACGGCAAGAAAATTTTTCTTGCTGTATAAAATATAAAATAAATTAAATCACGACGTTTCGATTGCAACAACCAATCATCATCAGGTGTGAAAACTACAGCAATTTTTCTTGCTGTAGTTTTCACACCTAATTGTAGTTTTCACACCTGACGATGATTGCTTGTGTTGCAATCGAAACGTCGTGATTTAATTTATTTCATATTTTATTTCTACGTGCCTTTACCGAAAGAACCAAAGAGTATGGATCCCTGCAGTCACGAAAACTTCAAATCTAGAAAGAAGTATTTTATCATGATGACATTTGACCCGTGACGAAGTGCACCTTGTCTGGTGTAGTAACAATCTTGTCACCTTGGCTCTTGACCCCTTTAGAGCTGACAGACGAATGTGTGCCTTGAGACAGTGACAATGCTTGATGGCCAGGTTCTTCACTTAGCCAGGATTTTTGTCAGGACAGTTTCACTTGTATTTTTGTTACTGGTGAATTTATGAGAGTTGTTAACTACCTCGCCTGGTATAAAGGGGGTCGTGGGTTCGATCCCGACTCTGATGCCTGTATATTTGGATGTTCTCCCCGTGGTCATGTGGATTCTCCGGGTCCTCCGGTTTTTCCCTCATTTAGAATCGACATGCGTCTAAGAGTATTTGGCTGCTATAGATTTCCATGTGATAATCCACTTTGTTGCTATCATTTGTGGCCAGGTCGCATCTGAAAAAGAGCTATATAGCTCAGTAAGCCTTACCTGTTCAAATTAAAGTAGTTCGTCGGTTTTTAAAAATAAAAGTTACTTATTTGGGCTTAAAGACAATAGCCTACTTGAATTATATTAAATGTGTTTTATGTCCATGCTATTAATGGACAACGGTAAGTATCAAACTACTGACTGCTCAACTAACCCTGTAGTAAACATTCTGACCACTAGTGTCTTCAGCGACCTTTGGCAGTGTAATGTAAGACAATAAAAATTATATGGTGTACATAAATGGGAATATGAAAAATGTAACTGTAATTTGCATTCGGTTGTCGAACGAATACATTATAAGGTTACACACGCAATACCTTACTGATCTCGTCAAGGAGCATAAACCATCAGGCCAAGTCGGTCCTCTTCGCCAGCAGCTTTTGATTAACCATGGAACAAAGATGGTCACCACATCGTGTGCTTTCAGATGCACTTCTGAGGCCACCTGGAATGCTCTTCCGATATTAGGAAGCCACTGGATCTATGCACTTTCAAATCTAGATTGAAAACTAATTTCTTTAGAACTGCTTTTTATGTTTCGTTTGTTCTTCCCCCACACCTCCGATCAGCATGGTTGGCTACGTATGGTGCGAAAGAAGTTCAACATACGTTGAACTTTCATTTGCCTCGCTGAGGCAAGATTAGCATTATTGATACAGTACTCCTTAAAAAAAATCACCATATATACTCGCGTTTCACAACTTCATAAAACTCATTTCCAGGATCCTCATTTGTCTCATCATTGTCACTGTCGTCTTGTGAATTCGCTGCTGGATAAAGTCTTACCCATCGTCATCCATCACCTTCCTTTGACGCTGCAACCCACCTCGCTCATGCATATGAACCAATCTTATCGCCTCATCTCCACGGCGGTTGATTTCCCATGTGCATTTTTCGCGTTTGGCTGCCATTCCGGCACCAGCCTCGTCCTTCGGGCATTGTCCCTTCTCGCGATGTGTCCTGTTCAAGCCCGCTCACCTTCCTTAACGGTCAGTATGTTTCCGTTTGTTACCGAGTCCACATGGCTCCTCTTCCCGTCTCAATGTACTTCAGATCACACATTTCTCCACGTGTATTTGCACAATGGGCAGGTTTTATTTTTTCTCCAGTTTTCTCTATCAAAGATCCACGTCTCCTTTGCTCCCGCAGATGAAAGTTTGAGCGTCGGGCTCATGCGGTGCGACATCACGACCGAGGCGTTGCCCATCGTCATGCCACCGACCGCACATCGGGTGACTCCGGCCTTCCCGCCCAGCCCCATGGACGGCACGGGGGGAGGGGCGGTGAAGCGACGTGGGAGGGAATGGGGCGGGGTGCTCAGACTGCACCGATGTGAAAGACCCTATTGTATTACATTAGCCTCATGGATTAAGGCCATGGTATCAATTATGTGCAAACTTACATGCACTTTAATGTCGGCTCCACATTTCAATACCATAATTGAATGATTCATGAGCTTATGCTTACCATTCGTTTTGGGAAGACAGTGACCCCAATAGCATAAAATGTAATGAATTCAAATAAATATTTGGATTTTTCCTTCTTTGTTAAATAATACGCCAGGAACATTTGCAAAAGGATGTCCACTGTGGCGATGGAGCAATGTCAGACGCATCGTTGCATCACAAGTGAGATGTGGTGGTGACTTGGGAATTCCCTCATCCAGCTGTAGGTAGTCTGGTTCATGGTGATGAGAATACAAACCTGTTGAGTTGGTGTAATGCCTGAAGAAGAAAAAAATGAACAGTATCCAGAGAAAGGAATGCAAATCAAGTCTGCAAGGAGAGGTCACGAAGCCAATCGCTAGACTGCCATCTCCTGGCCACCTCACTGCCGACTGGATCAATCGGCTCACAGCGCGGAATTAATCTGCGTGATCCGTTAACCCTGCGTTGATCGCTTGTCACGTGTTTCAAGTCGCGTAACTTATCTCACAGACACCACTAAACATACACCTCCCGTCTTTACAGACAAGTTGGTGTAAATTACATACGGTATTCACATCTAAAAACTAGTGGCCATTCACAAGGTTAAACATGAATTTGTACTTTGCACCACATTGATAGATTGTTGTATAGTGCTGTATACCAATTGGCCATATGTGATTAACTGAAACAGTGCTAAATTATATTTTCGCAATGTGTCAACGTAATGAATACACAAAAATATTCCATAACATTTATCAAAAAAATAAATTATCACAAATTATAACCCACGCGTGTTGTAGACACGCATGCACAGACTAAGGAATTAATCCATTATAGGAAAAACCACGTGGAACCACAAAGCCTTCACCCAGTGTCCCTCAGGGTGATAACTCATCGCAGCCCTATAGTGTGCTCACTGCAGCTGTACAGGGCAGTGTCTGTGGAACATCGGACTGATTTGCCACGTAAGCTGTTGAAACTATTTTAAACATGTTTTATTTTTTCTTTTACCAGGTAAGACCCACTGAACTCTATAGCTCTTTTTTCAGAAACGACCTGGCCACAAAGGATTGCTCAACGAAGTGGCTTATCACGTGGACATTTCTAAACGCATGTTTCTAAATGCACGGGGAAAATCCGGAGGAGCCGGATAAAAATCCACGCGACCGTGTGGAGAGACATCCAAACTCCAAATATATAATAGACGTCAGGGTCAGGATCAGGTTCGAATCCACGACCTCCTGCATACCAGGCGAGAGACTTAACAGCTCGTGACTGGCGGCGATATGATGAAATTAAACGAGGCTGAAAAATCGAATTTGCAAATGCAAATGTACATGACGTCATTCTCGTGTGCAGTCATTGAGATCCGTGGTTTACAGATCAGTGACACATTCCTGCTGCGGAGGGAGCTGGTAGGAACGTTGGGTTGCTCGGTCAATGGCCAGGGTCAACGGCGGCGTGGTGTATTCCGCAAAAATGGCCGACTATGAGGGCGGGCACAAGCCGGCGTGAGTAGGTTAAACGTTGAGTTTTATAAGGGCACCACGGGGTGACCAACCCCTCCCCATCCAGCTTCACCCCTCCCACCCCCCACCCAGCCCCACCCAGCCCCTCCCCACCCAGCCCCTCCCCACCCTCCCCTCTCCACCCAGCCTGACCCCTCCATTTTTTGATGCACGACGGACGGACGGACACAATAATCCCCTGTGGGCTGGTGGAACCAGGTGTTTCCTACCAATAAAAGCACTGCACGTTGTGGCTAAGTGTTTGACATGGGTCTAAGCATTCCCCTCTGCCGCACGGCCACCTCACTTCTGAGCAATTAAAAATAATGCAGTGTCAACTGTTAAAACAATAGGACTAGCTTAAATGCGTAATATGTTAATACTCGGTTTTATTTATCCAGGACATTCTCTGTAAGTTACAAGGTGTTTTTTTAAAGTTCTTAATTGAAATGTTTTGGAAACGTTTTCATGGGAATTTTTCACACATGAGACACCAACTCATCATATTCATATACAAATTGGTCTGATCTCTACTTTCTGTACTTTTAATTTTCGCCTTCACCCAGCAAGCTAAACGTCACACGACATAATGAACTCTACACATTCCACAAACCCAGGGTTGTCGAGCTTCACGCGTTGCGTGCGTGACACGCACAGTTGAGCCATCTATCATACAAATAACAGGTCCTCCCACTCATTCCACTCCGTCGCGCACAAACTTCACTACGACGGTGTAAAGTTTTTTCTGGTTGTGCTGTACAGCCCTCAGATATGTTCTGGGGTTGTATCGCGTGTTGTGTCGCATCTCTTCATCTCGATTGACCGACTGCCGTGATACGTTAACTACCCTGCCTAGTATACAGGAGGTCGTGGGTTCGATCCCGATCCCGACATTGACGAATGTATATTTGGAGTTTGAATGTCACTTTCCCCGTGGTTGCGTGTATTTTCTTCAAGTCCTCTGGTTTCCCCCCTCCACATTTAGAAACATGCGTCTAGCGTATTTGGCTGCTATAATTTTCTGCATGATAAGCCACTTTGTTGAGCTATCATTTGTGGCCAGGTCACTTCTGAAAAAGAACTAAAATAAAAAAAATGCAATGAGACCTTGCATTATCCATCCGACTTCTCTCAACTTAACAGCCCTGCCAACCACGTCTCCAACGCGCTCCATCACAGGAGAACCTGTTGTGAACAATATAATACAAAACACCACCCCCACTGATAACAATTGGTTTGGGTACCTGGGGTATGCTGTTTGGTGAATGATTGAGTACATGTAAAACAAATGTACGAGAAATATCTTGATGGACAGAGTTGGGGTTAGAAATGGGATGAGCCTTACCAATAAACTGCAGTTTAATTTGTCAGTGCAGCGTTGTTTCCCACTCCAGCATCTTAACATGGTGACGTACATTCTTTATGTGTGAGATTTTTAATAACGACAGTTTAATTTTGTATTTGCTTTACGTATGATTTTCAGCAACAACCAACCCCACTTGGGGTTTTTGTATGGAGGTCCCATCACTACGAACTTGGCACAACTTGCCTGCCGAGTCGTGACATTGGTGGAAGCACGGGAAGCCTCTTGGGGTAAAGGAGCAAAGTTTGAAGTCCAGTCAGCATCACTTTCTGCTCACCCTGCGTATGCAGTGAAGCATGCGTGCCCGCCCTACCGATTCCAATGGCAGAGTGCCGAGAGTTAAAACGCTTTTACCACGGACCGATTAAAAAACTAATAGCGTTGCATCAACATTTTTTCATACGAAATTATGAAGCCATATTATGTTTTTAGAAACTTAAATGTGCTAAAACTGTTCAACTAAATAAATGCCAATGCATGTCCTTAGAATGAGCTGGAAGTTACCATCTAGTTGCAAAGTCCGACAAAAGAGCTTTGCATTTCGAAATTGACACAAAGCATGTTACGTAAGTTTATTAGAAGCAATGTTCAACCCTTTGTACAAACGTTCCCAGGACATGTCAGTTGTTTTACACAACACACCAGGTACAGTACTAGCAGGGCTTCGAACCCAGCAACCCGGGTTTATATTGCAGCTCACGGTCAACACCATTGTCGATTATTATCTGAACCTGTCCTGGGCCTCCCCTAGATCACCTCAGCCTCAAATGAGTACCTGAGGCGGAGTGTAAACATCGCCACTAGGGAGACAAAGGCGGTCGGGCGTGGCCTGGCCACCCACCCCGTCATGTACCGTTCTGGCCTTTATAGGTGCTCGCTAACAGCACTTGCCCCAACAGTCTGTTAAGGCTATACGAATTATAATCTTTGCCTTTGTGATGGTCACACCAGGCCCTCTTGTGTCAGAACAGCTGTGCACTGAGCACTGGGGAGCAATGTATGATTCATGTAATGTCGTGAATTGATGAATACAGGCGTCTCGCTTAGTGAGCGAGATACTTCCTGCGTAAATTTCTTGTTAAGCAAAAACTCGTTAAACACTCATCGTTTTCCCATTGACTTGCATGTTAAAAGCTGAGTTACGTTTCTTTCCCAAAAATGTCCACCCTTGAACAACTTTAAAACAAATTGCTAAATACGAATGCTAATTTTCAAGTAAATCAAACATCAAATCTAACACTTACCACATATGTTGCCTCCAAATTCCAGTGTGCGCCTAAATTTATCCCACTACACATGAATAACCACTGCTTGCAGGTATGTAGGTGCCTGTCCTCAGCTTCTACGATTCATTTGCGCCTCCCGCCGACCGTTCCCTCCCTTCCCCACCCCACCCATTCCAGTGCCACCACGAGGCTCCCCTCCCTCATATGGAAATCACATGCGGGGCACGCAGCACGGCCTCCATGGAACTGTCGGGGTCGCTGGCCCCCGAGATCCCTCCCTCGATAATGCTAACGGCCGGGCTAACATCATCACTCGCCCCCCCGCTGCTAGGCGAACCGCTGCTGGGTTCCTCGCCCATGGTGTGGGAGCGTTCGCTCGAGGATTCCCCTCCACCGCGGGTCCGCGTAGTAGGCATGGTTAGTTACCGAGTAGTATTATGCCCCCCTTCACGCTACCACGATACCTCCCTTTCCTAATCGTGCACCTGTAACCCACACACGTCTCCACACGCGACACCCTCTCCACACCCGCACACAGCTCCACACGCGACACACCTCTCAACGAGATCACACGAGGCCACGATCAGATATGAATGATTTATTGTTTGCTACCTGGGAATTGATGTTAAATTAGTATGAATCGACGAGGCTGGCCTATTCTACTACCCCTGGACCTATTCCCTATTTATCGGCTATGATCCTAATTCACCTTCTTACTCACTGTTAGGTGCCCACGGCGGTCCGTTGATCCCGTGCTCGCAGCGTACCTCGATGGGTCTCACGGACGTCCGGGTCGCTGGGCTGAAGAGCGTCTTGTCGCCTGGTGCTGGAGTAAGAGACAGATCTTCCCTTTGCGCCCCCTTTTTATCCTTCCTACATCAAAGGGATGCGGCTCCGAGCGTGGTGGTGGCCCCCTCCCAGTTTTTCTTTAACAATGGGCGCGTGCCCGTCAGCGCGCGTGTGGCGGTTCCGGGCGCCCTTGCTATGCTAATCATATGCGCTGCGTGTGTGCCGTTAATTCTAATTAATCCTCTTGGTTCTTTCGGTAAAGTCACGTAGAAGGGAAGTAGTAAAATAATAAAAATAAAACATAATAAAATAAAATAATTCTCACGACGTTTCGGCTACAACGCAAGCAGCCGTCTTCAGGTGAAGAATGATACACTACCAAGCTAGGAGCTTATATATAAGCTGGGCTGGAGGTGGAAGAGCGTCTTAACAAAAATAATGTGCATATGAAGAGGAATTTAGCATATTCATGGGAAATGCGTAGGAGGTGGGCGGGGGAGTTTCAAAGTCATATTATGCCCATGCATTATGCAGGATCAGCAGCACCAAGGGGGGGTGCAGGGAGTAGCATTAACAAAGGAAAGGAATGTTAATGATATGCAGCTGCAGTTACTAAACAACCACGTAGAAAACTAAAGTATAAACTACATAAAAAACTAAAGTATAAACTACATAGCACCATCAGTATACTTACTATACTCTACAATAAGCTGAGTTACTAACAGCAAGTAATACATTACAATTCTACGTCGTAAAAATTATATAATATGCTTCCATCTAAACTTTATTCTCTTACATCACACGAGCATATACCGTACTATATACTGCCATAGATAAACCCAACATTAAATTGTATACTGTATTGCTATAAATCACCCTATACCTTATACATTTTAATATAACACTATGTATTATTCTACCCACCCTAATGTGTATCGAAATGGTTTATTACGTCCTTCCAATGATTGCTAAGCCAGAATCCATCTTCTCGATTAAAATTGTCTCTGTGTTTGTATATGTGGATCGCCTCATGAACGAATCTCTCATGATAGCCGTCGCAGATCACTGTTACAACTCAGTGGGCTCACATGACATTGACTTCTCCAAGACATAGGTTCTCTGCAAGCCATCTGGCTATCATGAGAGATTCGTTCATGAGGCGATCCACATATACAAACACAGAGACAATTTTAACCGAGAAGATGGATTCTGGCTTAGCAATCATTGGAAGGACGTAATAAACCATTTCGATACACATTAGGGTGGGTAGAATAATACATAGTGTTATATTAAAATGTATAAGGTGGTTTATAGCAATACAGTATAAAATTGAATGTTGGGTTTATCTATGGCAGTATATAGTACAGTATATGCTCGTGTGATGTAAGAGAATAAAGTTTAGATGGAAGCATATTATATAATTTTTACGACGTAGAATTGTAATGTATTACTTGCTGTTAGTAACTCAGCTTATTGTAGAGTATAGTAAGTATACTGATGGTGCTATATAGTTTATACTTTAGTTTTTTATGTAGTTTATACTTTAGTTTTCTACGTGGTTGTTTAGTAACTGCAGCTGCATATCATTAACATTCCTTTCCTTTGTTAATGCTACTCCCTGCACCCCCCCTTGGTGCTGCTGATCCTGCATAATGCATGGGCATAATATGACTTTGAAACTCCCCCGCCCACCTCCTACGCATTTCCCATGAATATGCTAAATTCCTCTTCATATGCACATTCTTTTTGTTAAGGCGCTCTTCCACCCCCAACCCAGCTTATATATAAGCTCCTAGCTTGGTAGTGTCTCATTCTTCACCTGAAGACGGCTGCTTGCGTTGTAGCCGAAACGTCGTGAGAAATATTTTATTTTATTATGTTTTATTTTTATTATTTTATTACTTCCCTTCTACGTGACTTTACCGAAAGAACCAAGAAGATGAATCCCTGCAGTCACGAAAGCTTTAAATCGAAATCTAATTAATCCCTTTCTCATGCATGGCGCCTTGGTCATGCACATTATGCAGCGGCGTCCATCACAACGGCCTGCTGGGGAAGTTAAGCGCGGAGCCTCCGCAAGTCTCCACCACCTGCCCCATCAATTGCGCACTATGCGCCCGAGTCGCCTCTCTGATTATTTGCAATTCCAGCCCTATCCTTTAACTTCCCTAACAATGGCACCTACGCACTCGAGCCCGCTTTGGCACGCTAAACTATGCCGCCCCGTCCCTCCTCTGCCTGTCTCGTCGACCCGCGGTGGCCGAATGCCCTTCACCACGACCATACCATCTTAAGGCCGGTCGCAGCGCCGCGGT
Source organism: Lampetra fluviatilis (assembly GCF_964198595.1). Taxonomy (NCBI): domain Eukaryota; kingdom Metazoa; phylum Chordata; class Hyperoartia; order Petromyzontiformes; family Petromyzontidae; genus Lampetra; species Lampetra fluviatilis. Next base: position 1,479,555 of record NC_136289.1, read on the forward strand.
GCAAAGTAGCGTCGGGGGAGGTCGTCCAATTCCCTGGTCGCCGGAAACCGTGAAAGTTAATCCCGATAAGGGCTTCTCGGATAAAAACCGGTCGGCCAGGTGACCTCCCCTCGGAGCTCTATGGGGGGGGGGAAATGCGTGCGGGTGTGTTCATGTGAGGTGAGGTGAGGGGGACGCGGGGTCGGCTCCGTCGCTTGGTGGTGGCGAGGCTTCGTGGCGGCGGCATCACATAGCCCCCCGAGGTGCTGGTCCCCGTCTCGGGTTGACTGGAGCACCTTGCTTGAGCCGCGCCCACGAGGAAACGTTGCGGGGTCCGGGGGATCCGTCCGGACCTCGTGGCTGGTTTCGGGGCGGGTGGCTCCATCCTCTGCAGCTCATGTGGCGGCCTCCTCCTCCACTCCAGCGGCTCTCCCTGTCCCTCGGTACCTGCGGGCTGGGGTACAAACTCAGAAGCGGAGGGGTTTAGGGGCCGTCGTCCGCGCCGTCTCCTGACTGGATCGGGGCGTCCCGGGGGCCTGGCGGGGCCCATGTAGCGTGCGAGGTCCCCAAACACGGGGGGTGCGGGTACCCCGGGATTCCGGGCCCTTTGGGTGACGGGGTTCTCTCTCGCCGGGCAGCTTTCCATGGTTTTAAGCGGCGGACGTTGACCACCGTCTCCCGACCCCTCTCTCCACCATAGATTAGTACCGTCCAGGGGGAGATCTGCCGCACCACGGTCCAGGGTCCCCGCCAGTAGGTCGTCAGTTTCCCCACCTGACCGGCCCCGACGCGAGGGGTGTGTAGCCATACCTTAGCGCCTGTCAGGAATAAGGGGGGTTCCATGCGGGGTCGGGCGCCCTGTTCATGCGGCCGATGCGCGGCTTCCCCTTGCGGGTATGCTCGGCCTCGGGCTTCTCGCAGGGTCTCCATTAGGTGTTCCACGGGGCGGCTTCCCTCCTCCGGCTGGGGGGAAGGAACGCCGAATAGCAGATCTGCGGGTAAATGAGACTCACGGCCGAACATCATTAAAAACGGGGTTTGTCCCGTCGACGTGTGTACGGTGGTGGCGTAGGCGAAAAGGGCGTAGGGGAGGTGTTCGTCCCAATCCCGTTGATTTGCGGCCGCCATACGTTTGAGTTTCCCCTCTAGGGTCTGATTCATGCGCTCTACCATACCGTTCGCTTGGGGGTGGTACGCTGTGGTTCGGTCCTTCTGGATTCCGAATTCTCGGCACAGTGCCTGGAACAGCTCGGCCTCGAACTCGCTACCCTGGTCGGTGAGAACTCGTTCTGGGATCCCGTGCTTAAGTACATAATGCTCCACGAATGCCCGGGCCACCACCAGGGCCGTTTTATCAGGGATGGCCACTGCCACGGGGTAGCGGGTGAAATACTCTACTGCGACTAGGATATACCGGTTGCCTCGATGGGACTGCGGGAATGGCCCTTGTAGGTCGATCCCGACCAGCTGGTTCGTGCGGCTGACGCGGAACGGCCTTAGGGGTACCTGATATCGTGCCGGCTTCGGCCCGCACTGCTGACAGGCGCGGCAGCCCTGTACCCAGGCGGCCACGTCTTGTGCCAGTTTGGGCCAGAGATACTGGCGACGCAGGGTCTCTCGAGTGCGTCGTTCCCCATTGTGGCCCCCGAGTGGGTGGTCATGCACCAGCCGTAGCAGCTGGGGTCGCACCTGGGCAGGGACACAGATGCACCCCGGCTGGCCGGCCTCGGTTAACTCCCGTACCACCCCGTTCTGCACACACAACCGGCCATACAAACCGCTCCAGGGTCCTGGTAGGGCGTTCTTTTTCTCCCGTAGTGCCACCTCCACCGCCGCCAGATCCGGATCCCGCTGCTGGGTCTGTCTCAGCTGCTCGTTGTTCAGGCCCGGGAAGGCGCAGCCGACGTCCTCCTGGATCCGTCCGATCGGGGCGGGGTGATCCACCGGGTCCCGAGCCGTGGGTCCCGCGCTTGCCGGGCGGTCGACGGGATCCTCGGTGCCACCTGTGAGGGTCTCTGTGGCGCACACTGCACTCTCTGTCGCTGGGGGGGGGTCAGTGGCCGCGGCCTCTCGGGGGTCCGTTGCCTGCCGGCAGCGTCCCCCCGTGAAACACGGGCAGGCCTCCTCCGCCCTTGTCTCGGCGTACACCGTGGACCGCCTCGACAAGGCGTCCGCGTTTGCATGTGTCCAGCCAGCCCGATACTCGATTTGCAGGTTGTACTCCTGCAACTGCGCCAACCACCGGGCCATCTGCCCCCGCGGCTCCTTGAATGTAAGAAGAAACTGCAGAGCATAATGGTCAGTGCGTACGCGAAATTTCCTGCCGTACAAATACGGCCGGAACTGCTTACATGCGAAAATCACGGCGTATAACTCTTGGCGGGTCATGCAATAATTCAGTTCGGCCCCACTCAAGGTCCGGCTGGCGTACGCGATGACTCGTTCCGTCCCATCCTGTACCTGTGACAACACCGTGCCCAGCCCGCTGCTGCAGGCGTCGGTGTCCAAAATAAAATCAGTGGTAAAATCGGGGAAAGCGAGGGTGGGGGCGTGGGTGAGGTGGTCTTTGAGAGTAGTGAAGGCCATCTGGCAGGCCCCCGTCCACTGATGGGGGTGCTTAGGGGAGGTGAGTTGGGTGAGGGGGCGTGCAATCTCGCTGAATCCCTTTACAAATCGACAATAATAGGTGGCGAGCCCCAAAAATGATCTGATCTCCATCAGATTTCTTGGCCACGGCCACTCCACTACGGCGCGTACCTTCTCCGGATCGGTGTGCACGCCTGCCTCGCTGACGCGATGCCCGAGGTACCCCACTTCGCGTTGTGCGATGTAATACTTACGTGGATTGAGCTTGAGATTAGCCGCTCGCAGTCGCTGGAATACCTCTCGTAACCTGGACCAATGCTCAGGCAAAGATCTACTGAACACTATCACATCGTCCAAGTAAATCAGGCACTGTTCCCATTGCAAGCCCCGCATCACCAACTCCATCAGCCGCTGGAACGTCGCGGGCGCATTGGTGAGTCCGAACGGGAGTACTCGAAACTCGAATAGTCCCATCGGGGTGGTGAATGCGGTTTTTGGCCGATCCTCCTCCGCCATCTCCACCTGCCAGTACCCAGACGCAAGATCGAGGGTGGAAAAATATCGCGCTCCGGCGAGGCTGTCAAAAGTGTCGTCGATGGGGAAGGCGTCGCCGAGCGTGACTGCGTTCAGTTTACGGTAATCGACGCAGAACCGGGTTGACCCATCCTTTTTCGTTACTAGTACCACCGGGGCTGACCATGGGCTCGCCGAGGGCTGAATTATGTTATCGCAAAGCATGTCCCCAACCGCCTCTTTGATCTGGGTGCGTTCGGGTGCGCCCACTCAGTATGCAGGGAGTTTGATGGGTCGGGCTGCACCGGTGTCAATTTGGTGCTTAACAAGGTCGGTCCGACCCACGTCCAAGTCGTGTTCACTGAACACGTCGGCATACTCCTGCAGTAACTCGCGCAGCCGATCGGCCTCTCCCTTAGGTAAATCCGCCCATGGTACATGTAACGTGTCGAGCAGGGGGACGACCTCGGTTCGGGGAGTCGGGACGACTCGCCAGGCCAGGTCCTGGTCCCCCTCAGAACGACCGGGGTCCTCAGCCCAGAGTGCGAACACCGATTCGTCAGAGTGGCGTGCGTGCAGGGGGTGTACGGTGGCGATCGGGGTGCGCCGTCGCAGTATCGCTGGGGTACTGTGAGGGTTAAACATCCGCATAAACAATCAGTCCCCATCTGCGTTTACCAACGTGGCGGATCCCACGACCCCATACCGTTTTGCCAACTCCGGGTGAGGAGTTAGCATTACCTCCCCTGATGGTCGGAGCGCGGGGTCGGTGGGGGATGTTGCTACCGGCACCAGCATCTCGGTGAGCGGCCCGATGGTGACTGCCATCGCCAGGATAGCGGCCACAGGTGTGAAGCGGGGGCGCGTCGGTTCTCGTCCCAGGAACGGTATCCGCTCGCCGTTGCTCTCCATGGTGGCGCATCGCTGGCGGGGTTACACGTTGAGTCCCAGCTGTTCTAGGAGGTCGGTACCTGCGATACACTCGTGACACAACGCACTCGACACGTAGAACTCCTGGGTGCACACCTGACTGCCTATGCGGACCTCTAGGGTGGCTCTCCCCAGCAACCCCATTCCGGCTCCGCTCACCATGTGCAGCGCGCGGTCCGGTGCCTGCAGGTGACGCACGTCGACCCCGATCGCACTGCAGTGCACTGCGCTCACGAGCGAGTCCACCGCCCCCGTGTCCAGCAGGATTCGGGTACGCATTCCGTTTTCCTCCCCTTCCACCAGCGACGTGGCCCCCGTGATCCCCGCCACCAGCTGCCACAGCCAGTCGCCAGGAGCCACCGTTTCCGTGGGTGTTGTTGCTGGAACCTGTGTGGAGATCACTCGCTCGCCATTATTCTCATTATCGTCTATTTGTATTGGGACCGCGTCGATTGCACCCCTAGTTGGTCCGCTCTTTAGGGGGCGTTGGAGTTTAACCCCCGCGTCTGCCTAGCTCGGGTGAGTTCAGGACAGTCCTTCACTAGATGCCCTCGGCGATTGCACATATAACATGTCCAGGGAGGGGGGGCGGCTCCGTAGTGGGCCCCTTGCCCGCTCCCTTTCCCAGTTTGTCGCTGCCTGGACTCCACCTCTAGTTGGGTTACCCTTCCCGTTAGCCCTCCCACCTTGGAGCGCAGCTCCCCGATCTCGGACTGGATTCGCTTCCTCGAGTATATCTCCTATGCCAGTCTGTAGCCCGGCTACCCACCCCGGGGTTGTCTCGCTGGGTTTCTGGGGCTCCCTTGTCCGTCCCTTTACTGCAATGGCGAGCTCCTCCTCCTCGTCGGAGAGTAGGCTCGCTATGGCGCACTCCCGTCCCCTACCTCGAGGCTGCGCGCGCTTACCCGGGAGTTTCTCGCATTTGCGTGCGCTCGACGAGGGTGTTAAAGGAGAGGCATGCACCGTCTACATTTGGCTGCCACCATGGGGTGCGTGCCAAATATCGCTGGATTTTACCGACGGCGAGGCTCTCAATTATCTTTGCCTCGTACTCCGGGTACACGAGCTGGGTCAGCGTGCGTACGTCTTCGGCGTAATCTCGCAGATCCTCACCAGGTTGGCGGCGGCGTGCCTCTAAGGCTGCCTGCGCCTCCTCTTCGTCATTGGTGTCGAAGCGCCGTTCGAGTTGGCACATTAATTCTTCCCACTGAGTTTGTGCGCTTGCGTGCAAAGCTTCCACAAAGTCAGCTGCCCGCCCATCTAAATGTAGCTCTAACTGTTGCAACGCCTCCTCATCTGACCACCCATTAACCTTTTTAGCCCCCCTGATGCTGCGGGCAAACGATTTCCATGATGGAATTCCTTTGCCCGTAAATGTGCATTTGATTTTAATCTGGGTTGGGGGGCCTCTTTCCCTTGGGGGTGCGGGGGATCGTCCCGTTTCTGACACCACTTTGTCGGGGTTGCTGGCCCCCGAGATCCCTCCCTCAATAATGCTAACGGCCGGGCTAACATCATCACTCGCCCCCCCGCTGCTAGGCGAACCGCTGCTGGGTTCCTCGCCCATGGTGTGGGAGCCGTCGCTCGAGGATTCCCCTCCACTGCGGGTCCGCGTAGTAGGCATGGTTAGTTACCGAGTAGTATTATGCCCCCCTTCACGCTACCACGATACCTCCCTTTCCTATTCGCGCACCTGTAACCCACACACAGCTCCACACGCGACACCCTCTCCACACCCACACACAGCTCCACACACGACACACCTCTCAACGAGATCACACGAGGCCACGATCAGCTATGAATGATTTATTGTTTGCTACCTGGGAATTGATGTTAAATCAGTATGAATCGACAAGGCTGGCCTATTCTACTACCCCTGGACCTATTCCCTATTTATCGGCTATGATCCTAATTCACCTTCTTACTCACTGTTAGGTGCCCACGGCGGTCCGTTGATCCCGTGCTCGCAGCATACCTCGATGCGTCTCACGTACGTCCGGGTCGCTGGGCTGGAGAGCGTCTTGTCGCCTGGTGCTGGATTAAGAGACAGATCTCTCCTTTGCGCCCCCTTTTTATCCTTCCCACATCAAAGGGATGCGGCTCCGAGCGTGGTGGTGGCCCCCTTCCAGTTTTTCTTTAACAATGGGCGCGCGCCCGTCAGCGCGAGTGCGGCGGTTCCGGGCGCCCTTGCTATGCTAATCAGATGCGCTGCGTGTGTGGCCTTAATTCTAATTAATCCCTTTCTCATGCATGGCGCCTTGGTCATGCACATTATGCAGCGGCGTCCATCACAACGGCCTGCTGGGGAAGTTAAGCGCGGAGCCTCCACATGTCTCCACCACCTGCCCCATCAATTGCGCATTGTGTGCCTGAGTTGCCTCTCTGATTATTTGCAATTCCAGCCCTATCCTTTAACTTCCCTAACAATGGCACCTACACACTCGAGCCCGCTTTGGCACGCTAAACTATGCCGCCCCATCCCTCCTCTGCCTGTCTCGTCGACCCATGGGGGTGTGTGTGGAAGGATGCGTTTCAACCGCGGTGGCCGAATGCCCTTCGCCGCGACCATACCATCTTAAGGCCGGTCGCAGCGCCGCGGTGCAAAGTAGCGTCGGGGGAGGTCGTCCAATTCCCTGGTCGCCGGAAACCGTGAAAGTTAATCCCGATAAGGGCTTCTCGGATAAAAACCGGTCGGCCAGGTGACCTCCCCTCGGAGCTCTATGGGGGGGGGGGGAAATGCGTGCGGGTGTGTTCATGTGAGGTGAGGTGAGGGGGACGCGGGGTCGGCTCCGTCGCTTGGTGGTGGCGAGGTTGTAGATGGGTTGCCTGCTGAACGGCTTCATGGCGGCGGCATCACAGAATGCATGCTATTGGTCTCCGCTCGTCACGTGAACATTTGCTCGTTTTGTGAACAAATTGGTTTAAATTGATATTGCTCGTAATAGCGAATTTTCGTAGAAAAGATGCGCGTTAAGTGGGACACACCTGGAGTCACAATTAAAGGTCGTGATTCAACTCAAGTGATAGTTTTGTCTTGTTTGCACTCTCTCATATATTATTTTTTTAATTTTACCGCGTGTATTGTCTTTGGAGTTTAGCCCATTGCACTATGATCTCCATTGACCCCGGTGCAACCATGGGAAACACCAGAATGAGATCGGTGGCTTAACTGACTTTGGCTCACCTGGCTAAAACGGAGTACAGGTGTGGTAGGGCTGCACACATCATCATTGTCAATTTTGCCTGAATTGGTCCTGAAGATCTCCTTGGTCGACTCATCCTTACATGAGTATGTATGGTGCATTGTGTGAAATCAATACTGGGAAAAAGAAAGATAGTCAGGTGTCGGGCTGGTCAAACTTCTCATCCTTCTTGCCACACTAGCTTTAACAAATGCTCAGAGTTAAGATTTGTTCCAGCAGTTGCTAAGCCAACAGGGGGAATATTGTCTATACAGGTGAAGTGTTGAACGGAGACACACACTTCTTCTTGGAGGCAACACGTTTATTACAACACCCCAATAGGGTAACTTCATAAACGTCACAACAGGTTCCACATCTAGGCGATAACTACACGATTAACTAGACCACAACGGGGTAACTACATAACCGGGTCAGTAACACACTGCCTGACCCACGATGCCGAGCGTAACATCGAAGACCGAAGACTGAAGAGACGTAGCACTGACGGGTTCCATTCCAACAGAGATCCTCGATCGCTCTCGGGACTTCCCTTTTATGCACCCGAGCGTGGCCTCGCTCCGCCCTCGGCCACGCCGCCTTCTAGATCCTACGAGAAGGCTCTGGGCCATATTACGTGTCCCTCGAGCCCCCTTTTGGGCCACTTTGCTACCCTGCCCCGGCCACGTGCCCTCTCAGGTTCACACAGAGTATCACATCCTCACTTGCTCTCTCTCCGACCCTCACCAGAACTATGCCCCCTAGTGCCCGCTTCCATGCCATATCCACTCTGGTGCCAGAGAGAGACTCAAGACGTACAGTTCCACGCTTGTGACAGTAGCTGACGCTAACCACCATAGTGACTCAATATAAGTCGCTACACAGGTTATCTTATTCCGTGCATAACTATACTGTAGTACATGAACACAGTGCATATTTAGTAATGCCAGGGCAGTGTGTTTGTAAACTAAGAAGGGACTCAAATGTTCGGCCAAAGTACAGCAGTCACTTGGGTTTTTACTGAAACTTTAGTTCAAATGAGTTATTATTTATGCAAGGCCAACATTTCATGGGGAGATAATCGTCCAGCAGTGGATAGACCAACGGTTGTAAGTTGAGAACTGTAATTATTATGTTTTGCTTGCCATAGATACATTTCAAAAACCTTAATTATACAGTGCAAATGGTCATGACCCTGTTGAACATTATTACGATGCTGGCCCAAGCATGCTGAGGTCAACACGTGGCTGGATACCAGATGTTTCATCACACGTACTATGCTGAATCTGTCATTCCAGGGCTATCTTATCACTGCATTAGCTAACATTTCAACTGTAAACTAGCCCAAAAATGATTGCGGCTCCCACTTGCCAACACCAGTGGCAAATTTCCAGAGATATACATTACAGGTGCAAACAGTCTGAGATTTGACTGGTTGGCACAATGGTCAGGGATTCACAATTGGAAGGTCGTGAGCTCACATTATTGTTGTTAAGACGACTGATTCACGTGGGTGAATCAAATTGCTAAGATATGCTATGGGTTCAGTTATTTGGCAATACTCAGTTGGAAGCAGTGCCACAAGCATAAATTATCCCTACCCGAAAACCCCAACACGTGCGTCAACAACATTGTGGCCTTGAAACGAACCCGTATATAATGGGAAACGTTTCGGGCAATGACCCTTCTTCACATCGCATGGGTCAGAGAGGCAGAACAAAGGCCCATTGCCCAAAACGTTGCCTATTTGATACTTTTTAAGGCAATGGGCGCCATATTGGAGAGATGTTAACTACCTCGCCTGGTGTACATGAGGTTGTGGGTTTATTTGGAGTTTGCATTTTCTCCCTATGTTCGCATGGATTTTTCTCCAGGACCTCCGGTTTTTCCCTCCACATTTATAATAATGCGTTTAGAATATTCGGTGGCTAAAAATTTCCACGTGATAAGCCACTTCGTTGACCTCTAGTATGTGGCCAGGTCGCTTCTGAAAAAGAGCTACATAGCTCTGTGGACCTTACCTGGTTAAAAAAAAAAGTTCGAGAGTAAATAGTTCAATAGTTATTGAGGAATGTGTTATTTATGTTTCCAGTGTATTTTATAGATTATTAAACAGCCACGTTTATGCGAGTTAGGCTGATTCCATTGTGCCCATTGCTCTTGTGGACGGGTGAATGTGTCGCTACAATGTGTAACGAAAACCTAGTTTGAGATAGACTGTCAACTGGACACAAAAAAACTTTATTGTGCCAGAAGTTGTGTAAAAAAAAGTTTCACTTATATCTCTATGAACATCTGAGGAATACACAAATGCAGTACTATAATTACGGATGGTCCTTGACTTACGAACATAATTCGTTCCTGAGACCCGTCCGTAAGTAGGGACATTCCCTATTTAAATGCCCATACAGTTAGCGTTATGAAATGTGATATGGATCAACAAAAGGGAAGCATTGTTACACTCATAAATAATAATAAATTCTGTAATAAATGCTGTATAGAAAGTAAAAACATACAATAAAGTAACAAAAATAGAAAAAAATCAGTTTTATTTCCAATTACCTCGAGTTCTGACGCTGGCTTGTTTGTCTGAAGGGGCGCAATGAGTCACCATAGTTGTACACACAAGCACGTGCACACACACGACACACACTGGGCACGCGCGCCGGCACACGTCAATGACAACGATCCCCTGTATAGCCTAAACAGACTGTTGGGACAAGTGCTGTTAGCGAGAAGTGCCTATGAAGCCGGCACAACACACGAGGAGGTGGGTGGGCAGGACCACGCCCGATCGCCTTTGCCCAGTGGTGATGTTTTACACACTGGGTACTCATTTGAGCCTGAGTCGACCTCGGGGAGGCCCATGACCAGTTCAGAGCATCGTCACTGGTGTTGGTCGTGAGCTAGAATCGAACTCTGGTCGGCATCCTTGCAGCGCCTCACGGCTTTCCGAACCTCTGAGCGAAGGCTGCGGTAAGCCTCATTCTTTGACATGGGATGCTGTAGACGATGAGAGTGGGCCTGTCGCTTTTTCTCAGCCAGCCTGAACATCTCCTCTGTCAGCTAGGGTCTCTGGGGGAGGTCTGGAACGTGTACCCAATGCCACCATTGCAGCTGCATGAGCCACAGTCCTAAACCTCGCCCATTTCCCCTCGAGATCAGGAGGAGTGGGGGACGATGTCAACCCCAGCCGCAAGCGATGATGAAATAGTCGCTTGCAACATTTATCAGCTAGCTGAGACCAGGCTACTATGCGTTTGAATGGGGTCCTGGGTGTAAACCCACCACCGGAGTGGAAGAATGGCAGACGCATCTTACAAATGACATGTCGATGGTCAATGGGCAGATCAGTGCCACGGATGGTCCTGGTGTCAAGGACATGGGCCCGCATACGCTGTTTCGTCACTATGTAGTCCAGCAGATGTTCTTGCTTGGACCCGGCATGCATCCATGATGTTGTGTGGATGCGCTGATGCCGGAACGGCGTGTTGGTAATTACAAGCCCATGGGCTGCACAAAAATCTAGCATCCTCCTACCGTTGTTATTGGGCTGATCTGGCCCAGGTGCCAGCATCATGACCAACTTGGGCATTAACGTCACTCAACATAATGACTCTATCCCGTGGGGCCACTTTAGCTAGCACCTGTGACAGGAGGTCATTGAAGGCATCTGACTCATCGGCCTTGCCTGCATCCCTCTACAGATGTTCGTCTTCGGTGGGGGCATAAGTAACCACGACCACCACTCCTCGCCTCTGGTTGATGGCAAGGCGAGCCCAAAGTAGTCTGCTTCCCACACCTCATTGCCACGCTCCCACACCCCCTTCATTATTTTGTTCAGAAGAAGAGTCACTCCCTGTTGTTTGGTAGTCTCCTGCCCCGAGTAGAGGACTGTCCACCCCTCATGGTGGCTGGAGCCAGAGCCGCTCCACCGGACTTCCTGAATAACACAGAGATCCAGGCGGTACCGGTCCAGCTCCCGACAGAGGAATGGCGGCATCTCCTCCGCAGTAAGCATTCTAACATTTCACGTGGCCACCCGCAGTGGTTTTTTGCTGTTTTTGGAGGAACCCAAGGGTAAGGATTCAATCTCCTGGCTCCGCCAAATGGGGTTTGGCTTTAACACACACACACACATTCTCACGTACACACGTGTGCATGTGCGCATGTATGCAGAAACACTCCTAGTGCGAGGCTGACTCATTACATCTCACGAAGGATCGCTGCACAGAACAAATTAGTTCCGCAGTTCAGTCTGCAAGTGTGAGTTCACGTTTTAAGTCGATGTAAAAAAAACGATTTCATGGAAGCTTGTTCGTACGTGCGGGTGTTCATAAGTCTGGTGTTCGTAAGTCGAGGATTGTCGTGTATTTGCATACTTCATGGAATTGAAATAAAAATAAGAGCGTACAATTATGTTGTCGGAGGAGTGGTGGCGCACTAGTTAGCAAATTGCGCTACAATCCCCGGCGACGTGAGCTGAATTCCTGAAAAATAGTCCTAAGACTCGACGAAGCATTCCTGGTTAAACACTCTTATAATAATCATGATATATTAATGAAATTAATACAAACTGTATTTCGTAGTATTTAGTAGAGCGTTTAAAGATAAAAAAATATATATATCGCTTGTTCAAACCAACCTTGATCAAATACACCGCATTTATTTGAACAAAACAGATCTCCTTCCATATGGCTTTTGATGCAGATGCAAAGCAACAACTACAATTTCACATTCAAGTGGTTAAGATGACCAGAACCCAGTAACCATCTTTAGTTTTCAATATAGTTGTGTTGTGCATTGACAAAGCAAGCGGTATTTAAAGCAGTATTCAAATACAGCTTTCTGCCACTAAAAAACTGAATCTGTTCTTTTTGTTCTAATGGTGTTTACTGCTGTGTTTTTGTGGACATAGTTAAGTAGTAACACTGGTCCAAGGTCATTCTGAAACAGGAACTCGCATTTTAGTAATTCCTACCAACAGCGCAGAGACAAAGCAATTATCATTTGCTTTACTGGCAAATGAGGTTCCAATGGTGTAAATGCTTACCCCGAGCTCTCATACTCTGATGGTGCATTGTCTTTGAGTTGTGCGCCTTTTGGCGTCATCTGGTCCAACATCATGTGAGACTAGGCTCTAAGTAAAGCTGTCTCGGGTGTGAACCAATCAATTTCAAGGACAGTGCATACATTATCAGAGTTATGTTTTTTGTTTGCATTCCGACTGCAGGTATTGTGGTCAATGCAAACATGACTCCTTGTAAAAAAGGTGTCAGTTTTGTTGCCATATAAAAGGGTAAAAAAACAATTATCTGTTTTTTAGTTACTATGGTGGATTGATTTTGTTTTTCAAATATGTTATAAAAATGTAAATATGTTCCCTGATTTTTTAAATTTAGTTTGTTGTCTTTGGCTGCTGTTGTGGAGTGACTCATGCAGCCAGCGATGGCTGCAGGGTTTGGTGGTACATGTTGTTTATGTCGTTAATTGTGAAAATTCGGTCACAGTTCCTATGATCACTGTTACATTGCTTTTATGGCTTTATTTTCGTGATTTAGAAAAAAAAAAATTGGTTCGGCCATGTTTGCTTGTTGTAGTACGGAGTTAGAATGATGGCCTTAATCTAAGTTGTCTTGTGGTTGTTGTTTGACTTGCATCCCACTGGGAGTTTTTGCACACAGCGTTGGTGTACGGTGCTTTTTCTGCAATATTTTGCTGTCTTTTCCTGGATTTTCAGTTTGCACATAGTCACATTGTCACTTTAAGATGTTTTCTTGTTCATGTTTTTGTTTTTTGTTTGTTGCAGTTGCACCTGATCCAAGAGCCGAATGGCTCACAGGGCTATACCAAATAAATGAAACTGGAAAACTGGAAACTGGATTAGCACGGTTGGCTACGTACGGTGTGAAAGAAGTTCAACATTCATACAATTAACTGGCGATTGTTATTGTGTTAACCAATTTAGGGTGATATGATCATGGTCACCTTAATATGAATGGTAGGATGTTCATGTTTTTCCCATAATCCTCTGCAACCAAATAGTTTACGTGCAACTGCTGGATGAAAACCTGTTCCTGCCATGTTTGTGATGCAATTATTACAATACACTTCACCACACTCACTCATCAGTGCTAAATAGTGAAGGGAGAGCCAGAAGTGGTTAAGATATCGCTCGCCATTGATGTTCGCCATGGCCCGGACTCGAACCAGTATCCGATTTCGTAGTGTGCTAACTGCTGCACCACCGCTATACGTAAACATTTTTCTTGGCCATATGCTTTTTTAAAGCTACAATGCGTCTCGTTCGCATACAAGGATGGTTGTGTAATATCTACAGCAAGAGATAATCACGGTTTACTTTCCTAGATAAGGACACTCATTTACCTCGATTGCATATCACATCTGTTTTTACAATACTGTTTATGTTTGTCTTGCCAATAAGCCCCATAGTCACTCTAGAACACCTATAGTCACGTTTATGTTCATATCATCTTGTAAAACCAATGGTTCGTATTTTTGCATGCCCTGTAATGTGATGGTACACGATGTGACAGGACCTTGGGAAGAACCTGGATTCTCAAATTGAGTTGCAGGGAATACATTTAGGGTCCGATTAGACTGGATTGGAGTTCTGCAGGTCTTGTGATAGGTGTAACGGCATCTATTAGTCCACCTCACATGACAAGATTCGAATGCCTGCAGGAATTACCAGACAATGATTGCAGATGAAACATCAAACTACCTCGCTCGGAAGCTCATGTGGCATCCGCGAACCATCCCAATTTAGAACATGTGCCGCACTTTATACAAAACAACACTCGCTTCGTGTCTTCAGCGAAATTATCCAAATGCATATTACAGATGTGCCTTTGGGGACATTCAAATAATTGGGTGCGAATATCCTCAACTTCGACGGAGTTAGGGGTTTTTACGACGCAGACCTCAACGTGAAGCACGCCCAGCTCACGCCTGGTGACGCACGGCCGTTCGAACAGCGCCCGATTAACGGCCAATGCGACCGAAAGCAGTAAAGTAATCTCGTTGCCACGGCGAGGCACACACCCACCCTAACGGGTTGAATGATTTGACAACGCCGAGTGGTCACTCCCACGTCCTGCCCTCCACGAGCGACGATTCCATTGGGTCAGCTCGGGAGGCCGAGCCCTCCGAAATCGCCAGGGCACAAAACCTGCTGATGTAGTCGCGAAGCCCCCACGTGTACCTCTCACGGTCGGACTTCCCTTATCACCATCGCGCCCTCTCACATTGTGCTGCGTGCGCACGTTCAAAGAGCAGCGAGGCGAACGTCTGCAAGGAGAGGGCACGCAGTCGACGCAAACAAGTGAAAAACAAGCCCCAAATACGGCAATTTTTTCTACAAGTCAAACAGGCCTCTTTTTATCTGGACACAGATACGGGTGCGTCGTCCACTGTAAACTTGCACACTCGGTGCCTGTTTTTCAACCGTTTGGTCTCAACTGTGTGTGACCTGTGCATTGTTTTTCATGAAGTGTTTTCATGCAGTCGCGAGAGACAAGAAAAATACGTCAACAAAACCTGCAGCTCACTGCACAAAGGCCACACGATGCAGAGCCCCTGTTTAACCTCTCGCCACGGCGGCGAGATGTTAACTACCTCCCGTTGAATACAGGAGATCGTGGGTTCGATCCCGACCCTGAAGCCTGTATATTTGGACGTTGTGTGTTTTCTCCCTGATTCCTCCGGTTTTTCCCTCCACATTTATAATCAATTTGCGTTTAGAGTATGTGGCTGAGAAATATTTGCACATAAACCACGTAATTGAGCCATCAGTTGTGGTCAGGTCGCTTTTAAAAGCTGTATAGCTCAGTTGGCCTGACCTAGTAAAATAAAAGTGTTCATTATACTCTTTGGTTCTTTCGGTAAAGTCACGTAGAAAGAAAATAAATAATAGAATACGGCGTTTCGATTGCAACACAAGCAACCGTCGTCAGGTGTGAATGAATGCAGATGCATTGGATTTGTGGGGATTGACATGGTGTGTGTAATGATTTCATATAAAAAAAATCGGATTTTACTTAGAAGCATGTCATTATGTTGAACTTCTTTCTCACCGTACGTATCCAACCGTGCTAATCCGAGGTGTGGGGGAAGGACACAAACAAAACTAAGCATTCTTAGAACATCTGCCTAACATAGGGAAACAACGTAGTTTAATTCCAATTGACTCGTTTATGTACAAGTTTGTAACTTGCAAGCTACTGCTCCTGTAAAAATGAGATGTCTCCTTGGAACCAAACGGATTATCAGGTTATAGAGCAGTGAATTCAGACTTTAAAATAATATAATTTCATGTAAGAAGGCATTGATTTAACAGTTTTTAAATATTATAACAGAGCTCTTCAAACTCCATTATGTTGCAGGTTTATCTCCATTACATGATTCACTTTTGGGTTTATTGCTACAGCACATGCTTTCCATTTCATATGATTTCTTGTGAGCTTATTACAACGTTTTTAGATGTCACTAAGGTGAGCTTGTGTTAACGCCTGATTATCCTGGATGTAATCTCCACGAAAAACGTCGTGCAACAAATGTCAACATTTTGCTAATTTTTTAAATTCCTCCTCCGTCCTTTGCTGAAAAAAAAAATAAGCCGGCACATTCTCCCCAACGTGACAACTTGATTTCACTGCCTCTGTCCGGTGGCGAGGGTTATAGTTCAACATTGGCAAGAAACCTACCTAAGGTTCGATAGCAGTTGAAGGATATATTCCGATATGTGAAACAATGACCTACATTGCATACGACTTACTACTATATCTAACCCATGCTCTTTTCAACGTATCATGCTCATTATTTATTTTACAGGTCATCACAATTTTACTCTGATGTGTTGCTATGGACTGCCAAATAGCCAAATAACAAATGGATCTCTGAATAATGTTTCGTCACCCAGTCCTAAAAGTTAAATATTGATCACAGGGCAACTACATTGGAATTCGAAGTCAACTGATTTCTTGAACCATTAGACACAATATATAAACTCAGATCGCGCGTCTATATTTGATATCCTACTCACAAAAAATCACCCTGTATATTTTCAAAAGTGGAAGTCTTAGGTAACCATCTCAAAAACGATGCCATTATCTTTTGCATTCGTAATACGAAAATAACTAAAACACCTCATAATATAATTTGAAAATGATCATTTAAAATGTTGGCATTCAAGCGTTTATAGATGACACTATATATGGTGAGCAAAGTTAAACTTTTTGAAAGTGCTTGGAAATATTTAAAAATCCTTGACAAACATGCCGCCTTAAAAAATGTAGAATAAAGGGTGATCATCCACCCTGGTTTGATCTGAACATTTCTGAATGAATGAAAAATAGACATGTCGCCTGGAATAATGCTAAATCATCAAACAACCTTCCTTATTGGATTACCAGTAGAACACTAAGAAATAGATGTCCTTGCCTAGTAAGAAACGCACATTTTTCATACTGTTCTCAAACTTTTGTGTGTGTAGGGGTGTTACGGAGGGGCTGTATACATAGGATCACACGGGAAACAAACACAGTGGGCGGGGCTTCGTGAGTGCACGGGGAGGTGCTCTCAACGACGTCCGCACCGGGCAGCCTGGGGGGCTGGCCCGGAGTTGTGATCCACCGGGGCCCCACCCCTCAGCGGGGGGTTTTGGTATAAAAGGGGATGAGACGGAGAGCTCGGGGAACAATGTTAAAGCTAAACCAGTGAAGACCGAAGATCGTCTAGCTAGAGCCCTGGACTCCCCTGGGTCGCCGCCCTTGTCAGGGCCGCGCAGGACCGAGCCAGCGGCGTGGTCCTGAGAACCAGAGCTAGTGCTCTGGGACTCCGGGTACCGTAGCCCGACTTACCAGTGTCGGGCCAGACAGCCTCCCCTAGCCCGTTAGTGGAGGACTAGGAGGTAGGTCAGAGATAGCTAGCAGTGTATTCCCAGCTAGCTGGGTGAGGGGGCCGATACCCCCTCCAGTGTTGTATGTCCGCGGTTGTGACAACTGTTGCGGAATAAATACGTCTGCCTCAACCCCGGCGTCCAAGAGTCCTCAACGATATTACATCTGGTGACAGAAGTGAACGACCACGAACATGGACACGCGCCGGACAGCTCGAGCCGGGGTACCGGAGGCGGAGGACACCGCTGAAATTGTGGAGCCCGAGATGGCTGAAGAAGGCATCGAGCAGCCGGGGCCGGACGCATCCTTACCGCAGCATCGGGATGAAGGGGAGCCGTCAACAGAAGGACTGAGGCTGGCTCACGCGAGACTGGCGGAGCTGCTGTATGCTGCTGCCGCCACGCTCGAACACATCACACGGCTGGGGGCTGGTGGACCGCCACGGGGCGAGGACAGCCGACGACCGGTGCGCCTTCCCGCCATTTCAACGGAGCCCAACTTTGAATCTCCCGCCATCGCCGCAGCAGCTGCTGAGGGCGTGGCCGGCCTGAACCTCGGGTCCGACATCGGCCTCACAGGGGCTGCCGCGTCATCACCAGCGGACAGAGCGTCACCACTGGTGCGACCAGCGATGCCATCCGTCGTTCGCGCCGAAGCCCAGCCAAGTAACGGGGACAGCAGAGTGCGAGCTTCCACGGCGGCCGCTGCGCTGCACCAACGGCTACCTCCACTCAAAGAGTTTGTGGGCGAGGAGGGTGACTGGGGCGGCTTCCAGCGGCGCTTCCTCGCGCACCAGGAAATGGCGCAGTGGTCGGATGCCGAGGCTCTGCGCGCTGCCAGCGCTCCTCGACAGCGACGCCCTCGCCGCTCTTACATCGGCGCCGAAGGACAAACGCTCCACGCTACAGATGGCGCTGCAGTTGCTGGCTGCGGTCTACGGACCATCGTCGGAATGCAGGCAGCTCTTTCATGATCGCCAGAGGGGTGCAAAGAAGTCGCCCCTGGCGTACCGTACGAGTCTCCTGGCGCTGGCGAAGACGGCCTTCCCACGAATGGACGACGAAGGCGCGATGGTAACGGAAAAGATCCTCCTGCTGGCGGACGACCTGGACATCGCCGTCGTTGCACAGGATGACACAGAAATGGGTTCCCTCCAGGCAACGCGGCTCCTCCACGCCAACCTACTGTCGCAGCGACAGAAGGCCAGCAGGGCAGCGGCCGGGCGTACTGTGGCTGCAGCCACCCTCCAGGCGGAAGAAGTTTGCGCCATCGACCATCGACTGCAGCAGAGGGCGGGAGTACGGGCGGGCCGGGACGGATCGAGCTGCTCCGACCATCCGTCATCGCCGCCTGCGCTCCCGCGCTGTTACAACTGCGGCATCCGGGGCCATGTCGCCTCGGGGTGCCGCTCTCCTCGGCAGCGCGGGACGACGCCTCGACAGGACGCCGGCCCTCCTCCCAAGCTCCATCAACATAACCCGGCGAGTCGCGGCACCCCTCATGTTTGGCCCACGCACACACCCGTCACACACTCGCACACCACAACAGACGGGGGGCCGACATTGCGCACTGTCGCGCCAACACGCACCACTATGGGGACTCAGATCGAACCCAGGCAGTGGTCCGTGTTGGCCCATCGCGTTGTGGCTGCATCGTCGGGGTCGTCAGCCGTGGTGGGGCACATTGACGGGGTTGAGGTGCGCATCCTGGTCGATACAGGAGCATCGGCGACCATCATTTCGGAACTAATTTACAATATTCTCCCTGTCCAGAGCCGTCCTTTACTTCCGGTTAACGTCCCATTCTATGCTGCTAACGGGGGCTCACTTGGCATCATTGGACAGATTCGAGCACAAATTTGTATCGGTAATATCAAATTGTCCGGCCCGATTTTTGTTTCCTCCTCGCTGGCGGTTCCGTGCCTGCTGGGGACGGACTTCTTGGGCAAAATGCCGATTCGTATTTTAATAGACCAGGGCTGCATTGAGCTCCCGTCGGGACGACGCATGGCGTTTCTGCCGTCCCCCACTGCGGCTCGGACGGCGTTCGCGACGGTACCGGCGTTTGTCGTTAAAACGGTTCGCGTACCGCCGGGGGCACAAATGTTGGTGCCTCTCAAACTTCGTCGGCCCTTCGCTAAAGGCATTGGGGACCAGGGAATTCTGCTGGGGCCATCTAGGGCCGGGGTTAGCGGACCTCATTTAATTCCGGCCCAGACCATCGTCAAAGGGGACGGGGACCCTTTCATCGCGGTCCTCAATGTGGGGTCGCAGACACTGGTGGTTCCTCAAGGGACCGTGCTTGCTCACGCAACGCCGGTGCCCTGTGAGGAACCTGTCGCGAATCACGTAGGCACTGTCCCTCTGCCGCATCCACATTCGGACACCGATGAAGGGTGGCTCGAGGCGCTTTGTGCGGGATCGACGGACCTGTCGGATTTAGAGCGTCAAAAGCTTAGGACACTGCTGCGTGAATTTTCCGACGTTTTCAGTCAGAACAAATTCGATTTGGGCTGTACCCATCTGCTGCGTCACCATATTGATACAGGTGACAGCGCGCCAATACGCCAAAATCCTTTTCGGTTAAGTCCCGCCGAAAAGGACCATGTCAAATGGGCTGTTGATGACATGTTAGCCGCCGACATCATTTCTCCCTCTACCAGCCCGTGGGGAGCGCCGATCGTCCTGGTTAAGAAACAGGATGGCTCGTTTGCGGTTTTGCGTCGATTTTCGCCGCCTCAACAAAATTTCTGTTGCCGACGCATACCCGCTTCCCACGGATTGACGAATCGCTGGACGCCTTGGCGGGAGCGCGATTCTTCTCCACATTGGATTTGCTTTCGGGATTCTGGCAGCTTCCTCTGGACGATGATTCTAAGCCTAAAACTGCATTCCGTACACCGCACGGCCTCTTCCAATTCAACCGGTTGCTGATGGGACTCCACTCGGCGCCGGCGACTTTCCAGCGATTGATGGAATTGGTTTTGGCTGGATTGCAATGGGACTCGTGCTTAATTTATTTGGATGACGTTATCGTCTTTAGCAGAACATTTGACGAGCATCTCCAGAGGTTGCGGGCGGTTTTCCTCAAAATGCGGGCTGTTAATTTGAAATTTAAACCCCAAAAATGTCATCTGTTACGCGAATCTGTGTGTTATTTGGGACACATCGTTGGACGCTCAGGTATTGCTACCGATCCCGCCAAAACGCAGTGCGTCAGCTCCTGGCCGACTCCCACCTCTGTGGGAGAGGTCATGAGTTTCATTGGATTCGCGTCGTATTACCGACGCTTTGTCGCGGATTTTGCGATAATTGCAAAGCCCCTACACGCTTTGACGTCAAAGGGGGTCCGCTTTCATTGGGGACAGGAGGAGGAGGCTGCTTTCCGCTCCCTTCGGGACGCTCTGGTTAAAGCTCCTCCCTTGGTTTACCCCGATTTTTCTAAACCCTTTGTGCTCGACACCGATGCGAGCAACACAGGTATTGGGGGCGTGCTTTCCCAGGTGGTTGACGGCGTAGAACGGGTAGTCGCGTACGGTAGTCGGGTGTTGTCTCCAGCGGAGCAAAGATATTGTGTCACCCGTCGGGAACTGTTGGCAATTGTCTATTTCATCCAACAGTACCGCCCATATCTGTACGGTCAGCGTTTCACCGTCCGTACAGATCATGCGGCACTACAGTACGCCCTGCGAGTTCAACAACCATCGGGACAATTGTCTCGATGGTTGGAGGTTCTCCAGGACTTTGATTTTGAAACCACGTACCGTAAGGGCGTTCGCCACACCAATGCGGACGCTCTGTCGCGCATGCCAACCACCCCCGAATGCGCATGCCTCCTGGGGTCGGGTCGTTGCAGGCATCCGGGTGAAATATCTGTTCCGGTCTTGGCGGCCGCCGACGACGCAGCGTCAATGACGAATTCGATCGCACAACAGGGATCAGATTCCCTGTTGGGGTTGCCTGTCACTGAATGGGGGCGCCTACAGATGGAGGATACCTCCCTCCTCGCGTTGCGTCGTCGCGTCGGGGATGCTGGGTGGGGGAGGGGTGATGCCGACGCATGGGAAATGGTCACGGGTCTGCTGATGCATTGGGACGGGAAATCCTATCGACACCGGCTGGTGGTCCCTTCTGGGTTACGGGGTAAGGTGGTGTGGGCCGCTCATGAGCGCCTCCTCCACCTGGGGACCCAAAAGACCCTCGCCTTGCTCCAGCTTGATTTTTTTTGGCCGGGCATGACAAGGGATGTCGCAGATCTGTTGGGGTCATGCCCTCGGTGTGCGCAACGGAAACCACCAGCACGAGAGTCTAACCCACCTTTGCAGTCTATCAGAGTCTCCAGAGTCAACGAACTTGTCGCGCTGGATATTCTGGGCCCATTCCCCACCACCCCCAGGGGCAATAGATATTTGTTTACCAGGTTGGAGTACTTTACGCGCTGGCCTATGGCCTGGCCCCTGGCCAACCAGTCGGCAGCAGCCATCGTGGAGGCCTTTGTCCAGGGATACGTCCTGGACAAAGGTGCTCCGCAGCGGCTGCTGACCGACCAGGGCAAACATTTTTCCGCAAACTGCTCCAACAAGTCTGTGAGCTCCTGGGCACGAAAAAAATTCATACCTCTCCCTATCACCCGCAAACTGACGGGATGGTCGAGCGTCTGCACCGAACCATCACGTCCATGTTGTCACAGCAGGTTTCGGACTCACAGACCAATTGGGACCTGCAAATTCAAGGGGTCCTGGCAGCATACAGATTGGCCCCCCATGCGGCAACGGGATTTTCCCCCTTCTTCCTCATGTATGGCCGCGAACCTGACCCACCTGTTCGGGCCCAGCTGCAGATCCCCGCGCCGCAGGGTAAAACTAAATTGGCCGACCATGTTAAATTTAACCTTGCGAAATTAACAGAGGCACGGGATGCTGCCATGCAAAATTCCGACCTACGTCAGAAAGCTAATGAGCGGCTCAGACTGGGTCGCGCGCACGTGCTACAGTGGAAGCCGGGGGACAAGGCATGGCTGCACTGTCCCCAGGTACCACTCGCGACCTCCTCTAAACTGGTGCGGCCGTGGCGGGGCCCTGTCGAGGTGGTTGAAGTTTTGCGGCCTCAGTGCGTACGCATCAAATGGCGGAAGCGCCGGTGATTTGTGCACCCCTCCAGATTGAAACCCTTCGTTGCGGTGCGAAGTCCCACTCCACACACGCGTGGCCAAACATGTGGGGGGTCGACCGACTCAAAGGGTCCGTCTCCGCTGCTCTCGCCTGACGTGTTGCCGGCTGTCCCGCCCCCAGGTGCACCAGGAATGACGGGCTCACGCCCGACAACCCCTACGGGGGATGTCGAGGGTCTCGCGACATCGAGAGGAGACTCACTCGGCAATGGACAGTTGCCACCCGACGGCCCGCCATCCGGGGTTGCCCCGTGTGACGGGCCTGCTGCAAGGACGCGCGCAAGAATGCGCAGACTCTTGTGATGCACAAAAAGAAAAAAAAAAATATTTTTCACATGTTATGTTCACTGTGTGCTGCATCGGTGGTGTGTTCCTGGCACATTGGATTGTACGTATGTTGTGTTCACTGTGTGTTGTGTGTGTCCTGGGGTTCCCTGCAAATTGTATATACGTTGGTTTTACGGAATTCGTATTTATTCGGGGGGGGGGGGGTGCGTCGGGTATTTTACCTTCTTGCTTTTCTGGTTCTTGTTGTTGTTCTCGTTCGCGTTATGGTTGAAAAAAATTGTGAGGCACACGCGGGATCGAGGGGTAAATAAACTTGTATTGTCGTTTGTTGCAGCCGGGACGGCTGCGAGCTGTACAGGGAGGGGTGATGTAGGGGTGTTACGGAGGGGCTGTATACATAGGATCACACGGGAAACAAACACAGTGGGCGGGGCTTCGTGAGTGCACGGGGAGGTGCTCTCAACGACGTCCGCACCGGGCAGCCTGGGGGGCTGGCCCGGAGTTGTGATCCCCCGGGGCCCCACCCCTCAGCGGGGGGTTTTGGTATAAAAGAGGATGAGCCGGAAAGCTCGGGGAACAATGTTAAAGCTAAACCAGTGAAGATCGAAGATCGTCTAGCTAGAGCCCTGGACTCCCCTGGGTCGCCAGTCTGGTCCCGAGAACCAGAGCTAGTGCTCTGGGACTCCGGGTACCGTAGCCCGACTTACCAGTGTCGGGCCAGACAGCCTCCCCTAGCCCGTTAGTGGAGGACTAGGAGGTAGGTCAGAGATAGCTAGCAGTGTATTCCCAGCTAGTCGGGTGAGGGGGCCGATACCCCCTCCAGTGTTGTATGTCCGCGGTTGTGACAACTGTTGCGGAATAAATACGTGTGCCTCAACCCCGGCGTCCAAGAGTCCTCAACGATATTACATGTGTATGAACATTATGGGATTTTTTGTGACTTTCCCCCGTATCCAGATAATACGATGATAATTGTGCACAGTCATGTGCATTCCCTACAGATGACACTTTCATTTTGGTGACACGTGCGTTTTTTGTCATATCATGTTTTTAATATTTATTTTAGACTTTTATTAAAATCACACGTCACAGTTTGTATATATGCTTTCGCATCGTATGTACCCGACCATGTTAATCAGAGGTGCGAGGGAAGGACAACACACTAAACACAAAAAGCAGTTATAAAGAAATTAGTTTTCAATTTAGATTATTTAAAAGTGCATAGCTCCAGTGGCTTCCTAGTTTCGGAAGAAAGAGCGTTCCAGACGGCCGCAGAAGTACATTCGAAAGGGCGCGATCAAGTGGCCACCTTTGTTCGATGGCGAGCCAAAAGCCGCTGTGAGGATGACCGGAGGGCGCGTGATGGTTTATGCTCCTTGATGAGATCAGCAAGGATGGGTGGTGGAATGGGGATGTGAGTACAGGCTGAGAGTGCTTTAGAGAAAAACATCCTCATTCCCCTCCCGTTAGTGGCTGGGTTTACGCATTCTCGGTGCAGGACCACGCTTCCTTGATGTGCTGGATAACTGATCACTCAGTGTGCAATTGCTTTAGAAGAAGTCACGTACGGTTATCATTGTAATCGCTAAAGTTTGCTGAGTCGCAGTCGGCACAATCGTGTGTGTAATGCCACGTAAGAATGTGTTCTTGTTGATAATTATTTCCCACGTACTCTTGTTGTTACGGGCTATAACATGCGCTTGGCGATTTTAAACAGAGTGAAACACGAGTTGTGCTTAGGTGCAATGTTGTTTGTCCAGTTAACACAAATCGACTCTGACGGAGTCACTATTCCCCCTACATAGAAATGTGGAATTCCCATTTAGCAATCTATGCTGAACATGGGAGGTGAGTACACCTCTCCTCCACGGTGACTTTGTATCGAGTCGTCAACTCGCAATTGGAATTGCTTACGTACAAATCCTCAGTTGCGTCGATACATTCACGACTGCTTTGTGGGAAGCCAATCGTGGCGGCGCTACGGAGAGAGGAGCGCTCGCAATGAGGACACTTCGGCGCTTGCTCGGAGCCACCGGTGGCGTTGGGCTCCAGCACGTCGCGCATTTAAGCGGCGGGGACACTGATCATTTCATTTTAAATTATTGGCCAGTGGTTGACTCAGTCTCCTCCATGGTCAATAAAATGAGGACCACTTGGTGGAAAAGGCCAAGATTGGTTGTCCTAAATACGATTTGATTTCTGAGTCGACCTCCGACCAGAATTGAACTCGTATCCTTGAGCCATCCAGCGCTCCACAGCATCACCTGGCCAGTGAGTATTATAATCCAGATAATACGATGAACGTGACCCTCGTGTTTATGTTGTACGCATTGTGGAGTCATAACGGCTGATGTTCTTTCAGGATTGGGTGTTTCATCGTCCCCGGGCACGAGTGCCCTTGGGAGCTTCACCTTTCTTGGGAGCTTCGCTGTCATGGTGTGGGGAGGCCTTCATTCAGCAGCGGCTTGACCATCGCTAGTCACCAGACGTCTATTTGTGATGGGTAGAACTTAGAATAATGATGCCATGGCAATGCAGGAATTAAATCATTAAGACAGGATCAATAAGTAAACACCCGCGTATTAAGCAATCATGTTCTAAGTGTAATCAAGAATGCAAAACTTAAGCTGGCGACAAACATATACATTTTAAGATGAATAAAAATCCATGGCAACGCCCCGTTTCCTCTGTTGTTATGGAAATAGCAACAGTAACAAGGGTGGATCCAGTTTTGATATCCAGTCATGACCATTTTCTGATGCAGAATTCACTATTGTCCAGGACTTTCTAAAAGGGTTGCAACGCACTCGAGTGCGCATCACTATTTGTGAACGCATGTAGATTGTGCATCCTTGCATGGTCGACTGAAGTCAATCGTGCCCGTTGATGAGAGTGAACTTTGCTATTCATGAACTGAGAATGTGCCAACTGATAAGGGGAGAAGCCATTGCGTAAAAGTCCTGAAACCGTAATGGTGTTAACCCCTTACGGAAACTTGTGCTCTGTTGAAAGAAAGTTTTCTGGAATCACACCACCATTAATTTGAATGAACACGAGTGAAGTGTGTCATGGCCTTAAACGTGGCAAATGAATGGCCTTGACAAGGAAAATGTGTCCTTTGGGAAAGTCCTAAATCCCTTTTCGTCATCGGCCTTTGCACAATGCTGTCATCCAGCGGTGCCACACACACACACACACGCGAGAGTGCAGGGGACAGGGCAAAGGGCAGAGTTTATGCTGCTCTACCCACGTGGTAACCGGGCGACGTCTGGGACGGTGTGGTCTCGGCTTCGAGTAGAGAGAGGGAAAGTGAACTCGTGTTAGATGGCCTATCATTCCATCGGGGTTGATACGCTATCACCTGGGAAAACATCCATAGTGGTCGTCATGTGGATATTCTGCCCCCGCCATGGGAATGTGGAATGTTCACCACTGGCTCAGGGCCGTCAATGGAGTTAATCGCTATTTCACATTTGCGCAGGGGCACTTTAACTGTAGATCAAATTATATTAGTGTATAGACAAAACATGAAATTAAGAATGAGTTGGGAGTTTGTCCATAATAAAAAAAAAGTTGGAAATGTTGTTGCTCGATTTTAACCGGTGATAAAGCAATGTCTAGTTCATACCTCGTAAATCTAAATCGTGTCCAAGAGACATTCTGAATCATCTGTGTAAGTAAACTGACCCCTAGATCCAAAGGTAAAACCTCTCATTGGTCACAAGATTTCCATTAGATTAGCACGGTTGGCTTTGTACGGTGCGAAATACGTTCAAATTACATACCAGGAAAATCAGACTCTGCAGTAGTTCTACATTGGAAATACCATTTCCTCTTCAGCGTGCCCCCCAAAGCACGATGAAAACACAATCCTACTCAGAGTGATTCGCTGCTCAAATGAGCATTAAGGCGGTGCTCATCTCCTATTCGCAGCACTGAGACAGATGTTGAAATTCCACATTCCTATGGCTCGGTTGATCAGACTGTGTCGTCTCATCGTCAGTGGTGTGTTCAACAAACACAGAGCAAGTCACAACGACACACTCACCCGCTTACCATACTGCAGGTGACAACCACACACTCCCCCACTCACCACACTGCAGGTGACTACAACACACTCACCCACTCACCACACTGCAGGTGACAACCACACACTCACCCACTCACCATACTGCAGGTCACACCAACACACTCACCCACTCACCACACTGCAGGTGACAACCACACACTCACCCACTTACCATACTGCAGGTCACACCAACACACTCACCCACTCACCACACTGCAGGTGACAACCACACACTCACCCACTCACCACACTGCAGGTGACAACCACACACCCACCCACACTCACCACACTGCAGGTGACAACCACGCACTCATCCACTCACCACACTGCAGGTGACAACCACACACTCACCCACTCACCACACTGCAGATGACAACCACACACTCACCCACTCACCACACTGCAGGTGACAACCACACACTCATCCACTCACCACACTGCAGGTGACAACCACACACTCACCCACTCACCACACTGCAGGTGACAACCACACACCCACCCACACTCACCACACTGCAGGTGACAACCACGCACTCATCCACTCACCACACTGCAGGTGACAACCACACACTCATCCACTCACCACACTGCAGGTGACAACCACACACCCACCCACACTCACCACACTGCAGGTCACAACAACACACTCACCCACTCACCACACTGCAGGTCACAACCACACACTCACCCACTCACCACATTGCAGATGACAACCACACACTCACCCACTTACCACACTGCAGGTGAGAATCACACACTCACCCACTCACCACACTGCATGTGACAACCACACACTCACCCACTCACCACACTGCAGGTCACACCAACACACTCACCCACTCCCATCTCAGCAGGTGACAACCACACACTCACCACACTGCAGGTGTCAACACCACACTCACCCCCTCACCACACTGCAGGTGACAACCACCCACTCACCACACTGCAGGTGACAACAACACACTCACCCACTCACCACACTGCAGGTGACAACAACACAACTCACCCACACACTCACCACACTGCAGGTGACAACCACACACTCACCCACTTACCACACTGCAGGTGACAACCACCCACTCACCCACTCACCACACTGCAGGTGACAACCACCCACTCACCCACTCACCACACTGCAGGTGACAAGCACACACTCACCCACTTACCACACTGCAGGTGACAACCACCCACTCACCCACTCACTACACCAAAGGTGACAACAACACACTCACCCCCTCACCACACTGCAGGTCACACCAACACACTCACTCACTCACCACACTGCAGGTGACAACCACCCACTCACCCACTCACCACACTGCAGGTGACAACCACCCACTCACCCACTCACCACACTGCAGGCCACAACAACTCACCCACAACACTTCTCTTAGATTTGAGTTTTTTGCAGCCTTGCTTAACATTTTCTGTTGTTTTACTGCCTTGCCCAATGCTTGGTATATTTGGTGTGCTTATGCAATGTGAACTCATGTACTTGATCTATTTTACGTATTTATTTTGTGATTTGCTTACCGTTCCTATACTTTACACTCCGGTCGTTGTTTGTGTTTTGCATTTTTCTAACTTTCTGACCCAGTGCCCCTACTGGAGATTTGTAAAAAAAAAAGAAGAATAATAGAGCTTCACAGCTCATCGGATTCCTCCAGGATAAATAAACATTCTGATGACTTAAAAACAACTCTCTCGACTGCTCCACTTTGGAATTCCCTCTCGCCATCGTCGTCCCGTATCGCTTCCTCCCGAAGCCCCCGATGGAATGAAGAGGGTCGCCCACTTGGAGGAGGCGCGTTTTTGCTGTCCACTCTCGCGTCGTATTCGTCTGCTGGCCGCTTGACGCTCAGGCCCAGCGGTGCTGAGCCAACTGCGTTTTAGTAAAGAAAGCGAAGGATACAATAAAATAACCCCCACCTCGAATAATCGCGTCGGCGGTGCAAACCGCACGTGGCGTGTCCCCTCGCCTGACCCAAGCGCCAGTGAAGCAACGCAGCTGATTGGCCTCTGTGCGCTTTAAAACGGGCTGGGGGAGGCGACGGGGAAGCCACCACCACCAACACCACCACCACCACGGCCACCACGACGAACTTCACTCACACCAGCAGCGAGCAGCAGCAGTCGTAGTGAGTGGCCGTGTCAGCGAGCGGCGCGCCCTCTACCGCCAGCGTGAGCGGCTGTCACCGAGAGCCACCGCCTCTCAGCGCTGAGATTCCTCAACAGCTGAGCGCAGCAGCAGCAGCGGTAGCGGCAGGTGAGTGGAGTTGAGTGTGTGGGTCTTGTTGGCGGAGGGGGGGGGGGATCTCGTCTCAGTCGGTCAACCCCACGGCTGCACCCGGCGGGGTCGGTCCCGTGACCTCCTGGCTGCGAGCCTTCAACACTTCGCGTGGCCTCGAAGCGCACGTGGCCTGGTACAAGAGCCGCGGTGACGTCACTGCCACTTGGCGATTGTTGGTGTGTGAGCGTGAGATGCGCGCGTGTGCGTGAGTGATGGCGATGTGAGTGGTCAGTGAGTTATGATGTGTCTGTGTGAGTGTACGATCGTGTGTGTGCGTGAGTGATCATATGTACGTGTGTGTGAGTTATGATGTGTCCGTGTGAGTGTGTGATCACGTGTATGTGTGTGAGTTATGATGTATGAGTGACCATATGTTAGTGTGCGAGTTATGGTGTGTGATATATAGTGTGCATGTATGAGTGATGATGTGAATGTATACGTGATCATATGCACGTGTGTGTGAGTTTTGATGTGTACGTTATCGTATCTGTGTGGTGGGTAAATTGAGTGGTCATGTTGTTCTATGTGACTGGTCTTTTCTTTGTGTTGCCATGTGTATGGTCTTGTGTAGATGTGATCATGTGTATGTGTAATCATGTGGTTATATAATAGAAATCGTGTATGTGTGGACTCTATATTTATGTACGCATCCATGATTATGTAATTGTGTTAAGTCGTGTATATGTTCGTTTATGATGTATACGTGTGCGTGATCATGAATGCAGTTGTGTATGTATGATTGTGGGCATATGTGTGTGTACAGCACTTGCCCTAACAGTGGCAAAGGCTATATGGGTGATCTTTGTCGTTGCGTGTATGTATGATGTTTCCCCAAGATGCCGTGGCAATATGTGTATGACTATGTAACGTGTATGTCTCTGGATATTAATAGCCGGGTTCGTGGTGTCTGTGACTGCATGTGTACGAATTATGATATGCGCGCGTGACATCTCTACTATATATTTGACCGTGTGGTCATGTGCGGCGAGGCAGCGTAGTGTTTAGCGCACCGTGCTTCGGAATCCGCCAACCCGAGTTCGATTCCCGCTCACGACCATTAACAACGGCAAATATCTGAACCGGCGTTCCCCCTACCCCATAGGTAGACTTAGCCTTAAATGAGTACCTGGTGGGGTATGTATAACATCAGCACTTGGGAGACAAAGGCGACCAGGGCGTGATGTTATGCATGCATGTTGTTGAACTTATTTCTGAACTGGCCACCCACCTCTTCGCCTTGCGGGCCTTAATAGGTGCTCGCAGACAACACTTGCCCCAGCAGTCTAATAAAGGCTACATGTGGAATTTTTGTCTTTTGCCTTGTGACCATATGTCCGAGTGTGTGTGTCCCTGTGTATGCACGTGATGGTATGTGTGTGACTTTCCCATATCCAGATAATACAATGATAATTTTGCACAATCACGTACATTTCTTTCATTTTGGTGACACGTGCGTTTTTTTTTTGTCACGACAAGTGGCTTTTTGAAACATAAATTTTATTAGACTTTTATTAACATCAAACATCACGGGATGGGTGGTGGAATGGGGATGTGAGTACAGGCTGAGAGTGCTTTAGAGAAAAACATCCTCATTCCCCTCCCGTCAGCGGCTGCGTTTACGCATTCTCGGTGCAGGACCACTCTTCCTTGATGTGCTGGATAACTGATCACTCAGTGTGTAATTGAAGTTGGAAGCAGTCACGTACGGTTCTCATTACAATCGTTAAAAGTTCGCTGAGTAGCAACAGGCACAGTCGTGTGTTTAATACCACGTAAGAATGTGTTCTTGTTGATAATTATCTCCCACGTACTCTTGGCGATTTGAAACAGAGTGAAACATGAGTTGTGCTTATAGGTGCAATGTTTGTCCAGTTACTACAAATCTGCTCCGACGTAGTCACTATTCCCCCTCCATACAAATGTGGAATCCCCATTTAGCAATCAATGCTGAATATGGGAGGTGAGCACACCTCTCCCACATGATGACTTTGTATCGAGTCGTCCACTCACAATTGGAATTGCTTACGTACAAATCCTCAGTTGCGTCGATACATTCACGACTACTTTGTGGGAAGCCAATCGTGGCGGCGCTCCGGAGAGAGGAGCGCTCGCAATGAGGAAACTTCGGCGCTTGCTCGGAGCCACCGGTGGCGTTGGGCACCAGCATGTCGCGCATTTAAGCGGCGGGGACACTGACCATTTAATAAAAAAAATTACTGGCCAAGGGTTGACTCAGTTTCCTCCATGGGCAGTAAAATGAGTACCACTTGGTGAAAAAAACATCAAGATTGCTTGTTCTAAATACGAAGCTATTGACCCGAACGATTTGATTTTCTGAGTCGACCTCCGACCAGAATTTGAACTCGCATCCTGTAGCCGCCCGGCGCTCCACAGCATCACCTGGCTAGCTGATGCACCGTATTCTCCAGATCATAAGGTGCTCCGGAAACCAAACTTGTGTGGTCACGTGCAAAACACACACCTGCCCAAGTATAAGACGCACCCCAAATGTTTACTTTAAAATACAAGGGAAGGAAGTGAGTTTTATAATCCAGGCAATAAGATGAACATGGCCCTCGTGTTAATGTTGTACGCTCTGTGGAGTCTTGACCATTGATGTTTTGCCATCGTCCTCAGGAACGAGTGTCCTTGGGAGCTTCGCTGTTCTTGGAATCTTCGCCGATCACTCTGCCAGTCTCAAGATGGTTGGATTCAAGCCGACCGATGTGCAACCCACCCTGGGTGTCAAGTTCCTGAGTGCTGGCACGGCAGCGTGCGTGGCGGACATGATCACCTTCCCTCTGGACACAGCCAAAGTTCGCCTCCAGGTAAGGGCTACATCTGGGACGTGAACGTGTTCTCCATTTACGCGAAAACACAGTGAATAAATCAGAACTCCGTTCTGTCTCGACACATCTCCATATATATAAAAGGCAAAGTTGTGATTGTGTGTGTGTGGTCAAAATGTTTAGCGTACTTCCCAACATGCAACAAACTTGAAATTTGCCATGTGGGTACTTTCCAGACTGTACACCATGTAATAAAAAAACACTTTTTTGGGGGTGGGGGAGCTCAATAATGCATTTATTTTTAGCACGGCAATTGAGCTGTGACGTCAAATCTGTCACGTGACCCGCGCATGTGGAAGCGTAACTCATTGTAGTGTAATGGTTAGCGCGCTGCGCTACGAGCCCGGCGACCCGAGTTCGATTCCCGCTCACGGCCACCACCGGTGACGATTATTTTAACCGGTCCTGGGCCTCCCCGAGGTCGACTCAGCCTCACTGGGGAGACAAAGGCGGCCGGGCATGGTGAATCCAAGTCCCCCGGGCAAAGCCGGGTAGTAAAGCTAGTCAATAATAAATCGGCTATTAGTTCAATCGCCCAATGGCTTTCCAGGCCAACATTATCGAGCAGCACCCGTCTAGGCGACCAAACTCTGGACCGGTATCGGCCATCCGGGTCTCATCAGCTGTCCGGTTTGTGAAACAAACACTGCTGGATCACCAGATGCCATTGGCGAGAGAATGTGGGAGCCCGTTTAACGCAAATAAAGCAGTTTCCGTACACAAAGTCGTTGTGCGTCTCACATGCTTTCTGCACACATGGGCGTGGAGCTTCCCTCTCGAGCCTCGTTTACACTTGCGTCACATGCACTCCGCAACTCAAATATTAACTCTTCCCACAAAGTGCAGCTGTTGTTCCACAAGTGTTGTTAAATGTCCAGTGTGAGAGATGGACCAACATCAATACCTTTTTTTGGTAGTTTTTAATCATTTGGAGCTTTTGTGGCAAACAGTTTCTCGAATAATCATACTACATGTACTATTAAAATAATCTATGCCTCGAGTTTCCTGGCTGGCTGCTTGCTGGGCTTCTCTCCACCCCCACGGTAACTCTGTTGGTAGTGGCTACTGCGGGCTATTGCCACCGAAAGTAGTTGGGTAACTGGCTAAACAAGATTTTCCATGTGGCAAATAAACATTGAGTTCATATTCTTTGGGTCACGTAGATAGGTTCAAAGAAAATTACAGAAAATAACAAAAAACTACGTTTCCATCGCAACACCAGCGTTCGTCATCAGGAACGTCGTAGTTTTTTCTTTGAACCTATCTACGTGACTTTACCGAAAGACCCAAAGTATAGGAATTCCTGCAGTCACGAAAGCTTTTAGTCAACATTTAAACACTGAGTTACATTGAAACGGCTGAATAAGTTTGGCGAAAACAAAAAAGCTCTTTTTTAATTTTGTGCTCCTATTTATGTAATTCTTTCGCCAGAATATTCTTTACATTCTAGAGAATATAAAAAAAAACATCACAATACAGTACATATTATCCTGGCATTTTTTACAGTACTTAAAATAATATTAATTTCAGTGCTCTGACTACAGGAATGTGAGTTTTAATTTTCTGTTGCAGACCAACGGGTTCTCCACCAATGTGATGCAAATTTAATAAAAATAATAATAACATTTTAATATTGTTTTCGTTTCATCGATGAGTTGATTTCCTGGTTTGGCTTGGCACTGAAAACAGCATCGTCTTGACGAGCTATTTACAGCTCGTCCGATGTTTACCATCTCGTGTGATTCACATGTCAGACGTGGCAGGAGTAATACAACGATGCACGCACAATGTTGTATGTGAGCAGGAAGGTAAGAGGTGTTTTGCTTCAGTGGTGAAGTGTAATAAACTGGGTACGGCCAACAATATTGTTCCAGGAAGTTTTTGAGGCAGGAAGAAAGAGTCTACGTTAGAAGTGAGTGAAATCTTACCGAGCTGCAGTCGTTTGAGTGTAAGAAAACTACAAAAGGATGTGGAGTTATTTCTTGCGCAGAATAGGGTAAACAACTTGCAAGTTGGAGCGGAAGAGTGGCTGTAAAGTTCTGTTGGCTGAATAAGAACGAGGAGGTTGTGTTGGGTGCAGAATGGAGGAGGCTAGGTCATTGGCACTCCAGGGTGAGAATCGGATTGTCAAGGCCACGTTGTGTGAAATTGTGCGATGCTGTTCATAGTGAACCTTGGGATCTCAATGGGGCTTTCCCATAAACAAGTGTGATTTTTCGATTGAGTTTCAAGATCTGATGGAATCTAGGAAAGAGTGGAGAGCAGTTGTGGCATGAAACGTTATATTTGTTTGAGAGCAAGACATACATTATATATAATAAACCAATAATTGTAACGATATGATTTATTTGCCCAGTTAAGCCTCGCCGGGTTTTCAGGACTCAATTTCAGGAGAGTCCCATACTGCGACAGTTGGCCAATTCCTTTAATGAATGTTTTGCAAATGTGGGAGAAAACCGGAATGCCCGGAGACAACCCGCCACACAATGAGGAAACTATGCTGAATGGTCCGCACAGACCGCTTAACTGCTCATTTCCATGTGCTGCCATATCCTCGCCACTGCACAGCCTAGTCGGTTTGAGAGTTTCACGCAAATAGGGGCGTGATCCACCAACCCCTGCTTCCAAAAAGTTCCGAATCTGTGGCGTGCAGCACCATGCCTGGCTAGGTACTGCGCAGAGCTCAGGAGTGGCTTTGGCGCACATGCACTGTACCGCGAGCTTTCAGATGCGCTTCTGCAGCCCGTCTGGAATGCTCTTTCTTCCGATATTCGGAAGCGACCGGAGCTGTCCACTTTCAAATCATCATCTAGATTGAAAATAATTTCTCTATCACTGCTTTTGTGTGTGTTTAATTTCTTGTCCTTCACCCGCACCTCCGATGAGTGTGGTTGGCTACACACGGTGCGAAATTAAGTGACGTGCAAAAGACCGCCCGTGTGTCGTTACCCCCCCGCACCCCGATAGATCCAGGGGGAGACGCCCTGTGGCAGTGCGTTGGCGCCGGGAGTCGTGCGGCAGAGGGGCCTGGTGGGCACCATCGCCTCCATGGTGCGCACGGAGGGCCCCCGCAGCCTCTACAATGGGCTGGTGGCTGGCCTGCAGCGCCAGATGTGCTTCGCGTCCATCCGCATCGGCCTCTACGACACCGTCAAGGACTTCTACACCAGGGGGGGAGAACGTGAGCGGGCACAGCGCACACACTCACAAAGACAAAGATCCTCCGTGTAGCCTTAACAGACTGTTGGGGCAAGTTCTGTTAGCAAGCACTTATGGCACACGAGGGGGTGGGTGGCCAGCACCACGCCCGGCCGCCTTTGTATCCCTAGTGCCAATGTTTACATACTGTACCAGGTACTCATTTGAGGCTGAGTTGACCTAGGGGAGGCCCAGGACCGGTTCAGCTAATCGTCACTGGTGTTGGGCGTTAGCGGGAATCGAATCCGGGTTGCCAGGTTCGTAGCGCAGCGCCACTTGGGGCAGGCACCATTAGCGAGTGCCTATTAAGGTCAGCATGGCGCACGAAGAGGGAGTTGTGGCGAGCACCATACCTGGCCGTCTTTGTTTCCCGGTCATCTTCAAGCCCTCGTACACCACATTTGACCTACCTCTTCTCGAGCCTGTGGCGCACCCATTTATTCTCCTCTCCAGTCAATCTCGGAGTTTGCGGTGCCTGGGAATATTGCTCCATCACTCAGCCAATTTACCAGTCACTTGTCATTACAGGATATGGCAGAATGAAGGCGAGGCACAATGGCATCATTGAGACTGGCTGCAATGACCTCTTGACCTTGATCTCGAGTCGTAACGAAGGCTGTCCCCGTGTGCTGCAGAGGCGGGCATGATGACCAAGATCCTGGCCGGTTGCACAACAGGCGCCTTGGCCGTAGCCATCGCGCAGCCCACGGACGTGGTCAAGGTTCGCTTCCAGGCCCAGCGGAGCGAGCTCGGCATGCCGCGCCGCTACACGAGCGCCTTCACCGCCTACCGCACCATCGGCCGAGAGGAAGGCGTCCGGGGCCTGTGGAAAGGTGCGTGCGTGGCTGCTGCTGCTGCTGTTGCAGGGTGCTGTTGTCACGTGGGGCCCAGCTCACAATGAGAATGTATTTACACTGGAAGAATCCTATGAGCTATAAAGCTCTTTTTCACAGATGTCCAATAAAAAAACTAAACTATTTATTTTTTACCAGGTAAGGCCCACTGAGCTATGTAGCTCTTTTTCAGAAGTGATCTGGCCACAAATGATAGCTCAACGAAAGTGGCTAATCACGTGAAAATTTGTAGCAGCCAAATACTCTAAACGAATGTTTGTAAATGTGGAGGGAAAAATCTGAGAATACAGAGAAAAATCCACACGACCACGGGGAGAACATGCAAACTACAAATATACAGGAGTCAGGGTAGGGATTGAATCCACAGCCTCTTGTATACCAGGTGAGGTAGTAGGGGCGGTCAGAACGTTACAACAAACAGTAGAAAAACACATAGGGGTGTAAAGTATGTGAAAGCGAAATAATTTGCTTAAAAATAATATACAATTTTTTTTATCTTACCAGGTAAAGCCCACTGAGCTAGTAGCTGCTTTTTCAGAAGCAACCAGTGGTGACCAGTGGGGGCTCGTCATTCCCGGGGCCCTTGTGCCGCCAACACTCACTCGTGTCAAGTCAAATAACAATACCGACCTTCTCATTGTGAAGTTTGTGCACTGAATTGTCGATGTGAAGGAAACTACACTATTCTCATGTCAAACAAAATGAGGAAAGATTTTTGTTTCAGTTCACTCTCGGAAAAAAACTAATGTTTCTGCTTGAGTAATTAGCGGGATGTCGTTGGTCAAAGTTCTAAATATGTGGATGACATCGATACCCAACAGTCTACTCATGCAAGCAATGTCACGAGGTTCTTAAAACAATGTTTTAAGCAGATGACACGGATAAGATGTTCCCCTACTACTTCCCGTCCCCGTCCTTAAAACCTTAATCACGCTCTCAGTTCACCATCCTAACCTCGCTCCTCCCTTTCCCTATCATCACCCTTCCTTGCCTTCCCTTCCCCTCTCCAACACTCAAATCCAATTTCCCCATCAGCCTATAACTAATGGACCATTTATAATTCTTGTAAAGCGCTTTTACAAAAGCTTCATATAAATCCCGGATAAGATAATGCACCCACAGCATTTCCTAATTGTGTGGGAATTAAATGGTCCCTGTGTGCGCACAGAAATAAAGCCTTGACTATTAAAAGGTTATACTATTAAAACTTACAAATAAAAAATTCAGGGAAATCAATTAACCTGGATGTAGCCTTGTAGGCAGGAACGAGGTGGGGAATTGAGGGATGAGGTGGTCAGTTGACGCAAGCCATGGCCCTGTGCACAGCGACGAACTCCCGCTAAGGGGCCGTCCATAAATGACGTCACGCACCTGGGGGGGGGGGGGGGTCAGACATTTGTGATGATGTGTGACGATGGGGGGGGGTTGAGAAATGTGACGTCACATCAAAATGCGCAACTTTAAATAAATCTAGACAACACGTTCTACTTAATAAATGTTTTCTCCTACAACATTAAAGTGCAGCGCCACATTAAATACGCGATTTGAAGCATGTTTTTTTTTGGGGGGGGGGTAGAGCTTTGTGACGTCATATTTGAGGGGGGGTCTGACTTTTTGTGACGCCGTGTGACGAAAGGGGGGGGATCAAAAATCGTCCAAAATCGTGTGACGTCATTTATGGACGGCCCCTAATGTACTTGTGACTGCTGTGACAGGCACCCTGCCGAACATCACGCGGAACGCCATCGTGAACTGCGGCGAGCTGGTGACGTACGACATCATCAAGGAGACCCTCCTCAAGCACAATCTGCTGACGGGTAGGTAACACGTGGGGTAACGCCCGCCCGCGGGGATATATTCACGTGGGCGGTTTGTGATATGAGAAATAAGATGGTGAGGTGTGGTCTATGCCCGACACAGATTGAGGGGAGCCTTCATCCAGCATTGGATTGACCAAGGGCCACGAACGATCAATATGTAATATACATTGCTCTCTATAATACTTGGATGGTATATGTGCAAAAAATGTCGCGAGCTTATTTGGCGAATTCATTAATTAAACATACTCTAGCTCGTTTGCATCCATGTCGAGCTTCTTTCGCACCGTACGTATCCAGCCGTGCTAATCGGCGGTGCGTGGGAAGGACAAAAGAGCTGCCCTAAAGAGATTAGTTTTCAATTTCGAAGTCTATGATGGATAATCAAAAATGTAACGTTTGTTTTAAATTAGGTCCGGTCCCAGTTGATTCAAATCACTGAGAGCTTCGTGAATTGATTTATGCAGTACCCTCGAGCCAATGGGTATGGGAACCCGACGAGCCAGATTTTAGGGTTTACTGTACGAAGAGACAAGTGTTGCCGTCCCACCCAAATAAAATAACCAATTTAGATCATAACCACAGGATATACTTGTGTATTATGAATAGCAAGTCGCGTGCCAAAACGTGTTGCTGAATATTGATGTGAAATAGCAGTAACATACATCCTATATTTCAAAAAATGTGTTTGAAGCTGCATTAATGTCGTACTTTTAAAATGTAACTTTTCTATCAGCCACTTTTACGAGATTCGTGTACATCGCTTGCGAAAACATCACGAGTCTTCGTACGATGCCACTCTTAAAATCAAACATATTTTGACCAAAACAAGTGTGCCTTTAGGTCAATTTTTCTCTCTCTCTCTCGATATCACCGAATCGAGGTTTTAGCTGCCGTCTGAGGGTGCTTTACTTGGAAATTCTCCAAGCAGTTAAAATCAACCCTCCCCCCCCCCTCAAAATCGGAATGCCAAAACTTGTGCCTTGCAGACAACCTGCCGTGCCACCTCGTCGCGGCGTTCGGCGCTGGCTTCTGCGCCACCGTGGTGGCGTCGCCCGTGGACGTGGTGAAGACGCGCTACATGAACTCCAAGCCCGGGCAGTACCGCAGCGCCATGAACTGCGCGCTGTGCCTCATCTCCATGGAGGGGCCCACGGCCTTCTACAAAGGGTAGGTGATTATGTAGGGGTACATGACATTCGACTAAGGGTAGGTGATTATGTAGGGGTACATGGCATTCTACTAAGAGTAGGTGATTATGTCGGGCTACATGACATTCTACTAAGGGTAGGTGATTATGTAGGGGTACATGGTATTCTACTAAGGGTAGGTGATTATGGAGGGCTACATGACATTATAATTAGGGTGGGTTTTTATGTAGGGGTACATGGCATTCTACTAAGGGTAGGTGATGATTTAGGGGAATGTGACCTTATAATTAGGGTAGGTGATTTTTTGGGGTACATAGCGAAAGTCTCTGTGTCTTCATGCGCAAGCAAGCAATGTGGCCGTGCTAAACTCCTTAGCCAGCCCTGAGACAGTGGCTGTAAATTCCTCCTTCCCATGACTGAGGCCAATCACTGCACAGGATGGCCACTGTTGACGTTTAAAAATTGGTTCTTACATTCTCAACACCTATAGATGCTCGGCTCAATCCACTCATGACCAGTACTTCAACTCGCATATTTAAGAACGAAACAGGAGGACTTCTTCACAACTCTGGTTGTCGCCTGATGAGGCTGGTTGCTGTAATCACCAGCGGAACGTCGCACTTGAATTGTAAATGTTGTGGGTTTACTCTCAACACACCGGTGCGCTGAAGTAATACCAAATTGGCACGTTTTGTTTACGTGACAAACCTTACTGATTGGCTGTGTCGGGTGGTGGTGGGTTTAACAACGCATTTATATTTACGCAATCTAACCCAAAAACACCTTTATTATGGATATTGGCTGTGAAATCTTACGTGTTAAAAACTATATTTCTCATTGCGAGTCACGCTCTTTGGCGACAGCTCTGCCCAATCAGATACTATAACACGTGTACGAAACACAGGATGCAATCCAGATGTAGTCGGCTCAGTCTCCACGCATGGCAGTTGAAAAAATGGTGCAGGCTTATTGAATTCCCCACAATGCCTCTGTCCACCCAGCAGTGTTAATTGGTGCACCAGTTAGTCGATTGGCAGCTCACGTGTGGTAGGGCAAATTGTATGTACTCCCACCTCTTC
Organism: Lampetra fluviatilis; assembly: GCF_964198595.1. Classification (NCBI taxonomy): domain Eukaryota; kingdom Metazoa; phylum Chordata; class Hyperoartia; order Petromyzontiformes; family Petromyzontidae; genus Lampetra; species Lampetra fluviatilis. Next base: position 1,519,426 of record NC_136289.1, read on the forward strand.
GAAGATGTCTGGCCAGCGTGGAAGAGTAGGCCAAAACACCCTTTAGACGGGCTCTCTAGAGCCAGCAGTAACGTGAGCGAGCGATTTTAGGGCGGCACCTTTATCTTCATGGTGTTCTGTCCCAGTGCCACACCGATGTGTGCGCACTATATTTGATAAAAGTGTGACGACGTGTGTTTGATTAATTGCTCTGTACATGCAAATATAATATCCAGTCAGTTTAGTCAGGCGTGGTGTAAATGCATCTTTCAGTAGCGTGCCTGACATTGTGGTAAACGCCAGTGTTACGGCTGATCAGAAAAACAAATATTCATGGAATGCACCTGTGAGCGCCTTCAGGGTTGGGGGGGGGGTGAGCAGTGTCGAGTCATGCAGCTGATTTTTTTTATATTGAACGATATTAATAGCGTCAGAATGACGCTATTAATTCAGTACACGTACTGTATAAGTAATCGATAACTTTGTTAGAAGCAAGTGGTCAATTCACCTTCAACTAGAAGTCACTAATCCAGTTGGCATCGTTAATGTTTCATTGACCAGTGCTGCCCAACGATTTCGGCATCGGATTAGGCGAGACGGATTTTGTGCTAACAGCTGAGCATTAAAGACCGTGAGTAAAATTCCACATTTGAAATTACCCACGATTAAAACGGATTTTGTCTGAACCTAAAACATTTTTAATGGATCACTTCTAAAAGCAATTTCAGCTGGCTCTCGCAGGTTCATAAAGTTGGTCTCATTAGTGTGAACCAAAGTGTCTGTCTCCAGGTGCCTACGAGTGTTGAGCGATGCTCATCTTCACTAGTGGCTCAACACCCGTGGAAAAAATTGCACATTTCGGTAGTGAAGGCCCATGAATCAATAATACAACCACAAAGTGGCACCAAACTAAAACTAAACTGAGACTACACCATTTTTAATTTACCAGGTAAGCCCCCCTGAGCTATGTAGCTTTTTTCAGAAGTGACCTGGCCACAACTGATAGCTCAATTTAGTGGCTTATCACGTGGAAATGTATAGCAGCCAAATACTCTAAACGCGTGATGTTGATTCTAAATGTGTAGAGAAAAACCAGAGGACCCGGATAAAAATCCACGTGACCACAGGGAGAGAAAGAGAACATGAAAACTCCAAACATGCAGTTGCCAGGGTCGGGATCGAGTCCACAACCTCCTGTATACCAGGCGAGGTAGTTAACATCTCGCCACCGTGGCACGCATATTTTTATTGACCCCAAAGATATCTTTAGTTGAGACAATCTCTGAAAGACCTTTGAATGCGCAACTTTGGGATCATTAGTGGCCCGTTCTGCCATGACAGGACTGTAGCCCAGGCTGAAGCTGCATAATGTGTACGTATGTACTTTGAACTTCTTTCGCACGGTATGCAGCCAACCGTATGCTAACCGGAGTCGTGCTCGCTCTGCCCTCCCCGCAGCTTCATCCCCTCGTTCCTGCGCCTCGGCTCCTGGAACATCGTGATGTTCGTGACGTTCGAGCAACTCAAGCGGGGGATGATGCTCGCCAAGCAGTCGTGGGAGAACCCCATGTACAGCAGCGCCGACTAGCCGACTCAGCGGCGAGCCCCTCCCGCCCGCCCCGAGCCCGCCACCCCCCGTACGGATTGTTTTGGCTCGTCGGGGCCGTCGCACGCAACACCCGAGCGGCCCACCGAGCGGCCCACCGATGCTCCGCTTCCCACCACCGATGCTCCGCTTCCCGTCCCGTCTGCGAAATTCCAGCATGACGCGGTGAAATCTGCGAAGCTAACAACCGAGCGCTGCCGCGAGCGCGCGGCCCTCTGTGGAGTTTATTAGAAGTATAAACGCAGCGTGTTTGCGAAAAGCACTGCAGATGAACGAAACGGACAGAACCGCTCGCCCTGCAAACGAGGACAATTAAGTAGCACCCCCCATGTGTTCTTAGGACCATGTGGGATGGTGAAGTGGATTGTGCAAATGTACACATTCCTGAATCCTATTTTAATTGGCTCCTTGGTATACTCGTCGATGCCCTTGATGGCCACGTGCTGTGGTGTTACTAACACCCCACCCGCGGGGAAGTTGACATCATCCTTGCGATGCTCTCCACCCCACGCTCCACGCACTGCACGAAGAAACACAAGCCCTTAATGACCAATTGCACACTGTAGTCATTAAAGCCCGAAAGCTACGGAGGGGGGGGGGGGTCATCTGTCAGCAACAAAGATGGTGTTCATTGTGGTAGCACAGACTGTCGGAGATTGTCAGGCAAAGGAGCCAAAGGTGCCTTCCTGCGTGTCGCGCATCATACGGGGTTGACGTGTGGAACTTCTGATCACAGGAGGGATCCACAGTGGAACATTGCTTATTCTGGGACCTTTGTGCTGATAGCGACAATTGGGATGGTACAATGTTGAGGATTTTTTTATGAGAATACTGCAATTGATTAACATGTGACATATAGCAATATGTTGTGGTTCGATCAACGAACCAGCAATTTAAATCTAGTCGTCTTACAGTTTGAGCCATACGCGTGAATGTACGCCTCTTGATTTGAGATGTATATAATTTTGGAGAGCATATCCAAAGGGAAGAGACTCCTATGTTTAAAACTGTATTTATAAAGGAAGTAGGCACTGACGACGTTTCATCGCATCAATGCCATTTTCTGCTATGACTTTTTGACCTTGACCGAGATGTAGGCAATAATTTGATTGTTTTACTTTTACAATTATTTGAGAATGCCGTGCCTCTCTTATCACAGGCATAGTGACAGCTTCACTGCCAGTGCAGTGTTATGCTATAAATGATCAAAAGGGAAACAGTCATCATCAATATTTACTATTTATAGTTTCGGCCATGAAACATTACATTTACGGCATATGTTGCCATAAGAACCTCCACAGCCTAGGAGGATAACAATATTCAGATTTTTACCTCGTTTTACAAATTATTTTACACTTTAGGGCCGTAGGAATACACTGTATTAATGGACACTTTGATTGCGTGGCTTTGGCACAAGGAGGCGAAGCCGGCACAAGTCAAGTTCACTCTCTTAGTGGCTGCTTGTAAAGCTCAGGTATCGGGGCACTGGGCTGGCTCAGCTTTGTCTCAATCGGCGGGGCATTAATGGGGAAACGTGTCGCTCGAAAAAAATGGGTTGGACATAGTGGAGCAATGAGCTGGGTTCGTTGTCAAGTATGTTAATGGACAACAAATAGATGTTACACAGAGCACTTTTCTAGATGTTGTGTTGGTGGCTCAGGGAGTGAAGAGTCTCGTCAGTCGTGAGCCAGCACTGAGATCTTGGGTGGAAATCTGGGTGGCCACCAGAATTGACCGCGAGGATCAGACCGTGTTCTCACCTGCGGTGAGTTTGTGTTCTCGGCGCTGCACAAAAAAAAATTATTATCGAGCGTCACTGTAATTAGCCGAGCACATTCAGCTAAAATGTGCAGATATAAACATATCAGAGTTGGCATGGTGAACACACACTTCACGCAGCATTACCGTGTGCCTCTTGCGTTGGGTCAGAGAAACCTAATCGACGTGACCAGATGGAGCGTCCATTCCCTCGTGTCACGTGATGGGAGGTTATTTTACCTCATGAATTTTAATTGCACAGTAATTTCTGACATAGAAAGCACTTTTTAAAATGAATTTGTAGAAAGTTAATACGATATATATTTCAGAAATGCAGCACAATAGTTAAATAGTTTTTTGTGTGACTTTCGATGGCCCTTGCGCAATGGTCGTGGGGTGGTGGCTGACAGGGCACCGCGTCTAACTGAACGCTGCTGCTGATGCTGGAAGCCTCATTGGCAGCGTGCTTGGCTTCTGGGCTCGTGTGCACAGCACTGTTGTACGTATGTACGTACGCTGAATTTCTTTAAAGACAAAAAGTAGTTTATAAGAAATATTTTTTAACCTAGATTTTAAAGTGCACAGCTCCAGTGGCTTCCTAATATCGGAAGGGAGAACGTTCCAGACGGACCGCAGAAGCGCATCTGAAAGTGCGCAATGCGGTGACCGTCTTTGTTCGATGGGCAGCCAAGTCGCTGCAAGGATAACCGGACTTCACGTGATGGTTTATGCTCCTTTGATGAGATCAGCAAGGTATTTTGGTTCATTGTGGCAATCACTTCTATATGTAATGAGTGCGACCTTATAATGTATTCGTTCGGTAACCAGAAGCCAATGGCGGCTTGGTGAGCACTGGACGGATCTTACAGTACCCGTCACAAGTGCCAAAGAGTCTTGTACATGCTGATGGTTTGAGTAATGCTGTGGGTCATGTCCAGAGTGTACCACCCGCTCGATAACAGACGTTAAAGACCTCGTGAAATAGTTGATAATTGAAGGTAATTTTGTACTTGGTGCTATGCCATGATTACCAATTCTCGACCTTGCGTAACCATGTACCGATACCTCACAAATGAAATGTCTGATCTTGATGATCTTTACCACGGTCAAAATGAAGACAGATCAACATGAGAATACACGCACTCTATTGAGCTGCCATCGGGTTTCCTGAGCATGTGCTTCTGAAAAACGAACAAGGTATTTAAATATCATAACGAGAATTGTTTAACATGCGTTCATATTTAAACTGAAGACCTTGCCTGCAAATTACACATCTACTGACATATTCTACCACCATAACATTAAAATCAAATAAAATCAATGTCTATTTTAAACATGTTGAATGTGTAATCTTCAACAGTGGGGGCATATTTATGTTTTATGTGCACCAGCTGATAATTACCTTGGGCAATTTTAATTTAAAAAGTAATTACAATGGATTTCAACATGTTGTGTATCTGACACTTTTTTTGCAAAATTTACTAAAATTATTATTCATGCATTAGGTGTAAACATCGTTTCCATAAAGTATTTATTCAAATATTGTAAATCAGTTGATACAAACATTAGCATTCAAAGTGAATGTTTTTTTTTAGACAAGGAGGGCTGCGCGTGAATATTGTTCACCTTCGACTGAGTACAATCAGGTGCCATTACTCGTGGAAAACCGCCTGGCATATATATAGCATTTCAATTTTATATATATCATGTGGCTGTAAAATGTGTGCATTAGTTGGCAGATGTTGTGTTTGCGATATTTAAAAAATAATCTTGGACAGATATGTAATTTGCATCAGAGAAAGTGTGTTGTGTCAACCCATGTACAGCTTCACATATCAGTCACGTGATTGACCCACCAGTCACATGACATGCTTTAAAATAAGCAACCTTAATTATAAGAACATTTGACTGTTGTACTCTCGATTTTAATGAGAACAGGCTCTTAATGATTACTTGCAGTATTGATGCAATTTGAGGTTTCTCTCTTGATGTAGAGAGTTTTAATTTGTGAATTAGGGGAAATTCATAGTTGAGATCAGTTTAACACGTAGGCCACAATTCTGGCTAATCGCCTGATGAGGCTGGTTGTAATCACCGGCGAAACGTCATACTCGAATTGTAAATGTTGTGCTGAAGTAGTAACTAATTGGCACGTTATGTTTACGTGACAAACCTTACTAATTGGCTGTGTCGGGTGGTGACTGGTTTAAGGACAAATTTAATTTAAAAAAATAGGTTTTACCCTTTATGGAAATAAAATATGTTGAAATGCTCTGAGATAGGTGCATTGTCTTTGTGCTGTTCGCCTTTTGGCATTCTCTGGCCTTGACACTGGTAAGACTATGCCATAAAGGAGGCTGTCTCTCTGGTGTGGGCAAATCAGTTTCAAGGGCAATGCATATATGATCAGAGCCACGTGTTTGTTTGCATGTTCACCACAAGTACCGTGTGTGGTTAATGCAGACACGATTCCTTGCAAAAGGGTTCTATTTGGTGTTTGAACATATTAACACCTGTTTTATTACCAGAAAGGGTAAAACTTATTTTTCATACTGGTAAAAAGGTCCCATGATACATTTATACGTAGACGATCTAACCCAAGCAAACTTTGATTATGGATTATTGTTGAGGTGTTTACAGGGAGTTACATGAAGGAGTGGTGCAGTAGTTAGCACACTGCACTATGAATGTGGTGATCCGAGTTCAATTTTCAGCCACGGATAACATCAGCAGAGTAATATCTGAACCAGTCCTGCCTTTTGAAGATCTAGACTTTTTGTTCACTGAGGTATTTTTAAAAAAATTTAGGTTTTCTCCAAACCAAAAAATATATGGCCACCACCATGTGCCTTCGTTAACTCAGAGAAATGTCCTCATCACTTTCCTGCACATTTAAAGCAAATATTAAATAAAAAAACGTAATAAATGTTGCTTATTTTTGAAATCTGCCCGCGAAGAGGCATGCCAATAAATATATTTGTTTTATAACGTGGCTTGTGTTGCTGTATTAGCACAGTTGGCTACGTAAGGGCGCAAAATAAGTTCAACATACATACATTAAGAAAGTTGTGCTCACATTCCATGGTGCATGGAACGTATCTATTTCTCACAAAGTTCATACACAAAATCTTAAATTTAGAACTTTCGTGACTGCAGGAATTATTATTTGGTTCTTTCGGTTAAGTCACGTCTAAAGATAAAATAATAAATTAAATTAAATAATAGAATACGACGTTTCGATTGCAACACAAGCAATCATCATCAGGTATAATGAAATAGCGACATAATATCTAACCAGAAAACTATAGACAGACATATTAGCAGACAGATATCACAAGATACATATGTATGTAGATATCACAAGATACATATGTATGTATCTTGTGATATCTGTCTGCTAATATGTCTGTCTATAGTTTTCTGGTTAGATATTATGTCGCTATTTCATTATACCTGATGATGATTGCTTGTGTTGCAATCGAAACGTCGTATTCTATTATTTAATTTAATTTATTATTTTATCTTTAGACTTCATACACAAAACTTGGAGGCCACCAGATTACCAATGAGGGCCATATATTATTAGCAGAAAGGCAATTATACTTGTCACAGATGAAGCAATGTTATTTTATGACATTTTAGGTGAAAAAAAAATGTACATTGGAAAGTTTAAAGTGATCAGCAGCGGTATCTTTGTTGTTATATTTTGCATGGAAAGTTGAAATTAAGGTAGTTGGCCAACACCATCTAAACGTACATTCACGCCTTCTGGGACTGTCCCACCATCAGGACATTCGATGATAAAACAACCGATCTCTCTATGATGTCTGGCACCAAGATACTACCTAGCATTGAATCCTCCCTCTTGGGCCTTAAACCCCAAGGTATCACCAGACACCAACACCCTTCTTTATGAGCACCCTCATTCACCCTCTGGCATAACTCCCTATTCGTCCTAGCAGCTTTAGAACACTGGAGTCTGAAACTGAGGAAGAGGTAAGGTGAGTTCACCCAGATCTGGGGCCCCCTCGTGAATGCCACTCCAGAGACCCCGAGTTTACGTGATTGAACTTGAAAAGAGACTGACCCCCCCGCCTTCCCTGAAGAAAAGGGATCTGACATACCACGTAACAATACCGTCCTAGACGTCGGCGTTGGTTGTCTGTCCGAGCTGGCGCCTCTCAACTGTCACAAAAGTTGTACACCACCCCAACCCCAGTGTTTTGATCAATAAAATTAAATTACTAAAATAAAAAGGTAGCTGGCCAAGTTACCATTGTTAATACCTGCAATAGACAGTAGTCAGGCCTGACAAATATGGATGGACAGGTTTGTTTACTGTTAGAATAACACTATGTATAATGACAAGGTTTTTTGAAATTAATGTATTTATACTTTAAGAGCTTCACTTCCGATCAATAGGAATTGTGGCACAAGTCAACGCTCTACTCGTGTGGCCTAAACTCACGTTCCTGAAGGCCACCGTGTGGCTGCTTTCCTGTAATGGAACCAGTGGTCGCAAACGGGTTTTGATTCCTTACCCGTACCCGGCCGCACCAGGGTCGGAAACAGGTACCCGTACCCGGCCGGGTACGGGTAGCCGGGTATCGGGTAGGGTACGGGTATCGGGTACCCGGTTGCGACCTCTGAATGGAACACATCATATGTAACTTCACGCCGCAGTGGGGCTGGCGATATAATGGGTATCTGCTTCTGAAATTTAATGCCTTAAAATATTTCTCATCGGGCCACATGAGCCTTCTTTTCCTAATTACAAAGGGCAAATGAGTGCATAGAACCACGTGACCATAAAATGGTAGGGCCTGATGAAAAACTTCAACTGTCTGTAGCTTATAGTATCATGGAGAAAAGAGTTATGTTTTGGTACGATGTATATGGTTTAAAATTAAATAATTTAAAATGATTGAATAATTCCCTTAAAACGTCATTTTATGACACATCTCAAATTAACATATAGTCCTCAAGGCCAGGTCTCATCAGGGATGCAACTGGCTTGATGACAGAAAAACAGAGACCAAAACCTGCTTTAGGTCATACGACAGCATTTAAGCAATATGGCTGTATCCCGGGCCTTTACAGCACAATTTCTCATACTTGATACTGAGCATGCATATGCTGCACGTGGAAGTCTTACTGACTTACACCAAATTGACTTTCACTTATTAGAATTAATTATATATGGCTTGTCCACGTGCAAAGTCATTCTCTAGATATGATTATCTTTGGACAAAAATAATGTTGCCAACATAAACAGTAAGCAATGAAATTGCTTCAATCACGAATACACTTAGAGCCCTGTCTTTATCTTCAAACCTACGATATCAAAAGAACTAGTCTGTTCCCCTGTAACGCATGTTTTCATAATCCAAATTGGATATATGGAAAACATTTTTTATAACACCAATGCGAATTGGATATAATTGAGTGACCGGAACTACATCACGCGAGTAGGAATAAGCGGTTGTACGGCTGCCTCGGCGTCACATCGCACAAGGCAGGATGCTGCTGGATGCTTCTAGATGCTACCCACGCACCTCAGTCTTTGTTTAGTCTGCGTACGCATCTCGTGTGTTATCGCAGACTGTGCTTTACCCTACATTATATATTATAATGCGATTTTTCCATAACGTGGTGTTCTTCAAGAGTGCAACTACTGCGTTATAGAACTGTCTGTACACTTTGTAATGAACACTCACATATTCAACTATACAATGCTTGCTTTTTCAAATAATGCAGATTATTTCCTTGGCAATTCTCACATTCATGATACATATGTAGGAGTATTGTGAGCAACCATAAGGAGGAAAACAGAGGGATGTGCGAAGCGGGTTGTTAGCAAAGATGATGTCATGTCACGGGTGGTGTAATAGGTACCTTCGGGAACAAAGGCTGGTCCGAGCTAGGGGGAGGAGCCGCCAAAGGGGTACTTAAGGGGGACCCCGTGACAAAGGCGTGGTCGTTGTGGGGAGCCAGGGCAAGGATCGGCTGCAAGAGGTCTCTCCCTGCTCGTCGCCGGATGGTGTTGGCTGAACCCCTGTCCCGGGCAGACGAGTGGGAGAGCCAAGGGGATAGCCGAAGTAGGGTTCTGAGTATTCAGTGAGGACCGGCTGAGAGAGGGTTTCTCTCTCCTCGTCGCCGAGCGGTGTTGGATGAACCCCTGCTCCGGCCAGACGAATGAGAGAGCCCCAAAAGGATAGCCGAGAGTAGGAGATAGTTTTCGGGGTCCGGGGTAAGGAACAAGATAGAGAGCACCTACCTCTGGTATGAGCTTAAGAGTGTTGAGAGTAACAGTGTTAATGAAAGGCAACAGCCCTTATAGTATTCCTCATCTACGCGTGGTTTTACTGCACAACACATGCATGCATCAAATATTTATTGAGAATAGATCGATTTCTATTGTTGCGAATGTCTGTGTAGTGACGTAAATGGAGTCACAATGGTGTTTAGCGCCAGAAGACTGGAACTGTACGTCTCGAGTCTCTCTGGCACCAGAATAATTGATTCTTAAATGAAATCACGACCCCAAATTGTGACCAGGGGCAGTGCATGAATTGTGACATGCCTGTCGCAGTATTTAGACCCATGACAATAAAACACATTTTAACTCAAATATTAACAAATCTGCAGTCTGAATGTGGTTGTCGAGAGTCAGGGTTGGCGAAGACAATTATGCATGTCATAGCAACAGTAACAATGGCTGCAGAAAACACACAGCACATTGTGTCCAGTACGTGACATGTTGAATCAGTTGTGGAAATCCATTATCAATGGACGCATATGTTTACAATTAACTCCTCTCGTCTGGTTGGTTGGCACTAATGACTGAGTATTTCGACTCACAACCAGAAGGTTGCAAGTTCATATGAAGGTTTCATTCGATGTTTTAAATGAACAAATGCGTGGTACTAGATCATTATAATTAAAACATTGGTAATGTTTTATTTTAATAATTTAGCACATCACAAGACTGGGAAATGCTTATTTATAAGTATATTTGGAGAGAAAAAATCTCATGTTGAAAATGTCATTAGAACGCGACGTACACCATGGTTTTCACGAGGAATTAACAGATTCTGGGTTTGATGCAGTAATATCTTACAGGTAGTTGTACCGTGGATTTTCACTGACAGGGTAGAGTTACGCAATGTGTGCAATTATGTACAGCACGACAACCTGCCCATCGCTTCATGGGACTTCTAAAATGTGGACATTTAATGAGGCAGCAAATAGAAAACATATTGAGGAACTGCACGACAGACAATTGCACAATTTGATCCCCGCATGAATGGCTGCTTTGTGAAAAAATAAGTCATGTTTTTGAAAACCATAGTTTATATTGCAAGCCATTCAAGATCAAATACAATTTCTTATTAACTCAAGTTTGTTTAACCAGGTGAGAATTATTAAGAGACAAGGGAATTTATTATATTTGCAAATGATCTGGGTCGTGAATAATGTAGATAAAATACATTTTCAGTAGCTCTGTCAACTGAAAACTGATATCAGCCTTTTTTTTCACCAATTATGCACTGATTGTCATTGATGTATGGTATAACTCCTGAAGCGTTTCCCCTAAATCAGCCTTGGGAATGACCCAGGTACTAAACGTTCTACATTACCTCAATGGCGATTGGTCTGTATGGGGTGTCGGGGTGGTGCCCCACCTAAAAATTGCACTTAAAATATTTTTAAAAATAAAAGAAAATATAAAAATGACACTGGAAACAAAGTGTTCAAAGGTTAAGCGTTTTTTTTCAAATCAATTCCACTGAATCTATATGGAAGAGACAATATTAATCTGAGGGGCGGTATCTCTCCCAGATTTGCAGTCATGGGAACATAAGAATAGCTGGGATTACGGAGTCGAAGCCACCATTCCGAGAATATTGTATGACCGCAATTTTCACCGACCCAAATATCTTACTTGCCCTTTTATCATGGAAACCGAAGGCAGTGACGTGGGACAAGAGGTGCTGGCCCAGGAGATTTCTGGAAGCGTGGCGGACACAAGAACTACGAAACATGCATTTTGGTGTCTTAGCACCCAAGTGGTGCTTAACAGCTTACTTGGAAATATTATGAATGCTCCTCTAAATAAATACAAATTTTGATACAAATTATTTTCCAATAGCATATAACTCAAATGTAGTGCAAAACACTAGAGTAGTTTCACACAGTTAATTTTTTCACTATTGTTTATTATCATTTGTTCGTACATATTGTTTGCATTGTAATGTTTGTGCATTTTGCATTGAGTCTGCAAATATTCTTTCACCAAGTGATTCTCTTATTTATAGATCTCAAACACATCCTTTGTTCTGGCACCAGAGATTTACTGCATGGGAGGCATGGTAGATAAAAAGAAAGGATCGACTACCATAGAAAGTTGTACCATGGGGAATCGCAAGGCCTGGGAGTTGAGAAACACTGGTTTAGAAGATCTGTGTGCCAGTTGATTATTACAGGAGGTAGGGCAGGATGGCCCGGCGATGCTGCGGGTAGTCTGGGAAACGGCTGAGGTACGACTCGTGCATGAGGCGTCCCTCCAAGGACTGGCTGACGATGAGGTAGAAGAGGACCACCCACCACGTGCGGTGGACGCCGCCCAGCACCACCGCGATCGCCACGTAGACCAGGATCTCGGACAGGTAGTGGGGGCACGAGACAAGCTCGAACCAGTCTCCATGTGGAACCACGTACCTCGTGTGAACCACGCGCCCTGGTAAAACGGCCATCGCACGTTCATGTGTGGACTTGTATAGCATCAGCACAACGTACAATCGTTGGGATTTTTAGGATGTCTAAAGGCAATTGCATGTCATGTTGTACAGCAGACGAGAGGATTGAGACAACTGAATATGGAGGACAAATAAAGGAGGCATATATAATACAGATGGGTTAGTGAGAATCTGAAATTAACCATTATGATTTTGAGGGGGGAAACATATGCAGCAGGGTACCACAAATGAAGACATCGTCACAGGCAATGCCTTTTGATGCCACCATAGTCACAGGTCAGGAGAGTTGTACTGTATATAACATCGTGGCTGACAAATGCATTGTCATTGAATGTGCATTATCTGGCACAAATACATGCCTTATGATGTTCAAACACCAAATAGACAAATACTACGAAGGCATTAAGTCTGCATAAACCACACATTACTTGGCATTGTATTTATCATTCAATATCTTGATAATGGCAAAAGGGTCCCATAGATATTCATTGTGTCGCAAGATCCACTGCTATATACTGTGCTGCCTTGAGCAATGTGGCCTTCCATTGAGCCAATACAATGTATTTTACAGTATTCCCTCATTAATTGCAAGGGATACGTTCCAGAGATGCTTGTGAATTGTACATTTCGCGGAGAATGACATTCGCCTAAAAAAACTATTTTTTTTATGAATTACCTTAAATAAATACATCAATTATTAAATACATTACAATTATCTCATCACTTTATCTGTCATCAATGTATATTATCACTTTCTCTTATTTCATCACTTTCTTTCTCTCTCTCAATGCAGTCGTTTAGAGTTCCAGATGTGATTTGCGGGTAGCCAAAATCATGAATAGCAAGTTCGTGAATAACGAGGGAACACTGTACAAAATTTCCTTGCCAATAACCAAATATCATCCTAAGTGCGCCCAATCTCGTCAGATCTCAAAAGCTATCAGGGTTGGTCTGGTTGACACCTGAATGGAAGACTCTTGGGAAATACCAGGCATTGCAGGTTTGGGCTGCAAGGTGGCCAGATCACAGTAAATCAACGGAATTTTGAATCTTTGTGAAGCTTTGACACATATACGTCGATTTTCCTACAGGCACTCTGAATCATTAACGGAATTGAAAAAATATTCCAAAAGCATCATCCACATGAAAAATGAGTTTTCAACAGTCTTTCCTGACAATCAACAATGGGCATTACTGTAATTTTCGAAGGGAATGCTTGCAGTTGCACTCCAGGAAGTTATACTTACAATTAGCACGGCTGGCTAGGTACCGTGCGAAAGAAGTTCAACATACATACGTACCAGCTTTGTCCTTTCGCAGATTGGCCAAGATGATGTGGCTCCGATGGTGGTGGAGCGTGGCCCAGGCAAACATGACAGAGCCAGCCACGTGGTACCATCTCCACTGGGCCAGCAACTGCCACACACTCAACTCTTGACAACACATTGTTGGCACATTAGTATTGTAGTACAGCATTGATTGGTCTTCATTTCAGGGTTGGTACAAGATAGTAACATCTTGTCTTTAGTCGTCTGCCTATTGGCAGATCTTTGGGAAAAAAGTAGGAACACATGTAAATTAACACGGTATGATCCAGTCATTGTCTCCATGCTCAAATGAGGAATAGACCAGACTTGAGAGATGCTGCAGGAAAGGTGAAGTCTAGTGTAAAAGTTAAACGAATAAACTAATTGTTAAAAAGTCTATATCATTTAACAAATAGCTCATTAACAAAGTGAGTTCAAGAGCATGTAATTTTCAACAAGTATATAAAAATGAAAACAGTATAGACATTTTATTCGTGCTGCAAATAACTTAGTGTAGGCATCCTGAGTGTTAAACATGTTGCAGAATTTCCTCTTCACCAAAATAGTTTCCGACCTTTTCCTCCCATGCTTGGGCCTTCACACAACAACGTGAAGGCGATCATCACGTAGTAGAGCATACCGTATCCATATTGGACTGCATGCATTATTGCGTTGGAATACACGCTGAGACACAGGCACTCGGCCAGTCGCCTCGCTACTTGCAGTACCATAAGGGCTTGGGCAAGCACAACCGACAGCCCCATGCCTGCAACAAAAAGACACAGAGGCCGTCGGACTTAAAACCACTGCGGGATGTAGAAGATACGAAATAACACAATGAGTGGCAAGTCTCAACTGAACTATTTTTTTTTATTTTACCAGGTAAACCCCACTGAGCTATGTAGTTGTTTTTCAGAAGCGAACTGGGCACAAATGATAGCTCAACAAAGTGGGTTATCATGTGGACATTTACAGCAGCCAAATATTCTAAATGCACGCCAATTCTAAATGTGGAGGGAACAACTGGAGGATCCGGAGAAAAGTCCACGCGACCACGGGGAGAGAGAACATGCAAACTCCAAATATACAGGCATCAGAGTCAGGATGGAACTTACGACATTCTGCATATCAGGCGAGGTAGTTAACATCTCGCCACGGCAGTGCCTGTCAGTTACATATCACAACTATGATAGTGTGCTCAGATTTATTTTGTTTCAGCATCTTAAACTAGGTTCTCTCCCCGAGAAAAAAAACAAACAAAAGGCTGCCATTACTAGGTAGATGTGATTTTGTTTTGTAGGTGTGCTCACCATGGGGAAAATTGTTTGTGGGGCTGCCAAAGGCAACCAGGAGAGACTCGAGCCAGCCAGGAAACGGGGAGCCCAGCAGCAGCGCACGGAGAGTCAGCGAGAAGAGTGTCACGTGCGAGACGACAGCCACCACGTAGAAATGCATGAACCACCTGGTAGTGCATTACGGCCAATGCAAGCAGCATTAGTGTCATCACTGGTAACAATGCTGCCCTGGCTGAAATTGGCCTGAAAGTACAATGTTTGCAAATCACCTATTACATCTCATTTGAACTATTAGTGAGCTATTGGTTGAACAAGAGGTGTTTTAATTGGGGAAACAAATGAATTAACAAATTAATGAGTGGATGAGGAAGTGCAAGGAATGGACGGACGGACAGATGATGTTCGGTGCTGCGCACGCACCGCTTTGGCACATCCAGGGCGCGCATCCACGTGGCGCGCTGCCCGCCCTTATTCTTGCCGTAGCGGATCAAATCCTCGAGCAGCGCGGGCGGATCCCTCACGCACACGTGCACGGCGAAGGCAATGACAAAGCCCATGCCAATGACGGCCCAAATGATCTCCAACAGGCTCGGGGCAGCGAGTAGAGCCATTGTCACAAGGCTGGCAGAAGCTGTGAACCCAAACATGCACGAGCAACGCAAAAGTGTAAACATGTGTGGAGCTGGGACGATGAGTTGATTAAGTTGGTAATTGACTAACATTGAAATCGACTACTTTTGTTGTTGTTTATTCTTTAGACTCCTTTGCAAATGGTGGGTGCCCCCATATTGTGCTTGCCCGAAGGCAAGAAAACCCCTACAAGCCATTCCCAGCGTAACACAGATGATCAGAACCAGAATTTCTATTTATCATGGAGAAATCTGATGAGCAATGAAGCTCTTTTTCTCAGATGTCCAGTCAGGGCACCTGAGAACGTTAAACAATACAAAAAAAGATAAGCGTAGAAAGTAAGCAAATAATACAAAATAAATATACATACAGTATATTAGTTAAAATTGCACAAGTATAACAATTCCCAAGCTTGGGCAAGGCAGTCAAAACAACAACAAAAACAGAGCCAGACCACACCAAGACAAGATAGTCCCTCAATAAAATTGCACAATAAAATGTATCATAATGCTGATGACATTACCAAGCCCTGCCCATCACCTGTCATGAAGCAGCACGTGCGAGTGGCGAAACCATTTTTCTCCCAACTATGTTCATGTTTTCTGAGTAGTCATTAAATAAAACCGATAATTAGTTACTTAATCAGATATCCCATATCTAGACATGTCAGTCAAAGCGAATATAGTAGTTGTTTACTAAAGCATCTTCAATAGTGATGAATTTGAATGAATACGGACGATTCCAGATGTGTCATGGATGAATAAACACAGTAGGTGAACTGGATGTTCAAACAGGTCCAGAGTTTTGCTTGTGCTGCAAACATTCACTGATAAAATTAGGTACTCCCTGTGCTGCTGACGGGATGTATAAAATAAAGTTATTTATATAAAGGGATATATACGTGAAGGAGGGATATTGTCTGCTTATTTAGACGAGGAGGCGGTGCCCTGGGTGAGCAATTAAAGGGCTAAACCACACCGCATAACCTATGTGAGACTTGCGATATGGTTGCAAACCACATTAAATCTCGGACAGAGGGCACTCTAACTCTTTGGTTCTTTCAGTAAAGTCACGTAGGTATAAAATAAAATAAATCACGTTTCGGGCACAACACAAGCGTCCGTCATCAAGTGGGGACAATCACAGAAAGAAACAATTGCTGAAGTAGGCAAAATAGCTGCTTGTAACAAGGGATTATATAGATGAGGGAGGGGGGAGGAGCCAAGGATGACAGACACTTGCGTTGCGCCCGAAACGTCGTGATTTTATTTATTTTATATTTTATACCTACGTGACTTTACCGAAAAAACCAAAGAGTATGGATCCTTGCAGTCACAAAAAACTTCAAATCTAGAAAGAGGGCACTCTTGCATACAAACACAACTTCATGCCTGTAAAAATGCACCATGGAAATTTACAAAAAAAAGCTTCCACTGGGACCACAGAGCGCGTATCGTATAAGACGCCTGTTTGGAGCACATTAGAGGGGGGGGGGGGCTATGCCCCAGAACATTGGTCAATAGCTGACATTTACCAGGGGAAATGTGTATCTGTGGAAGCTCATTGGTTTTATTACATTAATGTGCGGCCCTATTTTAAACGCTTGGAATTCGGGGCTGTCCCCAACTGCCTTGGGAAGTCTCTAGATCCGCCAACAACCTAGCACCATAAATCAGTGTTCCCAATTACCACTAAATACAGCACGTAATCAACGTATAAAATAGATGGTTGGGTTAGACTAAGTTGCCATTTCTGGAAAATGCCTGAATTGGCTGTGTCGGGTGGAGGGGTTTAGGACACAAAGTTTACTAATGCGATCAATTGGACTCAAAAGTCACGTCAATACACTTTTGCTTCAAACTCCGCATCTTTATTTAGACCGCAGGAGGAATCCGATGAGCTATGCAGCTCTTTTCATAGATGTCGTCCAGTATGGGTGAGTCAACGAATTACAACAGCAAAAATACAATAAAACACGATAGTAGTGCAAATTGAGGAAAAGGTAAGTCACAAAATATGTATATATCTGTATGTACTGTATATGTCTAATTTATCAAGCTTGGGAAAGGCATCAAAAACGACAAAAGTCTCAGACCACACCACGACAACACCACACAGCAGTAGTCCCTCAATACAATTGTAGTGACATCGGGGATGTCACTGTATGGTGCTGGCCCGAGAGGGCCGGGCATGCGAAATACCGTCATCGCGTACACCCCGTAGGCGGGTATAGTACCAATATTAATTTTAGAACCAGCCCTAGCGGGGTTTTGTGAGCGCTGGGATAGTGTGGGCACCACGCATAGCGTGCAGTGCGGGCTCTCACAAGGGGAAGGGGGAGAGTGTCAGCCCAGGGGCAGGGTTGTCCTGGGCCATGGCACTCTGGTTGACCCCGTAGACACGTGATCCGGAGTGTCCACAGAGAGGCCCCTAGGTGGGGCGGCTAGGGGGCGATCACGTGTCCGGGGAGAGCTCTCAAGAGGGGATCGAGAGGGAGCTGGAACGCTCGAGAAGGCGGGCGGGGCCAAGGGCGGGGCCAAGGGCAGAGCGGCCCCGACCCAGGGGGATACAGGGACCGGGGTCGCTGCATTTGATTATCTGGAACCTCTACGTCCTACAAGCTGGAAACTCTACGCCTACAAGCTGGAAGCTCTACAGGCATCAACACGTGGCCGGGACCCGAGTGAGGGTCAGACCCTTCGTAGCTGTAACTCCTACATATAGAGCCCGAGGCGTAGCTAGGATATTTTGTGCCCGGGGACGAACTATAAAATTGGCGCCCCCCCCCCCGCCCCCCCGTTTAATCACATTTTCCTACTACATCGAATAAGGAATAACAATTTAAATTTGAATGAAACATTGTATTTAAAGAAGCAAATTTATAGAAATTATATTACATGGCTCACTCAGTCACTGTCGTAGACTGGTTGACATAGTCTACAAAAGATACATTTTTCTTGATTTCACTGTCGCAAACTGGTCAATCACGTAATCAAAATCTGTTTTTTTCCAATGTTTCTCTTTCAACGCTAAGAAGAGCAAGATCGCTGAGACGATCTTGTCCCATTGAAGCATGCAAATGCGACAAAATAAGTTTCAATTTGCTGAACGACCGCTCACAGCTTGCAATTGAAACTGCTATTGTTAATAACATTTGCAGTGAAATTCGCAAATTCGGAAATATGTCGTCTCCATAAAACACAATAAAACTATGAAGATCCAAAGGAGTTTCTGGTAGAACTTCATTCCGGTTACTGAGCAGCATTTTGCAATCTCCAATTTCTGTGAAAAGTTCGTGGCCATTGATGTCGGTGTCATAGAAATTTCCAAAATCTGTGCAATTTCGACGAATTGCATCGACATCTGTGTTGGATAGAAGAGTTTTGACGTCCAGCAGAAATCCAAATTTTGTGTTCAGGTCTTTTAGTCGTAAAAACCGTGTTGACATCTCCTGTTGAAGTCGATAAAATACGCTCTTCATAATGCGCACAATTTATTCTTCTGCTGAAAGTCCTGCATCTCTTGCCAGTTCTCCTGGCATCTTCCGACGTCGCCTAATTCTTCTGTCCACATCGATCCCCCAGGCTGTGCATCTTGTTTTGGCGTTTACTACAGCAACTTGGCTCAAATCATCACGAAGCTTGACAAATTCATGCTCCAAAGATTTAAGATCAGTTGCTTCCTTGAAATTCATAGTAGGATCCTGTAAGCACTTCTGAACACGATCAATTTGTCCAAGAATGACATTCCAGAAATGTAATAAAACTATGAAGTAAAAATTTAATACGCATGCCTGTAACAGTTCTGCATCACTTCTGGTTTCAGGCGTCATAGTTACGTCCTCTGATACTGGTAGGAACGAAGTGGACCAGCCTACAACAGATTATATCGTCCGTCCGTTTGTCCGCCTGTCCGTCCGTCCGTCCGTGTAGCAACATCGCCCCCTACTCCAAACACTTGGCATGACCCTACAAAAACCTTTAGACTCAGTGACGCTTTCCTGGCTAAACAAGTGTAACATTCCCTTATAATTCCCTCAGATAGCTTTTAATTAAACCATTTAAATTAATGAGGCTTTCCTGGCTAAGCAAGTGTAACATTCCCTTATAATTCCCTGAGATAGCTTTTAATTAAAACTTAAAATTAAAGTTTACTCACAGCCGCCTAAAGCGTATAGCTATGCCTAAAGCTTAGAACTAGGCCTCAAACTCTCCCTTCGTATCGTACCCCCGCGTGTGTGAAAGGGAGTTAATGTTTAACAATGTTACATTCCCTGATGTTTTTAAATAGAAACATTTACATTTAAAGCGTTGACATAAATAATTAAAACATTTAAATTAAAAATTAACCCACAGTGGCCTAAAGCCTACAGCTAGGCCTAAAGCCTAGAACTCGGCCTCAAACTCTCCCTTCGTATCGTCCGATTACGTGTAGCAACATCGCCCCCTACTGCAAACACTTGGCAGGACCCTAGAAAAACCTTTATACTCAAGTGGGGCTTTCCTGGCAAAACAAGTGTAATAATACATTATGTTTATATTCTTTGGTTATTCGTTCCTACCAGCCCACCCCGCAGGGTCCTGTTAATTTGTCTAGCAGCCCTACTAGTTCATCCAGTCCTTCATAGATAGCTTTAACAGCTTCTGATCGTGCACTCCAGCGTCTTTCAGGCCGTCGTAGTTTCCGCCACCAAAAAACAGGCCAGTGACTAAGGCTGAAAGACTGTGCCTGTCTGTTGTTTGGGACGTTCTTCCATGTAAGTTCTTAATAGGCGCGCGTACCAAAATGTAATTACATGACGTGTAGGCTGTGTGTGGCGGGATATATAAACTTTTAGGTTGAGGTATAGATTTGTGCAGTAGTTTCAGGCTGCCGCGCCCGCCGCAATAAGTTATAATGTAACATTGTAAGCCTCATTTTGGCGCCCCTTTACCTTGGCGCCCGGGGACACATGTACCTCCCTGCCCCCCCCCCCAGCTACGCCTCTGTATAGAGCAGTTAGCTGGGTGGCCACCACCCTAGGCTTGTATCCGGTGAAAGGGCAGTTACCCCTTTGTGTTACGTGTTGATGTTACAAATAAATGTGTTGCCTCTAAAGAACGTCTGCGACTCAGTTGGACTCACTACACAATGGCACTTGAACACTGAACTTTCGATACAGTTAAGGGGCCTTTTTTGGCAAAAATCTTGTCACCCAAAGCGACATCACAATTAATACATACCCGTAAACATAATACATACGGGTAAACATTATACTACATACCCGTAAAAATTATACTAAACATTACATACCCATATTCTTGGTTCTTTCGGTAAAGTCACGTAGAAGGGAAATAATAAAAATATAAAACAATAAAAAAAATTATCACGTTTCGACTGCAACACAAGCAATCATCATCAGGTGTGAAATCAACAGCAATCATCATCAGGTGTTGATTTCACACCTGATGATGATTGCTTGTGTTGCAGTCGAAACGTCGTGAGAATGTTTTATTGTTTTCTTATTGTATTATTTCCCTTCTACGTGAATGTACCTAAAGAACCAATAATATGAATCCCTGCAGTCACAGAAGCTTTAAATCAAACATTATAATACATGTACATACTTGATTTGAAGCTTTCGTGACAGCAAGAATTACTCTTTCGTTCTTTCGATAAAGTCAAGTAGAACGAAAGTAAAATTAATAGAATACGACGTTTCAATTGCAACACAATCTTTGTAAGAACGTAATCAACCAGGTAGGGTGTTGACTGTTGTGTTAGCCGACTCTCTGTGTTGTATGGCATTACATTTCTAAGTTTACTATGTTTTTTCATTCATTCTTACCCGATGACGGTTGCTTGTGTTGCAATCGAAACGTCGTATTCTAGTGTTTAATTTATTTCCTTTCTACGTGACTTTACCGAAAGAACCAAAGAGTAATTCTAATACCCGTAAACATAACAAAAAGACAATTATATAGAGAAAACAATTGCAGTACTTTACAGATGTTTATGAAAGCAAGTTGTGGCTGTGAGTTAGTTGTAAACCACGGTATCGTTCGCGAAAGTCTACGCGTTAAATGGAATTACTTGTTGTGTAATGAATTGGAAATAGGTAATTGTGAGCACAACGCTGTCGCCCGCTCGCAGGTAAAAACCTCTGCTCTGACAAGACCACCCCGCCACCCTGCAGATCGATTCCCTGCAGTATAAATCGTCATATTTAGATTCTCTCACACCACTCCGCAACGCCCTGGGGCGTAGTGGGTTGGAATCGATAAGGAATCGCCTTTATTTAAATGATACAACACGCCAGCATCCGCGTCGGATCGGCTACAAAGTGTAATCGAATTTATCGACGACGGTTTGTTTCGAATTTCGATTCCATAACCGGAAGCTCGTGTTGCCGTGGCAACGCGGGGGTGGGGGGGGAGGTCACGTGGTGCTGCTGGCTCCGTGGGTCAGGTAACCGCGGGCTCCTCATTCACTCCTCATTCATATTCTTAGGTTTTTTCATCGCTCCTCATTCGTTCTTCGTTCATTCATCACTCATAGTGTGCGATGAACCGTGCGCCAAACGTCGCATCAGCTGCTCTTGGCCTCCAGCGTCTCGAGTGATGTGTTTGATCCACGGGGGGCGGAGGGCGGCGACGCCATTCCTCTGAGTGATCGCAGTTCCCGCTTCGAAACGTTGACCGCCGACTGAAAGTGCGCAAATTTGCTCGAGTTTTGCGCAGCAACTCGTCATCATCATCGCTTATGCGCTATCCACTGCTGGGCGAAGTCCTCGCCAAGCCGCCACAGCCACATCTCAAGCGAGCGGTCCGTACACGGGGGGCACTCTCGGCCAAATGGCGTGATGATGAGTAATGAGTTGCTGCGTGACTGCCCTGGACCTCATTCAAACCCAACAAGCCATGAAATAAAACATCGGGAAAGCGGCGGCGGCTTGGGGAGGCCTCAATCCAGCAGATGATGCAGCATGGCTCATGACAACGACGAAGCCGGCTGATTAGCGCTCGCGTTGACGCTACCACTGCTGTTGTGGATGCTGTTGTGTTAAAGTGCAGGCATCGTCCGTGCCACGTTGCGGGAATGAACGTCTGACAAGAAGACACTTGACGAGCGGCGCGGACATCCGAGCTCTCTGTGTGTGTTGTGGCCTCGGTAACCTTCGTGTTGTGTTGGGTCCCGAGTGGGGTTTGCGGGGAGCCGTGGGTCTTGATTGGGGGGGGGGGGCGCAATACCAAAACGGCTGAGAACCTCCGTACAGCATTGCGGTGATGAATGCGTTAACTCGTGCGAAAACACGTCTAGGTGGGTTCAAAGTCGAAGCCTGTGCCCCAGTCTTGCATGGAAACCGAGGCGAAGCCTCAAGATGCAGAGGAGCGGGTCATGAGGGCAGCTTTGAAGATTATTCGGATAAACCACTGCGAGTGGCTTCGTTCATTCTGCCAGTATGACTCGTCTCGATGACATCTATCACTCAGTACTGTACTGTGCAAATGACCCAGCCCAGTGCGTGTTGTGTGTGTCTAGGTGATTCACCGCTCCAATTTCGCTTTCCAAGCTCAGCCTCGGACATTAACACTTAATCTCTAGGAGTCCTAAGTGGACCTTAGTCTGGCACGACGAGCCTTCGGGCATTAACATTGACGGCTTAATCATCCTATGCGTGCCTTAGTGTGGATTTATGAGTCTCCAGCAGGAACACAGCACCTTAATAATCCGAAGCAGCTGCAGTCAAAACCTTTGAACAAGAAAGAAAAGTCGTCACAGGAAACATCGCGAGTAGGAACGAGAGCCAATGTTCGAGAATAACGATTGTGTGGCAGGCGAAGAAGGGAACAGGTCTCGGATGGTTACCACGACGTTCTCGCAATGACGCAGTTCTTATATTCGGGAACGCTTTTCGCACAACGCGGCACGCGCCAGTTATAACGTGGAATGTGCCCGTTATAACGCGGAATGCACCTCGATATAACGTGGAACGCGGCCATTATGACGTGGAACTCGCCCATTATGACGTGAACGCGCCCGTTGTAGCGCGGTTTCTGAGCGGTCGACGATGAACTATTTGAGTTGAGCGGCTGAGAGGTATGGGAATTCTGAGTATATGCACGGGATGATACAGTACACGGTGGCGAACTGTCATCTCTGTTCTTTATCTGACCATGGGATGACTGCAGGCTGATTTTAAAGTGCAAATGTGATTCAAATTAGCTTTACTATTTATGTATGTCTTGTAATGTATACAGGCAGTCCCCGGGTTACGGAAGGGTTAGGTTCCCGAGAACGATCCATCACCCAAATTTTGATGTATTTTGAAACCTAAACAATTTCCCCCCAAAATCAAGAATAAATCCCATAGCCGTAAATAGTTGTGCCTCCCCTACCCGATTACTCGTTCGTTTTCTCTCAGTGCTGTATCGTGCTGTCGTCCGTTTTCCATCGCTACCTTGTATCGTATCGCTGTACGTATGCTCTGCACTTCCTATGATTCTTTTATTTCATTGAATATCTACCCTAACACCATAATGAAACTAATGGAACATATACTGTATCCAATTGTTTATGAAACCACGAAACATGTTAATATTAATTGCTAACAGAAAGTCACTTCTGAATGCTCATTTACCGTGCATTAGGCTAGGCCTAGACTTCTCCGATCGCTATTGGCGGAGACCATAAGGAATCGAAGTGTAATTGTGTTAAAGTACATACAGTAATAGCTCATGAAATCTACTAAAAATGAAGAAAACTAGCAACAGAAACATGGGGGAAAAAAGAGTTCTAAGCATAGAAAACAAACAATTATGCTATACAACAAAATAATTACGTAACACTACTAAAAATTCCATTCACCTAAATCCTCGTGAAGCTCGGGCTTAGTGAAGGCAACGTTTAGGTGGAGCGAGGCGTAAGGCGGGGCTTACGCTTCGCACGACGGTATTCATCCTCAACCTCACCGCGCTGCACTATTTACGCTTACGTAACTAATGCAAACATTTCTGTATCTTGAATTTTTTTACATGATTTATAGGAGCATTTCCGTAAAGTCGGATTTCCATAAGTCGGGACTTACGCAACCCGGGGACTTACTGTCCATAGTAATTCCTCGTTTAACGGCACTTTTTAGGAATGCATCTACCACGTTAAACGAGGAATTACTGTACAGTTTTCACAATTGCGTTCAAAATATGTGCGCTATTTTGTCTTGCGACGCAGTTGCATTTAGTTGATTTAAAAATAGAGATTGTATCTGTGCATGCTATTAATATTCACTTAATTTGCAGGGTTGCAGACTCGCATTTTTACTTGTCGCCAGGCAAGATGCTGTGGCGATTGTGGCTGTTCCTCTATGGAGGATTCCTGCGTGGGTGGATTAAGTGGGTTTTCCGCCAGCTCAGCGGCCGCTGTGAGCTGCAGAGGATCTGCTACCGGCACAAGACTGGGGCGACACGAGCCCTTGCAATCGGTACAAACAGCCAATGTGAAATGCTCTTGCTTGAGTGGGGCCTCAGTGTCTGAAGAGTTATTATTATCATAATCTTAATTTGCATCATAAGCCACGCTAGATCCGAAGTTATTCGTAAAGTTGTTGACTTTAGAATAAGTTGTGAGTAAACATCTCCTTAGAAAATTGCGTTGGCAAAATAAAGGTTTAAATATAAATGGAGAACATTAGATTTGAAGCTTTCGTGACTGCAGGAATTACTCTTTGGTTCTTTCAGTAAGTCACTTAGAAAATAAAATGAAATTATAATAGAATACGACGTTTCGGTTGCAACACAAGCAACCACCCTCTCCCCCCCTCTCTCTATTTAAGGCCTCAGCACAGAGTCGTTGTCCTTATGTTTGTCTTGGTGTGTGTCCGATGTTGTTGCCGTGTCTGTTTTATCTTGGTGTGTGTCTCGCTCGGTGTGTCTTTGTGTGTGTCTCTCTGCATGTTGTCTGCCTATGTTTCCGTGTCTGTATTTCCTTGGTGTGCGTCACACCCGGTGTGTCTTTGTGTGTGTCTCTCTCTGCATGTGTGTCTGCCTGTGTTGTTTCCGTGTCTGTGTTTTATCATTCATTCTTACCTGATGATGGTTGCTTGTGTTGCAACCGAAACTTCGTATTCTATTATTATTTTATTTTATACATGACTTTACTGAAAGAACCAAAGAGGAGAACATATTCTTTGGTTCTTTCGGTAAAGTCACATAGGAAAAAAAAATGTTTTTAATAAAAAACAACAAGTCACGACGTTTCGATCGCAACACAAGCGGGCGTCATTAGGCAGAGAGAATGATGACGACCGCTTGTGTTGCGATCGTGTCGCCCCATCAGGCGGAGAGAATGATGACAACTGCTTGTGTTGTGATCGAAATGTCATGAGTTTTTGGTTTTTATATTTATATTTTATTGTTTTCTATGTAAGTGACTTTACCGAAAGAACCAAAGAATATGAATTCCTGCAGTCACGAAAGTTTTAAGTCAAAATAAATTAAGAAATTATTTCCCAACTGAGAGTGCAAATACCATTATTAAAACAGAGTTCAGTAAGTTGGTCAACAGTGACCACACTAAAGACCATCGTGGAATGGGATTTCACCTTATTTTACATAACAGCTATGGAGGGGCATATTTTGGCTGGTATATTAGAATTAGTTTATGGTGTCATGTTATGGGATTATCTCTCCTGAAGATGTCACTTTTGCAATAAGAGAAAGTATGCTCTCAGCATATCTCATCTTGGTAACATAGTTGTACGTATAGTACGTTCTAGAAAATGTAATGGAATCTTAAATGATACTGCCTGAAGTCTAGTTTTACAGGCATTGTGAAGTTTCGTGTTATTATTTTTGATTTGGAAAGTAAGTATAGAATTATGCAGTGATTGATCTCTGGTGAAGTGCACTCATGGGGCCCCTTGTGTTTTTAAATTATTCACAATACAGAACATGCATTGCTTTTATTGCTTGCATGGTACTAGCAATTTAGCAATCAATGCAGCACTTGGTCCAAGCTTTTGTAACATCTGCTTTGTAATAAAACTACATTTGATTCTTGCATAATAGAGGCATTGTTTTTTTTAACTAAAGTAGTGCATTTTATTTGATGCTTTAGTTTGGCAGCTTTCATTTGCAAAGATGTCTTGATAGTGTCATAAATATGCATTTCATTTTATATTTTGCTGGCTTGGCTCATAATTAAAATGAGGTGTCACTGAGTGCAGCTTTATATTCATCAAACATAAAGCAGGTCCCTTTATATTCTGCAATACCTCTCCTCTATTAATATGACTGTGCATAACATACATTGGCACCACATTAAGTGTGGTTTTTGACCATTGTTTTCTGTCTCTTGCAGAATATTCGTTGACTGCTTCTAAGAATGTGGTAAGCTGTTACAATCATTTAGAAAATATGACATTGCGAGATAACTGTTCCCTTCATTTTCACTGCATAACTCTGCATGCGGTCATCTTCATGAAGCATTGTATTAAGATTGCCACCACAACTATTTCTACAATAGAAATTCAGCAGTAATATTTACACTCACACCTACAACCACTGCCATAACTAGGCATGCCCATCCGTCATCACATTCACTTTACATCTTTAGGTAACTTAACCTTCACAACCAGCCACCATTGTCTTCCCACTGTTGATGTTGACTACTGTATACTGCAACAGTTTTACATTTTAGGCTCAGGCAACCGAAATTAGACCCAAGGCAGGTGCTCCTATTTCTAAGTCAATATTTGTGTAGTTATTTAATAGTTTAATGTAATTCATTTAAAAGGTTGTTCAAATTTCTATGTTGTCAGAAAATATTAAATGGCTAATACTTTCTGCATGTTTATAAATCCAGATCAAAATGTATGTATGTATGTTTAACTTTTTTGACACCGTACATAGCCAACCGTACTAATCGGAGGTGCGGGGGAAGGACAGCACACCAATATACCTCAAGAAGAACATTTTGATTTATTACATAGTTCCAGCTTTGATATATGGAACAGAAACATTGAAACTTACAAAGAAGTGGCTTATCATTTGGAAATTTATAGCAGCGAATTACTCTAAAACGCATGTTGATTCTAAATGTGGAGGGAAAAACTGGAGGACCTGGAGAAAAATCCACATGACCATGGGGGGAGAGAGAGAAAATGCAAACTCCAAATATACAGCAGCATGGGGTCACGGTCGGGATCGCACTTACGACCTCCTGCATACCAAGCGAGGAAGTTAACATTTTGCCACCGCGGTGGGATGATTACCAATGAACAAGACTGGTGACAGAATGACAACTAAAAGAGTGAATACACGCGAGAGGACAACTACTGTGGAGATGGATTTATGAGATAGGTGTGCTGCAGTGAGCTGGGTTGTAGAATCGCAGACGTATGGTGGATAATGATGGCATGGGAAGGCCTTGATTCAGCAGTGGAGAATGGTTTTAGTAACGCTTGTGCTTATGTTCCAAAGGTGCTTTGCTCGGCCGTGAAGGTCAGTGAACCTGAAGTGGAGAAAACAGCAGAGGAGATAATGCACGTGAAAAAAATCAACCCATCTACGAATCCCACGTGCGTTTCATTTAAAGTGATTATCCTTTACATTTATATTAGCTCATAATCTTTCGGTATATTTGTGCATTTTACGGCAAAGTGTCTCACACTATAATCTTAAGGCTTAATAGGTACTAATTCCAGGAATCCCACGCGATACAAAAAGGATGTGTTACCTCGCTCAATTACTGAAAGAGAACTCTAATTTCCCATTGAGATAATGTTAAAGTCGAGGGGTTGAACCAAATACATGTATAAGCAGAACTCCATTCTCTGTCTCCACACACAAGCCCACCAGCATTCCAGACCAACATTAATTAGCATTTTTCCAATCACAATTTATCCCATCAGGATTGTTAGACAAATTCCGCTGGATTACCAGACTCCATTTCCAAGAGCGCTGCCTATAAAATATGGCACTTTATTTAATCCAAGATGCAAAAAATTGGTCCAGAGTTTACTTGGACAAATGCAGCTTGATAATGTTGGTCTCGAAGGCAGGTGGGCTGATTTACTGAAGGTAATTTTAATTTGTGTGAAAACTAAGTAGAGACCTTGTGCTTTTACTTGCTTTTACCTATTATTCTCCATAGCAACGTATAATGTATTTGTGCACAGTATTCATTAGAACAGTTGTATATTTTACAACAAATCTAAGCCCTCCACCAACCCATGCCTCCAAGGCACTGAATTATAGGCATCCTTCATGCATGGTTATTGCCAAGTGTGACATCACTAACTGGGTTAGATAAGGTATGAGACGCTGCTCATCTGTATTGCCCGCTTGCCTAGATGTATCCGCTCCAAGGGGGCTTACCTTATCCAGGCATATTACTAAATGCTAAAACATAGAAATTTCGATTTAAAGCTTTCGTGACTGCAGGGATTCATCTTCTTGGTTCTTTCGGTAAAGTCACGTAGAAGGTTGGATGTCTTTGTATTGACAGGCTAGATGTCCTACTAACTCAGTCACCGATGCAGTGACATACTTGGCAAGTCACCGATGCAGTGGCAGCGACGTGCTAATCTCGCACAATACAATAGCCACTTCCACAGCCTCAGGGAGACCATCTCTAGCCCAGCCCTCTTACCCTGAGGCTGCACCCATCTCAGGCCTATATAAGACCTTGTTTCAGTAGCTTTCTTTCTCTCGCCTGAAAATGATTGCTTGTGTTGCGATCGAAACGTCATGTTCTAATATTTTTCTATCTGCGTGATTTTACTGAAAGACCCAAAGAGTAGGTATTACCCTTGCCTGCGCTGTGAAGCGCACGTGGCTTAATGCCTACAATTATTCGAGGTGTAACACGTGTAGAAATTATGATGCTTAAACTCTGTTTACCTATTTACTTACAACAATGTTCAAAGGGAAATGTACAGCCCTGCAATGTCTTGCTCACGCCACTGCTGGCAAACGGGCCTCCAGAAGAGAGCTCTACAGCGCCTCTAGGGGGTATTTTCCTACTTTACCACACTGACCAGACATCTCGGAAGAGAGGGGAGTACCCACACTTAATTCAACCACACGTGACCTGCTGATGAACTAAATGTGGTACAGAGGGTCCCCGATATATGTTGGGGACCCCCTGTATACTCATTTACTCTATACTGTTTGGTGGGTGGAGGTAGGAGGGATTTGTGCGAAATCCTACCCAGGATCTACCCAGGATCTCAGCAGTGCCATCACTGCTTGGCCACCTCCGATTTAGGCAAATACAAAAATTGCATTTGTGGAACGCTCATTACAAACATGGTGTATTTAAAATGCATGCACACAGAACATTCATTGGTCTGCTTTCATATAGGTTTAATGTGCTTATAAATAGGGGGGGAAACCCATCACCTGCTGCCATCATGTGTATTATTCTATTGGTATGAAACTGTGCTACAGGTTTGCACCAGTACTGCAGGCCTGTCTGCTGCAAATCTCAGGGTATCACGCACTCACAAAGGAGGTGGAAGAGATACGGAAGGAGCGATATGACTCGGAAAATAAAACGCATGAAGAGGCCCTATTAAAGGTAATTTACAAACAGTTTATGATTCTATTTCTCACGTCTCCATTGTGAATTGGTGTATTTCAATGGACTCTTTCACAGTTCTGTGTAGAGTCAACCACATGAATCGTTCTAGATTTTCTATGGTATCAGCTTCCTTGGTTTAGTTTTTTTATTTCATTGGTATGGAATTTTAATACTTTATTTATACCCCACATCCAATATAGTTGCTGAAGTTAAAATGTTGATGTCCTTGATTCTATCTCAAAATCACAATAATGCTGGTTTAGTGCTCTGAAATACATATTGTCCACTGTGGCTCATAGCCATCTTTATGGAATACAATTGATAAATCTTACGGAGCCTTGGATAATAGCCTAAAGCTTACGATGAAAACCGAGCGAAACAGGAATCTCATCACCAACTTTTTTTTTTATCATTTGTGGGTGGCACGAGTTAAGTGGTTGAGCAGCAATGGCTTAATTTGTTGTCCCTCTTTCTGCTGTGCCAATGCAGCTCTGGGCCCTCCTTATGCCGGAGGTGACACTAAAGGCACGCATCACGAAGCAGTGGGGGGACATTGGCTTCCAGGGGGACGACCCAAGCACCGACTTCCGAGGCATGGGCATGCTGGGCCTCCTTAATCTCCTGTGAGCTTGTCACAATCATCGCAGTCTGAAATTGGTTCACGCTTTGTCAGCTAAAAATATTTTTGTAAAACGTTGCTCTTGTTGCGTGGGCGTGTGGGCATTTGAAACATTCCTGGGAACCTTGACCAATTTGATTTGATCGTCGTTGCGACATGCGGCTGAATACTCATACACCTTGTTTTTAAAAACAATTAATTAAAAGTGTTGCTCAAAATAGCAGTCCTCCTTGGCTCAGCTTGGCCACTTTTCACTCAATATTAATTTAATTGAGTACACCTATATATGTGACTGTAAGCTGCCATTAAGTGTTAAACAATCAATGTAAGTGAACAGGTCTCTCAAGCAAGCAGTACCTTTCTGTTTGTGGGGTCTAACGTTTCATCTTGACCTTGTGAAAGTGAAAAAAATATTCTTGCAGTTGTGTGCGCTGTACAATTTTATCACAGTGGCTGCCAAACCACTGTTATTACGTTACCAATTTCTAGGAACCGCGTTTTTTTTTGGAACATTGCTTTCCAGATAACACGAGGGACAAAGCCACTTGTTACAATTGACTTGGCACTTGTGTATTCCACTTTTACAAAAATGTCCCAGCAGATGGCAGTAGCTTATAAAGAATTGTGTACATGTGAATCGGCATACTGCTTTTTCTTGAGTCCTGTTGTCCATAATAGAGGTTTTTGGGTTAGATTGCGTCAATATAAATGCATCATTAAACACGCCACTACCCAACAGCCAATTAGTAAGGTTTGTCATGTAAACAGAACATGCCAATTCGTTACTAGTTTAGCACAGTGGTGTGTTGGAGAGTAAACCCACAATATTTACCATTTGAGTATGACGTTTCGCCAGTATTACAAACAGCCTTATCAGGCGACAGCCAGAATTCTGGAGAAATCCTCCTGTTTCGATCTTAAATAGCTAGCTCTTGTCAATAGCAATAATTATTGGAATGCATATTCCTTTCGTAGTGTCAAAAAGACAAGGCTTAAGATTATTTGCAGTTGGAACAATTAAACATAAATAAAATATGAGAAATAGGCAGACTTAAGTATAATTTGTGCAAGTACAGGATTTTTATGCGGGTTCGGTTTGTGCCATTTTGCATATATACGGCCAACCTATTTCTTCCCAAAATTCGCGATATGTGGTTTGAATTCGCTCAAATGTGGTTGTGATGTCAGACATGGGACGACATTGTGTGTACTGCATGTGCTACTCGACAGGCAGATTTTTTTCGTACGGTTTCGCTTTGTGCGCCCTTTTGGAATGCATCTTCCGCATAAAGCGAGGGAAACCTGTGCCCCCATAAAAACAGTAAATAGCCATAGTCAGAGGGGAGCTCTGAATGATATCGGGTGTAAGCTATTGACAAAAGCTAGATTTAAACGAAAGCAAGGAGCCATGAGCATGGATGGCAAAATAGCCTTTCCTGTCTGGAGAAGCAGGAGAGGGAATTATATATCTGGAGAATGGGAGGGAGTTTCGATTTAAAGCTTTTGTGACTGCAGGGATTCATCTTCTTGGTTCTTTCGGTAAAGTCACGTAGAAGGGAAGTAATAAAATAATAAAAATAAAACATGATAAAATATTTCTCACGACGTTTCGGCTACAACGCAAGCAGCCGTCTTCAGGTGAAGAATGAAACACTGCCAAGCTTGGAGCGTATATATAAGCTGGGTTGGAGGTGGAAGAAGAGCGCCTTGACAAAATAATTTGTATATCAAGAGGAATTTAGAATATTTATGGGAAATGCGTAGGAGGTGGGCGGGGGGGGTTTCAAATTCATATTATGCCCATGCATTATGCAGGATTAGCAGCATCAAAGGGAGGAGGTAGGGGGTAGCATTAACAAAGGGAGGGAATGTTAATAGTATGTAGAAGCAACGAAACATGTCAATGGGAGAGCGGTGTAAGGAGACCCGCAGCGGAGCAAATAATGCATTCCCTGTGGAGAATACAAGTCAATGCCAGTGAGTGGACTGCGGTCTGAAAGTCACCGTAAACGTGAACAACAATCAGTTTAGATCCGAAATGGTTTATTACGTCCTTCCAATGATTGCTGAGCCAGAATCCATCTTCTCGGTTGAAATTGTCTCCGTGTTTGTATATGTGGATCGCTTCATGAACGAATCTCATGGTAGCCAGATGGCTTGCAGATAACCTCTGTCTTGGAGAAGTCAATGTCATGTGAGCCCACTGAATTGTAACAGTGATCTGCCACGGCTGAGGTGTTGTCCTACCGTGTTTCAGGTCTGCTTTATGTTCACGGATGCGGTCCGAGACATGTCGTTTGGTTTCTCCAATGTAGCTGTTACCACAGAGGCAACTTAGTTTGTAGACGCCAGGGTACTGTATGTCTGGAACCACGTCTTTTACAGACGGGACCAGATCACGGATTTTATGTACCGTGTTGAATCGGACCTGGATCTTGTGTTTAATCAGGATTTTGGAGATCTTTTTTGTGACCCCAGCAATGTAGGGTAAGGTGATGGTTTTGAAAGGCTCCTCAACAGGATCCTTCTTGATGGTTGGAGTGATGGCTTTGCGGATTGTGTAGTCTGAGTAACCATTAGCCTTAAGAGCTTGGCGTACGTGTTTGAGTTCGCTGGCAATGTGTTCCTGGTCGGAGATGCATTGGGCTCTATGGTATAGAGTCTTGATGAGGGAGTTCTTCTGGGATGGATGGTGGTGGGAATCCGGTTTTAGCTAAGCATCCGTATGGGTGGCTTTCCTGTAGACAGAATGGTTCATTGAACCATCAGGTCTCCTTTTAATTAGGACATCCAAAAAGGGTAGCTTGCCATCTTTTTCGACTTCCATAGTGAATCTGATGGCTGGGTGTATGGAATTGATGTGGTCGAGGAATTGGTCTAGAGCAGGCCGGCCATGTGGCCAGATGACAAAAGTGTTATCTACGTACCTCTTCCATAAGGTCGGGCGTAGAGTGGCAGTCTGGATGGCGTCAGTCTCAAATTTCTCCATGAAAACGTTGGCTACAACTGGAGATAGGGGGAGCCCATTGGGGTGCCCTCAGTTTGTTTGTAGAAAGTTCCATTCCAGGTGAAGTATGTATTGGTTAAGCAGTGTCTCACCAGGGGGGGGTACCCCAGTATTCAGTCCTTGATGAACCAAGTTTTCAATGATTGCGATGGTGTCAGGTACAGGATTTTTGGTGAATAAAGAAACCACAT
The DNA here is from genome assembly GCF_964198595.1 of Lampetra fluviatilis. Lineage (NCBI taxonomy): Eukaryota > Metazoa > Chordata > Hyperoartia > Petromyzontiformes > Petromyzontidae > Lampetra > Lampetra fluviatilis. The sequence continues at coordinate 1,553,139 of NC_136289.1, forward strand.
CAAAACTGACAAGCAGGTCGTCTGGGGACAGGGACATTCCCTTGATTGTCGATACCAGGTCAGTGGAGTTTAGTACCGCAGAGGTGGTTTTTCCAGTGAAAGGCCGCAGGATTTCAGACAAAAAACGAGCCAGTTTGTATGTGGGGGAGTTGATAGTTGATACCAAAAGAACCAAGAAAATGGGAGGGAGATTAGTAAGATAATAGATAAGATAGCCGGCCATTCACTTTTTGATAGAATAAACACATAATCTTGTTGATTCCCTCCATTGTTGACCACGAAGACATTGGTACCTCTTCAACAAAAATTATATTGGAAAGGAAAATTAACTCAGATGTTATTTGAACCCATGAAGGTCGGATTTTGTCGTGAGAAAATTCAACAATTGGAAACCCATTTCTCTTCAGCCCCTTTTACAGCTGCTGTACAGCCAGCTCGTGTAAGAGTCCCCCTTTGGATCTGCTGCTATTCATACATCGGTCATTGTACCGTGATGCTTCCACTGTCGTGTGTAATTGGTGACATTGGACGTTCCATCATGTGTCATTGCATGTGCAGCGTGACGTGTGTCAATCAAGGCGTCGTGCTTCTCCCTGGCCAGCGGCTCATGCACGCACGCTCAGTCTGAGACATCGTTCAGTCAGGGTTTTAGCACGGCTAAGCTGAAGTTACAATTAATTATGATAACTTGTAGCATTTCAAACTGTTGAGTGGCACAGCTACGTGTATATTGTTCAATGGTAAAATTTGCTTTGATATTTAATGTCTTGGAGGAATTGACGCTCAAAACGTTCTTTGGCAAAATCTGGGATGGTTATGTTTTTTAATGTCAATTTATGGAAAACGCTCTAATTCTGTTAGAGGGTGAATGGTTTCTCCCTTCGTAAAACGGTGTTAATTGTTCGTTGCAGCTTGTTCTGTATGGATAGTAATTTTGCACTATCTTACTATGATGTGACTGAAAACTTAAAGGTAATTTTTGGAACATGTGTGGTTGGCTTGAGTAATATAATTTTGACAATATCACACCTGATATTACCATCTCACTTATAGAACGCTATAATATTTCATTAAATGTTTCAACAATGGATGATCTAGCTCACATTTGGCTAGTCTGAACAAAATCTCAAACTTTGACATGAAACAATGTTGCATGTGATATTGTATTGTTTCTTGGACATGTGAAGCCCAGATAAGCTAGATGAACATTCCACATATCATTAACAACCCTACATTTTTACTTGAAATGGCATTGAAATTTGACCTTTTATATCAGTAGAGAACTTCTGCATCGGATGAAGGGACAAGAGTGGTGCCAACATTCTTTAACGATTTTATTTGAGGAAATATTTTATTCTCGACTGCATGATCAAGACATTTTTCAAGTCAGATCAGTTGTGATGTTTATCGAAGTTGCCTTGGAGGTATAAAACGAATGCATTAAGATCAGGAACAACAACAGGGAATTCTATTATTGTCTTGAGATTGTCAATTTTTTCATCAAGTATATCAAGAATGTCCCTAATGTGTTAATGAGTTCATGTTGATTGTGATTTATCTAAGTCCTATTTAAAAGGTGTAAGAGGAGGATGTGTGTGGGTTTCAGAGGTTTATGATTAGTGCAATTTAAGGAAGATGTAATACAAATAATTAATTGCGCTAATTTGCACGGTTGGCTACGTACGGTGCGAAAGAAGTTAAACATACATATATGTAGTGGAGTAACGCGTTGGGGGTTTTGCAAACAATGTGCATGCACGTGTGAGCCGCGGACAGTGAATTCACGCCAGGACAAACAGGTGCGGTGTGAAAGCAATACAGAGAGAGACGACCAATTAGATTGCATAGCGGTGATTGGCTGGCTGCAAATGCAGACACGGTGTAGGCGCCTCGGAGTCTGCAGATTGAAGCGATAGCAGCGGACGCCACGTACGAGAGGCGATGGGAGGACGCCAGCTTAATTAGGGCGTTTAATGAGGAGCAGGATTAATACGGAACATGTGAGGAAGGAGGGTGAGTTGGTTGGAGCAAAGAGAAGAGCGAACACGAGAGAAGTCCAGTGCCCCGCTCTCCACACCTCGTCCTCTCCAGCGGTGATGGCTGAACCCCCACTGGAGGCAAGGGCGAGGTTGGAGAGGCGAGGGTAGAAAGGCTATCAGTAGAGAAGCTAGCGGGATCCTAAGTGTGAGTGCGCGAAGACTAGCAGTAGAGAAGCTAGCAGAGTATATAGCGGAAGGCGAGCAGGAGAGAAGCTAGCAGAGTATATCGTGAGAGGCTAGCAGCAGATAAGGTATCGGAGTATATAGCGAGAGGCTAGCAGTAGAGAAGCTAGCACAGTATATAGCGGAAGGCTAGCAGGAGAGAAACTAGCAGAGTATATCACGAGAGGCTAGCAGCAGAGAAGCTAGCGGAGTATATAGCGAGAGGCTAGTAGTAGAGAAGCTAGCGGAGTATATAGCGAGAGGCTAGCAGTGGAGAAGCTAGCAGAGTATATAGGGAGAGGCTAGCAGCAGAGACGCTAGCAGAGTGTATAGTAATAACAGTGGAGGGGCTAGCAGAGTGTACGGTGGGAAGCTACCAGAGTGTGCAGTGATAGGCTAGCAGTGGAGAGGCTAGCAGAGTGAGAGAGACAGGCGAGCAGCGGAGAGGCTAGCAGAGAGAGACAGGCTAGCAGAGTGTGAGACAGCAGGCTAGCAGCGGAGAGGCAGGCTAGCAGCGGAGAGGCTACGAGAGTAAGAGAGAGAGCAGGCTAGCAGTGGAGAGGCAGGGAGAGAGCGAAGCGAACGGAGCAAAGCAGGCGAGCAGCGCAAGCGGGAGAGTTGCGTCAGGAGTTACGTGGTGTTGAACGCGAGGAGTTCTATTCGAATAAAAGTGACAGGAGAAAAAAATAAGTTGTCAGCGTGAAATAACACCACTACATATATTCAGATATACTAAACTAAATGATAATTTTTTTACCAGTTAAGGCCCACATTCATAGGCAGTGTTTCCTGATCTGTCAGGCAAGAATTTGAAGCTTCATTCATGAGAAACAAGTAAACCCGTAAAAACAAAGTTTTTCACTATAAATCCTTTATATGCGTGGCGGCTAGAGTCCTCTCGTCCTCTGGCTTGAGATGGCTGCCACCTATGGGTCAGATGATTGTCTGCCACCATTAAGCAATTGGTAATTAAATATTTAATTTGTTTTCCCTAAACAGTGTAAAATTTTTGAATTTTTTTTTCACGAAAATTAATTGGCACACACAACGAGTCTGTGTGGAAAATGTCAGCTCGATTGGATCACGGGAAGTGGGTTAAAAAACGAGCGAAAGATTTGCACGGTCCTAAGCAAGCAAGCGAACTTAATATAAAGGATTTAAAAATATATTCGCCTGTGGAGGACGCGGGGATTGATCCCGCGACCTTTGGCATAGGAAGCGAGGGCGCTACCAACTGCGCTACTCCGCCACGGCCTGTGGAGGGGTTACGTTCTGGGCTCTTACACTGTGACGTTCAGCCAAAGCCACGAATGAGTTCTATTTGAATATATGTAAAATATTTTTTTTTTGCCTAAAAAGTGCAAAATTTTTGGAATTTTTTTTCACGAACATTAATTGTCACGCACAACGAGTCTGTGTGGAAAATGTCAACTCGATTGGATCACGGGAAGTGGGTTAAAAAACGACCAAAAGATTTACACGGTCGTAAGCAAGCAAGCAAGCACGCAAGCACGCAAGCAAGCAAGCGAACTTAATATAAAGGATTTAAAAAGACTTAAAAATCATGGTCAGCCACACCGTCATAGTGCTGGCATACACACAGTGTTGCTCTGGAGGTTGGGAGATTGATGATCGATGTCCAGTCACCGCGTTAATGGCATTTGTCGTGATTTCTCGCGTAACAAAGTGAGCCGTATCAATGCTGCCACCTCCCACTCTAGTACCGGAGTGACATAGTTGCATGACCATATAAGTCTCATGAGAGTAACGAGAATAAGTTATTTTTTTAAAACACTCTTTAATGAAATGTACCATACTAGTAATGGAAGAACTCCATGACTCCAGTAAGTGGCCCCGAGGCTTGCCATAACGTAAGGGGCCATGGTGATTTACAGCCAACGTTAGTTGAGCGTGGACAATTAGACCGAAGCCGAAATATAACATATAAAAAAGATTCATCTTCTTGGTTCTTTCGGTAAAGTCACGTAGAATGGAAATAATAAAATAATAAAAATTAAACATAATAAAATAAATTCTCACGACGTTTCGGCCACAACGCAAGCAGCCGTCCTTAGGTGGAGAACAGGTCTGTCGAGTAGACAGCGTCTGAATGACAAGCCCCAGGCTTGGAGCGACTATTTAAGCTGGGATGGAGGGGCGAAGAGCGCTTTGACAAAATAATTTGCATATCAAGAGGAATTTAGGGAAATGCAGATATGCGATTAGTACTATTTGTGAAATGCGTAGGAGGTTTGGAGAGGGGTTTAAAGTCACTATGCCCGTGCATTATGCAGGATTAGCAGCATCAAAGGGAGGGGCTAGGGGTAACATTAATAAAGGGAAGGAGTGTTAATAGTATGTAGCTTCAGTAACTAAACCACCACGTAAACAACTAAAGTATAAACTACATAGTATCATCAGTATACTAAATATACTCTACAATAAGCTGAGTTACTAACAGTAAGTAATACATTACAATTCTATGTCGCAAAAAATATAATATGCTTCCAGCTAAACTTTATTCTGTTACATCACACGAGTCTACACCGTATTATATACTGCCATAGACAAACCCAACATTAAATTATATACTGTATTGCTATACACCACCTTATACATTGTAATATTACACTATGTATTATTCTACCCACCCTAATGTATATCACACTGCTGTATATTCACTATACAATTACGATACTATATATTACTTTGTACATTGTTATTAAGCATTACAATTTTATTCTATTTATTATTATACACTGTACCATTGACCGTCGTGTGAGAGATACAAAGAGGAAGCAACAAAATATGTCAATGGGAGAGTAGGGAGCGGAGACTTGCAGCGGAGCAAAGAATCCATTCCCTGCGGAGAATACAAGATATATAGTCAATTCCAGTGAGTGGAACGCGGTCTGAAAGTCACCGTAAACGTGAACACAATCAGTTAAGAAATGGTTTATTACGTCCTTCCAATGATTGCTGAGCCAGAATCCATCTTCTCAGTCAAGAGGAATTGAGCATATTTATGGGAAATGCAGATATGCGATTAGTACTACTTGTGAAATAATTGGAACAACATTTTCATCCTGCATTGTTTGGACATTTTATGCATGTTGAACTTCTTTCGCACCGTACATAGCCAGCCGCGCTAATCGGAGTTGCGATGTTACTGAAGATCTTATAGTAATCACAAACCACAGTGTTCATTTAAAATGAAATTGTAGTTTTTCATTGAATACAGTTTTGATACCTTAGTGATACACCGCTACATCATTGGTGGTGTGGCTCCACCTAAATCAATTTATGTCCGATTTAACTTTGTAATAATTCTGTCATTGTATTATTTTAGGTACTTTGCAGAGGAACACACGACTGCAGCAAGACAAGTGCTGTCACATTCCCATCATCCTAAATATGGGTAAGGCATATTCTACAGTGTTACACATCCAATTTATCTACTTATGCTGTTTCTGTCTTAACTCATCATAACGGAATTATTATCATGGTACCATTTTCGTATGTCACATTTGAACTCGTGGGATAACATCAGACATTTTTATTGACGATATTTTTTGCTACATACTCTTATTTATCTGTGCACATACTTACATAATTTTACAGGAGGAATGCATACCTTGCTAGAGTGTAATTGTGTGCATTTCTAAAATAATTACTATTTTGGCTTTGGACACAATGAGAAATCGGAGCAGAGTGTTAATTTACTCAGATTATAAATGCCGTGGCTTTGCTCTCCAACACACCATTGTGCTGTACTAGTAACGAATTGACATGTTCTGTTTACGTGACAAACCTTACTAATTGGCTGTGTTGGGTGGTGGCGGGTTTAACGACACATTTATATATTTACACGATCCAACCAAAAAAAACTGTATTGTGGAGTGCCTGTAGCATAGGCATTTTATTCATTGAAAATTCATGGAGTCATTCAAACTCACATAAACCAAAGCCTTCACAAAAAAATACATGCAGAGGTTGCAAAAAACACTTTGGTGGGATGCTTTGAAGTATAAAGCTGCGGTTCACATGGGACCAACTGGAGGATGGATGGAGCACTTGCATGTGGTGATTTGTTAACTACCTTGCCTGGTATACAGCAGGTCATCGGTTCGATCTCAATCCTGATGCCTGTATATTTGGAGTTGGCATGTTCTCCCCGTGGTCGTGTGGATTTTTTTCCGGGTCCTCTGGTTTTTCCCTCCACATTCAGTATTTGGCTGCTATACATTTCCACATGATAAGCCTCTTCGTTGGCCACTATTGGCTTATGATAAGCTATTTAATTTGTGGCCAGGTCGCTTCAGAAAAAACAGCTATATAGCTCAGTGGGCCTTATCTGGTAAAATAAAAATACAAATAAAATAAAAAATATATATTCTTCTAAAGAAGAATGAATATCAAACACACTTAGAAAACTAGTCTACAAGTAGTAATAGTAGAATCAAGGAGCTAATTTCTAAACAAAGGAGTGAGAGAAATGGTACATTTAAAACAAATGTATAGATTTATCATCGCAAAATAAAAGATCTTTCAGGGATTGTAAATGGATGGATGGATGGCTGGCAGCATTGGTGCAGTCACCCAGCATGCTTGCTTGTGTGCAAAATGGTGTTGTTGAATATTTTTTTTTATATAAAGAATTAAACCTGTGGAAACTTTTTTTTAGCCAAGACTGTACAGCGCATGACAAGCCAGTGCACTATGCATCGTAAACGTTTTGTACACCAGTTTAGAGTAGGATGTCTCGTGCCTGTTTTAGCACCTGCACACTGTTGCAGACATCATGGTTTTAGCAAATGGCACAGCAAATATATAGCTTCGTATGATGTATTGTATTGTACATGTGTGTGTGTATATCACAAATATGTATTCAAACATTCTGGTATGTTCCTGCAGTTGTTGCAGTGGTATTTTATATGCATAGATTGTCTTTATTTAAATCTACTTAAACTATATTTTACTTCTTGATTTGAAGCTTTCGTGACTCAGGAATCCATACTCTTTGGTTCTTTTGGTAAAGTCACGTAGGTAGAAAAATAAAATAAAACAGAAAATAATATATCACGACGTTTCGATCGCAACACAAGCGGTCGTCCTCAGGCGGAAAAAAATAATAATGCAGCAGTGTAACTGCTGAACCAGCGAGAGAGCTGTTACAACAAGGTTATATATTTGGTAATGGGCAAGCAAGCGGGGTCTGAGCTGGAAAGGAATTCCATCCCCGGACGCAAACACGTCAGTTGTGTTAATTAGTAAGTTAATGTCATGTCTATGTGTAACACAAGCTGCAGTGCTGCCAACTGCGCTGGGAGGCAAGCACGTCCACGCAAGATAATCACTGCAACGGTGGTCGCGCAAGTGAGATACACAGCCCATCACACAGCCAGAGAACCATCGAGGCTAAGGGAGCAGAGGTGGCCATATTCGTGAGACCCCAGCCCGTTAATGCAGAGGCACCTAACAGGGCAATTCAACTCAGAGAGTCGGAGATAACAGTCAGACGGCAGAGAAGAATGGAAGCACCAGAGCAAGTTACGACTTTTCTTGGTTAATAATGTCCTTCCAATGATTGCTCAGCTTATACCCATCTTCTCGGTTTAATTTGTATCTGTGTTTATATATCTGGATGGCTTCATGTACAAATCTTTGATGGTAGCCTGAAGGTTTTCAGAGATGGAATTCCATCTCTAGTCCCGCCCACTTCAAACATATATAACCTTTGGCTGCAGTAGCTCTACCTTTGGCTGCAGTAGCTCTCTTGCTATATTTCTTCCTGCCTCAGCAGTCCGCTTGCTGTATTTTTTCACCTTAAGACAATTGCTTGTGTTGCGATCGAAACGTCGTGATTTTTTTTCATTTTATTATTTTTATAGCTATGTGACTTGATCGAAAGACCCAAAGAACATGGATTATCTTACATTACCCCAAACTAAAATATATTTGTAGAGCCCGAGCGATGCCAGATGTTTGGGTCCGATGCCGATATCGATTTTTGAGAGTCCTAGGCCACCGATTGCCGATATATCGACCGATTTTATGTAAAAAAATTATTATCCATTTGAAAAACTTTTTTGATTAAACTTTCAATATTTTAGACCATTTAACTTAAAGTATCCTATCTTGATTTGAAGCTTTCATGACTGCGGGAATTCATACTCTTTGGTTCTTTCGGTAAAATCACATATTAAGGACTTTTTCCTATCGCCGTGAATGGTCGCTTTACTCTTGAGAAATTAGCCGATGTTCTGTTGCTCAGTTTTAACAAACTTAACCATTAAGGGTTATTTGTACAGATCAATGAGTAGGACATCTCGAGGAGTACTGTGTTGACAATTCCGAGCATAAGTGTTCACATATTAGAGTGCCAAAATTCTATTCTAAGCTATGAAGGTAAATTAATTTACATTATTTAGAATGGCAAGTCCCTTTGTGTGAATTAGTTCAACGTTTTAATTTGAAGAACAATACATTATAATCAGAGTATTTTTTTATCCTGGAGAAATCTGATGAGCTATGAAGCTCTTTTTCACAAATGTCCAGTAGGGGCACAGGGTCAAAAAGTTCCAACAACAAAAGTTACCACGAGCAGAAAGACATCCAGCACAGCTCATAATGTGTCGCTCTACTCACGATCTTATAATAAGTTATTTTAGTTTCGCTGTTGGAGCCTTGGGCATTAACTATGAATTGTAACCATCTTACATATGCTCTGGTGTGATCTAAGCAACTTTTAGCAAGGCAAAGTACTTAAATGCAGAATGTTTAATTTTTCTTGATTGATGTTTTCTTTTCTTAAGCTAATATTTCCACGTGCTGGTGGCTTTCTGCCCAACGAGTCTCACGCTAATTTCTTCCTGCGCGTCACCACTAAGCAGTGCTGTCACAATAAATGCTCCACTTTTTGCCATTGTTCACAGTGGGAATGTTAAAATCACCATGATAAATGTTTTCATGTGACAGCAGGTCAACAGCTCCCATTTGATTTCAGGGTTATCTTTGTAGAAAATGTGGGGATGAAGATCGGGATATGTATGTAACAATAACGTCAGCATCTGCGTATAATTATCTCTGTGGGATAAACTAAAAAGGAAACTGTACACTTACATTTATAACAGAGTAAACTTTTCTGGGATTGCTGAAAATACTTGTTTATACATGCACATTCACATTATACTAAGTGTACTTTAAAAGGCCAGGCTGACTGAACGTGATATTTCAACAACTGTCTCAACTGAACAATTATTTTCTACCCCCACCCGCAAAGGATAATGTTAATTTGGCTCTTTTCGGATTGGGTTATGGTTTCAATGTTAATGCAAACCACATCCTCGTGACAAACACTTCACTTTATTTCGTGTATTATCCCAGTGTCACAATCGCACTGCCTTTTTGTTAATGTGTTTCAATAGACTTAATAGAAAATCACATGCTTGAGAGAAATTGTGCAAATACTGTTTTGCTTGACATGTTAGTGTTTTATGTATTTTTGTCCCTAAAATATTGACGTATATAAATAATGAAGTATTCTCTATCACGTTTTTCATCCGTGCCATGACCATGGCGCAGGGGTGGTTTGTGTTACGACATCCCAGCCACCTTGGAATGAACTGGAATGTTTTTCTAATGCGTTCATGTTGCACCCACAATTGATTACGCAAGCTCTTGACTCCCCCCCCTCCCCCCAACAAAGCAGTAATGTCAGCATTTTAAAGTGAGGATCCAAAACTATCACTTACTGGCGCTATCTATTTATGAGTAAGATTGTTTAACACTTAGGTTTTCACGAATAACATTATCCAAAATAGAGTTTTTTTGGGGTTAGATCGCGTAAATGAAAATGTGTTGTTAAACCCGCCACCAGACGAGACAGCCAGTTAGTAATGTTTGTCACTTAAACAAAACATCCCAATTAGTTTCTACTTCAGACTGGAAACTGAAAGACTTCTTATCGATTCTGGAAAATTCTGGCAAATCGCCTGATGAAGCTGGTTGTAATCACCAGTGAAACGTCATACTCAAATTGTAAATGTGGGTTTCTTCACCAACACACCGGTGTGCTGAAGTAGTAACTAATTGGCATGTTTTTTTTACACGTGACAACCCCTACTAATTGGTTGTGGTGGGTTTAACGACACGTGTTCTTGATCTAACCCAAAAAAAACCTTTATTATCGACTATTTGTTAGATATTTTAATTGTTTCATTGGTCATGTGATCAGGTCGCCTAACCAGGCTATCAATTCCACTTGGCTTGCTGCCATGTAATGCAAATAGCGTGCACGTGATGGACAGAACCGGAATTGACCTCACAAAGGAAGGAGAGTAGTTCAGCACACACCGGTGTAAACTCACAACATTTACAATTTTGGGTTTACTCTCCAACACGTCGGGTTTAACAACACATTTATGTTTATGCGGTCTAACCCAAAAAACCTCTTATGGATGAGTAAGATTGAAAATTATTGTAAAAAATAGGGTGTCATGCTAATTTCTCACATTAACATCACTAGACCCAGCCACTCCTTTATAACACTTGGGCTACACCCATTTAAAACCTTTAAAACAGTCTGCATCAGCAGTAGGCCATGCTTTACCACCTGATGACGGACGCTTGTGTTGCGCCCGAAACGTCGTGATTATATTTAGTTGTTTTCATTTATTTTATTTTTTACCTACATGACTTTACCGAAAAAACCAAAGAGTATGAATCCTTGCAGTCACGAAAGCTTCAAATCTAGAATGTCATTAGCTTTTTTAAAATTGACATCCAAATGGAGCTGGGATATCTGTTTATTTGAGATATCAATAAGTCCACCGATTATCTGTTTAATTAGTCAAATAATTGGTCAACATGAAAATATTTGGAAAAAAGTAACCTGTTGACTTCTTGAAAAGTAGTCCTCATTATGATGTCCCTGGAGGGATTAAGGGCTCATTTGACTCCTGACCAGGATTTGAACCTGCAGTTACAGTGAGGGAAAGAAGTATTTGATCCCCTGCTGACTTTGTACGTTTGCCCACTGACAAAGAAATGATCAGTCTATAAATTTACTGGTAGGTTTATTTGAACAGTGAGAGACAGAATAACAACAAGAAAATCCAGAAAAACGCATGTCAAAAATGTTATAAATTGATTTGCATTTTAATGAGGGAAATAAGTATTTGACCCCTCTGCAAAACATGTCTTAGTACTTGGTGGCAAAACCCTTGTTGGCAATCACAGAGGTCAGACGTTTCTTGTAGTTGGCCATCAGGTTTGCACACATCTCAGGAGGGATTTTGACCCACTCCTCTTTGCAGATCTTCTCAAAGTCATTAAGGTTTCGAGGCTGACGTTTGGCAACTCGAACCTTCAGCTCCCTCCACAGACTTTCTATGGGATTAAGGTCTGGAGACTGGCTAGGCCACTCCAGGACCTTAATGTGCTTCTTCTTGAGCCACTCCTTTGTTGCCTTGGCCGTGTGTTTGGGGTCATTGTCATGCTGGAATACCCATCCACGACCCATTTTCAATGCCCTGGCTGAGGGAAGGAGGTTCTCACCCAAGATTTGACGGTACATGGCCCCGTCCATCGTCCCTTTGATGCGGTGAAGTTGTCCTGTCCCCTTAGCAGAAAAATACCCCCAAAGCATAATGTTTCCACCTTCATGTTTGACGGTGGGGATGGTGTTCTTGGGGTCATAGGCAGCATTCCTCCTCCAAACACGGCGAGTTGAGTTGATGCCAAAAAGCTCCATTTTGGTCTCATCTGACCACAACACTTTCACCCAGTTGTCCTCTGAATCATTCAGATGTTCATTGGCAAACTTCAGACGGGCATGTATATGTGCTCTTTTGAGCAGGGGGACCTTGCGGGCGCTGCAGGATTTCAGTCCTTCACGGCGTAGTGTGTTACCAACTGTTTTTTTGGTGACTATGGTCCCAGCTGCCTTGAGAACATTTGTAGTGGTGATACGCGCCGGGTGTATACGTCGTGTGCCAGCGCGTATGTACGGGTGTGTGTGTGGTGACGCGCGCTGACGGGGAGGAGCAGGCGTCAGTGCGCGGGTGGGGGTAGTGCTGCTGATTGGCTGTGTGCCGGTGACGCGCCCAGAGGGAGTGATCGGGTAGCAGTGCGGTGTGATTGGTCGGGGAGTGGAAACACGCGCTGAGCGGAACCGGATCGTAGAGATAGCGCGTGGGGATTGGGTAACTGAGGAGCGGTGCCGACGTTGAGGTCCGCATCCGCTCCGTCTCCCGGGAAGAAGAGGTATATAAGGTGATGCACAGAGGAGCAGGGGGCAGAAGTGGAACCATCTAAGAATGAAGACGAAGGTGCAGAGATAGAGCCCGGAGAGGAGAGTAATGGAGAGTAGAGGAGAGTAAGGTATAAGTGTGTAGCCAGAGAGAGAGAACGGTCTACACGAGCTGAGTAATGTATAGTGTGTAGCCAGAGAGAGAGAACGGTCTACACGAGCTGAGTAATGTATAGTGTGTAGCCAGAGAGAGAGAACGGTCTACACGAGCTGAGTAATGTATAGTGTGTAGCCAGAGAGAGAGAACGGTCTACACGAGCTGAGTGATGTATAGTGTGTAGCCAGAGAGAGAGAAAGGTCTACACGAGCCGAGTATGCATACGGTGTAGCCAGAGAGAGAGAAAGGTCTACACGAGCCGAGTATGCATACGGTGTAGCCAGAGAGAGAGAGATGCAAAGTCTACACGAGGCGAGTGGAGAGTGTAGCAGAGGCGCAGAGTCTACACGAGACGAGAGAAGAGTGTAGCCGAGGCGCGGAGTCTACACGAGGCACAGAGAGCCAGCAGCACAGAATCTAAGAGAATCAAGAGAAGCGTAGGGTGGAGAGAAGAGGTCACGAGTTGTACCGTTGTATGGTGACCGCATTGTGAAGAAGAGAGGCCACGCGTTGTATCGTTACAAGTCAAGATTTAATAAAAGAAGTGTGTTCCCGTCAAGGAGTTTCCTGCCGTCATTTTCCAATACTTCACATTGACAAGATCCTCCCGTGTAGTTCTGGGCTGATTCCTCACCGTTCTCATGATCATTGCAACTCGACGAGGTGAGATCTTGCATGGAGCCCCAGGCCGAGGGAGATTGACAGTTCTTTTGTATTTCTTCCATTTGCGAATAATCGCACCAACTGTTGTCACCTTCTCACCAAACTGCTTGGCGATGGTCTTGTAGCCCATTCCAGCCTTGTGTAGGTCTACAATCTTGTCCCTGACATCCTTGGAGAGCTCTTTGGTCTTGGACATGGTGAAGAGTTTGGAATCTGATTGATTGATTGCTTCTGTGAACAGGTGTCTTTTATACAGGTAATAAGCTGAGATTAGGAGCACTCCCTTTAAGAGTGTGCTCCTAATCTCAGCTCGTTACCTGTATAAAAGACACCTGGGAGCCAGAAATCTTTCTGATTGAGAGGTGGTCAAATACCTCATTAAAATGCAAATCAATTTATAACATTTTTGACTTGCGTTTTTCTGGATTTTGTTGTTATTCTGTCTCTCACTGTTCAAATAAACCTACCATTAAAATTATAGACTGATCATTTCTTTGTCAGTGGGCAAACGTACAAAATCAGCAGGGGATCAAATACTTTTTTCCCTCACTGTATGTCAAGTGCTTTGTCACAACACAACGTGACTAGATTACCAGTTTTTAAAGTACTTTCTTCACTAAAAAGTGATAAATTCACTTTTTATTTGGTAAGTTAGTGATAATTAGCTGACTATTAGTATCTGATACTGATCACTTTTCCGAATGACTCTTCCGTTGGCCATTTGGATACAGTAATTTTGAGATTGGATGCAAGCATGGCCGAATTGTGTCAGATACAACCACTCACCCGTAATTTCATAATGTAAATAGCCCAAGTCCGTGAATTTGCTCATCACTGAAATGAAATTATATTTCATTTGTCCTCAAATGATGCCCATTCTGGATCAATGCATCGCAGGAGCAATTGTGTACACAAATCAATCTGTGGACAAGTTGTACTTCATTGATTATAATCGGTGGGGTGTGACCCAATCAGAAAATGTCTCACAAGAAGACGCATTGGGTACAATAAAACACCGAACAATTATTGGCTTATAATTGTTTGCATAAAGAGTAATCAACGTTTTATTGTGTGGTACCTCCATATTAGCACCATGGCCGACTTGTGAAACATGTAAATGTAAGCATGCAATCGGATTTATATGCATGCATAATACATTTGTGAGCCTGTACAAAACATATGCATGGTGTATGTGATTTGTATTATCCACTGCAGTTAATGTCCTTAAAAATCTATGATGTAATGTACGGCATTGATAAAGCAATGACTGAACTGCAAATGTTCTTCTGACAATCGGTTGGCTGTGCGGCACACAATGATTTACTGTCACCAATAAGATTTGAATGTAGTGGGACTGGCAAACTCCCTTATATCCTTCAGGTTTTTCGCAATAATGTGATGCCACATTGTGCAGTACGATATATGGTCCACGATAATTGTATAGCATGTTCTGCAAAATATCGTATCTTGATCACCAACGCCGATGCTATTTATTTAATACTTTGTTTGCTAAATCATAAGATAACAAACTATAATTAAAGTTCTAAGTCGTAAGTTTACCCATTAAGTTGTTAGGCCTTTGCGCTAATTCTTGGGTTAAGGTATATAGTATGTAATTAGTTAATTTAATTATTCAACTTTGTATTTTGTTACTTACTACAAGTTATAGCTTGTAAAGATGCAATGATTTAAATACTTAAGTCAGGCTTAAAGTGACCTGCAGTTGAATACCTTTTAAGTAAGCATTCTTTATACCAGAAGTGCAGCACAGCACAAAACAATATAATACAAATGCGAGAAACAATTGCAAATGTATGGAAAACTGATGATTGTCATTTTGTGAAATTGATATGAACGTGTCCTGAAAAATTATATTGCGACCAATGCACTATACATGTGAGTGTAATTGCGTGTCGCCATTTGCATGCGCTTGTGTCCATATGTTCTTATGCGTGTTACAACCTTGCATCCTCCATTATGTTTTGCTTATTTTTGTCAGTCTGCACCTCTATTGAAATGTACTCCTGTTACATAACTAAATTAATGAGTGATCACGTGAATATACATTGGTTGGCAGTTTTGTTGTGAATTATTTTCCAAGCACATTGTTGGTAACGTGTTACCATCGGCACATTACCAATGGCAAGTGTTGGTAATGTCCTTATAATTACTCCATATTCGGTGTGTAATCAAATAATATAATCAGATGCCCTGCTTTTATCGTTTTTTTCGATTAGTCTCTTGTTAAATTGCAAAACGTTAACGGAGTAATTGTGGTGTCATCAACTGGGGTCAAATTGAGGACAGCAGCGATCTTTGCACATCGTTAATGACCAAATTCATGATTGTTGCATTACTCCCAAACCCCACGGCTAATAAATATTTGCTGTAACTTATTTTTTTAAAACCATCCCAACACTGTCCATGCATGCACATACATTTCTACAACCTTTGGCTAAAATATTTCTGCCCTTCTGTGTTAGAATTGTCAAACAGCCCTTTTGATACTCTCTGGTTCTTTCGGTAAAGTCATGTAGATCGAACAAATAATTAAAGAACACGACGTTAAGGTCGCAACAAAGCGTCCGTCATCAGCTGAGAAAGAATGATCTGTTGTGGCTTTATATAGGCACTGGAAGGGGGGGGGGTGTAGAGTCGTGGCTGCAGGAGTTCATGGGGGGGGGGGGGGTTCAAATCCGCTTTGTGTTCGCGAACCTGGTCTGAGACATTTCGCTTCATTTCACCAATGTAACTGCTGCCGCAGACACAATTCAGCTTATAGACACCAGGACATTGCATGTCTGGAAATCACATCCTTCACCGATGGGATCAAATCACGGATTTTGTGTACTGTATTGAACCAAACTTTGATCTTGTGTTTGTTCAAGGTTTTGGAAATCCTTTTGGTGACCCCTGCTATGTATGGCAAGGTGATGGTTTTGATTGGGTCCTCAGATGGTTCTTTACCCATGGTTGAGGATGCAGCTTTGCGGATTGTGCGGTCAGAATATCCATTCCTCCTGAGAGCCTGGCGTACGTGCAGAGGAATGGATATTCTGACCGCACAATCCGCAAAGCTGCATCCCCAACCATGGGTAGAGAGAGAACCATCTACGTGACTTTACCGATAGAACCAAAGAGTATGGATTCCTGCAGTCACGAAAGCTTCAAATCAAGATCAGCCCTTTTGATTTTGACCATAACCCTTACTCAATCAAAATGTGCGCAACAGATTTGCAGCCTATTGTGGTGTTTGACTGACAATTGATTGTATTGTTGGTTAGTTAAAATGTGTGACTTTTATTGTGGAGGTATGGATACTACATACTTTAATGTAGTATAAACCTTGCTTTAAAACCAATTCAAGACTACAGTCAATTGTAATGAGCTCGTCTTCTCAAGGGAAGCATTTGGAGAAAATATGGTGCCTGTATGGTGTAGATGGGTATCATTTATGATTTTAAGAAGTATGATCCAGTTATTGTATCAAACAAAAGGTAACTTCAGAAGTAAAATACAAACTTTAAAATGTTACACTGAAATGAAAAGCATTAATGGTAATTTTTATAGTAATGCAAAAGGATATTACTGCTGTTTTTTGCAGTCCAATATTTTTTCCACATTTTTGTTAATGTATTTCATTTATTTTATGTGTATTGCTGGCCTACCTGTCATACAGGGAGGCAAGGGAAAGACAGCTCAGGTAAACTTACCATGTTTAATGTATCATACACAAATACACCAAGTGATGACATGGCTTATTGTGTCGTTAGCATTACCCATGATTTCTTGTACGTCATGCACATGTGATGTATCCACTGGGCAATGTCTAGGAAGCAATACTTTTTTATTCAAATACCATATCAGAAGCCCTTTTTACATTTTTATGACAATAGCTATCCAGAATGTCTTTGCAATATGTGTAAATCATTCCTACTATCAGAAATGCTGATTGTGTTTAGACAAAATGCAATAACAGCAGGGCATGGCATGTTAGCATGTGAAGGAACTGCATTAACATTGGAAGATTGACTGTCCTTCCTTTGAGCTTTGTAAGAATCTGCACAACCTGGTTGTTAAGTCATCATTCAGTCTTGTTCCTTGGAGTCAATGTTTGATTCTCCAAGGGACATTTCCAAAGGACATACTCTGCCTTAGATTTGACCTCAAAGATCATGTAACATCAATTGTTAGGATAAGCCATTGCACTTGTATTACAGCCTGTTATCTACTTTGGAAATTGCCTGTGGCTAACAAAAAGGTACTCATGTAACAACAGCATCTGAGTCTCAGATACCCCTACTGGTATCTCCTGCTTAAATATTTAATTGATGCAAGTCAATCTGCAAAGCCAAGTAAAGAATGTGGTTTTCAGGTGTCTGCTCTTTAAATAGTCAGAATATTACATGTGTCACGTTTTTGAGATGTTTTGGAATTTTGGGCAGTATTCCTATTTCCTGGCTGCAGACACTTTGCCATGTACATTTTACAACATGAACAAACAATATTAGTGGTCCGTAGTACAGATGTTTAGGATTACCTTCAGAGCGTATCAGACTATCTTCAGGTCGATGCTTGACCAGTGGCATTGACCTACGTGACATTGACAAAGTGATCGTCATGGGTGGGCCCATGCAAGGAATATATGGTGGATTGTAAGCACCATTGCTTGTCATTGAAAATGAGCATGCACATTCTGTCATTGCCCCGCACCTCTGATTAGCGCTGGTTGGCTACGTATGGTGCGAAAGAAGTTCAGCATACATATGTAGTATCAATGGAGTGGGAGACAAGGTTCTTCAGGAGGCACCTTCTTTATTCACACTTTCAGGTTCACAGGTTTGCCCTCGCTTCTCCCAAGTCATATAGCTAACCTTGACCCAACCCTGACCGTGTTACACTGACGGCATCGACTGAGACAGCCAACAACTATCCGGCCGCGCAATGTCTAGCGAAGACGGCAGCGACGTAGGCGGCGAAGACGACAGCAACGACGAGACTAGTCCACTTCCCAGAACCGGCAGCCACGAGCTTCCGCTCTCCGCTGCTTTTATCCTACTCCACGTGGCTTGGCTCTGCCCTGGCCGTGCCTCCCTTCTCGAACCCATTAGCGGCTTCCAAGGGCTTCCAGACGAGGTTTCTGTGACCCTTGCACCAATTCCTCCGCCCTGCTGACACACCCGCATAAGTGCTCACTGGCGTGTGTATTGCTTGTCCACCGCAGTTATTGCTGGACAGCAGATGGCGCTATTACACTACATCATCATCCTCCTCCCGTTAGAAAAAAACAGCCGTCCAGGCTGATATCCAGCAACGGCAAGCTGGCAGACAGGCAGAGCAACCCCCAACCTCAAGGAACACCATCAACACAACTTAATAAAAAAATAATTTTTACCACAAGCCAACCCCTCGAAAAAAAAAGAAAACCCTTTGGTCGCGACGTTTCCTGCGACCGCACAGCACAACCGCGACGCCCCCCCCCCCCCCCCCCCCCCCACGAACGGACAGCACACAACACAGACTACACAATTTCCCCGGACGTAACTCGCGTGAGCCGGTCCTTAACACCGGTCACCCCTGTCATTGGCAGGGTCTTGCGTCTTGGGATTCCTAGGAACGGGAACAACAATGGCCTAAAGGGCGCGGCCTCTTCCCGGTCCCCCCCCCCCCCTGGATCCAGTCCCCGACATGTCGCACATGGTGGTCTCGGTAAATGTCAGAGACTCGGATCCGGCGGAGCTTGGGACGACGTTGCCGGCGGATCGGAGGACGTCAGTGGCACTGCCGGCGCCCCCCTGACACCCCGGTACTATATGGCAATGTGGCCCGACCGACCACACTTGAAACATTCGGCCGTGGGACCCCAGGGCGGAGGAGGCTACCCCGGTTGCCATTCTACCCGCGGGGACCTTCTCCCGCGCGTCCCCCGGCCACCAACCACAGCCATCATGTCCTCCATCTGCCATGGCCCAGTCTCCACTTTTGGCCAATGCTGGTGGACCTCGTAGACTTTAATTTATTGGGCTACCTTTAGGGACGAGATCCCCGCGTTATCGGCGAAGGGCAGGGCGATCTCCAACTCCCGCGCCAGCGCCCTCAGCCTTTCCGCCGCCAGGGAGTCGAACGCCCCCTCACCCATGTGAGGGTATGCTTTCCGTCCCAGCGCCCGCAGCGCCTCCCGGAGAGCGTATGGCGTCCTCGGCCTCCCCTCACTTCCTCTGGAGGAACCTTGTGTGGGCGTCTTGCGGCAGGCCACAAATGGCCCCTTGCAGCATCGCCGACATTGGTACCTCTCCCGCACAGTTGCGCGCTCGCCTCAAAATGGCACCCGCCGGCGACGCCAGGCCCTCCACGTGCAAAATGGCACCCACCATATGCACGGTCTCCGTTCCGGGCTCCTCCGCTCCCGCTCTGACGAAAGCTCCAGCCGGGGTTTCCCCGTGACTCCTCTCCACATCAGCTGATGTGTAGTCGCTTTCCCTTTGATGCGTAGCCGCTCTCCCGCTGATGCGTATCCGCTTTCCCGAAGATGCGCCGCTCTCCCGCTGCTGCCCACGGGCTTTGTAACCGGGTCCCGGGGCTTCCCGGAGGGACGAATGCTCTGCCGCTCCCATCTTCCGATGACACCACAGGTGGGCTTTTCGATACCCCACTTCTGACACCAGTTGTAGTGTCAACGGAGCAGGAGACAAGGGACTTCAGGAGGCACCTTTATTTACACTTTCAGGTTCCCATATTTGCCCTCACTTTCCCCAAGTAGTATAGCCTAACCTTGACACAACCCTGACTGTGTAACACTGATGGCATTGACCGAGACAGCTAAAAACAATCCGGCCGTGCAATATTTAGTGAAGACGGCAGCAACGAAGGCGGCGAAGATGACAGCAACGACGAGATGAGTCCACTTCCCAGAACCGGCAGCCATGCGCTTCCGCTGTCCGCTTTTACCCTCCTCGGCGCGGCCTGGCTCTGCCCTGGCCGCGCCTCCCTTCGTGAACCGACTAGCGGATTCCAGGAGCTTCCAGACGGGGTCTCTGTGTCCCTTGCCCCAGTTCCTCTGCCCTACGGACACATCCGCGTAAGTGCTCACCGGCGTGTGTAATGCTCGTCCACCCCACCGAAGTTGCCGTTGCTGGACGACAGATGGCGCTATTACGCTACACATACTTAGTTTGACTGCTTCATCGAGTTCAGCATTTCATCATGGCCAATGCTGTCTGCCACCACACCTTGCCATACCTTGATTCCTTCCACTAGATCCAGTAGTTATTAAGTTGATGCACGAAATGGTTATTCATACTACAGTGTTCCCTGGTTATTTGCGAAGGAGACGTTCCGGAGATGCTCGTGAATAGCGCATTTCGTGGATAATGATATTAAATAAATACATAAATATGCTTTTGAATGCATTCAAATGATCATAATACAAAAATTGTTATAATAAACATGAAGAAAAAAATATTAGTGTATTAAATAATAGTTTATAAAATTTACTTATCTTAAATTATGATGATGCTATGCATCATCGCTATCTCCTAATTTTATCTCATCACTCTACCTGACCACTTTCTCGCATGACATTCTTTAACCTCCCTTTATCTCATCACTTTCTCTCGATGCAGTCATATAGAGTTCTGCTGAAAGCCAAAATCATGGATAATAACAAGGGAATACTGTCGTTGGTATTTACACTTTTATATGCCATGTAGAGAACACGTGCTGCATGACAAAATAGACATTTATAATCCAAATATGTGGGTTTTCACTAAAAGTTTTAGTGTAAACACTATGAGTCATTGGTAACTGGGCTGAGACCAGCAACTTCCAACACTTGAGTATATAGTTCAACCACAGGTGGCTGAAACCTGGCTCTCTTTTTACACGCTTTTATTTAACTCACTCTGTCTGTTGTTGTCGTATCAAATCTTGTAACTCAATTTTAACCCACTTGCCAATATGGTATTGACTGCAAACTTGGTATACTTATGTCATACTGATGACAATACTATATTCTATCATAAAAAAAACATTTTAAACCATCTTTTTTATATGTTATGTTTCGCCTTGGGTCTAATTGTCCACGCTCAACTCACGTTGGCTGTAAATCGCCACTGTCCCTTACGTTATGGCAAGCCTCGGGGCCACTTCCTGGAGTCGTGGAGTTCTGCCATTACTCGTACGGTACATTTAATTAAAGCGTGTATTTACACGTTTTTTTAAATATTAGTTATTTGTATTTTATATTATCTATCATATATAATTAATCCATTCTAAACTCTCACAGGGCAGTACATCACCCTGTTAGAGAATAGTCTGTGGAAGAAAATATAGGTCTGCTTCTGAAACCTGTTTATTTGACTTCGTTAGAAAATTATGTAATGCTTGTTTCAACATTGAATTGGTGGCTCTTGGTTTACCTTGATAGACGAAAAAATGTGAAGGTCTTCAATCTTAAATAAATATGTAATTAGCTGTTTGGATTGGGTTGGCCCTTCTATATCTGCTCATTGTTGAGACCATTTCCAATTATCACATCGTGTCTTCTTTTGGTAAAGGCAGTGCTCATTTATTGTGAGATGCTTGCATAATCTTGTACTGTGTGCAGAACACTTTTGTAGAGGCTAATTCAGTTGCACACAGTGCCCTTAAACCTTAGTCTCATCATAGGTAGCAGTATGCAATTATACACCTTGGTTGTTGTACATCTTCCAGTGGCAGCAATTATTTCCCGATGGTTGTCACGTGGAAAGGCGTCATCGTTCTAGTTTCTCGCTTGACTATTTAACTAAGTATGTGAAACTACATTTACATGTTTTGATTGCAGAAAATATTATTGCATGGTTCAAATTTTAACAATCTTAGCTAAAACTAACACCATTGGGGTTTTCGGCTTTTATTTATAAGTCAAACATTTCTAAAATAATAATGCGACAATTGTTCTTGTTTACCTCTGGCATAACCGGGTATAGTATCGATAACATGTACAGTGAGGGAAAAATTTATTTGATCCCCTGCTGATTTTGTACATTTGCCCACTGACAAAGAAATGATCAGTCTATAATTTTAATGGTAGGTTTATTTGAACAGTGAGAGACATAATAACAACAAAAAAATCCAGAAAAACGCATGTAAAAAATGTTAGAAATTGATTTTCATTTTAATGAGGGAAATAAGTATTTGACCCTCTCTCAATCAGAAAGATTTTTGCCTCCCAGGTGTCTTTTATACAGGTGAAGTATTGGAAAATGACGGCAGGAAACTCCTTGATGGGAACACACTTCTTTTATTAAATCTTGACTTGTAACGATACAACGCGTGGCCTCTCTTCTTCACAATGCGGTCACCATACAACGGTACAACTCGTGACCTCTTCTCTCCGCCCTACGCTTCTCTTGACTCTCGTAGATTCTGTGCTGCTGGCTCTCTGTGCCTCGTGTAGACTCCGCGCCTCGGCTACACTCTTCTCTCGTCTCGTGTAGACTCTGCGCCTCTGCTACACTCTTCACTCGTCGCGTGTAGACCTTACGCCTCGGCTACACTCTCTACTCGTCTCGTGTAGACCTTACATCTCTCTCTGGCTACACCGTATGCATACTCGGCTCGTGTAGACCTTTCTCTCTCTCTGGCTACACCGTATGCATACTCGGCTCGTGTAGACCTTTCTCTCTCTCTGGCTACACACTATACATCGCTCAGCTCGTGTAGACCTTTCTCTCTCTCTGGCTACACACTTATACCTTACTCTCCTCTACTCTCCATTACTCTCCATTACTCTCCTCTCCGGGCTCTATCTCTGCACCTTCGTCTTCATTCTTAGATGGTTCCACTTCTCCTCTCTACTCCTCTGTGCATCATCTTATATATCTCTTCCTCCCGGGAGACGGAGCGGATGCGGACCTCAACGTCGGCACCGCTCCTCAGTTACCCAATCACCACGCGCTATCTCTCCGATCCGTTTCCGCCCAGCGCGTGTTTCCACTCCTCGACCAATCACACCGCGCTGCCATCCGATCACTCCCTCTCAGCGCGTCACCGGCACACAGCCAATCAGCAGCACTACCCCCACCCGCGCACTGACGCCTGCTCCTCCCCGTCAGCGCGCGTCACCACACACACACGTACATACGCGCTGGCACATGACGTACACACCCAGCGCGTATCACCACTACATCACCCCCTCCCACATAGCTCGCAGCCGGCCCGGCTGCTAACAACAACCAACCGCTACGATAAGATGACAACCAACCAAAAAAAACCCCGTAACCCCCCAGTGTGCCCCGTAACATAACAACAAGAACAACAACAACAAGAACAACTATGTACAAATTGACAATGAACACGAAAAGTCAACAACAACACAATACAAGCAAATTCCAGAAAACGAACGCGCCCCGCGCCCCTGCGACTACACGCAGTGACGAGGCGCACCAACAGCCCCGACTCCTCACGAGGCGGGTCGCGCAAAGTAGCACGACTTGGCGCGAGTCCGTCTGGCTGGTCCGTCGTATGGGGCGGGACACTGACGACCGTCCGACGGTTCCGGCTGCTCCAGACGGCGCGGAACGGGCCTGAAAGGGCCGGCCCCGCCGCGGAGATCCGGCCGCCGGTGGTCGGCAGCTGTCAGATCCGAGACACCTGGGAGCAGATCAGGCGAAAATACGCGTGGATCAGGCAGAGACATTTCCCCCTGTGGGTCGCCGGTCACGTCACACGCTCGGCCATGACGACACAAGGGGAGGCCATATGGAGGCGAGAACGGTTTCAGTCGGGAGGGGTGAACGTACCAACGGCGCTTTCCCCACTTTATCTGAACGCACTGGGGTCGTGCAACGCGCACGACCTCCACGGGTCCCCTCCACGGTCTCAACAATTTAGGCGACGTAGCCAAGGGTGCCTGAGGGCAATGCAGCCAGGCCCTGTCACCTGGTTTCCAATCGTGCCCGGACACCTTCCGTGCCCGCAACCGTTCATTAGCAATTTGGCGAGCCCGCGAATTAAGCCGTGCGGCCTCCCTCGCCTCTGTCAGCTTGTGAATATTAAACTTAATATGTTCTGCCAATTTAGAATTAGTTCGTGGAGCGGACAGGCCAAGTTGCGTTTCCATTGGCGGGTCAGCTTCCCGACCGTACATCAAATAGAATGGGGAAAACCCCGTAGCTGCATGGGGGGCCATTCTATACGCGGCAAGGACTCCCGGGACCTGCAGGTCCCAATCTACATGTGCCTCGCACACCTGCTGGCACAGCATGGAAGTCAAAGTTTTGTGGAGTCTCTCCACCATCCCGTCTGTCTGCGGGTGGTACGGGGAGGTACGCACCTTCTTGGTACCCAACAGATCGCACACCTCTTGCAACAATTTACTCGAAAATTTTTTACCTTGGTCGGTCAGCAGGCGTTCGGGAGCCCCCTTGTCCAGGACATAGCCCTGGACGAAGGCGTCCGTCACAGCCGCTGCCGACTGGTTAGCGAGAGGCCACGCCATAGGCCATCGGGTAAAGTATTCGACCCCCACTAACAAATATTTATTCCCTCTCGGCGTGACTGGGAAGGGCCCCAAAATATCGAGTGCAACGAGCTCGTTAGTACGCGAGACCTGAATAGATTGCAGCGGTGGATTAGCTGCCACGGGCGGTGGTTTACGCCTGGCGCACTCAACGCACCCCTTCAGAATATTTACCACATCACTTCCCATTCCCGGCCAGTAATAGTCACGCTGAAGCAGGGCAAGCGTCTTGTTAACTCCCAAGTGCAAGAGGCGTTCGTGTGCCGCCAAGACAACCCTCCCCCTTACAGCGGAAGGCACCACGAGTGCGTTCCGCCGGGACAAACTGTCCCATCTCAATAACATGCCCTGCTCAAGTACATAGGAGCCGGTACGCTCCTGGTCCCCCTCGGGACCCCCAACCTTGCGGCGCAATGCTAGCAGCGAGCTGTCCGCCATCTGGAGACGGCCCCATTCGCTGAGCGACAACGAGAGCAGCGAGTCCCGACCCTGAGAGGCAGTGGAATCATCCACGATCGGTGCGCCCGCTGTCGCAGCCAGTGCCCCCATCTCCCCTGCAAGCGTCGGTTTACAGCGCGCCGATCCCGACAAACACGCGGATTCATCACAAGGCAACAACCGCGACAAGCAATCGGCATTTGTGTGTCGCAACCCCTTACGGTACGTAGTCGTAAACTGATAGTCCTGGAGGACTTCCAACCAACGCGACAACTGGCCCGAGGGTTGGGCGACCCTCAATGAATACTGTAGCGCCGCGTGGTCCGTTCGGACCGTAAAGTGACGACCATAGAGATATGGCCTAAACTGCTGCACAAAAAAGACAATGGCAAGCAGCTCGCGACGGGTGACGCAGTAGCGCTGCTCCGCCGGAGACAACACCCTACTACCGTAGGCGACAACTCTTTCGACACCCCCAACGACTTGGGATAGCACCCCCCCAATGCCCGTGTTGCTAGCATCCGTGTCCAGCAAAAAGGGACTCGCAAAATCGGGATAACACAAGGGTGGGGCACCCACCAAGGCGTCCCGGAGGGAGCGAAACGCGGCCTCCTCCTCCGGTCCCCATTTGAACTTCACTCCCTTCGCCGTTAGAGCGTGCAAGGGTTTTGCAATAGTGGCGAAGTGCTCAACGAACCGCCGATAATAAGAAGCAAACCCGATGAAACTACGCACGTCGGAAACGGACGTAGGTGTCGGCCACGAACCGACACAATCCGTCTTCGCGGGATCGGTGGAGATCCCCGAAGAATCGACAATGTGACCCAAGTATCTAACCGACTTCCGAAGGAGGTGACATTTGGCTGGTTTAAATTTCAGCTTAGCCGATCGCATTCGCAAGAACACCCCTCTCAATCGCTGGAGGTGTTCTTCAAACGTTTTACTGAAAACAATGACATCGTCCATATAAATCAAGCATGTATCCCACTGCAAGCCCGACAAAACCAACTCCATAAGTCGCTGAAACGTCGCTGGAGAGGAGTGAAGTCCCATGGGTAACCGGTTAAACTGGAACAGCCCCCCTGGAGTCCGAAATGCTGTCTTAGGTTTCGACTCTTCGTCGAGCGGCAACTGCCAAAACCCCGATAACAAATCAAGAGTCGAAAAATATCGCGCACCAGACAATGCATCGAGGGACTCATCCATCCTGGGGAGCGGATACGCGTCAGCCACAGAGATCTTATTCAGGCGACGGAAATCAACGCAGAATCGCAGGGACCCGTCCTGCTTCTTAACCAGCACAATAGGCGCTCCCCACGGGCTAGAGGAGGGCGAAATAATATCGGCTTCTAGCATTTCGTTAACAGCCGACTGAACATGTTCCTTCTCCACGGGACTCAGTCGGAAGGGATTTAGCTTGACCGGCGCCGCATCGCCCGTTTCAATGTGGTGGTGCAACAAATCCGTGCACCCAATGTCATACTCATGTTTACTGAACACATCAGAGAATTCTATGAGCAACTCGCGCAGCGCACCCAACTGCGCCGCCGACAAATCGTCCGAGGCGGCGCATAGCGAATGGACCCACTCAAGGTCTTCCCTTGGCTCAACGTTCCGCGCGGGGCTCGAGCCCACCTGCGCAACCAACCCATCATCCACAGGGACCCGCGCCGCGTGAGCCAGCACGGTGCCCTGTGGAATGACAGCTGGCCGCGACCCCGCGTTCAAAACCATCACAAACGGATCCCTGTCAGCCCGCACCAAAGTGTGAGCCACCGATAAATCAAGACCCCCGACAGCCTTGTTAGAAGGACCCAAAAGCATACTTTGTTCCGAAGCCTCCCTCACCCATGGTTTCCGCAACCGGAGGGGAATCAACATCTGTGAACCCGGGGGCACATGCACGGTCTGTGTCGCCACCGCTTGTATCGTAGCGCACGCCGTCCGAATGTCAGTAGGGCTCGTCAAAAATGCAATCCGGCGACCCGATGGCAGTTCAATGCATCGTTGATCGATAAGAATTTTAATGGGCATTTTAGCCAAAAAATCAGTGCCCAAAAGACACGGAACCGCCAAAGAAGACGAAACGAAAACGGGTCCCGACAATTTGATATTTCCAATGCAAATGGACGCCCTAATCTGACCGATAATGCCCAACGATCCCCCATTAGCGGCGTAAAATGGCACATCCACTGGAAGCAGCGGACGACATTGGACTGGGAGAATATCATAAATGAGGTCCGATATAATAGTTGCCGATGCCCCCGTGTCCACTAACACCCTAATCTCGACCCCATCAATAGATCCCGTAACAACGGACGAACCCGCCGAAGCAGCCACAATTCTATGCCCCAATTCCGCCCATTCAATGTCTCCCTGGTCCCGGCCGAACCCCCCTCGCCGAACCGAATCCCCGAACCTTAACCGGCCCTCCTCCGCCGCAACGCGGCGTCCCATGTGTGCCGAATAAACAGGCCGAGCGTGTGAGGTGCCGCGACTTGCCGGGGATTGTAGAGATGACTTGGGATCTCGGTCGTCGTCCAGCCGAGCACCCATGGCGCGCTGACGCGGAGCGCGGCACCCGGACGCCACGTGGCCCCGGAGGCCGCAGTTATAGCACGTGACGAGGGTCGGAGTAGATCTTGGTTGCTCCGACTTTCGGCCCGATCGCAGAGGCGACCGAGCCCCCGGCCTCCAGTCCCCTGGTCGTCCCGTGGCGAACGCCTCCTCTCGTGGGCTGACGACTTGGGGTTCGGTGACCACCGAACCCGGAGCTGCGACGACAGCAGCGTTGCAACCAACTCCTTGTTTCCGTTGTAGGGCCTCGTGCGCTTGAATACTCGTGGCGACTCTCAAAGAAGAAATATCAATCTCGTCAGCTGTGTTGATAGGGACCCCCAGGTCCTGCGCCAACTTAAGCAGCTGCTCCAAAACCATCGCGTCTTGGCCCTCCTCGTCCATCCGAGGGAACGCAGCATCAGCAAGAGCCAGCAACGCCGTGCGATAGGCCAGCGCGGTCTCCGTGGCCGCTTTCCGTCTTGCGTAGAAATGATGGCGGCACGCCGAGGGAGGTCCGTAGACCCTGGCCAACAAACCCAGCGCATCCTTCAGCGTGGAGCGGTCCGACTTCCGTGCAGACCTGAAGGCCGCGAGCGCGTCGTCGTCCAGCAGGGCAGGCAACGCCCGCAGCGCCGTAGCATCGGACCACGCTGACATCTCTTGATGCGCCAAAAACCTCCGCTGAAATTTGCCCCAGTCTCCGCCTTCCGCCTTGAAGGCTGACAACGTGGGCAGACGCTGCTGAAAAATGAAGTCATCCGCCTCGTGGTTCCTCTCCGCCTCTCCGTCGGTGTGTAAGATGGCGGCTCCAGCGGCAGACGTAAAATGGCGGACCCCCTCGCACGCTGATGACGTCGATGCGCGCGCTTGGGAACCCACCACCACGTGGCGCTCGCTGTTCCCGCCAAAAGTAGGCCCAGGCGCAATGGCGGGAATCCCCCATTCGTTTTGGCGGGAATCTGCGGGGCGACCTTGTAAAATGTCCCCCACCGTCCCCGCTCCTCCCGACGAGCTGATCTCCGCCAAGATGGACGCGGCGGCGAGCAGCAGCTCCGCCAGTCGGGAGTGCGCCTCACGAAGCACGGCCTCGGTCCCCGGTCGCTCGGCCGGCGCCGTCGACGGATCCTGTAGCGTGGGCAAGTCTTCCTCCTCGCCCCCCGCCACCAGCGGCCCCGAGTCGTCCAGGTTTTCCTCGCGGTCAATCCCTTGGTTCCTACGGGTCTTCCTTGTCTCCATGCTTGGAAGCCCGTTTCACTTCTGACGCCAGATGAAGTATTGGAAAATGACGGCAGGAAACTCCTTGACGGGAACACACTTCTTTTATTAAATCTTGACTTGTAACGATACAACGCGTGGCCTCTCTTCTTCACAATGCGGTCACCATACAACGGTACAACTCGTGACCTCTTCTCTCCGCCCTACGCTTCTCTTGACTCTCGTAGATTCTGTGCTGCTGGCTCTCTGTGCCTCGTGTAGACTCCGCGCCTCGGCTACACTCTTCTCTCGTCTCGTGTAGACTCTGCGCCTCTGCTACACTCTTCACTCGTCGCGTGTAGACCTTACGCCTCGGCTACACTCTCTACTCGTCTCGTATAGACCTTACATCTCTCTCTGGCTACACCGTATGCATACTCGGCTCGTGTAGACCTTTCTCTCTCTCTGGCTACACCGTATGCATACTCGGCTCGTGTAGACCTTTCTCTCTCTCTGGCTACACACTATACATCGCTCAGCTCGTGTAGACCTTTCTCTCTCTCTGGCTACACACTTATACCTTACTCTCCTCTACTCTCCATTACTCTCCATTACTCTCCTCTCCGGGCTCTATCTCTGCACCTTCGTCTTCATTCTTAGATGGTTCCACTTCTCCTCTCTACTCCTCTGTGCATCATCTTATATATCTCTTCCTCCCGGGAGACGGAGCGGATGCGGACCTCAACGTCGGCACCGCTCCTCAGTTACCCAATCACCACGCGCTATCTCTCCGATCCGTTTCCGCCCAGCGCGTGTTTCCACTCCTCGACCAATCACACCGCGCTGCCACCCGATCACTCCCTCTCAGCGCGTCACCGGCACACAGCCAATCAGCAGCACTACCCCCACCCGCGCACTGACGCCTGCTCCTCCCCGTCAGCGCGCGTCACCACACACACACGTACATACGCGCTGGCACATGACGTACACACCCAGCGCGTATCACCACTACACAGGTAACGAGCTGAGATTAGGAGCACACTCTTAACGGGAGTGCTCATAATCTCAGCTTGTTACCTGTATAAAAGACACCTGTTGACAGAAGCAATCAATCAGATTCCAAACTCTCCACCATGGCCAAGACCAAAGAGCTCTCCAAGGATGTCAGGGACAAGATTGTAGACCTCCACAAGGCTGGAATGGGCTACAAGACCATCGCCAAGCAGCTTGGTGAGAAGGTGACAACAGTTGGTGCGATTATTCGCAAATGGAAGAAACACAAAAGAACTGTCAATTTCCCTCGGCCTGGGGCTCCATGCAAGATCTCACCTCGTGGAGTTGCAATGATCATGAGAACGTTGAGGAATCAGCCCAGAACTACACGGGAGGATCTTGTCAATGATCTCAAGGCAGCTGGGACCATAGTCACCAAGAAAACAGTTGGTAACACACTACGCCGTGAAGGACTGAAATCCTGCAGCGCCTGCTCAAGAAAGCACATACACATGCCCGTCAGAAGTTTGCCAATGAACATCTGAATGATTCAGAGGATAACTGGGTGAAAGTGTTGTGGTCAGATGAGACCAAAATGGAGCTCTTTGGCATCAACTCAACTTGCCGTGTTTGGAGGAGGAGGAATGCTGCCTATGACCCCAAGAATACCATCCCCACCGTCAAACATGGAGGTAGAAACATTATGCTTTGGGGGTGTTTTTCTACTAAGGGGACAGGACAACTTCACCGCATCAAAGGGACGATGCACGGGGCCATGTACTGTCAAATCTTGGGTGAGAACCTCCTTCCCTCAGCCAGGGCATTGAAAATGGGTCGTGGATGGGTATTCCAGCATGACAATGACCCAAACCACACGGCCAAGGCAACAAAGGAGTGGCTCAAGAAGAAGCACATTAAGGTCCTGGAGTGGCCTAGCCAGTCTCCAGACCTTAATCCCATAGAAAATCTATGGAGGGAGCGGAAGGTTCGAGTTGCCAAACGTCAGCCTCGAAACCTTAATGACTTGGAGAAGATCTGCAAAGAGGAGTGGGACAAAATCCCTCCTGAGATGTGTGCAAACCTGGTGGCCAACTACAAGAAACGTCTGACCTCTGTGATTGCCAACAAGGGTTTTGCCACCAAGTACTAAGTCATGTTTTGCAGAGGGGTCAAATACTTATTTCCCTCATTAAAATGCAAATCAATTCATAACATTTTTGACATGCGTTTTTCTGGATTTTCTTGTTGTTATTCTGTCTCTCACTGTTCAAATAAACCTGCCATTAAAATTATAGACTGATAATTTTTTTGTCAGTTGGCAAACGTACAAAATCAGCAGGGGATCAAATACTTTTTTCCCTCACTGTATCTGGGAACAGCATCGGGGTACGAGCTCAAGTCACTGTTTTTAAACAGCCCTCGCACATTCAAATGTTCCCCACCGTCAAGCATTCTCTATCCACTGCTGCATGTTACCATCCCTATGTAGGCTAGTAATAATAAAAGACAACTTGCTTCGCATTATTTTGCAAATGGACTATAGTACTGGGTGCCACCCGGGAGGTTGTGGAGGCCACCTTTAAAGTGTTATTTCCCTGCGCTCCCAGCCTCAAGTTTCATCACTACACGCACGGAATGCCAAGAAGTGTCTTTTTGTTTAGCTGATTGACCCCTTAATGTGTGTTCCACTTGCATGAATTTGACAATATAAATGTATTAACTGGAAAAGGCTAGCTTGGACTATTTTTTTAATAAATAATATTTTCTGTCAGTTGGGAAGAATATTCACACGCTGCTAGGGATAGTCTGCTGTTTTTTAAGTTCTGAGGAAAGAAAATAATAAAAAATATAATTTGTAAGTAGTTATAGTTGAATAAATCGTACAAAGTCCTTTAGTGCCGAGTGCAATGCTCAATCTGTTGAAATCTGATTGAAATGTGTAATTGTAGAAATGGGATAGATGAAAATGGAAAATCTGCACGGGAATTTGTTTGTGAATATTTGTTTATTGTGAACATGCCATTTTCAGCTAATAATTTTTATTGAGGTAGAACATTTACAGAAAAATTTGTTGGAGAGGTAAAGGTAAATATATTAACCCGCTCGGATTTGCCGATGACATAGTCGTTATAACAATTGTTGGACATTAATGAGAGGAAATGATCGGGGAATTTGACAAAGTCAGACTAAAGATAAATATAAGCAAAATAAAATTTGAGTACAAAAAGTTATCTGAACAAAATTAAACATGTGGTGGAGAGTAACACAACATCTCGTCTCTCATGACGATGAACTTGAAGAGCAGTGATTAATTGATATATTTTGAAAATGTCCTAAATTTAAATTAAAAAAAATTGCCCTGCTTAAATATGTATTCGGTACTGCCATAAATCCATTCCACTGAATGGAATTGAATAGGGTGTAACTGTACAGTAATCCCTCTCTCTTCGCGAGGGTCACATTGAAGACAAAGGAGGTGATGTCGAGGAATCTAGTAGGGATGACTCCTCGGGAGATGCAGGCCTTAACAACTTCGCACAGTTGTTGTCATGTTAGCACTCTGGGGAGGGCTAGCCGCAACCCTTTCCTTGATTGGCTACACGCTCTCTTTTTTTAATGGACCTCGCAGCCAAATCGTTGATACTAAAATATACAAACGAAGTCGACTGTAAGTACGTATGAAGTAAAAATGCACAATAGCGAGTTCAGAGCGGGATTACTGCGAGCTGGAGGACTATGCGGGTAGCCGAGGGGGCATGCCTCTCTTCGTAGCAGACCGTTTCAAATGTAGTAACATTTTGTGCGCACCTCCCCGATGTCGGTGATCTGGCAATACGTACAGTCGCGAATACTGGAGTTCGGTGGGGCACAAATAGGGAATTAGTACATACTTAGTAACTCGTGAATATGTGAAACCCGCGAATCCAGAACTGTATATGTATGCATAATCTATCACGTATAGCATTTGTTCTGATCATCCTATGGATGCGCTGGTTTCCATTGTGGAATATGGAATTCTCACCACTTGGGCTGCCAGTGGATGTTAGCACCACCACATTGCTCGTTACATTGGGGGAGATCCTTTTACCATTACTGAAAACTGTTCTTCTAGGTATGCATGCCATATACAAACATTGCTGGCGTTTCTCAAGAGTTTATAAATATACAGTCGTAATTCATCACTGCACACGCATCTGCTATCTCGCTTCCATTTTTCCTTGTAATGTGTGTAACTCGTATTAGCAGTGAGATCAGCATACTTACCTGCGAGCACGAATATACTCCAGCGATTAATTCAGAACCAAAGTGTAACCCTGATGAAACAAGAATATGCTTTATTTACCCTTTCCAGCAATGATTCAGATGTTCAAACGTTCAATGGTCCCATGAATAAAGTAACCCCGTGCAAATATTGCCAATGAGGTCGCACATTGAACGTTGTGTTCCGATCCTCGAATTTTGTACGCACTCTTAATCAAGTGCAACGCTACTGGAAATGAAGTCGAGACAAGGATTGCGGCAACCGATCGCACTGACACAATGATGGCGCGCACAGTTTTACAAGAACTAATGAATTTACTTTTTCGATTACCCTGCAAACTATTTGTTGTAGCTAACAAATGTTATTGCTTGGGCAGAATGTCAGGTTTGTTTGTAATTATTTTCGCCTTCTAGATAGATGGGCTGCTTAATAACCAGGTGAAAGATTTTTGACATTTCGCGTATCTTTTGCATAGGAGATGTATGTATGTTGAAATTATTTCGCACCGTACGTAGCCAGCCGTGCTTATCGGAGGTGCAGGATATGCAAATTAAATGCAAGGCCGTTGTAAAAAACAATACATGTTACATATTTTGAAAAAGGAGCAACACGTTTTTTTTTATTTTGATGTCACTGAATTTTATACCAGGCTACGAATATGCGTGAGTTTGTGTACATTTGGGCTGCGATCTGAATGGTTTGCATTAATATGGGGTTAAAGCCATTGTCTTGATTAAAGTGATGTGTGTGTGTTTTATCCCAAAGTATACCACTCAACAAATATGTCCTTTTCTCCCACCGTTCTCCATATACATTTGCCCGCACTTGAGTGTGTCAGATTAATCCAAGGAATGATTAGGCATAACTTAGTTGAAGTTATGCACCTCCCCGCCGTCTCTTGCCGGTCTGAATCTCATAGGTCATTGGGCAACTGCATCTGTAGTTATGCAGCGGTGTAGCATTCAATGCAGTTGTATTGTGCCTGAGACTAAATTTCAAGGCGTTTTTCTCGTCACTCTGAAGGATTCCACCCGCTGCAGCAAAAAGCTTTGAGGAGAGAGACCACGACTAATGATCTGCAGTCAAAACGAATGTCTGGGGCCATTGGGCAGTGCCGTGCTGAAGACACTCCGTAGTGCTGAGC
The DNA here is from genome assembly GCF_964198595.1 of Lampetra fluviatilis. Taxonomy (NCBI): domain Eukaryota; kingdom Metazoa; phylum Chordata; class Hyperoartia; order Petromyzontiformes; family Petromyzontidae; genus Lampetra; species Lampetra fluviatilis. The sequence continues at coordinate 1,587,505 of NC_136289.1, forward strand.
CGAGTTCAAGATTGTCATCTAGAAACAAATGCAACCGGAAAATTGGTGGTATTGAAAGTCAATAGTTTTGCACGCTTGTTTATTGCAAAAGGCTTTAAGCCATGCGAACAAAAATACCTTGTAGGGTTTTTGTTGTTGTAATAAAGAGCAATGTTGCCATCGTGTCGTACTGTTATGTTGGATTCATTTATCTGTACGGCACAGATTGCCACCTTCCCTGCAGGGTGTTCTGTGTAAGCGTGCAAAATGTCAATAATTATAGATAACCCACTGGGCCGCTGGTGCTTTATGATTACCCAAAGCAATAGCAGGCGCACTCAATCTAGCAGATCTCATTGTCCTCAGTGGGAAACTTCAATTGGAGATGTATTTATGTTAAGTTTTTGGAACGTTGCAGGCTGGCTTTATGTTCAGGAGTACACAGACCTAGAGCACACAGACCCGATTGATGTTGGATTGCAGCAGCAGGTGAGAAAGCAGTGTGTTTATTCTATGTGACTTGTGTGTACCGCCGCATTTTGGCAAAAATGAGAAGCATTTGAATTAATCGCGAAACAAAACAAGCGCTTGATTGCTTTATTTTTTTCTTCCCTGTGATGAATTTTCATCTCACGCGCCAGAGGGTCGGTTGTCATGAAACCCTGATTGATCTGCGTACACGGGTGTCACAGCTGAGAGGCGCTGCTCACAAGGGGAATGTGACTCATTTTGACCTACGTCACAATGTCATCGGGTCGCGTTGTACAAATACTGGTGTGGTATATTTCAAGGCTTGCGCCAAATGCTCCATGGTCCAAGCCCCCTGCCGCATTCATAACATCTAAAAGTTAATATAATTTAGTTTTGGACAGGAATCTCAATGCAACATTACATTTATCTTTTTTTTATATACCGTTCGGTTTTTTTCCTCTTTCTCACGTTGTTGTTTGTAGTGGCTCCGTAGAAATTGTAAATGTTTGAGGGGATGAAGGGTGACAATCTTACCCTAGCCACCCAACCAGCTCGATTCTTCTGGGCACCATATTGCTGAAGGCATATTTATTTATTTTGTCAATTCTTTGCTCGGTGAAAGCCTCTTTCCAAGCTGTGTCAGTTGTAGAGCTGCTTAGCCATTTTTCATCATGCTGCTCAAGTGAGGCTGGTGAATGGGAGTAAGGGATCCAGGACTGATTGATATGCCATTTGGCGCTGGTGTTTACAATGGCCAAAAATCTAAACCAGGTTGCCTGGTTTGTAGGGCAGTTCGTTAACCACTGTGCCATCACTCCAAGCATTGGGGAGTGTGCAATTGGTAATTATATTTATTTTTACAAATGTGAGCAGAATTACAGCACTTTAAAAAAATAGTATTTGAATATACAGTAGAACCTCGGAGATCGAATGCACCAGAACTCGAACAAATCGGTATTCGAACAATATTTCCGAACATATTCTTAGGTTTTTTCGGTAAAGTCACGTAGGTACCTACGTGACTTTACCGAAAAAACCTAAGAATTTTATGGTTGCTTTACATGATAACAAGTCACCTGTTCTGTTCATGTAATACTTTAAAAATCAGCGAAAGGGTTATATAACTAAAATGTATTATGAAACGAAACGCTAAAAACGTATGCATATATAAATACATAGTTTAGTCCTTATTCAGTGTCTACTCGGCGCTTCTTGGCTTGTCTCTTGTATTCATTAAATGGATCATCTCTCGTCACTGTCCAGCAATTGTCTGCAAGCATTGATGGGCTCCATTTGCCCTGAGAGCGTTTCTCCATTGTTGCAATGTCCTGGTGAAATCACTCGCCATGCTCGTCACTCACTTCTTCGCAGTTCGGTGGGAAAACATCTAGATGAGAGTGCAAAAAATTTATATTTAGTGACATGTTGCAACCAAGCTTTTTGTATGCCTGGAGGTTTTTCACCAACTCCCTGTAGTGTCCTGCCTTTATGTTTCTGAGAAAATTTGTTGCCACTACCTGTGGAAGGCTTTCCATGCCGTCTTTTCCTTGCCACGCAGTGCACCATCCAATGCATCCTCTCGAATAAGTTCACGAATCTGAGGACCAACAAAGACACCTTCCTTTATCTTAGCTTCACTTAACCTTGGAAATTTTCTATGGAGGTACTTGAAAGCTGCTCGTGTTTTGTCCATGGCTTTGACAAAGTTCTTCACCAGACTAAGCTTGTTGTGTAGGGGTGATAACAAAATCTTCCTTGATTCAACAAGTGGTGGATGCTGAACATTTCTCATCCCAGGCTCCATTGACTGTCGGAGTGGCCAATCTATTTTGATGTAGTGAGAATCTCTCGTACCTTGTGTATCCAGCCTGCAGACCAAGCAAGAGAGCAACAACCTTCAAATCGCCATAAAGCTGCCACTGATGTTGGTCATAGTTTATGCACCTCAAAAGTAGTTTCATGTTGTCATAGGTTTCTTTCATATGGACCGCATAACCAACTGGAATTACTGGCAAAACATTTACATTATGCAGCAAAACAGCATTAAGACTCATCTTCGATGAATCAATGAACAGTCTCCACTCATCTGGATCATGAACGATGTTGAGGGCTGCCATCAGACCATCGATGTTGTAGGCTACAAGATCACCTTCCATGAAGAAGAATGGGACAAGATCCTTTTGATGGTCATGGAATATGGAAACCCTAGCATCACCTGCCAGGAGATTCTGCTGCAACAGTCTGGAGCCCAACAGCTCTGCCTTACTCTTGAGTAGTTCCAAATCCTTGACAAGGTCTTTCAGTTCACCTTGTGTAATGAGGAGTGGTTCAGAGGAAGACGATGGGAGAAAATCTGGATCACGTGACCTTGATGGTTCAGGACCATAAGTTTCATCCTTTTCCTCGTCTGACTCAAGTGAGAATGATTCTGGTGCATCAGGAACCGGTAGTCCTTCTCCGTGGGGTACTGGGCATATAGCTGATGGAATGTTTGGATAATGGACAGTCCACTTGGTATTCTTTGACACACCTTTCCCAACTGGAGGCGCCATGCAAAAGTAACAATTGCTGATATGATCTGTTGGCTCTCTCCAAATCATTGGCACTACAAAAGGCATAGATTTCCTTTTCCTGTTCAACCACTGGCGAAGATTTGTTGCACAAGTGTTGCAGCATATGTATGGGGCCCACATCTTGTCCAGATTTCGAATTTTGCAGCCAAAATAGAGGTGATAGGCTTTCTTAACCATAGTGCTTATACTGCGCTTTTGTGATGCAAAAATCACTTCACCACAAACATAGCAGAAGTTATCTGCTTTGTTCACACAAGTACGAGGCATCTCGGCTCACTTTGGCTAAACATAAATGCGTCCCTTTTCAAAATCAAACACTGACAAATAAGAGAGCACGACACTGCATGATTTCTCGAGCTGATGTAGGACAATTTGTTCAGCAGAGGGATGTAAGCCTAGTTATGATTGCATCATCCATGACTTCGAGGAATAACATGATGCAATTCATGTCATGTATGACACAATACCAGGTTCAGATTGCATAATTCATTGTTTTGCTCAAAAAGCAAGTACTGTCATATATTTTTTCATAGATCCAGTCAAATATGTATTTTAGTCATTTCTGGTTTAAATTGAGATCCCTTTATAACTCACTTATCTTCAGCCATTCCCAAGTCAAGGGTCGTATATACTGACCCAGTAGCATATCTTTAAAACTACAGCCAATCAACAATTTTAAGCATAAATTTCATTCTCAGTGACCCAGAATTAGTCAAGTTGCACTTCATTTATTTTCGGAAACATTTTGGCTGTAATTACCCATTGTACATCAAGCAGTTTATGATTTTACAATTTAGTTATAACTGTTTTTGGTCCCAACACTTCATGGAAGGGTCTTACCTACAACATCTCATATTTCTCATGGGACTTTCAGAAGTTTATGCTGATCCATTGGGCTCCTTGTGTAACCCAATGCTAATGAGATGCATTCATTTGCATTTTCCAAATAAACCTATTTTCTGTATTATATAGTTTTGGCACTTGGATAAAATAATGTTAACAAAGTAGCCCATGTCAAGAGTAAATTTGCATATGTTCAGCGTATTAGGTTGTGCACAATTCACATTGACATAGTATACCTGCAGAGAAAGATTGATAGTGTCGTCTTTGTGTTCATTTTCAGTAAACTCTTTAAGAGCTTGCGTTGAAGTCCCCTACCCAGGTTAAGGTTCAAGCTCAGGCATTTTTACAAATGTTGTCAGTCCTCTGTTACAGCATGCGCACTATTTCACATGAACACATCAGGGAGTGAAAGAAGAAAGACTGGCCTTCATTCAGGGGTCTTTTTGAATTGTCCATTCAGTTTCCTGAATAAACTGAAAACTGTTCTACGGGGGTTTTTGTTGCTATTAAAGCTCAATGTTTCACCTAAATGTTTTTTTCGTCAGTACACCTTCGTGTATCCCTCAAATATTTACAAAGTTCAAATGTCAGCTTGCAAAGGAAATAATGTGGCATACCATGTGTATATTTTTCCATAAGACATTTACAAGGAAGATTGCAGAAATATCATGAAATGTTTTTCAAATGAATAGACAAGAAAGTGACTGAATTACTCATATTTTCTGTAATTCAAATGTTAGGTCACAAATTCTGGTTTGCACATCATTGCATTGACCCCATTTTAATTTTATTAACACTCCCAATACATTTCGATTTAAAGCTTTCGTGACTGCAGGGATTCATCTTCTTGGTTCTTTCGGTAAAGTCACGTAGAAGGGAAGTAAGAAAATAATAAAAATAAAACAATCAAATAATTCTCACGACGTTTCGGTCACAACGCAAGCAGCCGTCCTCAGGTGAAAACCAGGTCTGTCGAGGCGACAGCGTCTGAATGAAACAGCACCATGCTTGGAGCATATATTTAAGCTGGGTTGGAAGGGGGGGAAAAGGGAGCCTTGACAAAAAAATAATTCTGGGTTGGAAGGGGGGGGAAAGGGAGCCTTGACAAAAGAATTCTGTCGAGGCGACAGCGTCTGAATGAAACAGCACCATGCTTGGAGCATATATTTAAGCTGGGTTGGAAGGGGGGGAAAAGGGAGCCTTGACAAAAAAATAATTATTTTATTACTTCCCTTCTACGTGACTTTATCGAAAGAACCAAGAAGATGACTTCTAATACATTTAAGAATAAAAAATGATTGTGCACGTGGCCTACAGCACCCGGCAAGCCCTGGTAGCCAGCCCATTTCAATACGAAGCGGCCTCAGTCCTGCTTAGCATCCAGAAGCGGGCATGTTAAGGGTGATTGGATATCAGTAAAGCCCCCAAACAACCTGCTAATGGAATACATATCTCGGTCTTTGTCTCGCAACCCCCCGGTGTCATTATGTACATTATGACATAAATGCAGTCCTCCACCACCTCATGGTCGCTGCCTACTTAGCGCGTGTAAAGCCAGGGGTCCATTGAAAAATTGTTCACCTCCCCTCCCACCCCGCTGTGCAATGGTGCTTGTCATAATTGCCTCGGATGTGTCGAGCATTGATGCCCTCCTCAGTGTGTGACATTTTATTCTGATACACCCACTCTGTAATTGAGCACGTACGACTTTCGTGATGTCATACTAAAAATGCATTGAACCTTCAACTTTTTACAATGCAATTTCCAGTCCAGTATTTTATTGCAATGTTGTCTATTTATTTTAGTTGTGATTGTTTTCGTACCTATTTATTTCATCGATGAACCTTTTCAGATTTTGTTGTGTGTTTTATAATTGCATTGCTTGTTTCACTACACTCAAATAATTGCTTACAGTATGTTGTTTTGTACACTAGCTTCCCATGGCAAAAAGCTGCAGTGTGGACTGATAATTATAATTGTCCATCTTACTTTAAAATGTATTTTTAGAACATGTCTTCCAAAAACGTTATAGTTATATTATTATTTGCATTGGTCAATACTGCTACAAATTAGGCCGAACTGTTTGCAAAGGCATTGTGCCTATGCCATTATGGTTAACTTTTCTCATAAATGTCATCACTGACCCCCAGTTATCTGCTTGCTGCAGCTCTCTCAATTCCAATTACCTCTCAACAACTGCACTGCAATGCTACGCAGTTCTTTCAAATAGTCAGATGCCTATTGTGATTCTATTATGTCTTTTGACATTATTTTCTTAACTACCATTCCCTAACTATCTCCATGTGTAATTTGTATCCATTTTAATATATTTTTTCTGCTTCGGACCCGATGATTTACTTTAACAAGTGCATGCCCCCCCTCTTCATCGTACATCATGAGCCAAATGTGAAAACTTGTCAAACTACATTTGATGCATTGCCATGCGCGCCTGTACACGTTAGTTGGCAAGTTTCTTGTGTTATTTTCCAGTAACAATGTGTTCGACGCGTGTGTTGACTTACACACGTGTGTGCCGCTTGTTTTAGGTTTTCCTACGCCATTGTAGGGATTAACATCACGGAGCTCGCCTACACTCTGCTGTTCGCTGGCGCAATGAAAAGCCACTTCTACAACATCATTCCGGCTGCACCTCGGCTCGTCCACTTCCACCAGGCCTTCTGTAAGGATGCAGACCATTTTTAAATCCTTTATATTAAGTTCACTTGCTTGCTTGCTTGAGCGCTTACGACCGTGCAAATCTTTCGGTCGGTTTTTTAACCCACTTCCCGTGATCCAATCGAGCTGACATTTTGCACACAGACTCGTTGTGCGTGACAATTTATTTTCGTGAAAATTTTTTTCCAAAATTTTCCACTTTTTAGGAACATTTTTTTTCAAATTTCATTTAAAATACCAATGTGATAAAAATTAAACTCTTACTCAAGAAAAACAGAAATGAATAATAAAATAAAACCGATGCCACGCATATAAAGGATTTATAGTGAAAAACTTTGTTTTTACGGGTTAATTTTTGCTGAGTGGTTCACAATGTACAGACGGGCGGTCTCCGCTTTTACGACACAATGCCCTTCCAAGGAACGCTGTCGGCGGAAATAGGATTGTCAGAAATCGGACCCCGTTTTTCCATAGGCAGTAGTAACAGTACTTGCTGATGTGTTTTTACTTTTATCAGCCGTATTTCACAGGGTTTAATCCCCTGCCCTGTAGTGGCATTACCTCGGGCTTCAATATCCGTACCCCCCTCTCTCCCCATGTTGCTCATGCTTTGTACGGGGCTCTTGTATAAAAACATTGAAATAAAAAATAAAACATGGTTTAATAGGTAAAAACTCACAAAAAGACTTTAATAACAAAAGCTTCGAAAAACAAAAGCTTCACGCGAAGTCACATCGGAAAACAGACCTACTTAGGGGGCCATACATTTAGTACGTAAGCATGGAGGGGGGAGGGGGGGTTAACCCAAATGCGTACGCTTGCGTATGGGGGGTCTGCTGTCAATGTACGTACGCATAGGAGACGGGTTGGGGGGGGTGATGCCTCGATAATAATTTGTCTACATTGGCCTTCAAATGAGTTAGATCGTCCGGCGGTGGACTATCTGTTTGCTTAAACACGTTAATATTATGAACCCTTGATTGTTTCTGCGTGGATTAAGTATTGGCCATTCTATAGGATTCGGGTGGGCGGGGGGGGTTAAGCGTACGTACGCAGTTTTTGGGGGGGGGTGTAAAAAGTACGCGTGTTTGTGCAGGGAGGGGGGGAGGGGTGAAGTTTTGACAGATTTTTTGCGTACGTTCTAAATGGATGGCCCCTTAGTTCAAATGTGTTCAGAGTCATGTTGGAAGATGCAACGTAACTCAAGTTTCTGATCCATGGTAGCATATTAACGTCGTAAATGTTGGACACTTTGTCCTTGTTGGACATTTGATTGATTTTGATAATGTTGAAGTTCTGTGCAAAACTAGCTATGACTGACCAAGTCTAATTCGAGAATCTATCGAAATTGAAAGAAATCAAAATAATTTTAACCCTTCGGATAGCTACCGCCTTAGTGTTGCGTGGAAGCGAATCATGAAATAATACATAATTTAAATGCATGCCTATAAAGGGCAGCATACTTCAATAGGGATTACCGTTGGTACGGCTATTTTAATAAAAACAATAGACAGGAAGGAACATATCAAAGGGCTCGCATAATTAACATGCATAATGTACGTTGACTCAGTAATCCCCCCCCTCCCCCCACTTTGCGGAAGGAGCGCATAAGCGTGGTCACCACATCTACGCCTCTATATAAGGAACGAAACAATTAGACTTCTCCACAAATCTGCCTGTCGCCTGATGAAGCTAGTTGTAATTACTGGCGAAACGTCGTACTTAGATTGTAAATGTCGTGACTTGGCTCTCCAACACACCGGTGTGCTGTACTAGTGGCGAATTGGCACATTCTGTTTACGTGACAACCCTTACTAGTTGGCTGTGTCGGGTGGTGGCGGGTTTTAACGACACATTTATATATTTTTATATATTTTATATATCTAACCCAAAAAACCTCGTATGGATGATATTGGTCGTGAAAGCCTACGTGTTAAACCAAAAACATTCACTATGGTGAGAGTGTCACTGGATCTCAAGACTCCTGAGTTCAGTACGATCCTGCTAAGCATATTTTATCAAACTGTAAATAACTTACACTCGTGGCCGTAACATAACAGTTGAATTCTCACGGAAGTCCATTACTTACAATCGGTAATATATCTTGGAAATATATGGCAAGTGTTTTGTAACAACGACGACTGCACCAAATGTAAGCATTTTTTGTCGTACGTAGGCTGGGCAAAATTTTGTTGGGAGAGAGCTGCTCAACACAAGTTCCTTAGGCACTCATGGCAACAGTATGCACCAATGGCTGTAATGTATTGATCAGTCTTGATGATGAGACCAGTATACGGTCTTGTTTTTCTGCTGCCTAAAAAAAACCCCCACAAATATTTACTATTTTGAACTGGTGGCTATCAAGCCTCTGTGCAGAATGTGTGCGGAAACGGTAGGCAACCTGTCGTGCAAAGCATGCGGGGATCTTTGTTATGTTTTGCTGCTTGCCACCTTCATATGTCATTTGATAGACGAATGCAGTTCATTTGATCCAGAATTGACGTGTAAGCACGTTGCACTTTTTCACAGGATCACATTGTTCTGCACTCGCATGCATGAACTTCAGGCACTCTGGTTGCCTTTTCACATGCAGTAAACACAATAAATGACGCTTCAGCCGCAATAAAACATTGGCCATACATTCCAACTCGGACCCTCCAGAAAATAACCTTGAGACGCCATGAGGATTGTTTGGATAAACAAGTATATTCACGTTTTCTTTTATTCCTACAATAGCTGCAATCGCTTTCAATATTCTCATAACAGTCGTGCTTAAAATTATTCAAGCGAGCATCACTGCAAAATTGTGAACAATGAATCTGCACCATTTATATTTTTCATCTTCCATTGCAACTTGACCTTGACTGGTCCTGCAATTGTCCCGTGCGCTCGCAGGCTATCTGTTTCACGAATTTGACGCTTTCTGGCTGAAGGAAGAGCCTCGAGACATCATGGAGTTCAACCGCGTGCGGGAGTTGTTCCGGCAGCAAGTTCAGGATCAGCTGTCGAGTGACGAGGCGGTGCTCGTGCCCCGCTTTGACAGCACGCCGGCGAGTGTGCCCACGTGAGCTTGTCACGCCACGTTCGCCCCTTGCCCACAGCTGCTCTTAGAGACTGGGGTTGATGGTGTGCCTCGGGATGGGGAGCACTGGTTAGCTGTGATGCAATGTTGGGTGGTTGAATCTATTTTTTTTTGAAGATCTGAATTGTTTGATTGGCGTGTCTCATCATATTTGTGTGTTTGTCTGTAGATTTCCTCACACTTCCAATATAGCAAAAATAAAATATTCTAAAATAATGTATAGCCAACAGGTAGAAATTCCCAATACATCTTAAAATATGGGCATAGTTGAGATAAAACACACCATACAATGTAACTGCTATTGGCCAAACATCCCAATGCTGAAAAATTACCTTAAAATTACTCATTTGGGATTACACTCAGCAGTAGCATCGCCCCTAACTGAAAACAATTGACAGGACCCTCATGAGAAAGAGTGTCAAAATTCAGTTAGGCTTTCCTGGTTAAACAAGCAGAATAATAAACGATACATTTGATTTAACAGAAATGTGCTTACTGGGGGGGAAGTCCATCTAATCATGTCTTAAGAGCTATTATGATTCCAAGGTGCAGTGCACAACCGCAGTCATTTTGTTTCTTCATTGTACAATCCATGTTGAAATAGAAAAAAAATATATTTTAAAATATATTAGGCAAGTCGTGTGTCCCCTGATATTTTCACATTACATAATTAGTATAAAAAAACATCTCAATGCCCTCATTGTTCTCATTCTGTTAGAGCCTTTCACATGCTTATATGTCTGTCTGCAACTGAGTTTTGCAGTGGGAAATGCTACTCTTTCAGTTATGAGCAAAGGTTTCTCCGCATGTTTGTGAATGGATATTTGTGTGGATGTACACATTTGTGTTTTTATGGTATGTATTTGACACAAGCATAGAGTGCTTCTGATTGGTCCACAGATAATATGCTGCTTTGTTTGATTTTGAGTGCTGTCCAAGGTATGGTAGGAAATATAAATCAAGCAAGAAGGTCAGTTGGAAGATCACCCATCATTATTGTGCACATCACCACGTGTACCAGTGAGTACATCCTACCTACACGTCGGTACAAATCAACACACGGTAAAACTCAATGTTTTTGTATAACGTCAAATTTCATATCTCTGAATGGACCGTCCTTTCAGATTATTTTGCTGACTTGCCGCTTGTTTGCATGGCAGTTGTGTAAGATGTGTTCATCAAACACCCAAGTCACTATTTGCACACACAAATAATGGGCTGAAGTTCTCCGATGTGTTTCATTATTGAAAAACCAAGCACTGGAGTGTGTGTGTTCTCCAACGGATTGAGAGACAACTTCACCAATCAATAGTAATGGATTAAGATAATTAAAATATGCAGCTGTTGTATCTAAAGTAAAATGTTGACAGCCTTGAAAAGCACACTGACAAAATGCGTGCCCCTGTTTCTACTTTGAGATTTTCTTTGCCGTGTCTAATGATGTTTAATGCAGTGAAATGTGTAATTTATTGTTTTCATGTTTCCATTTTGTCACGTTATGGTTACGCATAATACAATTATTCGGTACACCTTTATTTTAATAAAGTGTCTTTTGTGCAGACTGAGAAAATGTTATTTTGCGAACCTTAAATTTGTTTATTGTAGCGAAAAAAAGACGTAAAGATATTACATATTCTGTACTCTATGCTATGCTATTGTAATGTTTTAAATCAACACCTGTCATTTTCCATTAGTCGTGACATGGTGTCTGCACCAGGATTAGTGTAACTAGTCAGGCATATAAAATAGTGAAAGCAGATAAAGATGTCACGCAGACCCAGGTGTTATTGAATGAAAGCTTAGATACCTTGTAATTATATCCACAATGCCTCCATTTCTATATTGATGTATGCAACGAGTTGAGGCAAAAACAGATCAGTTGGTGTGTAACATCACCCGTCCATCACAATGTCCCTGCAGGCAGCACAAGCTCAGACTTTTTGATGATTTGTCGAGCTTGGTTCTCCCGATGATTTAGTTCATCCATTCCAGTATGATCAGTTATCGGCTTCACCACTCGACTAATCAGATAACACAATATTTTAGAAGAACAGTCACCTCTTTTCCCATATGTGATGTGGGATGGGAGGTGATGGGCAGGGCTTGGTGACATCGGCATAAACTGTGTCACGTTGGGCATGGCTTGTAGGAGGTTTCCCGCCTTCGGGAGTCAGCATGGCTGGGTGGCTGCCTTTTTAAATTGGGCCCCCAGCAATCGAGCACAAAAAAAGTTATAAACGATACTCGGCTATAATTATTTTGTACTTCAACTCTTCTTATGCTGAGATGATGTTTAGGCTGTGCAATTGAAATGTTGGCAGCCTGCTTAGGTGCTCTTACCAGCAGTGCCCTGTTTTAGCCATCGAGATGACTTGCGGAAAGGCATAATAAAGCTTCATGCAGAGTGACAAGGCAGGCGACTTCCAATCAGCAACACACAAGCGATAACAATGCTTTCACCTGTCAAATGCAGAGAGGCTTCTGCTTAACAGTTCTTGCCCATGAGTCACCCTGTCAAAGTACAAATGACCTGCCTAACAACTGCTGTGTCGCTCATGGAAGTTTGGAAGGTGTGGTGGTGCATTAGTGGATTATTGCGTTGAGGCCACTGATGGGGAACTCGTTTTTGAGGTGTGGGCCTAATTTGCCCACAGTTCGTATATTTTGAAATTGTTTTTCACCTCCGTAATAGTCCCTGGACGTTCGTTTTAAACCCCCTTAATGAACAAAGGAACGGAATGGATGTGGCATTGTTATTACAGGTTACAATATTACAGTATCAATATTGATGAGTAAGTTAACATTGATTGAATTGCGTGTGTAAGCGATGTTTTGCAATTTGTATACGTTGTATGTAATGTATTCGTATGACTTTTGCAGCAACTATCGACCACTATAGTAACCACTTTTTTAAAAGAAAATTGTTATTGAAATCATAACCCTGAATTACTATAGGGGGCAGGGTGTGGATTGTTACATCTATGTTGGTTATATTATTTATCAAACAACTTGAGCTTAAAATCTGCATTTTGTGCCAGTGTTCTATAATGACCGTTGGTAATATTTGAAGCATTCAGTAGTTGTAAACGTTTCCTGGGTCAAGTTTTCCATTTAAATTGTGATTGTCAACTCAAACAAGCAAAAATAGTCCACAATTGCCTTTTTTTTAAGTGAAATAAATTACCGCAATCCGACAGTTAATTTCGTAATAGCTGCAGAGAAAATATATTTAAAATTACTTTTGGCATTCGAAATTTAATATTGTATGTGTCATTTGCTTAATGTAATGTTTGGGTCCTACTGAGTTTGTGGACGGCTCTTCCCTGGAATATGAAACCATACTGTGACGTTCATTTAGCAGGCCATATACTCTGCCGATGAGCGTCAGTGAAGTTGAAACTGGTCTAGGGCCTTGTCATTTTAAATATTCTACTAAAAATCATTGGTCTGGAAGGACTCATGATGAATTAAACTAAAATGTTGGACAACCGCACAGGTGGAGTGATGAGATAATAATGACAGCGTTTATAGTGCCACAGCATGGCCAGCCATTCCAAGGACACGTGCTGGAGTGAGATGGGTTGTGACATGGCAGGGCTGACAGTTGATTACAGTGCGGAGAGGCCTTTAACCAACAGTGGGAAGTCAATGTCTAATAATGGTGATATTCTTTTTTCTCATTTAAAAAAATTTGTGGTGAAGATCAGGTGCACGATTCAAGAATCTTCCAAAATGTGGTTGCATGAAAAGTTTTGCCGGTGGAGATTTTTTAACCCTTTCCCATTTTGTGACATCTGTAAGTTGCAGGGTGGGTCCTGTTCACAGCTGAATCTCGGAACACGCAAGCGGTTCAGCGTTAATTTATTTGGAGCAGCACAGTGCTGCTTTTTTAAAAGACATTGTACGCACCACAGAGAACTATAGCGGCATGACCACACTATGATAGCTGGCGCCAAACTGCCAGACACCCTCCCGCATGGCCTTTTACTTCCGATTAAATTCTGATGACGAATGTGTACGTCAAATTGATGACGTACACGTACGTCATCGGAATGGGAAAGGGTGGGTAATGCACGTATCCCCCAATGAGACTCGACCAATCAGACTCTACTCCATCTGTATGCTTATGGAACTGTTCCATGAAGACTGGTACTACTCAAGACGAGTTCCAGAGCCTGTTGACAATGCAAAACCGATGAGCCCAGTGAAAACGTGCTTCCACACTTTGTGGAAAATGTGGTTTGTAAATTTGAGGATACAGGGATGCTGCCGTGATGTAATGGTTAGCACACTGGACTTGTGATGCAGAAGTCGCCAGTCTGATCTGGCAGTTGAAAACATGGGGCACGTTTCTTGAATCCTCCCAATGCTGTCCGCTCATCAGTATAAATGGGTACACCACAGTTGATCGGTAGGTCATGGGTGGTGGGGTGAAGTGTTGGTACTCCCAACTCGGTGATGAGATGTTAACTTCCTCGCCTGGTATACAAGAGGTTGTGGGATCGATCCCAGCCCTAACGCCAGTGTAGTTGGAGTTTGCATGTTCTCCCCGTGGTCGTGTGGATTTTTCTCTGGGTTCTCCGGTTTTTCCCTCCACATTGAGAAACATGCTTTTGGAGCGTTTTAGAGTATTTGGCTGTTATACATTTTTACATAATCATCTCATTGAGCTATTATTTGTGGCCACGTCGTTTTTTTTAAAAGAGCTATATAGCTCACTGGTACTTCTCTGGTAAAAAAAAAGTTTTTAGTTTGGTTTTAACTCTTTTAAAGATGTCTGACCAGTGTGTAAAAGTAGGCCAACATACTCAAGTGGAGCTCTCTAGATCCCCCTCGATTGAAGGCTCAGCTGTGGTGTGAGCAAGCGATCATAGGGCTGTAACTTTGCTTTACGATTAAATTGATGGGCACGGGTTAGCTGGATGAACCAGCTGTAATTTTAGCAACCGTGCCCGTACGAGTCATTCCGCTTGCTGCACTTGTTTGCCTTGACTTCTGTCATAGCCGTGCCCGTACTGGCCCGTTCTGATGTGTACACTGAGGCCCAGTGGCAATCCCTGCGCAAGTGGAGAAGATTTAGACAAAACTTTCGTGACTGCAGGAATTCATATTCTTGGTTCTTTCGGTAAAGTCACGTAGCTAGAAAACAAAAATCAAAATTCAAAGCAAAAAAAACCCATGACGTTTCGATCGCGACACAAGTGGTCTTCTTCAGGTGGAGAGAAACGAGGGGTTAAGCCTCCAAATGTAGCTGCTTATAAGGGCTCCTGAGTGGGCGGGGGAAATGGGCTTGCGCGAGAGAAAGGGGGAGAGAGGGGGTGGGGCAGAGATGGGGGGGTCGAGATGGGAGGAGGGAGGAATTGCGAGCAGACAATGTGGGGGGGGAGGAATGGGGATAAAAGAGCTGCGAGAGAGACAACGGGAGATGGAGGGGGTGAGACAGAGATAGGGTGGGGGGGATAGAGATGGGAGGAGGGAGGAATTGCACCTCGGTACACCCATCAGAAAATGGGGGGGGGGGGGAGAATGGGGCAGAGACAGGGGGAGAGTGGGGCAGAGACGGGGAGAGAGGGTGTGGAGCAGAGATAGGGGGGAGGGGGAGAGATGGGAGGGGGGAATTGAGACGGGGAGAGAGAAGGTATGGAGCAGAGATAGGGGGGAGGGGTAGAGATGGGAGGAGGGAGGAATTGCACCTCGGTACACTGATCAGACAATGGGGCGGGGGAGGAATGGTGATACACAACTCCAGAGTGAGTGGGCGGAGAAAAGGGCTGCGCGAGCAGTTAATGTCTCGGACCGTGTTCGTGAACACAAGGTAGATCATTACTTTAATGCGGCTGGCTCACATGAAATTGATTTGTCTAAGACGATGGTACTTTGCAAGCCGACTGGCTATCAGCAAATATTCGTTCACGAAGCCATCCATATGTACAGATGTAATGCGAGCAAGGATTGAGGGGGGCGGAGTCTGGGTCACGTGAGGAGAGGGAGGAGTTAGGGTCACGTGGGGGAGAGGATTTAGGGAGAGAACCGGAAGGGGATTGGGGAGTTGAGACGGAGTGAAACGGGAGGAGGCCACGCTGGGCAGTACGGGGAGGGTGGCGCGATCGCCACGTGTTGGGAGACCTTGGCACCGTCAGCCAATGGTGTCAGGGCGCAGGGGGCTAGCGGGCTGTGGAAGGCTGGCTGCAGAGACGGAGCAGTAGTGGGGCTGCAGAGACGGAGCAGTAGTGGGGCTGCAGAGACGGAGCAGTAGTGGGGCTGCTGAGCGGAGCAGTAGTGGGGCTGCAGAGCGGAGCAGTAGTGTGGCTGCAGGGCGGAGCAGCAGTGTGGCTGCAGGGTGGAGCAGCAGTGTGGCTGCAGAACAGAGCAGCAGGGTGGCTGTGGAGTGATCGACGGAGGAGAAGCGGGCCTGAGCGAGGACGCCGTGGGAGCGAGATTACACGAACCCAAATAAAGGACAACGGAGATCGACACTGTGGAAGAGTCCGTTATTACACTGGTGTCAGAAGTGAAACGGCATGTCAAAACAGCTCAGAAGAAAGAACGTCCCTGCACCATCTTCTGCAGCATCTTCTGAAAACCACCTCCCTCCAGCGGTGGCGCTACCGACGATGGAGGGGGGAAGCGACGCTTGGACGTGCGACGGTCCGAGGGTGCAGGACGTTGCCGCTTCGGTGGGTCCATCCGCGCAAGTGGACGCTGATGAAGGATGGCGACAGGTGGCGGCCCAACTGGAGGCACTTAAGGCGGTGTTGACGCAGTTGTGCGACCTCGTGACGCCGGCGACGACTTCAGGGAGGCCCAGCGGGGAACAGCGGGCCGGGCCTTGCCGACGCCGTCAGCCCTCCACCACGCGGCATGAAGCCGCCATCTTGGGCGTGGCCGAGGAGGAACGGCGGGAAGCCGCCATCTTACGCCCTCCACCGCGGGGAGCCGCCATCTTGAACACGTTGCGGAGTGATGCCATCTTGTCGCTGCCGCACGAGTCACCATCGACGGAGGACGGCGGAGCAAGGACCCGCAGCCATCATTTAACAACTGTTAAAGAGTTCTCCATCGGCGGCGATTGGAGCATGTTCGCCTGCCGTTTTCAAGCAGCTGTACGATCCGCCAAATGGACGGACGCGGAGGCCCTGGAAGTCCTACCAACACTTCTCGACGACGAGTCCGTCAGGTTCTTCCGCTCCATCAAGGCCGAAAAGAGGACGCTACAGGGGGTCTTTGAGGAAATGGCGGACGCGTATGAGCCTCCGGACAATGCTCATCGTAGATTCGTACAGCGGTAATGGGCGACTGAAGAATCGCCAATGGCATTCCGAGGCGCCGTTCTGGAACTGGCTATGGCCGCATATCCTGAGACGGAGCCTGATTTGTTGGAACCCCTCATATTGGGCAAGATGCTGGAATTATCTAGAGACTTGGGGATCCCAATGTCGGTGTGCGGCCATGATAAGTTGACGTCCCGCGCTGCAGCTAACTGCTTAGATGCCCAATTTAACCTTCGACGGTGGAAACAGGTATCAGCTTGGACGGGGGGCCCCAACGTCGAAGGCGGTGCTACAGGGTGGGATCCTAAGAAGGCGGTCTACGTTCCTGACGACAAGGGTCCGCAGGAGTTGACGGCCGCCTCCGCCCGGTGGCCGGATCGAGGGGGAGCAGGGCTGGGGTCCGGGCCGCCGACGCGAGAGCGTCGGGACAGAGGGGATGCCGCGCGCCGAAACGACGTGGAGTGTTTCCGCTGCGGCCGTAAGGGCCACTTCGCCAGGGATTGTTGGGCTCACATCCCGGGGCCTCCCCAGCAGGAGGCCTCGGCCACGGACGTGACGCGAAAGGACCATCCAGGACAGGCAAGTTGGTGCGCATCAGAGACCCGGCAAGGCCTGTCACCTCATGCATCACCATCGCCGCGCGGTCCGTGTGCCGTTAACAACGGGGGGCCGCCGATAGAACCATGTCGCTCGCTGACGCAGTGGCGGAGATTGGCACGGAGGGTGGTTGCGGCCGCTCCTGGGTCGTCCACTGTGCCTGGTTCTATTCAGGGGGTCGAGGTGCGTATTTTGGTGGACTCCGGTGCGTCCGCGACCATTATCTCAGACATCATTTTCCATCTCTTGGGCATTCCGCCGGGGAGAGTGCGACCGGTTTATGACTCTTGCATAGTGGTGAACGGGGGAAGTATGGGCATTGTGGGCCAGGTGGACGCCAACATATCGATGGGGGGGTGTCAGCTTCAGGGACCGTTTTGATTTCCAGGTCCCTCGTGGTGCCCTGTTTGTTGCAGACCGATTTCCTGGCAAAAATGCCCATTCAAATAAGGGTTAATCAAAATTGCATTGAATTGCCGGGGGGTCGGAAAATTTTGTTCTTTCCGTCACCCTGGGGCCAGTCTGCCCGTCTGCCAGGTGCGCAGGCGCTGTCCGAGGTATCTGTTGACATTCCACCTGGTTCGCAGATGCTTATTCCGTTGAGATATCAGAAACCCGTGCCTGGCGTTGAGGGAGCGGCGGGGGTTTTGTTATCACCGTCTACGGCTATAACGGGCGGCTCGGCGCTAGTTGGGGCACAAACGATTGTCCGGCCGGGCCAGCCTCCGTTTTTACAAGTGCTGAATGGGAGTGCGGAGAATGTTACCGTACCGGACGGAACGGTTTTGGCTCACGCCACGACTGCGTTCACGGCCCATGACGACCGGGGCTGCCGGGACATGGTAGGGGGGGTTTCGGGCCCCACGGGCCAGGATGATCGATGGGTTACCGAGTTGTGCGGGGAGAACTCATCCCTGACCGGGGAACAACGCTCCGCGCTTCGCGCGCTGTTGCTAAGCTATTCCGACGTGTTCAGCTCGGATGATTTTTGACTTGGGACGCACCTCCTTGCTTTCCCACCACATTGATACGGGGGACGCCGCTCCGATTCGGTTGAACTCGCATCGGTTGAGCCCGACGGAGCGGGATCATGTTCGCGGCGCAGTGGAGGACATGCTGGCTGCTGACATAATATCCCCGTCTAACAGTCCATGGGGCGCGCCGGTAGTCCTTGTGAAGAAAAAGGATGGGAAACTACAATTTTGCGTCGATTTTCGCAAATTAAACAAAGTGTCCGTGGCAGACGCGTACCCCCTGCCGCGTATGAATGATTCCCTCGATGCCTTGTCCGGGGTGAAGTTTTTTTCAACGCTTGATCTCTCCTCGGGATTCTGGCAGCTTCCCCTGGATGAGTCCTCGAGGGAAAAGACGGCTTTCCGTACGCCGCAGGGCTTATTTCAGTTTAATCATCTTCCGATGGGCTTGAATGCTGCCCCCGCCACTTTTCAGCGGTTCATGGAGCTGGTGTTAACAGGTCTGCAGTGGGAGACATGTTTCATATATTTAGACGATGTCATCGTATTTAGCCGCACATTTGACGAACATTTACAGAGATTGGAAACGGTGATTGCTAGGATGCGCTCCGCCAATCTGAAATTTAAACCCAAAAAGTGTCACCTACTGCAACGATCCGTGCGTTATTTAGGACACATAGTCAGTGCGGACGGGGTGGCCACGGACCCAGAGAAGACGGCGTGCGTTCGCAACTGGCCAACCCCGGCCTCGGTTGGGGACGTACGTCGCTTCCTTGGGTTCGCCTCATACTATCGCAGGTTCGTTCCGAACTTTGCTATGATCGCTAGGGCCTTGCACCTCCTTACGGGGAAGGGTCGGAGGTTCAGTTGGGGACCGCCGGAGGAAACGGCATTTGAAGGCCTACGCGATCGTTTGGCGACGGCGCCGACATTGGACTATCCGGATTTTGATCGCCCTTTTATTCTGGATACGGACGCTAGTGACACCGGGATCGGGGCCGTTCTGTCACAGTCCAAGGGCGGCGTGGAACGCGTGGTAGCCTACGGTAGCCGCGTGCTGTCCCCGGCAGAAACCCGCTACTGCGTTACTCGCCGCGAACTATTGGCTATTGTCTATTTTCTCCGCCAATATCGGCCGTATCTATACGGCCGTTCGTTTATTGTGTGCACAAACCATGCGGCTCTGCAATATGCCCTGAGAGTTGACCAACCATCTGGCCAACTGGCACGATGGTTGGAAACCCTGCAGGAATTTTCCTTCGAAATTCAATATCGGAAGGGGTCGCGTCACGCGAACGTGGACGCGCTCTCCAGATTACCGCAGGGGTCCCCTTGCGCTTGCGCGTCGGGTACGAATAGGTGTACGCCGGTTCAGCAACCCCCTCTGCCTGTTGTGTCAGCTGTCGAGGTGCCTGAGGCTCCAGTGTGCCCAGGACCGGCCGATGGGGTTCTGAACCTGCCGCGCTCGGTATGGATTCGCGAGCAATTGCTTGATGACTCGTTGGGGGCTTTACGGAGTCGGGCTGCGAAGGGAGCGGGGGGACTGCTGTCCGGTGGGACGCCGGGGGCCGCTCTCCGGGATGGGTTGCTGATGTGGAGGGAGGGGTTGCACGATCGCTAGCGTCTGGTAGTACCGTCGTCGTTACGGTACGAATTGATTCGGACTCTGCACTGCGACACTCTATTACATCTCGGGGTGCAGAAAACTTTGTTGACGTTGCAGCGAGACTACTTCTGGCACAGCATGACGACGGATGTCGTCGGACACATTCGGGCGTGTCCGGAGTGTGCCCGGCGGAAGCCGCCTAAAAACCCATATGTGCCGCCGGTGCAGTCCATACAGGTGTCTCGGATTAACGAGTTGGTGGCGTTGGATGTTTTGGGACCCTTCCCGCCATCCGCTAGGGGCAATACATTTTTGCTGGTCGGGGTGGAATATCTTTCCCACTGGCCGATGGCTTGGCCCTTACCCGACCAGTCGGCGGCGTCTATCACGGACGCCTTCCTGTTTGGATATGTAATGGACAAAGGGGCGCCGGAAAGGCTGCTCACGGATCAGGGGCGAAATTTTTCTTCTAAATTGTTGGCGGAAGTGTGCGCTGCTCTGGGAACCAAGAAGGTTCGTACGTCTCCCTACCACCCGCAGACGGATGGCATGGTGGAACGGCTTAATCGGACGCTGTCGGCCATGCTATGTCACACGGTTAACGAGAAACAAGCTGATTGGGATTTGCATATCCCTGGGGTACTCTCCGCATATCGGATGACGCCGTATGCGTCCACAGGGTATTCTCCATTTTTTCTAATGTACGGCCGCGAGAATGTGCCGCCGGTGGACGTACAGCTGGGTACGGGGGCGAAGGGTCCTGTTAAGCCTCTCCCCGAGTACATTCAAGACACTGTTCGACACGTCACCGAGGCACGGGATGGGGCCCGATTAGCTACTGCCAAGACCCAGGCATGAAACGAACGTTGCGCCCGGCGCTGGAATGGTAAATGCCCCTGGCGAGTGGGGGACATGGCCTGGCTGCACTGCCCGCAGGTGCGGGCGGGAACCTCCCCTAAGCTGCACAAACCATGGCAGGGGCCGGTTAAGCTTATTGAGGTTCCTAACCCGCAGTCCGCGCGTGTTCGGTTCGGATCGCGGCGCTGGTACGTCCATATGTCTCGGTTGAAGCCCTACGTGGCCCCGCTGACGGATGCGTCATCTCCTGATGTTGCCTTGCCGGTGTCTGTTGCATCCGACGCACCTCTGCCTTTGCCTGTTGACCCTGCAAGCGCGCCTGTCGTGCCTTCTACAGACGACCGACCGTGACACAGGCGGATGCAGCGAATCCTGCTCTGGGTGGGCCTACCACGGCGACGGGGACACTTGACCCCGCTGCCTTTCCAACCCCACCACAGACACGGTTGTGGGAGACCCCGGACTCGGGTCTCTCTGGGGAACGGGACCTTGGCGCTGACAGGCCTCCAACAGCGGCGGGCGGTTCTAATCCCGTCGCGTTCTCGGTCTGTGGGGGGGCCGCCGCCCGTTCGGGACGGGCCGGCGACCCGCACGCGTTCCAAATCCCTTTCCTTTCGTTGATTGTTGTTCTTATAATCTCCATTGTTCAGTGATGCCCGATGGTTAATAAGTTGCTCGTATTATTTTATTCTGTTGCAGCCGGGGACGGCTGGGTTTTTCATCCGGGGGGGGGGTCGTGTAATGCGAGCAAGGATTGAGGGGGGCGGAGTCTGGGTCACGTGAGGAGAGGGAGGAGTTAGGGTCACGTGGGGGAGAGGATTTAGGGAGAGAACCGGAAGGGGATCGGGGAGTTGAGACGGAGTGAAACGGTAGGAGGCCACGCTGGGCAGTACGGGGAGGGTGGCGCGATTGCCACGTGTTGGGAGACCTCAGCACCGTCAGCCAATGGTGTCAGGGCGCAGGGGGCTAGCGGGCTGTGGAAGGCTGGCTGCAGAGACGGAGCAGTAGTGGGGCTGCAGAGACGGAGCAGTAGTGGGGCTGCAGAGACGGAGCAGTAGTGGGGCTGCTGAGCGGAGCAGTAGTGGGGCTGCAGAGCGGAGCAGTAGTGTGGCTGCAGGGCGGAGCAGCAGTGTGGCTGCAGGGCGGAGCAGCAGTGTGGCTGCAGAACGGAGCAGCAGGGTGGCTGTGGAGTGATCGATGGAGGAGAAGCGGGCCTAAGCGAGATTACACGAACCCAAATAAAGGACAACGGAGATCGACACTGTGGAAGAGTCCTTTATTACACAGACATAAACACAATTTCAACCGAGACGACGGTTTTAAACTCAGCAATCATTGGAAAGATGTCATCAACCACTTTGGGCCATGATTTGAATTTGTGATTCCTTGTCAACCTCTACCGTCAGAAGTGTGGATGGGCGAAGCGAGGTGCAATTCCCCCCCCCCCTTCCATCTCTACCCTCCTATCTCTGCTCCACCCCCTCTCTCTCCCCCTGTCTCTCGCGCAGCCCATTTCCCGCGCCTACTCACTCTGGAGCCCTAATAAGCAGCTACATTTGCAGGCTTGCCCCCTCTTTTCTTTCCACCTGAAGAACGCTTGTGTTGCTATCGAAATGTTGTGGGTTTTTTTATTTTTGTTTTCTATCTACGTGACTTTACAGAAAGAACCAAGAATATGAATTCCTGCAGTCACGAAAGTTTTAAGTTTATATTTAACCGCCTCTACGGGGAGGGTTTCCATATAACCATAAGATAGATCTTTTAACAAACTCCGAGACAAGAAAGCTCACCTGATCGAGTCACTCACATTTCTAAATAGATGTCGCGACAAGGTAATACCGACTTCATTCACACTGACCTCTGCTGCTGTCACATCTTCCAATGCCAAGCGAATTTTGTTTAGAGTTAGCTTGGCCCTTATCTCTGAGATAATTAGACTGCTCTACACTGAAGTGGATCATGCAGACAAGACACTCTTGAATTTACACTTAACATTGACACAAAAAATATCTACATCTGATTGGGAACATGTAGATAACATGACTGCTTCATAAGCCGCTACAATGTCAGCTAAATGTAAATGTAATGCGAGAATAAACGGGGTGGTTGCTGGCCTCCGCGCCAATCACATGGCCCGGAGCATTGGGGGGCGGAGCCTGGTCGGCGGAGCGTGTGGGAGGAGCCACTGCTCACCTCGGCTCCAATGGGAGACGAGGTGAACGGGGTGAGGAGACGGGGGCAGTACGGGAAGGAGGAGTCAGGGTCACGTGATGGGAAGGATATAGGGAGAGAGCCGGAAGAGATCGGGGAATTGGAACGGAGCGAGAATAGGGGAAGCCACGCTGGGCAGTGCGGGAAATGGCGCCATCTGCCACGTGGGGGAGATGGTGCCATCTGCCACGTGGTGTGCGTGGGGTAGACGGGGCTAGCGGTGTGTGAGGGGCTAGCAGAGTGTGCGGTGCACACGTGGCTAGTGAGTGACTAGCGGAGTGTGCGGGGCACACGTGGCTAGTGAGTGACTAGCGGAGTGTGCGGGGTACACAGAGCGAGCGGTGTGGCTAGCGGCGTGTGCGGGGCACACGGAGAGAGCGCAGCGGCCACCAGCGAGTGCGGGCCACACGGAGTGTGCGCGGGGCGCGCGGCGGAGGCGGTGCGGGTCCGGCCGAGGACCGGCGGGGTGGGATACGAAGAACCTAAATAAACGACAACGGAGACCAAGAAAGCCTGACAGAGTAGTTTATTACATAAAGATAATCTGATTTCCAAATTCAAACTCCATTCCAAGAAGAAACCAGATCCACACGTAAAAAAGGTAGACCTTGACAAGGTTATCAATGTTAGTAATAGCCCAATCTCCGATCGTCTAAAGTCGGTTTTGGCTAAAGGATGTAACTTTGCAGTCACCCCCAAACACATACCAGTTGACATTATTGCTCAAGTGGACACATCGCTGCAGATGTGACAAGATCTGAAATCGCTGCAACCCTCAAAAGCGCTAAGATACCAGTCAGCAACATCAGTAAGGAGGAGCGCTTTGGATTATTTCAATTAAAAAAGGGAAGATATCGTCATCCTCTCAGCCAACAAGGGTAATGCCACAGTCATGGACAAAAACGTGTACAATAACAAAATTCAGGACCTACTTAATGATGGTAGCTACACCAAGATTGAAAGAGATCCTATCAACTGCCTCGTTACAAAAACGAACAGTATCATCACTGATTCAGCTTAATACAGGTAGGAACAATGTTCCACACTGCCCACCAGGGATTTTTTGTCTGTCTGACTGTCCGTCGTGCATAAATAAATATATAATACAAACAGCTCTTTGATTGGTGGAGACCTACTTCCGGGTACGGAGAGGGGAGGGACCTAAGGGAAGGGGGGTCAGGGGAGGGGCCTAAGGATATGGGGGGGGGGGGTGGTCAGGGGAGGGGCCTAAGGGAGGGGGGATCAGCGGAGGGGCCTGAGGGAGGGGGGTAAGGGGAGGTGCCTAAGCAAGGGGGAGGGGCCGATAGTTAAGGGGGTTGAGGATGTCGGGGAGGGTGGGCGGAAGGTAAACGCCCACTCATCCAACTGCCCGCCCCCTGAACGCCGAGCTGAATGTGTGTGTGAGTCTGACAGTGTGAGAGTGTGTGTGTGAGTCTGAGTCTGAAAGTGTGAGAGTGAGTGTGTGTGAGAGTGAGTGAATGTGTGTGTGAGTCTGTGAGATTGAGTGTATGTGTGAGTCTGAGTGTGAGAGTGAGTGTATGTGTGTGTGAGTCTGAGAGTGTGAGAGTGAGTGTGTGTGAGTCTGAGAGTGTGAGGGTGAGTGCGTGTGTCTGAGAGTGTGAGGGTGAGTGAGTGTGAGTCTGAGAGTGTGAGAGAGTGAGAGAGTGTGAGTCTGAGAGTGTGAGGGTGAGTGTGTGTGTGAGTCTGAGTGTGAGATTGAATGTATGTGTGTGTGAGTCTGAGTGTGTGTGTGTGAGAGTGAGTGTATGTGTGTCTGAGAGTGTGAGAGTGAGTGTGTGTGAGTCTCAGAGTGTGAGGGTGAGTGTGTGAGTCTGAGAGTGTGATAGTGTGTGTGTTGAGTGTGAGAGTGTGAGAGTGAGTGTGAGAGTGTGTGTGTCTGAGAGTGTGTGTGTGTGAGTCCGAAAGTGTGAAAGTGTATGTGTGTGAGAGTGAGTGTGTGTGTGTGCGAGTCTGAGAGTGTGAGAGTGAGTGTGTGTGTGTGAGTCTGAGAGTGTGAGAGTGTGTGTGTGAGAGAGTCTGAGAGTGAGGATATGTTTGTGAGTCTGAGAGTGTGAGGGTGAGTGTGTGTGTGAGTCTGAGAGTGTGGGCGTGAGTGTGTGTGTGAGTCTGAGAGTGTGAGAGTGAGTGTGTGTGTGAGTCTGAGAGTGAGTGTGAGTGTGTGTGAGTCTGAGAATTTGAGAGTGAGTGTGTGTGAGTCTGAGAGTCTGAGAATGTGAGAGTGAGTGTGTGTCTGAGAGTGTGAGGGTGAGTGAGTGAGTGTGAGTCTGAGAGTGTGAGTGTGAGTCTGAGAGTGTGAGTGTGTGTGAGAGTGTGAGGGTGAGTGTGTGTGTGAGTCTGATAGTGTGAGGATGTGTGTATGTGTGTGAGAGAGAGTATGTGTGTGAATCTGAAAGTGTGTGTGTGTGAGTCTGAGAGTGTGAGAGTGTGTCTGAGAGTGAGTGTATGTGGGTTCGATTCCCGCTCACGGCTAACACCAGTGACGATTATCTGAACCGGTCCTGGGCCTCCCCTAGGTCGACTCAGTCTTAAATGAGTACCTGGTGCGGTGTGTAAACATCGCCACTGGGGAGACAAAGGCGGTCGGGCGTGGTGCTGGCCACCCACCCCCTCGTTCGTGTACCGTTCCGGCCTTCATAGGTGCTCGCTAACAGCACTTGCCCCTACATTCTGTTAAGGCTATACGGGGGATCTTTGTATGTGTGTGTGAGTCTGAGAGTGTGAGGGTGAGTGTGTGAGAGAGTCTGAGAGTGTGAGAGTGAGTGTATGTGTGTGCGAGTCTGAGAGTGTGTGTGTGAGTCTTAAAGTGTGAGAGTGTGTGTGTGTGTGTGAGAGTGAGTGTGTGTGTGAGAGTCTGAGAGTGTGAGATGTGAGTGTGTGTGTGAGATGTGAGTGTGTGTGTGTCTGAGAGTGAGTGTGTGTGTGAGTCTGAGAGTGTGAGTGTGTGTGTCAGAGTGTAAGAGTGAGTGTGTTTGTGTGAGTCTCAGAGTGTGAGCATGAGTGTGTGTGTGAGTCTGAGAGTGTGAGAGTGTGTGAATGTGAGTCTGAGAGTATGAGAGTGTGTGTGTGTGAGTCTGAGAGTGAGTGTATGTGTGTGCGAGTCTGAGAGTGTGTGTGTGTGTGAGTCTGAAAGTGTGAGTGTGGGTGTGTGCGAGTCTGAGAGTCAGAGTGAGTGTGTGTGTGTAAGTCTGAGAGTGTGCGAGTGAGTGTCTATGTGAGTGTGAGAGTGTGTGTGTGTGAGAGTGAGTGTGTGTGTGTGAGAGTGAGTGTGTGTGTGTGAGTCTGAGAGTCTGAGATGTGAGTGTGTGTGTGAGTCTGAGAGTGTGAGATGTGAGTGTGTGTGTGTGTCTGAGAGTGAGTGTGTGTGAGTGTGTGAGTGTGTGTGAGTGTGTTTGTGTGTCTGAGAGTGTAAGCGTGAGTGTGTTTGTGTGAGTCTCAGAGTGTGAGCGTGAGTGTGTGTGTGAGTCTGAGAGTGTGAGAGTGTGTGAATGTGAGTCTGAGAGTGAGTGTGTGTGTGTGAGTCTGAGAGTGAGTATGTGTGTGCGAGTCTGAAAGTGTGTGTGTGTGAGTGTGGGCGTGTGCGAGTCTGAGAGTGTGAGAGTGAGTGTGTGCGTCTGAGAGTGAGTGTATGTGTGTGCGAGTCTGAGTGTGTGTGTGAGTCTAAAAGTGCGTGTGTGTGAGTGTTGGTGTGTGCGAGTCTGAGAGTGTCAGAGTGAGTGTGTGTAAGTCTGAGAGTGTGCGAGTGAGTGTCTATGTGAGAGTGAGTGTGTGTGTGAGTCTGAGAGTGTGAGTCTGAGAGTGTGAGAGTGAGTCTGAGAGTGAGTGTATGTGTGTGAGTCTGAGAATGTGAGAGTGATTGTGTGTGTGAGTCTGAGAGTGTGAGAGTGAGTGTGTGTGTGTGAGTCTG
Organism: Lampetra fluviatilis; assembly: GCF_964198595.1. Lineage (NCBI taxonomy): Eukaryota > Metazoa > Chordata > Hyperoartia > Petromyzontiformes > Petromyzontidae > Lampetra > Lampetra fluviatilis. The sequence continues at coordinate 1,614,571 of NC_136289.1, forward strand.
ATAGTGTGAGAGTGAGTGTATGTGTGTGTTAGTCTGAGAGTGTGAGAGTGAGTGTATGTGTGTGTGAGTCTGAGAGTGAGTGTGTGTGAGTCTGAGAGTGTGAGAGTGAGTGTGTGTGAGTCTTAGAGTGTGAGAGTGAGTGTGTGAGAGTGAGTGTGTGAGAGTGAGTGTGTGAGTCTGAGAGTGTGAGATGTGAGTCTGAGAGTGAGTGGTTGTGTGAGAGTGAGTGTGTGTGTGAGTTTCAGAGTGTGAGATTGAGTGTATGTGTGCGTGAGTCTTAGTTACCTAGAGTGTTATACAGGTGTAATAAATGACTCCTTCACAAACTGTCGCTCTCCGTTGGTCCTTTTTTGGGTTCCTTCCGCTCACCCGCTGGTCCTCGCTCCGACCCTCGCCGTCTCCTTCGCCGTGCGCCCCGCGCACGCTCCGTGTGGTTCTCGCCACGCCGTCTCCGTCGGCCCCTCCGTTTGCTCTCTCCTCACCCGCCCCTGGCCACACCACCCTTCGGGTACCCCGCACACTCCGCTGGCTCTCTCTATCTGGCCTGGCCGCACCCCGCGCACGCTGGACCGCAGTGCGCCTATTACCCCCGACCACGTGGCAATCGTTCCACTTCTCCTTCCACCGCCAGCGTGGCTCCCTCCGTGGTTCACTTTCTTCTCTCCTCCTTCTTCCCTTCCGGCTCTCCCTATATCCCCCTCTCTCACGTGACCCAAACTCCACCTTCTATCCTGCCTGCGCCTCCGCCCCCCCATTCACCCCGCTCCCATTGGAGCGAGGTGAGCAGTGGCTCCTCCCACACGCTCCGCCTCCCAATACCCCGGCGCGTGTGAGCGGCGCAGAGGCCAGCAAGCACCCTGTTCTTGCTCACATTACACAGGTAGGAACAACAGGTTCCACACTGCCCACCAGGGATTTTGTGTCTGTCTGTCTGTCGTGCATATCCGGAATTCCGTCCACCCATGCACCTCCCCACCGAACACCAAGCTACGCCGCGATTGGTTGACGATGTCGGGGAGAGTGGGGGGGAAGGGTCAACATGCCCACTCATCCAACTGCCCCCCCCCCCGAACGCCGCGCTGTCCAACCAAGTTCCTACCTGCCCATTCCGAAGGAACGTGTTTAACTGAAAAGACCAAAATGTTTTCCCTAAATCCTTCTGCTGTTAAACCACCCAGACTGGCTTACCAAAATCCATAAAGAAGGTACACCCCATCATCCCGTCGTCTCCACCATTGGCTCACCCACCTACAAACTGGCCCGATATCTGTCTGAGACCTTGCAGCCATTCACTGGTAAGACCACTTCTGTTCTTAACTCAGCTCACCTGGTATCGTCAATTAAAGACATCTCACTGTCCCCAGGTGATTTGCTCGTTAATTTCGATGTAGTTTCTCTGTTCACCAAAGTTCATGTGCCCGATACCATTGCAATAATTGAAGATTTGGTCCAACAAGGACTGAATGCTGATGTATCATCCCTGGTGAGACACTGCCTCACCAATACATACTTCACTTGAAATGGAACATTCTACAAACAAACTGACGGCACCCCATTGGGTTGTTCCTTATCTCCGGTTGTGGCCAAAATTTTCACGTAAAAATTTGAGACGGACGCCATCCAGGCATCCACTCTACGCCCCTCTGTTTGGAAGAGGTGCGTGGATGACACGTTTGACATCTGGCCACATGGCCGACCGGCTCTGAAACAATTTCTCAACCACATCAATTCCATTCACCCAGCAATAAAATTCACCATGGTAGAAAATGATGGCATGCTACCCTTCTTGGATGTCTTAATCAAAAGGAGAACAGCTGGCTCAATGATCCACTGTCTACAGGAAAGTAACCCATACTGACTCCTACCTAAAACCTAATTCCCACCACGATCCATCCCAGAATAATTCCCTCATCAAAACGCTACACCCTAGAGCTCAATGTATATCCGACCATGAACACCTGACCAGTGAACTCAAACAGGTACACCGTGCTCTCAAGGCGAATGGATACTCTGACTACACAATCCACAAAACCATCAACCCAACCGTGAGGAAGGAGGCATCTGAAGATTCAATCAAAACCGTCACCTTACCTTACATAGCAGGGATAACCGAAAATATTTCCAAGATCCAGGTCCGATTTAACACTGCACAAAATTCGTGACCTGATCCCATCTGTGAAAGACAAGATTCCTGACATGCAATATGCCGGCGTCTAAAAACTAAGCTGTACCCGCGGCAGCAGTTACATTGGGGAAACCAAATGACATGTCTCGGACCGTGTTCGTGAACACAAGGCAGATCTGAAATACGGCAGGACCAATACTTCTGCCGTATCTGATCATTACTTTAATGCGGCTTGCTCACATGAAATTGATTTATATAAGACGATGGTACTTTGCAAGCCAACTGGCTATCAATAAAGATTCATTCACGAAGCCATCCATATATACAGGTACAATTCAACCGAGACGACGGTTTTAAACTCAATAATCATTGGAAAGATGTCATTAACCACTTTTGGTCATTTTAATTTGTGTTTCCTTGTCAACCTCTACCATCAGCAGTGTGGATGGGCGTAGTGAGGTGCAATCCCCCCCTCCCATCTCTACCCCTCCCCCCTATCTCTGCCCCACCCCCTCTCTCTCCCCCTGTCTCTGCCCCATTCTTTCCCCCTCCCCATTTTCTGATGGGTTTACCGAAGTGCAATTCCTCCCTCCTCCCATCTCTACCCCCCTCCTATCTCTGCCCCACTCCCTCTCTCTCCCCCGGTCTTTCGCGCAGCCCATTTCCCCTGCCCACTGGAGCCCTAATAAGCAGCTACATTTGGAGGCTTGTCTTCTCTTTTCTCTCAACCTGAAGAAGACCGCTTGTGTTACGATCGAAACGTCGCGGGTTATTTGCTTTTAATTTAGATTTTTGTTTTCTATCCACGTGACTTTACCGAAAGAACCAAGAATATAAGTGGAGAAGACTTCATTAATAGAAAATCGAATTTTGCTCTCCTGTATGTCTATAAAAACATAGGTTTTTCAACGAATGTATGTCATGTACAAAATAAAAAAACGTTCAAATGTATAATGTTGATTTTGTATTTATTGATTTTAATTCTTTACCAATTTAATTATATATTTAAACAATGTAATGTTTTTCTTCTATCAACAATTTTTATATAGAATTTATAAACTGGCACCATGGTACCAGGAACCCTTAAAAATTATGTGAAGCTCGCATTTCTATCCTGGTTAAATAAAGATCATATCATCAGCCATGGTCAGTCCACTGCTGGATGAAGACCTCCCCAAACCGCTGGCACCTCAAGAACAAATTACAAACAAATGCAATTGCCAGAACTCTTCAGGAATCTGTTTGAAGATTAATTGGAAATGAAGTTTGCATTGAAGTGTAACCATTGCGGTTGTTATATGCCTAAGCCTCGGTTTGTCACTTATTGAGGTGCAAATATAACCAGGACATATGACGGGCATTAGAATATCTGTCAATACCGAAAATGGCAGAGCTACACGTTAATGTGTTGCCGAGTGGCGTGTGATTATAATTATTAGGCAACCGACAAATTGGGACATCTTAACTTCCTGGGAAGGCTTGTAGACAGCTGTTCTCTGAACAAGAGGACGATCCTGATGAAGCCAGGACAGATGGCAACCATATAGATGCCTGCGAGCAAAAGATGCTCCGTACAAGAAAATAACAGGTTTTACCCTTTCTGCAATAAAACAGGTGTTAAGATGTTCAAATACCAAATGGAAGTTTTTTTCGAGGAATCATATCTGCATTAATCACACGTACTTGTGGTAAGCATGCAAAAAAAACCATACTCCGATAATTATATATGCATTGTCTTTGAAACTGATTGGTCTACACCAGAAAAGCCTTCTTTAGGACCTAGTCTCACCAGGGTCCAAAACATGCTCCGTACATTGTATTTTCAAACAATCTTTATTGTAAGAATTACAGTTTGTAGAGATTAAACAGTGGTGAATGGGAAAATACACATTTTATATGTATATAAAAAACAACATTACTCTACATGAAGAGCACAGGTACTAACGTTACCGTAAATGCGGTGTAATATTTGGAACTTACATTATACAAAGAACAAGATGTTGAATGGATTCCACTTGCAGTAGAAGCCACTCAACAGTCCCATTTTTGTATCAACACAACATCATATTCTTTGGTTCTTTCGGTAAAGTCACGTAGATAGAAAAAATAAAATAAAAACTACGACGTTTCGATCACAACACAAGCGATCGTCCTCCTGATGACTTTCTTTTTTTCTATCTACATGACTACGGAAAGAACCAACGAATATGAATTCCTGCAGTCACGAAAGATTTAAGTCAAAATTTAACACGACATCAGTTTGGTAAACACCAGAAACACATTGACATATAAACATGTAAACATCTCCCAAAGCTGCTTCAACATGCCTATTCTTCTGCAGCACGTTTACACAATGATAGCAGTGGTTTCTGCAATTGTTTCTTGCACGGCGTATCCTTTACTTTCACGGGCTTGCTCAAGTATGTACACATGATAAGCATAGCTACCGAGCCGCTTACATGATCATGTGGACATCATCATCGCATGAGATAGAGTTGCCTAACGGCCGCAAATTACAACATCACCACGCATGATATTTGCTCTGTTTTGCACTCATCGATATCTGTTGTTGAAAATAGTTTTGGCCACAGCTTTGCATGTGGTCACCCGATATCAAAACGTGGGGTTCACATATAAATCGCCCAATTGTAATATGGTTTATGACAAAAACACCCGCGCGATGAACCCAGATATAGCAGCCTTTATTTGCGAAACGGTCACGTGTTTCATATTTTTACCTTAAAATGCAGCTCCTTTATACAGTGAAAACATATCTGCATTACAATCTCAGTACAAAATTAGCTGGAGATGCACGGTGTAATTGGGCATACATAGTCAATAGCTAATGTAAACGATTTACCCATTAACATTTATTTTAAAATCATGATGGAAAGTCATGAATTTTAGTCATTTTAAAAATTATGTAAATATATATATATATTTCCCATGCTTGATAATACAAATATTAAAATCACTTCATGAATATGATAAATGTAGCATAACATATGGGCACTGGGTTATGCAACGGTCTGGGCAGGACTTTCTATAACCGCAGGGGCAGCTGATTACCGGAGTGTATTCAAGAGGCGATGGACCAAATACAAGATGCTCGTCCGCAGGTGTTTGACAGACTTCTACATCGCGGGATCATGAGAAATGTCGGCAGTTTGTCCTCATCCAGCAGTGGATTGACAATTGCTGATCACGAATGTTCTGTGGCACAGTTCTGCACTGTGCTGTATACATTGTTAGCAAGAACTTTGCTTTGGCTTATCTTGCCCTCTCGTGCCATTTGTATGTAATGATTGAAATATTTATCTCTTAACAATGTGCCCTATGGTCAGAACAAAGGTCACTTTGTAATCAAGTTTCTGTAATGAATGTAATATGGAACAATTGGAAAATGTTTCAAAATGTAATTTAAGACACAACAATTCGTGACCTTATTTATAATTCGGGGACAGAATGTTCAAAACGCTATTAAAGTGAAAGATGTTGAGGCCCAATGAGGATCTATTTAGGTCAGTTTGCACAGAGCTGTCTTCTGTTTAACAACCTCAGGCACTGATGTGGCAGCAGGGAAGCAGGGCTATGCAAGACTGATGATGTGTTATACAGCCTCGGCTACACATTCAGCTCTGAGCTGGTGCACGGCCCTCGTTCTAGCAGCCATGGAGCACTCGGCATCTCAGCGAGTTTGAATTCTCACAATTAGGGGTCATAAGTTGATTTCAGATTCCATTTAGTCTAATTTTAAATCCTTTATATTAAGTTCACTTGCTTGCGCGCTTACGACCGTGCAAATCTTTCGGTCGTTTTTTAACCCACTTCCCGTGATCCAATCGAGCTGACATTTTCCACACAGACTCGTTGTGCGTGACAATTTATTTTCGTGAATTTTTTTTCCAACATTTTACACTTTTTAGGAAAAAATAATGGTATGACTGTGTGTGTGTGGGGGGGGGGGAGTCTGTTTGTATGTATGTGCGTGCAAGTCTTCATTCTGGTTCTGGTTGTATGTGCTTGCGTGTGTGAGTGCATGAGACGAGGTGGCCGAGTGGTTAAGGTGATGGACTGCTAATCCATTGTGCTCTGCACGCGTGGGTTCAAATCCCCCCTTCGTCGCGATTTAAAAAAAAATCCTTTATATTAAGATCACTTGCTTGCTTGCGCGCTTACGACCGTGCAAATCTTTCGGTCGTTTTTTTACCCACTTCCCGTGATCCAATCGAGCTGACATTTTGCACACAGACTCGTTGTGCGTGACAATTAATTTTCGTGAAAATGTTTTTCCAAAATTTTACACTTTTTAGAAAAAAGAAATTATATGTAATTACCAATTGCTTAATGGTGGGAGGCAATCAACTGACCCATAGGTGGCAGCCATCTCAAGCCAGAGGACGAGAGGACTCTAGCCGCCACGCATATAAAGGATTTATAGTGAAAAACTTTGTTTTTACAGGTTAATTTTTTACCATCTTGCGTTCCAACTAAAAAAAAAGAATTCGTTTTCATGCACCAACACTTGCATAAACGATATATTTTCAAGGTCACAATTCGATGCCCGTATTGTATCGTCCGTTTGAAGAAGCAATTCCTAATTTTGTGTCCACTCGCACCTCCGATTAGCACTGTTGGCTATGTACGGTGTGAAAGATGTTTAACATACATACATGTTATACCACCACACGGTTTTCCATCTGTATGTATGTTGAACCTCTTTTGTACCGTACGTAGCCAACCATACTAATCGAAGTTGCAGGAGAAGGACAGCACACGATGTCGTGCTGCATCTCGTGTATGCACGGCATATTTAAGCGCTGGTATAGTGTAAGATGTACCACCATCCAGTGTCGTAGGCTGGTCGCCATGGGGCCTGGTACTAGAAATGAAAAGAGGCTCCCTGTTCAATTTCCCTCCCTTTCTGGCCTGTGGGATCCTAGTGCCGTTGCACCGTCTGCACACTCAATGCCTATCCCACTGATCACGGTGTTGGCTTGAATATCCGTGAATACGATGGTGGTGGCATAGCGGTTAGCGCGCTGCGCTATGAATCCGGCGATCCGGGTTTGATTCCCGCTCACGGTCGACACCAGTGACGATTATCTGAACAGGTCTTGGGCATCCCCTAGGTCGACTCGGCCTTAAATGAGTATCTGGTGCAGTGTGTCAATACTGGGAAGACCAAAGCGGTCGGGCGTGGTGCTGGCCACCCACCCTCTCGTGTGCAGTGCCGGCCTTCAGAAGTGCTAACAGCACTTAAGGCTATATGGGGGATTTTGTTTCCGTCTTTTTGGTGTTGAAGGCATGAGGTTGCGAAGGCTGTGAGGTGCCAATCGTTCGTGCAGCAGTTGATTGATGGTCCACCAATAATACATTGCGTCTTCTCAAATATTCCAAGCAATCTTGCATTAAATTGTCCAAACATCCCCAATGCCTATCCCGCCATGAAACATAATCCTGAGACTTGGGACTTACCAGGCTAAATCATTGACAACAGTACAGAAAGAGCACTTAATTTGGACATAACCCACCTCTGAGGATAACAATGACATATAATAGAAATAAAATAAAATGTATTTTAATTCTTTTTACTACGTGACTTTACCGAAAAACCCCAAGAATATGAATCCTTGCAGTCATGAAAGCTTCAAATCTAGAACTTATAATGTATATGTTTATTGGCATGTGATGAACAAATGTGATACAGCATGACGAAGCAGATGGCTAAGGAAGTGACTGTGTTCTCCCCGTGGTCACGTGGATTTTTCTCCGGGTCCTCTGGGTTTTCCCCTCCACATTTAGAATCAATGCGCATTTAAAGTAGTTGGTTGCTATAAATTCCCACGTGACAAGCCACTTTCGTTGAGCTATCATTTGTGGCCAGGTCGCTTCTGAAAAAAAGATACTAGATAGCTCAGTGGGCCTTACCTGGTACAATATATATTTTTAAATGTTTAGGTAAGTTAGACTGGACTGTCTGAAGGGACCAGGGCCAGTACTGATATCACTCGCTACTCGTGGTATAGCCATAGCCGGGAGTCGAACTCGAGTGGTTGAGATCAGTGGCCCGTGCGCAAGCCGCTGCACCATCGCTCTTCCTCACATTGGGAAAATACGTACTGCACATAAAATACACACGCCTCAAACTTTACTCACAATAGGCACAATTACAAAATAACAATCAATAACGACATAAATTATTTACAAAAGCGATGCAAGTTTCATTGGATTGGATGCCATGAATGTGAATATCATCACATTAAATTACTCTGACCAGTCCGATTACAGTATAGCTACAAACGCAACACGTGATATCCCATATGGCTGAGTCTTGGATGTAAATATTCGAACGCTTTCATTTGTGAAGTTGCCTCAATTAGCAACACGCGCAATAACAAAGTGAACTCGCTGCCCGGCGCGTACAGTCGCCGTGGCTGTTGGTGGAAATGGATTCAACACTATTGCGCATCCAGCCACCACTTATCTCGTTCCCGTTGCACAACGGGGACAAAGGTTCAGGGGTTCGTGATGCCAGACATCGTGCAACCCCATCTGAATTGTGGTGCGTTCATTCGTGGGCCGGCACCTGCGCAGCCCAGCGTGGGTGGCACGAAAGCAGAGGTGCCCCACCTCCCCGCCGGAAAGCCAAGTTCACCAGAAAGCCACCGGAAAAGCCACCGAAAAGCCATGTTCAAATACCACTCACGGGTCAACTCGGTCATCTCGCCACGGCGGAAATTCTCAAACTTGTTTAGCCCGAGGACCATCCAGCCGATGCAAACATTTCCGTGGACCGCACAGCGCCCCCACCCCTGGTGACAAAACGCATTCATATCTCTCTCTAAATGGACTCCTCCACTTACGAGCACTCGACTTACGAACTTTCAGAGATACGTATGCCCAGTTACCCGTTTGGACCGAGAGTCGTAAGTTCAACCACCGCGCAACAGATGGTGGTGGTGGCATCTACATATGCAGAACGTGAAGAACCAGTGACATCTACATTTACAGGACATGATACAACTTTTAAAGCCATTCCCTCGTGTTTCGTGTACATGCCGTGCCACATGCTTGGAATCGACAGTAGTAGAGTTGGACACGAGAACGAATCGACTTACGAACAGACCTCTGAAACTTAACTCGTTCGTAAGTGGAGGAGTCCCTGTAATACAAAATGATTAATATTACCGCAACATAAAAACATGTTTTTTTTTTACGCAGCTATAAGGTTTTTTAAGGGGGAGGAGGGGGGGCATTTATATATCAGGGTTAGGGTAGTTTAATCAGGGTAGTTTAACGAACTTTTTTTTTTAACCAAATATAAGTAAAATATTAATTCATGTCAGAAACAAAAGGTATAATAGACGTCATTATTGCCCGGATCACGGGCCCCGCGGACCACCTCGAGGAGTGTCCCGGATCACCGACCGGGGGTACCAGGGAACCACACTCCTGAGAGCCACTGCTCCAGGGTGCACAACAACAAAAAAGTCAGACTTGGCCGTGTTGATTAGTGTTAATGAGTCCCTGCTATAGTAATGTAGATTGTCCACCATTAGTTCAAAGCCAGCGATGGTCAGTGCTGCCCATTGCTTCTTTGACTCGAGACACTGCAGCTGTGATAAACAAAACAACACGGCGAATTGGGCCAGTGGGTTCCTCTGGCACAACCGTCACGTTCCCCTCTGATTTCGGTGGCGTAACCAAGTGTCCGTTCGTCACCCCCCTCTCGAGCAACAATGTTTGCATGTCACTCTCCCCGTGGTTGCGTGAATTTATTTCTCCGGGTCCTCCGGGTTTTCCCTTCACATTTATAAACATGCATTGAGATTATTGAGATAAATTTGCTGCTAGAAATGTCCAAATGATAAGCCACTGTGTTGAGCTACAATTTGTGGCCTGGTCACTTCTGAAAAAGAAGTTCATACCTCTGATCGTTGCCTGATAGGATGGGGATGGTTTAGTTTTATTTGTGTTTGGGTGATTTGTTTACCTTTCTTGTACTCTGCACTGCTATCGTGTTTTTGTTTAGAGCTCATCGGATTCCTCCAGTACTAATACATATTCTAAATCTGTGCTTAAAGGACAATAACAACAATATTTTGGGTTATTCAGTGGTCAACACAATTCCAACGTTGACTTTCGTCCCAAGAGTACAACAGCTGACAAAGTCACGCCAGCACACAAAGACAAATAGCAGTTGAGTTGGCTGCTGGCCGAGTGAGCGATCGTGCGCTCACGGTGACGGGCTAAGCGCTGATTTGAGAACGACAGATTGAAACTTAACTTTCACACGTAAACAGTTCCCCCCAACTAATTTAAAACAAGAGTACTCATACATCTCGGGTGAAGGAATTCGTCGTCATTGTGGGCACATGTAATTGTTCTCTTGCTGGTGGCCTTGTGTTGCTTTGACGTTCGCGTGATGCCCTACCGGTCTGTTTAATTGCTGCATCGCAGGAGGTTGTATGACAAAGACTGCGTGTCCACATTTAGAGTGAGCACAGCGAACTAGCGTGTGCAATACCCGACAGTCAAGAATTAGAAATGCAAATGATGTTATAGATAGTCCGGATAATGGCCTTACACCGTTACATTAATTTGCCGCTGTGGTGTACTGGTGAGCAAAACTGGACTTGCAAGACGGGGGTCAACGGTGAAACGATTGGAGCAGGTTTCTTGAAGCTCCCCTGCCTCTGACGACTTGGCATTATGAATCGGTACTCTGCAGTTGTTCGATCGGCAGGTCACATGTGTTGGGGTATAGTTTGGGTTGCTCTCACCAATTTAAAGCTGTGATGTTAACTACCTCGCCTAGTATGCAGAAGGTCGGGGGTTCGATCTCGACCCTGACGCCTGCTGTATATTTGGGGTTTGCATGTTCTCCCCGTGGTGGTGTGGGTTTTTTTCTCCGGGTCCTCCGGTTTTTCCCTCCACATTTAGAAACATGCATTGAGATTATGTAGATTATTGTGCTAGCATAAATGTCCAAATGATAAGCCACTTTGTTGAGCTATCATTTATGATCAGGTTGCTTTAGAAACACAAGTTAATACCTCAGTGGGGTTTGCCTGGTAGGATGGGGATGGTTTAGTTGTATGTGATTTGGTGATTTGTTTACCTTTCTTGTACTTTGCACTACGATCATATGTTTGTATTGTGTGTTGTTGTAACGTTCTTACCCCGTGCCCCTTCTGGACATCTGTGAAAACGAGCTTTATAGCTCATTGGATTCCTCGGGTATAAATAAATATTCTGATTCTAATTCTGCAAGAGGTAGGTCAAATATCCTCTATCGGAGGCCTTTCCATCAGTAGTGGCATGCCAGTGCAGGGCTGCACTTTTCCCGTTTACTTTTACCATGGTAATAATTTAGGACGTCAAACACCACTGTCTTTCATGCACCTCCAAATATACAGCAGGCATCAGGGTCGGGATCGAACCCACGCACTTCTGCATACCAGGCATGTATCATAGTGCCACAGTATTGCATTTCAACCGTTAAGAAAAGCACTCAAATATGTTTGTTAGAACCCCGAAAAATCCGACACTGGGGCTGCAGTCTCTAAAAGGCCCCGCTGCATCAATCCGGGCCTCCTGAGCTTCTCGGTGGCTTACAGCCGGCAGTTCCTCTTCACAGGCAGATGTGATGGATGCTCTCCCTGGTCACCGGTAGTGTGGCCGTCCGCGCGGCGGTTCCTGCGGCGTTGGCCTGCGCCGGGAGCAGCGGCGCGGGGCAGCCCAGGTCGACGAGCTCGCCCAGATTGAGCGTCTGGCCGCTGAGCGCCGTCAGGCTGTGGCGGTTCACCAGCGACAGCTTGGCAGGACTGGAGCCCAGCGAGGTGCTCCGGCTGAGCTGGCGGAAGAGCAGCTCGCGGAAGGCGGCGCGGAAGCGCGTCGAGAGCAGGTTGTAGATGATCGGGTTGACGGCGGAGCTCAGGTAAAATAGGACGCCTGCAGGGGAGAAACGACGCGGTGGTTTTGCAGTCAGGGGTGAAAGTAAGAAATATAAACAGCCATTCCCACCTCCCATGTAGCAGCCTACACAGGACTGTTGGGGCAAGTGCTGTCTATCAACGTAATTATTTCAAGCGACTCTGATATTCAGTTACGTAGCTTGTCCGTCGCATAATTTTTGCATTCACTTGACTCATACAACTATAATATCTGCTTTGGGCCCCCTTGAGAAAGAGACATTTCGGTCTCAATGCATTGTTGCCCACGTTCGAGTCGGGGCTGCGTCCGCACTCGCACTGCACCTGCCATGATGTGCACAGTGTTGAACACGAGCGCCAGGGTCTCGGTCCACTTGGTGACGAAGCTGTAGAAGAGACGGTCGACGTGGAACGGAGCCCAGCACAGCCCAAACACCAGCACCAGCACGACTGCTCACGCACACAGCATGGAGTGCAGCACTCATCATCCCATTACTGCAAACAGCAACGTAGCTTCACCGCACACGCTCTGGCTATGCTCGACTTCCTGCTCGACTTTCTGCTCGACTTCCTGCCCCAGAGGATTGCTTTGCAATACGGAATCTGGTGGGGAAGAGGTCTGGGTTTAAAAAAATGCAGGTTTCTCGGATTATCTGATTTTTCAGGACGATTTAGGATATTTTCTGGTTTTCTGATCATTGGCATAATGTATCAATGAAAATGTATTTAATATATTCATCAATTGTGCAATAATTATGTACCAATGTCTCTGTAAAATGTCTTTCTGCTAACGATAGTGACGTCACCCAATGTCACCTAACACCACTTTTGGCGTGAAAAGCGCAAACGTTTCTACGGACCATTCCGAAAACAAAAATCTATTTCCATTCATACATAATATAACATATCCAGGCCTGATTTCAGATTTGCTTTGCATTAATCTCCAAACCAGTGGACGCCCTTTCAGACATCCACTGATGAGAGATGGAGCGATGGGATGGCTCCCACTTCGGTTATTATTCTTGCCCCATCGTCCCTTCTTAGCGACGTGTCCTACCCAAGCCCACGAACTTTTTCTAAACGGTTTGGATGACGTCGGCAACCTGCGTATGTCCCCTAATCCGCGTTTTTCCCATTCCTGTCTCAGTGTCATTCTCAGCGTGCATATCTCCATGCTTGCCATCCCTGCAGACCCCTTTAATTGCTTCCTTTCTCTCCTCCCCTTGATCGCTTCCTCGAAATGTTCCCCAACACTTGTCCGTGTGTAAGTCTCACTATGGGACATTACACTTGTGCCACTGTGGTGGTGCATTACCCACGTATGTACATATGTTGAACTTCTTTCACATCGTATGCAAAATATGAATACGTTTTACCCTTTGTGACAATGAAACAGAAGGTGTTAAGATGTTCAAACACCAAATAGAAACCTGTTGCAAGGAATCGTGTCTGAATGAACCACACATACTTGTGGTGAGCATGCAAACAAACATGCTCTGATAATTATTTATGCATTGTCATTGAAACTGATTGGCCTGCACCAGAGACCGCCTTCTTCATGGCCTAGTCTCACCAGTGTCAGACCAAAGAACGCACCGTACGTAGCCAACAGTACAGAACGTGTACGTTGTTGTTGTGGCTAAATAGTCCAGCGGTTAGCAGCACCAACTTTTGCTACTAAGGCACAAGGTGCTAAGCTAGTTTGCATAGAGCCAGTTTTGTGGGGCTGTTATAAAGGCACCGTCATTTTGACGACACTTAGCCGAATGTCATTTAAGAATCCATAAATAATATTGTTCGCAGTTAGATTAAGGAAACGTAATTATAGCAGCCCGTGAAGGTCATTGCGAACGTGTCACAAACTCAGTTGCTACATTTACAAAAATCACCCGCAAAATTAAATACTGTATTCCCAAATGCACGGAGACATTCTGAAAAGGCAATGCCGCGCATGCAGTGCGGATATAATATTGGGAAGGAGCCTCCGATTCGACTTTACCTTGATGCCAAAATTATATTTGTGGTCAAGGGTGGATGGAATGATCCAGGACACAGCTGTCCTCGTAAAATATGTATTCTTATTCATATTCAACTCGGTATTTTTTCATTATAATCCAACCGTCTGAGGACTAGGTTAAGGGAAAAGTTTAATCTCGGACTAAAGCATGAGTGGCGTATGCAGAATGAGGGCAGCGTATATTTCCTTGTAACCTTGAAACGAGAGGACTCTTTCTGCAATGCAATCAATGGGGAAATAAGAATAGCATTGTCTGTGATGAATTAATCCTCCCCCTGAAGATGACAATCATAGCAATAATAACATAATTAATTCAAAACTTTTACCAAGCCACTGCTGGATGAAGGCCTCCTCCTGCTGTATGACGTGTGGGCATGTTTGACCATGCTTCACCACACCAATCAGTGTGGGCTGGGTGAAAGGGCAGCATGGGACTGGCTCAGATGTCAATCGCCACTTATGTTAGCAGTGGCACAGAAACAAACCGTGCCACTCCGCTCAACCCGCTGCAGATGGCACAGATATATTACTATGTGGTACTGTATGAGGAATTGCTTCATGTGATGAGGCAACGTTGACCACAATTTCAAGTGAGAACATTATACAAACTGGGTTGTAAGCCTATATTTGTATACAAAGGTTTAGGGGCATTAATCTCTAAACTGAAATTGGAACCTGCCTTACCATGTAATTGCCAATCAGATGTGTAATGTGTGCCACGTTGCCTAATCAGGAGGGCTGACGGTTGGGGTGAAAAGAGTTGCGCTGGTGTTCGACCACTCAGAGTCCTGGCTGTTAGGTATTTCAGCTTTTTATTACTCCCCGAGCTGACATCGACCATCCCAGGCAGAGGAGTTACAACCGTGGAGCAGGCTATCACAAAAACAACATCAACTGAATAGAATCAATACAAGATCAGCCACACACATCCACTGACACCTAAGGTCCCTACCGCTTCCCCGAGACACACACGGAAGCTTTTGGGGGGTAAAGGGGGGTCGTCCACCTCCCCTACGCAACTCTGCTTCAGAGTTCCCGCGTTCCTCCTCCAGAGGTTTTCCCCCTCTCCTATGCAACTCTGCTTCACAAATTCGGGCTCTCCTTTAATAGGGCTGCGCAGCCTATTGTTCGGTCCCTGTGCCAATCCCGAGAGAGGTCCGTCTATAAATAGCCTACGTTTCGCTAGACCTGGTTGGCGTGTTCTCCCCCAAAACCCGTTCCCACACCGGCCTGACCACACTCTCTCCAGCTCACGGGGAAGGCTTCACGCACTACGCCACAATGTGTTAGATCACAGCAACACTTGCTTTGAGGTATTCCATTAAAATATACATCAATGTTGAGATTGGACCCTGGGTAAGGAAAGCATTACTCTATGTCATATTATATATGTTCTTGCCAGGGGACATTTGTAGGCAAATGGACACTAGGGACATTCTCTCACTTCATGGATTTAAACACACACACACACACATCCTGCGAAAGTGAATAAAACATAGAAAATTACTGTCGCAATTTTTATGGTACCAGCTGAAAAGTGCGCAAAGAAGCACGGAGGGATGCATGCTTTGATTTATACTGAGAGACAAACAAGCGGAAATGTGGACCAGTGAAACAATCGGGGACATCACCTTGACGGAAGTAAGCCTTAGAAGAAGGAACATCAGACCCAGACTCACTTCGGGAAGGATTTTTGTTGTTTTCCTTTCTCATAGACGCAATACGTTCACAACGCAAACATGGACGAGGGGAATACAGGTCACGAGCGCGCAATAAACACCGGAAAGATACTCCCACGGAGAAGGAAGGCGACTGGAGGCACTTGGGGCTCACTGACCTACCACCATAGGGGTAACGTTCACGAGCAGCAGATTTGTAAGGGAAGGGGAGAGGAGGGAAGAAAGGGAGGGAGGGGGGTAATGTAAGCAAACAAAACCACTTCGGGAAGGATTTAAAATGGCTGTGATTGAGCCAAAGTGTTCTCATTATGACAGGGAACATAAGGAAACGAGTGTCCAAATCTAAGAAGCCATATACTTGACTTAAAGCTTTCGTGACTGCGGGACTTTACCGAAAGACCCAAAGAGTAAGCCATATAATGTATATAATAAGATCATGGAATGCAACAATGTTTGAGATGACAATGATTGCAGGCTAAGTTTAAAGAGCAAATGCAAGGCATGAGACGGACTCTTCGATAGCACTGATTTTTGGCATGAAAAGATGACGGGAGATTCTATAAAAAACGTATAAACACTCATTAATTGGCTGTACCATCTTAATATATAGAGGACTACAGAGTTTGGACAATCGTTGATAGCGTGGCCCATGGCCTGGCTGCCATCCAAGCTCAGCTGTGGTTCCTCAACGATTGTGAGATGCAATCTGCATGAGTTAAACCAAATGTAACTAAACATTATTATGATTATTTTTTTTTTAAATAGGGAATAGGATAGAATGTACCCTACAGTTGGCAGATGTATTAGGAAGAGAAGCTCAACGAATATAAGTGGATTATTCTCCAGGTCCTCCGGTTTTCCCCTCCACATTTATAAACATGCAGTTAGAGTATTTGGCTGCTAGAAATGTCCACACGACGATAAGCCACTTCGGTGGCCAGGCCACTCTTGAAAAAGAGCTATACTGCTCAGTGGGCCTTACCTGGTTAAAAAACAAAAACTGTTGAATAGTTTATAATTTCAGGTAATGTTGCTTGTGGTCTTCTTGTGCAGGCATTCGGTCAGACAGTAGAAAAAAGAGAGAACATATTCGGATCATTCAGAGGCCATTGCAGCTGTGTGCATGTTTATTAAGGCAGCTACATCCAGCAGAGCTCTTGGGGCGTTTAAGTCCACTTGTGTCACCAGCATTACCACGGGGATGGATGGTGGTTCGTGCCCTGTGTTATCAACTAATATTACATTATTTTAAAAGCTAAACTATTTTTAGTTTACGCGGTAAGGCCCACTGCGCTACATAGCTCTTTTCAACGAAGTGATTTATCACGAGGAAATGTATAGCAGCCGCATACTCTAAATGCATGTTGATTCTAAATGTAGAGGGAAAACCCAAAGAACCCGGAAAAAAATCCACGCGACCTCGGGGAGAGAGAAAGACAAGCGAACAACAAATACGTCGGCGTCAGTCGGGGTCGAACCCACAGCCTCCTGTATACCAGGCGAGGTAGTTCACATCTTGCCACCGTTATGAACTCGCCCGCCTCCGTGTGATTCCCAGCCAAGGCTTGATGTAAGTACTGGCGGATTTGAACAGGTCCTAGGCAGCCAGCTGCCTCCACCAACCCGCAAAAACCAGTTAGACCATACTTCACCATGCTGGTCATTGCGGGTTGGTGGGGGCAGCGAGCGACCCCCACCCGCCCCAACCCCCACGACTTAAACGGCGTGCGTTGGGAGGCCTTCGCCCAGAAGATCGACAAAAAGGCTGTGTTCGTTTCACGCATGAGCGCCACGCTCGATATCTGCGCAAAATGCCCCCGCGATGCAAAGCCGCACCTGCGCATCTCATCCTGGACGTTCTCCATCGCAGCATCGTCTTCGCAAGTTTCGTTTCCATGTGCGGGTTATTTTTCATGGCCACCAAGCAGCTACTTGGCTTGTGCTGTTGCTCTGGAGACCGGGAGATCGACGATCGATGTTCGGTCGCCGCGTTGATGTAAAATTAAGAACTCTCCAGTATAGCGATGCAATACCCCGATCCACAAACACGAAGAAGATATCACCACTGCGATACACTACTCCGCTACTGCTCCTGCCCGCAGTTATCTGCCTTTACCACCACCTGAATGTGAAATTGTAGTCGTTGCTCTGCATCTACAGCAGCAGCCGTACAAAAGAAGTTGTAGAAGCAGCTACTTTCCCAGCAGCACTCTCTGTGTCTTCTGCGTGTGCCGGAGCATCTGTTCCACTTAAGTAGAACACTCCGACAACACAATGCCTGCACATCGGGGAACGCTGTAAATAATTACTCTTTACAAGTAATTGTGTTTGCATAGTAAACAAAACAAAGAAATATTACTAATTCTGCCATCATTGTGTAAACAGGTGCTCTAACGAATGGCACGACGGAGTGCTTCGCTGTCCATTCAGATATTGGCTATTTGTTGGTACCTGAATATCATCAGGATTCGTGAATTAAGCAACATGCATTGCGATACATTTTGCTTTCATTCACTCGCTCTCCTTGCTGCTTATGGGAGTAACGCAGCTAATTAACATCGATTTCGTTGCAAACGCAATTGTGAAAGCAACTTGCTGCGTGCGATTGAAATTTGTTCAATAAAGCTCTAAAATGTGCTACCGAAACGGAACACGTTACATTTGTGCACGAGTAGAATTTTATTTTAGAAAAAAATAAAAACATTTTCAAACATCCGATGAAACCTCGTAAGGACTTTGAGGGACCCCCCCCTCTTTGAGACATTCACGAGGTGTGACGCCATTTTATTTGAGGAGGAGGAGACAAGTCACGAGGTGTGACGCCATTTTCTCTTAGAGCCCTGCGTGTGTTCCCGATTGCCCCAAGATAGCATGTAGTGTTTATGCAATTTGTACTTTTTTATTCACTTGCTTAGCTTTCCTGTACTTTGCACTTCTCTCGTGTTTTTGTATTGTTTGTTGCTGTAACTCTAACTCGCCACTACTAGACAGCTGTAAAAAAAAAGAGATGCATAAGTCATCGAATTCTTCCAGTCGAAATAAAGATTTGGATAGAGATTCTAATGTAAGCAGAGAACACCTATGCATACAGAGGATAAAAAACCCAGCAAAGCCATGCACTGCAGCCAAGCAGCAACCTACTTTCTGTTCTGCCCTGCATGCCACGAGTTTATATACATGTCAAGTCAAAAGTACGGCTCATTGTTTTAAGTTAATTTTTTCCCTGCGTTGTATTAAATGTGCACTTTACTAATGTTCTGAACAAACCGGGACCACTTGCAACATGCTGTGCATGGAGACACGTTTTTATTTACTGAATTATTACATCCATAATGTCCATTTCAATGGAAGGCGTTTCACAACCTTCACTTCTATTGATGTCTGTGCATTAATATATACGCAACCTTCAACTTGCGTGACTTCATCCTCGCATACATCGTGTATACCGTCGATGAATTATTGACGACCACGACGCTTGTTCAATTTCCTTCCTTTATAAAGACCAGAATCCATTCATGTAGGAATATTTTTGCAAGAAAGATTCGGGGGGAATCGAAGCAGCCTCCTTTATTGCTCCATTCATTTTAGTTTATCTTGGAGAGAGACGAGCCACAGACTTGGCCGCAATGTATATCCCACGTCACTTTCTCTCTACCTCTATCGCCTTCTCGACCAGAATCCTTCCCCAATAATATTTTACCCAAGTGCAAGTATGCAGGAGGTCGTGGGTTCGATACCGACCCTGATGCCTGCTATATATTTGGAGTTTGCATATTCTCCCTGTGGTCGCATGGATTTTTATCCGGGTCCTCCGTGTTTTTCCTCCATATCTACTACAATAATAATAATTTATCGCCCTTTAAAAATATTCTCAGGGTGCTGACAATAGTTCTCAGACACATGCGTTTCGAGTATTTGGTTTCTATACATTTTCACTTCGTTGAGCAATTATTTGCGGTCAGGTCACTTCAGAAAAATAGCTATATAGCTCAGTGAGCCTTAGCTGGTAAAATAAAAAGTTTAGTTGAATTAAATAAGTAATATAAAAAAAAATTAAACACGCTTTAATGAAATATACCGTACTCGTAATGGCAGAACTCCACGACTCCAGGAAGTGGCCACAAAGCTTGCCATAACGTAAGGGGCCGTGGTGATTTACAGCCAACGTCAGTTGAGCGTGGACAATTACACCCAAGCCGAAACATAATATATAAAAAATAATGTTTAAAATTTTTATTTTTTATGATAGAAGTTTGCAGTCGATAGCACATTGGGAAGTGGGTTAAAATTAAGTTACAAGATTTGAGGATACGACAACAACAACAGACAGAGTGAGTTAAATAAAAGCGTGTAAAATAGTTTAAGTTTAGTTTTACAACAATGTTGAATTGATAATTTGTGCAGTGAGAACTGAATCTTAATATTAAGTGATGTATTCATATTTGGGTACATATGTAGTGCTCGGACCGACACGACAGCTTTTTGTCTTTCCTTGGTTCTTTATTCAATTATATACAGTGAGGGAAAAAAGTATTTGATCCCCTGCTGATTTTGTACGTTTGTCCACTGACAAAGAAATGATCATTCTATACTTTTAATGGTAAGTTCATTTGAACAGTGAGAGACAGAATAACAATACAAAAATCCAGAAAAACGCGTGTCAAAAATGTTATAAATTGATTTGAATTTAATGAGGGAAATAAGTATTTGACCCCCTCTCAATCAGAAAGATTTCTGGCTCCCAGGTGTCTTTTATACAGGTGTAGGACTTGAAATATCACGCGCCACGCGTTCTATTGCTAGGAAAGCGAGCAGAGTACAGTGGGAGCATCTGAGGACACGGTTGTTGTTGTCGTGGCATTAAGGGGGGGGGGGGGGTCGTTAAGAGACGCGACAGGTGTTAGGGGTGACTGAGGACGCAGGCCGGTGATTGGTCAGAAGGGTGAGTGGCTAATGACCGGCGCCGGCCTGGCGGCAATAACATGGTCACGTGAGGCTGGGGACGAGTAGCAAAGCGGGGGACGAGATAATTGATTGGGACTGATTGGTGCGGTGATGAAGGGGACAGCGTAACAGAGAGACGGGAGTCTTGGTTGGGATTGGAGCTGGAGTGGTTGGTGCCCAGGAGAGAGATGGAGCAGCAGTGAGCAGGAATAGATACGATAAGGATAGAGAGAACACAGTGTACGGTTAGTAGTGGATAGAGAGACCGCAGTGTACGGTAGCAGTGGATAGAGAGAACACAGTGTACGGTAGGAACGGAGAGACATGGAGTGTTGTTAATGGCAGGTCGTGCATTGGAGTGAACGGAGAGACCCGGAGCGATGATGAGGAGGAGGTGTGAACTCTACTCGTGAATAAACGAGACGAGAAAGACAACGAGAGTACGAGTCCTACACAGGTAATGAGCTGAGATTAGGAGCACACTCTTAAAGGGAGTGCTCCTAATCTCAACTTGTTACCTGTATAAAAGACACCTGTTCACAGAAGCAATCAATCAGATTCCAAACTCTCCACCATGGCCAAGACCAAAGAGCTCTCCAAGAATGTCAGGGACAAGATTGTAGACCTACACAAGGCTGGAATGGGCTATAAGACCATCGCCAAGCAGCTTGGTGAGAAGGTGACAACAGTTGGTGCGATTATTCGGAAATGGAAGAAACACAAAAGAACTGTCAATCTCCCTCGTCCTGGGGCTTCATGCAAGATCACACCTCGTGGAGTTGCAATGATCATGAGAACGGTGATGAATCAGCCCAGAACTACACAGGAGGATCTTGTCAATGATCTCAAGGCAGCTGGGACCATAGTCACCAAGAAAACAGTTGGTAACACACTACACCGTGAAGGACTGAAATCCTGCAGCGCCCGCAAGGTCCCCCTGCTCAAGAAAGCACATATACATGCCCGTCTGAAGTTTGCCAATGAACATCTGAATGATTCAGAGGACAACTGGGTGAAAGTGTTGTGGTCAGATGAGACCAAAATGGAGCTCTTTGGCATCAACTCAACTTGCCGTGTTTGGAAGAGGATGAATGCTGCCTATAACCCCAAGAACACCATCCCCACCGTTAAACATGGAGGTGGAAACATTATGCTTTGGGGGTGTTTTTCTGCTAAGGGGACAGGACAACTTCACCGTATCAAAGGGACAATGGATGGGGCCATGTACCGTCAAATCTTGGGTGAGAACCTCCTTCCCTCAGCCAGGGCATTGAAAATGGGTCGTGGATGGGTATTCCAGCATGACAATAACCCAAACCACACGGTCAAGGCAACAAAGGAGTGGCTCAAGAAGAAGCACATTAAGGTCCTGGAGTGGCCTAGCCAGTCTCCAGACCTTAATCCCATAGAACATCTGTGATGGGAGCTGAAGGTTCGAGTTGCCAAAACGTCAGCCTCGAAACCTTAATGACTTGGAGAAGATCTGCAAGAGGAGTGGGACGAAATCTCTCCTGAGATGTATGCAAACCTGGTGGCCAACTACAAGAAACGTCTGACCTCTGTGATTGCCAACAAGGGTTTTGCCACCAAGTACTAAGTCATGTTGTGCAGAGGGGTCAAATACTTATTTCCCTCATTAAAATGCAAATCAATTTATAACATTTTTGACATGCGTTCTTCTGGATTTTTTTGTTGTTATTCTGTCTCTCACTGTTCAAAATAAACCTACCATTAAAATTATAGACTGATCATTTCTTTGTCAGTGGGAAAACGTACAAAATCAGCAGGGGATAAAATACTTTTTTCCCTCACTGTAGTTCCACATTTCTCCCGTCAACACCGCTCAATGTTCCTCCGTACATTCCAACCCACAACTCTCCGTCAACATCACTCAATATTCCTCCGCTCGCTTGCTGCACACCGCTGGCCTCGCTCGCTCCCTTCTGCTCCTCCGTCGACTCTCCTCTCCGCTCTCTCTCTCCAGCTCGGCTGCTCTTTATCAACTCCGTCGTCCCACTCCGTCGTAACTCTCCGTCGTCACTCTCCGTTGTCTCTCTCTCCACTGATGCTTCCGTTACTATGCTGGACTCACTATCCACTGCTACCCTACGCTGTACTCACTCTATCCGCTGCTCCGTCTCTCCATCCGTTCGTCTCTCGTCCCAGGCACCAACAACTCCCGTTTCACTCCACCATCTCACACTTTATCCCCGAACCAATTATCCCTAATTAATTAGGTCATCCCCCGCGACGCCACTTGCCCCCAGCCCCCGGTGCCACGTCGTGTTGTTATTCCAGACACGCCGGCGCCAATCTCAGATAACAGCCCCTTTCGTCCAATCAATGCCCTGCGTCCTCAATTACCCCCGGCCACCTACGTCCCCCTTAATTATCACGCCACCTTAATTTGTGCAACAACAACGGCTAGCCAATCAGCGCCCTATGTCCTCGTTCGCCCTCACTGTCCGCCACGTGCGCGCATACCGACCCAGCGCGTGATGCGTGTCTCAAGCACTACAGATATAAATGAACATCTCATTGGACAGCAGTATATAATGCATAATTTTTTTGCTAGTGAAGACGTCGGTTGTCCAAATTACCAATTGGACTTACAGCACAGAATTTGAAAAGGGAAGCGTTTCTGAAATCTCCCACCGCCTCTCTTTACATAGCAGTATAAATTGGCTCACCACAGTTAGTGGTGGAGTAAAGTGTGGGTACTCCCACCTCTCCCAAGACATCTAAACAGCATGGAAGGGTCAGCCAAATACAGCAATACCCCGACTTACGTCGGGGATGCGTTCCTGAAAGGTGCGACGACAAATATCGAGACGACGTCAATCAAAGCTATTTACAGGGTAGGTTTTTGAGGCAAAGGCTGAGAAGCGACGGATAACGAGAAAGGACGGATGCTGCTGTCAACGACGTAAGTGTGGGGATTGAGGTGAAGCGAATCAGGTAGCGGTGTTAATAATAAAGTGGCGACGTTTTGTGAATCCATGTAACAGGCGAACACGTCAGTCAGGGCATTACTGCACACTCTATCGGGGTTCTCTGGAGCACCCACACGTGACCTGGCCAGGGGTTAATGAAGTATTACGTTCCTCTTGGATCGATCACAAAAAAAAACAAGTGCGACTTTGTTGGAAGCCAGCAACTGTTGTCCTATTTCATCTAATATTTAAAGTGCGCCTTCACTCAAGGCGCTTGACATAGCTTACACACCGTTACCAGAGTAGAGTGATTTATATGGCACGGGCGTGCTACAAGTGTCGTGCCATTGAATGAGTTACTGTAGCGTGTGGAGCTGGGAGATTAGTAGACAATGGACTTAAGGGTAGCAGCCAGTTGGACCCGTGGGCCAAGCCTGGAGCCTTCTGGGGGATTCAGAAGGGTGCATGGCCGAGGGCGGAGCTTGGCCACTCTGGAGATAATAAAGGGCGAGCTCCAACTCACAGTCAGGGCTGCTGCCATCGGTAATGGAACTCGTCATGCTGCTATCGTCGTGGTCTTCGCCTGTTCAAGTTGTGGGTCTTGAAGAATGTTGGCTGTCCCGACCCGGTATGGAGTTATCCCCTATGGCAGTGAGAGCCGGAATAAACAAGAGGAATAACGCCTCCTACTAGTGTCTCTGAATTAGTACACTACACAAGGATTGATGAATGAATAACAGCAATAGAGCGGTAGTGGGGAATCATAAAAGGGTACGGGATAGATGGAGAGAAGAAGATCGCTTGTGTTTTTTGCTTTTATTTTAGATTTTTTTTTCTATTTACGTGACTTTGCCGAATGAACCAAGAATATGAATTCCTGCAGTCACGAAAGTTTTAAGTCTAAATTTGGTATCGCATAACCAATTACGATACCAGCCGGTAGGTATTGAGATACTCAACATGGTCTGCACCGTCACTGGCGTCGCATATCAGACTGTGACGTTTGTATCGCCGCGTCTCTCCGTGGTCTTGTCCATGACTTGTAGCGTGCCTGGTGGCTCTGCAATCCACACACTGGCCAGTATTGAACAACTCGCCGCACATTTGTGCATCTGTATTATTGTTGAACTTCTTTCGTAAATGGCCAACCGTGCTAATTGGAGGTGTGGGGGATGGGTAACAAACTAAACACCAAAAGCATTTTAAAGAGAAAGTAGTTTTCAAAATTGATTTCAAAGTGCGAAACTCCATTGGCTTCCTACTATCAGAAGAAAGAGCGCTCCAGACGGCTGCAGAAGCACATCTTAATGCACGCGATGCAGTGACTGTCTTTGTTTGATAGCTAGCCAAACGCCGCTGCGAGGATGACCGGAGTTCGCGTCATGATGGTTTATGACGAGTCTTTAAGTTAGTTCCATAATGGGCTGTGAGATGGGGCGAATGCAAACCAAATGTCACCAACCCCAGAAAAAAAAATGGGTCCATACGCCTCCACTTTTCCCATCTGAATATATGAATAACTGATGTGACGTGCTCGCGATTTTTATTCAAGCCTGCTGTGGATGTTTAAGTGTCAGACTCGATTTGCCATTTTTTGGCCGTTTTCTTCCTAACGGCACTGAGGTTGCCATAGAGCAGACCTCCGTTTCCATGACTTTCAATGGCACCGTGATTGCTGGTGTAACTTCATTCCACTTAAAGTTTAAACTTCGCCGTCACAGTACAGCTACCTAAAGGATAGTCCTAAATGGGAACCATTAGATATTTTTTTTCCCGACCGTAATTACAACGTGAGATCCCATTAAGTTTTCCATCAGTCTTTTACAAGGATGATCAGTGCCCCGCGCCTGGCTTTTTTTAACGCGCACACACAACGCCGCCTGTCTGCACGGCATACATCAGCCAAGTTAAATATACTCTAATGGCACTCCGTTAGCGATTTACCGATGCT
Organism: Lampetra fluviatilis; assembly: GCF_964198595.1. Lineage (NCBI taxonomy): Eukaryota > Metazoa > Chordata > Hyperoartia > Petromyzontiformes > Petromyzontidae > Lampetra > Lampetra fluviatilis. The sequence goes on from NC_136289.1 coordinate 1,640,158, forward strand.
GAGGTGTGAAATAGTGGAGGCGTCTCAGGGCAGCGCTAAAGTGGTTTTGGCGTTACGCCCGCGACAGCGATTCTCTCATTTAATTTGAGCAGATGTCCATTAGTGGCAGGTGCATGCTGTTTCTCACGGCAAAAGCATCATGTCATCAACAACGCCCCGTTTTAGGTGGCATTATACGCATGGATACAAGGGCCTCGACGAGATTGTGGCACCGTGAACATTTCGGAATAATTTCTATGTAATTTTCATTCGTATCCAAAGGCCAATTATCATTCCAAAATGACCAAATTATGTTTCTTGAATGCCCGGCGGCGCTAATATGCGTTTGTGTGATTCGGTGCACGAAGTGTGCGTTTTTTAATTGGAATTGGTCGCAATGTTGATGGTGTTGGTGATGGTGAGTGCCGAACTGCACGTTCACAAGCGATTCCCCTTGCACAAGTCACTGCTGCCGCCGTCGCTATCCACTGTACCCACTGTTGCGCGAATGCATTAAATCACAAATCAGCACAAGTCTGTTTTATACACAGTGTTGACGGCATTGGACACCGTGAAAATATGTAAATGAGACTCAGAAATGGCATTAATGTAGGCTCCAAAACGGTTGTTTTGTTGATGCAGTGAAAAAGTATTACGTCCAAATAGAGTTCGCACGACTTGTTTTAAGAAGTCCGGACAAACCCTTACGCATGTGCGTCTCTCATCAGAATGATTCGACGCAGCGGCGAAATTTCTCGCCATTATTTGGTCCTCACTGCCGCAACGAACCCGAGGCACCGCACTGTGGGTGGCTCCAGGTGGGCGCTTCGGCAGAGCCAGCGACGTTTTCTCCTCAATGTTGGCGCCCCTTCACTTCGACATCTTCAAGCCTCCAACCCGCGTGTGTCTGAGGTCCCGACAGCCAATGCGGATATCACCACGGCCCGACGACTCCGACTGTATGCAGGGCGAGGAGTGGAGATGCGTGGAATGGAGATGCGTGGATGTGTGCCTGACAAGGACCTCGTCAGTGATCCGTATGTCCAGATTGCCACAGTGCTTCGACCTCCCAAGGCGCCAGGGGGGTTTGAGTAGAATCGCCAGGGTGTGTGCCGCTTCTGAACATTGATAGGGCGTACGGCGTGACAGCCCGCAGTGTGCTGGAGGAGGAAGCTGTCGCGTGGCTCTCTGGCTATGCGGGGCTGGTGTCCACTCACATATAGCACTGACATGTGTATTTAACTATTGATGTATGTCCCTTGCGTGGCTGGTGCTCTAACTATATTGCAGTCGCGTGTAAAAGCATTCGCTAAATAAAGAAATAAACAACTGGCTTGAACAAACCGATTCAAGAAGACACGGCGAGCGGGACACCGGCTCGGCTTCTGGTTGCCTGGTTTCAAAACGAACGCTTCTACCCAAGGTTCACCCGAAAGTTCCGGCCGTGAATGCATTGATACAATTTCCTTGCAGCGATGAACGCGACTCGCGAGGCAATTTTGAGACCCCGACGTGCAGCGGGGGGTGGGTGGGGGGGAGAGCTGCCACCCCCCGCCGTGCACAAATTAACGGGCGAGAGGAGGGGACGCCGTGGCACGGAGTGGAGACGAAAGAAGGGAGGCCGGGAACGACATTCTATCGCCAGAGTTTAGTCGGACAGGCGAGACACGCTGCCTGCATACGCCGCCACAGGCACCGCCAAACGCCACTCCGCAGACAATACCGCAATGAGCTCTCCCTCTCAGTCGCCAAGAATAGCGCCACGATTTATGTGCCGACCGGCCCAAAAGCCAAATTACCGCCTGGCTTAAAGCTTAGCGAGTCTGCTGTCCACTGCCCTTTTCGCCGCGTGAAAGTAAAAACTCGCGTCAAACCACTTCTCAGCCAAGTCACCCGTTTGAGAGCAGAAGATAAAAAATAAATAGACTCCACGTTGCGCCCCAAATGGAAGCATGTGCTGCAGTGTTGCGTCGATAAGATGCAGTGCGGATAATGATGCAGTCACCGTTTTATAAATAGTCTACATTACAACGGTGGTTGTCCTATAGAGATTGGCCTTGGCCATAAGAATGTGGAATGTCTGCCAGTCACACGCTGTGACCAATAGAGATGAGAACCGCCCACCCGTTGTCTGGGTATCAACTTGACTTTGACCGCGAGGTCCTTGTTAGACATCACAAGCATCGCGCTGTTGATGGCACACTGTTCTGAATTGCAGTGCCGGATGAGGGCCTCCACACACCGGTGCGGGGGACCACGGGGGTTATGTGACAATATTTCACCAAGCCGGTCGGTGTGCGTTTGTGAAGATGGGTGCAAAGACATAGAACAAGCAATATATATTGGACAGCTATCGATGTCTATGCATTGCCCTCTGCTCTCCCCACGTAGCACCACAAGCCGTATGACAAGCTGTCTGTGCTTGGGGTTTTCCCATCCAAGCACTGGCCAGGCTCATGACATCGTCGCGTTCTCGGCTATTTTATTTGCCCAGCGCTGATGTCGCACCGTGCGTTCAACATGATGCAACGGCCACCTACGGCAGATCACAACCTAAGTGTGGATGCCACTTGAAACTGTTCGGTTTGGCAAAGAATCGTACTGCCAATTTGCAAGGCATTCCATAAACCACATCGCAAGATCGCGTGAGTGCGTGGGTAAACATCGGCCTGACCTTGTCGCCAGGCTGAGAGTGGACGTGCCGGTTGGTAACCCAGGCCACCGCGACGCATCGCACATTGGGTAAGGAGCCATCGCTATCGCTGCTATACCTGCTGGCTCTGATACAGCAGCAGCAAACAGCCTTGCTCCAGGGAAAGCAAAGTTAAATACTTCTCCAGAATAAACACCATGCTAACAGATACAGCCTCAAGACTGACACTGGCAGTCTGAACTAAACTAAAAATGTTTTTATTTGACCAGGTAAGGGCCACATAGCTATACAGCTTTTTTTCAGAAGCTATCTGGCGACAAATGATAGCTCAACGAAGTGGCTTATCACGTGGAAATTCCTAGCAGCCAAATTATCTAAACGCACGTTGCTTTTAAATGTGGAGAGAGAAAACCGGAGGACCCAGAGAAAAATCCGCGCGGCCACGGGGAGAACATGCAAACTCCAAATATACAGGCGTCGCGGTCGGGATCAACCCACAACCTCCTGTATACCAGGCGAGGTAGTTAACATCTCTACACCGTGGCAGACACACTGGCTGACAGCACGCTGTCCTCAAGTGATATTCCTACCCAACCCCAATGTTTGCTCTTTGATGGGACCCATCACACACTCATATCTATAACAGATGGTATTTCTGTGTCAGCCTATACTGATGTATATTACTAGCGAAGCTTTGAAACTGCTTGTAGGCATCATTTTGGAACGCCGGTAATTGTCTTTTAAAACAACTCAAGGTAGTATATTTATTAAGAAAATTAATAGTTATTGCGTAATTTGTTTACAATGTTTTTGTTGTTTCTTGTGTTGACTCATCCATGCATTGTGATTCGTGTCAACAGTTTCGCTTCTCCTGCTGGCACTGTCTACTGCTGCTGGCTACACTGTGTAACACATTTGTTTTGGTTCCTGGGTAGTAAGTGTCATAAAGCCCAATTTGATGTGCAGTGGTGGCATGAGCACCTTTCGGGGGTCCACCAGTGGCTCCGACTTGACGTTGTTCCTCCCCACAGAGAAATCGGTCCGCTGTGGCCAGTCCCGCCTGTGGTAGTGCACCTTGGTGTCTAAATATTTTGTATTCATTTTTGTATTACTCTAGTATAAATACAGTGATGAAAAAAAGTATTTGATCCCCTGCTGATTTTGTACGTTTTCCCACTGACAAAGAAATGATCAGTCTATAATTTTAATGGTAGGTTTATTTTGAACAGTGAGAGACAGAATAACAACAACAAAATCCAGAATAACGCATGTCAAAAATGTTATAAATTGATTTGCATTTTAATGAGGGAAATAAGTATTTGACCCCTCTGCAAAACATGACTTAGTACTTAGTGGCAAAACCCTTGTTGGCAATCACAGAGGTCAGACGTTTCTTGTAGTTGGCCACCAGGTTTGCATACATCTCAGGAGGGATTTTGTCCCACTCCTCTTTGCAGATCTTCTCCAAGTCATTAAGGTTTCGAGGCTGACGTTTTGGCAACTCGAACCTTCAGCTACCTCCACAGATTGTCTATGGGATTAAGGTCTGGAGACTGGCTAGGCCACTCCAGGACCTTAATGTGCTTCTTCTTGAGCCACTCATTTGTTGCCTTGACCGTGTGGTTTGGGTCATTGTCATGCTGAAATACCCATCCACGACCCATTTTCAATGCCCTGGCTGAGGGAAGGAGGTTCTCACCCAAGATTTGACGGTACATGGCCCTGTCCATCGTCCCTTTGATGCGGTGAAGTTGTCCTGTCCCCTTAGCAGAAAAACACCCCTAAAGCATAATGTTTCCACCTCCATGTTTGACGGTGGGGATGGTGTTCTTGGGGTTATAGGCAGCGTTCCTCCTGTTCCAAACACGGCGAGTTGAGTTGATGCCAAAGAGCTCCATTTTGGTCTCATCTGACCACAACACTTTCACCCAGTTGTCCTCTGAATCATTCAGATGTTCATTGGCAAACTTCAGACGGGCATGTATATGTGCTTTCTTGAACAGGGGGACATTGTGGGCGCTGCAGGATTTCAGTCCTTCCCGGCGTAGTGTGTTACCAACTATTTTCTTGGTGACTATGGTCCCAGCTGCCTTGAGATTATTGACAAGATCCTCCTGTGTAGTTATGGGCTGATTCCTCACCGTTCTCATGATCATTGCAACTCCACGAGGTGAGATCTTGCATGGAGCCCCAGGCCGAGGGAGATTGACAGTTCTTTTGTGTTTCATCCATTGGCGAATAATCGCACCAACTCTTGTCACCTCACCAAGCTGCTTGGCGATGGTCTTGTAGCCCATTCCAGCCAGGTGTAGGTCTACAATCTTGTCCCTGACATTCTTGGAGAGCTCTTTGGTCTTGGCCATGGTGGAGAGTTTGGAATCTGATTGATTTCTTCTGTGAACAGGTGTCTTTTATACAGGTAACAAGCTGAGATTAGGAGCACTCCCTTTAAGAGTGTGCTCCTAATCTCAGCTCGTTACCTGTATAAAAGACACCTGGGAGCCAGAAATCTTTCTGATTGAGAGGGGGTCAAATACTTATTTCCCTCATTAAAATGCAAATCAATTTATAACATTTTTGACACGCGTTTTACTGGATTTTGTTGTTGTTATTCTGTCTCTCACTGTTCAAATAAACCTACCATTAAAATTATAGACTGATCATTTCTTTGTCAGTGGGCAAACGTACAAAATCAGCAGGGGGTTAAATACTTTTTTCCCTCACTGTATATAATTGAAAAAAGAACCAAGGAAATACAAGAAGCTGTCGTGTCGGTCCGAGCACTACATATGTACCCAAATATGAATACATCACTTAATATTAAGATTCAGTTCTCACTGCACAAATTATCAATTCAACATTGTTGTAAAACTAAACTAAAACTATTTTACACGCTTTTTAATTTTGATTCATATTTTGTTTTTCTGACTTGATGTGAACGAAAAGACACAAATTCTCCCGTTTTCTCATTGAAAATAGGTCAATTTCAAAATTTCACTGTCCTAGTCACAAAGCAAAGTTTGTGGGGAATAATAGTAATTTTCTTACAAAATAACACTTCCTACCCAGGAACAAAAATTGTGTCACATAGTGATTTCAGTTGCTATCCTTTGCCCAGTGTATTTCTCTTAGTTCCTGGATATTTTTCAAGAAGATCTGGATTCAAACGCGGATCGCGGATGAAGCACTGCCAGCCATTCCAAATCGAAATGTACTCATCTCTTAACATAACGCCAATAGCAGCGTTCTTACAATAATTTGGGGAAAGAAACCAAAAATAAAAACTCACTTTTACTATAAACTGTTGCGTACCTGAACAAACTCAACATTCTCGGTACCAAGTTTAGTCACAATTCACCGAGACTCACACAAACGCATGATTGTGCAGCCCTGCGATGACACTCTCACGTCACTGCTGACAGAAGGGGCCTCTGCGAGAGGGAGCTCGAGACAGCCCCTCTGGAGGGCATTTTGACCGCCTCCTTACACAGTGGCCAGACGTCTTGGAAGAGGTGGGGGTACCCACACGATACCCCACCGCACGTGACACGCCAATCGACTGGGTGCCCTTTTACACTGCTGCGTGGACAGAGGCGGCGGTGGGATTTAAGAAACTTGCACCGTTGTTTTTAACGACCACACCGGGTGATTTAAAAGCTCACCTTTTGATTGAATGTCCAGTGCGCTGACCATTACACCGCGGCACCATTCTCTTTTGTTGTCGACAATGGGAGTAGATAAGTGTTGTTAAACGTTACATAAAAAATGCATATTTTTGGTTTTCATTAGATTCAGATGCATGGAGAGCCACAGACACGTGCTTGGGAAGGGTAGCCAGAACCGGCACCAACAATTGGCCCCAGCTCCATGCCCCTCGATTGGGATGTTTGGCCAAGCCCTTGACTGCGCGTTTATACATCTGGGAGGAAACCAGAGCACAGATGGAATTCAGATGGAAATTAATCAGCTTGCTGTACTTCTGTAATGCGGGCGAAAGCGACCTTCCGGACGTGACGTCACGAGGAGGCGGAGCCAGGTGACGTGGGTGAAAGGTAGGGGGTCCTTAAGCGGGTAAACCGGAAGGAGAAGGCAGTCGGGGTGTGAATGGAAAGGTGTGGGGCCACGCGGGCGTACGAGCGAGGGGGCACCGTCAGAAGCGGGAGCCAACCCTGGGAACAGTAGGGAGCTACTGGGAGGTGTAAAGCTGCAGATAGAGATAGGCAGTAAGGCTGTGTGTGAGGAGCAGCGGGGTGGCTGCCAGGAGTCGCAGGAGCGACGAGAAGGCGAGACAGCACGAGGCCGTCAGAGCTGCAGCAGGAACAGCCAAGGGAGCTGTGTGAGAGTACAGCAGCGGAGCTGCTGTGGGGCTGCAAGAGCGACAAGAACAGCAGCGGGGCTGCTGATGTGGACTGGAGTGACATCGGAACCAGCACAGAGAGAATAAGAGAGACAGCCGTGTGGGGACGCAGTACGGACCGAATAAAGGACACTGAGCCAGATATCGTGGTCAAGTCTTTTATTACACTGGGGTCAGAAGTGAAACGGCATGTCTAAGCAAGTAAGGAAGAAAATTCCCCCGGCGCCAGCATCGGCTTCTTCGTCCGACGACGACGAATTCCCTCCGACCACGGATTTTGCTGGGGTGGTGGAGGAGAGCCCTGCTGAGGCGAGCACGGGGACGGGCGTGGAAGATGTCGGCGCGATGGCGGGTCCGTCAACAACATCGGACGCTGAGCAAAGATGGCAACAGGTGGCAGAACAACTGGAGACACTCAAAGACGTCCTGGCGCATCTGTGTCACCTCGTTACGCCAAGGACGACGATGGAACGAGAAGGTGCTCCACGGGCCGCCACGTTGCCTGCCCTGCCGCCGCCATTGGCCACGCGGCAAGAAGACGCCATCTTGCGCGCTCCGCGGCGCCAAACCGCCATCTTGGCCACGCCGCGGGCCGACGCCATTTTGAATTTACCTCCACAACAACCATCATTGGAAGACGGCGTGAAGAGGAGTCGGAGTCGCCACCTTACTACAGTTAAGGAATTCTCTATCGGGGGCGATTGGAGCGCTTTCGCCTGCCGATTTTTGGCGGCGGTTCGTTCAGCAAGATGGACCGATGCGGAGGCCTTGGAAGTGTTGCCGACTCTACTGGACGACGAATCTGTGCGATTTTTCCGTTCCATAACGGCCGATAAGAAGAAGACTTTATGTGGAGTTTTTGAGGAAATGGCCGACGCCTATGAGCCACCTGACGACGCGCATCGGCGATTCGCTCAACGACAACGAGCACCCGAAGAATCGCCCGTGGCGTTCAGGGGTGCGGTGTTGGAGCTGGCCATGGCAGCATATCCTGACACGCCACAGGATCTGCTCGAGCCCCTCATATTGGGGAAGATGCTGGAGCTGTCTCGGGATCTGGGGATCCCCATGCCTGTGTGTGGGCATGAGAAGCTCACGTCCCGGGCGGCAGCAAAGTGTCTGGACGCGCAGTTTAATCTCCGTCGCTGGAAGCAAGTGGCGGCATGGACGGGTGGGCCCGTCAAGGAAGGAGGCGCGATGGGGTGGGACCCCACAAGGGCGATCTATGTGCCGGATGAGCGGGGTCCACAGGAGCTGACGGCTGCCTCCTCTCCATGGCCGGGACGCGGAAGGCCGGGGCCGCGCGCTACGCCATCGGGACGGGGCCGCCGGGATGCAGGACCTGCGCTTCGGCGCAACGAGGCCGATTGCTTCCGCTGCGGCCGTAGGGGCCATTACGCCAAAGATTGCTGGGCCCGCTTCCCGGGTCCGCCGCAGCAGGAGCCCACAACACCGGACAAGCCGACCAAGGAACCTCCGAAACAGACAGGCCGACCGTGACACCGCGGGGGAGGAGTGGGCCTGCTCGGAGGGCGCCTGCCAAGGCTGCGGGACCTTCAAGCCCGGCGACCCTTCCGACCCCGCTGCAGGCGCATTCGCCGAATATGACCAAGACTGATTCGTCAGGGACACGAGATGTCGGTGGACTTCCAATCGCAGCAAGGGAATTACCCCCTGTCATTTCTCGTGTTCCATCGCGTCCCCGTTCTACAAGTGGGCCGCCGACCGTCCGGGACGGGCCGGCGACCCGCACTCGTTCCAAATCGCTTACGTTTCGTTGATTGTATGTTGTTATTGTTCTTGTTCTTGCCGTCGTATTTATCGCATGCTTTCGTACGTTCGTCGATGTTACTTGTGTGTTGTTCTTGTTGTTATATTGCATGCTTAGTGTCCTTTGAGGGGGAAGGTCGGTTCACCGCATTACGCTTTGGTGTTGTTCAGCCGAGGTCGGCTGGGTTTTTTCTATGGGGGAGGGTGGTGTAATGCGGGCGAAAACGACCTTCCGGACGTGACGTCACGAGGAGGCGGAGCCAGGTGACGTGGGTGAAAGGTAGGGGGTCCTTAAGCGGGTAAACCGGAAGGAGAAGGCAGTCGGGGTGTGAATGGAAAGGTGTGGGGCCACGCGGGCGTACGAGCGAGGGGGCACCGTCAGAAGCGGGAGCCAACCCTGGGAACAGTAGGGAGCTACTGGGAGGTGTAAAGCTGCAGATAGAGATAGGCAGTAAGGCTGTGTGTGAGGAGCAGCGGGGTGGCTGCCAGGAGTCGCAGGAGTGACGAGAAGGCGAGACAGCACGAGGCCGTCAGAGCTGCAGCAGGAACAGCCAAGGGAGCTGTGTGAGAGTACAGCAGCGGAGCTGCTGTGGGGCTGCAAGAGCGACAAGAACAGCAGCGGGGCTGCTGATGTGGACTGGAGTGACATCGGAACCAGCACAGAGAGAATAAGAGAGACAGCCGTGTGGGGACGCAGTACGGACCGAATAAAGGACACTGAGCCAGATATCGTGGTCAAGTCTTTTATTACACTTCCATAATACCCAATGGAAAGCCCGGAGATGGCGACATCGCAGCCCAGTGGATTTTTGAGAGTTTCACAAATTTGCGTGCTCCACCAAACCCTCACTGGCTGCACAGTGTTTGATTACAGGCCATGTGCATGGCTACCAGCTCTCAGCCAATGCGGTCACGAATGCATTGAAAAACTGTAACACGTCAGAGTTCCACCCAAATTCATGCAAAGCACCCGCCACCTGGGCCTGAGGCGCGTCGGAGTACGTACGCGTGTATGTTCACATTCTTTCGCACCGTACGTAGACAAGCGTGGTCATCGGAAGTGCGGGGAAGGACACGTGCATCCGTGTGTGTGTAAGAGCTACTTGTGTGTGTGGTGAGTGTGGGTGAGACGGGGCACGTGTATACGTGTGTGTGTGAGATAGGGGCCGTCCATAAATGACGTCACACGATTTTGGACGATTTTTTTATCCTCCCCTCAGTCACACGGCGTCACAAAAAGTCAGACCCCCCCTCAAATATGACGTCAGAAAGCTCTGTCCCCCCCCCCCAGAAAAAAAAAAGCTTAAAATCGCTTTAAACTATTGTCATTGTAGTGTGTATTTAATGTGGCGCTGCACTCTGATGTTGCAGGATAAAACATTTATTAAAAAGTATATTTAATTAAGTAGAACGTGTTGTCTATATGTATTTAAAGTTGCGCATTTTGATGTGACGTTATATTTCTCAACCCCCCCCCGTCGTCACACATCGTCACAAATGTCTGACCCCCCCCCCCCTAGGTGCGTGACGTCATTTATGGACGGCCCCATACGTGTACGTGTGTGAGATGCGTGTGTGTTTGGTGAGTGTGGGTTAGACGGAGCACCATGTGTGGTACGTGTGTGTATGATAGATATACGCGTGTGTATGTGTGCGCGTCAGACGTACACACGCACGTTGAACTTCTTTCGCACGGTACGCAGCCAACCGCGCTAACCGGAGTGTCGAGAGGCGTGCCGTCGATGGGGACTCACAGAGCATCTTGGTGACGGTGCGCCGTGGTGGGCGCTGCACGCTCAGGCGATTGTCCCCGGCGCTGCCGGGTTGGTCCGTCTGCTGCGGTCGCCTCTCACCGTAGCACAGCTTCTCCTCGCGGAGCTGCGTCACGCACAGCGACAAGGACCCCCCCGCCCGGCACATCTTCTTAGGGGCCGTCCATAAATGACATCACACAATTTTGGACGATTTTTGACCCTCCCTCCTTCGTCACACGGCGTCACAAAAAGTTAGACCCCCCCTCAAATATGACGTCACAAAGCTCTGCCCCCCCCCCACCAAAAATATAAAACATGCTTCAAATAGCTTTAAACTATTGTCATTGTAGTGCGTATTTAATGTGGCGCTGCACTCTGATGTTGTAGGAGAAAACATTTATTTAAAAGTCTATTTAATTAAGTACAACGTGTTGTCTATATTTATTTAAAGTTGCGCATTTTGATGTGACGTCACATTTCTCACCCCCCCCCCCCATCGTCACACATCACAAATGTCTGACCCCCCCCCCCCCCAGGTGTGTGACGTCATTTATGGACGGCCCCTTAGCCCCTGAATCGATTGAGCGACAAAAAAAAGGTGACGTTACGACAAAACCGCGCTTGCTGAGCAAAGTTGAAACTCAAGGGACGCCGCCGCAGAAGGAATGACCCCCCTCCGCGAGCTGGAGCCGTCATCGAGGGCGGCGGCTCGGGACCGAACCGTCGAAGAGACAGCAAGAGGGGATCGGGAGTGGGGGGACGCGGCGGCCTCGGGGGACGTCTCCGTCGCCGCGGGCCGCCTACTGCGGCCATAGATCGGCCACGTGGGCACTGGCAAAGGCAACCGCAGCAGATGCCGAAAAGCGCACGAAGAAGGTCGGAGAGAGGGGGGAGAGAGAGAGAGGAGAGAGACGCGCTCTTTGGAAACGGAGATCGGAGGAGGCGACAACCGTCGAGCGACGGTAGAATTGGCGATTTGGAGTTGACGACCACCGCGAAAGACGGATGGTAGCGGTCACCGGGCCGTTCGGAAGCCTTCTTGCAGCAGTGGATAGGCAATGGCTGTTGATGATAATGATGATGATGCGACGAAGCACATTATATTTAAACTAACGAGGTGACATTTATGCTGATGACTGAACCTCAAAATACACAGGCGTGCACCATCAATTGGCTCAGTACTGGGTGAGTAACCAGTAGCTGCGTGGATTCAATATAATTGTAGTGCAGCAGTTCAGTTTCGTGAAACGTGTGGGTGTGTCATTAGGGTTTGTCAGTACTACATATATAGCTTTTATTTGACCAGGTAAGGCCTACTGAGCTATATTCAGCTCTTTTTCAGAAGCGATCTGGCCACCACAAATGATAGCTCCACGAACTGGCTAATTGCGTGACATTTTCTAGCAGCCGAATACTCTGAACGCGTGTTGATTCAAAATGTTGAGGGAAAGTTCGGCATAGGCCATGACGTGATGGCAGGATCACTGCCAAGCGTAATCGTCTCGGGGCCGTCCATAAATGACGTCACGCACTTAGGGGGGAGGGAGGGGTCAGACATTTGTGATGATGTTTGACTAGGGATGGGGGGGGTTTGAGAAATGTGACATCACATCAAAATGCGCAACTTTAAATAAATATAGACAACACGTACTACTTAATTAAATAGACTTTTTAATACATGTTTTCTCTTAAAACATCAGAGTGCAGCGCCACATAAAATACGCGCTACAATGACAATAGTTTAAAGCGATTTGAAGCATGTTTAATATATTTTTTGGAGGGGGGGGGGGGCAGAGCTTTGTGACGTCATATTTGAGGGGGGGTCTGACTTTTTGTGATGCCGTGTGACGAGGGGAGGGGGGGGGGGTCAAAAATGGTCCAAAATCGCGTGACGTCATTTATGGACGGCCCCTTATTGTAGAAACGGAGATGAAGCGGACACTTTTGCCCATCCCTGTATATCAGAATTAGGATATTTATTTATTTATCGTGGAGGAATCCGGTGGGCGATGAAGCTATTTTCATAGATGTTTCAGTAGGTGCGGATAAGAACGTCACAACAACAAACAGTACTAAACCGCGATAGGAGTGCAAAGTACAAGTAATGCAAACAAATCTCCCAAAAACATACAAATACAACTAAACAATCCCCATCCGATCAGGCAAAGCCCACTGAGGTATTAGTTTATTTTTGATAAGCGACCTGGGCACAAATGAATGTGTGTTGCTACTCACAATCGGCACAGGCCCTGCATCGTGATGTACAAATTTACCATCGCAATCATCCCAGTGCTGATATGTTGACTCACCGCCCCGAGGCGCTTACTTCATAAAGGAAAAGCAAAAGGCTAGGGCAGGTTCCAGTACGATTTTAATAGGCGGTATGTGAATCTGCAATGCAGGAATCATCATGTAGCTATACAAATCCACGCACATTGTCGTCATCCATCGTCATCGTCGTTATAATTGAACACTTTATTTTCCAGGGATACTTTTCAAACCAGTCGCCTGAGCTACATTGGCAGCAGTGTCGATACACACGAGGAGGCATAGCCCCTTTAAAGGGAAACGCGTGTCGTCTGCATGCAGGTAATTTGGAATTTGCTTGATGATGTGGAAAACAATTGCCTTGTTCTGAAAATTACGTCATGCGTTTTTTGCTACTCAATTTACAGAGGATGAAGGACTCTGGTAATTTCATCAGAAACGAATCGAGTTTATGGGCAATTGTTATAATTGCACCCCATGTATAGTGCGTGAATACTAAACTATTCACCCACCAAAGACAAAGATCTCCCTTACAGCCTTAACCGACTTTTGGGGTAAGTGCCGTTAGCGAGCACTTATGAAGGCATGCACGGCACACGAGGGGGTGGCTGGCCAGCAACGAGTCCGGCCGCCTTTATCTCCCTAATGGCAATGTTTACACACCACACCAGATACTCAGTTAAGGTTGAGTTGACTTAGGTGAGGCCCAAGACCGGTTCAGATAATAGTCACTGGTGTTGGCCATGAGCGGTAATCGAACTCGGGTCGCCGGGTTCGTAACACGCTCACCATTACACCACCACTCCCCACATGAACACACACACACTCGCTCTCCAATGGTGGTTGATTCATTGTCAAAATTTTGGGTCTTTCCAATTACAATGAGGATGTCGCTTGCATAATCATGATCATCATTGTTATCATCATCATCATAATCAACGTAATCAGTTACAATATTCGAATGAATCAATTACCATCAGTCATCATAATGTAATATTGTAGGTATATCAACCGTACACATATGTGCACTTTCTGCTTCACAGTGGACGTTAAAGATCCCGTGACGTCATTCGCGAGAGTGACCATTGTGTGCCGGTGTCATGGTCCAAATTTGAAAAGATTAGAAAAATGACACGGCCAATTACTTAATAGAAATATCCATGGCGACCATCGCCCCTTGATTCAAACACTTGGCAGGACGCTCCTGAAAAAGAGTAAAACAAGTGGAATGATGAATGTAAAAATAAATTGTTAAATACAAAATCGTCATCAGCATCACCATCATCATTATAACCTTTGTGATAAAAAGATTATGGGACGGGTGGTAGGCAGGGCCGGATTAAGATTTTGTAGCCCCCTGGGCTACAGGTACTGTGAGGCCCCCAGCAATATTTTCAAAAGGAAAACAAAGTTAAATAAATTTTTTTTACAAGGCTAACAACAAATAAAATTTGGCAGGACTCTCCTGAAAAAGAGTAAAACAAGTGGAATGATGAATGTAAAAATAAATTGTTAAATACAAAATCGTCATCAGCATCACCATCATCATTATAACCTTTGTGATAAAAAGATTATGGGACGGGTGGTAGGCAGGGCCGGATTAAGATTTCGTAGCCCCCTGGGCTACATGTACTGTGAGGCCCCCAGCAATATTTTCAAAAGGAAAAAAAGTTAAATAATTTTTTTTTACAAAGCTAACAACAAATACAATTTGGCAGGACTCTCCTGAAAAAGAGTAAAACAAGTGGAATGATGAATGTAAAAATAAATTGTTAAATACAAAATCGTCATCAGCATCACCATCATCATTATAACCTTTGTGATAAAAAGATTATGGGACGGGTGGTAGGCAGGGCCGGATTAAGATTTTGTAGCCCCCTGGGCTACAGGTACTGTGAGGCCCCCAGCAATATTTTCAAAAGGAAAACAAAGTTAAATAAAAAATTTTTACAAGGCTAACAACAAATAAAATTCAGCATTCACAAATGAAATAACTTTTCACTGAATCTCTGGAGGCCCTCCAGCTGGCGGAGGCCCCTGGGCTGTAGCCCCTAAAGCCTATGCCTGAATCTGGCCCTGGTGGTAGGGAATTGTCATTACTAAAGCCGATCGTTTTTTGCTACCAGTATGTTGAACTTCTTTCGCACTGTACGTAGCCAACCGTGCTGATTGGAGAACCTGTAATTAAGAGATCCGTGATGGAAAATTCGGAAGGAGGGATGGGGCATCCACGTCCCAAACACAACCAACTACTATGAGACATCACATTGCGCCCTGGACGTACAATCCCAACCCCTGCCTCCCGTAGCTCTCGCGGCACGCTCCGTGCATTCAGCAACAGAAAGTTGGAATTGGCTTAGCCTGCAATCCTAAAGGACATTCGGCAATGACTCGCGCACAAGCGTAATGCAGTCATGGGGGTTTGACCGCATGAGTTTCATATTCACATCGGTTGTCCTCCAACCAAACAGGAATTTGCAATACGCTTGCATACCAGGTGTGTCTGCTAGTTCGTTATGACCTTGTCAGAGTCCATTTAGAAGAAAGCCTATTTTTAATGGTAGACCTGACCTGTAAAATTACAGAATGAGCATCTGCAAAAATTGAGATCCAATGATTTACCTGCCGACGATGATTAAAAGAATGTTATGATCTAGGGGTGTGATCCGATTCTGGAATATATATTTTTGAGTGGCTATAGAAGTGTGGCTGCAGGAGTGACTTGAACCGATGACATCAAATTTATACGAATCGAAAAACATTGATTCATACATTTGAGATGTGATGCATGTGTCGTGAGCTTAGACATTTATATCAATTGACGAATTTATGCTTTACCCACCTCGATTCGACACCTAGTGAATCTACGTCATCGGAACGGAACCGGAAGAAAAAATAAAGTAAAACAACTTTTTCGGTACCAAGTTTCCGACAAGGCCTTGCGGGAGGGCGTGTGGCACAGTTTGGTGCCAGCTATCATAGAGTGCGGTCGTGTCGTTACGGTTCTCTGCGATGAGTACAGTGTCTTTAAAACACCAGCGCTATGCCTCTATATTTAGAATTAATGCTGAGCCGCTTGCTCAGCATCAATGGGACGCCCAACCTGTCACTTGCAGTCGTCTTGGAACGGGAAAGAGTGAAATGTAAAATATGTGATCACCATAGGGAACATCAAAAGAGAAACCTGACGATGTCCCAAGGCACAAGGAAGTTTATGCATAATAAGCAATGCAGAGGCCTGAGTATAGCTATTATATAAATGAATTAAATATGGGTTCTTAAACAATGTAGCACATAGTAGTAGGTTTTTACCCTTTAAACTGGTACAAAACTGACACCTTTATACAAGGCATCACGTTTGCAATAACCACAACACAAGTAGTCAAAATGCAAACAAAAAGAAACAACTCTGATGATGATAATAATATGCACTGTCCTTGAAGTTGATTGGTCCACACCCGAGACAGCTTTCCTTAGAGCCTAGTCTCCATTGGTGTTGGACCAGATGACACCAGAAGGCGTACAACTCATAAATAGTGCACTATCAGAGTATTGAGAGCTCGGGGTAAGCATTTACACTATGAGACCTCCTTTACCAGTGGCAAAATATAGTAGTAGGTTTTTACCCTTTAAACTGGTACAAAACTGACACCTTTATACAAGGCATCATGTTTGCAATCAACTTCAAGGACAGTGCATATTATTATCATCATCAGAGTTGTTTCTTTTTGTTTGCATTTTGACTACTTGTGTTGATGTTATTGCAAACATGATGCCTTGTATAAAGGTGTCAGTTTTGTACCAGTTTAAAGGGTAAAAACCTACTACTATATTTTGCCACTGGTAAAGGAGGTCTCATAGTGTAAATGCTTACCCCGAGCTCTCAATACTCTGATAGTGCACTGTTTTTGAGTTGTACGCCTTCTGGTGTCATCTGGTCCAACACCAATGGAGACTAGGCTCTAAGGAAAGCTGTCTCGGGTGTGGACCAATCAACTTCAAGGACAGTGCATATTATTATCATCATCAGAGGTGTTTCTTTTTGTTTGCATTTTGACTAATTGTGTTGTGGTTATTGCAAACATGATGCCTTGTATAAAGGTATCAGTTTTGTACCAGTTTAAAGGGTTAAAACCTACTACTATATTTTGCCACTGGTAAAGAAGGTCTCATAGTGTAAATGTAGTACATAACACAATCTACCACAGCACATACACTCCACACGTGATAGGTTTCGTTTCCCAATTAATAATTGTGGGAGCAATTCTACATTTATATACCTTTGACCTTCACCTCAATATGCAGTCACGTATTGCTGGATGTTAAGAACAGGATCTGAAACGCCTACTTAACAGCAGGTGATGTTGTGCAAACGTTGTCAGACGCTGTGGAAATCAAACAGCTGCACTCACGCTGTGCCCACGCAAATTGGCTCAGGCAGTTTTAGTGGAGGCACAGCCACACTCGGGATGTTGTGGCACGCTCGACAGGTGAATGGCTCCCCCTGGTTATTGATATGGCTACTGATGCACAGTGGCCCATTACTTGCAGTCATTAATTTCCGTTACCGGCTTTGACGTTCCGCCTCGAAGACGCTGGTGGAACCATCGACCGCAGCAGAGCATCGCCGCAAGACCAATGCTGCTCGCGTCTCCTTCATGAAGGTAAAATGAAATCGACAGTTATGCGACTGTGGCCAGGCAACCCAAGCTATGGACGATATCGTAAACCCACTGTGGTCTGCGCTCCTTCAATGGAAGAAAAGCAACACGACACCAACTCTCTCCTTGAAGCCCTCTCATGACTAGCAAACTTCGACATTGGCATTTAACTCCTAAATATTTTGCCATCATACGCAATAACACTGTTGCCACACTATATAAATAGGACTGACGAAACTTATTTACACACACACACGTTTCACGAAATTGAATTGCTGTTCTATAATTGCATTGAATTCACACAACTACTGGTTACTGACTCATTCCTAAGCCAATTGATCGTGCGCTCCTGCGTATTTAGAGGTTCAGTCATCAGCGTAAATCGCGACTTATGATGTCACCTTGTTGAAGGGAGAAAAAACGCGGAGTCACAAATACCATGAGTTTTTGTCCAATATGTTGTGGGTGTCTCTGTAACCATCGTGTAAAGATGGTTGGGGGTGACCAGACAACCGCGACACCCACAGTGGCTGAGCCCCTGCTGTTTAGCAACACACGTGGAGATGTGTTAAACACAAGGAGGCAAGAATACAAAAAGGTACTTTGACACATAGGGTACAGAAATTAAATCTTTCAGTGCTTCAAGTGGGGAATCGTGCTCGGCGTCATGCTGCACTCATACCCATCGACGAGTTGAATAGGATTCATCGCATTTCCTCCAACACGCAGAGGGAAGCGATAGGGTTTATCCTCAACAGCCATGTCCGTCCCAGACCACAATGATTTGCTGATTTCGTCAAGGAGAATAAACCATCACGCAAAATCTGGTCATCCTCGCAGGGGGTCTGCTATATGGCAACCTCAGTGCTGTTAGGAAGAAAACGGCCAAAAAATGGCAAATCGAGTCTGACACTTAAACATTCACAGCAGGCTTGAATAAAACTCGCGAGCACGTCACATCAGTTATTTATATGTGCAGATGAGGAAAATTGAGGTGTATGAACACAATTGTATTGGTCGGGTGGGTGACATTTGGTTTGCATTCATACCATCGCAACCCCTTATAGAAGTAACTTAAAGACTCGTGCTAAATCATCATGACACGAACTCCGGTCATCCTCGCAGTGGCTTTTTATAACTCGCGAACAAAGATGGTCACCGCATCTTGCCTTTCAGATGCCCATCTGGGACCGTCTGGATCGCTCTGGAGCTATGCACCTTTAAATCTAGATTAAAAACTCATTTTTTTATAACTGCTTTTTGTTGTGTTTAGTTTGTCCTTCCTCAGCACCTCCGTTTAGTACAGTTTTCTACATACTGTGCGAAAGAAGTTCAACATACATACATACATCAGAAGCGAGCAAGTACTCCCCTTATTAAATCAACGACGTGAACTACGCATCATATGAGTGTTTATACAGCCATATGTTTTAAAATTATCTGGCAAATTTCAGTTATGGGGGCTTCCAATATTACACGCATAAATCTGTATACAGATGCCGTAATATATATACAGATGTAGTGACGTGGAATGAGTCACTGGAGTGCATGCCGCTGGGAGATTGGTAGACGAAAGAATTAGGGGTAACAGCCCGTTCTACCATTTGCACCTGTGGGCAATGCGCGGAGCTATCTGGGGGATCCAGAGGGGTGCAGGGCCGAGGGCGGAGCCTGGCCACGCTGTTCAGGATATAAGGTGAGCTCCGACTCACAGTCGGGGCTGCTGCGATCTGGAGTGGAACTTGTCATGCCGTCATAGTATGATCTTCACCTTCTTCAAGCTGTGGGTCTGGCAGCATGTTGGGTGTCCCGACCCGGTGTTTGGTCATCCCCTGTGAAGGCCGGAATAAAAGAGAGAGAGTACCTCCTACTAGTGTTTGTGAATTAGTACACTACATTTGGTGTCAGGAGTGTAAAGAAAAAAATATTTGTTTTACATTGTAGGGTTGTTAGGAATTTTATGTTTCCTTTCGAATCCTTGAGGGGGAAATAGTCTATGCTGAAACCCGCGAAGAAGACAGCTCTCACCTGCATATCCTTGGGTACAGAGGATTCCCAGGCAAGGCCGGCAGCCAGAACCCCTGTGGGGGGCCCCGGAGTGGCGATCCCAGTGGGGCAGCAGGCAAATGATGACGGTTCCGAGCCGCCGCCGGTTGAAGGAGGGCTGCGGACACTCAGCACGCAAATCATGGGGCTGCTCTCCACAGTGTCGATGTTGGTGGGGCAGCTGGGTAGGGAAGAGCCGAAGGAAGGGGTTGCGGCTCGGGGGCAGCGAGCGGGCGACTCCGCCATCACTGCCGACCGAGGGCAGGAATCAGGTCACGCCGAATTTAACTGCCGCCGACAGCTCATCCGAGGGCCCCTTGCCTCGCTCAGTGGCTGCTGTTTCTCAATTAATTTTAGGCTGCAGGGGGTGATTGGGCTGCATTCCAGCGGCGGTTCTCCACCACTTGTGAGCTCGTGGGGTGGTCCGATGCGGAGGCACTACATATTCTTCTCACCGCGCTGGACGATGCAGCCTTAGCGATGTTTTTTTTCATCCCCAGGCGGACAGAACGACGCTGCGTCAGGTGTACGACCAGTTGGCGGCAATTTTTTATCTGCCGTCCAACGCACAGCGGAATTTTGTCATCCAGAGTTGGGGGGAGACAGAGACACTCTTCGCCTTCCGCAGCGCACTGCTGTTGCTGGCCCAGGATCCGTCCTCAAGGATGGAGGAGGTAGGACTGGATTCTCTGGTGTTAGAGAAACTGTTAACGTTGGCTCAGGAAATGAACCTTTTTTTTGCCGGCCAAAGAGGAGGAGGACCTGACTTCAATTCAGGAAGTGGCCAGAGCTGGATTTCCGGGAAAATAAGGCAACCAGGAGCACCGAAAATCTCCCTGGGTCTGCGCGTCGGGTGGTTGGAGCTCGCGGGGGAGAGTCGGAGCGGAATGATGACGGGACCAGTGGGGGGAGACCTTGCCTCCGCCATGGCGGGGCCCCGTTACCTGCTTCAGGTGTGGCCTGCTGGGCCACATCTCCATGCTGATTTGGGGCAGTTTTTCTCTGCTTCACCATCCTCCGTCCTGCCGGCCTCCTCTGGGTCCAAAGGCAGGTCGTGATACGTCACACACCCGGCCAACACAGCCACCTCATGCATCCCCATTGCAGTCAGTGTCGGGTGCACACGCCATCGCCCCTCATAGGGATACGGGGTACGAACGTGGTGCTTCGGCGCGTGATGGTTGGCCGTGGGGGTACGGGCAATGGTCCGCACTGGCACACCGTGTCATGGCAGCGGGATCATCCATGGTATGTGGATTTGTGCAGGGTGTTGAGGTGCGGATGCTCATAGATACGGGGACATCGTCCACTATGGTTTCCAATTTTATTTTTAGGACTCTGCCATCGACGGTGGGTTGCCTTAGTCCTGTAGATTATCCGTTTGTTGCCGCTAATGGTGAGAGTTTAGGCATTGTGGGTCAAATTAAGGCATCAATACAGATTGGCGATAATGAAAGGACGGGCCCGGTAATGGTTTCGAGTTCATTGGCAATACGTTGTTTGGGATGGATTTTTTGAAGAGGATGCCCCTCCGGATTTTAATTGACTAGGGTTGTGTGGAGTCACCGTTGGGGCATCGGTTGAAGTTTTTGGAGTCCCCTACTGGGTGGTGTATGGCTAATGTTGTAGTTTGGGCCCTGGTGCGTGAAACTGTTAGGATTCCCCCGGGTGCGCAAATGCTCGTACTCTTAAGGCTGCGGAAGCGGCTCGACCAGAAAATCACTGGGGGTCAGGTTCTTTTAACCCCTTTGAATAGAGCAGTTCATGGGCTTGCTTTGATAGGGCTTAGACGATAGTGAGGCGGGATCAGGAGCCCTTCCTGCAAGTATTAAATGCTGGGCTAGATATTGCGGTCATACAGGCTGGTACGGTGTTGGCCCACGCGCCGGCTGCATGTTGTGAGGAAACAGATGATGTGACCACTCGGGTCATGGCTGCGGTTGAACGGGAAGCGGTGTTGGATGACTTGTGGATGGATCCATTGTGCGTTGGTATTCCGGATATGTCATGGAACTAGAGGGGCGAGTTGTGGGCATTGTTTCGGGAATTCTCCGATGTATTTCGTAAGGGTAAATTCGATGTGGGCCGCACATCCCGTATGCGTCACCATATTGATATTGGTGGCGCCGCTCCCATTCGTCAGAACTAATTTTGGTCTAGTCCGAAGGAAATGGACTACGTTTGTCAGGCGGTCGATGCGATGTTGGCCGCCGATATATTCTCCCGTCAACCAGTCCGTGGGGTGCTCCCATTGTCCTGGTTAAAAAGAAGGACGGGAGTTTTTGCGATTCTGTGTGGACTTTTGGGAAGCTAAACAAAGTCTCTGTGGGGGACGCGTATCCGCTCCCATGGATGGACGATTTGTTGGATGCCCTGTCGGGGGCGCAGTTTTTCTCCACCCTGGATCTATTGTCAGGGTTTCGGAAGTTGGCCCTGGATGAAAGCTCAAAACCCAAAACCACCTTCTGGACACCGAAAGGGCTGTTTCAATTTAACGTGCTTCTGATGGGGCTTGACTTAGCTCCGGCCACGTTCCAGCAACTTATGGAGTTGGTACTGTCGAGGCTCCTATGGGAGTCATGTCTAATCTATTTGGATGACGTGATTGTCTTTGGTCGCACGTTCCAGGAGCATCTGCAGCGGTTGCATGCGGTATTTGTTAGAATGTAGGCGGCTAATTTGAAATTCAAGTCGCAGAAATGCTACCTCTTGCAAAATCAGTTCAATACCTGGGGCACATTATTAGCAAGTCCGGGATCGCTACAGACCCTAATAAGACTGTGTGCATGCGTAAGTGGCCGACCCTCCACGTTGGTGTGTGAGGTCTGCAGTTTTGTGGGGCTCGTGTCATATTACCGCCGCTTCATGCCCAGGTTTGCGACAATCGCGAAGCCGCTCCACACTCTCACGACAAAGGGCCAGAGGTTTCGGTGGGGTATTGAGGAGGAGGCTGCATTTGTTGCGCTGAGCAACAGCCTCGTGAACGCACCCCCTTTCGATACCCCGATTTCTCCTTGCCGTTTATGTTGGATACAGATGCCAGTGATACTGGAATCAGCGCCATGTTGTTGCAGGTGGAGAACGGGATGGTGAGTGTGGTCGCTTACAATAACGCACAGCAGCGCTATTGTTTTACATGCCGCGAGTTGTTGGCTATCGTGTAATTTGTAGAAAAGTACCGCCTGTACCTCTAGAGTAGGCAGTTTATGGTGCACACAGATCATGGGGATTTGCAATACGCGCTACGTGTTGACCAGCTGTCCACGCAACTCTCGCAATGGTTGGAAATCTTGTTAGATTATTCATTCGAAGTCGCCTATAGGAAAGGGGAACGCCACTGCAACATGGACTCGCCGAAGAGCCAGTACGCATGTTTGATGGGTGCCGGTGGTTGTAAGTAGGTGGATGCAGGGAGCCGGGCACCATAGTCACATGGATGGATGCTCCGCCACCCTAACTGGGGGTGGCGCGTGATAATACTATTGGCCTTGCGTACGAGGAATAGGGGTGCCTCCATGCGGAGGACGCCTCCTTACTAAAGTTATGGTGCCATGTTGATGCACCAAGTGATAGGAAGGGTAGATCCCCCACGGTCCTCCGAGATGGGTCACTTATGCACTGGGATACAGAGGTACAGCGGTACTGTATCCTGGTGCCAACTGCTCTGAGGAGTAGAGTAGCGAGAGCTGCCCATGTGCGATTAATGCACCTAGGGGTGCAGAAAATGTTGGCTATGTTGAAGCGGGACTTCTTTTGGCCAGGGATGGCAGAGGACGTTCACAACATGCTCAAGGTTGTGTAGAATGTGCCCGCCGAAAGCCCCCGCCGAGACTGACCTGACCACTGCTGCAGTCCATTGGTGTGTCCCGTGTAAACGAGCTTGTTGCCCTCGACACCCTGGGGCCATTTCCTACCACTCTGAGGGGAAAGAAATTCTTGCTGGTAGGGGTGGCCGGTTCCATGGCCCCTACCGGATCAGTTGGCGGCGTCCATTATGGACGCGTTCCTGCATGGTTATGTATTAGATAAGGGGGCTCCGGAACGTCTCCTTACGGATCAGGGCCGAAATTTTTCTTCAAAATTATTGCAAGAGGTATGTGATTTGTTGGGTACAAAGAAAATTAAAACCTCGCCCTACCATCCCCAGACTGATGGGATGGTAGAACATTTGCATAGGACACTGACGTCCATGTTGTGGCAACAGGTCAACGAGGCACAGTCCGATTGGGACCTACACATTCTGGGAATTCTTGCGGCCTATAGGATTGCCCCTCATGCCTCTACCGGATTCTCCCCATTTATTTTATGTACGGGAGAAAATGTGACACCCTCCCCCTCATGGAAGCCCAGTTAAACATTGAGCCAAGCAAAAGAGTCGCTGTGCCAGGACTGATGAGCCTCACCCTAAAGCGGTTGACAGAAGCATGGGAGGCGTCCGGGAGTAATTCGGCCAATGGCAGGCTGCAAATGAAAAATTGGCTTGGCTTAAGGAATCGGAAATTGTGGACACCTGGGGAGAGGGCATGGCTGCATTGCCCCCAGGTACCCGTGGGCACATCTCCTAAATTGCATAGGCCATGGCAGGGCCCAGGTGGAGGCAATTGAGGTTAGGAGGCCTCGGTGTGTATGGATCCAGGTTGGTCGCAGGCATTGGTATGTGCACCCATCACGACTGAAACCATATTTTCCACCTCATGAGGGAAATTCATCTCCATATGATGGCCGGGTGTGTGATGTGTCCGATGAGGATGGACATACGTTTACGGAGGTTGTGCCTCTGCGAGACTCTGTTCATCCATCTGCAGGATCCCAGGGCTCGACGCCAATGGAACCGCCGGTGGTGCCGCCCAAAGGCAGACCAGGGTGGACGGTACAACCGCCACCTTTTTATTCCTCTCCTCCATCTTTGTCCCGGGGGGGACCGTGCCCATTGGGCCAGCTGTAAGTCACCTCCAGGGTCCTTGGGGGGACCCATGCCAAGTCCATACGAGGGACCAGCGACACGGACCCATTCCAAGACGGTTTGGTTCAGATGACCGCTCCTACTCATCATTGGGTTGCTGTTATTTTTGGGGGCTGGATTGTTGCCATACATTGTGAATATTGCGTGGATATTGCAGTGTTCGTCATCCCGCTACGCGACGTATGGAAGTCAGCCGGGATGGTTGGGTTTTTTCTCATGGGGGAGGTGGGGGGGGTGATAGTGACATGGAATGAGTCACTGTAGCGCGTGCTGCTGGGAGATTGGTAGACAATAGAATTAGGGGTAACAGCCTGTTCTACCAGTTGCACCTGGGGGCAAGGCAAGGAGCCATCTGGGGGATCCAGAGGGGTGCAGGGCTGAGGGCGGAGCCTGGCCATGCTGTTCAAGATATAAGGCGAGCTCCGACTCACAATTGGGGCTGCTGCGATCTGGAGTGGAACTCATCGTGCTGTCGTCGTTGTGATCTTCACCCTCTTCAACCTGTGGGCCTGGCAGCATGTTGGCTGTCCCGACCCGGTGTGTGGTTATCCCCCAAGGCTGTGAATTAGTACACTACACATGCAAACATACTTATCAGCCAGGAGATCTAGTGGAGCGTAGAAATTGTTGCCAATGTGGGATGGCATCAACGGCCTTGGCCTTGATGACATTCCCCTGCAAACACACCGCGTATGTTTGTCTTCTTGAGACGGCGTGAGACCGAGACACAAGGGACTTGCTCTATGCAGTGCCAGTGAGCACGCAGCTTGACCCTATGTGCTTTCGGGCACTGGCTGACACTCTCATTACCCAAAGTCAAATGTGTCTATTGTTGATGAATATATGCAAGCGCGTACATGTACAGAAGCACAACTTTGTACGTCGCCAATGTGGATGTGAAATAGAAGCCTGCCAATTTAGGACAAACAATCGTGCATCATGGAATTACCGTGGACCACTCAGATCAATGCACTCGAGAGCTGTTTGAGCAATGCGACGTGTACACACGAAACGTGCAATGCCAACCTGTCTTTACACGTCTTCAAAGCTCATTGACTTGACTCCTTCAGCACTTTGACATCTCACTACCGGTACCTGCTTATACCGCCGCTATTCCATGTGACCAGGTGGTCTCCTGCAGTTTTCTACACCAATACATGTTGGGTTCAATTCACGCATCAGTGGAAGGGCACTGAAGCCTGGTGGAGTTCCTCCATCTTGGGGATGTTGTGAGAAAATGCACAAACACAGCACACCTCTCCAGACTTACACGCACATCTGCAGACGCGTGACTCCGTACCCTCTGTGTGCGGTGTCACAAAACTGCATAGAAATCACCGGTTGGCCTGAAACACTGATTTCTGTAAACCAGGCTACCATTGGCTCCCTCAAATAGGTTTATGACCTATGATCACAATACAAAACTATATATATCATTGTAAGATGTGAGCAAGAAATTCGGAAATCTTTTTTTTCTGGAGCTTTGCATTCGTGAAGCAAATAATTTTGCAGCACACAATGACCTCATTAATAATGAATGAATTAATCAGCCACCGTTGTCCAGCTCTCACTTCTCCCTGGGGCACGCCATGATGCTCGCATGCCAGGAATTAAGTGCAGCTGCATTCGTATTGAGAATTTCATTGTTAGCTTCAACGCCATTCGCGACTTCAACCGCGTACAATATATAAAAATGAAATGACGGTGGCTTTCATGTAATAAAAGGTAATAATGAAAATGCTATATCCTACAGGTGCAAGCGGTCCTTTTTCACCAAATTTTACATGAAGTTAACGACACACATGAATCACACCCTATGATCACGAGCGATTTACGAAGCAATGAATAATGCGTATTCATCTCATTTTACACGGCTCACTATTGCTTGGTGGCACAATGCCGCATTTGGGCGGAGGAGTTAGACGTTGCACTTTTGGTCAAGCTGGCTCTCCAAATGAACATCAGCGGCTTGAGCGCACAACTTTCCCAGCGAGCTTGACTGGCGCGAGCTCGGCTCAGCTCGGGCGTGTCGCTCCCCGCCGCGGGGGGGGGGTATGTTCACTTTGGTCGCAAAGCTCCGCGGCACACTTTCTCTCTTCACCCACAGGGATGGCAACGCCACAGGGATCGTCGGCAACTTCAAATGGCACCGCCCTCTTCCTCCCCCAAAAACCTTTGCACGAAAGGGGAATTTCCTCCACGATTATTGTCCACGTCGTTTAAACTCGCCCAACAGCAACGGTCTGCGTTCACCGCTAAGTGGCGGTGATGTCGCCACAGCGCTTATGCCATGCCAGGTGCGCTTTGAGGCCACGTGTCAAAGGCCCGCTTGGCGGTAGGTCAGGGAACAGACTCGAGGTGCCATGGGTTGACTGAATGAGATGGCTGGCAGATGTACCAACTGTGCTCCCGACGGCGATAACCCATTGCTCTTTCGCCCGGGGCTCTGCTCGCTGTTTGAGGGCGACTGCTTCCAACTCCCCAGCACCGTCCTTCACGACCCTCCCTGCTTAAACTCACCCCCACGTTCCTGAACGGGGTTCAGCGGCGTGTGTAGTCCGTCTAACACGTTTCACTTGATTTGTTTGATTTTCCCTCCTTTTTTGAGTTAATTTATGATATTCGCACATCATTAGATCGTTTTTACTTGTCTCTGTAACCCGTGTTTCCCTTAAAGAGATTGCAGTCTCAATGGACATGCCGACTTCCCCATTTGCGATTTAAATCTACTCTGATTCGTGTTTCATCACTGCTAATAACAGGCTTTGTCCATCAGGCATACTGCCTAATTATTCCAAGTACCACATTTGCTCCTAATATAAAGTAACTGAGTTATTCGCACCGTGTTAATTAAGATCAATTTATTCTGTTCTTTTCTCGGAGGAATTATGCAAAAAACAAACAAAGTGCACCTTCAGATGTTTTGAACATCTATTTACAAGAGCGATGTGTAGGCTATCTCTTATGTTCTCACTGTGTGTGATGAGGTATGGGTTAACGTGTTTGTGTGTAGCGGTGGCGGAGCAATTACTGCACTGTGCTACTAATCTGGCGACCCGGGTTCAACTCCCACTCACGGTCAACACCAGTGGCAATTATCTGAACCGGCCCTTGCCCTCCCATAGGTCGATTAAGCCTCAAATGAGTACCTGGTGTGGTGTGTAAACATCTCCTGGCCACCCACCCCTTCGAGTGTTTTGCCGGTCTTCATGGGTGCTACTTGCTCACAGCACTTGCCTCACAAGTCTGTGAAGACTATACGGGGAACTTGTCTTGCCTTGTTAAAGTAAATTGCTTGCACATTTATTGTTAATATATTTAGTCATTACATAATGGAAGAGCGTATATACAGCCAGTCTTTGTCATTAACAAACAGGTTCGATGCCAATGTAAATATGTACTGGGGTGAGAGTGGTCCTCCTGACTCATGCTGCTAATTGGTGGGGATGAAATCACAACAGCATCGTCGAGACCGGTGGTTATTACCTTGGGATGCACACACCCCCTGGGGGTGCGAGATGCCATTTCTGAGAGCCCAAGGGGCGCAGGCAGCAGTAAAGGTAAAAAATCCTTTATATGCGTGGCGGCTAGAGTCCTCTCGTCCTCTGGCTTGAGATGGCTGCCACCTATGGGTCAGATGATTGCCTGCCACCATTAAGCAATTGGTAATTAAATATAATTTATTTTTTCCTAAAAAGTGTAAAATTTTGGAAAACATTTTCATGAAAATAAATTGTCACGCACAACGAGTTTGTGTGCAAAATGTCAGCTCGATTGGATCACGGGAAGTGGGTTAAAAAACAACGAAAGATTTGCACGGTCGTAAGCGCGCAAGCAAGCAAGTGAACTTAATATAAAGGATTTAAAAACACTGGTCTAGACAGAGTCACGAGGACTGGAGGTAAGAAACACTGTCACAATCGGAACACGCCTACATAATACACACGCTGTAAGGGACTATGAATGAGAGCATGTGAGTGAGTGCTCTCTAGTGCTTCTGATTGGGTGGATGTATATCTGTCTGTCTATGAATGTGGTTAAAAGAACCAACATTTGTCCCTGAGCACGGGTGTTTCCCTTCTGCATATGATTCGCAGCTTATACACAATGTCAACAAGAAGTGTGATACAAACGCGCGATTTCCAGTTTAGAAAGTACTACGCTGGAAGTATGCACATGTTACAGAACAAGTCAAATATATATATCCCCAATGCACAATGTACTGTAATCTAAGCTCTAGCCCTGTGCGCAGCCCAAGCCTTACTACTAGCACGAGTCTTATCCAAAAACCTTCAATGAATGCCTCTGCTTGTGAATTAAGCAGACAATTCAGCAGACATTTCACCTGGGAGTGCATAATTTCAGCAGCATTGGATCAACACAAGAAAAACTCTGGACCGATCTAGACATACAGTAGTGTCTCATCAGCAGAGTCGGACTTGCTTGAACTGCCAGGTATTTTTCGGCAAGGGCAGTCAATGTTAGATGTGAGTCCCAGTTCGACGCAAAACAATTGAATGCATCACACGAAATAATAATTCACGTCGTTGTGGTGAATATAGAAAATAAATACTGTCATCAGACAATAGTTGAAGGATATGTGAATGAGGCGGGCTGGTACAAGCAAACGGATTCCAATTGTTTCTAAACACCGCACCATTAACAACCAATGCCCATGTACATTTTTGGACATGCCATTTTCGTCAATGCCATCTACTCTCAAGTCTCATGTTAAAATAGCCTGCACTGGGTCTCATAACGGATGTTTTCTATTCTAGCATCTGTAGTTATCGCAATAGGAATGTGGAATTTCCAGCGCTGCCACGGGACGCACAACCACCTACGGCAATGAGCGTCCCACCAACGTTGGCTTCGTTATGGGGGCACTTTGACTCGGAATGTACTTTTGTGTACAGGGCCATTTCCATGTTTACAAATCAACATATTCAAGCACGGATAAAAGTTACGTTTATTTATACTGTAAACTTGCCATTAATTTTGTGGAGGATGGGACTTGCTTTCAACGAACTCAAAACTCTCGCATGGAGTCATGAGCAATCTCGTGAGCCAAGGCAAACCATTATAAATGGCAATTATCTAATCAGAAAGTCCGAGTCCCAAGACGTTTCAGGAGGGGTTTGAATTGGGTTCTTTGGTTAAAACCAACCATCCAGGAGTGTTTTGTTTTAGCGCCGTGGGAGAAACCCCCACACAGTACGAGGGACAAACACTCAGGCAGACGGGTCACGGGCTTTACGAACCCACTTGGCGTACTGCCATCTCTAAAATTCCTCGCAGCAAGCGCAGCGCGGCGTGGGCGCGCCTACCTCCTCCGAAGGCGCGCGCGAGAAAACGGCGCGGGAGAGCTCACCTCCAGCCCCATGAGGCAGTAGAGGACGCTAATGAGGGCCATGGGCAGCACGTAGAAGAGGAACGCGGTGACGGCGACGATGTACTTGTAGGGCCAGAAGTGCACCACGGTGCACACGGCCGACTCGTCGAGCGGCGAGCCGTCGGGCAGCACCAGGAAGTTGAGGTCGTGCGTCAGGGTGTTGGGCAGCGAGAGGAGCCCGGACAGGAGCCATAGCGCCGCGATGACGCGCACGGCGCGCCGCCGGGTGCTGGAGGAGCGGGCGCGCAGCGGGTGCACGACGGCGACGTAGCGCTCCAGGCTGAGCGCCGTGACGTTGAGCACCGAGGCGAAGCACACGGTCTCGAAGAGCGCCGTCCTGAAGTAGCAGCCCAGGCGGCCGAAGAGGAAGGGGTAGTTGGACCACATCTCGTAGATCTCCAGCGGCATGCCCAGCAGCAGCACGAGCAGGTCGGAGATGGCGAGGCTGAATAGGTAGAAGTTGGTGGGCGTCTTCATGCCCTTCCTGCTGGCGATCACGATGCACGTGAGAACGTTTCCTCCCACGCCCACGGCGAGGATGAGGCTGTAGCTGAGGCAGATGGGCACGAAAAAGTCGCTCTGCCTGCGCCCGCGCTCTCTCAACAGCAGCTCGTCGTGCGTGAGGTTGTGGGGCGTCGCGTTGGCGTCGCCCATCATCGTGCCGTCCGCGCGGCTCTCCTCGCTCTGCAGTCCGAAAGCCGATTGACTGAGATGCCAGAGGTGAAGGCGCTCTCCTTATTGCGGGCGTAATGCAGCACGCGGAACGTACGGACACGAGCCGCACTCGTAGTGCGGCATTCCCGGTTGTGCGGGACACGGTGCCAACAATAGGGGGTTTTGTTTGTTTGTGTCAGATGGTAACGCGACCTCCCGTCAGTGTTAAGGACCCTTCATTCCGACAACTCTATGTTCCCGCAGCGAACAAACCCCGCCGGAATGTTCTGCTGCCTGCGACTCTTGCCAATTGGGCAAAACGACCGCGATTTTGTTTAAACGCCGTATAACGGCAGCAAGCAGGTTCAAACTAAACACCTTCTCTCCGAGCCACTATTCAATCATCCACTCGGAGTCTGTATTTCGCGTCAACTCAATGCCCGTGTAATCCCCGCTCGCGTTCATGAACTATTCTCGAGCGAAACGTCCCACCCTCCCCCCTCTCCACGCTTCGCGACGCCAACTCGGCATCGCCGTCAAATCGGCACCGTGTGGCTGTGGATCCACTGCCAAGGCGCTTGCCTCTCGGTCACGATCAGCGAGGCGACCGCAGGGCGCTGTCCACAGCGTGGGGGGTGCTGAGCGGTGGCGGCGGCAGAATTTATACCACCGGGGGTGGCTGCGCTTGCTGCTGCTGCTACTTGCGCGCTCGGCTAAGCCAACCATCGGCGCTCATTTCACTCCACCCATCCCTAACCTACCGACTCGTACTTCCCTCCCTGCTGCAAGGGGTGGGACGATCCCCTCGCCCCCCCACCCCCACGGCGATGTCGTCGAGTTGCCGCGATTCGATGGAAAGAGTCGATGTTATAACCGAGTGTGTGTGAATTTTGGTTTGGGTGTAGAGGGCGATTCGCTTGGACTGTATCGTTTGTGCAGTACTGTTATACTCGAGTCATCTCGTTCGCAGCAGCCAGCTATCTCGCCTACCCGGCAGCTCTCGTTGTGTTGTTTGCACTGCTTTTGATTCCGTGTCGCGCTTTCTCTCTCTCTCTCCATGTCTTTGCACTCTCTCATTTTGCCATCTCGTTTGCACAGCCTCGTTTGCATTCGTGAGTTCCGTCTCGTTTTTCCTGCCTCGTTTGTGTTGTCAGCCTCGTGCCGCCCTCTCCTTTTTACCAGTCATGTGACAGTATATAATGCGCACTACGGTACTTTGCATGAAGATGAAAACATCCATTATTACACGTGCGTTTCGATGCACTTTAAGCCTTGAGCATCGATATTAATCGATGAAAATGGATCGATGCACCCATGCTACCTGCCTCAACAAATACTTAACGATGCTCATCAATGCGACTAACACCCACACAACCAAGGACATGATGCCCCCTCATTACACTACGCTGCATACGTGCCTGAATATACTTACGCAATTATATACAGGCACACGAAACACACAACAACCGCCGTTTGCCACTAAGTGGCGGCGACGTCACCACCACGGCGCTTGTGCTATGCTAGGTGCTCTTTTTCTGTTAAGTTTGTTGTCATTCCCCCGCACCTCCGATCATCATGGTTGGCTATGTGTGAAAGAAGTTCAACATACGTGTGCATACATAAATGAAGTGTCGAAAGCCTGCTGGCAGGATGTCACAAAACATACCCAGGTGCCATTGGTTGACTGACTGAGATGAAAGCCAGATGCACCAATGTGCTTCCCACTCCGCCAATTTTCTGCGTTTTAACCGAATCGTTGTTGTGAGCGTCGCTGCTCTGTCCTCCGTTGTTTCTGGAGGGCGACTGCCTCCAAGTCTCCAGCAGCGTCCTTCACGAACTTCATCCACAGAGGCCGATTTTGACACAGCTGGTACCAGTCATCATCAAGTCCAATCAGCTCCATATCTTTCCGTACCACATCAATCCATTTCTTTTCTAGCCCATGCCGCGTAGGTTTAGCGACACACACACACACTTCCTCCACGCAGGCTGTGGAGGAAGTGCAGAGATTAGACCAGAATGGCACACGGAAGGTGATGTTTTCAGAACCACGCTCGGTCGCGTGACTTGCCGGTCCTGGTGTTGGTTCACAACCTCATCTACTCAATTTATTCTGAGTCGATCTACGATATACTGGGGGTGCCGGGTTAAGATGGGAACTTTCCACTGGGTTGGGAATGCATTGCTTGGAATTAAACACTGATAGCTGGGAGTGTAACACACACACACACACACACTTTTGCTTCATGTATAAAAGTAAGCCATTTCTATTCTCCCACATACGTAGAATAATTATACACAGAGCATTTGCAGATGCCCGTACACGGATCTAGATACTGTAATGTGTACACACTACAAACCACACCCAAGCTCGCCTAACACCGAAACAAACATATTGTTAAGTGCTCTTAGAGAATGACTTTTAAGAGTAACCCCCCCCCCCACAACATTCAATACGACTTCCATAATAGGGAAATGTATATAATTAATAGGCGACGTTTTTGGGCAATAACCCTTCAAAATAGCACAGATATTAAGGTTAGCAAGAAACGAGGGAAGGTGCCTTCCCAAGACAGATTACGCACGCTGTTTAGACTAAGTTGACCTAACGAAAGGCACAGGAGAGGTTCAAGTATTTGACACTGATGTTATTTCTGGCCAGAAATCGACCCTATTAAAACCTGAACAGCACTCAATAGGGTCTTGTGGCCAGCATTTTCTCTCCAATGTAGTGGTGATGTTCGAACCGATCTATATGAGACGCACAATGAGAGTGAGTAAAAAATAATTTGCCACTGATGTTGTGAATGGCCAAAAATCGAACAATGATCGTTAGGATCGTAACTCATTTCAATTGTCCAGCGAATGCTGGACCTCAAAGCACTCACCCACAAACAACCATAATAGTATACACGAACAAAGACAAAAATCCCCCATATAGCCTTTAACAAACTGTTGGGGCAAGTGCTGTTAGAGAAAGAAATAAATTTTGATTGCTCAGACCATCGCAGTGACATCATAGCCTATACTGTTTGATGCTAAATTATAGAATTTACACGACAGCCGTTTGTCTCGTGTGTCTTGGTACATTGCATTGATTTAAAATACACAAATTTCGATTTAAAGCTTTCGTGACTGCAGGGATTCAGCTTCTTGGTTCTTTCGGTAAAGTCACGTAGAAGGGAAATAATAAAATAATAAAAATAAAACATACTAAAATACAATTCTTGTATTTTATTATGTTACACTCCGACAGTTATACATTCATGTCAATTGTCCAGTGCTGTGTCTGCAAGCTAAGGTACGTGGTACTCAATAATTCAAAAATGTAAATAAACATCACCGCATCACCACATAAACAATTGTGCAGGTCGAAAACGAGTCAAATAGATTTAACATGAGACAAACACATGCAGATTGCATGTTCATATTGTCGGGTGGTGCCAGGTTTAATGACACATTTATATATTTACGCGATCTAACTCAAAACACCTCTTATGGTTGAATAACAATTGAAAAACGAATAAAAACAATCTGTCCCGTGTGAAGGTATACATGCTTTATGAACAAAAACCATTCGTTTTCTGTCCTTCGGGAAGTCCCATATGGTCACGGGCCACTTTTGAATGTGTGAACATTCGTGAAAGAACAAAAAACACATCAACCGTTTGTGGGGATTTTGAGATTGTTTAGTTTAAATATTCCTTTGGGCACTTGGAGGTAATAATTCTGTTTTTTACGTCTCAACGTTGGATATTTCTACCGGTACAAAATAGTCTCAGAAACACGGCAGCTTGGATATTGACCATCTGGAGCCAAGTGGGACGCCCTTCACAGTAGTAGCATCACTCTGAAGTATCATGTGCACCGTTAATGTAAAGCAAAATCAATCGCTGAAGTACATGGATACACGTTTATACATGTGATGCATTGTCCACATATTTTGTTCACAAAATGATCAGAAAACACGAGTTAAATTATTTTTAAGTCAATGTAAAAATGATCTGCATGCTCAAATACGTTTGGGGCAGTGATCTTCTCCATTTGCAGATTGGGGCTAGTGATAGAAATTCGACATTGGTATGGTGGGATACAATATTTATGTAGGTTAACAACCTCATAACAGTGGTAATTAATTTATCGACAATTCAAGGACGATGGGATGATGCGTGAATTTTTCAGTTTCAGTTTCATTTATTAGGTATATCCCTGTGAGCCATGCGGCTCTTGACTCGGGTGCAACCGCAACAAACAAAAACATGAACAAGAAACATCTTAAAGTGACTACACGCAACAAAAAAATCCAGGAAAAAACAGCAAAAGTCTTCCAGAAAAAACACCGTATTCTAACGCTGTGTGCAAAAATCCCAGTGGGATGCAAGTCAAATAATAACAACCATAAGACAATTTATATTAAATGTATCAGGCTAACTCTGCACTACAACAAACAAACATGGCTAAACCAAAACTTTAAAAAATCACCAAAATGAAGCTATAAAAACAATGTAACAGTGATCATAGGAACTATTATTAAAATTTAACAATAAACGATATACATAACATGTACGACCAAACTTTGCAGCCATAGCTCGCTGCATGAGTCACTCCATAACAGCAGGAGTATCAGTAGCAGTATCAACATTTTTCAATACACCTTTAAAGATCAGCACACTATAATCAAAACTCAAGATCATACTTTATAGTGGTCATCCGAAATGATAATTTGATTTCATGCCATTCTGAATAGCAGTGGCAGCTAGGGATGTACAACTTCTCTAGAGCAATTTTGAGTGAAGATCTCACAGGTAGTGATCCATGTTGCAGTTTATTGGCGATAGTAATTCCAGACCCTGGGGGCATCAATAGAAAAGGCCCTTCCTCCAGTATTTGTACGGCAATAATGAATGTGAAGCTGGTAAATGAGCGAAGACCTTAGGTCACATTTGTTTTTCGAAACAGTGAGGAGATCCAGCAGATAGTCTACTGATTTTTTTTGTAAGTACATCATGAATAAATCATATCTGATGCACAAGCCGTCGATCATTAAGAGAAGTTAAGTTTGACCCAATATAGAGATCGCAGTGGTGGGTTCTATATGGGCATTTCAAAGCAAATTTTAAGGCCGAATGATAAATTGAGTCAAGCTTTTTCAGTATAGTACTGGGGGCTGATTTATATACGATGTCACAGTAATAAAGTAGAGGCAGTATGGTAGCTTTTATCAATTCCAAGCAGAACATAGGGGGGAACCAGTGCTTGTGTCGATACAGAAAAACCAGTTTTTTATTTTGTCTTTTTACCAATATAATCAATGTGATCTTAAAAATTCCGTTTTGAATAAAAGATTACCCCAATATACTTATGGATCTTGACTTGCTCTATTTGATGATTATTTAAGGAATATAATTGGGGAAAAATTACTTCCTGCTTTAGTCCAGGTGAGAAGCATAACACCTTGGTTTTGGAGGTACTGTATTCTGGACTAATTTAAGAGCAACTAGCTGATGTTGTAGTTTCTTGAAATCACCCTGGAGCTTAGCAATCACGTCATCCGGAAAGCGGTCAGCAGTAATTAGTTTGATCCTTGGGAATGATAAACAAACGATATACATACTCTTTGGTTCTTTTGGTAAAGTCACGTAGGTAGAAAAATAATAAATCACGACGTTTCGATCGCAACACAAGCAATCGTCATCAGGTGAGACAACCACAGCAAGAAAAAAAAAACTGCTGTGGTTGTCCCACCTGATGACGGATTCCTGCAGTCACGAAAGCTTCAAAACAAGATTGAAACAATATACAGACAGACCTATTAGTAGAGTAATATTAATCTTCAGTCTGTAATTCATTAAGTTCGTTTTAAATTTTGTGAGAGTTAATTCACATGTTTGCCTTATTATAAGATAAACAAATAAAAAAGCATTGTAAACATTTATGTAGTCGGTTCTATTGAGACACACTCTTGAGTATGGAGGCAACACGTTTTATTCACTAACACAACAGGTAAGTCTACACTCAACGGGATAACGACTAAGGATGGTGAACACCATACATAGCTATATAACACACGGGAACACTATATAATCTGCCAGGTCAGCTAACATGCTGCCCGGCTGTCGACGACTTGTCCGACGCCTGAAGACCGAGGACCGAAGACTTGGCTGGCAGATCCCATCTCTTTCCAACAGCACTCCGACGACGGCGACCCTGCCGGCTTCTCTGAACATCCTGATATCCGCCCCGGCGTGGCCGGGCTCCGCCCCTGGCCACGCCCCATTCCCGATTCTTGT
Organism: Lampetra fluviatilis; assembly: GCF_964198595.1. NCBI lineage: Eukaryota > Metazoa > Chordata > Hyperoartia > Petromyzontiformes > Petromyzontidae > Lampetra > Lampetra fluviatilis. The sequence continues at coordinate 1,676,945 of NC_136289.1, forward strand.
CGAGGGTTGTGGTTCCCCATCATGTGTCCCTCTCGCCCCCTTTGGGGGGTAGCCCCTTCCACCTCGTCCGGTCACCTGTCCTCCAGGGTTCACCCTAAGGCCATGTCCTCACGCGCTCTCTCTCTCCATTGCCAGGGCTATGCCCCTACAGCACCCCCCGTCACTAGGTACATGAGCTAAAGTAACATGAATAGAATGTCTTTACAATACAATATTTATCATAGCTTTATGTGCAAATGTACCCTATTTCTTATTTCTGAGTTGAACAATGCTTCCCTCTGTTGAACCGTAACACATTATATAACACTGACCTATGTACATTTAAATACAATACATTGTCGTGTTTCGACTTACGAACAGTTCAATGTATGGGCGGGCCTCAGGAACCGTACCCGTTCGTAATTCGAGGACTGCCCATACTCACAAATAACGATAAATGAAAGCCTGGGCAAACATGAACCTGCTTTAGAAACTCCATCATCAGTGACCCCACCATTCTTCAACCCGGATCTGACCTACCAAGGAAGATCTGGTCCTCCTTGAAGCGGATTTGGACACACTCCATGGTAGATGTGGGACACTTTCTATATAGATGGAAAATTAACTAGAGTCCAGTTTCTGACTGCGATGGTGTGACATCTCAGACCGTGCAGCATATCGCGAACGGCTGCCCAATCGGATCATTCAATGGCGATTTAAAACAAATCCACGCGGCTACTCCTGAAGCAGTCGATTGAATATGAGATCTCGACATTAATTTGTAATCTGATGTAATCCCCAAAAATGCCATACAAAAGAAGAAGACCCCAGCGGACCAAACCTGCTCGTTAAACCCCCTAGCCCCGCCCCCCTATCCACCTTTCCCCCCCCTTTCCTGGCCGCTGGTCCCCTCCCCTCGCTTCCCAGATCGGGATATAATTTCAAATTAAGGTAAATTCAATGAGTGAAGCAATGGCTCCTCAAATCCAGGATATTCCTCGTAAAGTGGGGAATGCAGTGCCCTGTTGAGTTTATCTTGCTAGAGCAAGATAAATTCTGTCGAGTGCCACTTCAGGCCGAGCTACCACATGGTCGGTCTTTGCCTTGCCTGAGATTTTCTCCCCTATTAAGCTGTGGTCATCTGGGATAATTGTAGAACAATTTTACTAATTCTGAGTCACTGAGAATGAAAATTATGCTTAAAATTGTTGATTGGCTCTAGTTTTCAAGATATGCTACTGGGTTAGTATATACGACCATTGACTTGAAAATGACAGTATAAGTGAGTTATAAAGTAAAAGGATCTCAATTTAAATCAGAAATGACTAAAATACATATTTCACTGGATCTATGAATAAATCTACGACTGAATTTGGACAGTACTTGCTTTTTGAGCAAAACAATGAATGATGCAATCTGAACCTGGTATTGTGTCCTACATTATATGAATTGCATCATGTTATTCGAGAAGTCATGGATGATGCAATTGTAATGCAACACTCGGAGACGTTGTCTTGATGTTTTTTATTTATTCAAAGTGTCACAGAAGGATGTAGGCTGACTAAATGTAGCTACTACACGACGTTCCCTATATAGCTGGTTGACTATATAGGTAGCTGCCTGCAACGTTGTTTACTAAATAAATTATATGATGATGACAACGATAACAGCGACGATGAGGATAGTGATGATCGCAGCAATGACGACCAGGACCCAGACTCCCTATTGCAGCCCCGAGCCCCGTTCCATGCTCCCCCTATATACTCCCACCCCTCTCTTAACCCTCTCTCTCGCAGCTCTCCTTGCCTGGCTTACTGTCTCGGAGCCCCACCTCCTCCTGTCACTGTAACCATCACTCGTGGCAACTAAGCCGCGCACTGTCCTTACATCACTCCCTTCTAAAAAAAAAATAGCCATCCCGGCTAACACAAATTTTGAAATTTAATATTAGGGCAGAACCATATGCATTAAAACAACATCCTGACGACTGACGAACACAATGCATATTAGGACGAAGGAGCGGTATAACCCGACTCACCCGAGATAAAAACACACACATTTCTAATACAATGCAAGTGGCGTGAACCAACCCGATCAATGCAGCAACCGGCGAATATTCCCGATTAAATGATCGCAACATTTTCTTTGGTTTTTTCGGTAAAGTAAAAATGTTGCTGTGACGGTTCTACCTGAAGACGGAAGCTTGTTTTGCCTCCGAAACGTCGTGATTTAATTTATTTGTTTTCATTTTAAATTATTTTATTTTTTACCTACGCGACTTTACTGCAAAAACCAAAGAGTATGGATCCTTGAAGTCACGAAAACTTCAAATCTAGGATTGCAACATTAACACAATGCAAATTCTGATGATCCGCTAACGGAATGTAAAGCACTTTGACACGGTCCTTGACGCCAGTCTATTGCTCCGGGCGGGTTGCTGAGCCTCCTCCGGCAACGGGGGCTCGCAAACCGGGGGCTTGCACACAAGCCTGGAAGGGCTGGGCTCCTCTTCGGTCGTCCCGGAAGAAACCAACCGGTACCCGACTGGCGGTCCATCACCCATGGCGGAATCCCGGGGCTCCCCCGACATCAAAGGCTCGGAAACTGTGGGCGGCACAACGCATTTTTCTCGGGGTACGATTACTTTGGCCAGCCGCCCCGACTCGCCGGACACACCAGACACAGGCCGCACATACGTTGGGGATGAACTATCTAACTGGGGATGCACGTAAGGTTGTAGGCGCGATGGGTGGACAAACCAACGGCGACACTCACTGTGGGCGCTTAATTTCTATAATTTCCACAGGGCCTTGCCATGGCTGGTGAAATTTAGGGGACATATCCAGCGACACTTGCGGGCAGTCCAACCATGCCCTGTCCCCTATTGTCCACGGGAGCATGTGTGCCTCGCGGGCCGTGTTCTTTTCATTAGCGGCCTGCGCCCTGGCAGAATTTTCTCTGGCTGCCTCGCGTGCTTCCGATACCTGAACCAGCGTGACTTGCAGGGGCACAGGGATGGTTGACTTCTTTTTCCTGGAGGCCGTGCCCTATTTAGCCTCAATGGGGGGTTTCGTTTTCCCGCCCATACATTAATAAAAACGGGGAAAATCCTATGGAGGCATGAGGGACCATCCTATATACCGCAAGAACCCGAGGAATGTGGAAGTCCCAATCTGTCTGCGCCTCATTGACTGCCTGGCAAAGCATTGATGTCAAGATCCTGCGGAGGCGTTCTACCATGCCATCTGTCTGAGGATGGCAAGGCGACGTCTGCATATTTTTTGTGCCCAGCATGTCGCACATCTCGCGCAGCAGCTTAGAGAAACAGTTCCTGCCCTGGTCCATAAGGAACTGCTCGGGAGCCCCTTTGTCCATCACATAGCCGTTCAAAAATGCATAGGCTATGGACGCAGCTGTCTAGTCGACCAATGGCCAAGCCATTGGCCACTGGGAAAAAGATTCCACCTCGACAAGGAGGAATTTATTCCCTTTTTGCGTACAGGGAAAAGGTCCCAGAATGTCAAGCACGGCCAGCTTATTGACTCAGGATACTGTGATGGACCGCAATGGGGGTTGAGACTGTTTGGCAGGTGGTTTCCGGCACGCACAGTCGGTGCAACTCATAACAAGGTGGTACACATCATGCAACATTCCTGGCCAACAAAAGACTCTTTGCAGGGTTAGCAACGTTTTTCGAAAGCCGAGGTGTACCAATTTATTTTCGTGTAGCACACGCGTTAGCTTACCCCGCAGGGCAGTGGGAACTACAATTCCAAAATGCTGCAACCCTTCGTCCCACTGCATAAGCAGTCCTTCCCTAAGGACAATCTTCAAAACAATCGCCAGGCAATTTCAATAATGAAACATCCTCCAACTGCAGCTGTCCCCACTCTGCATGCCTGAGGCCTAACACTTTATCCCTTTTCGTGATCTCGCCGACAGGTGCAGCTCTACTTAACGTCGCCACGAAGTCTGGCGACTTTGGCACCAGTGGTTTATACTGCCTCGTACCTGATAAACATGTACACCATTCACTCCATGGAAATTGAGATAGTGCGTCAGCATTCTGTGCCGTAACCCCTTTTGATAGACCACCTGGAACGAGTACTCCTGTAATATCTCCAGCCAGCGTGAAAGCTGGCCGGAAGGCTAGTCTACAAGTAGGGAGTACTGGAGGGCTGCGTGATCCATGTAGACCACAAAGCCCCTCCCATAAAGGTAGGGTCTGTACTAATGCACAAAGTGTACCATGGCCAACAGTTCACTTCGCGTTACACAGTAATGCTGCTCCACGATCAACAGGATGCGATTTCTGTATGCCATCACTCTCTCGACTCCGTTCTTAACTTTGGACAGGACAGCTCCTATGCCCGCGTCCCTCGAATCCGTGTCAAAATTAATGGCAAGGAAAAATTCTGGATACTCAAGGGGAGGCGTGCTGGCAAGGCATTTGTGTAATGCAACAAGCGCAGCCTCCTCCTCCCCTATCTAAACTTCTGGCCATTTGCAGTCAAAGCATGGAGGGGTTTTGCAACCATTGCGAATTGTGGGACGAACTGTCGGTAGTAGGATGCAAACCCGAGAAAACTGCGGACTTCCCGTACCGACTTGGGAGTTGGCCATTTGCGCACGCATGTTATAATGTCGGGGTCTTTCACTATTTAATAATCGCTCACAACGTGACCCAAATATCGCATTGATGTTTGCAACAGATGGTACTTGGCAGGTTTTAATTTTAGATTAGCCGACCACACCCTAGATAACACAGGACGCAACTGTGCTCCTCAAAAGTGCGGCCAACCACAATGACGTCGTCCAGATAAATGAGCCACGAGTTCCACTACAGGCCTGCCAGAACCAATTCCATTAACATTTAAAATGTGGCAGAGGTCGAATGTAACCCCATTGGAAGGCAATTAAAGTGGTAGATTCCCTGGGGTATTCAGAATGCTGTTTTCGGCTTGGATGACTCATCCAAGGGAAGTTGCCAAAACCCCAACAGGAATTCATATTCTTGGGTCTTTTGGCAGTCACGTAGATAGGTTCGAAGAAAAGCGCCTGACATCGCGTTCAGTGAATCGTCCATTCGTGGGAGCGGGTATGCGTCTGCGACTGAAACTTTATAAAATTTCCAAAAATCGACGCAAAACCACAGGGTGCAATCGGTATTCTTTACCAGCACCACAGGAGCTCCCCCAAGGGCTAGTGGAGGGAGAAATAATGTCTGCTGCTAACATTTCCTCCACCGCCTGCTGTACATTTTATTTTTCCAGCAGGCTCAACCTATATGGGTTTTGTTGAATAGGGGCTGCATTGCCCATGTCAATATGGTGCTCCAGAAAGGAGGTACGGCCAATGTAAAATTTGCCCTTGCTGAACACATCAGAAAACTCTTGCATTAGCGATCTCAACTGGAGCCGCTGCACCTGGGACAATTTTGGGTTCTCATCACACAATTTGTCTATCCATTTCTCGGCCTCGACTGCCTGTTCTAGCACACCTATAATTGCTTCCGCAGCGGAGGCGACAGCCTCGCTACCCGCCACCGTTGCATGGGCCTGCTTCATTCCTGCCTGAACTACAGCTGGTCCTACACCCACATTAAGGACTTGCAGAAACGGTTCCTGATTCCCCCGCGAAATTGTTTGCGCCCAAACCAGCATAAGCCCCCGGGTCACTCCATTAGATGAGGTAAGAAGGATTCCTGCCTCTGGATCAGCCAGATTCAACCACTTGCGGGAATGCAACGGGACCAATATTTCCTTGCCGGGCAGAATCTCTAGAGATTCCCTCACCAGGGCCTGAACTGTGATGTTCTCCACGGCACGCCAATGCAGGGAATCCAAATAACATACTCCCTGCCTCAACGGCATCTCAATGCACCCCTGGTTGGTCAAAATATTCAGGGGCATCCTGCTCAAGAAGTCGGTGCCCAAGAGGCAAGGCAACGCCAGCGTCTTTGAGATCAATACTGGTCCTGACATCTCAATTTCACCAATTTTGATCCAGGCCTCTATCTGCCCCACAATTCCCATACTCCCTGCATTAGGCGCCATGCACGCATTTACCACCAGCATCACACGACGATTTCTCAATGATTCCAAAAACACAGGATGAGATGTTACTATCCTTTGTGCAAGCACTTCCAAGAGTTCATGAACAGTGAGCCTGGTGAAATTTGGGGAGCGCATCGTCAGTAGTGAACCTTTGGTTCCTAGGGTGTTTCGGCCTTTCATACTATACACCCTCCCCAAAGGCGGCCAGCGACAGGGTGATCAATCCTACGCTTGCGTCCCATTCCCAATTAGTCATAGGAGTTGCCTTGTTGTTGATAGTCAACATCCCAGGGGCGTCCTCCTCCCTGAGTCAAGCATTGTTGACTGCATACCTCCTGGCCCTCTCACTTTGGGGCCCAGCTGGGGTCTTTCCTCTTCATCCAGAGCCACTGACTGCTGCCTTCTGCTGCCTCCGATACAGCTCTGATTGCCGAACGCTGGCTCTGGCCCTTAATTCCCAGGTCTCTAAGCAGTCTGGTTGTAGATGTTGCCACAAAACCTCTGCAGCCCACCTCCACTGGTTGGACTTCTGTGTTCCAGCCATGATGCCGTGCTTCGGCAGCTAGATCGGCAAAGCGCAGATGTTTTCGCTCGTAAGCCTCATCTACTGAGTCCTCCCAGGGTACTGTGAGCTCAATCATGAAGACCTTCTTGAGCGAACGGGACCAGAGCACCATGTCAGGTCTTAGGGTGGTGGTTGCGATCTCCGGAGGAAACACAAGTTGCTGGCCAATGTCAGCTAGGATTTTCCAGTCGCGGGCCAAGCGCAGCTGGTCTCGCTCTAATGGTGTAGAGCCGCTCTTCGGTGGTTTAGCCCCTTCGCGGTCAAAGGTCGTCCGTAAGGGGTGTGATGCTGCTGGGGGTGGTAGGGAGTTGGTGGCAGCTCGCTTGTCCTCCAGGGCGGACGCAAGGTTTTTAAGGACTTGGTTGTGACGCCAAGTGTAGCGTCCTTGGGTGAGGCTTGTTTTACACCCTGTGAGAATGTGCCTGAGGTTGGCTGGCATGGAACAGAGGGCACAGTCCGGATCTTCACCATACCATGGGTGAAGATTAACTGGTGTTGGAAGGACGTCATATGTTGCTCTGATGGAAAAGCTCAACCGCCTCGCTTCCATGGCCCACAGATCCTTCCAGCTGATCTTCCTCTTCTCCACACTGTCCCATCGAGTCCACTGTCCCTGTTTGGCAAGAGAGACTGCCTTGGCCCACCTTGCAGCCTCCTCCTGATGGCGTACTTCCTGCACTACCATCTTCCGCCGCTCTGGTGCAGTGGCCTTACTCCAAGCAGCACGGCTAGTTAGCCCAAGGCCTCCTCTCCCTTGCTGAACATGACCCACAATGTCAGCATGTCTGAGGGCTGCTGTTGCCTCCTGGACTGCTTTTCCTGGCCTCCATTTGCGCCCAGTTGCCAAGGTCGGCGCGTTGTTGCTCACCACTGGGTCTCGAGATTCATTCAGTGTCATCTGGAGCCTGGTTTTTGCACACTTGAATTCCTCGGTTAGACTGGTGAGGGGCAGCTTGAGGACACCATCTCCATAGAGGCCTATGGTGGTAAGGCATCGTGGAACTCCGAGCCACTTCTTTAAGTAGCTCGTGACTCCTCTTTCCATATTCTCCATTGTTGAGATTGGAACCTCATACACTGCTAGGGGCCACAACACCCGGGGTAGGAGACCAAACTGCAGACACCAGGCCTTTAACTTTCCAGGTAGCTGGGTGTTGTCGATGGACTGTAGGCTACTACTGATGTCTTTGCGCAGCTGTTGCACCTGGTCTTTGTCCTTCAGGCTTGCATCATACCACCTTCCAAGGCTTTTTACCGGCTGCTCAGACACTGTTGGGATTTGGTCATCTCCGATGAAGAATTTCAGGTCACAGAGTACTCCCTTCACAATCGAGATGCTGCGTGACTTGGATGGTTTAATGGCAGTGATTCGAAAATTGCTTCGGGTATAATAGTAGCTGAGGCATCTGTATCTACCAAGACACGTACTTCCACCCCCTGGATGGACGAGGCTACCGCCAACGACCCTGCTGTGGCTGCTACCATTCGGTGCACCAGCTTTATCCACTATGAGCCTGAATTCAGCTATCCATTTGCTGGCTGCCCTTGCCGGTTGCCTGCCATGACAAGGGGACGAGGGGTGGGGATGACCTCTGAAATGTGTGATGGCCTAGATGCTTTATGTGATTTTTGTGACCGAGTGTCTAATTTGTGGCGACTCACCTGTTGGGGCTGGGCTGTAGCTGTCGACGGGATGGAGGATGCCAGCGACGTCGACGATGTCCTGGCATCATTCTGGCACCCCATCGCAAAGTGTCCGAGCTGTCCACAGTGGAAGCAGATGACTGTGGATCTCTGCAGCAGAGGGGTCGCCTCCTCCTGGGATCGCCACTCCCGGGGTCATCGTGACATCTCTCCTCGCCGCCCTTCCCATCTGCACACCGCTGCCGTCACCTCTCTCCCAGGCTCCAGACCTTCCTCCGCCGACCCCACGGCGGCCCTCGTCAATCGGGCAGGTCTACCTGAGCCGCCAGCTCCCACCACCCCTCCGTGGCTTGTTGCTGGGGAGGGGCGGCTCCCACCCCTTCCGTCTCCGGTGCTGTCCATCCCGCGCCTGTGGGATCGGTCACCAGGACCCCAGTTCCCGGGGCTGCCTGGGGGGTCCCCTGGTCGTCCTCCTCATTCGAAAATGCTACAGGTGGGTTTTTACGTTTCAACTTCTTAGACATTTTTTTTTGCCACTTCGGACACCAGATGTAATGTAGCACTCGGAGACGCTGTCTTGACGTTTTATATTTATTAAAAGTGTCACAAAAGGACGTAGGCTGACTAATTGTAGCTACTACACGACGTTCTCTATATAGCTGGCTGACTACATAGGGAGACGTCGATGTAGCCGCCAGCCACGATGTTGTCTTAATAAATTAGATAATGACGGATGACGAGAACAGCGACAATTGCAGCGATGACGATCTGGACCCAGACTCCCAACGGCAGCCCCGAGCCCTGTTCCACGCTCCCCTATATACTCCTCCGGGCTGAGCTCCTGCCCCACTCTCGACCCTTTCTCTCGCAGCTCTCCTTGCCTGGTTTACTGTCTCAGAGCCCTGCCTCTTCTGTCACTGTAACCATTACTTGCGGCCACTAAGGCGTGAACTGTACTTACACAATCCAACTTTACTAATTCGGGGTCACTGAAAATGATGCTTAAAATTGTTGATTGGCTCTAGTTTTCAAGAGAGGCTACTGGGTCAGTATATAGGACCCTTGACTTGGGAATGGCAGAGGATAAGTGAGGTATAAAGGGAAGGGATCTCAATTTAAACCAGGAATTACTAAAATACATATTTTACTGGATCTATGAATACATATTTATTGGGTTTGGACAGTATTTGCTTTTTGACCAAAACAATGATGGATGCAATCTGAACCTGGTATTGCATCATACATTATATGAATTGCATCATGTTATTCCTAGAAATCATGAATGATGCAATCATAACTAGGCCTAAATCTCTCTGCTGAATAAATTGCCCTATTTCAGCTCTAGAAATCATACAGTGTGTGCTCTCTTATTTGTCTGTGATTGATTTTGCACAGGGACATATTTCTGTTTAGCCAAAGTGAGCAGAGATGCCTCGTACTTGTGTGAACAAGCAGATAACTTCTGCTATATTTGTGGTGAAGTGACTTTTGCATCACAAAGGCGCCTTCATTTTGGCTACAAAATTGGAGATCAGGAAAAGATGTGGGCCCTGCACACATGCTGCAATACTAGTGCAACAAATCTTTGCCAGTGGTTGAACGGAAAAATGAAATATATGCCTTTTGCAGTGCCAATGATTCGGAGAGAGCCAACAGATCATATCAGAAATTGTTACTTCTGCATGGCATGATTCCTTGTAAAAGGGTTCAGTTTGTTGTTTTAACAACTTCACACCTGTTTTGTTGCCATATAAAAGGGGAAAGGCCCCTTATCAATAAAAAGTAGATTGTCCATTATCCAAACATTCCATCAGCTATACGCCCAGTACCCCACGGATAAGTACTGTCGGTTCCTGATGCACCAGAATAATTCTCACTTGAGTCAGACGAGGATTAAACTTCTGGTCATGAACCATCAAGGTTACATGATCCAGATTTTCTCCCATCCTCCTCCTCTGAACTACACCTCATAACACAAGGTGAACTGAAAGACCTTATCAGGGATTTGGAACTATCCAAGAGTAAGGCAGAGCTGTTGGGCTCAAGACGGCAGCAGTGGAATCTCCTGGCAGGTGATGTGAGGGGTTCCATGTTCCGTTACCGTCAAAAGGATCTTGACCCATTCTTCTTCATGGAAGTTGATCTTGTAGTCTGCAACAACATCGATGGTGTTATGGCAGCCCTCAACATCGTTCATGATCCAGATGAGTGGAGACTGTACATTGATTAATCGAAGATGAGACTTAAAGCTGTTTTGCTGCATAATGTAAATGATTTGCCATCAATTCCAGTTGATCATGCAGTCCATATGAAGGAAACCTATGACAAGATTAAACAACTTTTGAAGTGCATAAACTATGACCAACATCAATTGGTGATTTGAACGTTGTTGATCTCTTGCTTGGTCTGTAGACTGGATAGACAAAAAACTGTTATTTTCTCTGCGAATGGGATAGTTGTGCGAGAGATTTCCACTACATGAAGATAGATTGGCCACTCCGACAGTCATTTGAACCTGGAAGGAAAAGTGTTCAGCATCCACCACTTGTTGAATCAAGGAGGATTTTGCTACCACCCCTAGACATCAAGATTGGTCTGATGAAGAACTTTGTCAAAGCCATGGACAAAACACAAGCAGCTTTCAAGTACCTCCGTGTAAAAATGCCCACGGTTAAGCTAAGATAAAGGAAGGTGTCTGTGTTGGTCCTCAGATTCGTGAACTTCTTCGAGATTATGCATTTGACAGTGCACTGCATGGCAAGGAAAAGACGGCCTTCCAGTTAGTGGCAACAAATTTTCTCGGAAACAACAAGGCAAAACCTCCACAAAAGCCTTGGTTGCAACATGTCACTAAAGATACACTTTTTTGCACTCTCATCTAGATTTTTTCCCTCCGAACTGCGGAGCAGTGAGCGACGAACGTGGCGAGCGATTTCACCAGGACATTGTAACAATGGAGGAACACTATCAGGGCAAATGGAACCCATCAATGTTTGCAGACTATTGCTGGACAGTGATAAGAGATGCTCCATTTAATGAAAACAAAAAAACAGGCCAAGAACTGGCAAGTAGACACTGAATAAGGACTAAACTATGTACTTATGTATACATAATAGTTTGTTGCCTTTTGTTTCATAATACATTTTATTAATATAACCCTTTTGCTAATTTATAAAGTGTTACATGAACAGGACAGGTAACATTTTATCATGTAAAGCAACCATATACACATAAAAAGACATAGGTTCACAATTTATGAGTAAAACTCTATCTACACAATATACATAGACGTAAAATGTAAACACTTACATTTCTTGGGAACAGTAGCGAATCAGTTGTTTAATTGTCATATTTGAATTCAGCACATCAAAATCTATAATAAACAGCACATTTCATCGCTGAAGCAGACGACGTCTAAAACATTGTAGACCAGTGTAAACAGTCAGTCAACTATCAGGTGAATATCAGTAAGTTAGTGATCATTTTTTTTATCTATGTGGGATAGGTTACCAGGTTTTAAAGTATCATGCAGCTAGCTGGAAGTATAAAAATATCATTATACTAGTTATTGTGCGACAGGTTATCATAGACTCGGGTTAAGGTTTTACAGGATTAACTAATTATTTACACTTTTCTTTGTTCCCTCTAATTGTTACTGTCTTATGAAGGACACTTTATCCATGATTTTGTCCTTAGGGGGGTCAGGACTGATTTAGTGTGACACTTGAACAGGGTCAGTACTGGGACGGGGTTATATAATGTGGAAATGTAGTTTTAGGAATAACACATTTCAGTCGCTCCTGGTTTGGTGATCGCGCTGCCTCAGCTTTGGTTTGTCAACATTGTACGTGTATTGCCGTGGGGTTGGGACCAGTGCGAGCCGTATACCACGGGGCAATGCCCTGTGCTGAACCCTGCACCCTTCACCTGCTAATGTGTGCAGAGCAGGCACCCCTCCCCTTCCCCCCAGGAGGCACAGCTCTCACAGATTAACACCATGGTCATCACACACTCACAAGTGCCAACGCAGCCATGCAAATAAGCACACAAGCAAGCCAAGGAACAAAGGAACCTTTGTCTGGAGGCCCCTTTGTTGGCTATTCAGGGGCAAGCTTGATGTGGAATACACATGCTGTTGTTTATGGTTCTCTCGGGGACATCTTCAGGAAACTGGGGTGCCCTTCTACAACAGCAGCTTCGTATATGGGGTGCCTTATCTGGCTAACAAGTTTCAAGTTTTTTTTTCAAGTTTTCATTTATTAGGTATAGCCCTGTGAGCCATGCGGCTCTTAAGATGTAACAAGCGCCATGACCTCGCCAACTTCGCCTGTGCTCACACGCACAGAAACGCACATATACGTGTGGAGATATCCACCTACATAGTTACACTCATGAATCGATAATTAATCTCATGGGCGCCTCCGACTCAATGAAGCGGGGGGGGGGGGGTAGAATATTAACCCCTGCGTGAGGTCGTGAGGTTGTGGAGTGGTTGCCCAGTCGGGTGTGTGATGAACCTGTGGCGCACATAGGTAAAATGCGGTGTTTTTCTGGAAGACTTTGCTGTTTTTTCCAGGATTTTTCTGTTGCGTGCAGTCATTGTAAGATGTTTCTTGTTCATGTTTTTGTTTTGTTGCGGTTGCACCCGAGTCAAGAGCCGCATGACTCACAGGGTTATACCTAATAAATGAAACTGAAACTCGGAGGAGGGGGGGGGGAGAAGTACCCCCCTAGGAGGGTCGTAGAGGAAGGACTGTTCTCCTATATAGGGGGACCTGCCGGGGGCAGACCCGTCGAGTCCACAGCCAGGCCCGGCGGTGTGGCAGAGGGTCGCATGACGTGTCCCAGAGGAGTTGCTCGTGGAGATTGAGCAACGAAGGCTGCACGAGGGCCTGGTAGAGGCGGGAGCTACCCCGGGCAGCCGCTCGCCATGTCAGCAAGGCCTCGTGTGGTGCCGGCCCTCACCATTTCCCCCACCCTGCTCACGTCGACTTGCGTCGCGTGACACGTGGTCGCGCCGAGCCCCTTGCAGGTTTTAAGGAAGAGCCACGATGACGACCTTTGTGTTAACTTCGGAGTTTTTTTTTCAGCAGGAGGTAAGCCCCTCTGTAAAGCGTCGTTCAATTCCCGTATAGAAAATGTGCCAACACGGGGGGTTGATCAGCAGGAGCTGAGCCCTTTACACATTTCTGGAAGCTTTTCAGATACAATCTGTTCATGCAGGATTTGATCAACCGGAGCTGATCCCCTTTTTGCATTTCTCAAAGCTCCAGAGAAAATGTTTGTGTGTGTTAAAGCGGGGTTTGATCAGCTGGAGCCGAGCCCTGTTTACTGCGAATCTAGCACCAGGGACTCTGAATATCCATTTGTGGCTGGACAGTGAAACGGCTAAACTTACCCGGGCGATCGTTATCCTCCAGACACTCATGATGGTGGTGCATCTTACGCGCTACCGTTTGAATTGTCTGTGTTGCTCCATCTGGTGACAACTCAACCTGTTTGTGTTTTCGTAAACATATATTTTTTATTGTGGTTGCTATAAGTAAATAATGTTTGAAAAGTGTGCCAGTGAAGCAGTTCTGGTTTGTTTGGGGGCTTCCGCCAGAGCTGGGATTACATGTGTCCAGGGGGATGGAATGACCCAGTCGCCAGATTGCCGATCGCTCCACTGTGGTGGATCCACTCAGCTGCTGCTGGTAAGACGGAGTGAGGGGAGATTCAACAGGCAATGTGGAGTGCAACCCACTGTGATTATACACCATGCTACCACGAAAGCTTAAGCCTTAAGCAGAGTTTTTTTTTTCGATTTACACAGCTGCAGGCAACATCGATGTAGTTAAATGTGGATTTTTGGCAGCTGTGAATTATAATTTACGAAGATTCGTTCCTTAACCAATGTAAAACGTAGGTGTAAATTAAGCCAGAGAATATTTACAGATTGGATGGTGTGATGATGCAGTAGTTGGCACCCTGCATTCTGACCCAGTAGCCCCAGCCATTGTCAACAACAAAGATAAAGATCCCCTGTATAGCCTCAACATACTGTTTGGGGCAAGAGATGTTCGCGAGCACCTATGAAGGCGGGCACGGCGCAAGAGAAAGTGGCTAGCACCACGCCCGGCCGCTTTAGTCTCCCGAGTAGCGACGGTTATACACCGCAGCAGGTATTCATTTGAGGCTGAGTCGTTCGAGGGGGCCCAGGACCGATTCAGACAATCGTAACTGTTGTTGGCCGTGAGTGGCAATCGAACTCGGGTCACCGGGGTTCATAGTGCAGCGCGTTAACCGTAGCACTACCACTTCCCATTGCCAACAAACCACACTGAATGACCAGCATTGTGGAGCACGGGAAGGTTTTCGCATGGAATACATTTTGACGTATCATTCCAAGATTGAGGGATTTTATGGAAACATTTCGTTTCTTCGATGATGTCCACAGTTATACTGCCCGGTCCATCTGGTGGAACGTAATTTGAGACCTATGAAGACCGTCACGGTGAACGATGACGCGGTGGGACCAGAATTATACCTGGCCCACCTTTGTTTCCCCAGTGACGAAGTTTATACACTGCACCAGGTACTCATTTGAGGCTGAGTAAAACTAAGGGGAGGCTGAGAACTGGTTCAGATAATTGCCACTGATGTTGGGTTGAGTGGGAATCGAACTCGGTTGCCTGGGTTTGCAGTGCAGTGCAGTGTGCCACCTCTGTCCTATGCGCATGCACTTGTAAGATACCCAGACACTGTCGCTCATGCCAAGCTTGTCGCCCACAAACCCCATGCTGTCACAGACAACCAACCCCCCAGCTGTTTGCTTTCGGGCTAAGGGCAGTGGCTGTGTAGCCGGCCCTCCCATAGGACAGCACATGTAGACTCACCGAGCCAATCCCACAGTGGGCGAGGTTTGCAGATTTCAAATAAATTCTGGGTGGCATCCCCCACACGGGAGCTATTGGGTGTCTTTTAAGTGTCGAAAGAAGAGAACGAGGCCATTTCCTACCAAACGTCGACATGAGTGGATGTCCATTTAACAGAGCAACCCGCTCAAGGTAAGATTCGCATCTCGTTCAAAATGTGCTCACGTTATGAATAACGGCTTCAATCACACACACTGCTTGAGATTCCCATTACAGTGTCACTCTTTTGAAACCAAATGTCACGCTTTTTATATTTCTATGACATTTTTTTCTAACCAAACAATATAACTGTTAGATCTATATGTTAAAGTAAATTCTGCATTATATCTGCAACTATTTAAAATCGTTTTTTGCATGTCGGCTCTTTTTATGATTTACAACAAATTTCCACATGGGCTTTATAGTTTGAAAAAAAAAACGACCCCGCCACATTCTACAGTAGAATATCCAGAATAATTAAACATATGTTGCGTATTAACAGCCTTTAAACAAGCATTTACGAGCCAGAGAATGTATCACTTAAATTTAGACTTAAAACTTTCGTGACTGCAGGAATTCATATTCTTTGGTTCTTTCGGTAAAGTCATGTAGATAGAAAAAATAAATAAAGTAAATACAAATATCACGACGTATCGATCGCAACACAAGCGGTCATCAGGACCGTGTTGCGATCGAAACGTGATATTTTTATTCACTTTATTTTTTTTATCTGCGTGACTTTACCGAAAGAACCAAATAAAATGGATCACTTATTGAAAAGATGCGTAATAATTAAAATAATGTGATTGTTTATGCAAGACATTTGTAAATGCTAAAGACTTGGGTTGCTCCTCATCTGGGATTTGAGGTGGCTAAATTGCAAAACCATTCCAGCGTGTTATATTTTGTGGTCATACGCACAACTTAATGCATATTATTTAATTTTACATATCATTTTATTTGAGAAAAGCCTAATTAATCTACAATTCACAGAATGAACCATTCAGTATATCTCCATTTCATCAACAGTGTATTCCGCAATGTGTATTCTGTAGTAACTTTACTACTGCTACTCCGACTACAACAATATTTATTAATAGATCTATACTGGGTGGAGCCTGGTGAGCTATACATTTCTTTTTCACAGATGTCCAGTAAATACTTGGATTAAACACACAGATGAACTCGAACTGGGTAGGAACATATTTATATTCGAATATCATTTTCTACGACATCTTGGTGACGATGCCAAGACAGATGCTCGCAAATCATTTGCAGGACGGTGCACAAAGCCCCGAAATAATGATTGCGCTTAATGTCCCCTAGCAAGACCACGCTGAGTGTTGTAGGCTTGACGAGGCTCGCCTATGTAAGAAGCACCGGTGCCTAACTAATCATTAAATTACAAATGCAATCATTCTTTGGCCTCCTTGAGGAAGAGCTCGGGCATCCATTCCTCAAGAAAATTCCTCATCAACTCGGCAATAAGGCTCCTGGCCACACAGCTGTGTAGACAGAGCTGGTGTGGCGCATTGTAGGGCCCTAAAGCAGATTTTATTGGGGGTTATTTTGTTAGCTCCCCTCATTGAATGTATAACATCCCATTGAGGTGACAGAATATATATATAGACGAGATAAACCAGTGAAATGTGGACAAAATAGAAATGTATTGAAATGAGAAGAAGATGCAGATAAGATAGTAGTGAGAGAGATTAATTGGTTTAAAAAAAAAGTTAATTATCCTGATATGTTTATTTCGATTTGAGATGATTTTTGATACACCTATTTTTTTTCATGAATCCGGGCCCATTGAGCAGATAGGAGCCCAAATCTTTTGTGGGGTTTGCTTGTGGCCAGTGCCGTGAATATCTCTATGCTCCTGCAAGACGCAAAGATGCAATTATTAGAGAGCAGTGTGCACTAAGCATTCACGTTTAATGCAGCGCACAGGACTAAATGTCAATATTTGACTAGCATTTTTGCAAAGGTCATTATGCCCGTTGCCATTGAATACTATACTGTTTTACTATGTTAATTTCACCAGGTAAGGCCCACTGAGCGATATAAGCTTCTTTTCAGAAGCGATCTGGCCATAAATGATAGCTCAACAAAGTGGCTTATCGTGCGGAAATTTATAGCAGGAACATACTTTGAACGCATGTCGATTCGAAATGTGGAGGAAAAAACGGAGGACCACGGGGAGAACGTGCAAACTCCAAAAATGTATGCGGCAGGGTCGGGATCGAACCCTCGACCCGCTGTATACCAGGCAAGGTAGTTAACATCTCATCACCCTGGTGCCCCCACATCAGGCCACCGCGACAATACACATCGCAACATTGTTTCCTGCAGCTCGATCCCACAATGTTTTTTTACAGCCGACATGTGACCTCCAAGCGCTGCTCTTACATTAACCCATGATCATCATGCAGCAAGGGAGCAGAGCTCTGGTAGGGTGCCGAGAGATTTCTGTTGACACGGCGATCCTTACCACCCACTGCAAGAGCAAGGATTACACAATTGCAGAGCGGCATGCTAGCAGCAGATTAAATCTACGTGGTTCTTTTGTGCGGCGCATGAGAATCACTGGGCACTCGCATTCAAAGTTTCGGAAACCTCGGGGTTCTGGGAAAAGCTTCGTTCCGTGTCCCCTCCCATAGCCTACGCAAGTCTTCCATAGCTACTCGATAGCGAGAAAACGCATTAAGACGCGGTGGAGAAACGAGATGAAAATTGCACTGCGAGACGCCTCTGACAGTGGGAAATGCCGGCGTTTCTGACAGTGGCCGAACGCGAAGCTTATCTGTCCTTCGTGAGGAGCTGAGACGCTCTGAATGTACGGCGAAGTAGATGGTGCCCGTGGGCGAGTTATCAGCCACGGCAGTGGGAGAATCTCGCGTGATCCACAGAAGGTCATTGGTTTGGTTCCAACGCAAACACAAATGGGGGCTTGAGCTAGGAAGTCGCGTAGTCATGAATGTGGATTGTGTCTGAGGGGGGCAGTGAGTGGGCGTCTGGAGGCTGAGGGGAGGTATTTAGAAGACTCACAGTCATTGTCTCGGGTCTTAAAATAGCGTGATGTGTATTGTCTAATTTTGAGGTTACCGGCGAAACGTCGTACTCGAATTGTAAACGTTGTGGGTTGACTCTCCAACATACCAGTGTGCTGAACTAGTAACAAATTGGCATGTTCTGTTTACGTGACAAACCTTACTAATTGGTTGTGTCGGGTGGTAGCGAGCTTAATGACGCATTTATATTTACGCGATCTAACCCAGCAAAAAAACCTTTCATGGATATTGTTTGCGTAAGCATATTACGTTTTAAACAGGTATCTGTCTGTGTTAAGTGGATGGTGTAAGTACTATTGGGAGTTTGAAGAAGTCCATTGTTGTTGTAAATGTTATGTTATTTTGAAGAGTAGTAATGTGTTGTAAATGTGCGGCACATCGTGTCTTTATAATGCGTGTGGTCTAAGAGTCGTGTGGACAACAAAAACGCAACGACGTTTGTGTTTTTGGAAAGAAATGTTGGGGATCGTGACGGAGTGTTGTGGTAGAGGAGTGTTTGCTCGTGGGGCTTGTGATGTAATGGAGTGCTTGTGACCAGTGGCGTCACCCAGTGCGGTAACTTATGGTGTCACCCCCAACGACCTCCTCCCGTATCAGACCATATATTATAGCATCATTAGTCACAACATTATTAGTAACGGAGCGGAAGCCTTTTTAGATTTTTCTCCTTTTCCTTTAATTACTACTTCATTCTCAAAAAAGTTTTTGATATAGGTTCACACATAATAATTACCACAATATTGTAGCTAAAACACCAACAAATTTGACAAAATCAACGACGATAAAAACACGAGCAGCAACGAATACAACAGCGCGTGCAGACGAAACCATGTGACTCGAAACGTCATTGTAATTGGTAACAATGACTGCTTTGACCAGAGCGCATTAGAAGGTGCAAAAAGTAAATTAGCATAGAGTTTTAGCCTTGTAGGTAAATGTGCATAGTACATGTAAGCTGGGCTTACGAAACATGTTTTTGTTGTTATAACTACGGGGATATTTTTTAAAATGAAAAATAATACATTCCTGCTGAAACACTGCGCAAAAATTGTATAGACAGTAATTTTGGCGTCACCCCCGCTGATGGTGTCACCCTGTGCGGTCCGTACCCCCCTAGTGACGCCACATTTTGCATTTCCAACAACGTGCACACCACCATCCACTCAAACACAGACACCTCACAACCACACAATCCACATGCATGACTACTGTATAAGGTGAATTTGGAGCTTTCGTGACTGCAGGAATTACTCTTTGGTTCTTTCGGTAAAGTCACGTATAAAGATAAAATAATAAATTAAATAATAACATACGACGTTTCGATTGCAACACAAGCAATCATCATCAGGTATAAATGAAATAGCAACACAAAATCTAACCAGAAAACTATAGACAGACATATAAGCAGACAGATATCACCAAGATACATAGAGAGAGAGTAACACAGGCACAGAGAGGGAGATTGACTCTGTGGCGAGGCCTTAAATAGACAGAGGGGGGAGGAGGCAGAGAGAGTTGGAGGGGTTAGAGAAAACATTTACATGTCAATGAATACGACGAACGCCTGGTAAAGTACGCAAGCTTGACCATTAGGAGAGAGGGAGAAAGAACACACTAAATTAAATAACCTAGCAAAATATCGAAATGTTATGTAATACAACACAGAGAGTCGGTCAACACACAATTAACGCATAGCCTGGTCGATTACGTATTTCAAAGATTGCTAAGTTAGAATTTAAGTGTGAAAATTCTCTCTGCCTGTGTATTTAGTGTATTTTTTCTGTCTCCACTCGTTTTTTTGTCATTCTTATGTTCTGCTCTATCTGTGTGTCTCCGTTCCTCTTGTTTTTATGTTTTGTCTTTCTTTGGAATTTTCACACTTAAATTCTAACTTAGCAATCTTTGAAATACGTAATCGTACTTTACCAGACGTTCTTCGTATTCATTGACATGTTAATTTTTTCTCTAACCCCTCCAACGCTCTCTGCCTCCTCCCCCCTCTGTCTATTTAAGGCCTCGCCACAGAGTCAATCTCCCTCTCTGTGCCTGTGTTACTCTCTCTCTATGTATCTTGGTGATATCTGTCTGCTTATATCTCTGTCTATAGTTTTCTGGTTAGATTTTGTGTTGCTATTTCATTTATACCTGATGATGATTGCTTGTGTTGCAATCGAAACGTCGTATGTTATTATTTAATTTATTATTTTATCTTTATACGTGACTTTACCGAAAGAACCAAAGAGTACTGTATAAGGCTTCCGTACCCAAACCCCCTTTGTGTTTGTGTTGGAACCAAACCAATGACCTGCTACTGTGGGTCACGTAAGCCCCTCCCACTGCCGTGGCTGATTTCTGGCTCACGGGCACCATCTATTTCGTCATGCATTCAGAGGGTAGAGCAACTTTTGCCATCTTGCTTCACCTCTGGCCGGAGTTTCTCCACTGCAGAGGCGTCCTGCGGTTCAATTTGTTTTAATCTTGCTTTATACTGCCCACTTTTACGACACCAGCCTTGATAGTGCTGCTGGGCTCCTGATTGCATAATTGTCAGCACTGATAAATAAGGAGTGTGTTGTCATTAACACTCAGGATTATGGTGATAGCAGGTTCAGCGGGAGAGCCTCTCACGATCGGAAACTTGCAAGTTCAATTCCCTTGTCGGGGGTTGATTCAGTCCATCATCCTTCTGGGGTCGATAAAATACCAACCATCTTGTGGGAAAGTCAACCGCGGTTTGTCCTGCGGATAGACTACCACAGCAACACGGAATTCCCATCACTGACTCAGCACTTTACACATGAGGGCAGCATTTCCTCAATGCGCATTTGAGCAGGACATCACTTTTTTGTTTTTACAACGATGATAGTGAATCGGTTTGGAAGGGTGGAGGAGTCATCTTTAGTTTTGCGATATTAGCGAGGTAGGTGTATTGTGTGGCATTGTGCAGTTCAGAGAGCTCGATTATAACCAAGTAACTTCGACAGAGCATCTGGATTTTAAGTATAGCTGCAATGTGCAGGATTTTAGGCTTTTAATTGGTGAATATTGTGAGAGATTTTAACGTTTATAAAAGTATTGGCCAGAAAGTATTGTAATTGTTTGCACAGAGGGGAGGTTCAGAATCAAAATCTATATTTAGACTGCAGGAGAAATCTGATGAGCTATGAAGCTCTTTTTCACAGACGTCCAATATCAGCTGATCAGCAAGTTACGGGTTGGAGTGAGTGAGACATGTGCAGGATTATGGATGGCTGGTTCCCAATACGGGCATCGGAATGGCACGCAGAGGTTGGTGACTAAGGGGAGGAAGACCTGAAGCCAGATGGTGGATAGAGTACCAGCAGCTATTGGAGGTAACGTGTCAACTGTGCAACCACTGTGAGATATCGCCAAAAGGAAGCAACGATGAGATGTTGTCTCTTCAATGGCATTGGGAATGATGACCGTTGCAATCACTTTACACAAAATAATCTTTCATGAGGGTCCCGCATAAAATATCAGGTCAATTTCTTATTCAGCATATTTGCGTGCAGGAGTAAACCAGAATGCATGGGGGAATGATTTGCTCGTGGGGGAATAAAACTACATTTGAACAAATCGAAAAAAAACTCCTGTGCTTGATGTGGTGCCACCTACAGGCCCTGCCAGCGGGTTATTGGGTTCAGGATGACGGCTGCCCTATCCACAGACCTGCTCTATGCGATGCCAGGTTTAAAAAAAAAAATCAAGATTAGATTTTGAAGAGGAACATTCAAAACGGATATTATAATGTCGTGCTCTCAGATCCAGCATATCACTGTAGGACGAGAGTCGTGAACTTTTGTACCGGACATTTTTACAATACAGCTTGGAATTTAAAATGTCTACATTTGAATTATATCTCAAGACGTTCAACGAGCTCGATGTCGGGTGAGAGGGACGATAAGGGAGATATACGGGGCAGGCGTGATAGGGAATATGGTAAAGAACCATTAGTTAAAAAAATAATCGCAGGAGGAAGAGAAGCTCACTGGAACAGGGGAAGTCATCAGTGCAGAATGATCAGGGAGCACAACTTAGAGGACGAAAAAATTTAGAAGGTGCAATTATCAATAATAGCGGGTTCGTGTAGCGTTTGAGACCTCCGTGATGGGAATGGAAAGCACGGAGAACATCTGAGGGTTGAGGGCTGTGAGAATGGTAGGCAGCGGCATATTCGTGCATGATCCTTTAAGCCACTGATGACAACATTGTTTATGTTAGCATCTAAGTTCAACGTTCCTTGTGAAGTGTTTCAGTGCTTCCACGAGTGTGGTGTTCACAGTTCAGGACAACTTAGCGGAAGCACACCGCTTAAGTGTGTCTCAGAGGTGGCTGTGACGAGTAACTATATAGTCGCGAGGGGATGGGGCGAAGGGGCATGGTGAGTGTGGGGGCGGGGTGTGGGATGGGAGGTAGCGTTGTGTACCCCGAGCAACGATTGGAGTTCAAACTGAGACTTTGTAATGTAGATGGTGGAAGTAGATAAGCCGCCTTTTGTTATGCTGCCGGGTAAATTAGTAACGCATAGAGTTCAAACTGAAATGTGCAGGCTAAAAACAACGTGTGGTAATGTGGGGTAACAGACTGGGAGTATGGATACGTTTATAAAATTTAATCTGAACTAGCTGTCTAGCAGTAAACTACACGGCAGCTAAAGTTTAACTTGGTTAATTACATCATTCCAGTAATTTCTCCATGAAGCCATCTAGATATACAAGCATAGACATAACTTCAACCGAGATGATGGATTCAAATTGAGAGATGACAACAGCTTTTGGAGGCTTTCTTCAGCAGTGGATGATGATAATAACAAAAAAAATAGCAAACACCGAACACTAAATACAGTAATTAACTGCGCACAACAAATGGAACAAAACAGAAAACTAAATTAGGATACAAAAACATCGTTTACAACATAATGACACTTGATTTATAAAACGTTGACGCTGGTAAACAATAACAGGATGTGGGGAAACTTTCATCCAACAGTGGATAGACATCTTCTTGGTTCTTTCAGTAAAGTCACGTAGAAGGGAAGTAATAAAATAATCAAAATAAAACATAATAAAATTATTCTCACGACGTTTCGGCCACAATGCAAGCTGCCGTCCTCAGGTGAAAACCAGGTCTGTCGAGGCGACAGCGTCTGAATGAAACAGCACCATGCTTGGAGCATACATTTAAGCTGGGTTGGAAGGGGGGGAAAGGGCGCCTTGACAAAAGAATTTGCATATCAAGAGGAATTCAGCATATTTATGGGAAATGCAGGTATGTGATTAGTACTACTTATGCCCGTGCATTATGCAGGATTAGCAGCATCAAAGGGAGGGGGTATGGGAAATGGAGGTATGTGATTAGTACTACTTACGCCCGTGCATTATGCAGGATTAGCAGCATGAAAGGGAGGGGATAGGGGTAGCATTAATAAAGGGAAGGAGTGTTAATAGTATGTAGCTGCAGTAACTAAAACCACCACGTAAACAACTAAAGTATAAACTACATAGTATCATCAGTATACTAAATATACTCTACAATAAGCTGAGTTACTAACAGTAAGTAATACATTACAATTCTACGTCGTAAAAAATATAATATGCTTCCATCTAAACTTTATTCTCTTACATAACACGAGTCTACACCGTACTATATACTGCCATAGACAAACCCAACATTAAATTACATACTGTATTGCTATAAACCACCTATACCTTATACATTGCAATATTACACTATGTATTATTCTACCTACCCTAATGTATATCACACTGCTGTATATTCACTATACAATTACGATACTATATATTACGTTGTACATTGTATTAAGCATATGAATTTTATACTATTTGCTATTATACACTGTACCATTGACCGTTGTGTGAAAGATACTAAGAGGAAGCAACGAAATATGTCAATGGGAGAGTAGTGAAGGAAACTTGCAGCGGAGCAAAGAATCCATTCCCTGCGGAGAATACAATGCCAGTGAGTGGAACGCGGACTGAAAGTCACCGTAAACGTGACCACAATCAGTTAAGATCCGAAATGGTTTATTACGTCCTTCCAATGATTGCTAAGCCAGAATCCATCTTCTCGGTTGACATTGTCTCTGTGTTTGTATATGTGGATAACCTCATGAACGAATCTCTCATGGTAGCCAGATGGCTTGCAGAGAAACCTCTGTCTTGGAGAAGTCAATATCATGTGAGCCCACTGAATTGTAACAGTGATCTGCCACGGCTGAGGTGTTTGTCCTACCGTGTTTCAAGTCTGCTTTATGTTCACGGATGCGGTCAGAGACATGTCGTTTGGTTTCTCCGTTGTAACTGCTATCACAGAGGCAACTTAGTTTGTAGACGCCAGGGTACTGTATGTCTGGAACCACATCTTTTACAGACGGGACCAGATCACCAATTTTATGTACTGTGTTGAATCGGACCTGGATCTTGTGTTTTATCAGGATTTTGGAGATCTTTTAAGTGACCCCAGCAATGTAGGGTAAGGCGATGGTCTTGAAAGGCTCCTCAACAGGATCCTTCATGATGGTTGGAGTGATGGCTTTGCGGATTGTGTAGTCGGAGTAACCAATAGCCTGAAGAGCTTGGCGTACGTGTTTGAGTTCACTGGCAATGTGTTCCTGGTCGGATATGCATTGGGCTCTATGGTATAGAGCAGGGGTCCTCAAACTACGGCCCGCGGGCCACATGCGGCCCACCGAGGGCATTTATCCGGCCCATGGTCATTAATTGGGCTGCGCTTGTGAGCACTAATTGGGCTGCGCTGGTGAGCACTAATTGGACTGCGCTGGTGAGCACTCATTGGGCTGCGATCTGTGAAAAAAACTGCAGGTGTAATTCACTTTTTAATGGCACCCGCACCAGTGTGAGCCTGGGGTAAAAGCAGAGTTCCCCCAATCAGACTGCATTGATGGGCAGTGCAGTCTGTATGTCTCTGTGTGGGCAAAGTTATTGCTGGTATATTGTTTTTGTAGCGCTGTATATATATTGGTATTTTACTAATAGCAATTTTGACTCCCTAGGAAACAATGATGTCAAGAAAGAGAAAAATTTACTCAGTGTAGGATATTCAAAAAACAGTGGACTTATGATTACTTTTTCATGCAGTACAAGGAAAGAGTTGTGTGTCTGATATGCCAGAATATAGTGTCTGTGTTCAAAGAATACAATTTACGTCGACACTATGAAACTCAACATAAAGATAAATATGATTGTTTGGTCGGAGAAGTGAGAAAAGATAAAATATTAAAACTGAAAAATACATTAACAACTCAGCAAAATACTTTTGTGAAGCAGAAGCAGCTAAATATTTCATCACTGCGAGCAAGTTTTCAAGTTGCCAAGCTAATAGTGTGCACTGGCAGACCATTCGTTGAGAGAGAATTTGTTAAAGAATGCCTTCTTTCTGTTGCCAAAGAGATGTGTCCAGAGAAGGCCGATTTATTTAGTACAGTGAGTCTTTCAGGACCTACAATTACACGGAGGATTGAAGAAATGGGAGACAATTTCCATCAGCATTTGCAAAACTCCACAAAAAAACTTTCCTATTTTTCCTTGGCACTCGACGAAAGCAATGATGTTCGTGATTCTGCACAACTTCTAATTTTTATTCGTGGGACGAATGACTATTTCAAAGTCACAGAAGAGCTTGCTGCACTGCAAAGCATCAAAGGAACAACTACAGGAGAGGATATCTATGAAAAGGTTTGCCAAACTGTGAATGGTTTGGAGCTGAACTGGGCTAAACTAGCCAGTGTGACAACTGATGGTGCTCCTAGCATGGTGGGGTCTAAGAAAGGAGTAATTGCTCGCATTAACCAAGAGATGGACAAACATAACCATTCTCATCCAATAGCCATACACTGCCTCATCCACCAACAAGCGCTGTGTAGTAAATCACTGAAGTGGGACTCTGTTAACTTCATTAGAGCTCATGCACTAAACCACAGACAATTTCAGGAATTTCTGTCTGAGCTAAATGTTGACTATGAAGATGTTTTGTACCACACAGAAGTCCGTTGGCTGAGTCGAGGGAGAGTTTTGAAACGTTTCTATGACTTACTTCCACAGATTACAGCTTTTCTGTTTTCAAAAAACAAAGAAGTACCAGAGCTCAATGATGCAGAATGGAAATGGCACCTTGCCTTTCTGACAAATGTAACAGAGCTACTCAACAGTTTCAATGTGCAACTTCAAGGAAAGGGGAAGCTCATCTGTGATATGCAATCACATGTCAAAGCATTTGAAGTAAAATTAGGCCTCCTCGTCAAACAAGTGAAGGAGGAAAACTTCTGCCATCTCCCCACAACTCAAAATCTGTTAGCGGAAAAACCATTGGTTGCATTCCCAAACAAAACATGTGTGGATTCACTGGAAAAATTGCAAAAGGAGTTCCAATTTAGATTTAAAGAGCTTCATCTCCATGAACAGGACATACAGCTTTTCCGTAACCCATTTTCTATTGACATTGAAAATGTGGATACAATTTACCAAATGGAACTGGCTGAACTGCAGAATTGTGACTCTCTGAAAGACGCATTCAAGTCAAGCAGCCTTCATAATTTCTATGCATTTCTCCCCTCTGAGACATATCTTCATCTCAGGAACCATGCACTCAAAATGGCAACCATATTTGGCAGCGCTTATGTCTGTGAACACACTTTTTCCAGAATGAAACATTTGAAATCTCCAACCAGATCTAGACTAACGGATGCACACTTGCATCACTTGTTACGACTAGCAGTGACAAATATGGAACCGGACATTGACCATCTCATTAGCCAAAAGCAGGCCCATAGTTCCCATTGAAATACTGGCAAGTTTGTTGATTTAACTTTACTTGTTCTTCATTTTAAATATAGTATTTGTTCCCGTTTTGTTTCTTCACTTCAAAATAAGATATATGCAGTGTGCATAGGAATTTGTTCATAGTTTTTTTTTAACTATAGTCCGGCCCTCCAACGGTCTGAGGGACAGTGAACTGGCCCCCTGTTTAAAAAGTTTGAGGACCCCTGGTATAGAGTCTTGATGAGGGAATTTTTCTGGGATGGATGGTGGTTGGAATCCGGTTTTAGGTAAGCATCCGTATGGGTGGCTTTCCTGTAGACAGAGTGGCTCATTGAACCATCAGGTCTCCTTATAATTAGGACATCCAAAAAGGGTAGCTTGCCATCTTTTTCGACTTCCATGGTGAATCTGATGGCTGGGTGTATGGAATTGATGTGGTCGAGAAATTGGTCTAGAGTAGGCCGGCCATGTGGCCAGATGACAAAAGTGTCATCTATGTACTTCTTCCATAAGGTCGGGCGTAGAGTGGCAGTCTGGATGGCGTCAGTCTCAAATTTCTCCATGAAAACGTTGGCTACAACCGGATATAGGGGGGAGCCCATTGGGGTGCCCTCAGTTTGCTTGTAGAAAGTTCCATTCCAGGTGAAGTATGTATGGGTTAAGCAGTGTCTCACCAGGGGGGGGTACCCCAGTATTCAGTCCTTGATGAACCAAGTCTTCAATGATTGCGATGGTGTCAGGTACAGGAACTTTGGTGAATAAGGAAACCACATCAAAGCTGACAAGCAGGTCGTCTGGGGACAGGGAAATCCCCTTGATTGTCGATACCAGGTCAGTAGAGTTTAGTACCGCAGAGGTGGTTTTTCCAGTGAAAGGCCGTAGAATTTCAGACAAAAAACGAGCCAGTTTGTAGGTGGGGGCGTTGATAGTAGAGACAATGGGACGAAAAGGTGTATCTTCTTTATGTATATTGGGAAAGCCGTATAATCATGGTGGCCTGGCTGCAGAAGGTTTCAACGAGAACTGTTTGGTCTGATCAATTAATGCGGTTGAATCAGAAATGATTTTGTTGGTTTTAGTGACGAGGCTGTTGGTGGGGTCTCTTTTTATTTTTGTATAGCTGCCATCGTTGAGTAGTTCTTGAATTTTGTTGTTGTATTCTATGTTGTCCATGATGACAGTGGCATTGCCTTTGTCGGCTGAGAGGATGACAATGTGATCCCTCTTTTTTAATTGAGCTAATTCAAAACGCTCATCTTTGCTGATGTTGCTAGCTGGCATCTTAGCGTTTTTGAGGGTTGTAGAGATTTCAGATCTTGCTACGTCTGCAGCGATGTGACTCAGGCCCTTGAGAGCTACATCTACTCGGGCAATTATATCATTAACTGGTATGTGTCTAGGTGTGACTGCAAAGTTTAGTCCTTTAGCTAAAACGGATTTCAGACCTTCAGAAATAGAACTGTTACTGCGATTAATTACGACTTTGTTAACGTCTAGCTTTTCAATGTGTGGGTCCGGTCTCTTGTTTGAGAGGCGGTTGAATTTGGAAATCAAGTTGTCCTTACATTTGGTCGACATAGCGGCAACTGAAGAGGCAGTCATTTTGTCTACATGTTCCAATCCGATGTGAACATTGTTGCACTCAAAGATAAGTGTGATTTATAGAGTGTCTTGTCTAACTGATATAGATCGGTGCGCGTAAGTCTGAATTTCTCTGAGATAAGAGCTAAGCTAGTTCTAGACAGAATTCGTTTAGCATTAGAAGAAGTTACAGCAGCAGATGTTAGTGTAAATGCGTTTGGTATTACCTTAGAGTCGCGGCATCTCTTCAGAAAGGTGAGAGACTCGATTAGCTGAGCCTTCTTATTACGGAGCTTGTTGAAGGATCTCAAAGTTATGTGGAATCCCTCCCCGTAGAGGCGGTTAAATTTCGATTAAAAGCTTTCGTGACTGCAGGGATAGACAATGTCAGCTGCTGCTGATAATGAATCATGGTCTGATTATGAAGGTCCTACATTATGTAAGAGTCGATGACAGATTGGTTCCTCGGCCTGGTCCAATGATAGAATACGACGTTTCGATTGCAACACAAGCAATCATCATCAGGTATAATGAAATAGCGACATAAAATCTAACCAGAAAACTATAGACAGACATATTAGCAGACAGATATCACCAAGATACATAGAGAGAGCAACACAGGTAACAGAGAGAGGTGGTCGTCTCTGTGGGGTGGCCTTAAATAGACAGAGGAGGGCGGACGCAGAGAGAGGGAGGGGGGTTAGAGAAAAAATTAGCATATCAATGAGTGGACAACAAAACGTGGTGCTGCAAGTGCGATGACACGGCAAGCAAGCCTGAAAATCAGGAGAAGGACACACTAAAATTAAATAACCTAGTAAAATATCGAAATGTAATGTAATACAACACAGAGGGTCGGTCAACACACAATTAACGCATAGCCTGGTTGATTACGTATTTCAAAGATTGCTAAGTTAGAATTTAAGTGTGAACATTCCAAAGAGAGGACACAGGCAGAGAGAGAGCAAGTAGTCAGAGAGAGAGAGAAAACAGAAGATAAGTTTAAAACTTCCCCGTAGAAGTGATTCAATCTTAATTTTTAGAACTTTCGTGACTGCAGGAATTATTATTTGTTTCTTTCGGTTAAGTCACGTCTAAAGATAAAATAATAAATTAAATTAAATAATAGAATACGACGTTTCGATTGCAACACAAGCAATCATCATCAGGTATAATGAAATAGCGACATAAAATCTAACCAGAAAACTATAGACAGACATATTAGCAGACAGATATCACCAAGATACATAGAGAGAGCAACACAGGTAACAGAGAGAGGTGGTCGTCTCTCCCTCTCTCTGCGTCCGCCCTCCTCTGTCTATTTAAGGCCACACCACAGAGACGTCGTATTCTATTATTTAATTTAATTTATTATTTTATCTTTAGACGTGACTTAACCGAAAGAAACAAATAATAGTTCCTGCAGTCACGAAAGTTCTAAAAATTAAGACTGGTCCAATGAGTTTTGTCCTTGACCTTGTCCTGTTATAATTGCAAACAGAACATTTGAATAAATATTTTCGAGTATTTTTCTCCAAGTTAATTATCAATTGTGCTCTTGGCATGATGTCATGAGACAGAGAGTGCATTCCGAACTCTCTAGGTTGCTTGGTTTCCTCTTACGTACAAGCATATTGGAAATAATTTCCCTTTTGTCTAAAAGTAGGAGCCTCCTGAGAATTGTTATTGAGACTCAATAGGCAATGAAATGTAACAACAGTATATTGCATATCAGCAGAGTTCTCCCATGGGTAGACCTGTCCCAATGATATTATTGACATACTAAAAATTACATCAGTTTAAACATATTGCAAATTTTTTATTACATAAAAAAATCGGATTATACATTTCAACAGAATATCCAACTTTTTGATTGAAAAATGTCAGTGTTTTGTGCACTGTTTGGTTTAACATTGCATATGACACGGTGGTTATTGATAGTCATGCGCTATGGCACGCGGGATAAAATCAGTTGTGCTTGACTTGTAACGACGGCGGAATTATTATTGTTGACATTTGAACTTGCGGCAAAGTCAAAGCGGAAAATGCTGGTGTTGATCACGTGATCTGCTGCGTTTGCGAAAGGTCGATGCTCAGCGCAATTTTTTCTCATGCTGCTCTTTCCTCTCCAAATCTCCATAAATGTGGGTTTCTCTGAGAGTTCAAGTTATTTGATACAGCTTTGGGCAAAGCGAGCATGTGATGTTGTAACACCGACAGGGTACGCATGCTGCATTTGTAACCAGCCCCGTGGTAATTGTATCGTTATTTTTTCCCCCTCTCAAATGCTGTCATATTTTTTTTGTATTGTACAACAGCGTGTTGCGCTGGCCCGAACATCAACATCTCGACCAAAGTCTGTGAAAGTTCAGGGTGTGCAATCACGGCACTGCCCACATTGTACGCAACCTCGCTCAGCTGGTGTTTTGTTTGTACTCAGCTGTCAATCATAAACCTGCCCACGCCTATAATGCCTGGGGGAATAGTGGACGACAGGATGGGTGTCTTGGTTAAACTCCTAACATCTCGTCACTGTTGTTACGGTGACGAGATGTTAACTACCTCGCATGGTATGCAGGAGGTCGAAGGGTTCGATCCTGACCCTGGCGCCTGGATATTTAGAGTTTGCATGTTCTCCCCGTGGGGTTTCCCTCTACATTTAGAAACATGTGCTTAGAGTATTTGGTTGCTATAAATCTCCACGCGATAAGCCACTTTGTTGAGCTTCATTTGTTGCCAGGTCGCATCTGAAAAAGAGCTACATAGCTCAGTGGTCCTTACCTGGTAACATAAAAAAATTGTTTCAGGTTATAATTGTCACAATTTCCTTCGCAGTTTTCACATCCTCCAAATATCGCTCCTGCCAGTCCCCCTCCCTTCAAATCCAACTATACTCCAACCCCACGCACTTTCCCCTCTGGCAATCAAGGTGTTCTATCGATGTCAACTTTTTCTCAGTGGGAGATCTTTCTCCTCTAGAACTCTCGTCACCTTTCCCGCAGCCATACCATCACAAATCTGCACTGGCCAGCGTAGTGAAGTATAGTAAAATAACCCCCGTGACCCACACCGATTGAAGAGGCCCTCGGCCAGCAGTGGAATGAACAAAGTCACTGCATGTATATGTAAAATATGGTGGATGATTATTACATTTGTTTTACAAATTCAGCATCAGGAATCCTCTTAATGGTGAATTCGTGACAATGTCAGTCTATAAAAAGAAATGGAGGTGTGCTCTAACTTTGCTACAGTCTGACAATTTAGAACATCTGATGCGACCAGATTAAAGCAAATCGAGATGGAGTGTCTCTTTTCAATGGAAGCTGGTCATTCCGCTTGTTAAAAAAAGTACACACACACGCATCTGATTGTACGCTTTGTTTAGTACGTGTTCAGAATTTTGGCTTCTCTCGCTTGCAGGTGTAGTGACATCGCGAGATGTCAACGTGCAGTACCAGTCTTAGAGTGGCATGACATATGGTGTAACGACATCGCGGATATCACAATGGTGTGGGTGTAGTACCGGCCCTAGAGGGGCCCGGTGAGTGCTGATTGATAGCGCTTGATGGCACCACGCTTGGCGTGCAGTGCGGGCCCTACAGGATAGGGTGTGGGAGTGCCATCCGTAGGAATGAGGTTACTAAAGGCCATGGCACTCTGGTGAACATGGGAGGACACGTGACTAGTTAAGTCTACAAAGGGGCCCCAGAGAGGGCTAGGGGTGGTCACGTGATTGGGACCCGGATCCTTCCCGAGGATTCTGGAAGGTGGTCGTGGCCAAGGGCGGAGCCAGCCGCGCCGCAGAGAATATAAGCCGGGTCCCGAGAGGGACCAGGGTTGTTGTTCATCCTGGAATAAACCCTGCATCTACGTTCTCCGTTCAACGAATCTCCAACACGTGGACCCAGACCCAAGCTGTTGGTCCCGGTCCATAGTAGCAGTTACGTTGTAACTAGTGTAGTTAGCCTGGTGGTCACCACCACAGGTTGTTATTCTGTTAAGGGGAAGTTACCCCGTGTGTCGGAGTTGAATAAATGTGTTGCCTCCAAGTCTATGTCTGCGACTCAGTTGAACCCATTACACAGGTGATGAAACACGTTTTAAAATCATATTCTCATTGTATATATTTCGCTTAACGTAACACGATGAATCGTGAACGATTTATTTTCGTACCCTGATGGCGCTCATAAAGGACCTTTCACAGCACAAAGGGGCTAGTGAAATTGTGGTTTGTCCAAGTCCATCTATAGGATAACTAACAGTGGTTATCATTTTTTCTAGATTTGAAGTTTTCGTGACTGCAAGGATCTATACTCTTTGTTTTTTTCGGTAAAGTCACGTAGGTGAAAACTAAATAAAATCAAAATAATACAACTACATTAAATCACAAGTTAGTTGTTTTATTTTAATTTTATTTTGTTTTCACCTACGTGACTTTACCGAAAATAAAACAAAGAGTATAATGGTTATCATGTTGGATATGCTGACCCCCGCCATAGGAATATGGAATTAGTAGCACTGTCTTAGGCTTCTAAACAGGAGATGAGCACTGGCTCAATTCTAAATTGAGCAATAACATCACTTTCAATTGACGGCAATTGACTTAATGATAATAAATATTGATAATACCCATTGATGATTAGAATACCCAATGATAAGAACTACCTATTGATGATAAATATCCACGTGTCTGAAAAAAATCACAACTTACATTTTCATAATATTGACACTTTCAGTTTGTGATGTTTCATTTATTCATTTTAGTAGCATACCTTGAAAGAGTATGTTGCTGTATTAGTGTAAGGCAATCGATGCCTATTGGTGTGATTGCATATGTTGTGTTTACTTTACTCCGGGCTGTTGACTTTGCATTGAAATTCTGCTCAGCATTGGCCACCTTGCACACTGCTTGGCTCTCCCATTGTCATTCACAAGCAATGACTACATCCTATGCCTTCTGTGTGCTGAGCGTGCGTATCATCCAGCAGTCAAACAGACACGAGCTGCCGATTTACTATGCTGAGAACGAAAAAACGTGTTGATGGTGAAAAGAAAATAATATATTTAACCCTTTCTGGCAATAAAACGAATGTTAAGATGTTCAAACACCACATATATACCTTTTGCAATGCATCAAGTCTGCATTACACACATACTTGTGGCAAAACATGCAAACACACATGCTCTGATAATATAATATATGTATTGTCGACCTGAGCTATAAGTGTTTCTGATGCTTGCATTGTTTTTGCATTGTTCGCTTTTTGGCGTTATTTTCTGGTTTGACACTGGTGAGACTAGTTCATGAAGAAGGCTATCTCTGGTGTAGGCCAATCAGTTTCAAAGACAATGCATATATTATCAGAGTCTGTTTGACGCAATGATTATAATAAGAATATTAAGACTTTGAGCAAGCTTATGTTGAGTGAACTGAAGTTTAAGAACTCTAAGACATTTTTTATTCACATTTGAAGTAAATAAAATCACAAAGCAAGTTGATAAAAACGTGAAAAATATAGAAAGTTAAGGGAGACTTACATCGTGGGAAGTTAACTACCTTGCCTGGTATTTAGGAGGTCGTGGGTTCGATAATATACCCTGACGCCCGTATATTTGGAGATTGCATGTTCGCCCCACGGTGGCGTGGATATTTTATCATGTCCTCCGGTTTCCTCCTCCACATTTAGAAACATGCGTTTATAGAGTCTCTGACCGGGTATAAATCTCCACATGATAAGCCACTTCGTTGAGCTATCATTTTTAGTCAGCAGGTCGCTTCTGAAAAAGAACGATATAGCTCAGTGGGCCGTACCTGGTAAAATTAAATAGTAACAGTTAGTAAGTAACGTATCGTATCATCAAAAATGAAATCACGGCAAGTGCATGCAAAATCAAAGTGCAATAAATTCATAAAATGCTGTTTTTATAACATCAGTTCCTGAATGTACTCCCCTTTTCAGGTAATCTTTCACACGTATCGCTCTCTCTGTGTAATCCCAACGAATATAATTGTGTGCTCTGAAACAAGTAAAATCAATATCGTATTCTAAGAAACGTTTTGTTTCTGATGAAGTTGCCATGAAGTTACACGATGTTATTCATTTTTTTCCCGAGGTGCACTTGCTGTATTGTGTTTATGATAGCGCCTATGGCTGCCTAATGCTTTCATGAATGGCATTGCTTTTTAGACCATTGGCCAAAATCAATAATGACGTGTTTACACAGGAGGCTTAAAAAGCAAAGGCATTCAGGCCAAGCTGAGAAATTTAGAGAGCCTGCTTCAGATTGCACACATATTTTACGATTATATTTGTTCACTTTTGACAGCCTCACTGAGCCTCGTGACTCCTTTTCAAGATGAAACTTACAAATACATTGTAGTCGGCTGCAGTGATCGCTACGCATCTATCCATTGATTAATTTACCTTCAAATGTATTTATTTTAAAAGGTTCCATATTCAGTTAAATTTGTTTACGCGGGTAGCACACAATGGCCTACTCTCGTGAATGGCAATACGGGATCTTTCACCTCCACTGATAATCAGTATGTGTGCGTAGTTAAAATGCACTGCGGTATTAATCAAGGCGGTTTACTGGAATCGAACCGTGAACCTCTGCTACGAGGGGCGAACGCGCTACCGCTGGGCCATAGCACCGCCCGGATGGATTGCGCAAAACACATTGCAAACCCCTAGTGGTACAAAAATTTGGCAACTCTGGTTACTCTTGCACTGTTTAGCTGGCATCTCTCTCAAGCTGTCATACTGCCTCCAGCACGTGCAGAATGCAGCTGCCATCATTCTTACTCGAACACCAGTTGTTGAGCACATTGCCCCAGTAATTGAGTCTCTCCATTGGTTTACGATAAGATTTCGAGTGGAGTTCAATATCCTTCTTATGACCTACAAGGCCATCAACAATGCATCTTCCACCCGTGACCTCTTCCACCCGTATGCCCCAACGCGAGTTCTTCACTCGTCTGCATGTGGGCTACTCTTGTGTGTGCGGAGGTCGCACTTCCGTTCAATGAGTGACCCCGGGGGGCTTTTCTTGTGTGGTCCCCAAGCTGTGGAATTTACTTCCATCAAATGTTCGATCTGCTCTGAGTCCCTCGGTTTATTTAAATCCCGTCTTAAGAATGATTTTTTCTTAAAGGCCTTTTATCCGGATTAATTTGGTTGTGTTTTGGGAGTGGGGGGGTGTATCTGTGGTTAAATCATGAGCCTGCGTGCTTTCTTAGGTTTTAGAATTGCGTGAGTTATTTACTTACTTGCTTTTAGCTCTATGCAGCGCCTTGCGACTTCTAGTGAAGCACGCTTTATAAGTGTAAATTATTATTACTTGACAAACGCGCAGGACTGTTTTATCTTGAGAACAACAAAACACATTCCTGCGGAGGGAGCTGGTAGGAATGTTGGGTTGCTCGGTCAATGGTCAGGGTCAACAGCGGCGTGGTGTATTCCGCAAATATGCCCGACTGTGAGGGCGGGCACAAGCCGGCGTGAGTAGGTTAAACGTTGAGTTTTATAAGGGCACCACGGGGTGACCAGCCCCTCCCCATCCAGCCCCACCCCTCCCACCCCCCATCCAGCCCCTCCCCACCCTCCCCATCCAGCCACTCCCCACCCAGCCCCTCCCCACCCAGCCCCTCCCCACCTAGCCCCACCCTCCCCACCTAGCCCCACCCTCCCCACCCAGCCCCTCCCCACCTTCCCCTCCCCACCCAGCCCCTCCCCACCCTCCCCTCTCCACCCAGCCCCACCCCTCCATTTTTTCGATGCACGACGGACGGACACAATAATCCCCTGTGGGCTGGTGGAACCAGGAGGTTCATACCAGTATAAGAGGCGTTCTGGCGGTTACCAGTGGACAGTCCATGAAGGCACCTTTCACAAACTGCACTCGAACTTGATTTGAAGCTTTCGTGACTGCAGGAATTACTCTTTGGTTCTTTTGGTAAAGTCACGTAGAAATAAAATAAATAACATAATAGAGTACGACGTTCCGATTGCAATACAAGCAACCGTCATCAGGTAGAACTAAATTTGAGAGATAGACAAAGCACAGACACGGAGACACACAGACAGACACACACACTAGCAGAGAGAGACAACACAGAGACACACAGAGAGAGACACACAACATAGACACACAGAGACCAAATGCCTGTGTCGAGGCCTTAAATAGAGAGGGGGGGGTCAGATAGAGAGGTGGGTCTGCTGGGGCAGAGATGTGCTTTCACAAAAGTTATTCTCAGCGACATACGAAGATATTTAGCAACAATGGATTTGATAAATGGATTAACATTAATAAAGAATATATTAACCACTTCAGATTTTCTGATGACATTGCCTCTTGTGCACATAATGTCGTGCATCTGATATTCTCCATGAAGTTTGTGTCGTATGTCAATGATACTATGTTGTATGAGATGAAATATTAAAAGTAATAGCGTGGTTTGTTTTTGTGTGCAGTCATTTATGACTGGACAAAAAGACCAGCTGAAAACTCGGTTAATCGTCTGCGATTTGCACCCAGGACCTTAATGGCAAAGCATTAGCCTTCTTGAGCCACCTGGCCATACCAAGTAGAGGTTGTTATCGAGGCTTAGATTACTCTGTGCACGCACACACACACTCTTGTGCACAATACACGGGATTCGGTGAGCTCAAAGGAGGTGGATGAAGAGGATCCCTCGCCGTGATTGCCAAAGTGGTTGCATTGTCTGACTGACTTTTCGTGGAAAGCAACAAACGCAGCACAATCAATCGCGAGTGGTGTGCAAAAAAAGTAATGTATCTCTTGTTATGGCTTTTGGTCTCGAATCCTATGTTTTATTTACAGTACAGTACGAGCATTTACATGTGTAGTGACATAGCGCTGACTGTCGTACAGCAGCTGCAACTGCAGGTGGGCACTTAGAGCACACGCTGTTGAGCATATCCGCGGGTGTGCCGGCAGGGCGGAGGAACTGGGGCAAAGGTCATGACAGACCTCACCTGGAAGCCCCTGGACCCCTCTGGTGGGTTCGAGAAGGGAGGCCTGGCTAGGGTGGAGACAAGCCGTGCCGAGGGGAATATTAGCAGTGGTGAGCGAGAGCTCATGGCTGCCGGTTCTGGGATTGGACTCGTCTCGTCGTCGATGTCGTCATCGCCCTCGTCGCCGCTGCCTTCGCCCGATCATTGTGCGGCCAGACAGTAGTTGGCTGTCCTGGTCGATAACGTCGGTGCAACGCTGACAGGGGTCGTATGGCAGCGTGGTCATGAGAGAGACGGGGCCGGAGTTGGTGGCATGAAACGAAAATAAAATGGGAGGACAGTGCCTCCTGCGACTACCTCGTCTCCGACTGAGTGTGTGTGCGACGCATGCCACACACACACACAAGCCTTGAGCAGAAGGAATAAGATACCTACGACACTACACATGTCTTTTTGTTGTTGTTAAGCTCTGGGTGGATTCTTTTGGCTGTGAGGCTGTGCACCAATTATGGTGGGAAAATCTAAAAATATCCCAAATTAATTAAGTAAAAAATTTCAGATACGGGCACACGATGACCTGCATTAGCAAATATTCATTGGTTCTTTCGGTAAAGTCACGTAGATAGAAAACAACAAAATTAAAAATAATTAAACAAAAACTCAAGACGTTTCGATCACAACACAAGCGGTCGTCATCAGGCGGAGAGAAAAGGGGGGGCAAGCCTCTAAGCTGTGAGTGGGCAGGGCACAAGAGCCGTGGAGCCAGCCCTGAGTGTCGAGCTGCGCAGTCCAAGTGTGTCAGCAGCATGGGCGGGGCAGCTAATGCTAATTCAGGAGAAGACAAAGGTAGAGAGAGGGGGGCAGAGCTAGGGGGAGAGAGAGGGGGTAGAGATGGGGGGCATTGTACCTCGCTCCACACATCCACACCGCTGACGGTGGAGGTTGACAAGAAATTACATATCAAGTCTTGACCGAAAGTGGTTGATGACATCTTTCCAATGATTGCTGAGTTTATAACTGTCTTCTCAGTTGAAATTGTGTCTGTCTATATATGTGGATGGCTTCATGAACAAATCTTTGTTGATAGCCAGTAGGCTTGCAAAGTACCGTCGTTTTAGAGAAATCAATTTTGTGTAAGCCAGCCTAATTAAAATAATGATCAGCTACAGCAGAAGTATTGGTCCTACCGTGTTTCAAATCTGCCTTATGTTCACGAACACGGTCCGAGACATGTCGCTAAGTTTCCCCAATGTAACTGCTGCTGCAGATACAGCTTAGTTTGTAGACACCGGGATATTGCATGTCAGGAATCTTGTCCTTCACAGATGGGATCAGATCACTAATTTTATGTACTGTGTTAAATCGGACCTGAATCTTGTGTTTGTTCATGATTTTGGAAATATTTTTGGTTACCCTTGCTATGTGTAATAAAGGACTCTTAGGCGATGTTGGTCTCCGTCTGTCCTTTATTGGGTTCTTGTCTCGCACCCCGCAATGTCCCTGGTCGGACCCGCACCTCTTCCATCGCGTGCCCTCCGCACGCCGTCTGAGTCCTCCGCTCTCTCTGCAGCCACACCGCTGCCCATGTCCCCCGCACACTCTGCAGCCACCCTGCTGCTCCGTGTGCTCCCGCACACTCTGCAGCCACCCTGCTGCCCCGTGTGCTCCTGCACACTCTGCAGCCACTCCGCTGCTCCACGTACACCGCTGGCCGACGGTGCCGTGAATCCGACCACGTGGCAATTCGTGCCAACCCTCCGCCAACACCCCGCGTGGCTCCTTCTATCTTTACTTTCTCTCGACTGCCGATCCCCTTCCGGTTCTCACCCTATATCCTCCTCCTCACGTGACCCTGACTCCTCCTCCTCACGTGACCCTGACTCCGCCCCCACTCACCCCGACGACCAGGCTCCACCTCCCTTAATACCCCGGCCCGTGCGAGTGGCGCGGAGTCCGCGCCCACCCTGTCCTTGCTCGCATTACATATGTATGGCAATGTGATGGTTTTGATTGGATCTTCAGATAGTTCCTTCCTCACGGTTGTGGTGATGGCATTGCGGATTGTGTAGTCAGAATATCCATTCACCTTAAGAGCTTGGTGTATGTGTTTGCGTTTACTGGTTAGGTGTTCATGGACGGAAATACATTGAGCTCTATGGTGTTGCGTTTTGATGAGGGAATTCTTCTGAGATGGATGGTAGTGGGAATCAGGTTTTAGGTGTCAGTATGGGTTATTTTCCTGTAGACAGAATCGCTCATTGAGTCGTCTGGTCTTTTTTTTATTAAGATATCCAAGAAAGGTAGCATGCCATAATTTTCTACCACCATGGTGAATTTTATGGCTGGGTGTATGGAATTGATGTAGTTGAGGAATTGATTCTGAGCCAGTCGACCATGTGGCCAGATGAAAAATGTGTCAGCCATGTACCTCTTCCACAAGGATGGGTGTAGAGCGGATGCCTGGATGGCGTCTGATTTAAAATTTTTCCATGAAAATGTTGGCTACAACCAGAGATAAGGGAGAACCCATTGGAGTGCCTTCAGTATGTTTGTTGAATGTTCCATTCCAGGTGAAGTATGTATTGGTGAGGCAGTGTCTCACCAGGGCCGGTACATCAGCATTCAATCCTTATTGAACCAAATCTTCAATGATTGCAATGGTATCGGGCACAGGAACTTTGGTGAAAAAAGAAACTACATCTAAACTAACGAGCAAACCACCTGGGGACAGTGTCCAAAATGTCCATTAATTGGACATTCACAACTGTTAAATAATTGAATTAGCACGAGGCTTGGGCGGTCGAGGAAGATTACAGCAGTGCAAGGGGAAAGGTAGCAGCATCGTGACAATTATTTATCGTTTACCTCACAAGTTTCCTACTTAGTCAATGCGTCTTTGGATTTCAATTGTAGTCCCTCTTACGACAGCTACTGTGTTGGAAACTATTCATTTCCATGGCAGGAGTCAGTTTTATTGCAAACTGCTGTTGACTTAGTTCCATAAAGCATTGTTCGTTTTTAGTGACTCCAGGGGGGTAATGGATTCAATACATCCACGATTGGGAATAG
Source organism: Lampetra fluviatilis (assembly GCF_964198595.1). Classification (NCBI taxonomy): domain Eukaryota; kingdom Metazoa; phylum Chordata; class Hyperoartia; order Petromyzontiformes; family Petromyzontidae; genus Lampetra; species Lampetra fluviatilis. The sequence goes on from NC_136289.1 coordinate 1,717,603, forward strand.
CACTCATGTTCCTCTGACTGTGAGTCAAATGCTTTGTGCTGGTCCCATTTGATCAGATGAACATCAATGACAGGAAGGGTGGTCAATAACAAATGGCACGGTTGGCTACGTTATGGTGCGAAAGAAGTTCACCATCCATATCATTATATTATTTAGTTAATTGTATTTGTTGTACAGCAAACATTTCAGCTTACACTTCCCACATAATGGTATCTCTACACACAATGACGTTTAAGAAAGCACACCTACATAATGGAAACTCGCCATTATAAAACTAATGAATCACATTGTCATTCAGACGACGTATACACTGAGATAGATTCAACTTGGTGAAGCTTGAAAATAGTTAAGAAAAGTTCTATTATCTGTTCGCCTTTTGGCGAACACTGATAAGACTAGGCCCTAAAGAAGGCTGTCTCTGTTGTATACCAATCAGTTTCAAAGACATGGTGTATATTATCAGAGCATGTTTTTGTTTGCATGTTCACCACAAGTACGTGTGGTTATTTCAGACGTGATTCCTTGAAAAAAAGTTTATATTTGGTGTTTAAACATTTTATTGCCTGTTTTATTGCCAGAAAGGGTAAAATCAATCCTTATTTTTTCCTATGATCTGCTTTGTCCTTTGTAAGATGTCAAACTTAAAGTTCAAGTGCATTTATTAGGTATAGCCCTGTGAGCCATTCGGCTCTTGAATCGGGTGCAACTGCAACAAACAAAAAACAAAAACATGAACAAGAAAACATCTTAAAGTGAATATGTGACTAAGTGCAAACAGAAAATCCAAGAAAATACAGCAAAATATTGCAGAAAAAAACACCTGCCATTGGACGGGGAGGGGGGGACTAAAGACGAATGCATCAGTTTTTCCATTATCACCGTCCCTTGCCCAGCTCAATCATTATCCAGCTATTGGTGACATGAAATTGGAGTGTATTTTACAACCAAAGACTTGTCTATCACAAGGTTGGATCAACGCCAAGTGTACACTTGCCAATACACCTCGACTTGGATACATCACTTTGACACAGCACTCTGATATCACCCCGGAGTCTTGCGTAACTTCCAATTGTAACTTGAAGCCAGTGCACATGCACTCCAAGGATCGCATGGCCTTTTGCTTAGCTAAAGGGTCCCGCAGCCAATTGTGCATTCTTGTTTCAATGCACACCATGCATTACATTATTTATAATCAGACAACAATCATGACCTTTCAGAGACCAATTTTCCAGGTGCCTAGAAACACACGTATACATGGCAATACCCTGCTCGCTTGGGGTAGAGTGGTGACACAGTCGTTATTGCACTGTACTCATAACCCAACAGTTTGAGTTCGATTTGGCTAACATTACTGGTGAATTGTACCTGAACCTTCACCAACTCATACTGACCAATGTCGGGAAGTATGGTCAGAGAGCCCCCACAAACAACATGCCTTAAGGAGCCCTTCATCCAAAAGTGGATTGAACAAGGGCTGCACATTTTTTTTCACCTTGGCTGTTGCAATGGAAGTGTTTAAAGTAGTTAATGCTCAAGGACTTTATCCAAATTACAATCCCTATATTTTGCCGAGACCTGGCTATTCACAGTTATGTCAGTGTCAATGTGTATCAATGCTTAAGTGAGCACTGGAGCTGTGCTTATCTCTACTGGCAGCGGATTATATTCTACATTTACATAATTAACCCTTTCTCATTCTGAGATGTCTGCAAGTTGCAGAGTGGGTGTTCCGTTCACCGCTGAATTTCGGAATGATGCATTGTACCGTTGTTTTTAAAGACATTGTACTCATCGCTGAGAACTATGGTGATAGCTGGGGCCAAACTGCCACACGCCCTCCCACATGGCTTCGTGGGAGTCTCGGAATCGTAAGAAAAACGGATGACGTACAAGTACGTAATAATTAACATTTACCTCTAACCACGTATGTCAACGGAATGGGAAAGGGTTAAGGTGTAACCATATTCTTTGGGTTTTTCGCTAAAGTGACTTCATCACCTGATGACAACCGCTTGTGTTGCGATCGAAACGTCGTAGTTTGCATTTTTATTTTCTTTGAACCTGTCGACGTCACTTTACCGAAAGACCCAAACAATATGAATTCCTGCAGTCACGAAAGCTTCAAGTCAAGATTTCAGGTGTAAACAGTTTATCTCTACCACAACCAGTCTTACCGCCCAAAGAGTGGTAACAATTGATCAATCCCCAAGATGTTATGGACTGAGTTGCCTTTACATAAATATATTTTTTAGTTGATGCCTGTTTATCCATCCACGGTGCCAATTGGATGAATGTTAACAGAGGGAAGTATCGTTTTTGTAGTATATTTGTGAAATTGGCACATGATCATTATCCTCGTGGACAAATGTCGTCTGTGATACAGTATTGCGTTGGCAGTGATGCACAAGCACAACAAATAACTAAGAACATTCGTTCATCACGCTGCCCTTATGATAGGAATGACACATACATAACAGGCACCATTTCGGTTCATTGCCCTTCTTCATAGCACAAAACACAACTTGTCTGCATTGGCTTTTCCTGTTATCTGATTGGATGACTCTGTAATTATTATTATTCACGTTTATCGGTTTCTTCTTCATTGTATTGGCATTTCGAGCAGTGGCGGCTCCTGCAAAATCTCTCAGGGGGGGCAAATGTCTGGATGATTGATAAGGATAAGGTCCACCCATGCAATGGATAAATTAACAGCTTAAACATGTAAAGGCAACTTCACTTCTTTAATATTAATGAAAAATAAAGTGACTCTTACAATACATCTTGTTTGTTTCTATACTCACTATTAAAACAAACCACTCAAGTTTCTTTTATTAAAGATTCCACTAGGTGGCGACAAATTATATTGTTGGATGAAACGTGCTTACGTATGATGACGTAAGCACGTATGATGACGTAAGCACGTATGATGACGTAAGCACGTTAGGGCGAGCCCTCCCGGAAGCCATAGAGAATGCATTGCAGCGCCCCCGTTCGAAAAAAAACATCCTTGAATGTAAGTCTATGGGACCACTCGGGGCGATTCTCAGCTGGAGGGAAATCGCCCAAAAAGAGGCGGTACTCCACAGAACGTAGCATGACGCTGATTGGACTATATCCAGAGGCACAGTGACGGCTAGCGTGACTCTGTGGTTGAATGACATTGGTGGTGCGTCGCCCAATCGCCCTAATGAAGAAACCGCCCCTGATTTCGAGTGTGGTTGACATTTATATTATTATTATCAGCTTTCGATTTCACTTACATTTTATCTATACTTGTAGTTTTTTTTTACGTACAGCGCTTTGAGATATTTAAATATGAAATGTGATTAATAAAATATAGATTATTATTATACTTGAGGCGATTCTATTATAATTATGTACGTGCTATGAAGGGGCACTTTTACCATAAATGTCACCGATTTTAGATATATTATATGGCAGTGTTATTGAGAAATGTGTTACTGTATTGAATGCTGTTTGGGGTCATTCATGTTTACTTTGCAGCAGTTGGTACAATTTGGTAGGCATGCATAAATGAATGGATGGCCAGTTAATAGTTGAGGCATTGTAGTTAGCACTGAGCACAAGGATAATGGCTATCTCTGCTTAACCTCAAGCTCATCTATTCAAGAGGTGTCACCTGATTGAACCAGGCGAAAAGCCACTCACAATCGTCAGCTACCTTGCAAAAGAGAACTGTGCAATAAATGATGACACAAATATTTCATTCGTGAGTACATATATACAGTATATATTTCAAATTTAGTTCATGTGAATGTAAAAATTCTGCACAGGATTTAGTTTGATACATAGTTTATATGATTCTTAGTCATGTCTGTAATTTTTATATGTCTCAAAATGTTAATGTTAGTATCACCAGCACTTGTGCACATGAATAGATAAAATGTATTCAGTTTAAAAGCTTAAAAGTTTCTCAAAATTGTTGATATATTTAAATTGACACTGCAAGAGAAGTCCTTTACAGGGACATGGCACAAGCTGTGTGGACCGAATCATCTTGCGGACCAAACATTTCCCTTTAAAAGGCGAAAAAACCCCCCCATAATCGATAGCTATTTCTAATAATTATATCACAACTGGAAAAAACTGCACTGCAATGGTTCTGGAGTTTATGGCAACCCAACAGTGTGGTCCCTCAGATGGGGCCGCGCTGTGGTCAATTCTTCTCTCGAGCACCTGCCTTTGCACAACTGTCGGCAACTTGAGGAGTTGAGGTCAACTTTCAGGTGCAAAGTTCAACAGCAGGCAACTGCAGTGGTTGGCAGGTGCGAAAGTTGCCCACGGTCGGGTGCAGTGAACGCTCGAGGAAAGAAAGATTTGGCATGCACCCGAACCCGGAATATCGTACTCAGATCTCGAAAGCTCTTTGCGTTATACGCCCGCATACTTGCGTGCACCTGTCCATATCTTCATCCCCTTGTACATCTGAGATAAAGTGTCATGAAAAGTGACAATTATAAATGGTATTTTGGTATGTAAAAGATGCATTGTGTTGAAAGCTTCAGCATGACATCCCAACATATTTGATTTTTAGTCGTATCGTGGAAGAGTTGCTAGACAACAGACTACTTTAAATGCAATGGAAAAGCAATTGTTTTGATATGTTCATATATTATTTAAAAGAGCTTCTGGTATTCATATTCTTTAGGGAGGGATCTGAATTGGCATGTTTCGTCATTTTATTTTCAAACAGTGTTTTGAATGTGGGAGAGAATTAGAAATCCTGGAGAAAAACTACACATTGAAAAACTGGAAATGTTGTGTCAAACAAAGTGATGGAGTCCGTGGTGGTTTTAACACTGATGTGTGTCTTTCTGCCCCCTCTCGTTTCTCTGCATCAGTCCCGTGGACTTGGACGATGGTTTGGAGAATGATGCTGCTCAAGAGGGGATTAACAAAGCTGCCTTAGGGGGTCTTGTGTACGGAGACTACCTCCAGGTAAGGATATATCCATTACAAAGGTTGTAGAAGGCCTGAATAAGAAGCCTACTATAAATAATTAACAAAAAACCTCTCCCAATGCCTCAAATAAACATTGGTAAATTTTTATATTGGGGAATGACACGTCTTTTCCATATTTATAACGGTTGGCTACGTAGGGTGCGAAGAAAGTTCAACACACATACATTTAGATTTTTAAGTTTAATCGCGACATTGGGTATACATCTACTGAATCAGTTACTTGATTTATGTTCCGTGATTGCAAAAGTGCTCAGTTTTACATAAGCAAAATACGAGTGAGTGAAAATGTATTGGTGGAAAAGGCAGACAAGATTGCTCTACATGAAAATCAGTTCAAGTTTCAGTACAAATATGAAAAGTTTTTCTCGTGTTCATATAGCACAACCGATTCGCAGCTTATACAATATATGCCTGTAGCACAACCCGCATTGAACTTTCAGTCAAATTATACTCAAAGCTAGCATTCTACATGAAGAAATGTGACGCCAAACTACCCATGCACAGCAAAATATGTACAGTCGGTTTGTTGTTGCATATTTCATAATTGTAAAATGGTGCGTGTAATCGAGCATTTCCCATCAGATACTTTGCTATTGTTCGATGTTTATTGTGAATTGGGAGCCAGCTCGGCCTAACTTTGCCAGAGCCTTTTCCCTTGCAGATGGAAGTTCGCACGTATAAATCCTAGGGAGGGGATTCACAATTCTGGGGTTGATAAATGAGTGGCACTCTTAATCAGCATTGGTTTGGTATTATGGAGGGACAATTACACCCCCCTCCTCCTCCCTCAAATATCAAATAAATTACCATTTTGAATTACTAATATAATTAACATTTTGCTTGAAATGTGGGTTTGCCTGTTGAGTGACAATCTCATATGAGAGCGTGTGGGAAAGTTTGCTCTGTACTGTGCAGAATTTTTTTTACGTACAGATGTTAACCAACTCGTCTGGTATACGGGAGGTTGTGGATTCGATCCCGACCGTGACACCTGCATATTTGCAGTTTGCATGTTTTCTCCCCGTGGTCGCGTGGATTTTTAGCTGGGTCTTCCACATTTACAAACATGCGTTTGGAGTCTATGGCTGCTGTAAATTTCCACGTGATAAGCCACTTCGTTGAGCTAAAATAATTTGTTATAATTTAAGTTTTAGAACAGCGATGGGCAACCCAGGCGAGTTAGTGGGCCATATTAGCAGCCCTCCTTCACATCAGTGGGCCACAAGCTTTAGATCGTGGATGTGCACTCATCATGACCCCACACATTACCCTTGACAAACTGGGACCAGGCCATCACGAGGAGCTCCATGGGATGCATGCGGCCCGTGGGCCGCAAGTTGCCCACTACCAGCTTAGAAGATAAACAGACTACTTGTAAGATGTTTTAATGGAAGTTCTGTGAATCAGCTATTCCGCGGGCCAATGTCGAACACAAGGGGCATTCATTCTAGATTTGAAGCTACGTGACTTTACCAAAAGAACTAAGAGTACAGGGGGCATTCCTCGGTGTAGTTTTTCCTGAATGGATTCCTCTTCTCGTGGCGTAAAGGCCAACAACACAATTGTAATAAATTTGAAAAATCTACAAACAATGTGGGTGCGAAAAAATTGCTTTAACAATCTGGCTATTTTTTACGTATGTGCTGGGTTTACAAGTTGGCCAGGAGATTGTCATACAAAAAGCAAATTAGTGCAACAGTCTACGTGGACCTCGGAGTATTATCCCCTCATATACATCAGCTTTCTTTGGGTACCCTGATTTCCTCTGAAATGCCAAACATTCACTTTAATTTCAGAATCACAATATTCATTTAAACTGGAGGAATCCGATGAGTAGTCACAGATGTCCAATTTAATTGCCAATGCAGAGTTCTAATGAAAAGTGACTTGCTCTAAATGTAAATCGCATTATTAAAACTTCCATTGAATAAATTATCAGTGTAGGGTCCACACATTTTATTTTGCTTCCTTAGGGCATGTCGAGGCCAAGTTGTTTACTGTAGAGTATTAGTAATAATAATATCGTGGTACGATATGGGAAAACACAAGGTAAATGTGCAGCCCTACAATGACACTGCTGTTGGTGGAAAAGCCCTCTGCTAGAGGGAGGGAGCTCTAGAGAGCCCATCCAGATAGTATAGTGGCCTACTCTTCCACGATGGCCAGACATTTTGGAAGAGGTGGGATTACCCGCAATTGACCACACCGACAATTTGCTTTCTAAGTGAGATGCTTTGTCCCTAGCAGCCCCAGTGATAACAGCTGGACCGCATCATAGCAGCTAATTTCAAAATACCAGCTGGCATACCTTTAACATTGCTCCCTCTAAATGACCAATGCATTATTAAATGCAGCATATGGATTTTCTGTATTCAATAACAGAAGTAAAGTATTTTTACTTTACCAGGTAAGGCCCACTTAGCTATATCGATATTTTTCAGAAGCCACCTGGCCAATAATGATAGCTCAACAAAGTGGCTTATCATGCGAAAATTAATATCAGGAAAATACTCTAAACGCATGTTTCTAAATGTGGAGAGAAAACCTGGAGGACCTGTAAAAATTCCACACGACCAGGGGGAAAACATGCAAACTCCAAAATAGAGGCGTTAAGATCAGCATCGAATCCACGACCTCCTCCATACCAGACGAGGTCGATAACATCTCGCCACCGTGGCACCAAAGTGTAAACTCACGCCATTTACAATTGCTTTTATGCATGAGCCTTTAATTCGAAAGACATCATTTATGAATAAGAGGTCCTACTTTTTGAACAAAATACTCTCTTTTATTTTTAAATTTGAGATATCTTTTGACATGTGGACCTGAAGATATATAAATAAAATCACATGCTAATTACATGGCCAACAGACAGAACAGGATGAACATTTTCTGTAGACAAAACAACGACAACGTTTGGGCTTCATTATCAACATTCTATATGCACTGTTAGTTTTCCCAGAACCCACAAATAATATAATCTACAGACAAATAATGAAACAAAAAATAACGTTGTCATGCGTCAGTGGGGAAGTCTGATATGAAGTTAGATAATTCATGTTTTCTCTATGCCCTTAATCAAGTAGTCTAGTTTGCAGACCCCCCACCCCTTCTTTATGAGATGTCGCATGGCTATGCAGCCCCGATAGCATTGGGAAGGGAGGGGATGGACGGGCCTGAACACTCCCAGCTGACGGCTCAGCCCAAACACCCTCAAGGGTAACCATTAAACATGGGCATTCACGTTTATCATCCTGAGTGATGACCATGGTGACCCAACGCAACATATCCTTGATTTTGATGTTTCCACAAACCTCATGGTCGACTCTAAACTGCATCCACGCAAATAAAAAATTGTGGTCCTCTAGAACAGACCATACAATGTATAACAATGCAATACCTGATCCACAAATACAACGAAGACATTTCAGAAATAGACTCCGCTGCTCCTGACGCGGTTATCTGGCTTGACCACCTGAATGTGAAAGAATAAGATCATAAAACAAAGCGGGGTTCCAACTAAATGTTTACAGCTGCTGTGGTCATTATTCAGCAGTCTGAGGATGCTATACAATACGTTAGCGGCCCTGGCTGCACACAGTGCTGCTTTATCTTGATTGAGTGTAATATGTAGTATAGTGACACATTTAGCCTACGATAAGCTACAGATATTTTTTTGCAAATTCTCCTGCATGTTATCCATTCCGCAGCCTGCACAAATCCCCGATGCATTTTGTGAGCACAGTCATAACCTTTAACAATGGGCGAGCTGGTCTTAGCGTGTAACTTGGGGCGCTATGGCTTTGTTCCCACAGCTTCACAAGATCCTGGACGCTCAAGTCCTGGAGAGCACCAAGCACCACAACACCATCCATGATGAGCACCTGTTCATCACCACACATCAGGGTGAACCACAAGCATCATAACACCATCTGCAACGAGCACCTGTTCATCACCACCCACCAGGGTGAACCACCAGCATCACAACACCGTCTGTGACAAGCACCTGTTCATCACCATCCACCAGGGTGAACCACCAGCATCACAACAACATCTGTGATGAGCATCTCTTCATCACCACCCACTAGGGTGAACCACCAGCATCACAACACCATCTGTGACAAGCACTTATTCATCACCACCCACCAGGGTGAACCACCAACATCACAACACCATCCATGACGAGCACCTGTCACGTGAAGAACTACCATTAACGTTACTATGTATATGATATCACTGTTTTTGCCTAGCTGAAGTCTGAATGTTATTAAACTCACTTTTTCAGTATTAATGTCAATTGCTGTTTAACATTTTTTTTTACGTAATCACACTTAATGACAAACCCTTTGTTTGAGTTGACATGCATTACTTGTTACCACAATGCGTCAGTTTTCTCTGCTCAAAGGAAACAACAATTTATCGTGGCAATTGTTGTGTTTATTTATTATTGTGTTTATTTAACAATTTCGACCAGTAGGTGTTCTGTATACAAAAACATCATTTTAGAAAAGATCATGAGAACATGACACATATTGCTGTAATAATCTATACAATTCTATGCATGGTACTTTTGTGATAAATGTGAGCAAAGATAACGTATTGTTTGCCCTTCATGTGTTGCAGCCTATGAACTGTGGTTCAAGCAAATCCTCTGGGAGCTGGATTCTATTCGACAGATATTTTATCACAGACAAGTAAGCTCTAAAACTTTACACCATGTCACAAGTTCCCTGAACCAACACAATTTAAATCCCATGGAGAGTGAAGCTCTCGTTAACACCTGATGACGCTGGATGTAATCTCCAGCGATGTTGCATAAAAAAAAAATTGTCAAAAAATTTCCTTGCTTTTCCAGCACTCCTCCAGTTCTGCTGGCGAACTGACAACCTGATTTTATTTGGCTTTGTTGGGTGGTGGAGGGCTATAGTTAAACAGTTGGCATTATAGCTACATGAATAATGACTCACAAAACACTCACCATGAATCATTTATATCCTAATTCATGCTTCATTGGATTTTCCGGCTTTGTATGTTTTTTGGTAAACAACATCTACAATACCAACAAAGGAATGTGATCACCTGGGTGGGATGTTTCATTTCATTTTTGTGAAGATGTGACTGTAACCCTTAGCCTTGCAGCTGCAAAGAAATTATCAGCCTGCTGGTGCTCGGCACATCTCTGTAATCCTCAATAATAGAAGCTAAGATTATGTTGATGTTCTTACTGCTAGGGCTATTAATGTAAAAATCAGCATAGCTTCATTGATACCTCTGCAATGGGATTTACATCATGCTAGAAATTACAAGAATGGGGGCATTTATTCGTAACCACCTTTACATGCGTGGGTTTTCCCCCGGGTTTTCTCGTTTCCTCCCATAGCTAATAAAGCACACACATAATGTCACCGATATTGGCGAATTATATGCCAATGCTGACAATTACCCGCAAATTATTAAATTTTTATTTCATGTAGCAACGTGTGATACACTTGGCAGAATCATCCTGAAGAAGAGTATTGAGACTCAGTGAAGCTTCCCTGGACATTTAAGCATAGTAACAGTAATAGTGCAGAATATGTATCTTATCACCCGTTGCTATTTTTTTATAATTGTGTTTTCAACATCCCAGGCACTAGGCACTTACACCCCATCTGAGAACTCTGTATAGACAGGAAGGTTCCATCATGAGGAACATTGCCACATGATGACTTCTTACAGCTGTTTCTGATATCTCTGTAGAAGCTTTGATACTAATTTCACAGGGGGAGATGAGTCATTCACTTTGTACCTGACGTGCAACAAGCTGAGTGAGTACAGACATATGGGCATTAGTTTGTCATGTATGTATGTTGAACTTTTTCACACCGTACGTAGCCAACCTGCACCACCTAACCAACTGCAATGATAGTACAATAAAAAAAATCCCAACATTGGCCTTCGGCGAAGGTCCACTTTCTTTAATAAGGAAACAGCAAAAAACGTAGGTATAGAGAATATCCGAGACATAGCATTGTAGTTGCTTATGTAAACGCACTGTTCATGTTAAAAAGTGGGCCCTTCTCAGCCCGACACAGGATGTGTAAACCACCACTGAAGGAAAACGATGACACTTCTCGTTGTTTTTTCACGCAGTTGTGGGACACAGTGCACTGGCAGTGACTTCGAGCCAAATTAAGCCCTCATTCTCACTGGAATGGAGGCACTAATTGGTAGGCAGACTGAACATAGACGGAAGTACACACCTAGCTGGCATGAACACACGCGCGCACGTGTGTGTCTGTTTGAGGCACTATGAAGCAAGTGACCCACCTCTGATAGCAACGCCTTTTTTGGTCTAAACAATAAAACTATAATTGGCATCCACTGGGAATGCTGGTTCTTACTTGTAGGGTCACTGTGTATTGCTGTTGAAGCCGAATGCATAACGTTGTACATAAGTGAAGCTGCAAGCCAATTACTGATGCGGGAGAACTTACATACCACACATTCCTGCCAACGCTGCTTTCATCAGTGGAGTACTTTGTGTCTCAGTCACCACTGCTTCGGTACTCATCTGGCATTTGCTGCAATGCTAGATGGATGACTGGCATCTTACTGCAGCTCTAGACGAATGGCTGGCAATTTACAGCAGTTTTAGATGTATGGCTGGCAATTGACTGCAGTGCTAGACGGATGGCCAGCATCTGACTGCAGTGCTAGACGGATGGATGGCATTTGACTGTAGTGCTAGATGGATGATTGGTATCTGACTGCAGTGCTAGACGGATGGCTGGCATTCACTGCAGTGCTAGAGGGATCACGACCACAACGTCTGGATTCCTTTCTGAGTAATGGTTATTCATTAAATATGGTCTATGAGTCGATTACTTGCCAGTTGTTTAACTATTTAGCGAATCTGCTAAATATAGCTCTCGAAATGTACCCAACCCAACACATACTTTAAATAATAATACTAATTTAGATTGTGTGTTTGTTTCAGCTCACAGGGCATATTCCTGTAATTATAACATCTAAGTCATAATTGATATCTAGTCACTGGCATGTAGGGCTTTAACTGCGAAAGTATTCTTAACCTTTTGAGCTTGCATATTTTTTGAAGCATGTCATTGGTGTGATCCATATTTTCTTTCGTGAATTGCATACACGTGCCTGTATATATATTTAAACAAGGCTTTCTCCACCTCTGTGCACATTTACCAAAATGCCTAAACGTGTATAAACATTCGCTTATCGGCTGAAAACACATTAACATACAGAGGACTCTAGAGCTTGGAAAATCATTGGTAGCGCCGGCTTATCCGGCTGGCTGCTCGCCTTCGAGTTCGTCTGTGGTTCCTTAGCGATTGTGAGAGGTCCGATTTACATGAATGGTGACCACACTCCTATATAACACTAAACAATAATGCAGCAGGAGAATATCAGAAGTGGGGAGGCAAAGGCATAAACCATCATCACACAAACTCATCCTGGCAACGGCTTTTGGCTGGCCATCGAACAAAGACAGTCACGGCATCGCTCGCACTTTCAGATGCGCTTTCGAGACTGTCTGGAAAGCACTTCCTTCCGATATCAGGAAGCCCCTGGAGCTATGAACTTTTCAGTAATCTAGATTGAAAACTAATTTCTTTAGAACTGCTTTTTGTGTTAGATCGTTGTCCTTCCCCCGCACACCCGATAAGCACTGTTGGCTACGTACAGTGCAAAAGAAGTTCTGTTTACCAGGGGCGGTTTCTTCATTAAGGCGATTGGGCGACGCACCACCAATGTCATTAAACCACAGTCACGCTAGCCGTCACTGTGCCTCTGGATATAGTCCAATCAGCGTCATGCTACGTTCTGTGGAGTACCGCCTCTTTTTGGGCGATTTCACTCCGGCTGAGAATCGCCCCGAGTGGTCCCATAGACTTACATTTAAAGATGTTTTTTTTCGAACGGGGGCGCTGCAATGCATTCTCTATGGCTTCCGGGAGGGCTCGCCCTAACGTGCTTACGTCATCATACGTGCTTACGTCATCATACGTAAGCACGTTTCATCTAATAATATAATTTGTCGCCACCTAGTGGAATCTTTAATAAAATAAACTTGAGTGGTTTGTTTTAATAGTGAGTATAGAAACAAACAAGATGTATTGTAAGAGTCACTTTATTTTTCATTAATATTAAAGAAGTGAAGTTGCCTTTACATGCTTAAGCTGTTAATTTATCCATTGCATGGGTGGACCTTATCCTTATCAATCATCCAGACATTTGCCCCCCCTGAGAGATTTTGCAGGAGCCGCCACTGACCAAACATACGTGCAGGCTACAACACCCATTGTATACCTTGTTGGTAGTATACTCGCTTACAGCACCTTCCTCAGCAGCTTATGAGGGAAAATAGGAGACATTTATTTGTCTTTGCATGCACATTATTTTCCGGCGCATGAAAGAAAATTCTATTTCTTAAAATAATGTGAAGGCAAAACCGCAGCCTTACAATTGCTTGCTCACGCCACTCCTGATGGAAGGGTCTCAACGATAGGGAGCTCACGAGGGCCTATCTAGAGGGGAGTTGGCCTACTCTTCCACACTAGGCACGTCTTAGAAGAGGTGGGAGTACGCAGTTTTCCCCACCACACGTGACCTATCGATCGACTAACTGCACTACTTATAATATAGAAGTTTGTTTAAAAATGTAATAGATCAGAAGCATCACTTTATAAATAACATGTTGAATGTAATCGACCTTTGAGCTAACAATTGTATTGAGACACTGTATATACATAGCTTCATGTTAGTACATTTTTACCGCATATTCAAAGCTACGAGAAGAGAAAATCTGTATCCTGTAGACAAGGCACACTGCATTATATCCTTGCACATTCAGAGGTATAAGCAGTTATTCATCAGATCAAAATGACAAATATCTGCTGTGGCGTTCCACTGGGGTTCAAATACATTGCTCTGCATTGACTTCCCTGAAATTTGTCTCCATGTGTGATCATCTTAGCTGGCATCTGTTGCACACTCGAAATGAAGGACGTTGGCAGGTGATCCAAATCGAGGGCAAACGCATTTTTTCTGGTCAATCTGTAAAATGCAACAGCACGTGTGTCACACACAGCAATCCTCAACCGAGTTGCCATTAACCACGTGACTGGTGTACCAGTCTCGTTAATCAATAACAATTTCTCTTCAACCCAATTCTATTCCTGATAAACCATCTTTGTCTTTGACAATAACCCTTGCACTTCACTATTCGAATATTCATTTAATCCTAAGCTGTATGTCTATCTATATCATCCACTTATATCGGTATCTTACACCCATTATCTATATTGTATTTGTACAGTATACGGACTGTACTTGTCACCATTGTACAACTTACTAATGTACTATTCTCAATAGCATTGCAAGTAGTCATACTCTGGGTGCATGGGCATGGTTATAGAATAAACAGTATTAAGATTAGAGAATTACAATTATTAACTACAGTGCGTCATCCTTTACAGTGCACAGTGCTAAAACCCCTCCTATTAAATATATCACAAACTAACAATTCAAAGCCAAGCTTGAAGTATAAAACAAGTCTAGAACATTTTTATAACGATCAAAAACAACCTATGGGTCCTTTACCTGCAAAATGCAACAGCACGTGTGTCACACGCAGCAATCCTCAAACGAGTCGCCATTAACCACGTGAATGGTGTAAAAGTCCGGTTAATCAATAACCCTGCCAGCCACCTACAGGCCCAACTCAGTTATCACATGCTGGTGTACACACGTGCATTGATGCACTGCACAGCACATAATGACTTTCACAAAACCACACTTTACTCCCTTGCTGCACGAGGAAATAATTAAAAGAGTGGTCCATTCCTAATGTGCCACACATCTATGGCTTGTTATTAAGTCATTTTCATGACCTAGTACATCTGCCACTTTTTCTCTATAGCTTATGTGAGTCAATTATTTGTATTATCATCAACATAATTTTCATGAGAGAACGCAGAGGCCTCTTTGTCAGTGGTCTTTGCCAACTATTCCCTGAATGGAACACTTAGACTATAATAGATAACACAACAACAGAAGATCGTGTAATCATTTTCTAATTGTATGTTGGTTTACACAAAAATTCACGGGACACATTAACCTCTCTGTCCCCTGCAGTTTATTCCCTTTTTTATGCTTGTAAAAATCATCACAACACTGATTGACCTGAATGATCTGTGTCAGTTGCTAGGCGTGACATCCGCATTGCACTCAGGCTTAGCGTTGCTTGGTGTTTATTTATCGGACAGCGTTTATAGTCTTCAGAGCAGTTGAAAAACTTGAGCGGCATGGCTACGATGATCCACAGTCGCCTTCATTTAATTCTTAGGTGAGAATACAATAAAAGTCAAAGCGATTTGCTGCTCATCTCCTGTTTACAGCTCTGAGTCAGTTGGAAAAATTCCACATCCCAATGACAAGGGAAAGTCCACACAAAGTGGTACAAATTTTATAGACCCTGGAATGGTGCTGATGGGCTAAGTCAACCCTCAACTAGGATCTAAACACACAATATTTCAATTGCAAGCATCTTGCCCTTCTGCTGAGCCACTGGCAGTGGGATTACGAGTGCAGGAAAAGTGTCAGTGCACGAAGGATGCAATCATCTCGTAAATACAACAGTGTACTGTTTAGAGCAGAATGTATATGAACTGGCTGCGTTTGCACATTCTTTCATAACTTTTATAATTGTATACACACAGATGCAACCAATGCACTTTGGAATTACGTAGCTTATGCATGCGTAGTGATTTGAGTACAATTCGTATAAAAGTTAAAAGCAAAATTAGTATCAAACGCTCCTTATTTTGAAAAAAAGAAGCAGCGAACATAACATCCTCACCGCTGTCCGTTGATCTCATTCATCGGCGGCTACGTCAAACATAATATAAAACACATTGGGGAAGTTTTTGTAATTTCCCAGTTATGTTTTTTGTAATATTATAAAGCACCAAACGCTGTCTTCACCATACCCCAGAGGCAAGGTTGTCTGGGCTACTGGTCAACAATTGCATGGCTGCAACTTTATCTTTTCTTTTTACAAGCATTAAATACATGAAAAATAAACAAAACTGTTTAACACCAGGCTTTCGTGACCAATATTATGAATAATATAGGTTTTGTTTGGGCTAGATCGTGTATATATAAATGTGTAGCGAGTTCAACTGAGTCGCAGACGTAGACTTGGAGGCAACACATTTATTCAACTCCAACACACGGGGTAACTTTCTCTTTAACAGAATAACAATCTATGGTGGTGACCACCAGGCTAACTCGACTAATTACAACATAACTGCTACTACGGACCGGGACCAACAGCTTGGGTCCATGTTCATCTGTTGGAGACTCGTTGAACGAAGAACATAGACAAAGGTTTCTTCCAGGATGAACAACAACCCTAGTCCCTCTCGGGACCCGGCTGATATTCTCTGCAGCATGGCTAGCTCCGCCATTGGCCACGACCACTTTCTAGAATCCTCGGGAAGGATCTGGGTCCCAATCACGTGACCACTCCTAGTGCCCTCTGGGGGTCCCTTTGTAGACTTAACTCGTCACGTGTCCTCCCGGGTCAACCAGAGTGCCATGGCCTTGAGTAACCTCATCCTTCGGCCGGCTCTCACATACTGTAGGGTTGGCACTGCACGCAAAGCGTGGTGCCATCTAGCGCTATCAATCAGCACTCACCGGGCCCCTCTAGGGCCGGTATTACACCCACACCATTGTGGTATCCGCGATGTTGTTACACCACACGCCGTGCCTCTCTAGGGCCGGCACTGCACGTTGACATGCTGTGATGTCACTACAAATGTGTTGTTAAACTTGCCACCACCCAACACAGCCAATCAGTTAGGTTTGTCACGTAAACATTTGAATTTTTGTAAACATTGTCATGTTTTGTTTATATGACAAACCTTACTAATTGGCCATGTTGGGTGGTGGTGGGTTTAACGATACATTTATATTTACACGATCTAACCCAAAAAAACACTCTATTATGCATAAACACAACGGTTGTCTACGTAGGGTGTGAAAGGAGCTCCACATACATACATACGTACAAATGTGCTTTCACCATACTCTGGAGGCAAGGTTGTCAGAACTACTGGTCAAAACTAGGCATTGGCCTGGTAATCCAGTATGAGTTGTGCAGTCACATAATCCATCCAAACCAAAATCAGCTGCTGTCTGTTTGAAGTTGAGATTTTACGTCCCAATGAGTGTGGGGCACCCCAAGATCCGGCGAATGGCCAGATCTGTCGTGCACCGAATGTGAAGCATGAAAACCTACCCTGATACAATTGCGCTCCTTATGGGAAGAGAAAAAAAACACAACCCTTGCTATTTTTGAAATCGCTCCAACCCTGTTTTACGCTAATGAGCATTCCTCGCCTCTGAACGGTTACTGGTGATGTATGAAGCACTGGTTTGGCTGAGTTTGTTATGTGTATATGTTTATGTACGTAGTCATCCGTGCTCATCGGAGTTTGGACAACTCTCAGTGGCACATCCAAGGGGGGGGGGGGGGGGTGGGGGCGATCTACGCCCCCCTTGAAACCCCCTTTTTTGGTAACTAGAAATAATCTTGGGCCCTATTTTAAAAAAGCTTGAAATTTTGGGACTGCTCCCCCCAATTTGTACGTTTCTAGAGCTGACTCTTGAGCACTCTTGCCACATCTGGGTTGGCTCTTGTAGTTCCTACCTTACTGCTTAATAGAACACTGGATTGTTTGCCCGTCCTAGGATGGAAGCTGTATTATTTACTAAAAAATTGTGTAAATTTAATGGCAGTGAATCGTACACGAAAGTATGTCATCAAACACCTCACTGCATTTAAATGTAGCACTGTATTAATGACAGTGAATCTGGCACAAAACGAAGTCATAAAACACTTCACTGCAGTTCACTGTAGCACTGTATTAATGGCATTGATTCTTGTACAAAACTACATCATTAAACACTTCACTTCATGTCACTGTAGCACTGTATATAACTGACCTTCAATTTGTTCAAATTCACTGCTCTGATACTTTATTATCTTCTGCTTTTGGTCGCTGGGGTGTAAACTAATTGGAATTCGATACAATATCTGGAAAATCACCGAGAAATGTCTATTTTACCATAATATAGAAGAATAAATTAGACTTACCTTCTGTCCCAAGTGCTGAAGAAATAAAAAAGACACCAAATAAATAAACGTCAAACTTAAAGCGAATTTGCTAAAAAACGTCTTTCCGCTCGACCTTCTTCTGCGTGAGTATAAAAATCCACCCCCTCATGAATATTAATGACGGGGGTGGGGGGTGCGTTATGTGGAGTGACATCATGCGCATTACCTGTTCTTACAGATTAACTGTAACAACATCAACAACCACTTGCTGCGCTTTAGCTGCCTGGTGTTCGGCTCATTATTGTGAGCATCACTCCTCTGCCTGAATTGATGTTGAAGGGTGACTGCCTCCAACTGCCCAGTAGTGTGCTTCATGAACCTCCTCCACAGAGGCCAATATTGACACTGCTGGTACTCGTTATCAGCAAGTCCAACCAGCACCACGCCCATATGTACCACATCAGTAAATGTTTTCTCTAGCCTGTGCCATGCATATTTATCCCCCTCTATCCATCCAAACAGAAGCTGCTTGGGCATGCGGGCTACATGAGCCAGCCAACACAGTTTCGCTTGCTGGAGGATCTCACTGATGGTACTGTGTCCATATCTTTCAAGGATATGTGAGATCCTTACTCAATCTAGTATTGTTAAACATAGGATGGATCCACATTTTACAAGAGTAGAGAAGGGATGGCATAAATGTGGCCGAGAAGATCCGAATCGTTGTATGGAGCAATAGTCCAGGTAGCTTCCACACAGATGTATCCAGCTGATGAAAATATAATTCCGCTCAATTGATTCGGAGTAAGACCTCCACTGCCAAACCGGAGCTGATCTTTAGCACACTGCCCAGTTATGGAAACTTCTCCAATCTCCACAACATCCCTATCACTCATGGGTAGTGGAAGGGGGAAAGTCGTTGATGACAAACTACCAAGTTAGGTGATTTGTTTTTTAGGGGGCTGATGGTAAGGCTCCATTTCTCAGTGGCATGCTCCACGTTCAGCAGTAGCACCTCCAACTTGTTTTCAAAGTGAGCAGCAATTACCAGATTATAAGCATACATAACATGGTTGACCAATAGGGAGCAATTAGATTAATGGGGGTGAGAAATCACACACACACGTTGGAAGGCAATCAGAACCGGCGCCAACAATTGCCGAAGCTTGACCGCATGTGGGCATCATATTCACTCCAAAAGACAAAGATTCCCCATGTAGCTTTAAGATACTCTTCGGGGCAAGTGCTATTAGTAAGAACCGATGAAGGCCGGCACGGTACATACAGGGGTGGGGACCCAGCACAATGTGCGACCGCCTTTGTCTCCCTGGTGGCAATGTTTACACATCACAACAGGTACTCATTTGAGGATGAGTCGAACTAGCGGAGGCCCAGGAGCAGTTCAGATTGTCGTCACTGGTGTTGGCCGTGAGCGGGAATCAAACCTGGGAGGCCGGGTTCGTAGCACAACGCGCTAACCACACATTGTATCACCGCTCCCCACCAAAGTGCACCTGGCCTGGCACAGGCGCCGTGGTGACGTCACCATCACTTATTGGCGAATGGCAGGTATTGCTATTGGTATTATTGGCTGAGCATGCCACTCGGCATTAGCCTGGAAAGCCAGTCTTCTAGTCGCAATGCCAAATAATCCATCCGACTTAAATCAGCTGCCAACTTTTTTAAGCATTGAGTGTGAGGTGTCCCAACTCCAGGTCCAGCTTACCGGGCAAATGTCCAGTTCCCTTGGTGGAGAAATCGCATGGTGTGAGAACTACTCTGGCACAGACTTCTGAAGAGAAGAGCTATTGCCTGTTTTGAAGTCAGTTCAGCAGTGCCGCGGTGGCAAGATGTTAATTACCTCGCCTGGTATACAGGACGTCGTTGTTTCGATCCCGACCCTGACGTCTGTATATTTTGAGTTTGTATGTTTTCTCCGTGATCGCGTGAATTTGTCTCTGGGTTCTCCGGGTTTTCTCTCCAAATTTAGAAATATGCGTTCAGAGTATTTAGTTGCTATATATTTCTGCACAATATGCCACTTAATTGAGCTATTAGCTCATTGGGCCTTACCTGGTAAAATAAAAATAAAATTGATTAGTGTGATAATTTAGTCACAATTGCGAATGCGATAACATGTTTAACTGCTTTACCCTTGCAACTGTAATTCCCATGATTGCCCAGGTGGATTTCAGTGGTTGCTGTTTGTCTGTTTTTTGTGCATTTTAAACGACTGAGGTTACTCAGAAATGTACACAGCTCAGATGATAGGAGCAGTTATATCAGAGTAAAATTCATCGAACAAGATTCCGATACAAGTGGAGTGAAACCCAATCATTGCTCAGAAACATAAACAATAGTCAGTCATGAAAATTAACCAATTAATGTAGTACGTTAGTTGCCATGCAAGTGACAACAGAGAGGTGCAGTGCCCTAAGATGAACTTGCCATCTTGAAACTAGAGGACGGACAGATTCTATGTTTAAGCGGTCAGAGAAAACAAGTTAATTTTGATTCCAGATTGCAGTACAGTACATGATGGGACATTGCAAAACATGGCCCGCTCAGCCCAAAGTGTTTCTTTGCAATAAATTACAGTTTCACTAATTTCAATGTAAATAAAATATTGCAGCGAGGAATTGTATTTTACCAGCAAGTATAACCCACGTTATTAGTAAATGAATTATTCTCGAGTGGACATAATGTGAGGTCCTTGAGGATGACACATTGGAAAGGATGGAGCTACCCAGCAGCGGACAGTAATATCTCATACCGTGTACAGAGTCATTCACTGCACGTCAATCATCAACATAAAAAATATATGTTTAGCTCTGAGAACTGGGTAGGGCAAACATATTTGAGAAATTGTCTGTAAGGTCTTTTATTCGAGTTTTCAGAGTCGTGTGTTTGCGTGCATATGCATGTACTGTATGTGTGATGGGTGTAGCTATGTGGGGAACAGTAGTGTACCGGTTAGCGTGCTGCGCTATGAACCCCGCGAACCCGGTTGCCTGAGTTCGATTCCCGCTTACGGCCAACACCAGTGATGAATATTGGAACCGGTCCTGAGCCTCCCCTAGATCGACTCAGCCTTAAATGAGTACCTGGTGCAGTGTGTAAACATTGCCATTGGGGAGACAAAGGCGGCCGGGCATGGTGTTGGCCACCCATCCCCTCGTGTGCCACAATACCGGCCTTTATAGGTGTTCGCTAACAGAACTTGATCCCAACAGTATTTACAGGTGATACGAGGGATCTTTGTCTTTGTTGGGTGTAGCTATGCAGTTGTTAGCAAAATGATTTGAACCCCAGTGACCTGTGTTAGATTCCTATGGAAAGAATCACCAGAATGTGGTTGTGGGCCTCTTATGGACGACTGCTTGCTTAACGAATCTTATACATTGGCATGAATCTATACGTTGACATGAGGTCTTCTTTCTTCGTAAGGCTGCTGATGCAGATGCAGAGCAACATCTAACATTTCACATTCAGGTGGTCAAGTCAGACCAACCGCGCCAGGAGTATCACTGCGATGCCTTCGTTGTATTTGTGGATCGGGGCATTGCGTCTGGTCTGGATGACCACAGTCGCACGCTACTGAAGAGTTTGTTTTAATATCTATTTTTCATGTTTTTTTTATTGAACACGAGCCCGGTACAAAGCACGAGTGATGGTGGGAGAGGTGGGGGTAGAGATATTTCGTGGACAACAAGCCGGAGGCCAGGTGCCCACAGAGATTGGGAGAGGGAAGGAGGCTGGGCTCACTGCTCCACTCACGCAGTAGGGGCAACGATGGGGAACGTGGTATTTTTAGGGGAGGGGAAGATGAGGGAACGGATGGGAGGGAGGGAGATAGAGAATGTACCCAACCAGAACCGCAAACTAAAACAATTTAAACGCACCGAGTGAGCCGGTCATTGTTATAAATCCTGTGGGGCAACAGGTACATCATGCCTACCCATGGCATGATCCATTTGTGCACCAAGTATCCACATCTACTGCCATGGTTTTTACAGATGCAGTTTAGTGTGGCCCATGAACTTTGCGGAAATTCAAACCCAGGGATATTCTGTGTTGGGCCTGTCACAAGGTGTTCGTGAGTTCTTCTGAACTCCATTCAGCTCTACAAGCTTCAACGGGGGTTGAACACACATTGTTGAAGGTTAAGCGCAAGAGGTCCAAAAGGGACTTGCGTAACTACGAGATACAAGTATGTGAACATCACTACTGGGATGACTGAGCTGAATGCTGTCCACGTTAACCCCCTCATGTACTGTGATACTGCGAGGCTGGCTTAGTGTAGGGAATTATCGTTTTAAGGCACTAATGCTAGAGCACAAGGTACACTAATCCATAATAATCCACTATTATTGTACACTATATTCCTATAATCCCATAAATAGGCATATATGAGTATAGGGCACAATGCGGCCTAAATGATGCGAGATGGATGTGACCTGCCAAAATAATACCCAGAACATCATTCTGGATAGTTCTGGATGAAACTAAGCACTGCTTATAGCTCTTGTTCCTACAGTTGAAGGACTAGTTTATAAATCTTTGCTGTTGTTGTTGTGCATGTGTGTGTTGCGTGGTGGATGCGTATATCTCCCTTGCATGTCCCTGTGTCTCGCAGATAAAGAACGAGCGGAATATGCTGAAGGTGGTGTCGCGCATGCATCGCATCACCCTCATCTTCCACCTCCTCGTCGGCCAGTTCTCCGTGATGGAAACCATGACCCCTCTCGACTTCTTTGATTTCAGGTAAAACAAAAGAACAAAAAACATTCAATACAACCTCAGTTTGAGATCTTGTTTAGCGCGCCTTTGTGCTAATACTTTCATTTAGCGTCATTCATGCTAATAGCATCCCACAATGCTGTACATTAATTATATATTAGAACCAAATCCCATTATACAGCCACGACCTTTTGAAACCCCTACTACTGCTGTAGTGAGTCATTGCAGAGACACTTTTTAAGAGGCAAAAACTGTATTCTACACTTAGGCAACATTACACACGGGACTAATACTAATACACATATTTCTCACTCTCGTTACACCCGGTACTACATACAAGAAAACTATAATTGGGTCAGAGCAGTCAACATGCTGTCTAACCCACGATGTCGAAGACGTAGACGTAGCACTTGAGTTCCACTCCACCTTCAGACAGCCCCGATATTCGATTGGAGCTTCCCTTTTAATCCTTTTGGCACGGCCTGGCTCCATCTCCGGCCGCGCCTACCTCTGGAATATTCCCGAAGGTTCCAGGCCACCTTACACCTGTTGCCTCTCTTGCTCCACCCTTAACCACGCCCCCCTCAGGAACTATCCAAGACGTTTCTCAGCTACTCTTCCCGAGTCCCCTCGTTCACCTTTGGCCCACATTTCTCACCCCGGCCCATCACGTGCTTAACTCGGTGCCGGGGTGACTCATCCTCACATGCCCCCCCTACTGCCAGCCGCCCCCACCACACTCCCCCAGTGACCGACTCTGTGACAATTACCTGCGGCGCTGGCAGAGGCTGCTATCCCCTACTCTGTCGGTAGGACTCATCTGGTTACTTTCTGCTAGCACCCAGTACCATGCCCCTCGTGACCCACTGTATTGTACTGCATAGTGTGTTAGCCTCAGCGCCCATTTCTACAGCACTTGGCGCTACGCACCATAGTGATCCATTTAACATCACTACATCACCCCACCCCCCTTATAAAACTCAGCCATCCTGGCTGATTCCTATACCTTGGACAGCAGGACGAACCATCGGAACACAACACAAAAAAAATTGAAGCCCCTAACTCGCAAGTCAACTGGACCAACAAAAAACGTCAGCCCCCCTTCGTGAGTCAATAGTAACCACAACAACTGGAAGACCTCCTGCAATCAACAGCGACATAACAATTTGAAAGACCTCCTCGCAATGAACAGCAACAACAATAGGAAGCCCCTTCCCCTCGCGAGTCAACAACAAGAACCAAGAACACACAAATACATTTTTGACGCACCGTAATGACCCACACCCGAACTACGTACAATACCCAGGAAGGACCGAGTTCAACTGACAAATGCAGCCCGGCTCGTGGCTACGGCCTCTTGTCAGGAGGTGTCGGAATAAATAGGATGATCAGGGTGGTCATTTAAACCTCAGTTTTGAAATGGGTTCTCGTCACCGGGCCCCCAGGCTGAACAAGGGCAGGTTTACCGGGGGCCCCGGGGACGACTTGAAGTTGGCCTAACGGGTGCGGCTCCTCCCAGACAGAAGATGGGAGAGGAAGGGAAGCGGATGTCAGCCGCTCCCTCCCTGTTGGATGGTTTTCCAACGGCGTGACGGACAGCTCCGCGGTCGTCAAGTGCTGGATCGTTGTGGGCGGAAGAACAGAAATCCGCTAAGGCACAACCTCAGTAGCCGCACGCCCGGGCTCGTCAGGTACATCAGACACCCGACCTTGGGGCAGTGGGGATGAAACATCTAGACAAGGCGGAAAATAGGTTTCAGTCGCGACAGGTGCACGTACTGACGTCTGTGACCGACATGGATCCGAACACATTGGGGCCTCTTGACCTCTATCACCTCGACCGGGCCCTGCCATGGTCTTTGTAACTTAGGGGACATGTCCAAGAGCACCTGAGGACAATGCAGCCAAGCGCTCTCCCCGACTTTCCACGGCTTCCCTGACTCCCGGAGCCCTGCCAGTTTTTCGTTGGACGCTTGCCATTTAGCCGAATTCAGACAGGACACCTCCCATGCCTCAGTCAAACGTTTAAGTGTGAGGAGTATAAGTTCCGGCACAGCGGTCTTTTTAGTAAATGAGTCAATATTCAACTGGGCCTCCATGGGGGGGGGGGGGGTCACACTCTCTCTTGTACATCAAAAGGAACGGGGAGAACCCGGTCGAGGCATGAGGGGCCATTCTATAGGCCACGAGGACGCCCGGAACGTGCAAATCCCAGTCGGACTGTGCCTCATTCACCTGCTGGCACAACATGGCCTATTCCGCCATTCCACCTTCCCATCAGTCTAGGGGTGGTA
The DNA here is from genome assembly GCF_964198595.1 of Lampetra fluviatilis. Classification (NCBI taxonomy): domain Eukaryota; kingdom Metazoa; phylum Chordata; class Hyperoartia; order Petromyzontiformes; family Petromyzontidae; genus Lampetra; species Lampetra fluviatilis. Next base: position 1,742,758 of record NC_136289.1, read on the forward strand.
GGGTGACGTCTGAATTTTCCTAGTACCCAATAGGTCGCACACATCCTTCAACAACTTAGAAGAAAAATTACGGCCTTCGTCCGAAAGGAGACGCTCCGGGGCCCCCTTGTCCAAGACATACCCATTAATGAAAGCGTCGGTAATGGACGCAACTGATTGATCCTGCAGGGGCCATGCAATAGCCCACCATGACAGGTATTCTACTTCCATGAGCAGAAATGTATTTCCTCTCAGCGTGGTGGGAAACGGGCCGAGGGTGTCGAGAGCGACAAGCGCGTTTATGCGCGACACCCCGCTAGACTGCAGAAGTCAGCCCAGCCTTGGTGGGGGTTTTCGACGCGCACACTCCACACATCCTTGCAGGATGTTGTGGACGTCTTCAGATATCCCTGACCAGATGAAGCCACGCTTCAAAGAAGACAATGTGTTCTGCACACCAAGGTGCATTAGCCGCACATGGGCAGCCCTCATGACTTTACCCTGCAGGACAGTCGGCACGACGATGCATTGGCGCTGCACTTCTACATCCAACCTCATAAGCAGCCCATCTCTGATGACCACCGGGGACAAATCCCCTGGGCACTTTCTGCGATTCGCTGTACCAACGCGGCAATGCATTTTCAAAAGGGAGGTGTCCCCACTTGTTGCACGACCCATGGTACTGTCACGCGCGACTGTCGCTACGGGTGGTGAAACATCCATAGACGTCACCATAGCGCAAGGCACTCTATCACCTACTGGTTTACAACGCCCTGCCCCAGTCAAACACGCACACTGGCCTTTTGACGGCAACCATGACAAAGCGTCCACGTTACAGTGGCGCAACCCCTTTCTGTAGGTGAATGTGAAGGAGAAATCCTGTAAAACCTCTAACCAGCGCGAGAGCTGTCCCGATGGTTGATCAACTCATAGCGCATATTGCAGAGCCACGTGATCCATGCGTACCACAAAATGTCTATCGAATAGGTATGGCCAGTACTGCTGCACGAAGTTAACGATGGCTAGCAACTCGTGGCCCGTAACACAATAACGTTGCTCTGCGGGAGACAGCACCTTGCTCCCGTACGCGACCACGCTTTCTACCCCGTTTTCTACCTGCAATAACATGGTGCCTATTCCGGTGTCGCTGGCGTCCGTGTCCAGCACAAACGTCACCGAGAAATTGGGGTAGCGAAGGGGAGGCGCATTCACGAGACCATCTTTCAACACAACAAAAGCGGCCTCCTCCTTCTCCCCCCACTGAAATCTCTGGCCCTTAGCAGTAAGGGCTTGGAGTGGCTTCGCGACTGTCACAAACTTGGGCACAAAGCAGCAATAATATGATGCGAACCCCACAAACTGCGAACCCACCGACTTGGGGGTTTACCATGAGCGCACACAAGTAGTTTTTATGGGGTCCGTGGAAATTCCCGTCTCAATCACAATGTGCCCCAGGTAATGAACCGACTTCTGCAAGATATGACAATTCTGTAGCCTAAATTTCAAATTTGCCGCCCGCATTTTAACAAACACGGAGTGCAATTTCTGTAAGTGCTCTTCAAATGTGCTCTCAAAATCCCACTGGAGTCCCGATAACACCAATTCCATCAGTCGCTGAAACGTAACTGGGGCCGAATTAAGTCCCATCAGTAAACAGTTAAACTGAAAAAGCCCTTGTGGGGCGCAAAATGCTGTTTTGGGCTTTGATCTTTCATCCAAGGGCAACTGCCAAAACCCTGACAGCAAATACAAGGTGGAAAAGAATCGTGCACCCGACAAGGGATTCAATGAATCGTCCACCCGTGGGAGCGGATAAGCGTCAGCCACAGAGACCTTGCTAAATTTTCAAAAATCCACACAAAATCTCATACTCCTGTCCTTCTTCCTAACCAGAACGATGGGTGCTCCCCACAGACTGGTGGATGGAGAAATAATTTCGGTGGCCAACATCTCGTCCACCACCTGATGCACATGGTCCTTTTCCTTCGGGCTAAACCGAAATTATCTGTATCAATATGATGATGCATCAAAGACGTGCGTCCCATATAAAATTTACTCGCCCCTCTGCTCACTTGTCAAATCCGGGTTCTCAGCGCACAACGCATCCATCTACGTGTCGTCCGCCGCCACTCCACGCTCCACTGAAACCTCAACATTAGCAGCTACTTTGCTGGTCTCTTCACAACATGCAGCCATCGCATGAGCCAAAACCGTACCCGCCTGCACAACAGCGGTACGCAATCCTGCATTGCTGATCCCCCGATCACGATCGTCTGGGCTCCCACCAGTATGAGACCCTTAACTGCCCTGTTTGACGGGGTCAAGAGAAGCTGCCACGTAGTAACTTCTCGGTCGAGCTGCTTTTACAGTCGTAATGGCACAAGCATTTGTGCTCCCATGGGAACTCAAACAGTCTCCCTCACCAGGGCCTGAACTGTAACATTTGCCGCACTCAATCGAGTCGGGGCCGACAAAAACGCCAACCGACACCCCAACGGCAGTTCAACACAACCCTGGACCACAACTCGCCACCGCAAATTACAGTGCGCCTGGATACAGCACACTGCCCTAAGAGATGTTTTATCGTCATCTTCCGTAGCGGGAAAAAAGATGTCCATGTCCCGTGCCAATGCCAACAGTTCAAGAATCAGAGAGTCCAACCCCGCCTGATCAATTTTAGGGTACGCCGCTTGGCCCAGCGACATTAGCGCACTGCGGAAGGTGAGGGGCGTCTCGGCCTCCCCCCATCTCCGCATGGCAAACTTCTGTTACATGTTGGACGGCGGGTCAAAAATATATGCCATCTGCGTGCACGCAATTGCCAACGTTGTCCTCTCCAATGGAGGAATTGCATAAAAAGCTGATAAGGCGTCGTCATCTAGCATTGTAGGCAGTGCACGCAGTGCTTCAGCGTCAGTCCATCCAGCTAGTTCACACGTTGCAGAAAATATTTTTTGAAAGGCTACCGAATCGCCCCCAGAGGCAGCGAATTCCCTTACGAATGGCAGCCACTTCCCCAGGGTGGGCATCTCTGACGCCGAAATCGGTGGTACGTCAAATTTGGCGGGAGCGGTTTTTCATCTCAAAACGTTGTTAGACCAGAGGACACCAAAAGACAATGCGTATATTATTAGAGTATGTCTTTTGTTTGCATTCTGGCCTCAAGTATTGTGGTTAATGCAGACATGATTCCTTGTAAAAGGTTTCAGTTTGGTGTTTTAACATCTTAACACCTGTTTTATTGCCAGAAAAAGGGGAAAACCTATTCTCATTTGTTATTACTGGCAAAGGAGGTCCCATGATGTTATATTAAGGTTTGGCCAAAGTTTGGCATGCAGAATGAATCCTGTGCCCATAAAAAAAAACCTGTAGATACGAGGGAAGAACTCTATGGGACTTTCATATTTTGGTCACCATGCAGCCCGTGCCCCTAACACCTGGTATTGTCCGGTGGTCTCCCATCCAAGGACTAGCCAGGCTCATAATTGCTTAGCACCTCAATATCTGGCGAGATCAGGCGAATCGGGGTGACTCGGTCGTGGGATAAGGGAAACGTTCCTTCCTCGGATATGTCATCATGAAGCGCATTTGTTTTGTGGACAGTGCCTAAAACATCTACTTGAACACGTGGAGACACCGTGGTGCAAATCGCACAAATATGGGGGAATGAGACCTCCCCACATGCGCACGACCCATCTGGAGTGTCAGCAAGTTGCCACCAGGGAAGACTCCCTGTCGCCCGCTTCGTTCACACCGCGTCACTTCACATGCAGCGCGTGCACCCCCCGTGTATAATTATAGCATTGTGCACATTGCACACGTCCTAGGTGGGGTGCAGACGTGCGTGACGCTGGTCAATTTGTAGGATGTGTAAAATTTCCTTAAATTTAGTTTTTTTAAATATATATTGCGGTAAGCACGCAGAGCCCGGTCCAACTCGCCACGATGGTTTGTCTGGGGAGGGGGGACAGAAAAAACGCATGGGTGAGGGAGGACTTCTGGCACTTCAAAAGCATACTTAGGTGAGGGGTGGAATGCTCAATGCCTCAACCGGTGGAGATCTTCCGTCGGGAGGGGGGAGAGTAAGAGGTTATATATATGTATAACACTGGTCAACACACTTTTTCTGGCATAAGGTATTCCAACGGTTTTAAGGCAATTTTGGGGTGCTGATTCCAAATCTGGCATCAGTTTTTGTCAATCACATCAGGTTTTTGAGATATAAAATATTGCATTTTAAATAAAAACAGCAAATTTATGCTCATATACGAATAGCTAAACAGACATCAATACAAGAATAAGATAATATACAATATACAATAATAATGAAACAAACATTTAATGAGCCGTAGCACAAAGTTGTGAGAGTGACTGCATATCAATGTGAGTGAATGCATACTACCATGTAAGAATTTAATTGTGAAGATAAGAAAAATATGTACAAAAAGGTCATTCACAATAGTGATGTTACATCTGCATAAACGACCTCTTCTTTGACGATCTCCGATGTACAGCTTGTGGAATGTCTCTCATCAAGGACCAGCAGTAATCTGCCATCATGTTTGAGTCCCATCGGCCTTGGTAACGTTCTTCCAAAACTTTAATGTCTTGATGAAAGCGTTCACCTTGCTCTTCGCTCACGTGACCCATGTTCTCTGGAAACTGGGCCAAGTGACTATGCAAGTAGTGAACCTTGATGCTCATTCTACATCCAAGTGCTTGGAAACTCAAGAGCAGGTCCTCCACAATCTCTCGATAGTTGTCTGCTTTCCTGTTCCCAAGGAAATTCCGCACCACATCAGAGAATGCATTCCAAGCTCTAGCCTCTGCCACAGTCATTGTTGTAACAAAGTGTGGATCCCTGATGAGTGTTTTTATTTGAGGGCCATCAAATATTCCTGCCTTTTTCTTCTTGGCACTGAGACTTGAAAAGGTTGAACATATATAGCTGAATCAGTCTCCAGTGTGATCAAGAGCTTTGACGAATTGCTTCATTAACCCAAGTTTTATGTGCAGTGGGGGAAATGCAATTTTATTCCTATCAACCAGAGGCTCATTCTTGATGTTCTTGTCACCAGGCGTCAAACTGATTCTTGGTGGCCAGTTCTTTTTAACCCAGTGTTCTAATGTAGCCCTACTGTCCCAGTAGCACAGGAAACAAGGGTATTTGGTGTGACCTCCTTGCTGACCCAGCAGAAAATTAACCATTTTCAAATCAACACAAATTAGCCATCCATGAACATGGTATTCCAATCTATCCAGAACAATCGTGATGTTGGCATACTCTTCATTCATTTTTACAGAGTGTCCTATTGGGATTGAACCATATATATTTCTGTTGTGACGTAACACACATTTCAAACTCCTTTTACTACTGTCAATAAAGAGTCTCCATTCACTTGAATCATATGCGGGCAGTCCCATATTGAGAAGAAGCCCTTCAACATAATTACAATAAACAAGTTGACCATCTGAATGGAAGTACTTTCACAGTGCTGCTTCTCTGTTACGATAAAAGGAGACACTAGTGCCAGGTCTGAGTAGTTCTTTCTCTTGCAGCCTGGAAGCCAACAATTCAGCAGACTGCTTTGGCAAATACAAATCTCTTACAATATCATTCAATTCAGGCTGACTAAATAGAGAAATTTGATCACAATCTGCATCAGATGGCGTATATTCGATCTGAGCATCATCATCTGTAGAAGCAGGTAAATTGAGGGATTCAACATCAATCTCTGGTAGCTCAGTAAATACAGGCACAGGTATTTCCTCACAGTGCTCAACTGGTCGTCTGGTAGATGGGATATCTGGGTATTGTAAGTGTTGTTTGTTTTTCTTATTGAAACCTTTTACATTGACAAGGCAGAAGTAGCAGTTATCCAAATGGTTTGTAGGTTTTCTCCAAACCATTGGCACACCAAACTTCAGCTTAGCATTCTTTCCTTTAGACCATGATCGCAAAGTTTCAACACAGGTTTAACACACTTTGTGAGGAGCCCAATTTTTGTCTTGGTCTCCAAGTCGTACTTTAAAGTAGGCAAGATAAACCTTCTTGACGAAGGTATTGATGTTGCGCCTTTGATCTTGCAAAGTGAAGCT